>NC_141694.1:588165953-589536606 GCF_964263255.1 Lissotriton vulgaris
CAAATCATCGGTTGCATAGATGGCACGCATATTCCGATTTGCCCACCAGCGGACACCGAATACATATACCGCAATCGGAAATCTACACACACCATCAACGTGCAGGTGATCTGCAATGCCAAGTGCACCATCACAGACCTGGTAGCAAAATTTCCAGGAAGTACCCATGACTCCTATATATTCCAACAGAGCGGCATATATGCACGGCTGATGGCTGGCGATTTTGGAGAAGGATACCTCCTAGGTGAGCCACATCATCAGACCCCCATAACACATAGTAGGTAGGTGTAATACATGTATGCATGTGTCTAATGTGACCCCTTTCTCTTCCAGGCGACAGTGTATATGCCCTCCGCTCATTCATACTCACCCCCTACCTCAACCCCTCCACACCCAGCCAAAGGAGGTATAACCGGGCCCACATACGCACCAGGAATGTAGTCGAACGGACCTTTGGCATCTGGAAAAGTAGATTCAGATGCCTGCACAAGAGTGGAGGTGCAAGGCAGTATACCCCCATCACCTGCTGCAAGATCATAGCTGTATGTGCAATGTTACACAACCTTGCGGTCAAGAAGGGCACTGAGGTGGAGTTGTCTGACTACGAGGACTATGACGACGACGAAGCTGTGCCACTGACACAGCCAGCTGGGGTGTGTACGCCATGTGATGGCAGATACAGACGTGAGGAGATCACTGAGAACTATTTCTGACTGAGTACAGATGCAAAGACAGCTAAATGTTGCTTGGAAAATATAATTTTTAATAGTGATGCACCACAGTTACAGCACTGAAGTGCATCCAAAAATGGAGTCGGTAAAAACAAATAAAGTCCAGGGTACTGGTTTGCTCATCCCCCCTTGTCAGGCTATTTTTTGGCCCGCTTGGCAGACCCACTGGGGTGTCCCTCGGCCCCCTCCGAATGGCCAGCAGCATCAGCGGATCGCCTGGTGCTCCTCCGCGGTTCAGATGCAGCGCTGGCCGGGCTGCTGCGGCTGCTGCTGTCTCCAGCATCACCCAGGTCCAGGGCAGGATTGGAGGCGGCGTTTGGTATTAACATGGCCTCCATGGCCGTGGTGATCCTGGCCATCCCCCTGGTGAGCTCAGCCGTGTGCTGACTGAGCACGGATTCTTGATTTGCGCTTCGATGGCACAGCTGTGCGGTCGCCGCTGCAAGGCGGGCCATGGCCCGGTTGAGCACCCGGGCATCCCTCCTGCGCGCAACCTCATGCTCCTCCTGCCTGGCAGATGAGTGGGTGATGGCAGTGGTCAGCCTGCCCAACCCTGCTGCCACCTCCTTGTTGCTGTCCACAACAGCCTGGAAACCCTTCACCAACTCCTCCATCTGCATGTTGTGCTGCAGGAGCTGGCGTTGGCAGGCCATGGTGGATCTGGCCTGTTGGCGCTGGATTTTGACCATTTGGCCCTCCAGGCCCAGGAACACACTGCCCTCCCGTGCTGGTGCAGCAGTGGTGGTGGCACGGCGTCGGGCACTGCTGCTTCCGGCCTGCTGACTGGGCTGGGGTGCCACTGGTGGGGGTGTGGTGCTGGCAGGTCCCTGAGCCCCTGCTCCCAGGACTGGTTGGACAGGTGGCAAGGCCACGATTGTGGCAGGAGCTGGTGTAGGCGGAATGATCTGCCTTGTAGGGGAGTTTTCGGGTGAAAATTGCAAGGGGGGTGTGCTGGACAGTACTGGGGAGTGCACTGGTTGGAAATCAATCACCAGGTCTCCCTCCATTCCAAGCCCTGGGGTGTCTCCTTCCTCATCCTCATCCTCCTCCTCCTGGCCAGCCTGGCTGTTGCTTGGCCCTGCGACAGCAGTGTTCGACGTTGATGCTCCCTCTGCTGTCACAGTGGTGCCGCCTGATGGTGCCCCTAGGTACAAAGAAGCATTTGTAAACTGAGTGCCGATGTATTACAGTCAGTACAATTATGGCATTCCACATGTCCTTGCATCTCCTTACACTGTGTCACACTGTTTCCTGTCTTGTGATTCTGCACTGACATATTTGGCTAACTTCTGCTGACTACATGTACCATGATGCTTGTCTCTTGTATGTTGGTGACAGTACAGTGCTGGTGTTTGCCTATGCATTGTGTCTAATGGGGAGGTGTCTGGTAGGGTGTGTCATGATGCGCATGCTTCTTACCTGTAGCTGTGGCTCTCGCAGTGCTGTCCAGGGTCCCGATTCCTACTATGCTCTCCCTCTCGATGGTGCTGGAGACAATTTCCTCCAGCTCGGTGAGGGGTGGCGCGGGGTTCTTGCCTCCTCCGGTGTGTCCAGCCTGCCTTTGAAGGTCAGCCAGCTTCCTCTTGGTGAGGCTGCGGAGGTCGTAAAACCTTTTCTTCAGTTCCTCAATGGACCTGGGGGTGACACCAGCAGCATTGACCTTCTGGGCGATGTCAGCCCACAATCTCCTCTTGGTGCTGTCTGGCACGTTGAGGGACAGCTTGCCAAAGAGCTGGCGGTGCACCCTCACCACCTCCTCAACCAGCACCTGAAGTTCGGTGGTGGTGAACTTGGGCTTCCTCTTTTGGGAGGACTTCTGGCTTCCTGCCTGATCTGCCATTTTCTCCTGCTCAGTTTGCAACCTCCTTCTCCCACTGCTGCTAACTGTGTGTGTTGGGCTCAGGCAGGCTTTCCAGAAACTTCTAGAAACTTCTTAATTGGCTGCACCTGCCAGGGTTGCCACTCCCTGTTTGGGTGGGGGAGGGGGAGCCACCTCATTGGCTGAATCGCCTATTGCCGATTCGGCTTTTACCGATTCGGTAATATCCGAATCGGTAAAATCCGATTCGGTATTATCCGATTCGGTAAAAGCCGAATCGGTTCATGCAATGCATTCCTATGGGCTTTTTCGCCATGGGTCTATGATTGCCGATTCGGTTTTTACCGAATCGGCTTTTACCGAATCGGTATTCGCCGAATCGGAAATATCCGATTCGGTGGTAGCCGATTCGGTGTTTTCCGATTCGTTGTTGGCCGATTCGGTAATTTCCGATTCGGACCGAGCTGAATCGGAACGTACCGAATCTCATTACCGATGCCGACCGAATCGGTATTCAATCGGTATTTTTTTCCTACATCTCGTTTTCCGATTTCAGAATACCGATTCGGCCCGCCTCGGTATTTTGAAATCGGAAAATCGCGTTTACCTACATCGGGCCCATAGTATAATGGGGTGTATAGGAATGTGGAGAAAGTTGTTTCTGTTCAGTAACAGAAATTATTCATGTCCTGAGGAAGAACCCCGTGCTTCTTAGCAAATCACGCACCTTTTGGGGTCGAAACGTTGACATGCTTGCGATAATCCTGACCCTTCGCTCTTCGCCGCACGTGAAATGGAAATGGAAAACCAAAGCTGTTCAGAGCTTCATGTACCTAGGGATGGATTTCCTCTGAGTGATCATTTTCAACAATTCATGCAGCACTTTACGTATATCCTGTTCACATTTAGCACCTTCTTTCACAATTTTTCACCATAGCACTTGCGCATTCTGAACAAATTTTATGTTCGGGAACTCTGACAGCCGTGTAATGTCAGTTCGACACCATAAAATGTAAACAAATAAATGGATTTTTCCTTAAATTTTCCTTAAATACAGACTGTGATTGATTTAAATTTGGTGTGTCAGTGCTTTATGTTCCTTGTTTTTTCTCCTTTTTCATTGATATTTACTGAAAAGTTTGAGCATTGTTGTTTTGCATTGGTTACTATTGAGTATACCAAGAATCATTACTGTTACCGGACAGAATCAACTTTCTCCACATAGCCTAACTTAGAGGCAATGTATAAAGTAGTTGTGCAATACTTTGTTGTAGGTGTGTATCTCTCTGTAAAGCAAGCTCTCCCGTGGCCTTAGCATTCTGCTCAGAGAGTTCTCTACCCTCTATGTTCTTTCATGGAGTGCTATTCCTTGAATGTGTTGGGCATCTTTTGTTATGGCGTGAGCCTCCTCATGTGCTCTGTGTGTTATATATATTGTGCTTATGTTTGAATGAGGATGTCACTGGATGTGCCGCCCTTGGTGTTGGGTAGAGTAGACTGCTGAGCGACCAATGCAGAGGATGCTCTGACTGTGGGCTCAATTTATATTACTACTTTTTGCTACAATTAACATACATGTGGAGTGCAGTGAGTATTTACCTCTGCCCATGTTGTATACTGTATTTGCTCTGATATTTTGTTTCCGCCTATACTCAGGGGCATAGCTCCAGGAGGGGTGTTTGGGGTGTTACAACCCCCATAAAAATGTATACTGCTGTAAATAGTTGGGTACAAATGCTTTCTGTTGTGTAATGTGAAGTGCCCATTGGATTTCACCTGAGAATTTTACATGCCTACACTGCTGTCAAAAATACACACACTCGTGTCTTTGTTTTGAATGCCTTAAAAATTCTGCCTAGCTTGAATAATATTGCAATTCAAGTACCCCAAACCATCCAAACTCCTCTCTCTGTCCACTGCCCCTTAGGCCCCCCATGTTCTGCTTCTCATATAATGTGTGACAAAATGTCATAGTGTGATTGTTTGGAAATCTGAAGCTCACACCCCCCAATCTATGCTCTGCCTATGCTTGCTCCTACGCACCCTGTACTTTACGGTTGATTAACCACATGCACATATAAACTTGCTCATTCATTGGTTTCTAGGTGGCTCCTCACATCTTTACTCTCATCATCAGCCATATTTATTTTGGATTTCTCCTGAAACATTTTTAGATCAAATACAGCCACACAATTACATACTAACTCCAGACTAACTACATGAGGGATGCAGCTCTTTGTGTGGAGACAGCACAAAACCTTTTCAGGTGTAAGTGAGGCTGTGTCCAGCTCCTCCCTCCCATCCTGCAACCCTAGGAGGAACACACTAAGCTCAACTGACAACTATACCCAGTTGGGTGACCAGAGGCAGGCTGCAGGCACCAATGGCTAAGGCAAGAAAATGCCAACTTTTTCAGCATTGCAAATGTCAAATCCAACTTCACTATAAGTTAGGATTTTAAATTCTGTCCCCAGAAAGTCCAAACTTGAAGGGATGTCTGCTCCAATTCGAAAGTTGCACTTCTAAAATGTAATAAGGTAATTCCAGTGTATGGAAGAGGTAGGTCTTGCAGTAATGAAAAACAAATGTAAGAATTTTTCACTACCAGGGTAGGTAAAACTTAGAAGTACATGTTCTGCTTTTTCAAATACATTGCACCCTGCCCTTTGGGCTGTGTATGGCCTACCCTAGGGTTGACTTACATGTATTAAATGGGAAGGTTTGGCCTGGGAAAAGCTTTCTTTTGCCAGGTCAAAATAGCAGCTTAAGACTGCACACACAGGCTCTCCAATGGCGGGCCTAGACATGTTTAAAATGCTACTTAGGTGGGCGGCACAATCAGAACTTACAGGCTCACTAATAGCATTTAATTCTCAGGCCAGGGGCACATGTAGTGACACTTTACTATGGACAGACAAGTAAATTAAATATGCCAATTGGGTATTAGCCAATTTAGCATGTTTTAAGGCAGCAGCACAAGCACTTTAGCACTGGTTAGCAGTGGTAAACGGCAAGGAGCCCAATGGCCATCAATATTAAATTCAGCAAAAATAGGAGGAGTGAAGGCAAATATTTTGGGGAGGACCGTGCTAAAAGGGCAGAGTCCAACACTACCTCACATATCACCTATTGACTGTATGCTTCCCTTCAGCACTGTATAGCGCTCTGCTGCCTTTTCGCCTCTTCACTCATACAAAGACCAGATACATGCATACATACCACATACACACACACACACATGTAAAGGGTACAGTATTACTGTATTTCAGGTTCTCATATCTGACTTGCAAGTGGACAACTGCCCAGGGCATGTAAATGAGCCCTACTGGAGATGATCTAAAATGGAATTGGTTAGACACAAGTTTCGGCCATCATACTGCAACAAAATACGTTTTTTTCTAGGGTGAATCATTTACAAGGGATGTTTCCTGCAGCTATATTTATGATCGTACCTTCATAAAAGGACTCATGCTCTAAATTCCTCAGTGATTTGTTTGGTTTCTTTTTTCCCATGAACAATCAAGGAAGAGGAGAGATAATCTGAGTAATTTCAACTGTCCCTTGGTGTAGGCATGAAGCACCAGCTGTGTGGATGTGCCCTGAATTCAGCAGGATCCGTACATTAGCCTTTACAACAATGCGCCTGCAGACAATGCCTCTCAAGAGACTGCTTTCACTGAAGCCAGTCTGTCTCCAGTGTGTGTCAGTGCTACTCTGACTGACACAACTGTTGTAAATAACACTACTACTGCAGTGTGGGAGTTTAAATAATAAAGGTATATTTGAAACAAATTGACAAGATTATATGCTCCTCCCTTAGACACAGAGCTGTAGATAAGTCACCAATCACATTTAATGCATTTTGGAAAAATCACTATAATTGTTAATGGCTGCAGCTTTAGAAGCATATTCTAAAGCTATTTTGGGTGAATAATTGTTTTTTCATTGTATTCAATCATCTGCTTTTAGTCTTTGGTGTAAAATAACACAAAGCATGAGTTCTTGTAGCTGTCTACTTGTCTCTGTCTTTACATCTCTCTACCTCGCTGTAATTTTGCCTATTTTTCTTGCTTTTTAGGTCTTGCGCCTAGCGTTGCACTGCGCAGCAGTGCCCGCGCGAGATATTTAGTGAGGGAAAAACGGGGATGTGAGGCTGCCCTAGGAGTGGCACGCGCACGAGCGTGTGCCTTTCCTTCTGTGACACGTTATTGGCCTTTGCAAGGGTGTTTCTTTTAAAGCCAGCACAAAATAGGCCAAAGGCAGGCGCTTTGCTCTGCCCACGGCCTATTGGTGTCTATTACGCACTTTGTGCACGTAATAGACACCAATAGGCCGTGTGGTTTCAATTATCGTGCCCAGACACGGGCGCAATAATTGAAACCCAAACCAGGGCTCGCTGTGGCGCGCGCGCACCACTCGCGGGCTTCAAACACTCTAGCTGTTAGAGCTTGTTCCTATTTCTTGTTGTATCCTTAGCGGCAGATGTTTTTTGCTTAAAGGTAGCCTAATACTCCATTTGAAAAGAAATTGTAAAAACCTGTAATTTTACTTGTAGAATAATGCGACCGCATTATGTTCCAGATCACCGAACAACGATTTTTTTACTGGCTCTCCTCTTTGCACGGAGCTGTAACAGCAGGCGCAGGCATTTGAAGCCTTCAGAGGACTGATGACTAATGGGGTAGTTGGAAGGCGCTCCTCGATTAGACGTCTTAATGAGCATATGTTAGCGATTAGTTTGTGCTGCAGTTCCCCCGTGACCTTTGCCCTTTATTGACTGAGCTGACACTTCATTTTTCACACACTTCCAATTTTGGCACGGCTTCAGTGTTGCTCTACCACTTTATATATTTTTTTTTGTTGCCCATGGACAGCGATGGAGCAGCTTAGGCCATGGAAGATATTTTATTTGCAAAAGCAGCCATTCTGCTTTAGAATGCTGCCAGGCCTCCAGTGTTGAAGTTGTCGTGCAGAGGGTAGCAATCTCCATTTTTCCGCCTGTGAAGGCTCTGAGGCACACGCATTGTGTGTAAAATGTGAATCTCAAGTCATAAGAGTGCCATTCCATTTCTGAGTTTGAATTTAGATGGGGCCATAGGTTGCACTGATCTCTGTTTGATTTCGTTGTCTTAATTGGCTGCTCTCACTTACAGCTTGCTTTGTATTTTGAGCGCGACAATTTGTTTAATCGATGAAAAGAGGTGACAGACTTCTTATTAATATATATGTAAAATGTTAACAGCTGGAATTATATTTTGGGTATGACAGTTTGGTTAATAGCAGGGAATACATGAGAGGTCATATGTGAAATGTTTTGAGTGACATACCACAATGAAAAACAATCTGATTTTGTAAAAAATATTTATGATCAGGTGCACATAGGAATATTGTTTGTATTGTAGATTTGTGGTGAACTCATTGGTACAAAAAGCATACTCTTTTCACAAAAAGTGTGACCCACAGCGGCATATATGAGTGCAAAAGACTTACTTGACATATTAGTGTTGTTAAGGATTGTGCCACTTTTAGTGTGTGTAACTTAGGTCTAAGATGTGTACCTTTCTGTTTTCAAAGCAAAGAGGCAGCTTCTGGCTTTCTACCCCTGCCATTTTGTGTTCAGGTGTTCGCCACTCCGCTCTGTGCTTTGTAATTGTGTCAGTCTTCTGTTGCCACATGAGGTCATTTGAATAAGCCACATCTCATGGAGACTGTACAGTAACAAAATTTAAATGACTAGTCCAGAACGCCTCAGCACGACTCATCCTGGACATCCCCCATCGCAGCCACATCTCCGGACACCTGAGAGACCTGCACTGGCTCCCGGTCAACAAGAGAATCACCTTCCACCTCCTCACCCACGCACACAAAGCCCTACACAACCAAGGCCCAGGATACCTCAACAGCCGCCTCAACTTCTACGCTCCCACACGCCAGCTCCGATCGACCGAACATGCCCTCGCCGCCGTCCCCCGCTTCCAAAGAGCCACCAGAGGGGGAAGGTCCTTCTCCTACCTGGCCGCCAAGACCTGGAACTCCCTCCCGACCCACCTCCGCCTGACCCAGGACCATCTCGCCTTCAGGAAGCAGCTCAAGACCTGGCTGTTCAAGCAGTAGCGGAACCCCCCTCCCCTAGCGCCTTGAGACCCTCCGGGTGAGTAGTGCGCTATATAAATGCTTTGATTGATTGATTGATTGAATTCAGCGATGCACTCAGGTTTATGGCACCATTGACAAAACGAGGAGCTGCTGCCCCTTGTTTCTTTGTATGCAGAGATGGATTTTGCAGCCTTTGGATAGTTAAAAGCAAAAAAAAGCAAAAGTGTTTATAACATTTGGGCCCAAAAATTCTGAGTTTTTTTCTAACTGGGAAGTAAAAGCTGGCATGCAAAACAGCAAACTATTGTATTCCAATAAATGCTATCTCGAAAAAAGTTTTCAATGGTTTCGATATTCTCTGATTTTTGTTGATTAATGGCGTAGTCTTGAGATACACGTGTGAACTTCATTAACAACCCAAAAGTTGTTGGTGTAATTTCATGTACTTGGAGCTCATAAAGTAGAGATTTGTTCAGACCTGACACCAGAACAGCCAGAAATGTCCTTATCCTCAATTTGATATCTCAGTTTCGGATGCTCAATCCTCAGTGCCTTGTCTTCTCTGTAGCAGGCATTATACAGCAATGTAAACAAAACTGGACTGATGATTCCCCAAATGCACCCTAAGTTATTTCCTAGAGAAAGCTGTGCCTAGAGCTTATTGTCACAAAAGCCTTGAATTTCCAGGGGAACTTAATATTGCGTAAGCGCTCTTTTAGAATCAGTTGCACACTTGGTGATTGTTCAGTCAGATGAAGTGAAGGTTAAAACATTCATGCTTGTTTAATTGAAGGTTTCTACTGTGTGTGTAGGTTGTGTGTGGCACGTGTACATGTAACTTTCCAGGGTAAATGATCTGTTTATCCTAGTATCCGTTACCACAAAGTTCCTTGACCTGGACTGCTGCCTCTTCATCTGTTAATGAAGTCCTTGGTAGATTGATACAACATATTATACAGGCCTCTTTGTCCTACATTAAGCCGTACATATGCTGTGCTCCGCACTGCCTTTCAATGTAGATTGAAAGGGGCAGTTTGATGTGTAGGTAAAACTTTTAATGACTTTTTGTTATGGCCACTTATTTTCATCAACTGAAAATGTAAGCCGTAGCTTATTATTGACGGGCGGTTGAGAAGATTGTTGGCATGCCCATAGTTATCCTCGCTGAGGAATTTGATGAATAAAAATTCAATAATGTGACTGTTCCTTAGTATATGTTCCAAAAAAAGGTTGTTTAAAAAAAGCATGGCTGATTTAAGCATTCTTATTCTAATCTTGCACATATAACCTTCTTGCCCATTGCTTTTATGCAAAATTTACAACAAGAATGTGTGAAATATGCTCAATAGTTTGTCGGAAAGTGCAGTTAACTTCATGGATTCTTAGTCACTAGCCCTTTCACCTTTGGAATTTTTTGCCTCATCACTGTTAGAAAATGCCCATGGCGTGTACTTACGTAAAAGTGTAATATTCTGTTCTCTGGCTCAACTGCCTGTGCCATGACCCTTCAGATAGTCGCCAGTTGTGAAAGCTATTGGTTCTTGTGGGTATGAATAACGTGTGGTATTAGTTCATTTTCAAAACAGATGCAAAGTTGTTACACAGATCTGGAGCAGGGCTCACCTGCAGCTGTCTGGAGTGAGTTTACTCTCTTCATAAGAGCATGACGATGGCAAGGTTCATACAAATGCAATATTTTTTTATGAGAGATGCACCAAAAAGTGAGACACCATGAAAGAAACTATGATTTTCCAATAGTGAATCTGTGCCACCATCTTATTTTTATTGGCCTTAAAAGCACAGTGCTTGTTTATTACTGTTGATTTAGCATGATTTATATGAATCACAACCTGAATAAAGTTCTTTCAAGTCATATTAGTTATTCCAATCTTTAAGCATTCCAAACTTGTTTTAAAGTGGACACCACCGAACCTGGCAGGGGAGACCAGTCACTTTAAATCCTCCCTATGATGCAGCCTGTCTCACATCATGCTTACACATTTTGCATTGTTATAGTTTGTGTATTTTGTTTGGAATATGTGTATTTATCACCATAAACGCTCCACAGATAATATTGTTTGGTAACGTAGTCCTTCATCAAGGAGGTCCGCTAGCATTCTTACATTACTGCCTGTCACATTGTACAACCTTCTGACACAGTAATTGCAAGATATATTTTTACTACACTATGCTAATAAAAGAACATGCAAAGGCAGACTGTCTCCTTAGCAAGGTGACCTCTGTTTCCAAGTAAGTGCTTTGCTCATGAGCTGATTAAAAAACTACAAAAGTGAGCTTTTCATTCTTCACATGTATTGGTGTTAAAAGAGCTGTCCTGTGAGAAGAATCCACGATCATGTTTAGATCCATAGATTAGCTGAAGAGCTACTGTCATCAGATGACATTGACTCATAGCAATTTGGCAGAACCTTCGAAGGTCAGTCAGTGGAAGCATCCGGTTGTCTTTGGTTAACGTTTTCTGATGCTACTCACATGTGATCGTTTTTGACTAGATCTAATGCTCAATTAAAAAGGGCGGGAGCATCAGCGAAGAGGACCGAACCTCCTGTAGCTTTACTTTCTAAAATGCATTGAACTTAGCATTCAGCTTGATGCCATTTGGCTTTTTCCATAGAGCAGATTTTTTACTGTCCTGACTATGCAGTGTTTATATGTTTAGACT
Organism: Lissotriton vulgaris; assembly: GCF_964263255.1. Classification (NCBI taxonomy): domain Eukaryota; kingdom Metazoa; phylum Chordata; class Amphibia; order Caudata; family Salamandridae; genus Lissotriton; species Lissotriton vulgaris. Next base: position 588,177,283 of record NC_141694.1, read on the forward strand.
GATGATCTCACTGCCACACAACCATTGACACAACTAGCCACTTAAAAACAAACCTGAACAATAGTGACGTGCATTCTTTCTTCATTCTCAGTGTAATACTAAAGAGTCCCTTTTTTTACATCTTTGGAATAAAGTGGTGTGCTTACTTTCGATTAAAACATTTCATTCATAATAGCAAACCTGATCAATTAAAATTATGCTTTGTATTTCTGTTGCCAGCTATAGGGCTGAGTACTACCCACCAGTTGAGCTAAAGGAGAGTACCACATACAATACAGATTTGCTCAAATGAAAGCTAATTGATTACGAAAAGTTTGAATTCTGAGTGAACATCCATTTCTCTAAATGAAAACAAGTATTCTTCTGTTATACATCCTGTGCCTCACGATAATTGGTATTATGATAGATCTTGAAAAGCTGTGTAATTACACTCTCCCCATGACCTGTTTTAACAACAGCAGATAGGACTGCAGGAGAGAATATCTAGAATTTTTTTTTACAAGTCAGACGTATGGCTATGTACTGCTTTAAAGAAAAAAAAAGATGACTGACTATTTACCATTTGTCGTAAGGATTTTCTTAAAGGACAACATGTTTAGGCTTGGTTTCCCTTATTTGGAATATCACTGTGAACATATCTTTTTGTTGGTCAAATCATTAAACACAAATATGTGTACAGTTCAGCAAAGGAGTAAGATATATTTATTCATCATTTATCTTAGGCACATCTATCTTTGGTGATGTTTTTCAACATGTGTTTTTTTTATTTAATTCCTGTGACATTCATTCAACTACAAATGAAAATATTCTCCAAGATAATAAAACTAATCATAAGTAAACTCCGGAAATTCTGAAGATGTAATACTCCATCTTCTTGTTAAGTGTTTCTTTCTACTCCAACTCCCTACTAAAAGTGCTTTGATGAGTTCTCCCAGCTACAAAATATTAACTTATATATTTATATATGCAATTCAGCAGTAGAAATATAGCAATATCAACAGTCTGACGTTTTTGAACCTCAAAGTGATATTAAAAACATGAAGACATCTGTGGTTGCAATTTCGAAGACTTTCTCGTAGATTCTGGATCTGTTGAGATTCGCTAATTCAAATAAAAAGTCAGACTATGTAAAAGCTGCTAGTATGGCCAATTTTCTGCAGTCAAAAGGTTAGTATTTTGCGTGGAATCAATGGGTCTTCAAAGTATAACCAATCAAAAACAAGCATTTGCAATACAATAGGTCTCGCATTACTGAAAGTTTGAGCTATTGCTGTTGCAAACAATAATGCATTTCCAATAGCTCAAACTTTCAGTAATGCGAGACCTATTGCATTACAAATGCTCGTTTAGCATTTCTCTCAGTTTATTATCCAGTGCAAGAGACGGTAATTCCATGGTACTGAATTATTTTGCAATACGTTAATAAAAAAAAAAAAATAGGAACTAAAAGACGCAAGGTACCTCAGTCGGTTGGAACATAGGAATACTGGAGGACTTTCAGGGAGGATCTATAATAAAGGTGTGGAAAATGTTCACAATTTTCTTTTGCAAATTTTCTGAAAAATGTTGCGAAATGCAGGTCCATCATTTAGCACTATATTTGAGAAATGTGTCCTCACGTCAATTGTTGATACAAGAACACATTTTACAGTCGCAAAGTAGCACAAAAAACACAGGTGAGGCAAGAAACAGCCATTCATGTTCCGGCCAGTCATGTTATTAGTGAGTTCTTGTAGTAAAGTTTTAGCATGAATGGTCTGTAATTGCGTGACATGGTGTAGTTTTAGTACTTTTTCATAATAAGCATAATTCAAAATTCCTGAAATTATGTGAATTATACTGCCATCATTTAAATTACACTTGGATTTAGCTTTTAACTGATGCATATCATCCTGCTTTTTTAGGCATTATTGTTATTCTTTCTGAGTCTCTACGATACATTCTATTCTCAGTCTTTTTGTATTTAGTCATCAGCTGTACCCTATCAAGCAGTGTTCTTCCACAGAAGAAGCTCAGTTGTTTGACTACTCCACTAATCTTCCTGAGTGGATACAGCCTACACATGCTTACAGATGGGGAGCCCATAGTGTTGGGCTGAACACACTGCAACAAGAGAGCAAGGCCTCATGTTAAGAAGAGCTTAGGAGTATGGGGATATGAATGTTTCACAAAGAAAACTTTTATTAAAAAAACAAGCCAACTGGTGCATTTTTCAGCACAAATTTCAAATAAATTGGCTGAAAATTGATCGGTTTCACAAGAAGTTCAGAAAAACTCATGAATAATTGTCCTCCCTCATGACAATCCTAGCAAGCTAGACGCTAGCCCCTCACATCTTCCACATACTATACCTACAAAGAAGGATCAATGAATCTGTGTATGCTGCCATTGATAATTTGCTAAAATGTATATAGCATCTTCCAATACATAGATCATCCGCTACCTTTCATTTTTCCATCATTCCTCTTTCAAGCAGATTATTAGTGAATGGGTTTTTACTCCTACTATTTCACACACAGCCCCCTGACACCCCCCCCCCAACTCAGCCACAAAGTTCCCACTCCCCTTACTGCCCAGCCTGTCTCTCTGAGCCTCAAAACGGTGCTTGTCCGCTCTTCACTGTAAGCCGTCACCCATGATCATGTAACCAAGCTTGCAAATGCCTCTTCCAGTAACCAGTCATCCTATGATCTGCATTATGAATTGTAAAATGTATGTTGCATACAATATTTCATTCGTTTGTACCTAATCCAGTGCATACCGACACATGTCTGCATATAATATGACCAAGGATGAGCAGGATGCAAAAATCAAAATTTGTAGAGATTCCACAATGTCATGCAGAACTATCCCTCAAACATGAGAGTCATGAAAGAAAATTTGAGAACCTGATTCACAAAGGTAAACTTACACTTCCTTGTAAGTTTACATTTGTGTGCTATTCACAAAGGGATTTACGAATAGTATCTGTACGGGAGCGTGGACTCTGCACATAAAAAGACCTACCTTTCTTGTGCGGAGACTCCACACTTATAAAGATACTACTCGTAAATCCCTTTGTGAATAACAAACAAACGTCAACCTACACAAAGGTGTAAGTATGCCTTTGTGAATCAGGCACAAAGTGTCCTCGAGGCAACATTCTGAATTGAGTGATTTTTGGTGTAACTTCCGGTGCATAGATGTAATGGCCTGACATGTGGCACTAAAACATCCTTCACACTCTTACTGCAGTCCCTTCTACTGGCACAATTTATTCTAAGTTTTCCTTTTAGGTGACTCTTTGAGATTCATAATGCGCTGCATAAGTAAACTCTAATAACATTCAAAAAATTCTGTCTTTCTTCCATATTCAGTATGTTGATGCAAAACTTTCCAATTTGTTGGTATTTAACATTTTATCGTAATTCAAAGTGGCTTTGCAATACATTTCGCGCTGCAGGCTTCGTCAGCAAAACTCCTTAGAACAGTTAGAAACTAGAATGTTTGATTTAATAAAGATCATGTACACTTTGACAATTTATAGATCAAATCAATTACACCAGAAAAACCATACAATCCTTCTTAGACGAAACCTCGTGAGTTAGTTTCTCATGACATTCTGTTATAATCACGTGGGTCTTAATCACCTGAAATGTGCATCAAGATATTGAGAACCCAATAAAGACTAAGAAGGTTGTGAATGTTATCTGGGTTTATTTATGCTGCCCATATGAACTCTCAAAGAAATATCTGAAAGGAAATGATGGAATAAATTGTGCCAGTCTGCTAAGGGAGTCCAATATGTATTACTACCATCAAGAATCCAGAGCATCAACATCCAGGCATCAATCATTCTCAATATTTTGGACCATCTGGGACCATTCCATGATAAGCTATTGTGGCGTAGGGCAGAGCTGAGAGCTTGTATATGTGCCTGCAGGGCATACAGTGAAATAATTTAAACAAATGTTTCACTCTGTTTGTGCTTTATTTTAAGACAGCACAGCTCAGAAACACAAAGAGACAGACTCTGCTCACTGCTCCTGAGCTACACCTTCTGACCATAAAGAAATATCAGGTTAATTGAATACGCGTTATGCCCTGCATACGAATAAAACAGGCGTCACAAAACCCCAGCATGACATAGCCTCCAGACTGTTTTTTTGAGACATATAAATTACTTGAATGGTTGTCGACTTCACACCCTACAAAGACATTGCTTTTGCCCATAACATGAAGTTAAAACTAATCCCAGAAGACTCAGCACCTTGTGGGCCCTTATTTAAAAATCATCCTTTATTAAAGGGCAATGTGTGGTTAGATTATTTGCATGCAATGTCCCGTCTAAGTTGTAAGCCCACCTGAAAACAGCCATTTGCCTTAATGAAGTTTATCCAACTTGACTTTTCAGATTCAATGGTGTGGATGTGGCTCAAGTTCTTGGTTTCTGGGAAATGTCATAAAGTATACATTGAGTGTGCCTGTCTGGGTGTTCTACTTTGACTAATTTATTGGGATATGTTTCTACTCTTGCAAGGTAGATGCAATTTATTAGTATCTGCATATGCGAAGAAGCATATTACTAACTGGACTTGTCCTGGACTGCCCAAGTGAATTATGGGAGATTGAGTCCTGGCAATCTAGAGCCAGTGAACCCTTGTTCACTGCTAGAGGACACCTATCTTCCAAAAGGAACTAAGAACCAAGCTGGCAGTCTCATTGCAACCAAGACAAACGAACAGGAATCCTCGCTGCTCAGCTGCCAGATTAAACAGAATCGAAGCAAGATGACGCAAAGCATCACCACACAGCTTCCCTAAAACCAACACAAGTTGGCACAAAGCCCCGCATAGCTTCACTGCCTAGCTTCATCCGAACCAACACAGCATGACGCAACACGAAACAGGACCTCCCATCACAGCCCTCACATCTCCTCTGAACCAACGCAGGAAGAACGGAAGCCTAAAATGCATTGCCACGCAGACTGCACACCAAAAACATAAGGACAATACTCAGCGAGCCTAACTTGGTCTTGTGCCAGGACTACACTCCATTACATTTGGCCTAAACTTGTGAATTTGTCCCGGTCCACATGACCAGATATCCTCAGTTGTCACTTTGTGTCATTTGGCATTATTTTTACTTAACCATTTAGAAATCCATATCTCTGGTTCCCTCCATTAGATTTTTGTCGTTTTAGTGTTGTTTTGAAGATAGAAATATTGTCTGTGTTTACAAATTGGTGTTGGATTTTTATTGTTTGTGTGGTTTCACTTATTTAATGTATTATTTGTATTAAATGTGGTACACCTACCTGTCTCCTAAGTTAAGCCTGGCTGCTTATTTGCCAAACTACCTAGGGATGAAAAAGGATTCATTTACTGAGATTTGACTGGACCGATTAGTGATTGTGGTACTATTACTTGCTGCGGGTGAATACTCTCACATACTAATCATCCAGTTTTCTATAGAAACCCTGTTAGAAATGGGGGTTCCTACTTGGCAGTGGCTGGCCACAGTCCAAGTAGGGACCCTTCTTCCTAAGTCAGAGTAAGGGGACTACACCCTTTGATAACCCCTGCTCAACCCTGTGGTAATGTAGCATGAGCAGCTAGGCTTATCTCAGAGGCAGTTTGTAAAGCATTTATGATCATACACGGTAACACAGTAAAGGACACTACAAAGGGACACCACATAAGTAGTTATAAAAAAATAAGTATCTTTATATATAGACTTAACACAAGACCAATAACGATAAAATGCCACAGTACTGAAAAAGGGGGGTTCTCTTGAAGAGCTGGAGAAAAGAGTTCAAGGTGTTCAAATAGGGGTTCAGTTAAAAGCAGGGGTCTCTGTGGCCCTTTTACTTACAAAGTACCTGGATTTCGTAGCAAAACAAGCAAAATGTTGCAAGCGAGCTGCAGTGATGATTTTCCCCAAGCTAGGCCGGCGATGTGTTGAATTCTTGCCGCAAGGGAGGATGATTCGCCGGTCTGCGGGTGCGTGCGGGACAAAGTGACAGACTTCTTCACGCTAGGCCGGCGATGCGTTAAATCCTTGCCGCAAGGGAGGATGATGCGCTGATCCTGTTGCGTGTGCGATCTTGTTGCGATGAAAGAAAATGGCACCCCGCGAAGGAGCGGTGATCCGGGTGCAATGCGAGGAAAATGGCGGACGCACGGCGCCCGCTTCGATGTTGTGATACGATGATCTAGATGCGATGATCCGGGGTTAGAGAGCATTCCACAAGCCAGCAAACGTGCGATGATCTCGGGGGTTAGCGAGCACTTTGGGCCTGCACGCGTGCGATGCGATGATCTTTGGTTTGCGAGCGCTTGGCGGCAGCAGCGCAATGATTTTTCTTACTCTCTTCAGCTGCGGCGGCTCACAAACGGGCTTTAGCAATGATTTCAGCACTCTCTTCTCTGTAGTAGAACTAGAGGCCCTGGAGCTCACCGGGGCCTCACCTGCAGATAGAAATCCTTGTTGGGAGGAATCAGGAGGCTGCTGAGGGAGTCAGGTGTGCCTGTGACTCCAGCAGGAGGCTAGCTCTCTTCTAGCCCTTGGGTGATTGCTTAGCAAAATAAAAGTCTCTCAAAAGTCCATTTTCCTCTTCTTCCAAGTCCAAGGGGAACTACTGCAGGCCAAACCAAGAAACATCACACAAGCAAAAGGAAGTTCCTCTCCTGCAGATTCCTTCGTAACACGGACAGAGGTTCCTCTTGACATCCAGGTGCAATACCAAAATCAGGGGTTTGGGCACAGATATTTATACCCCAAAAGTCATTGTTCTCAAAACTCTCTAGCCACTGAACCCAGCCAGAACCAGTTCTGCTCAGGCTTGGAGCACTTTGTTTACCAGGCTGCAGCCTTCGTTTCAGTAAGAGGGTGTCTGCCATCAGAGGCACAGTAGGAGGTGGAGCCAGCATTCACCTTGCCAGGCATAGCCCTCTTCAGGTCACGGAGCTACCCCTCCCCAGTACTCAATGCAGATTTCTCTATTCAACCCAGGTCTGACTCACCCTGCCTTGCCCCTCTAAACCCAGACAGCCAATACACATAACAGCAGAGCACACTGGAGGCTTAGGCAAGAAAATACCTACTTTCTAAAAGTGCTATTTTCAAACACTGAATGTTAAAACCAACTTTACTAAAAGATGTATTTTATCATTCTGAGTTCAGGCATACTAAACTCGAATTTCCACCATGTTCCCTGAGTCAGATAGGGCTATAAGATGTAATAGCCAGTCTGCCCGTTCTAGCCTATGGAGAACAGGTAGCCTTGCAGCAGTGAAAAACAAAATGGAGGGTGATTCACTACCAGGACATGCTACACATACCAAGCCATGTCCTACCTTACACACACATTCACCTACCATAGGGGTGACCTATATGAGGCTAAGGGAAGGTTCAGGAGCTCGGAAGTGTAGACACTTCACAGCCAAGATGGCAGTTCTAGACTGCCCGCAGACACTGCAGTGGCAGGTCTGAGGAACACTTTACAAGCTGCTTCTGTGAGTGGTGCAAACCAGCGCTGCAGGACCACCAGCAGCATTTAGGTTACCAGCCCTGGGCACACACAGGCCACACAACTAGGGACTAACAGGTAAACCAAATAATCCAATCAGGGATATACCAATTCACAGTCATATTTGCACAGGGAGCATTTGCGCTGTGGCACTGATTGGCAGTGGCACAGTGCCCAGAACATCTAATACCAGCAAAGACAGAGGAGACCACAGCGAAAAATGGAAGGGAGACCCACTCCAATGGTGCCAGGTCTAACAAACCCTTACTAGATCGTCTACATTACGTTTGTTACCATTGCTCCTTTTATTTCAAGGTAATCCCCCCGGCACCCTGGAATCACACCCTAGCATTTGTGGTTATGCCTTTCTTGGTAATTTTTTCAAGATTGTTTCTTTGTTATGTGGTAGAGATTTTCACGTAATGGCATTTGCGAAGCCTGAAACAGCAAAGGTATTCATGCAATGGTGCCAGTCTGAGTGCAGACTTTGCACAATGTTTGCCAAGCACCCACATTCCTAAATGTCACATAGTTAAGTAGACATGGGCATTTCCTTGGGTAGGGGGTTAGAGAAGAAGACAGAGAAATGTAAATACACATGAGGTGAACACCCTCAGAGTCATAACCTTTAGGTTATTCGCAAACCTTTGTAATGCCTTTGCCACATAAATGTGCCCTTCACTAAACGTCAGTGGGTATGGAATTGTGGAAAAGTTATGAATATTTCTGTTTTCGCATGGTTGTTGTACAGAAGGAGATCCTTTCATGCTAAAATATTTCCCCTGAAAAGTAAAAAGATATTAAAAAAAATCTCTGCAAGATGGTGGCTCTAAACACGCTCAGTTAGGGAAAACAGAAAGTCATACCTTACTGAAGGACTTAGCAATATTCTGATTGTGGTTAAATATGCACTTCTACAGGGTGTGTGTGTGTGCATAAATCCCAAAAATTACCACTACTTTGTGATTCGTGCCCAGTGTCTCTATGCCGTTTGTCTTTGTTCTTTCCTAAAATCAAATGCATGTCTTTGTTTTCGTTTCAGGATTTAGCTGCAAGTGACATAAATATAGAGGAATGATTCTCCTGTTTTGAAAAATCATCTGTTCGCAGCAGGCCACGATAAGGTAAGCATTTTCCTTTACATTGTTTACCTAAAAGTATGTTTATGTCTATTAAATATTCGGTTAATTTAATTGTACAATGAAATATCTATAGCCTAAAGGATCTGAGTATTGAAGAAATATTTTACATTTACTCCCACATGTTTGTACATATGCTTGCACTATAGTTTTTGGATTTCACAAAATAATTCAGAACTACCATGGTAACTGCATCAGTTGCAGGTATTCACACGTATTCACATTTATAAGTATTTGCAAAACATATCAATGTTGCAAGCGTTCATTAATGTGTGTGTATGTTGCCAAAATTGCATTTTTCTTTTTCTCTATGAGCAACACGTTTTTCCTATGGATACCACATCCCTACTAGTTTTGGAGGGTTCCCTTTTAATTCTCACCCATGAAACAGAATGTTTCGTGCCCTTGACAAGGGTATTTCTCTGACGACTATTACCAAGATGGGAATTTGTGGGTGTTAACTTTCCAATGAGACCCCGTCCTTTCGTACTCACTTCTCGACTCAGTGAGGAGAGTTTTTCTCACATAAAATTAAACTCCGGTAGTATCAGTTGTGAATTTACACTCTTAAAACAAGCCATTAGCACTCCTGAAAGTCCAACCTAAGGGCATTTGACCCAAAATTAAATATTTCAAGGTTAATTTTAATTTCCTATCTTAGGCTGATTTTTTTCCTGCGCTACCTCTTCCCTTTGAGTTGAAACATTTGCAGCATTTGGTATTGTGAGTGAGTGTGTGTTTATGAAGAAAAGCCTTATCCATACGTTATGTGACAAATAGCGCTAGACCTTCCAAACACTCCTTAGATTGAGTGAGTTCTGAGTCCTAAGTGATCCCTCATAGGGTTGGACTGCCCATTTATTTCCTTCGGATTTCGGCGAGATCTAAGTCCATTTTAGGAGAATTTGTCAAATTCAAGGCTAGTTTTCATATCGTACTATATTCTCATTTTTACTGTTCCACCCCTTCCCTTAAATGTGCAATATTTACACTGTGACATAGGGTGTGTGAGAGCATGTGTACAGGAAGACTGTTGGAATTGTATTGTAAGGTGAGTCTGATGCACAAGCAATACACCATATAGTGCCAGCATTTCTCATATTGAGTGATGTCACAGATGATTAATGTTCAAAATGTCATGACATCTGCTAAACCCCACATTTTATAAAAACGATTTGACGAAAGTCTGTGCTTCACAGTGTTTTTCACTGAAAACAGGAGCAGATGTCATGCTTAACACCAAGAGGCCAGCCAAGAACACATTTCAGTTGCTCAAAATGTCTGTTCTACAGCCAGTGCTCAATGTTCCAAATTCAGCGACATGATTTCAGCAATCTTTCATCTCACGCACACATCTTTGACACCGGCGAACTAATGAGTAAAAATAAATGCCACATCCTTAGCCTTGCAGAATACCTGGCTTCTGACAACTGTCATTTTTTTTCAAAACAAAGTACACATTGATCCAAAGAAACTGAAAATTCAAGGGAGAAGATAGCCTCATTTTAGTGTATGCTGAAGAGATGACTTGAACAGAGATCCGAGGCTAACATGAGTGCCTATGCATAATTAAATGTCACTTGTTTCTGGTACCAGCAGTGATGTACAAGGTTATGATACATCATTCTCGGATGGAAAATCCTGGTGGCTCATACAATCCTATCAAAACACTTCAACACATGATCATGTAGATGTAAGAATTGACAAGTGGCACAACCGATAATGAACTTGGAGATTGTGGGATACAGTTAATGTATATATTTGGGGTTTCACACCCAATCAAGACCAGAATATGTTCATTCATTTTAGAATAACCTTTCACTGCCAAGGAATACAGGTTCCTTAAAGTAAATTTTGTTCACTTCTTCAAGGTGGTTTTGAGTGTTTGACAAGTAGAATTTACTTCAAGGTTGTAAAGTTGAGTGATCTAATGCTGCAAGCAATAGCACTGAGTGGAGAGTGATATAGTAGAGCAGTGGTTCTTAAACTGTGGTCCTCAGACCCCTAAGGATCTAGGACGCCTACTCAGGCGGCCGGTGACTGTTTAGAAAATTAAATAACGTGATCAGATTCCATAAATGTGAAGGGATTTGAAATTGCAGTCTTAAAGCAAAGCTGGTGGGAGCAATGCAAATGCATCAAATAGAATGCAGTTTTGCAATGGGTGGCCTCGGTTGAATTTAGAAAAGCTCTACCTATTCCACTGAGAGGAAAATGTATAATTTTGTCTTTGTGAATTAAATAAAACATTTAATAGTTTGTGTACTTGTTTGAAGAATGCTTGTTTCTGTATTGTTCTGTAATGGTTTAAGTAGCATATCATCGAAATCTTTTGAGCCAGGTTCCCTGGCTTCCATTAATGATTCAGTGGGGGTCCCCAGATTCCAATATTGATTAAAGGGGGGTCACCGGTTTAGAAAAACACTGTAGTAGCTTTAGGACACCCCCGCGCCGCACGGCCACCAGCTGCTGCGTGTGCCCCCGCCTGCCTCGCTGATCCTGCCTGCTGCCGGCTGACCACGCCCCCTGCCGCCGAGCGGCGTGGTCTCCTGCGGTCTGGGCATATGCAACTGTGATCGCTGCTTTCTGTTGCCTATTTAGGCTTTTGTGCCCCGCTATTCTCCTGCTGTGTGCCCCTTTGTAATAATTGTGTTGTTTATCGCCTGTCCCCCTGTACTGTACTCTCCTCTGTTGCCCCGGTGCCCTCCCGCCCTCTCCCCGCTTCCCGCCTCCGTTTGGTTGGCCACGCCCCCTTTTCTTTCTGTGCCCTCCCCGCTCCCGCCTCCCAGCTGCTCCTCCCTCCCTCGCACTTTGCCATAAATGGCGACCGTGCGAACGTGCAGCGGCCACGCGCTGCGGGTGCGCCGATTGTGCGCCGAAGGCGCGCCAAAGGTAAGCCCGTCTGCGCCCGTCCACGCCTGGACCGCTCCCAGTGCCAGAACCCCTGGCCCTCGCAGACCCCAGCCCACCCGCCGGACATACGACGTCACCACCCTCAACGCACTCAACACCGGCCGATTCCCGGGATGCTACCGAGCCACCCCGAGACGCACCCACGGACCCTTCAGCTGCCGCTCCTGCGAGTTCACCTGCATCCGGACCTGCACTACACCCGCACCCACCAAGACCAAGACGAGCAACAACAGCAGCCACCTGAAGTGCATCCTGCTCAACACCCGCTCCGTCCACAGACACGCCGTCGAGCTCTGGAACCTGCTCGACACCACTTCACCAGACGTCGCCTTCCTCACGGAAACCTGGATGAACGCCTCTTCAGCGCCCGACATCGCCATCGCCATCCCAGACGGCTACAAGATCATCCGAAGGGACCGCATCAACCAGACCGGAGGAGGCATCGCCATCATCCACAGGAACACCATCCGCATCACGACCAACACCGACGACACCCTGACAACCGCCGAACACCTTCACTTCCAGGTCCACATCAACCCCAAGACCACCCTCAGAGGCACCCTATTTATTTCTATTTCTATTTAGGGGGTCTTGTAAAGCACATGGTGACGCACAGCGGCGTGTCCCCGCGCTGAGGAGCGACTCTTACTGGAACCTATAGGAGCGGCATACCTTACTGAGCGAATAGTGCAGTTTTAAGTTTGGCTCTAAAAATTGATTCTGATGGCTCTAATCTCAATGCCATGGGTAGTTTGTTCCATCTTGAGGCTGCAAGGTGCCTGAAGGATCTTCCGCCCATCCGTGCTTAGACACCTTGGGAACAACCAGGAGTCCAGAGCCGGAGGATCTCAACGAGCGGGAAGGCTCGTAAGACGTCAGAAGTCCTTGCAAAGGGAGAGGAGATCTCCCATTAATGATCCGATGGCACGTGCATAAAGCTTTGAATTCTACCCTGCTTCTGACCGGGAGCCAATGCAGAGACCGAAGGGCCGCTGCAGATGCGGCTCTTCTGGGTAGTCTAAGCACTAATCGGGCAGCGGCATTCTGTAGGACCTGTAGGCGATTGAGATTCTTCTCTAAGGTCCCTAAATAGAGAAGATTGCCATAGTCCATCTTTGATGTGACTAGTGCATGCACCAAGGTTTGTCGGGCTCTCACAGGTAAAAACTTCAAAGTCTTCCTGAGACTTTTGAGGGTCCCAAAACATGATCCGACCACCTGATTGATCTGGGGGCTGAAGGTAAGGTCAGTATCAAACCAGATGCCCAAGTTCTTAGCTTTCTGGCACGGGGTGGGTGTTGGACCTAGACAAGATGGCCACCATGCCGACGTCCACGCTGATTGGCAGCCCCCCACGACCAGCACCTCAGTCTTGCCTCCGTTGAGCTTGAGGCAGTTGGCGGACATCCAGGCAGCTAGATCTTGCATGCAAGCTCTGAAGATGTCCGCCGAGAGACTGGGTGCACGCGACAGGGAGATAACCAACTGCGTGTCGTCGGCATACGACACCAAACGGAGGCCGTGACTCTCTACTAAGGTGGCAATAGGAGCGATATAAAGGTTGAAAAGTGTTGGACTCAGGGACGAGCCCTGCGGCTCCCCCTGGTCCAAAGAAATACGCTCGGAGTAGTGGTCACCCTGCCTCACTTGGAAGCCTCGGCCAGTAAGAAATGAATAAATCCATTTCAATGCTGCCCCTCTCACCCCTCCTTTGTTCAGACACTGTAGCAAGATGGAATGTGCTACAGTGTTGAACGCAGCGCTGAGGTCTAATAGGATTAGAGCCATGGTTTGTCCCTCGTCTGCACCCTGCCTGAGGGATTCGGTGGCCCTAAGAAGGGCAGACTCCGTAGAATGACGGGGCCGAAACCCAAATTGGGTAGGGTGAAGAATGTTGCCTTCCTCCACATACTTCATTAGCTGTTTGTTTACCACCTTCTCCGCTACCTTAGAAAAATAAGGCAGCAGAGAGATGGGGCGTAGGTTGTCCAACTTCTCAAAGCTAATGTTGGGCTTTTTGCGGAGAGGAAGCACCACAGCCTGTTTCCAATCCTCAGGAATAGAGCTGGATCGGAAGGAGACATCTAGCACGTGCCTAATATAGGGTTCAAGGATCTCCAGACTATCACTCAGCCTTTTTGGGGATGCAGGGTCTCGAGGGGAGCCAGATTTAACAGATCTGCAGATTTTGACTAGCTCTTCCGGTGAGGGGATGGAGAAGTTAAGTAGCAGATTTTGATCATCTTCCTTCCCTACTAGGTCTGCAGGCTCTTCCGCAGCAGGAGGGATTTCGGGAAAGGCAGAGTAAATTTTAGACACTTTATCTCCAAAGTAGTTAGCAATGCGGTTGCATGCTACTACTGAGAAATCTTCATCTTGAGTAGAGGTTTTAGGGGTGGCTAGGGATTTATATATGCTGAACAGTTCCCTGGCAGAGTTCTCTGCCCCCTGAATTTTGTCTGCATAATATGTGGCTTTCTCTATCCGGATTTTATTATGATAGGTGCGTCTCTTAATGAGATAGGCCTCTTTCATCCGGTCATCATATGCCACTCTCCATTGTCTCTCTGCTCGTTTGCATTCCCTTTTGGCGCAGCGCAGCGCCTCGCTGAACCAAGGGGCAGTTCTTTGTCTGTGAACACCTTTTATTGGCCGGCCTAATGGGGCTGTGCAGTCCAGAGCAGCAGTGATGCGGTCGTTGAGTAATTTGTTTGCCGTTGCCACATCATTGCCTCCTGGGGGCCCATCCGCGATGAGAGCCTTGTTAAACTCTGGCAAGGAGAATCTTGCCCACCTGCGACGAGGGTAGTTGAGAGGGACGGGAGCAATAACTTTATGCTTAGGCAGGTGTACCCTCATCTACAGACCCCCGGGACAACGCACACAATTCAGCGAAGACATCGCCGACTTCATCAGCCCGCACGCACTCCTCTCCGCTGACTACATCCTCCTCGGGGACCTCAACTTCCACCTGGAGAACAACAACGACCGCAACACCACCACCCTGCTGGACAACCTCGCTAACCTCGGACTCAAGCAGCTGGTGACCACCCCCACCCACTACGCCGGACACACACTCGACCCCGTCTTCTCATCCAGCAAGGACATCGCCTTCAGCCACGCCACCGGACTCCACTGGACGGACCACAGCTGCGTCCACTTCAGCTTCAGAAGGACCACGATCCACCACCACCAACAACAGGTTGCACGCAGAAGCTGGAACAAGATCACAGCCGACCAGCTCGCGACTTCCCTGAGCAAGAACCCACCCACCAGCGCAACGGACCCCAGCCAAGCGGCCACCAACCTCACGAAGTGGATCAGCGACTGCGCTGACGACCTCACCCCCCTGAGGACCCCGCCAAGCAGACCCGGCAGCAAGAAAGCCCCATGGTTCACCGAAGAACTCAAGAGCTCCAAGAAGAACTGCCGAGCCCTCGAGAGAACCTGGCGCAGAGACCCAACACCGGACAACATGACTGCCCTCAAGCTCGCCACCCGAAAACACCACCAACTCATCCACGCAACCAAGAAAACTGCATTCAAGGAACGACTGGACAACAACGCACACAACAGCAAGGAACTCTTCTACATCATTAAAGAGCTCTCCAACCCCAACGCCGGAAACAACGACATCACCCCTTCGCAAGACCTCTGCAACTCCCTCGCCTCCTACTTCCACAACAAGATCGCGGACATACACAACAGCTTCAGCACTCAACCGACGCACGCCACGACTGAACCATTGCCCCCCACCACCACCCTCCGCGCCTGGACCCAGATCAGCACCGAAGACACCGTCCGCACGATGAACTCCATCCACTCCGGATCTCCGACCAACCCCTGCCCTCACCACGTCTTCAACAAGGCCGATGCTGTCATCGCACCCCACCTGCGGGACATCATCAACCCCTCCTTTGACACCGCTACCTTCCCGGAGAGCTGGAAGCACGCCGAACTCAGCGCTCTACTAAAGAAGCCATCAGCCAACCCCACCGACCTCAAGAACTACCGCCCCATCTCGCTGCTCCCGTTCCCAGCAAAAGTAATCGAGAAGACCGTCAACAAGCAGCTGGCCGCCTTCCTCGAGACGAACGGATCCCTCGACCTCTCGCAGTCTGGCTTCAGGGCCAACCACAGCACCGAGACCGCCCTGATCGCAGTCACCGATGACATCCGAGCCCTGCTTGACAACGGAGAAACAGCAGCCCTCATCCTCCTAGACCTCTCCGTGGCCTTCGACACTGTCTGCCACCGTACACTAGTGCAGCGACTCCGCAACGTCGGAATCCAGGAGAAGGCACTGGAGTGGATCATCTCCTTCCTCGCCGGAAGGACACAGAGAGTTCGCCTCCCCCCGTTCAGATCCGAAGCCACGGAAGTCATCTGCGGCGTTCCTCAAGGCTCCTCGCTCAGTCCAACTCTCTTCAACGTCTACATGAGCCCCCTCGCAGACATCGCACGCCAACACAACCTCAACATCATCTCCTACGCCGACGACACCCAGCTGATCCTCTCCCTCACCAACGACCCCGCCACCGCCAGAGCCAATCTCCGCGAAGGGATGAAAGAGGTAGCCGAATGGATGAAGAACAGTCACCTGAAACTGAACTCGGACAAGACGGAAGTCCTCATCCTGGGATCCTCACCCCCCGCCTGGGACGACTCCTGGTGGCCCCCCGCCCTAGGCAGCGCACCCAAACCAACAGACCACGCACGCAACCTAGGCTTCATCCTGGACTCCTCCCTCTCCATTACCAGACAAGTCAACGCCATCTCCTCGTCGTGCTTCAACATCCTGCGCATGCTACGTAAGATCTTCCGGTGGATCCCCACCGAGACCAGGAAGACGGTCACCCAGGCCCTCGTCACCAGCCGTCTGGACTACGGCAACTCCCTCTACGCAGGAACCACCGCCAAACTCCAGAAGAGACTTCAGCGGGTCCAGAACGCCTCAGCACGACTCATCCTGGACATCCCCCGTCGCAGCCACATCTCCGAACACCTGAGAGACCTGCACTGGCTCCCGGTCAACAAGAGAATCACCTTCCGTCTCCTCACCCACGCTCACAAAGCCCTACACAACCAAGGACCAGGATACCTCAACAGCCGCCTCAACTTCTACGCTCCCAAACGCCAGCTTCCATCGACCGGCCACGCCCTCGCCGCCGTCCCCCGAATCCGAAGAGCCACCACAGGGGGACGGTCCTTCTCCTACCTTGCCGCCAAGACATGGAACTCCCTCCCGACCCACCTCCGCCTGACCCAGGACCACCTCGCCTTCAGGAAGCAGCTCAAGACCTGGCTGTTCGAGCAGTAGCGGACCCCCCTCCCCTAGCGCCTTGAGACCCTCTGGGTGAGTAGTGCGCTATATAAATGCTTTGATTGATTGATTGATTGATATCATTGTGTATGAAAGAAGACCATGGTAGGCAGCATGTTGTAACTTGTGGAATGTTATGCTTACTGAATAGAAGGTTTTGTGCTGACACAACAAGTCTCTGAACCTACACTTAAGGCCCAACAATCTCTCAATGGTATCTTCACCAACCACCCCAATATATCAGTTGGTAAAATATTTCCAGTAACTTGGTCGGACCACAGTGTCATTTCTTTCAAACTTACCTACAAGGAGAGTGACAGTCTCCAGCCTCAGGCCCTGCCCCAGGTTAAATCTAGGGTGTGGCATAAAATCGGGAAAGATGAGCTAATAGAGTGGTTAGACATTAGCCCACCATCCCTAGGGGAGAATGTTAATGAGGCAGCTGATAACATTGACGGTTGGATCCAAGCAGCTATTGACCAGATAGCTCCACTCAGATCAAACACACAACAGCGAAAAAGGGCCTCTGCCCCCTGGTATAATCTCGACCTTAAAGCCATAAAAACCAGGTGCAGGCACATGGAGAGGTCTTGGAGAGCTGACTGCAGCCAACAGAGTAAACTGCCTTACAAACTTGCCGTAGAACAATACAAGTTGGCCATAATGAATGCAAAAAAAGCTGCATTTAACTAGCAAAATAGAGGGGGCTAAAAACTCCTCAAAGAGATCTTTAAGATGGTCACAGCATTATTCAGACTAAACTTAGAAAAACAATTTGTACCTGACAACATTTCTGCAACCAGATGGCAAGTTTCTACCAGAGAAAAATACAACTGATTTACGACGAACTAGAAGATAAAACTCTGAGTCCCTGTAACATTAGTATGCAGGAATCAGCAAGCTTATCCAGGCTGTCCACATCAAGTCAGCTCAGCAGTTTTTCTCTTCTTTCCACTGAAAGAACAAATGATCTGCTATTAGCAGCTAAATCTGGATCTCTAACAGACCCCTGTCCGCCGGCGATTAGTTATCTGGCTTCGAATAAAGTCAGTACCGAACTTGCCCCTCTCCTCAACAATGTTATCCGCTCAGGAACTTTCCTCACCTCGTGGAAGAAGGCATGTATTAGGCCAATTTTGAAAAAACCTTCTCTGACCCCCACGTGATCGAGAACTATCAGCCCATTTCCTCCCTGCCGCTAGCGGCAAACATACAGGAGAATTCAATGAACCAAGATTTAATGGGATATATGGAGCAAAATAACATCCTTGACCATTCTCAACACGGATTCAGACAACATCATTCCACTGAATCTGCCTTGATTATGACCACAGAGGAGATATGTAAGCAACTGGACAGTGGTGGCAAGGCCATTTTAATTCTCCTAGACTTTTCAGCCGCTTTCGATACCATCAACCATCAAGTATTGTTTCTAAGGCTGGAGGAAATAGGTGTCAGTGAGGTGGCACTTGGTCTTCTGGCCATTTTCCTACAGATAGGGAACAGAGGGTATGTTGGGGAAACCACCAATCAGAGAGGTTCACCCTCCCCTGTGGAGTTCCCCAGGGGTCAGCACTGTCCCAACACTCTGGCTGAGTTAACCAGAGGACACAGCTTATCATAATGTCATATGCTGATGACACCCATCTGGTCATTTCAATCTCTTTCAACGTTGACACTGTTGTGGGAAAATTCCACAGCTGTCTAAAACATGTCATGGACTGTATGCACCAGAACAATCTTAAACTTGATACCGGAAAAAGTGAAGTGATGGGGTTTGGGTTGGAGCACTGCTCTGGAACCAGGGTTGGTGGCCGGCAGAGGCAGGAAATTGCCCTGTAACCGCAAGAAAGGTCAGGAACTTGGGAATTTGAATGAAAGATCAGCTGAGTTTTCAAGGCCAAATTAACCAGCTCACATCAGCGTGCTTCTTCCAGCTGAAAGTCCTCTGAAAAATATTCCCTTTTATTCCTCCTGAATTGCGGACATCAGAAGTCATTGCCTTGATCCTTTCTAGGATTGACTATTGTAATGCCGTCTTCATGGGCATAAGCGGCAACTCTCAAAACTGCAGTGTATCCAAAATGCTGCAGCCAGAATGATGTTGGATATTCATAAGTTCCACCATATATCTGGCAGCATTTAAACCCTCCACTGGCTGAAGGTGCTACAGCGTATTGAGTTTAAAGCTTTGTGCCTGGTACATAAAACCCAGTTTGGGGGCAGGGCGGCGGATCTACAGAAACTATTTCTACAGGACACTCTTTTGTGTAACCTTAGATCAGCCAACAAAGGTCTAGTCCAGATTCCCAGGGTACACAGAGCTAGACAGGGGGCAGGAGCATGACATACTGTTGTGAATGTATCTAGGACCCTAATTAAATATTCCTGATTCATGCCCTTATGCGGTTATGATAAATCATGTCCTAATGAAGGAATACGAATCTTACCCATATTCAGCCATAGCCCACGCAGCCCAAATACGGCAAGGCTACTTCCTTAGATTCCTAGAGGGCACAACGAGTTCTTCCGACACACCAAATCTTCAGTAACCTGGGAATTCCCCATGTCTTTGGTTTGAATTGTCATTGAACTCCTGCGAGCACTAAAGAAACAGTCAGTTCTTAGTGACATCTTTTATTGACATCTTATGTCCAACCTTACGTCAAACACGGCACCTTCCAGGTATAAATATACCAACACTTGCCTTAAGCAACACACGGTGGTGTGGAGCAGAGCGGCTATCTATTTATCCGAAGCCCAGCTGATGCGAGAGCTGAAGGAAGCCGCCCCTCCCCTTTGACACACTGGAGAAGCTGCCTTTTCTCACGCCGAGAAATCCAGCTCCGGTGCTTCCAGTCACCCTCGCGGGTTACTGGAAGATCGAGTCCTGAGAAACGAGATACAAGACCTCCTTCATTCTATAACCAAGGTACGGAGCTGATTCAAACCTTAGAGAGAATTCTTGATTCAGATTCTTGGCAAAAACCCCACTTAACTTAAAACTGCAACTTACTTATTCCTTTCCACGTATTAGGCTTAGGTCAGGTACACCGGGGTAGGCGTATCTTAGAAGCACCAGTTGAGTTCGTTAGTCAATGTTTTTATGTATGTAAATATTTTATCCGTTTTAAAGTATCATATGGCTAAGAAACCATATCAATGCTTTTACAGTATTATTTTATAATACTCCTTTTACTGTACGCACTTTACTTCATGATAAGTATTGCAATTGTGGCAATTCATTTCTCTTGCATGAGAAAGAAGACTGCTCAATAAAATAACACCTTTTATTGAAAACGCCTGTCTTTCTTTTTCTCTGCACTCTGGTGGAACTAAGCTTGCACGATTGATTGAGTGAAATAGCTGTCTATTGTTTTCACACGACTCTGGAGATTCACTCCTTATTCTGGGGGAGCAAAGTTGTCATGTTATATGGTTGTCAGAAGCTAAGCCCTTCTTGTCTAAATTCGGGAAGTTAACCCCTCCCTATTCATTCGAGAAAGTTTCTAGTGACCTCTGAGCTAGCTGGCAAAAACTAATTAAGTCTAACATAGTCAGTAGAGACCTAGAAGACCTCAGTCATACGTCTACACAGCTGTTTATGTTATTCCAATGCGCAGAGCCTATTGGGAATATAGGAACTACACTACAATACTGTGCGTCTAAACTATGGAACCAGTTACCTGACGATATCAAACTCCTACCATCCAGACCTCGCTTCAGGAAGTTGTTGAAGACGTGGCTATTTGCGAGACAGAAGTAATGTTCCTCTCCTGTGCCGATCCTGTGTCCTCCTTCAGCGCCAAGACGCCTCGGCATTTGTGCGCTTCATAAGCACAATACTTACTTACTGACTTACTTATACTCTGAGCACTATAAAAGTTAGGAGAATCTATTGCATGTTCCTACATTTAGCTAACTGGTTATCCCCCACCCCTTGAAAAATATATTGTGGCAAACAACAACACCTCAAATTTAAGCAGTTGATTAAACACCATTTTGGTGTCCAACATACTGATATTAGAAAGGCTGGGGCACAGACGTATTTCAAGTCACAACCGAAAGTAAGGAGGGATTGTTATAAATTAGGGATTACTACATTTATGATTGTGGAAAATGTTGTGCATTCCTATATATAAAAAACACAAAGTAATAAAATGTAAGTAGAAGGTTTAGAAAATTTAAAGAAACAGATGCAACATATATTACACAAAAAGAAGTCTTTGAAAAATGAAGAATCCTAATGTGAGATACTGAGGCCTGGTGTGTAAAATAGACTTGAACCCCCACTGATTGACTTCTTTGTTTGTAAACAATTCCCCCATTTTTTGATAAAGTGAAAAGAAAAGCAGAACGTTGAAGTACACTGGTGAAGAGCGTAATGTAATTTATATTAATGGTCCAATCCCCAGATGCTTTTTGCCACCTAACTACAACTTAGGTCGACAAAAATACATATGGCAGCATAGGTTAAGAAATTTTGGTTCATATGTTGAGGTTCTGTGATTTATTTATGCCTGCAGAAGAATGGACTACTGCAATTACTGTACTTCATATTTTACAGGTTTCTACTTTTCGAGACCGCCAAGAAAAATGATGTCTTTCGGGTGTAATAGTATCAAAATAAATGTCACACGCACAGATTTGGATGTTTTGTGGCATTTACAAACAATTTGTGTGATTTTGCCCTATCTGCAAACATACAAAGTGACTTCTGCAAAAAGTCTAGAAATAATTTCAGAGTAGGAGGTGAAGGGAATTGTCACTTGAATGCAAAAAAATAATGCCATCCAGAGACTATTGTTACATGTTGGGCCTTTGAGTGACATACTGTCCTACCTCTTAAGCAATGTAGGCACCATACCTACTTCCACACCTGAATGGATAATGCATACACTATTTAAGAGCAAAGGGAGATCCTTACAGAACTGCCCAAATATTTATCTTACACAAAGGATGGTCATGGCACTCTTAACATAGTTGAAGTATCTCATTAAGGTTTCATTGGATGCCATACCCTAAGCTTACAGCTGTGATACAATAGATACCGAAAAAGAAAATATCTACTGAGAAAATGTTGCACAATCTGCATTCTCTCCAATAGCTAAAACGATGGACTGGCCATAGTAGGTCTCTTGCATACGTTACTGCTCTTTGCTGCCATTTGTTAAACTGGTGCACACGAGAACCTTGGTATAGTATTCCGACAATCCAAGGCAGTAAAGGAGACTTGGATAAGGGATGTGTCGCCTGCTAGATGAATTGTACTGCAAATGGATTTCATGACACTTTAACGCACTTAAAGTAAGCCAGAATAGCACGTACCGGGCATCTAAAACACGTCATTAAGAGTTGTCATTACTCTGAAGAATCGTATGGGCTGAGCTGTACTATGGACTCACAATGCTGATATACTGTATCCCCATAAGATAATTCGAAAACCGAGTGCAGAACGGGGTTTTCAATGCCCCTTTGATATGATTTGTATTGATGTGGAAATGGTGGGGAAATCCGCGGATGCTCCCAGATTTCCGTTGTTAAAAACCTAGGGGTAACTCCTTGCGTCAAGTCTGATACTTCTCTTCACTTTCCCCTTTTCTTTCTCAATTAGCATATGTTGAGGCTCATTCACAAACGATTACATAAAAACACATTCAAAAATATTTTTGTACACCTAACTGTATTTTAGGTGCACAAAAAGTGTTTTATTATTCTATATGTGACATAATGAGTCAGTCTATGTGTAATTTAGAAAGTGCACTTTCAAAGGCAGGTAATCCATCCATATGGCCAATGGTCCACCCTTTTAAGTTTAGGGTTAGTGGAGGGAAAAATAATGTATCCTGAGTGTCCATGCAAAATTCATGGTAAATTTAAAATTGTTTTAATTTGTTTTTAGTCATAAACATTTTGCATGACTTATACCACCATTGGAAACGCTCATAAAGTTACTCCTGAAAAAAAGGTTGCGTTAACTTTTGATTCAAGCAAATGTAGGGGAAAGGAGTTTCCTATAGAGAATCTTTTGTATTGTCTACTGGCTATGTTAAAACTAAAAAAGTTAAGTATACAAATGCACATTACCACCAAGTAGACAATCTGGTAGATAGAGTATGCTTGAAAAAGTTAAACCTACTCTAAATGTAAAAACAAACGTCAATAGGTTTACAATTTATTAACTGAGTTATACAGGACTGGATTAACTGTAGATTCTTAGAGCTGATGGACATTGATAAATGAACATATAGTATGCACTACTCTCTTTGGCACTAAGCAAGATTTACCTAACTCTGGTAAGAACTAGAAGCCGTAACAATCAATGGGGTTACGCTATGTTCCTCAGAACCTTGGTTTACTACAGTATTCACATATGTATGGTTCTGTCGGATAGACTATGTTGATATGAATGCCCTTCATGAGAGGGTACCCAGGAATTCTCTCTAGTTGTGTCAAAATTACTGAATTCAACACACAAGTCTCAATTGTTAAATTTCATGGAGTATGTATTATTTACAATAGTTACCATAATTTATAGCAACAATTAATTTCTCACAGGGTGCTCACTGGCAATGGTGCTCATGTAAACTGTGATTATGTACAAAGGAAAAGTATCAAATCTAAAGATTAAAGGTTACAGTATACCTATTTAGCTAAATCATTTTTTTAATGAAAACAGGGTATCTATGAATGCAACTAATTCATAATTTTTTTTTTGATTTACCCGAGAAAGGTTTGGACTTGCATTACTAATTTGTTCACTTTACTAATTTGTTTAATTTATAAGGTAGGAGGCATTGAGCAATTGGGTTGCTTAATCTTTGAAGCAATCGGTCCCAACCCGACAGAACCATTGTTTATATAATTTATCATTGCCCAGGTTCTGAGGGACACTGGATTACCCCATTTTAACTTACTATACCTTAGTACCAAAAAGAACAAAGCAGAACTGCAAGCAACTGATGACAAGACCATGGCAAAGTCAAAAGTTAAGGCTGACCACAATGGAGCGCAGGTTGAATACAGAGACCAGATTCAATTTGGTTGAAAATGTTATCTTGTGGCTTAACCTCTGAAATGGATTTCGAAAATCCTTAGCAGGGCAAGGCTGCATGCTGTGGTCGAAATGAGTTCCATGAGGCCAGATAGCAGTCAGACAGGGAAGTTGTTGACTTTTGGTTGGAAACCTTTGAGCAGGAAATATTCAAAATTCTTGCCCAAGGGTGGTCCCTCACTGTCTGGATACTTTTGGTGCTTTTGCCCAATGAAGATTCCTACCTTTGAACTTAGTTACTTTTTTAAAGCTTGGATTCCTACAGCTGTAGCCGTAACAGGTTCCACGAGGCCGGATACCTTCTCTGTGACATCCCACTGCAATGGATTTGATACTGTAGAAAAGATCCAGGTGGAAGCAACCTGAATCTTTTGCCCAGTAGCATGAACCTTGGCCAGTTGGTCCCAGTCTTCTGTCAGGTCTCCAAGCAAAATTCCTTTAAAAGTTTCTAAATGTCAGCTTTTAGAGTTAGGCAGGAGGAGTACACTATGACATTTAGTCAAAGGACCCAGGGCATTGTGGTAACCACTTGGTGGCCAGCACTCACTCCAAGGGAAATCCCCAGCAATGTCCAAGACATGTCCTGTTGGAACTGGTTAGCTGGACTATTCATAAAGGTGAAATTCTTGCAGCTTTTGTGTTCCTGTAGCTTAACAGGGAGTCAGCCACCTGACTGGAAACAAGCATCCTGGGACCGGTTTCGGGATATCACCCCTCTTCAGCAAGGCTAGCTTGAATCCAGTAGCACAGTGAGCCCAGGGCCTACGTCTTTAGAAAGTTGACATTTCTGTGTTCCAACCATTTGGTGCCTGGAGCCTGTATCTTGGGTCACATAAGTAGGTGTAGCTAACAGTTGTTCTTTGTATATTGCTTTCAGACAGTGGGACACAGGAGCAGAGGTGTTGGCAGGATGGGCCATCTCTGATTTGATGAGGGGGAGGAGCTGTCTCCTACCACACTTGCACATCTGCCTGAGCACACTCACACGAGTTTGTCACTAGCCTATTGTGACTCCAGACAAACTGGGGCCAAGGCAGGGAGTCAAGAAAGTCCAAGCACCTCTGGGGTTGAGACCTCCTGAACCTTCTCTTACTTCAAAGTGGGAACCGGGTATAAATAACAGACCTAACTCTTCAGTACACCTCTGGACCTGTGGTAGACTCAGTAGGACTGCTGTTCTGCTCTGCTAGAAGGACTCCTACTCTGTTGCCCTGCAGCTCTGCTGCCCTGCTGCCCTGCTGCTCCACTGCCCTCCACTGCCCTGCTGACTAAGTAAGAAGGACTGGACCAGTGCCTCCCTGCCTTGGGTTCACTTTGATGTAGCTAGTTGGATAGACTCCTAAACAGAGCATAAGGGACAGAAAAGGCTCCAACCTACTTGAACCCAGCACCTTGACTCTACTTGCTGTGAGTCTTGCCCTCCAAGTGGCGCACCCCAGTCCTGGACCCTCAGAAGTGGGCCTGAAGGTGCTTTGCCAGCTAAGCTGTTGTCCTGTGGGCAGAACCTATGCAGTATGCTGCATCGCCTCATGGTTCTATTTCAGAAGCACTGCTGCACGACTCACTGCCGATGTGGTACTTCACATCACAGCTTGCAGTCTCCTCAGAATCGCCACTGCGTGATATGTCCTCAACACAGGTTTTCGCATTGTAAATCCATCATCAACAGTATCCTCGACAATGAAGCAGGACTCTGCATCATAGCAGGCCAGCTTCTACCAAACCACCAGTACGTGACGGCATTATTGATGATGACGCAGGCCCTCGCATTACAGCCTCACAGCTCCTCAGAACTGCCATTGCACAACACAACCACAACGCGGGATCTTTCAAAGCTCTGCAACAAGGATTTAAGGTACTTTGGCATAGATGCATCAAGCTAAAAACCGGTCGCAAACGGGCAGATTCTCAGAATCTGCCCGTTTGCGACCGGTATTTTTGCATTTGGGATGCATCATCCCAAATGCAAAAATCGCAATTTAAGAAATCGCAAAATTGCGATTACTTAAATTGCGATTGCATTTAAGCAATCTTAAATTGAGATTCCTTAAATGCAATGCATTAAAGTAAAAAAAATTGAGATTTTGCTAATAGGGGGAGCAAATTACCATGAAGTTGAACTTCGTGGTAATTTGCAAAAACTTTCCATTTTACACACAAACATGCCCTTAGGGCATGTGTGTGTGCAAGATGTACCCATATGCAGATTTCAGGGGTGCAACAGGGTGTCCTTTTGACACCCTGGCACCCTTGAAATTGCAATCTCTATTTGCTATTCTCTAATTGGGAATCGCAAATTGAGATTGTCTTCCCATTCATTCCTAGGGGCCTCTAGGCCCATAGGAATGAGTGGTGAAGTATTCCTTAATTGCGGCTCGCAATTTGAGAGTCGCAATTAAAGAAGGTTAAGAAATCGCTATTTTTTTAGCGAGTTCTTCATGCATTGCCTTTTGCTATTCCTTATTAGCGAATCCTTATTTTTCGCTAATAAGGAATCGCAGAATGGATGCTTGATGAATCAATAGGTTAGTTCAGAGGGCTAACCTGGTCCCTGTATCCAGCTTGTGCTCCATTGCGTTCGACCTGAACTTGTGACTTTGTCCTAGTTCAGTGCGGCTAGATAACCACAGTTTCCGCTTTCACTTAAATCTTTAAAATGCATACCTCCAGTTTTAATGATTAGATTTTTGTTGTTTCTGTGTCAAATACTTTATCAACATTCACTCTATTTTTCTAAACTTGTGTTGTGTGTTCACTGTATTACTGTTTGAAGTGCTGCATAAATACTTTACATGTTGTCTCTAAGTTAAGCATGACTTCTTTGTGCCAAACTACACAAGGGTTAAGAAGAGGTTAATCTGCGGTTGGGTTGTGACCTCACCCTGACATAAATTGTAGTTGCTGTTTAAGTTGTGTTTCATCTCCCTCAACCTGTAACCCAATTTCCATAATAGTTCAGCTGTGAGATGTGGACTTGGGTTTGTACGGTGCCACACAGTGATTTTGTGTTCTAAATATCTAAGAAGCTAAAAACATTTACGGGGTGTGTTGCCACTCTCCAAGTTGTTCCATAACACAGGTGCTGTACTCCCTCACTTAACCTTTAAAAGCAAAACAAATATCACAGAATTAATATACACAAATATAAAAATATGGGAGAGGTATACCGTACATATTGCAACAACTCTCAGTCTGTCGAAGAAGAGAATTAGAATTCCATTTTGAGAATTAGAATTCTATTTTGGATAGAATACCTTTTTGAGTATTAATAATTTGCCCTGGAGAATTCCTAATGCCTTTGCGATGAAAAGTGTTAGCTGTGTTTGTCTGTGTTCACATTGTGACTGTGTTTGACATTTATATTGCAAGAAATAAATAAATAAATAAATATCACTTTGACAGCAAACAAGTATTCTTGTAGCTGTGGGATTGAATTATCATTCTGGAACTTATATATGGAATTCCAATTCTCTTCTTGAACAGATTGAGAGATGATGAATTACTTATGGTATTCCTCTCCCATATTTGGGTACATTATTTCAGTGATTTTGTGCTACACTAAAATCCCAGTTGGAGAATTTGATACCAATTCAAGTTTTTTAAAGTTCTCCTTGATTGGCTCTTTTGCTTTTTACAAATCTACTCTCATTTCTATCTGATTGACTGTGACCATGTCTGCAGTAATTGATTTTGAGCTGGCCAACCTGAATAGCTATACTGTGGTTGAGCCCAAACAGTTCTGAAAGGAGAGGGGACTTCAAACTGACAGAGTCACCAAGACGCTGGAACTTCAGAAAGCTCTGAGAGCATGGTCGGAGGTTCAACAGTTACCGACAGCAACAGAGGATTCTGATGAGGGGGGATGATATGGATGAGCAGGAACAGGGCCTTAAAGCCATCTCTGAGATGCAGCACTCAGAGGAGGTTTAGGACTCCTCTTTTGAGTTGGAACTCTCAGCCAAGGTAGGAAGCAGTGTATCTTCACAGGACCTGTCCCCAAAGAAGCTAGTAGACAGGAAGGAAGAGAGGGAGTTTCAGTTGGAAATGGCCAAGTTCAAGATGGATGAAAAGAAATTGGCCATGGAAGAGAGGAGAATGGTTAATGAGCTAAGTGTCAAAGAGCTGGACATCAGAGCTAGACAAGTATAGTCCTGCAACCACAGTGGTAGCATACCTAACAGTGTCTGAAGGGAACAAGAAAGTTTGAATACCCAAAGGTTTGTTGCCCAACTATTTGGTACGGGAACAAGTGGATTTCTGCCTTTGAGTCAGGCCTAAGATGCACAGGGTTCCAGAAGGGTTTTGGGAGGCCTCACTCTGGAAATACATGCCTCCAATGGGGAGGAATACCTTACTTACACTAGAGGTGGGGGACTAGGTGAATTACATCCCAAATAAAACCATTCAAGTTTGGACTCACCCCTGAGAAGTACCGCATTAGGTTTAGGGATAGCCAAAAGATCCAGAGCCCGTCTTGGGTGAATTTTCTTGATTTCGCCAGCAAGGCACTGTCTGAATAGTTAGGTGCGGGGCATCAACACTGATGATTTTATTTGGTTGTTTAATGTGATATTTACAGAGCACATGTTCTATATTTGTTTTACAGAGCTATGCCAGCATCAAGTTGATGGTAAGCCCTTGCACAGTTCCAAGACAATCAGTTCGGAACATAGGCAACTAAATAGACAACCAACTGTCTATGAAAGACCAGGTCAACTACCTAATTGATTCCTGTTTTGGCATTATGCGAAATGTATTCAAAGTTTTCAAATGGCTCCCGATGGAAGCCAGGAAGCCACTAGTCCAAGGCTTGATCATCAACCGTATGGATTACGGAAATGCTTTGCTGTCTTCAATAAATGAAGATCTTCTTACCAGGCTCCACATCCTGTAGAATACTGCTGCAAGGCTGGTGCTGAATCTCCCTTCAGGATCTCCTTTGGCACCCAACTTAAGACTTCTTCACTGGCTTTCTTTCAGGAAGCGAACCCGTTTCAAGATTCTCTGCCTAACCCATAAGAACATATACGGCAATGGTCCCGGTTACTGGAAATAGAAACTCAGTTGGTACCGGCCATGCAGGGCTTTAAGATCCAGCAACAAACTCAGTCAAACACCCATCAAAATTCGTGCCATACCAAAGGGGGGGAGATCTTTTTCTTTCCTAGCACTCGCTCTCTGGAATAAACTGCCTTTACACTTACGCGTTATCTCAGATCATAATTGTTTTCGCAGGGAGCTAAAAACATGGCTGTTCGACTCCTAACTGGCTTCTGTCCAAACGAACTCCTGAGTATTCCGCAAAGTGCCATGAGACTTCCGGGTGATATGTGCGCTAAATAAATACTTGTGATTTTATTTGATAAGCTCATATACCCTTGCTTGCTATCGAGGCAGACGTCTGGGTCAGCACCAGAGTATCAAAAAAGGTATCTGTGGGTGATCACCAGAAGGTGAGTCAGGGGTCCCACCAGAAGAAAGAGGGGGTAGAAAAATCTAAATATAGGGGGTTCTCTAACGGCCCCCAAAATAATTCTCTAATTCTCAAGGGAATAATAGTTACCAGTCCCAGTCTGAGCCTAAAATAAAGGAGTTCTTTGGCAAACATACAGGGAGGTTTGTGTCCCATTGTACTAAGTGCTCCAAGTATGGACACTCCAAGGAAGACACTGAACGTCCCAAGAGGACAAAGCCCCCCAACAGGTGGACAGAGACTTGGGTTGGTGAAAGTGGTGCTTGGGGAGAAGGTGGTCCCAGTTAGCTTGGGAGAGAGAGAAAAGGTTATCTTAATATCCCTAGAGGATATAGAGAAGGTGGCAAAAGCACATATGCATTCAAATACTTCTAAGTATAAATATTGGGTCACTATCAATGGGTAAAGGTTGGAGGCTCTTAGAGACACAGGAGCCAGTATGACTACTGTGAAGTGTCATCTGATGTCTGCATAGTAGGTCCTCCTAATACGTTCCACCAGGTCATATTTGCAGACAATTGTGGCAGTCACTATCCAATGGGTATGGTTCCGTTTGAGTGGGGGAGGGAGTTAAGGTTCTCTGAAAGTAGCTGTGAGCCTACCATGCCTGTAGGCTGTCTGTTAGCAATGACCTAGAACACACTGTCTAGAAGGAAGTGGAGCACAGACCACTCCTGGAGATGTTAGGATTTCCTGAATGGGGCTGTATAGCAGGGTCCATGGCTGCCCAAGGGGGAAGACAAGGAAGCCTGCACTTTGAAACAATGGCCAAGGTAGCTGCCAAGAAGGGGAAGGGCAAGGGTTGCAACAACCCACACCCTGAGGTTCCCATAGTCCAGGTTGATGGGGCACCTGAGAAAGGCACCCCTGAGCTTACAAGGGAAGGACATTGCAACCGTAGGAGCAATGTTCCCTCTAATTCTTTTGTTTGGTGAGTGGCAAGGCAATGTCTGTGTGCACAATATTCTGAGATGTGTGCGCAAATGGAACTTACCATGAGCCATTATGCCAGCTAGCCGGCTACCTCTGGGGTGGTCAGGTGAAAGGACAGTTACATTTTTTTTACACAAATAAACTAAATGGTAAATTATGTCCTTAAATGTTATTATTCAAAAGGTACTGTCTAAAGCAAATAGGTAGTGGTGACATTTTGGCGAGTGTGTGGTGCAGCTCATGTAATTATCCAATCTTGGCAGTCCAACACAAGATTAAAGGAGGAGCTTTGCTAAATTTTAACATGCTCTTTTCCTAATTCACTGTAGCTTATCCCCTACCAAGGTTTCTTTCTGACAACACCCCAAGAGTGCAGGTTCAGCTTCTCATGCTCTTCTCTGAATAACCCTCTACACTGTGTACCAACCAGTAAGACACTTGAAGGCTGCTCAAGCGCTCGGCGCTGCATTATCGCGCTGTTGTTTTAAAACGCTCCGTTTTTCGTATTTTATTTATCTGTTGCTTAATCCCTTGCTTTTAGCTGGCAGTATCTAGGGCCCTCATACCTGCACTATAATCGGTTTTCACCGCATTTTGCGGGTCCGGTTCCCGGTTCTGGGTGGTGGGGTGAGAACGGGCGCCATCTTGGAGTGGTGTCAGCTCGAGGAACATCTACACTGAGCGGTCTAGCGCTCCGGATGTCCAGAGGGACTGCTACTTAAGGCGAGCATTTGGGGAATAGCCCTTGATAAGACACTTGAAGGCTGCTCAAGCGCTCGGCGCTGCATTATCGCGCTGTTGTTTTAAAACGCTCCGTTTTTCGTATTTTATTTGGTTTCTGTTGCTTAATCCCTTGCTTTTAGCTGGCAGTATCTAGGGCCCTCATACCTGCACTATAATCGGTTTTCACCGCATTTTGCGGGTCCGGTTCCCGGTTCTGGGTGGTGGGGTGAGAACGGGCGCCATCTTGGAGTGGTGTCAGCTCGAGGAACATCTACACTGAGCGGTCTAGCGCTCCGGATGTCCAGAGGGACTGCTACTTAAGGCGAGCATTTGGGGAATAGCCCTTGATAAGACACTTGAAGGCTGCTCAAGCGCTCGGCGCTGCATTATCGCGCTGTTGTTTTAAAACGCTCCGTTTTTCGTGTTTTATTTTGTTTCTGTTGCTTAATCCCTTGCTTTTAGCTGGCAGTATCTAAGGCCCTCATACCTGCACTATAATCGGTTTTCACCGCATTTTGCGGGTCCAGTTCCCGGTTCTGGGTGGTGGGGTGAGAACGGGCGCCATCTTGGAGTGGTGTCAGCTCGAGGAACATCTACACTGAGCGGTCTAGCGCTCCGGATGTCCAGAGGGACTGCTACTTAAGGCAAGCATTTGGGGAATAGCCCTGGATAAGACACTTGAAGGCTGCTCAAGCGCTCGGCGCTGCATTATCGCGCTGTTGTTTTAAAATGCTCAGTTTTTCGTATTTTATTTGGTTTCTGTTGCTTAATCCCTTGCTTTTAGCTGGCAGTATCTATGGCCCTCATACCTGCACTATAATTGGTTTTCACCGCATTTTGCGGGTCCGGTTCCCGGTTCTGGGTGGTGGGGTGAGAACGGGCGCCATCTTGGAGTGGTGTCAGCTCGAGGAACATCTACACTGAGCGGTCTAGCGCTCCGGATGTCCAGAGGGACTGCTATTTAAAGCTCGCTTCTCCGCGCAGCGGACCTGCACAGCGGGCGTGCCTCACTGTGCCGGAGTCGTGCCAGAGTCCTGCCCGTCTGCGCCTGTCAGCGTCCGGGAGGCGGCGGAGCGGCGGAAGATTCTGGCCTGACAAGGCTCTTCTCGATCGTTGGGAGGATGATCTGCTATTCTTCAGCGACTCTTCGGGCTCTGCAAACCTCTTCCTGTACTTGTCGATCCGTCTTTCCGGGTCGTTTTAGGGGAAAACGGCTCTGCCCTGCGTGTGGCTGGTCGCCTGCTTATGCCCCCCCCCGCCACTCTTCGGTTAGACAAGGTCCGTGTGAAACATCTATGCCTACTGCTTAACACGAAATCAGTAGGCAGGCATGCCCTTGACATTTTCGATCTTCTTGTTAGGGAAAAACCTTTATGCCTTCTGTTGACCGAAACCTGGTTGGGGGAGACGTCAAATCCGGACATCTTAGCGGCTATTCCACCGGACTACAACATCTTCCCTCAGGACAGAGCCAAGGGTAGGGGAGGTGGGGTGGCGGTGGTTGTGAAGAAGAGTGTTCCATGCTCTATTCTCCCCTTGGATACTATTGCAGGTTCTGAGTCCCTTGCCTTCACTATTAGACTGACCTTGCATCAAGCTTTGAAAGGGCTGCTGGTATACAGGCCTCCAGGACCTGTGGGCTCTTTCTTTGTGGACCTCCAGGCGGCCATCTCCGGATTGGCTTTGTCTGCGCAGCATTGTCTGCTGGCGGGTGATTTTAATTTTCATCTGGATGTGGTTGAAGATTCGGATTCAAACAAACTGTTTGACATTACTGCCCCTTTGGGCCTTGCTCCTTTTGTGACGGGTCCCACACATGATAAGGGTCATATCCTGGATCAAGTGCTTTCATCGATCCCTTTAGCCGATATTGAAATTCTCCCGGTACTATGGTCCGATCATAGGTTGGTCAGGTTTTCCATATTGGGGAGTGTGCAACTACCCAGCGGCGCTCCCACACAGCCTAGATCAGCCTTGAGGGCACTACACAGAGTGACGCCTGAGCTGCTAGCGCAGGCGTTTGTCGACCATCCGTGCCCCCTCTCGGGTGACTTGGAATTGGACACAGAGGCCATGCAGGTCTGGCTGGCAGAGAGGCTGAATGATTTAGCCCCTGTATTGGCCCCCCGGCCTATGGCCAAACGATTGTCTGCGCCGTGGTTTACGGAGGCGTTGCGCATCGCTCGCAGCCAGTGTAAGGTGGCTGAGAGGGCATGGCGCCTTCAGTATGATGGGGAGGCCAGACTTGCCTATAGGTTGGCAGTTAAAGCCTACCATCGCAATATTCTCTGTGCTAAAAAGGAATACCTTGCCAGAAGGATAGAGGCGTCGTCCAACTCTTGCAAGGAGATCTTCACTGTGGTGAGGGAGTTTACGGCCCCTAGATCCAATTTGCCTCAATTAGTGTCATCTGAGTCGTGGGTCTGTGATCTTGCCAGGTTCTTTACGGATAAGATCAAAGCGATCCAGGCCTCCTTTTCAGAGAGGTCCGATGAAGGGTTTCTCAGCATTGGGGCGGGACCTGCTCCATCGTCCACGCCAGATGCTGTTTTGGCGGAGTTCCCCGCTGTTTCCAGAGATGCCTCCCTGGTGCTTTTGGCCAGTCTTAAATCAGGTTCGCCATTAGACCCCTGTCCGGCCAAATTTCTGGCCAGGATGGCGCCGGTGGTGAACCCATTGGTCAATCCTCTCTTGAACGCGTCTTTGAGGGAGGGAAGGGTCCCGCGGTCCTGGAAAAGGGCTATGGTGATCCCCCTCCTCAAGAAGCCTGGATTAGATGCAGAGGTTCTGTCCAATTACAGGCCAATTTCCCTCCTCCCGGCTCTGGCTAAGATCACGGAGAAGCATGTGCATGGCGTTCTTTCTGGCTTTCTAGAATCAAATGACCTACTGCACCCCTCACAATCCGGATTCCGGCCTAATTTAAGTACGGAGACGGCACTCCTTGAGGTGTCAGAGGTTATTCGGGAGACACTGGACGCAGGAGGCAAGGCCATGCTTGTCATGCTAGATTTGTCGGCGGCCTTTGACACCGTCCCCCATGAGGCGCTCCTCGCCAGACTTTATGACATCGGTCTAAGGGGGACGGTGCTCAAATGGTTTACATCTTTTCTTGAGGGCCGCCGACAAACGGTCTGGGCCTCCCCGAGCTCCGCTGAGATGCCGCCTTTGGGAGTCGGAGTTCCACAGGGTTCTGTGTTGAGCCCGACTCTTTTTAATATCTTTATGACCCCTCTGGCGGCACTGGTGGAGGCTTTTGGGGCCCAGATCGTGTCTTACGCGGATGACACGCAACTGCTCTTTACGTGCAGGAAAGATCAGGCATTCGATGGAGAGAGCATTCGGGGGTGTCTGGGGATGGTCTTTGATTGGTTCCAGCGGAACAGCCTTAAGGCCAACTCCAGCAAATTGGAGGTTCTGTTCTTTGGCTGTGCCGCAGACCCTGAATGGCGGGAGTGGTGGCCAACGGACATGTGTCCCCCTGCTCAGTCATCTCGGGTGGCCAAAAACTTGGGAGTCAAGCTGGATAACAATCTCACGCTAAGATCTCACATTCTTGGTCTGACGGGCACTTGTTTTGGTATCTTGAAGATGCTCCGTAAGTTTCTACCTTTGCTTACAGAAGAGCACAGAAAGATCACTGTTCAAGCCTTAGTAGGCTCTAGATTGGACTATGCCAATGCCCTTTATTCAGGGCTTCCGGATTATTTGGTTCAGCGGCTGCAGGTGGTGCAGAACTCAGCGGCTCGCGCCATCTTTGGCCTTCATAGGCGAGCGAGAGCATCCGGGTTGCTACAGTCGCTTCACTGGCTGCCCATCCGGAAGCGGATTATGTTTAAAACTCTGACTTTGGTGCATAAAGCACTTTTTGGCTCAGGGGCAAGGTATCTGCAGCGAAGGCTGGCTTTTTATCGCCCGGTTCGCTCACTTCGGTCGGAATCTCTGTTCACGGCCGTGGTCCCTCGAGTGAGGAAGGCTCGCACCGGGGGTCGTTCCTTTAGTCTCAGGGCCCCCCAGCTGTGGAACTCTTTACCTTTGGCTTTACGTAGTACTTCCAATTTGTTCCTGTTTAGGAAGAGCCTTAAGACCTGGCTTTTTAACCTTTAGGCTGTTTCTCTTTTCTTCTGTTTCTGTTTTAGGCTGTTATGTTTGTTAACGCTGAGCTGCCTGTACAAAGCGCCAGGACACTCTTTCTGAGTAGCCGTGCGCTATACAAATAAAAGTATAACATAACATAACATAACATACTGTGGGCAGTACCTCCAGGCTCCCACCTCAACCCTAGATGCCATGCTTAATTTGTAAAAAAACAAAATATATATATATATATATATATATATATATATATATATGTGTGTGTGTGTGTGTATATATATATATATATATATATATATATATATATATATATATATATATATATATATATATATATATATATATATATATATATAAATATATATGTATATGTGCATATTACCTACTGGCGGTCGCCAGTAGGTAGTTATAGTTAGGACCAAGTTTCCATAGGAAGAGCATTTTTGTTTTGCTTATACTTTGCCGTTGTTTGATGAATCTACATGACATTTTTCAAGCTAATTCTTTGTTCATATCAGCTCCTATGTTGAAAGTATGGGGTGATTCGTCAAGGGGGGGCCGAGAAAAAAATGGGGTCCCAAAATGTGTTTTCTCCATGCAATTTCCATAGGAAACTTTAGACAAGGCTACAGGTCGAACGGGTAAATGGAATTACTCCAAATTTGGCAGGGAGAAGGGTCTTAGAATGCTTAGTGCAGAAAGCACGCTTTTGTTTATTTTGTATAAATCCGTTCAGTAGTTTTGAAGAAATATCAAAATTTACAGATATCGATATTTGGGAATTTTGCCATCTGATTGGCTGAGGCGTTACGAGCACGAGTTTGCTGCTTATTGGCTGAGAGCGGTTGCAACTAGGAAGTGTTGGCTGCCATTTTGTGATTCTGTTGAAGCAAGTAAGGGGAAAAAAGGGTGAAAAAAGTAGGAAAGAGGAGGGTAGGAGCACTGTAACCTATGTGGGGTGATTAGAGGGTGCAAAGCGAAGTATTCACCCCTACCGGTGTGAAAGTGCTGGGCTACGGAAGTGAGGTGTTGCCTAGAATCTGATGCTGCTAAGGTGAGCTGCTGCGGGACTCAGGGATTAAAGCGTGAGCCCAAACTGTGTTTCTTATGCTGTGAAGTCATGTGCCCTGGCCGCTGCACTACACCTGTGGAAGTAGTGTCAGCATGTGTTTATACCTACTAGGACAAACTACTGACCTCTACTGGTCTGAAAGTTCCGGGGTAAGGAAATATGTGAGGTAATGACTAGAGTGTCATGGTGCTAAGCTGAGCTGCTGCCGGACTCGGGGATGAAAGCGTGAGTCCAAACTGTGTGTCATATGCCGTGAAGTCATGTGATCTGGCCTCTGTGCCACATCTGTCCAAATAGTACCAGTATGTAGTTATACCTACTCGAAGGAACTTTTGTTTCAAACATTGTAACTTGTGTATGGTGCTTAGGGGATATTATACAGGGAGTGCAAAAGTAAATTTGCGCGTATCAAATCAATTCGGTATTTGTAAAGTTCAAACTACTCACTCCTACGGGTTTGATGGCGCTGGGGGTGTAAGCTGAACTGCTCCCGGCCTCGGGGATAAAGCCGCTGAACTACTGACCCCTAACGGTCTGAAAGTGCTGGGTACGGAAATTAAGTGAGGTATTGCCTAGAGTGTCCTTGTGCTAAATTGAGCTGCTGCTGGACTTGGTGATGAAACCGGGGACTCAAACTGTGTGTCCTATGCTATGAAGTCATGTGCTCTGAGCGCTGTGCCACATCTGTTCAACTTGTATATGGTGCTTAGGTGGTGTTATATAGGGAGTGCGAAGGTAAATCAATACAGTATTTGTAAAGCGCAAACTACTCACCCCTATGGGTCTGAAGGCCCTAGAGGCCGGCGTGGAAATTATGTGAGCTATTAAGTGAGCTATTGCCCAGAGTCACATGGTGCTGAGCTGAGGTGCTGCCGGAGCAGGGGATTAAATTGTGAGCCCTGTGCTCTAAACTCATGTCTTCTGGCCGCTGCGGCACACCTGTCCAAGTAGTGTCAGCATGTGTGCATACGTACTAGGAGGAACTTTTGTTTTAAACAGTGTAACGTCTGTAGGGTGATTGGGGGGTTCTACAGAGGGAGTGTGAAGTTCAATTCTGCCATTTTGAAACAATCCGGCATTTGTAAAGTGCAAACTACTCACTCATATGGGTCTGCAGGCACTGGGGGTTGGTGTGGAAATTAAGTGAGCTATTGCTCAGAGTCACATGGTGCTATCCTGAGCTGTCGCTAGAGCCGGTGATCAAAGCGAAAGCTCTGTGCTCCAAAGTCAGATGGTCTGGCCTCTGTGCCACAGCTGTGTGGATAATACATTTTGGCAAGGGTCCCGGAGTTGCCATTACCTGGCCCTAAAATAGCTGGCATAAATTGTCAGTTATAGGGTGGCTCTAAAAAGAGCCCTTGTGTTCATTAGTTAGAGCTAGGTGCGGATGCACAACTTAAGGTTATTCAGAAAATCTCTGTTTCCTTGATCTGTGAAGTGTGCTCCATCACTTCTGTAGATATCAACCATATCAAAACTTATGTTATTTTTGTAGATCAACCCCATTCTATGGTCTCTGAGGTATGCAGACACAGCAGACAGCTTTGTTGACATTCTTCCTAGATTTTCCAATCTGAGGACAACATTCGTTTGACCATTTCCACTTCTGTCTTTGGCATATAATGGAATATACAAAGACAGTTTGAGGCCAAAGTAACATCAATTGTCCAAAGGTGTCCTTCATAAGCATTTCCAAACCTACCCCAGTCAATGTGCCTAGGTCAATTCCACCACAATGCACAATCATGAGGTCAGGGTGTGGAAGATGCAAAGAGGCTTTAACCGAAGGTAGCAATTGGTGGCACTTCAATCCTCTCTGTGCAAACCATTTAATGTCCACATTTTGTAAACCTAGGTCTAAGTCTCTGTTCTGCATGCCTCTTGCACCAGAAAACATAGCTATGTCCTGCGATCCACAATAGCATTTTTGAAGTTATGGCTGGAAGGTATGGAAAGATGTCTGTAGCTCATGCAGTTCCTTCGTAGAATAAGAGGTATGTTTAAAGATGGGTAACTACTTTTTTGTCCATACAAAACGATACCTGATTGGGAGATGAAAAGCATTGTTTTTTAAAAATAGGGTGCACATTCGTTTTGTGGAAAAGCATCTTTGTGATTGTAAAAGCAGTTTAAACGTGGAGTACATATCATAGGATAAAATTTACTCAACTCTACCCTACACCTACTACTTGCATTTGGAAGGCATTGTTCAAACTTAAAACAATCGTGAACTTTTAACCTGCACGTGCCGTTAAATGTTCGAGAAAATGTTGCAAAAAAATATCGACTAGTTTAAAAATATTTATGAACTTTTAACCTGCACGTGTTGTAGAATTTTCTAGAAAATGTGTGGATAGAATATGTTACACTTCTGACTTTTATGTGCCCTTGAAGATTAAAAAAACTGTTTATATGGAAAATTAAAAAGAAACCAATAGAGAGAAGTTTTGAAACCTAGAAAAATCAAGGAACTATTGTAATTGGCTCATGACATGAAGCAGGGAGTGGGGGGACGGAAGGAGATGGGCACAATGGCACACATGCGCAATTAAATACAGCACAATTATAGACAAATAATGGTCAAAATGAAACACACCAACAAGGAGCACAAGTCACACAACCTGCCAACATCACACCATTGAACGAGCATAGAAGTAAAAACCACACTGCCTGAAAGGGAGATGGGTGAACAAAAACTCACATGAAGGGACATCTCACACATAATGTAGCACACACACATACGAAGCAGAGTACATCAACATCTAACACAATGTTGTCCAAACACAAACAATCGTACAGTTGAACACAGGAGAGAAATGCACTCGCCTGTGGCGGATAAGCGTCCAAAAGCATCAGTACGAAAGAGGCACATGAGTATGCATAGGTACAAAGCCGTATGGGGTAGCACACACATTAGCATACAAATCCAGACACAACTTATTTGAAGACAAGTGAATATGTGGAAACTTTATTAAAAAAAAGTGTGTCAGTGCGGCCAAGAGTACTGCTACGATATGCAGACAAATGCAGCAGCATGCCTGAATAAGCAACGTAGGAAAAGGTCCATGTTCACCTCTAGGTAGTCCATCACCACGTCAGTGTCAAGCAACATTGGTTGCCCGCCCCTCGGACATAATTCAACGCCAATGCAGTCATGTCCACTGTTGTTTTGGGACATGTGGCATATGTACAATGTGCAATGATGCGGTGGGACACGTGCAATGTGGCACATCGAGTCGTGGTTGCAGGTACCTTGTCACTCTTCTATGAACGTGAGTGCAACTGCGTAAGGCACTATCTCTAATGAGTGATGGTTGGCCACAATATTTGACATGTCGACAACGTAATCCATCAGGTGACCAGGACAGATGTGCTGACTCCAACCACTGTACCCAATGTGCACCAATGCAGAATCAGGAAGTGGATCAATTTGGTCACTGCATACTACGACATGTGCAATTTCCCAGGCCCAGTTCCCAACATGCATGCCAAAAATCCATGCATGCCATAAACGGGCATCACCATGACACTCCTGGTCGTGGGCCAACAGGGGGCGCACACATCTATCGTAATCCATGTCAGCTACCCACTCGTTGGAGAGGCACAGGTCCATTCACCATTCGGATAGGCACGTGTAGCATTGCAATACAGGTTGAACGCAGGTGACGTCCGCAATGCGGTATAGGTGGACGTGAATGGAGCTGACCATGTGTCCAGGATGCCCTGCCGTTGCGTCAGTAGCTCTGCTTGTAGTGCACTGGCTTGTTGGGTGCCAGTGTTGTGAATGAAATGGCACAGCTTGGTGCAATGAGCCGGGTGTTCGTGCAATGGGTGCAGGGCAGGGGTGTGGTGGGAGTACGTGAGAAGGACATTTCACGCACGCTAACTACGACAAAGGACTTTTGAGTGTGGGATGTGTACTTGTTGCTCTCAAATCGGGTTGTGCGTAGTGTGGGAGACGGATACAAATATTATTGTATCTGTCAGGGGGGCTGGCCACTTGCAAGTTCCTTCTCGGAGCTGCAGAAGTGCTAGTGCAAGATAGCTCAGACAACGAACCTTTCATCCCTAAAGTAACTTCTCCAGCTTCATTCATACAGGATGTGTTCAAAGGCCCAATGGCCGGGCATGTGTAATGTGGGATGTCTGCGACCCTGGTCATCATGGATGAGATTCCCAGCACGTGGCACATCGGCGGGTTCACTGTGTGTTACAGCTGCTCCTCCCTCCCACAAGCTCCCACACTTTTATACATGTGCTGTTGTATCCTGTGCACCCGTGTGGCACACCAATGTAATGCCTATTTGCGCATGTCCTGCAGCATTCCAACTACACCATGACAGTGCAGATTGGAGGTGGTGCATGCCACTTTACAACATCAACTGCTGCGGCCCTTGTCCAAAACACCCCGTTCCCCTTGCCGGATAGGCACACGCCTGCGGTGACCTGTGTACGCCGGACCAGCACAAGCCGGTTGTGCACGCAGGAGGATGCATGCGTAGCTAAATGTCCAGGGTCACTGCCAACGCTGAGGTGACATAGTAACGTCAGCTGAAGACCGCACACTGTGATGTTGCAAGGCCCTTGCCTATCATGCTAACGCAATGACCACAGGGACACACTTGCTCTGATGCGGGTTTTGGGGGGCGTTGGCGATCCTGGGGTTGTTGCGATGAGTCTTGTGGCCCTCATGGGTATCCCTGTATCATGCTCATTTACTCTATGGCACCTGTGGGTTTTCCGTTGTGGCTTTTGGCTGTGTTCCCTTTCATGCTGCAGGTAGTCGTCCTGCTTAACACCAGCAGAAAGCAGGTGTAAAATCCCTGGTGCTAATGTGGCTTATCGCCGGAATTTGTTTCGCATTGCAGTTGTGATGTGATTTTTTCGTGTGCAGAACAATAAACAAACTGTGCAGTGTATCTTGTCAAGATCCAGCTCTTGACGCACTATTCCCGATTAATATAAATACAATGAGATTTCTTCAGTGATTTTGTGTGTACACTGTAAGTGCAGCCACTATCTCAGTGTAATTCAATACAGGATTTTAGTATTTAGAATAATTCGCAAAGGTGCACCTCGTGTCTTTTTGCACGGGAACAGCTACTCTGCATTTAATTATCAGCACTTTAATGCAACTAAAGTTGACATAAATCTAACACACTATTCAGAAGATGGTGCCAACTGCAGACATCACCAGTATTCCAGTGATAAGTGCCCCAAAATTTAACACTATGGTGGACACCACTAAATAACAGTAACAAGAACAAGAAAGAGTCACACAGCAGTTAGGAAAACAACCAAAAACTTTATAAATTTTTTTTTCAAACTTTATTTTTTCATAAACATATATATATATATATAAAAGATAAACTATTTTCAAACTTTATTTTTTTATTAACATATATATATAAATGATAAACTAATAAACAAAATTTAACAAAAATAATACAAAACAACATGGCGGAACACTCCTGTGGGGACCATTGATGAAGATGACAGAGCCTCGAAAATAAAGCACAAAATAAGGACGTGTGTAAAGCGCATATAAAAGGAGTGAGGCAGAAAAGGAAAAAAAGCCAGAGGGAGAAAGAGAGGGAAGGAAAGAAAGGGAGTGAGAAAGGGAGAAGGAAGAGAGAGATAGAAGGAAAGGTATGAAGAGAGTGAGAGAGAGAGTGAAGAGAGGGAAGTGATAGGGAGAGAGTGAGAGAGAGAGACACTGCCGCCCCTGCGCATCCATGAGCAAATAATTACCTGGAACCACCGGAGTGTGCAGCAGTGGGCACTCCACGTGCCCGTCTAAACTCCGCGGATCTCACAGATGTTGCTGAGTCCTGAGTCATGAATGGCGGAGACCACATCATCTTCTCCACAGCCCGGAAGATCTCACACATGTCGCTGAGTCCTGAGTCATCAATGGCTGAGACCACATCAGCTTCTCCGCAGCCCGGTAGATCCCCCACATGTGGCTAAGTCCTGAGTCATCAATGGCGGAGACCACATCAGCTTTTGGTGCCGCTAAGCCTGTGGAAGTCAAGTCCGTGCCACGTGGTAGTATGCCCCTGATGGTCACATGAGCTTCAGTGGCACTAACCCTGTGCACCTGAAGTCCACGCTCAGGGGCTGGTAGGCCCCTGCCGGCTATGCAGCTCAGGGTGCGACTAACCTTCTGCGCAACTTTTCATGGACTCTTTAGGATTCAGACTGGTGGAGGGTCCACCATCCAGACAGCACCGGCAATATAGGATGTGACGTTGTTGATCCATTATATTTGCGTGGTCACATGGCCTGTGACGCATGTGTCAGATGGGTGTGGTGTGTGTGCAAACCTGCCCTCAGGGAGTGGACGTGAGATGTTGAGAACTAGACCACTGACCTGCACACCAACAGCGAGTACTCCTGCAACAGGTAGCTATGTGGGGCCAATGTTGGAACATAATCGGAGTGGCGTGGCGTACTACTGAACAGGGCAGGAATAGCCACAATGACGTGGATGGCCCTTAGTACTGCATCTGTGAGTTGAGCCGATGGGCTGCAGCTGTCCCTCTGCGAGCCTGGGTGCAAAC
This sequence comes from Lissotriton vulgaris, assembly GCF_964263255.1. Lineage (NCBI taxonomy): Eukaryota > Metazoa > Chordata > Amphibia > Caudata > Salamandridae > Lissotriton > Lissotriton vulgaris. The sequence goes on from NC_141694.1 coordinate 588,220,081, forward strand.
TGTTCATAACTCTCACTACATAAGTATTGAAGAATCATTTTGTGATTCAGTCCGTCAGCTGGCATCTGTCCAAGGCATTTGTGAAAACATATCGGAGTTCTTTCTGTGAGAGATACCCCTTTGACGCTGCCTCTCCCCACATCAGCAGTTAACGCACCCTCTTCCCACATTACTAACATACCCCCAACAACCTTCTTGGGCCCGGAAATGTCCCTGTGCGGTTGGACGAAGAAGAATCTTAGTCATGGATAGATTTACATATAAAAAATGTATTTAAAGAAAAGAACAACAAATAAGACTGAGGGGAGTCTGGTGCTGTGGTCGCTGCCATGAAGTTGGGGTCACTGCCATTCAGGACTCAGGACACAGTTACACATGTGGGATTGGCTTGTGTTAAATAGGGTTAGTGGCACCTGTATGAGCCTGTGATAGTTCTTGGTGTAGACGGCCTCGCTGGGAGCAATGTGTCTTGCCTACTGGACTGCGTCACTTTAAATTAGGACTCTATCTGAATTGTGAGACACAGTTACACATGTGGGATCGGCTTGTGTTACAGAGGGTTAGTGGAAGTATTTCTCGCTGGACTTGCATGTTGAAATATGCCTCACTGATCGAAGGGAGCCTGCTGCTGTGGTCGGTGCCATGGACTTGGGGTTACTGCCATTCAGGACTCAGGACACAGTTACACTTTTGGGATTGGCTTGTGTTACAGAGGATTAGTGGGACTACGTGTCGCCGGCTTGCATATTGAAATATGCCTCATTGATCGAAGGGAGTGTGGTGCAGTGGTCAGTGCCATGGACATGGGGTCACTGCCATTCAGGACTCAGGACACAGTACACATGTGGGATCGGCTTGTGTTAAAGAGGATTAGTGGGAGTACGTCTCGCCAGTCTTGCATATCGAAATATGCCTCACTGATCGAAGGGAGTGTGGTGCTGTGGTCGGTGCCACAGACTTGGGGTCACCGCCATTCAGGACTCAGGACACAGTTACACATGTGGGATCGGATTGTGTTAAAGAGGGTTAGTGGAAGTATTTCTCGCTGGCCTTGCATGTTGAAATATGCCTCACTGATCGAAGGGAGCTTGCTGCAGTGGTCGTTGCCACGAAGTTGAGGTTACTGCCATTCAGGACTCAGGACACAGTTACAGATGTGGGATTGGCTTGTGTTAAATATGGTTAGTGGCATCAGAAGCATTGAGACTGTAAGAGCCTGTGATGATGCTTGGTGTGGATGGTCCGCTCTGGGAGCAATGTGTCTTGTCTACTGGACTGCGCCATGTGGAATCAGGACTCTATCTGAATTGCGAAGTGTGCTGACCATAGTGTAGGCCAGAGATAGTGGTGAGCAAGGGCCCACAGCCACGTGCATAAGTTTGTGGCCCCACTTGCCTGCGTAGTGCAGGTTCAGTGGCACCACATGTCACTGGCCTTCCATATGCAAATATCCCTCACTGATTGAAGGGAGTCTGGTGCTATGGTCGCTGCCACGAAGTTGGGGTTGCTGCCATTCAGGACTCAGGACACAGTTACACATGTGGGATCAGCTTGTGTTGAACAGGGTTAGTTGGTACCACGTGTCACCAGTCTTCCACAGTGTAGGCTGGAGGCCGCGGTCAGCAAAGGCCCACAGGCATGTGACGTTGACTTGAGCTGCACAGATTGGGAGCATTTGTTCTTCTTAACCCATTATAGTCTCTTACACAATTTGCGTTGCTACTAATCTTGAATTGTGAACTGTGCTAACCCCAGTGTAGGGTGGAGGCAGCGGTCAGGATGGGCGCACAGTCATGTGGCGTTGAGTTGATCTCCACAGTTAGTGGCACCTGGAGCACTCAGCGTGTGCACACCCTGCGATAATACGTGGTCCCGGTGGGTCGCACTGGGAGCAATATCTTTTGTCTAATGAATTCTGCATTGATAAGGCCACGTGGCGATGACTTATGGTGCAGTGAGTTAGTAGCACCTGAAGCACACAGCGTGCCTGCACCCTGCGATGATATGTGGTCCAGTTGGGTTGCACTGGGAGCAATGTCTTTTGTCTAATGAATTCTACCTTAATAAGGCGACATGGCGATGACATTGTTAAGCATGGGCGAAATTTGCGAATGCGCGTTCCGCGAATTCGCGGATTTCCCTGCGAAATCACAAAAAAATCTGCGAATTCACGAATTTTCCAGCGAAATCGGGGATATTTTTGCGATTTGCCCTGGAGTACTTTCTACTGGCTAATCCAGTAAGTGCTCCCTCATTGGGTAAATGTATAGTGTTTTTACTACACTGCAGCTGCGTAAAGGGCCAGAAGATGTGTCGCCAGGCACACATGGTCACTGGAGACACATCTTCTGGCCCTTTACGCAGCTACAGTGTAGTAAAAGCACTATGGGGCAGATTTACAAGCCGCTTGCGCCTCTTTTGCGCCGCAGTTGCGTCACTTTTGTGACTCAGCGGCAGCACAAAAGATGCGCCATGATGCTGGTTATTAACAATGTGACGCATCTGAGAGATGTGTCACGTAGTAAAGCCCTGCGCAATCAGGAGGCGTTCCGGCGCAGGGGAGGGCGTTCCTGCGCAGAAAAGCCTCCTAAAAGTGGCTGAGTGAAATCTACAAGATTTCACCTAGTCACTTTTAGGCCAATGCTGCGTCAAAACCCTGCGCCTGCTTGAAGCAGGCGCACAGCTTGATGCAGCATTGTGGAGATAGGGCCCCCCAGAGCATTGCTGGAGCTGCGTCTCCAGCAATGCGCTGCTTTTACGGCACAGATGCGTGACGCATCTGTGCCTTTTTTGCCACATGGTGCGCCGCATTGTAAATGCAGCGCACCATGGCTAGCGGAGCTGCGGTGCACAATAATTGGCGCATCCCTGGGGATGCGCCAGTTATTGTAACTCTGCCCCAATACATTTAGCCAATGAGGGAGCACTTACTGATTAGACAGTAGAAAGTACTCCAGTTGAGTAGAGGTATTGCACAAAAAGGTGACATCTTCGTGGACAAACACGCAGGGCGGGATTCATTCTGCCCCCTGTTAGACTCGTTTTTTGTGCCCTTCTGCCCTCTGTTAGACTCATTTGTCCCTTGTTTTTCAGCCCTTCTTCCCTCTGTTAGACTCGTTTTTCCCTTGTCTTTCTGCCCTTCTGCCCCCTGTTAGACTCGTTTTTTGTGCCCTCCTGCCCTCTGTTAGACTAATTTTTCCCTTGTTTTTCGGCCCTTCTGCCCTCTGTTAGACTCGTTTTTTGTGCCCTTATGCCCTCTGTTAGACTCGTTTTTGTGCCTTTCTGCTCTCTGTTAGACTTGTTTTTTGTGCCCTTCTGCCCTCTGTTAGACTCGTTTTTCCCTTGTTTTTCTGCCCTTCTGTCCTCTGTTAGACTAGTTTTTTGGGCCCTTCTGCCCTATGTTAGACTCATTTTTCCCTTGTTTTTCTGCCCTTCTGCACTTTGTTAGACTGCTTTTTGTGCCTTTCTGCCCTCTGCATCACCACATCATCACTCAGCGCTACCCCAGCATCACTCAGCACCACCACATTATCACTCAGCACCACCACATTATCACTCATCACCACCACAGCACCACTCAGCACCACCACAGCATCACTCAGCACCACCACAGCACCACTCAGAACCACCACAGCACCAATCAGTGCCACCACAGCATCACTCAGCACCACCACAGAATCACTCAGGACCACCACATTATCACTCAGCACCACCACAGCACCACTCAGTACCACCACAGCATCACTCAGCACCACCACAGCATCACTCAGCACCACCAAAGCACCACTCAGCACCACCACAACATCACTCAGCATCACCACAGCACCACTCAGCACCATCACAGCGCCACTCAGCGCCACCACAGCATCACTCAGCACCACCACAGCATCACTCAGCGCCACCATGTTATCACACAGCACCACCACAGCACCACTCAGCACCACCACAGCACCACTCAGCACCACCCCAGCATCACTCAGCACCATCCAAGTATCACTCAGCACCACCACAGCACCACTCAGAATCACCACAGCACCACTCAGCACCACCACAGCACCACTCAGCCCCACCCCAGCATCAATCTGCGCAACCATTCAACAACAACTGGTTCAAAAATGTTATCTCAATGTTTCAAGCTTTATTACAAATGTCACAAAAAGATGTTAATATTTCACTTCTGTTCTTGGATTTTCGTCACAATAAAATACACTGAACATAATCTGCACAAAAGTTATTTACAAAAGTTTAAGCTATTGCCATTATAAATTAAAATCACTTTTATTTAAGTATTAATTATTTAAAAAAATGAAAAGCCTTTGTAATTTTTAATATCAATACATCTAAGTCACGTAAATACAGAACATGTTGCATTACAAATGCTATAGGTGTCACATTTGCGAAAGTTATAACTATTGGCATTGTAAATGACAAAGCTATTAATTTAGCTTTTTTCAAAACCAACACATAAATAAAAAAATTGTCATTTACAAGACCAATAGCTCAACCTTTCCTAATGCGAGACCTATTGCATTGCAAATGCTTGTTTTTATATCTGTCAGTGCTTCCTGTTGAGGTTTCATTTTTGGGACAGGCGCCTCATTGCCTACTTCTAACTATTCTCTGACCCTGCTTCAAGGGTCAGAGCAGGGTCAGAGAATAGTTGCAAGTAGGCAACGAGGCGCCAGGAAGCACTTACAGGCTTACAGCAGCAGGTGCCCAAGTTGAAGTTAATTTCTTTGTAACCCTTTTGTGAATGGTTACAAAAATTTAGCTTCAATTTTTGCACCTGCTGCTGTAACCCTGTAAGTGCTTGGCTGAAAATTCATCCCTGCTGATTCGCGGATTTTACCGCGATTTCGCGAGATTCGCGGATCACGAAATCGCGGAAAACCCGCACATTCCGCAAGCGGAACGAATTTTCAGCCCATACTTACTTATTGTGCAATGAGGTAGTAGCACCTGAAGCACACAGCGTGGTCTGTGCACTGGGAGCAAAGTGTCTTGTGAACTGGACTGCGTCATCGGCAATCGTCACTGCATCTGAATTATGAGCCCTGCTGTCCGCAGTGTAGATCGAAGGCAGTAGTCGGTACAGACATAAGTCTGCGGTGCTGTGCTGCTGTGTTCGCAGGGGGCTTGTGTGGAGGAAGCATACGGTTATGGCGGCAGCCACATGCCAGGGTGAGGGCTGCCACTCTGGCAGACTCGTTGGTCTTCCCACAAGTGAACCACGCCCAGGGCCTGGCCTATTTATTTATACTCCTACGCTGGAGTGGCGTACGTTGGACCCACCCACTCCGCTTCCACTTCCAGGGGGGACAACACAGCTACATGATCAAGATTTTCCCCACTGCCTGAGGTAACATGGTTCCGTCCACTGCACACTACACTACAAGTATCAATATTATATCTCCACATGGAGAGGTTTGTGCTTTGCATAGTGAGGTCTGTGCAGCCCATCAACGTTACACTTGGCATTGTGTTCATTATTATTAAAGAGTGACTTGATTTCTTCATGTATAGTTGGTTGCCACATCTCCCAACATTCAGCTATTGTGCGACTGAGGGGCCATGGCGTTTCGGGAAGGTTTGTTGTCCTGTTTTGCGATGCCTCGGGTAGGGGGGTGGTCCGGAGAGGAGGTTCTGGTGGTGGTGGCGCTGGGTGTTGTGGCCTTGTTGGGTGTTGGAGCTGCATTATCAGTAGCTCTATCACATGTTGGTCTTTAGATGTGGCTGTGAGTTGGGTCCAATTCACGCAGTAGATAGTTGACCTCCTTACACCAGTTAAAGGTTGATGTTAATTTGTTACTGCTAACTCAGCTTATTGCCTGCTTTTTGGATTGCATTGCAGATTTGGCTAGTCGTTGAAAATACGAAGAAGTGTGGCTCAATGATTAGAGTGGCAGACCCTGATGCAGGGGTCTAGCCCGGGACCAGGGTTCAATTCCCCGCCTCGGCGGGTCTTGGGCTAAAAATTCCACAGACCTGATAATTCTCGCCTCGGTGCCTATTCTGATCATGGAGTCACACTCTGCAACTCTGGGCAATAGCTTGCTTAATCTCCACAACGGCCCCCACAATGCTAAGGATGCCTGGCCTCCACCTTGGGGGTGCCCAGGAGTGGACGCCTCACAGGGAATGCCAGGATGGGTTCCACAGCGGTATTCTTACAAGCGCCTTGAGACCCTTGCGGGTGAGTAGTGCGCTATACAAGTATCAATTTACATTTTCCTTTCGCGTTTTTTTTGCACGGGAACGCCTACTTTGCATATCATAAGTGTCAGTTGTGGCTCTTGTTTGTGGCGACTTTGTTGGCGGAAGGTATCAATGGAAGAGTGGTGAGATTTGCAGTTTTCACCAGGTTGAGAATGGAATGATAATTAAAAAACACAGAAAAAAGATAGGTTTAATGAACATTATAATTAGAAATTAGCATTTAAAAAACCTTTGAAATTCACTGAAAAAACCATAGATTTCAGGCACGTTATAGTTAGAAATTAGCGTTTAAAAAAACCTTAGAAATTCACTGAAAAAACCATGGGGTTCAGGGACGTTAGAGTTAGTTGGACATTTCACTCATAGAAAACCATAGAAATTCCCCTGCTATAGTTAGTTGAGCTAACTATAACTCGCGCCCGCGCAATGCACTGCTGATGACGTCACATATTACATCATTCATGACATGGTCAGTCAAGAGTTAATGAACAAACAGAAGGCCAGTCTGATGGAATTTCAGCCTATACAGGCGGTGTGGGTAATGGAACCTGTAGGGCCCAAAGCTCCCCAGTATTGCTGGACAGGCTCATAAGAGTTGAAGCAGTGGAAGGGAGTGCCACCTACCTGGTGAATGTTAAGCCCCCTAGACACCACTTAAGTGTTCACCACATAATTCACCTTAAATCTGACTTTGAGAAGGCTGAGGTCAACATGCTCTTTGTGACAGATGGCGGAGTGGAAGAGACCAGTTTTTCAGGTTTTCCCTGATTCTGTTGAGTTTAATACCAATATTTTCCGATCTGCTTTGAGTCTGAAGAATTTGTAAGTATCTGTGAGGTGACCCATGTGGGTAAGGGTTGTAGGCTAAGGGCAGGGAAGGCGTCCTAGAGCTAGGGAGGCTATTGCATCTCTTTGGGAGCATTGTCTGCTCCCTTGATGTCCCTGCCCCTGTCCCAGCCTCACCTTTCCTGATGTGAATCTGCAAACAGTTAAAAACATAATCTGTGTTTCCAGACCCAGTAATTTTGGGTCCAGAAATACTGAACAAATCAGATTTGTCCAGAACACTCTGAATTAGGGGCTTAGTTTAGCAGAATTTTGTACGACTGTCACCTTTTCCCATGTAAATTTGACATATGACATCTCTGTTTCAATAACTGGAATTCATGAATATATAAATATTGATCCTGTAAACTAGGATTTGATGAAAATGTTTGCATACCTTAGTGATTTTTAGATCCACAAATAGTTTTATGACTGTTTCTCACTGAGAGACTGAGAAACTTTTCCAAAAGTCTAAAGTCAATACGTCCTAGTTGAAGGAAGTGTGGTAACTTGATTCCCCCAAGTCATGAAATGGAATGTGATTGAACCACATTCCACAGGAATTCAGGGTAGGGGTATTCTGATGGGAATTTTGTGCTTTGAGTTGTAACTCTGACCAGGACTGGAGAGAGTGGCTGGGAGGATTTTCCTGTGCATTGTATCTAAATAAATCCTCTTAAGTTATATTCTGTGACTGCAACTCATAACTTGAAGAAGCAGTCAACACTGGCTATGAGCGAAACAATAAAGAAAAAGTAAGAAGATATAAAAACAAGACATCATAGAGGGATGAAGGAAGTACATGAGTAAAAGAAGAAAAAGTAATCTCAACATCACAGGAATAAAGTATCCACTTGGGTAAAAATGCATGTCACGTGGTGAGTCATCAACATGAGTTTTCAACCTCACTGGTAAGAGTAGCTAAAATTATGCCACGATGCATTTAAGCAGTTGCTGCAAGCTGTAGCATTTGTTGAAAGCTTACATTAGAATGAGCCATGAACGAGGAAACCTCACTATGTTCCTGGTGTATAGAATGAATGGCATCTTGTGTAGAGTCTGCATATGGAGGTTGTCAAGTGCAAGGGAGGCATGCAGAGTGAGATTCATCACGTGGGGATTCCTTGCACGGGGCAACCGAGCGTGAGGGAGCTGTGCATCAGAAACGAGAGATCGGTCATGGGCACACACACATTCACAAAAGAAACAAACCTGACTTCTTTTAGAAAGTAACACAAGCAGACGTCGGAGTGGCCATTTTGGAGGGTTGGTTTCAACCCAATTATCATTCATTGTATCCATGTTGTTGTGTACGCCGATAGGCGTGCCAAAGTCTGCATCTGAATTCAGTTGCTTGTACGGCTAGTATATGGCAAGCACACCACGCTTCAAGTGTGCGGATCACACAGGCCACGCTTCGGTGGCATTGAAGTAGTTGGATGCCTCACACAATGATAGGCATGTCTTTAAAGCGATTGTTTGCCTGCACCCGCATTGGGTGACAGGCATGCCTCTAATGGACTGTCTGCCATGCTTTAGCTGCTATAGCAACCCTACAAACTAAGCATCATAAGGTAGATTTTTGACTGACGTTGGAAAGTGCTTTGGTCCCTCATTTGTCTGATGCCTCAGAGATGACCAAGGACAATAGGTTAATCATGCAAATGAGTTTTTTTGTGTGTTAGCATTTAATGTTGTGCATTCTTTCATGTAATAATTATTAAATTAACATATATATTGTTATACTGTCTTGCATTAGTGTTTAGTTGTGAAAGAAAACAGAAAGTGGAAATGAAGACATTGTAAAAGATTCTGAGGGCTAGATGAAAAATTGTGCCACTTCAAATGATTCTGAGGGTAAGATAAGATTTGTCGACCATGCAGCATATAACTGCACCACCTTTCTTCCTGTCAGCACCAGGTGAACCAAACATATAATGCAATAAATGGAAGAAGAAAAATTTTGTGGAGCATCATTGAGTTCTGAATGTAAGACTGCACTGCTGATGCATCGTTTGGGGCCAGATGGGCAGGAAGTCTTTGATCCTCTTCCTGCTGTTGCAGAGAGTAATGCAGAAAGAAAAATTGATGGACAGAATGCAGAACAATTTCATACATTCACCCCAGTACAGAGATATCAGCCTAAATCCATCGTTTTTTTGCTCACCATGCCATTCCAGTTTGGACCCAGCCATATGCAAATCAGTCTTGACCCTGCACCCAATGGGAACAGTCCAGCCCGAACCGCCATGCTAGGTCCTCCCTGGACTGGAAACAAGCATCCTAGGACTGGTTTCGGGCTTTCAGCCCTCATCAGCCAAGGCAGCTTGACTCCAGTGGCATGGACAGCACGGGACCCACGTCAGGGCATACCGTCCCACTCGGGGTGACAAATGTAAAAAGAACAAGTGATGGACAGAATGCATAACAATGTCATACATTCACCCCAGTACAGAGATCTGGGCCTAAATCCATTGTTTTTTTGCTCACTATGCCATTACAGTTTAGACCCAGCCATATGCAAATCAGTCTTGACCCTGCACCTAATGGGAACAGTCCAGCCTGAACTGCCAGGCCAGGTCCTCCCTGGGCTGGAAACAAGTATCCTAGGATCGGTTTCAGACTTTCAGCCCTCATCAGACAGGATAGCTTGACTCCAGTGGCATGAAGAGCAAGGGATCCACGTCTGGGCATACCTGTCCCACTCAGGATGACAAATGCAAAAAGAACAAATTGTGTATCTTTTGCTTTCTCGCCCTACGTGCGCCAGGTATGCCCAGACGTGGATCCTAGGCTCACTGTGCCACTGGAATCAAGCTATCCTGGCTGAAGAGGGGTGAAACCCGAAACCGGTCTTAGGATGCTTGTTTTTGGTACAGGGAGGACCTTGCTTGGCAGTTTGGGCTTGACTGTTCCCATGAGGCACAAGGTCAGACTGATTTGCATATGGCCAGGTCTAAACTGGGGTGGCAGGGTGAGCGAAAGAATGATGGATTTAACCCAGATCTCTTGACTGGGGGTGAATGTTTTGATTTGTTCTGCATTCCATCCATCAATTGTGTGTCTGTTGCGGAGAGTAATGCAGAGGATTAAGTTAATATGGCATATGTGTAAAAAATTTAGACAACCATTACTTGCCGAAAATCAGTACCATTCTTGAGCAATATCATTTCAACAGGAGGACCCAAAAAGGGTGCAGAGAATTATATCACTGATCAAGAGACCAGTTCATATTGGGGTACAGCATAGAGAAGGATAGAAACAAGCTTTGGCAGAAAGATGAACCTACCTTAGATGAGGTACTGAATATAGCGAAGGAAACTAAGCATTCTATGAAATATGTTGATGTAATTAATAAGGAGTATTCTCAGAACATTAGTGTTCTGCAACAAAAACAGGGGATTGCAAATAAAAAAAATGGCAAAAGAGAGTAACAAAGAGCAGAAGATGTGTTTCAGATGTGGGGTAAGAGTCATTTGACCTTTGACAAAGAATGTCCTGCAGTGAAAGCTTTGTGCAATGGTTGCAATTAGAAAGGCCACTTCCAGAGTGAATGCAGGAATAAAAAAGAAAAGGGCAAAGCCAACATTATAGAAGTAAATGTTAAAGAAGATGATTCAGATTTGGAATGTGGGCAAATGATGTTGCAAGTTGGGAGTGGAGATAAAAAGTGTTCTATTTATGAGATATGTGATGAAGGGGAGTAAACAAGTATATTGTTTGACTCTGGGGCTAAGATAACTTTAGTGTTAAATACAACTTTTGACAAGCATCTTGCGGGAATAGTGAAGTTAATGGAACCAGATATTAAACCGTGTGCATATGCTGGGGAACCAATCAAACTGAAAAGTTTTTTTATAGGTATGATTGAGTTCTGGAGAAGGTTTGTGACTGGTAAGCTGCATGTTTTGGCAAAAGGGGATACTGAGCTAGTTTCACTAAAAGGACCTGGGAGTCATGTTGGATCCTAATAGTGATCTGACAATTGTTAATAAAGAATCTATTCAAGTGGTGAAACCTCAAGAGGATGGTGTGAAGAATGAGGTTTTTCCTGTAGGCTTAATGGAAGAATTTCTTCTATTGTTTAGATCATAGTTAGGTTGTTTCAAGGGATAAACACACACAATCAAGTTGAGGGAAGGACTGCAACTAATAAGTGTGGAGTTGGAGAGATTAGTAATTGGTAGTGTGATTTAAGAAGTGGAAGTGACCGATTTGCTGGCACCTGTGTTATTGGTAAGAAAGAGCAGTGGAGTGGTGAGATTATGTGTCGATCTGAGGGAGTTGAATAAAGAGGTTGTAGTCAATAAATATCCTATTCCTAACATAGCAGACATGTTGACGTCATTGAGGAGTTCCAAAGTGTTCTCCTAAATTGACTTGAAATTGGTTTATCGCCAGATGGAGCTGGGCAACAAGTCCAAGGATTTGACTACATTTGTGACGATGTGTGGTACGTTTAGGAACAAGAAGATGTCTTTTGGGTTGATGAATCAGCCTCTGTTTTCCAGAGAGCAAGGGAAAAGGTATTGAAAGGGCTAGAAGGATTCAAAGTTAAACAGGACAATGTGCTTGTTTGTGATTCCAATATGGTTGAATATGATGAGAGAGTGAGGACAGTATTAAAGAGTTTGTAAGCAGTGAACTTAACAAAAAAAAGGTGAGAAGTGTAAATTCAGGTGGACCCACATAGAATATTTTGGGTATGAGATTTCTGACAAAGCCATAAAACCTACAGTGAGTCTGGTGGGATAATGGGTTGGTCTCACCTCAAAATAAGGAGGAGCTACTCATGAAGAGTGTAAAGATGAGGGGCTTGTTTAAAAAGGGTGTGGACTTTGTTTGGGACAGTGAATATAAAGAAGAATTCAAGTTGATAAAACAGGAACTAGCTGCAGCTCCCCATATGTATAGTTTCATCCAACCACAATATCCACCCTAATTACCAATGTGAGTATCAACGGTTTAGGAGCGGTATTACTTCAAATTGAAGGGAGAAGTACCAAGACCATCATGTTCACGGAGTTTGAAGGGACCGGAAAGGAGATGCCCTGTTATAGAGTGGAAAACCCTGGCAATTTATTGGGCTGTGGGGAAAAGGCAGACCTTTTTGTGAGAGTGAGAGTGTGAGTTCAAGGCTAAAACTGATCATAAGCCTTTAAAAGAGATTTTCCACAGAAAGGGTATTGATGCGGTGTCAGGAAGAATTATCAAGTGGATAGTAGCTTTGCAAGAATATGATTTCTTGGTGGAACACATGCCACAAGCCAGGAATGCAGTGGATGATGCTTTATCTCATGTGGTGGATAACGTAGAAGGAATGAAGGGTGGAGCTGATGAGTCTGAAGAAGAAGGTGTGTGTGTGTTATAGAGGGTAGTGCCATTTCTGAAGAAGGCTGGAAGAAGGCCACCTGTGTGATGGTGACATGTTGTAGGTTGTGTTTGAATTGTTGAAATCTGATTGGTACAAGAAGGAATGTGGGGGGGAAGGAATGTAAAACATTTTGGAATGGAAGGGTGGAGTTGGCAAAAAGGCAGAGACTTTTATTTAGAGGAACAAGGTTGATTCCACCAGTGACTTTACGACATCTTAAAGAAATCTGTTGTTAAAGTTGGCACTTTGAGTGTCACCCCTGGTAGTGCGGAAGTTGCCTCATGGTCCATGGGATGAAGTTGCCCTGGATATTATTGGGCCTGTTCACTCAAAGGCAGGATCCATGTACATTGTTGTATTGATGGACTTATTTTCAAGTTGGCCGAAGGTGACTATTATGCATGCGGTGACGTTGCTTAAAGAATTAATAAGTAGGGAAGACATCGCAGGAGCGTTGCTCATAGATAATGGGATCCAATTTGTGTCAAGGGAAATGGAAGAATTTCTAGCGGAGAGAGGGATTAAACACAAGAACTGCACTTTCTAACACCTAGAGGCAAATGGCGTACTAGAATGCCTCAATAGAGTGCTGAAAGAGGCCATCAGAATGGCCAAGGATAATGCCGTGGAGTGGCAGGAAGAAGAAAAAAGGAAAGTTGGTGTGTATCGACTTACTCCTCATCCATCACAGGGAAGACCTTATTTGAGCTCTTTGGAAGACTATGAGAGAGAGAGATGGGTGATGGGGTAGTGTTTGTGAGGTAAGGATTAAGAGTAGTCTGGATCATGATGCATTCTATTTGTATTTTTGTTTACAAGCATTATATCTTTGTTATAGTAATAGTTTTGAGAGAATCAGCATGTGGTGACAGATGAAGGACAAGAAACTACACATTGTATAGCCAGGTTTTTAGACTTTTCCTACATTCCAATAGGTTTGGTTTATTCTTGAGTGCTAGGGAGGCGAGTTCCACAGCCTCGCTGTGCATGCTACAAAACTCTTCCCACTACATTTGGCTTTTTTGAATTTGGGGACTATAAGATTCCCACTGAAGGAAGAGCGAAGAGATCTTGGGGTGTATTTTTGAAAGTGTTGTGCCATATGTTATAGCAATATTATAAGTTTGTAGAATATTGTGCTGATTATTTTTCTTTGCATAATGTATCTCTTATTGGTAATATGAGAGGGAGGTGTGTGGTAGGGGTGGGCGGAATTTGCATTGTCGCGTTATGCAAAGTTCTGTGAAATGGTAAAAAATCTTGGCAAGCTATGCAGAATTCCACGAGCACGTTGAATTGCTTGTTCCACCCATTCGTGATGTGTTTTTCCTGTTTTGGGACGCTGTTTGATTGCTCGGGGGGAAATATCTCGCAAACTTGTCCGTGCAGTCGCCAATTGGCACAGCCGTCTTGTTTCACTTGTCCTGCTCGCTCGCGATGCTTGTTTTCTGTTCGCGAACGCGGATGTCTGATGGCGGGTCCGAATGACATTTTCACGATCACACACACTTGCGGAAACGCTCAGCTGGCTACCATCGGATAGGAAACCTCATTGGTGAATGCAGGAATCCCGGTTAGTCGCTCCCGCACGCGCAAACACACATTTTGAAAGCGCGAATAAGGAAACAATTCCGCGAGGGGAGCTGAATTTGCTGCCCAGGCCTAGTGGTAACTTGATTCTGCCCTGTGATGAAGTGGAATGTGATGGTATCACATTGCACTGGAACTTCATGGTAGGAGTATTCTGCTGGGAATGTTATGCTTTGAGTTGTAACTGTTAACAGAACTGGAGAGGGTGGCTGGGATGACTTTCCTGTACTGTGTATCTTAATAAATCCTCTCAAGTATATCCTGCGCCTGAGAATTATAACTTGAAGAAGCAGCACACATTTTAACAGGGGTCAAGTGCATTTTCTTGTTTTCAGGTCTCATGTTGTAAGCAGGGCTGTCAATAGATGAGTTAATGTCGTTTTAATGTTCATTCAAGGACCTGTTTCGGACATTCTGCTGTAGCTTATTAGTATCATTCACACATTTCACAAACTCCGGTGAAAAACTGCACTGAATAGGCTCAAGTATGAGCACCGGAGAAGGTGAACATGTGAAAAAAACGTATCTGGTTCCAACGCCAGGCGATAAATATTAGGCTCACACTATACCTTCAGGTATGGATCCTTAGCAGGTACTTTAACCTGATGAAATAATTGGGAACCGAAGGCCTCATCATGATCTCCTCACCTTATCACCTGCTAGCCACAAATAATTTTTGTCTAAAATATTTGTACACTGTTTTACTGTATGGATTTTTCTCTTCTTGATGGCAAGTATCAAATCCCTGCACATCTCATTAAATAAGTCCCAAGGCTGCAAATGACAGTCTTGAACACAAGCCAACAGCATAACATATGTATTGTTGATGTAATTCCTTGTGAATGGCAGATGGAGTTTAGTTCTGAAGTGTTATCATGAGGAATGACAGAGTCGGTGGCACGAGAATAGTGGTGGCTGTTTATAGCTTGAATGTACAGAGATGTAGGCAGGAAGTGGATTTAAGGATTTGGACGCTATGCATTTCCTGACATGGAACATTGTTAAATTTTTATTAAACGGTAACTCGATAGTACTGTTAGTGGACGTGGAGGCGTGGGAAAACTGTTCATATCTGTCTATAATGAGCAGTCATGGAAATATGAGTATCCTTGCTTATTCACAGCATACTTAACGAGCCACACATGAGTGCAGAGTCTAGGAACAGATTTTTTTCTGGGTGTCTTTGATCCTTACTTTTGCGAGTTTCAGGTTCATTGTTTTGTCTTTTGTCAAGTTTCTATCTCAAGATACACGTTAATGGGGGCCGGTGAAACAGAGTGAAGAATATCATCTATTTGTACTGGTCGTCTTTAATATTACCTGACCTCCCTCTTTCAATTGTGTGTTCACCTTCCTTGGTCCACCCGAAATGGATTTGCAGATAGTTCCTAGGATCTCTCCATCCTTCCCACCCCCTGCCTGTGATCCCAATCCTGTAGCTTCAAGCATGCTCTCAGAGGAAGGGAAAGAGGAGTATTAAGAGACGCGACTGAGGCCTATGCATTTCCCATTGGCTAGCTAAGGGTAACACTGAAGTGTAGCAGGGAAGCTGAGTAGAGCAGGTTATAAAGACAATATTAATGACTTGTAATCTTGCATAGTACAACTTTTACGCCATTGCATTATTGCCACATATAGGAGGAGCATTATGGGAAATCTAAAAGTAGAGTTGGATGCTGCTACCCTGGGAATGGGTGGAAGTGAATTATGGGATGTGCGGATTCATATTGTGCGGTAACAGTCTGATTTGAATGGTTTGAGATTGGTGTGCCAGCTGACCAGAGCAAGGAGTCCATCAGTGCCACCAAAGCCCTGCCATAGGTGCATGCCTTTCTTAAATCTTCTGATTACATTGTGCGCGAACTATGACTAGGCGCCCCCTCACCTAGAGGAGGGGGTGCCCTTAGTCGTGCCATGAAACCGAGCCTGTAGTCGGAGGGGCTCGTTTAGGGATGGTCAGTTGATCAGTGACGTTCGGAAACCGAAACCATTGGTAGTAACCAGTATATAAGGCGGTGTCCCTGGGGTCTCCTCCTTTTTGTCTCCTTGGACCCAGGGAAGCAGCGAGAACGTCAGGAACCACCCTCCCACCCGGCAAAGAAGCAAGGTAGAGCACGGCTGAATGCTGACAGTTAACACCAAAGGGGGCATGCGCAGAAATGGAGGTTCAGCGATTGGATGGACACCAAGAAGGGGTACGATGGAACTGTGAATTGGATAAGCGGTGAGGGGTAGGCGCAGGGAGGGGACTGACCTGCCAGTGGTCCTGTCTCTACTGCTCTATCCCGCAACGTATGGACTGTGTGGACTATTTTGGGAGGATGCCTGTGTTCAGGTACCTCGTTGAAAACAGTGCGCTAGGCAGTGGCCTGTATTTCAAGTAATGAAATGCTTGCTGTAGCGCGTTGGGGCCTGCCGGCACAATGTGCACAGCTGAGTGAGTCGGCCGAGTCGGCCAACAATATGTAAGTACATGTGTTTGGCAAAGTTGAAATGCATTATAATGTTATGCCCCAATTTTATTACCGCCTTTGACATGTGGATGTCGCAAAAGTAGTCTGTTACTATGAATATATATATGTATCCAAATAATACTTAATCCTCTAGCGGTTGTGTAGATTTATCTGCTTAATGTGAATAAAAGTCTACCCCTTGGACAACATAATTGATTCTGAATTTTCTTGAGTCCAGTGGGCGCTGTGGGGTGTTTGAGGTGAAGGGGAGTGAGTGTTTCATTGTGCGCATACTATCCTAATTACAAGCGCAAACTTATTTAGTTTAGATACATACATCATTTATACCCTAAAACGTGTATCCAAATTCACTTTGAATGGTCAAAGTGAATGTAAAAAGGATGGGATGAAAAGTCCAACATTCCTCCACATGGCGGTGGCAAGCTATTGGACTCAGATATTAGCATTACTGAGTGCTATGATGGGGCCTTTGTTTCTGTGCTTGCACTGTTTGGTGCCTAGACATTGCATCGTTTTGTATCTGGCAAAGAGACTGAGGTCAATGACTTGAACGCCCAGCAAAGCCCCTGAAACAGAACATCGGCTCCGTGGTTTAGTATCCGGCAGGCTTGGGCATAGCATGAGCGGTGAGAGTCAGGGGAGGGGGGGGGGGATGAATCTTAAATTTCCCCGCTAAAAATGGAGGGTGGGGGAGTGAGATAGCCAAGGTTTGGGATGGACTATTTCCATGAGGAACATTTAAATGATGGATGGATCTTTTTCCCGTTGTCATTATTTACTATGATACTTATAGAAAATTAATATTTAAATATTTTTAGAAAGAAAGATAAGCAGGCATTTTTATCTCCCAACCTAGAGATTAAACAATGACACATAAATGGAGAAAGGGCTATTGGTCTGTACTGGGAGGAATGTAACCCAGTATGTAAGTGAAGATGCTTATTTGTTGCACATGTCTTTGGAGGAAATACATTTGAGCTATTGTTGCACTTATTCCTGTACTTTCAGCCAGCAAGAATATACATATGTATAAAGTAATTCAGTTTACTGAGAAGGGGACATGAAAGACTTTGATGATACTATGTTGTATGTACATTGTAATTGACAAAGTGTATTACATGCTGCTCATTACAGTGGAGAGGTTGCCCATTTTTTTAACTTTTCATATCACAGACGGTATTTGATTTTGATAAAGAAATATTATACCATGCAGAGTAGAGTTTTTTTGCACAATGTATCTGGTTTCAATGATCTTGGGAATGTACAGAAAAGATAGCACACACCTTATAAGAAATTCTTTTTGAAGGTCCAGGAAAGAGAGTGGCCTGAGACCCTGGGACTCAATTGCAACAAACATTTAGAGTCCACAAGTCCCTTACTGTTCAATTTTTACATCACCCCCCTGGTTTATCTAGCGGAACAGTATGGGGCTAAGATCATAGGGTATGCAGATGATACCCAACTGCTGTTTACCTGGCCAGACGACAACCTGGAAACGTCGGCAGTACATCTGTGTTTGTCCTCTGTATTTCGCTGGCTAACCCAGGCCCCGCTGAAGTGCAACGAGGACAAATCCGAAGTGCTTTTTTATGGTTCCTTTCCCCCCTCGTTCAAGAACACACTGTGGCCCCCTTACATTCCCAGCCCGAAAGAGATGGGGAGACCTGCGAAAAACCTTGGCATCTGGTTTGCAGAGGACCTTAGATTCGAGGACCATATTAAAAAGCTGACAGGCACCTGCTTTGCCACGCTGAGAATGCTCCGCAAATTCTTCCCCTTGCTCCCTAGGGATGCCAAGGAGACGGTTGCTCGGGCTCCCATACTGGCAAGGCTGGATTACGCGAATGCACTGTTCAGTGGCATTCCGGCCTACCTGGTGAAACGCCTGCAAATTATTCAGAATGCGGCTGTCCGTCTATTACTTAACATCCCTAGATGGAAGAGCGTACGCGCTGAGATGCGCACTCTTCATTGGCTTCCTGTTGCGCAGCGCATACTGTTTAAATCTCTGGTGCTCACGTTCAGAGGAATCCATGATCAAGGCCCCCTGTATCTGAGAAAGAGATTCACTTGCTATGCCCCCGCACGCACCCTCAGATCATCCACTCTGTTCAAACTGTCTCTTCCCCGTTTTAAACGAGCTAGGCTCGGCGGCCAATCGATCTCCGTGATCGTGGCTCGGGCCTGGAACGCTCTCCCTCTCCACCTGCGTTCTATGCAAACTGTGGCTCTATTCAAGAAAAACCTGAAAACGCATTTATTCAAGAGTGTAATTTAAGATGCCTTCTTGCTGTTCTGCTCTCTGCCTCTCCCATACTCGCGCCAGGATACTCTCAAGTAACGGAGCGCGTTATAAAATGGTTTATACATACATACAAGTTGTAGGCATAACTTCTATGATTTCCTTACAGTTTTTAGTTTTGGGAACTCACATAATACTAAGTGCATCAGCTGTGGATTAATTTTCTCATTTGCTGGAGTTAAAAAAACTCCAAAGATTTAGGCCATAGAAATCTGTGCAAGAGCTAGAATCCATGAATTCTCCTGTTCCTACTGAGGTGTACTGTCTACCTACATAAAATCAGGAAATATAGTTTAAGAGCCACGGTGCAAATGCAATTTATTTCTTTCTTTTTTAATTTGTATTTAAGGTAATTTCCCATGTGGAAAGTTACTTCTACCACACCTGGGTTACTTTCCACCCTATTTACATAATTGCATCAACATTTTCTGAAAGACAATTGGTTGCGTAAATAGCACTGGAATGATTAGGAAGGTTTGTGAATACTCCTGCACTCTACTTGATGACACAAGAACGATGAAAAATGCCAATTTAGAAGTAGTACGTAATGTAATGGTGAGGCTATCTATGTGAGAATGAGTTTTAATAAATATCAAAACTTACTAAGAGAAGTTGTAGACTTTAGGAGATCATTTACTAAATATTCATCTAGCACATACAAAAGAACTCTGCCTATTAGACATATGAGAAAATAGTTTTAGGAATATGCGAAAAGCCAATTAATTCTGCATGGTGTTCATCAAGACCCTAAGCTTTTTTTTACGTGTACTCTGTAATATGTATGTATTTGGTCACAGGAAAAAGAAAATTGTGATGGCAAAAAGTTACACTGTAATCTCAGACTTTATAAAAGGAGACCACAGATATGGTGTGCACGTTGCTATGTTCAAGTGCAAGAATCGTTCATAACTTAAAGTGCTGTATGCCATTTGAGGAGAAAGGCTAGAGAATTATCTCTCGACAATTACAAAACAAATAGATAATCAAAATAAAGTCTATTATTCTTAAGAAATTAACATGGTTATTGTCGTCCAAGATCATGTCCTACAAAGCCATTGACTGCAGGCCATGAATGAGCCCACTCCAACAGGTATGATGTTTTTTGATGAATATATCGGATGGGAGTTATATATAATATTTTGTAATTATATTAGTCATTTGATTACATTAACAAGTTATTGGATACATACACATTGGTTTATTGTATTGATGCATGTATAGAAAAAGAGCTATTTGAAAATAATGTAACAAATATGAGTAATCAAG
The DNA here is from genome assembly GCF_964263255.1 of Lissotriton vulgaris. Classification (NCBI taxonomy): domain Eukaryota; kingdom Metazoa; phylum Chordata; class Amphibia; order Caudata; family Salamandridae; genus Lissotriton; species Lissotriton vulgaris. Next base: position 588,240,128 of record NC_141694.1, read on the forward strand.
TACACAACACATGAACCAGAATGCAATTCTTTACAAATATTTCAGGTAATGGGCTATTTAACAACACTATGTAGGAGTAATAGCGGGTTAATGCTGTGAAGAAACCCTCGCATGAAGATTAAATGCTGCAATACTTTAAAGGATACAATTAAATATTGATTTGTAAACTGCATTGGGGTGCTGTGCTCATCAATTTAAATCAATTACTGTATTGTTGATCTGTCGAAATAGTAGTAATTTGGAAGTTTGTGGGGATCTTTTATTTCTAATTTCTTTTTAAATTATCCTTGTCTAAAACAGTATTGCATGTTGAGTTTGAGACCAACAAGTAGGCAAGGATCAACTCTTTACATAGCAAAACAAATTAAGAATGACACGTCTGAATGAATTGCATGAAGGTAAAGATTTAAGTAAATAAGTTAAGTGAATACCAGGAAGAACACAGGGAACACTGGGTACAGGAAGCCCTTATCTTACAAATCAATGAGTGGCAATACAGTGGGTCAGGGGCCAGAGGAAGCAAACTCACAAGTACAACAAGTGTGAGAGAGCCTCGCAGTTTGTCCAAAGAATTATTGGGCCATACCTTCTACATCTCCCTAGCATCTAAAGGACGTAAAGTTTATTATATTCAGCATAAGCAGACTGTGGCAGGATCTGTATAGCGTAAGTCTCTTTTTTGGACGGGGGAACACATTCCTGGACAAAGTTACGATTTTTAACTGTACTTTTAAACCACACTTAATAATTAAATGCAATGCATTTCTACGGATTCATCTCTGTTTTTATCGCTTTTCTTGTGTTTTTTTTGTTCTACCTATATTTTCTCTTGGCCCTTACTGTTTGCCTTGGCCTGTTCCACCGCGGCTACAGTGCTGTTTGAGCGGAGGGCGGGACTTAGTTTTTGCACACACTTCTGCTGTGCTAGCTGGTCACGAAAGTAGGAAGTTGGCAGGCTAGTCTTGGTGGCTCCCCTCCTATATCAGACGCAGGACTGAGTGCGCCTGCAGCGGATGCGCCTGCAGCGGATGCGCGCAGCGGATGCACGCAGGGGACGTACGCAGCAGATGTATGCAGCAGACATGCAAAGCGGGCATGCCTCCGATGCGTCAAAGGCAAGCCTGTCTGTGCCCGGACGTGGCCGGCTGGAGCCAGAAACCCGGTTTATTTCAAGGGAAATCCGCACTTGGAATACTCAGGGGAGGAATTGAAAGGACTAGTTCCTCTAGTTTCAGACCTATGTAAGTACAACCTTTCTATGGATATAGTGCCATTGAAGTGCACTCATTGCTAATTTAAAACACCTGTCCATAAGGCAGGATTTGGGTATAGGCATAAGTTAAAATGAATGCTCATCAATTGTAGGTCCCTCAATAAACATGAGTTTGAAATCCACGATTGTATTTTAGACAATCAACCGGAAGCTATATTTCTCACGGAAACCTAGTTGAAGGAGGATTCGGCCCCTGATATACTGGATGCCCTCCCACAGGACTACGCAAAAGAAACAATTGATGGACGGACTGCTAGACAATGCAAACATTAACCCCCAGTCACAAGGATCTGGGTTAAAACCATCATTCTTTTGTTCACCACACCACCGCAGTTTGGACCCAGCCATATGCACATCAGTCTAGACCCTGTTCATTGTGGGAACAGTCCAGCCCCAACTGCCATGCCAGGTACTCCCTGGACTGGAAACAAGCATCTTGGGAGTGGTTTCAGGGCATCACCCTTCATAAGCCAGGTTAGCTTGAATCCAGTGTTGTAGTGAGCACGGGACCCACGTCTGGGCATACCCTTCCCACTTAGGGCGACTTATGTAAAAGAAACAATTGATGGACGAAATGCTGGACAATGCAAACATTCACCCCAGTCACAAGGATCTGGGTTAAATCCATTATTCTTTTGCTTTCCACACCACCACAGTTTGGACCCAGCCATATGCAAATCAGTCTTGACCCTGCTCCTTAGACCTCCAGCTTCCCTTGTAGACGGACTAAATCAGTACCATGGTTTAAGGAGGCCCTAAGAATAGCAAAATAATATTGAAAGCATCTAGAACGCATATGGAGGAAGATTTCTCTATCCAGAATAAGACAGCCTATTATTTGCATTTAAAGCACAACCTCTCTCTTATAAAAAAAACACGGGCTGCCTATTATAATGAGAGAATAGAAAAGGCAGATAACTCTTCTAAATAGGTATTTGCCATCCTTAAAGATTTGTCCTTGCTGGAGAGAACAGTGGCTTCTGCTACCAGCTCATCGGAGTTATGTTACCAGATTGCAGATTTTTTTGCTAAGAAGGTTGTCAAAATATATGATACCTTTCCGGTTGAGGCTCGTAATGGGTTGCTCTGCCAAACTGAGAGGACCTCTGTGGATGGGGCCAACTCCCTCTCAAAGTCTGTTCACGTTCACTTGAAGAGCTAAAAGGGGTAGCTCTAAGGATTAAATCCAGCTCTCCCACAGATCCAGCTACACCTAAGATTATGAGAGCGGATGGAGATAATAATGCCTTACATATGGCAGCTTTTTTGATCTCTTCTTCTCTGATGGCAGGGTTCCAAATATTTGGAAGCAGGCAATTAATTGCCCTTACTCTTAAGAAAAAGCCAGGCGCTGACTCGAGTCAGCTGGAGAACCCACGCTCTATTTCGCTTCTGCCTTATTTTTCTAAAATAGCAGAATAGGCGCTAAATACCCAACTTGCTGCACACATTAATCAGCAAAATCTACTCTATCCCACACAATCGGGCTTCAGAGCCACGCATTCTATGGAGTCCGCATTGCTCCTTACTGCAAAGACAATACACAGTTGGATAGATGAAGGTCAGACTGTTGCTTAGGTCCTATTGGACCTTAGCGCTTCTTTGGATACAATATCCCACAAACTGCTTTTACAACGTCTTAGATCAGAAGGTCTGGACGAAACTGCATTAAAATGGATGACTTCTTTCTTGCAGTACCAGAACTTCCAGGTTACACAACGCTCACATATTTCCAAAAGCATAGCTCTGTCCCAAGGGGTTCCTCAAGACTCTATTCTGAGCCCAACTCTTTTTAATTTGTACATTGCACCCTTTGCAGAGATTGTGGAAAGGCAAAGTGTCACCACTGTGTTATATGCAGATGAAACGCAACTTGTGGTCTCTCTGTCACACTACTTTGATGTAGTAACCATCAAATTCTCTTCCTGTCTGCAAGATTTTGCATCTTGGATGACAAATAACGGCCTTAAATTAAACAGTAGTAAAACAGAGATCTTAGTGGTGGGAAAATCCCCCTCCATTTGGTCATCGGCATGGTGGCCACAGACTCTGGGCTCCACCCTATCGCAAGATAGTAGGTTTAAAACCTAAGAGTCTGGTTGGACTCCATTCTTTCTTTTGAGGCACATACTAGAAAGATGGCAGGGTGGTGCTTTGGAATCCTTAGAATGTTAAGGAAAACTCTGGACGTTCTCCCCACTGCAGCTAGGAAAACCCTGGTCCATACTTTGGTAACATCCCAACTGGACTACAGAAATGAGCTATATCTGGGAGCAACAAATAAATGCCTTCATAGGATGCAATACATTCAGAATGTGGCGGCTCGCTTAGTTCTGAAGCTCCCTAGGAGAGCGTCCACTGGGAAAGCTCTTGATGGCGTGCACTGACTGCTGGTTAGGAAAATAATTCTGTTTAAAGCCTTATGCATTAGTCATTGTAGCATGCAGGGCGAAGGTCCAAGTTATCTTCATGACTCATTCCCCCTTTATAACCCCATTTGCCATCTTAGATCCTCTGGGACCTATCTGGTCAAGGTTCCTAAAGTACAAAAAGTAAGAATGGGTGCACGTTCGTTCAGTTATCTGGCGGCCAAAAATTGGAACGCACTGCCTCTCTCTCTTTGGGCTGAACCATCAGAGACCATCTTTCGAAAAAAAACTGAAAACCAGGCTTTTCCAGCTATAGGTCCTTTTATCTCTTTCTCTTCTTCTGAAAAGCTAGTCTTAGCACGGGGACACACCTGCTGGTGTAACCAGGCGCTTCATAAGTGATATTATTTATTATAAATAAATCCACATACATGTACCTTGTAGATATATATATTTTCAAGGTACGTAGATCTGAAATTAAGAATAGTAAATTTGTACTTACCTATTTGCACTTACCTTCTCGAGATTCTTGTCCTCGATATTTTTGACAAGATATTCTGTCCACACGATATTCGTGTTTCTAAGATTCTGTCACTGATCCATCTGCAGGTGATGCCCAGCCCTCGTAAACCCAAATCAGTACGCAGACACAATGATTGGTATTTTGCAGTCTCATGATTCGGTTATTATGCATTATTTGTGCACAAAGCATGTGTATTAGAATGATGATAATTATTGTAAACAACTCGGCAGATAACACACGCAGAAGGACAAATATTAGCTAGGTCACAATCAAATTTCATCGCACACCCCATACTAATACCTTATTATGCCACACCCGAAATTTATGTGTTGTCATCCATCCATTAATATGGCTGTATTCATTTAATAAGCTCATATTTTCACAAGCTATATATAGGTTTCCTTATGTTGTCATTGGGTCAGCACTGAAAACTCAGTCATTCAGCATTTCCCCCCAGCAATCAGTTCGTGTGTCTAACCCCACAACTGCACCAGCATCTTTTATAACTTTTATCTCCAATTATTGTCTTATAGAGCGAGAAGAGGTCTCTCATGCGAAGTTCCCAATTTGCTACAAAAATGTGCAAAAAATGCTCCATTGCAGAAGCACTCTGAAACTATGGAAACTAATGCTATTTTTCCAAAACACATCTCAACAAGTTCATCTTCCTTGCAGCAATGATTGCAGCCTGTGATTCAGATAAGTGGAGAGCTTACCTTTTCTGCGCAGTTAGTTTGAACTGTGTCAGAAAATATGGAGCTTCTTAATAGTAAACGTTCAGATTGAGCACATGTTTTTTTAGCGCTGCCATTCGTACAGTTAGACTGATTTTCCAGGCTCTGTGCCTGTTACAGGCACACTCTGTTATTAAAGGCAGTCGTACTTATATCTAACCTGGCCTGTTTAATTTCAACATGCATTAATATCATATGAAGGCCCTTCCACACATGACACCCCGTGTTGTGCAATGATGATCATTGACAATTATTTCCACCATCTTGTAAGCAGACTGAAAACGTGGGTATTGTTATTGTCTCTTTCATATGTAGTGTAGTGATGCATGAATGCTGTATTACTGGATATGGCTCATGAACAAAATAAATTGTTCAGTGGGCATTCAGAGGACTGCTCAGTACCTCATACCATCATTTCATCATGGTGCAATTCTTCTGTGAGTCAGTGGGGTGGCAATTTTCATTTGAGATGCACTTTAGTGGAGCGGCAACTTTTAGGTCGTAAACCTTCAGATGGACAATTGTCCTTGGGGTTACCTGTATTTTAGTTTAAGTGTTTGTACATGTTGTTGCCCTTAAGCCATCTTCAGGCATTTCTTTGGTCACACTTAAAGTGCCTTCTTTGGTCTATTGAGCTCCTTTACTCTTCTGCAACATTATCATGATCAGTGCGATTCCATGCACTACTGGAATTCAGTCAATTCAGTAAAAAATCTAGATGATAGATATCCTTGCATTGGCGAAACTGATCCTAATGTTTATTTGGATGCATCTAATAAGCACTCCCTAGCTGACTTTAAATAAGAAACTGACCCTCCTTTGTATTGTTAGAAATTGGGTCACTAGTTGGCAGAGTTATGCACCCTGTCCAAGTAAGGATCACAATCCTTGTCAGGGTAAGATACACAACCTAAATTAACCTGTGGTCACCCTCTCGTAGCTTGGCACAGAGCAGTCAGGCTGAACTTGAGAGGAAAATGTGTACAGTATTTGTGCAACACTTACATCACAAAAACACAGTGAAAGCCCTACAAAAAAACACAGCAGTACTAAATGGAGAACATTTATTTGAATAGAACTAGGCCAAAATAGCAAAAGTCCAATAAGTGGAACTACTTGAGATATTATGTTTTTAAAGATGAATCCAGATAAAGTGCTTAAAAATCAATCAGCCCTTTGCAGGGCCCACTGGTAAAGTACTTTGGATGGATCAAGCGTAGACTTCGAGCCTCGCAGTCGGGTCCTGTTTCGTCATCGAACACCTTATGATGCAGGTACTGCATTGTAGCTGAGCCGCGCAGGGATGTCTTCGTATTGGCACTGCATAGGCATGGAAGGGCTCTGTGTTGTTTCTGATTGGTGCAGTGGTAACAAAACATCAATTTTGGAGCAAAACAGCTACAGAACCCACTTCCAAGGCCCATGACTGGAAGGCCACCTCAGGCAAGCGAGGACTCTCTGATGTTAGAGTTCATCAGCTGAAGCAGAATTGAAGGACGTTATAATGGCCCTGAGACTTCAAGAACAGAGGGCAAGCCAGCAAACCCTTTGATAAACTTGGCTTCAAGGATGTAGAGAGCAGGTCCAGTCCTTCTCACTCCCAAGCAAAAAGCAGCAGGCAGCACACCAATATAGCAAAGCAGGTGGCAAAGGGACAGTTCTTCCTACAGCACAGCAAACAACAGGCAGCAGACGAACACAGCAAAGCAATCAGGCCCGGACTGGCCATTGCGGGCACCGGGCAATCCCCCGGTGTGCCGCAAGGGTGGGGGTCAGTTTTGGGCCCCTGGGGGCCGTTTTTGTTACAGGGGCACAAAACCGGCCCTAAACCAAAATCAGCCGAAACGCTGCCCTGACAAAGAGCTCTATCACCCCGCTCCCCCCTCTCCTGGGGGGGGGTTGGGGGGGGCACGGCCAAGCACTTTGCCAGGGCCGGTTTTCGTTCCCAGTCCGGCCTTGAAAGCAATTAGCAAAGTCGCAGTCCCTCCTGTAGCACTGTATCTCTTCTTCCAGTCAGAATGTCCTTGGTTGTAGCAAATTTCTGATTTGGTGGTGTTAAGATTCCAGTGCTTATACTCAAAAGTGCTTTTGAAGATCACAAGGTCCCTGCCATTCCTGTCCGACTCCAGACTCACTGCAGGGGAGTATGCAGCTCTTTGTGTGGGGACAGGCCCAGCCCTTTTCAGGTGCAAGTGTCTGCTCCTCCCAATATACCTCAGGAAGGCCCATCAGCCTGCTGTTGGGACATCAGGATGCAAATGTCACACCCCAGCTCCCTTTATGTGTGACTGCATAGAGGGAGTGCACAAAGCCCTGCTGTAATCCAACCCACACGTGTATTGAGAATCAGGTAGATGCACAGAATGGTTAAAGTAAGAACATGCTTCTCCATAAGTTGCAATTTTTAAATTGTGAGTCATGAGACACCAAACTCCACATTTCTATCTTTTACCAATTGGACATTACACTTAAAGTATATTTTAAGGTAACCCCAATGTTAATCTATGGTAGAGATAGGCCTGCAGTAGTGAAAAATGAATTAAGCAGTTTTCACTACTAGGACATGCAAAACTCATATGTACATGTCCTAACTTTTAAATACACTGCACACTGTCCATAGGGCTGAATAGGCCTAGCTTAGGGGTAACTTATTTTTAAAAAAGGGGAAGGTTTGGGCCTTGAAAGTCGAAAAGGCAGTTTAAAACTACACACAGACTCTGCAGTGGCAGGCCTGAGACATGTTTAGAGGGATACTGAAGTGGGTGGCACAATCAGCTCTGCATGCCCACCAGTAGCTTTTAATTTACAGGCTATGGGCACATATAGTGCACTTTCCAAGGGACTTACATGTAAAATAAATATGCCAATTACAAATAATCAAATGTTACCATGTTTAGAGTACAGAGTACTTGCAGATTAGCGCTATTTGTTAGTGGTAAAGTGCCCAGAATCCTAAAGCCAGCAAAACTGAAGTCAGCAAAACAGCATGTTAGAAGACAAAATGTCTTGCCAAACTACACCAAGGATGCCAGATCTAACATATGTGAATCATGAAAAATAGTTGTAAACCTTCACTAAAAGCTGGAGGGTAGGTTGATTCTAACAGTTGCTCGATCTGTGTTGCACCTGTACTGTGTAATATTCATTCACAGATTAAAACATTATGTCATGTTCTAATAATAATGAAACTGTAGTAGCTAATTGTCAAAGCCTGCATAAAAGTGTTGTGGTGGGTATAACTTATAACCACAGCACCACTTGTCTCACTAACAGTCAATAAATAAAAGTCTTCAGAGAAAAACAGGTTTTCATAAATTGCACTAAATGTGAACTGTATTCGTTGTTTTTTTTTTATTAATATCTTTTATTGGCATCTGTTCAAACATAGGACTTGTAATCAGTCCATACATACATTTGGAAATACACAATTTTTCACACATTTTGATTATTGTGTATCATACATTCCAACATTTAAAATCAGAGTTCCTATGTCTAAAGTCATAATCAACCATAGGTACCCCCCATGTGCACCGCCCACCAACCTGGAGTCCCTGGGGGCCCGTAACGGGCCAGCATGGCCTGGTGGCCCGTTTCGGGTCCCAAGGGACTCCAGGGTGGTGGGGGGTACCTATGGTACCCCCCTGCATTTCAAAGTACAGTGTGGCAGGCACCGTGCGGTGCCTGTCACGTTGTGCTTTGAAATGCACAACATGTATTTTTACCATTGCGGCGGGCGGTGCTGTGCCGCAATGGTAAAAATACAGGATGCGTCCGCCACTGTGGTCCGCCCGCCATCCTAATGAGGGCCTAAGTTTCTTCTTATTCCGTACCAAACTCCTCCCTACCCACCCAACTCAGCCCTCTTGACCCTACTTGCTAAGATCTTTATTTATATCCCTTAATGTCATTCGTATCTCAACATCATTCTTTCTCAAATGTTTCTTTCTTATTCATGTAACGTCGCTTCTATGGGGAAATTGCGTTGGGAGTTGTTATTGCTGTTTGCATATTTGTAATGTCTGCTAACATCGCCGTCCATGCACTTAGATCGTTCTGCCGTTTTTCGTCCTGTCTTACCCTTTTCATTTGCCTCTTCTATCGCTCATTCACTCCTATCACTTAGCCACATATTTATGCGGGGTGTGCTGGGGCTTTTCCATGATATTGCAATTCGTAGCTTCGCCAATTTAAGTCCCAACATTGCTAATCCCCTATTTTTGGTGGTGGGTAATAGGCCCAGTAATACTGTTTTCATGTCTTGGGGGATTGTCCATCCTGTGACTCTTCCCAATTTCTCTAAGATGTCGATCCAATAGGAGACTATGAACGGACAGTGCCACACCACATGTAGAAAATCTGCATCCTGATCCCTACAGCAGGGGCACTCAGTCGATTGGTTCGGGAATATTTTACCCAGAGTTTTGGGTGAAAGGTATGTTTGCTGTATGTAATTATATTGAATTTATTTAAAACTTTGGTTTGAATTCACCTCCTTAACTCCCTCATGCACCTCAATCCACTCCCGTTCTGAGCAAGGTCCAACTATGGCTTCTTCCCATTGCGTCTGGGCCGCTAGGGCTGGGGTCATCAAGTCGTCCCTTAGTGCTCTGTACATGTGCGGGATCATGCTCACCACCTTGTGCCATATATATTGCATGACTTAGAGCACTTTTGTTGTTGGCTGCACCTCCACGAAGGACGCCCATAATTAACCGGTCACATGTGATATTTTCCTGTATTGCAAATATTGCCCTCATCCTAACTCAAACATTTCCTCTGCGTTTTCGCGGAAGATGAATTGGTTGCTTAGAACAGGTCACCCATTGTCAGATAGTCATCTTCTTTCCATTTGTGGACCGACACGGAATCCGCTAATTTAACATACGTCTGGATCACCCAGAGTGGCATATCTGGTGCATATGGGGCATGGCCTATCACCTTTTTAACTGTGTTCCCACACTCAGGATACATGCTGGATTATGTATGCGCAGACCTCTGGCACTCTTGTCCCCCTCATTAAATACCCCGCTAATGAGTCACCCTCGTACGTTCCTGCTGTAACCTTTTTTCCCAATTATCATTATTGTCAAGCCAGTGAATTGCGTGCTGGAGTTGGGAAGCCATAGAGTATAGTTCCATATGGAGGACCCCGAGCCCCCTGTTCTGCCACGTTCTCTGCAGTGTCGATAACCTCACTCTTTTCCATGCACGCCCCCACAATAGTTTGATCATCAGCTTATTTAGTTTTTTAAAGAAACAAGTAGGTATCTCATAAAATGAATGCTGGAATACATATATGCACTGTGGCACAATAATCATTTTTGCAATTGCAATTTTACCCATGAGCGACAATGGTAGACCCTGACAAAAGTGCACTGATGCATTCACTCCCTTCACTACTCTAACTATATTTAGTGCAAGGTGACCCTCAGGTGAGCCTGACAACTTGATTCCCAGATATTTGGGGTCAGTTACCGCCCAAGGGAGTCCCACCAATGGCAATGATTCCTGTGGCTGCTTGGCTAATCGGCCATTCGGCAACAATATTGAATTGTTAGGGCTTGATCACAATCTGGACGGTTCACCGAACCTACTCAATATATCTAATAATTTAGGGACCGCTTGGGTTGGTTGTCGGGTGCAAATTAATGTATTGTCCGCGTACATAGAGACCACGTGGTTAGTGTCTCCTAGTTTGATCCCCCAGTTATCTAAATTTTTTCGTAGAGATTCCACTAGTGGTTCCATTGCCACCGCAAAAAGAAGCGACAACGAGGGACACTTATGTCTGGTGCCCCGTTGCAGCGAAAAAGCCTGCAAAATCAATCCCCCCATGCGCACCCGTGCCTGAGGGGTTGTGTATAAAAGTTGCAACCATTTAATACATCCCTTCCCCATTCCCGTTACCCTTAATGTTGCCCACAGAAATGACCAGCCTACGGAATAAAAGGCTTGCTCTAGGTCGAGTAGTGCCAGGGCACAATCTTCCTTTTCCATGAAGGGGAGTGTGCCAGTCAGCGCAAGTTGTGAGTAGTGTTGAGTTTATGGATAAACCCAGATTGATCGGAATGTATCAAACCTGGCATGCCGGGTAGGAGTCTATTCGCTAGCACCCCGCTCAGACTTTTTTCATATCTGAATTTAAGAGAGAAATCGGCCTATAGGAGCTTGGTTTTCTCAGATTCCTAGCTGGTTTAGGGATCATAATCACTATAGCCTCTCTCATCAAGGCTGGAAGAGTGCATAGCTGCAATGTCTCATTGTACACTTCCAGTAAATGGTCAACCAATATTGGTGGGAATGTCTTATAGAACTCGGATGGAAACTCATCACTACCTTGGCTTTTGACCGGTTTTAACTTCTAATTCCTCTCTAGTAATCGGGCATCAAGTATCTCACTTGTCTCCTGGTCCAATTGGGGGAGTCCCAGTGTTAGAAAATCCTCTATTACTTCCAGTGGGGTGGGAATTTGCTGTGCATACACTCCCGCCATTTGCTCTGTCAGAACCTCCAATATAGCCGTCTGAGTGTAAACCACTGTCCCATTGTTTGTCTCCATTTCTATTATGGGTGATATTGTTGTTTCATGTCTAATTAGTTTAGCTAGAAGTGCTCCTGACTTATCACCCTCCATGTGTAAGCGTTGTCTATATACTACATCATCAAGTTTCTCAAGGCGGCTTAGAGATTCCAGCAAATCTTTTCGGATAGAGCCCCACTCCCCGATGCGTTGAGGGTGTATATGTAGCTGTGTTTCTACTTCCTTTAACCCCTTCGCCGCGGGACTAATTCCCCCGCGGCGCAGGGGGGAGCCCAGGGGCTATTCAAATAAGGGCCCCTTTGGCAAACCCTGAGTGTAACTGTGGGTCTAATTAACCTCTCTGCTGTGCCCCCCCACATATGAGTATGGTGTAGGCATGCTATTGAAATGTTATAACATTTTAAATAAGCAAACATTTGTCTTCTTTTGTTATACATTGCAATACCCCCTACATTCCAAGTGAGTGATTTCATCATGGGAGAAGCCATATCAAGCGTGCATTTAAAAGTTATTTTTGCTTCGAGTGGTTTTCCTGTGACATGGATACATACAGTGATGTAGGGTCAATTGTCTCATCCTGAGTACCCTCCCATTTCTCGATCCCCAATAAGCACTAACCCCCAAAACATGTCCCCATCTCCCCTCCCCTTGGGCAGTGGTACAGGTCCCATTCCCCTGCAATAGAGATCTAGGTTCCAGTTCCCCTGCCCTAATCACCCCCTCCAATCTTCCATTGAGACAATATTCATCTACATTATAATTACCCAGACCAGTGGGTTAACTTTCTTCCAGCATTTTATAATGTACCTGTAATAGTCTAAGTAGTTTGTGCTTTGCCAGTGGTCAAGCCATCGCCGGAGTGCCAGGTCAGAGCCTCTAGTGCTCCCGGCGAGCTTCAAACTCAACCTCTGAAGGAAGGGGGGGCGTGAACACCCCGCTAGATACAGGGAGTATATACTCGGTTAAGTATTCCATAATAAAGACAATATATGCTCTTATCCCACTTGGGACTTATCCTTGTGTTTTTCGCGTGAATGCATTCACGCAATGAGCTGGGGTCTCCTTTTTAATCTCGGGTCAATCCCCCACTACATCAACATATTGGTTCTCAGTATCGCCCTGTTTTTTGCAGGCCTCAATGTCTTCAGCATTAGCCTCGTCTCCGCAACCTGCCCGGTAGGGTCCAGTGTCATTCGCCTTTCCCGGCGTTACAATTGGGGGTATGGCCAAGTCGTTTGTATTTGTGCCACCTGCTCTTTGGTGTTCTTCCCGAGCAAGTTTTTTGGGACCCACTCCCTGTTTCAGGCCCATGGGGCCTATCTCTTTTCTCCTCAAGGTCTAGTCCTGCCGATGTATGCAGTGTGCAGTGTCTGCGCACTTCCCTTGGCACTAGGCCTGGTATCCCCCACCATTTGCGCAGCAGGTTCTCGTGAGTGATAACTCGCAGTGGGGTCCCAGCTCCAAGTTCCTTCACCCCACGCCCACTGTTCCAGGCCCTCACTGCTTCTTCTCTCCCTTCCTCCGGGCTCCGTCTGTCTGGCGTAGGTCTCACGCTTTCTCTGTGTCCAGGATCCCACACTTCTTCTCCTGCGGTTCTCTGGTAAGGTTTTAATGCGAGATGGAGTCCTATGGCATATGGTAGCCCCTGTCCGTCTTATGCTTTTTAATTTTTCTCTGCGCTTACTTCCCATACATGGCCGGCGCGGGCTTAGTGCACTGTCCACAGCCATGGAATCTTCCAGTATTGGATCCCGTTTTATTCTCTCGATCCCACAGTTGGTTGTGAAGGGCTGATTGTCTCCAAGTTCGACACAAGGACTCCATCTCTTCCCACACCTGGGCGTTTGGCCGTAATTTTTTCCTCCAAGATGGCGCTGTCCCCCAGAATCTCGGCAAACTCTCCCCGTTCTCACTGCACAGCGACACAGGAGGCAGTTCCTTGATTTCAATGCTTCTGTTTGTGCTTCCCTGTTCTTATCCACGCATCTGCGGGGTTAATAGGGGATACATAGCACAGGATTATTGTGGATCTCCCTGCCGCTAGCGGGAGCGCCGAGAGACACGTCTTTACGGCCATCTTGCTAGGCCACGCCAACTGTTATTTATTGTTATAAAAACTTCAGCTATTGCTGTACTGCAGACACCTAAGTGTACAAGGGTCATTTGAATTAGTTGTGTTGATTTACGTATGATATAAGTTCCTATTAGACTGGAACTACTTTGCATTTAAATAAATAATATGTTCTTTTGGTAAACAATGCAATGATTATGAAATTCTCTTAAAGAAAATCACAACCAAACGCCCAATCTCTTTCTTTAGGCTGCAACCTTTGAAATGTGACACATCCATTGATATTGTAATAGGTTGTGTGTTGAAACAACAGTTCCTCAACAGTGACCGCATCTTAACCACAATCTTTTTTACCACACATTCGTTTACCACCAATTTTTGTGGTAAAGGAATGCATGGCATACGGAATCCCTCACACCCCTTAAAAACTAACCCAAACCCCTCCCACCTCCTAAAAACTACCCCATACCACCACACCTCCTAAAAACTAACCCAAACACTTTAAAACTACCCCAGACCCCACCACCCCTAAAAACTATCCCATGCCCCTCCCACCACCTAAAAACTAACCCTGATCCCTCCCACCACTAAAAACTACCCAGCATCCCGACCCCTAAAAATTAACCTGAACCCCTTAAAACTACTCTAAACCCCACCACCCCTAAAAACTATCCCATACCCTTACATCACCTAAAAGCTAATCCAAATCCCTCTCACCCTGTTAAAAATAACCCAAACCCCTCCCACCCCCTAAAAACTACCCTGTACCCCATACCCCACCCCCTAAAAACTACCCTGAACACCTCCCACCCTTTAAAATCTAACCCAAACCCCTCTTACCTGTCCTGTTCCTGTCCTTCACTCCTCTCTCTCCGCCCATCCCAAACACTAGAACGAGTTAGTCTTAACCATGCAAATGCGGGTTAATGCTAAGATGTTGTTCAGGCAAGTCGTTGTTTGGCTTGCGTGACTGCTGAACTTGTTGTTCCAAAGTCATTGTTCCAGATGTTTCCCATTGTAATAAAGCCATGTATCAGCTATGTAAAATTATTTTTTTCATTTTTTTCTCAAACACATTTTTATTGTCATTTGGTTCAATATTCTTCAGGGGTTGTAACACTCAACAGTACTTGTTATATCACTGTGGTATATGACATCAATACCATATAAAAAGCTGTGCATGCTACTGCTCAATGCCTTATACTATCCCTATTTACAAATCATGAAGCCATAAAAGGATTTTCCGAAATCTATATATGCCTCTGATTCAAATTGTCATACGGCACACTCTTGTTTTTCCTATTGTATTATCAGGGAGAGGCTAATCATATTCTGTTTGAGATTACATGTAGTAGGCTACCATATAAATATCTCCCAGTTTATAGAGAACTGTGTAACTTGTACAACATACTAATTAAATAACTATACAGTGGGGTCGAGGATGTGCGGTTATGGTTGTGATGTAGATGGATTGTACGGGGTATGTGGGTGCAGGGCAGGCTGGGGCAGGCAGAAAGCCAGACACTTCTTGCCGAGTTGTGGGCCGTTAAAGCCCTCTGGCTGTATGTTGTAAGCACTTTGAGGAGATGAGTGGTGCAAGGGGGTGATGCCCATGTCTTATCATTGTCTTGCAGTGTGTCAGGGTCCATGCATGGTGGTGATCTTTATTAGAGCATCTCAGTAATTCCCGTTTAGATGTTCTCCCCTTGACACCGTTCTCCGCTTGTCTGTATATTATCGTCACTACCACCTTTTTTGCATGTGTCTCTGTCTGGGTTCTCCCATGTCTCTAACATCTCTCTCCTGTGCTCTGCAATGGAGCGTTGTCTCAGTCTTCTCATTTTCTTTCTAAAATTGTTTGCACACCAAACGGAGGAACATAGCATTGCCAGCGAGATACAGCGGCTTACCCTTCTACAACTCGGCGCACTTCCACCACTCGGCGCACCCGCTTCGCGGGTGCCCCTTCACCTGTGCTGAGGAGGGGAACATACCTGACGTTCGTGAGGAGCACTGAGGCGGTAAGGAGGAAAAGCGGCACCGGGCGTGTGGCTGCAGCGGGGCTGCGAGCGTGCGGGGACTTCAATTCCCAGAAGTCCCTGCTAGACCGACGGAGAGCTTCCGGTCCGCTCTCCCTGCTGGCCCGCCCCACGCCCTCCTGAGGCTTCATAACATCAGTTTGCTGCCAAAACGAGTGGGACACTTTCCTAAATTGTTTGCACACCAAACGGAGGAACATAGCATTGCCAGCGAGATACAGCGGCTTACCCTTCTACAACTCGGCGCACTTCCACCACTCGGCGCACCCGCTTCGCGGGTGCCCCTTCGCCTGTGCTGAGGAGGGGAACATACCTGACGTTCGTGAGGAGCACTGAGGCGGTAAGGAGGAAAAGCGGCACCGGGCGTGTGGCTGCAGCGGGGCTGCGAGCGTGCGGGGACTTCAATTCCCAGAAGTCCCTGCTAGACCGACGGAGAGCTTCCGGTCCGCTCTCCCTGCTGGCCCGCCCCCCGCCCTCCTGAGGCTTCATAACAACATCCTACTCCCGCAGCGCGGGACGCAGCCCGGGCTAAGACGGGGCAAAGACAGGGCCGTTTTAGGCCGTTAGAGACCGTTCAAGACCGGACCGGGCCATTCCTCTTGGTTTCAATTTCTGTGTTTCATTAGCTGGCCTTCCTGCACTATTCATATATTTATTGTAATATCCCTTCCACACAATGTCCTCGCGCGAAACTAGGAGTAAGGCTACTAAGACCTCCAAAAAAGCCACAGGCACCTTAGATGATTTTATCACCAGGACCAGCCTCTCTATTGATAATGAAATAACTAAACTTCAGCACAAAGTATCAATAGAACTTGAGTGTGCCAGGAGGCTCTCAACTGAACTTGCACTCAGAAAAAAATCTTCTCTAGGCAGCATTGCAACCTCCAAAACGCCTGAACGCATTACTGGCCCAAAACCAATTATAACCTCGGCCGAGGTTTACTCAACAGTAGAGGAAACAACCCCTCCTATTAATCAAGAACCTCCTGGGCCTTCCGTTAGAGCCGAATCTGAAAGTCTATCACCGCTGAATCTTTCAAAGGAGAGTGCTGAGGATATCGCAAATGGGGTGTCCTGTCAGCTACCAGCTGAGACAGAGTCTAATAAAAGCAAATCACCCGCCAAGGCACCATCAAAGCATAAAAGAAAGCGCAAACACCTAACCGCTTTCGCTAGGAAAAAAGCAAAAGTAGCACTTAGCCACAATATCACGGGGGGAACACCAAGTATGCCTACTGTAACAACTGATAACACTGTACACGATGTAGCGCCAGTAACTGTAGAAAATACTAATGCTAACATAGATGAACAAATCTCTATTGTAATGTCCGATCATTCAGTCAGTGAGGGGCAAAGAGTCTCGTCTGATATGGCAGAACAAGATGGTGGAAGGGAAGAATTTTTAAAAATAGTGTGGGAGACGCTTAAGAGACTACTTAAACCACTAGAAATTAGGCTAACTGGCATTGAGAACCAGCTACTTGAAGTTGAGAAAAGTGTCATCACCTTGTCAAGTTTAAGCCTTAACTGTACTGAAGTGCCTAGAGCCACTCAGCAAGCTCCAGTCCCCGCCCCGGTCTTAACAATAAATACAAATTCATCGAATGTGCAGCAAAAAAAGGAGGGGATAGTAAGAAATACAAATGTTAAACAACCAACTAGCACTAAAGAAAAACCTAATTCAACTCCCTCAACTTCTACAGCTGTAAATATTACTAGTAAACCTTCACAGAAAAATCAGGTACATAGTAACACTTCTCAATTGCCAATTCTTCCCTCTACCCACTCTTTCAACCAGAGTGTATTAGTCCCAAATAAACCCCAACTTAATCCGCCTGCATATCCTTATATTACTCCTGCAAGTAATCAATCCTTGCCTGATAAATCTTTTATAAATACCACTCATAAGTCAAACCATCAGTCTAGCCACACGTATAGCAATTTTAGAGGAGGGTATATAGATCTGCCACCAGACGCTAGTCCATTTGTAGCTGTCCTCACAGGGGTGCCAGAATTGGATAGCCAATATGAAGAAAACTTCCAATCTTTAAAAAACAAAGTGATTTTTTGGCTAAACAAATATAAACCCATTCCTAACCAGATGAAAAGTAAGATCCTTATGGTTAGGAGGGTACCATGGGTAGGGCCAACGGCCAAATCAACCACGGGTGACTGTATTGTCATATCCTTTGAAGAACCCCAAAGTGCTGAACAAATCTGCAATTGGAAATCGTATGGTGCGAATCCTCCCA
The DNA here is from genome assembly GCF_964263255.1 of Lissotriton vulgaris. Lineage (NCBI taxonomy): Eukaryota > Metazoa > Chordata > Amphibia > Caudata > Salamandridae > Lissotriton > Lissotriton vulgaris. The sequence continues at coordinate 588,257,933 of NC_141694.1, forward strand.
TTGAAGCTAGACCCCTATCATTCTTTTACCCTCCACCTAGACCCATTCATCATGTCCCCAAGTGGAACCCTGTCAACCAGTATTATGGCAGTGCTTCCAATTTGGCTAGACATGGTGATTATAATATGTGGTCTGGCATCCCCACCTTCAATAGATTCAGTTGCCTAGATGCTGTCGATTGACTTGGCACTATGCCTGACTGTATCTCTGATTTATATGACACCTTCTGTAGCATGGACAAAGGTAATCCCAATCTTAAAAATGTCCTACAATTGCATGATGATGATCAGATCACTAAGGATAGGATGCATAGGACCATCTCAAATCCCCAGAAAATTGAATTATCTTATAAAGCCGGAAATGCATGCTATAGTATAGCTAAGGGCGGTCCGGATGGGGGATCTAATACTGTAGTGAAAGAAAGAGCCAGGGATGCAGAGAAAGACATGCCAAACCTACAGCTAGGCAGCGTATCTAAACAGTGTGTAGCCAATCCTTCCCCTGACACTCAGAGCCTATCACCTCGCTTACTTATTCTATCGTGGAACATCGCAGGTGTTTGCAAGAACTTAAAAGACCCTGACTGGGCAGACTATATTGACACCTGTGACATTTGTCTGCTACAAGAAACCTGGGCTACAGAAGTTCCACACCGGGTAGGATATAAAACTTATGGTATCGAGGCAGTCCAGTCCGACAGAGGAAGACCATCAGGGGGCCTAATAATTTGGCTAAAAATCACCTTGGTCATGCAGGTTGATCTTGTTGATACAGGCTCTCCTGATATCTTGGCCCTAAGGGTTACTCCACCCTGTGGAAACGAATGTTACATCGTCAATGTTTATAACAGACCGATCGGCCACTCCAAGGTTTCACCAACACTTGAAGCCCTGGATCTCCTCTTGAAAAACGTAGTTGGAGACACCCCGGTTATCTTGGGAGGAGACCTAAATTGTAATTTCGAACCTGTCCCGGGCATCTCTGATGTGTTTGAAGATGAGGACCAAGCGTACAATATTCCCCAGCTTGAAACCACAAAATCTGTTAAATACTCCACATTGGCCAGCCAATTACTAAGACTCACCGCAGATCACGGCCTTAGAGCAGGCAATGGCCGTCTCCCGTCGGACTTGCAAAAACAACCAACCTTCTCTAAAGCCAAAAGCAATCTAGACTTTGTACTTGTTTCTCTTAGCATCTGGCACTTTTTGATTGATCTGAAAGTAATAAGTAGGGGGGAAAGTGATCACTATCCTTTGGAACTTTACATCAACATGAATATGGTTAGTGACACCATCACAACATCAACTGAGAATACCCATGTAAGCATGTGTGAGGACGTCCACACAAACAACAACAGACGTGCAGTAAGATGGCCACGTGTTCTGGCGGATGGTAAGGCTTTAGCGTTGGTGTACTCTCTTTTTGAGCAAACGTTTGCACATATAGTTGACCATGCCTTCTTACCTGAACACTTTGATCATTTCGTTGATCTACACAAAGTCTTCTTTTCAGAACTAAAAACGTATCTATCAAAAATGCCGAGAAAAAAGCAACAAAACATAAGAGTGGCCAGTCACGGAAAGTTATGGTATGACCACTCGTGCAGGATTGCTAAAAGAAACTTATTGCTTGCCATTAAAAACAAGGCAAAAGAAGAAGTTAAACTTGCAAGGGTGGAATACAAACGTATACTAAAAACATCCAAAAAACTATGGGAGGAATCAATTTGGGCTGAAATGCTAGCTGCTGCAAAAATTAATGATAATGTTGGCTTCTGGAGGCTGGTGGCTAATGGGGGGCATGCTGGGAGAGCTGTGAAAGATGTATTCCTGGATGAGATGACTTGGGTAACTCACTTTACAAATCTCTATAAACAATACGATGGCGACAGTAAAGGGAGCTTATGGTCCCCCCCCTTATTGAACCCCTCAATTTTACACTGGATGAGACAGTAAGGGCGATCAACGAACTTAAAAACACCAAAGCCCCCGGCCCGGATAAAATACCGGGGGATCTTTACAAACACGAAGTTGACGTCTGGGCCCCATATGTGAACCGCCTGTTTAATGTTTTATCATCAAACTGCAACTTTCCAGATAGTTGGCGTGCAGCGGAGGTTGTGTTAATATTTAAAAAGGGGGATAGACTGATACCCTCTAACTACAGACCCATTAGTCTGATGGACACGCTCCAAAAATTATATGCTAAACACTTGCTATTCAGGATTAATGACTGGCTGGAAGATTCGAACATAATTTCCAAATTCCAAGCTGGTTTTAGGAGTAAGACCAGCACTATAGACCAAATTTTTCGATTTTGTTGTTTGATTTGGAAGTATGTGCACATTAAAAAAGGTCACCTGTATGTAGCCTTCGTTGACCTGAGGGCTGCATTCGATCTTGTCCCACGCAGTCTACTTTGGAAAACTTTAAGAGAAATAGGTCTACCGGGATGCCTCCTAGCTCAAATAGTTGAGCTGCATGCTGACAACTTTGCAAACATCAGGTGGGGCCCTAATGGCGAGTTGACACGCAATATTCCTATTGAACGCGGGGTTCGCCAGGGATGTGTCCTGGCCCCTACCTTGTTTTCTTTGTTTATTAATGATGTCCCCGAATATTTGAATGCTTGTGTTAATGATTCGCCGCAGCTCAATGGTGAAAGGGTGCCTGCGTTGCTCTTCGCAGATGACACAATACTTATATCTCAAACAAAAAAGGGCCTCCAGGCACTCCTTAATTCCTTCAGTTGCTATTGTCAGACAAAGGGCTTGGAAATTAATGCTGATAAAACAAAATGCATGTCATTAAATCCCAGTATGCCAGATAGAGGGCTCCTGACCTTGAATAGCCAAAAATCAGGTATTGTGGAAAACTTTTCCTATTTGGGTGTTGTACTCGATTCCAAACTAAGTTGGAAAGCCCAAATCGAGAAAAGCAAGATATCATATGCCCAAAATGTCAAGCCAATTTTATGCAAAATGAATACTAGCACGAGCAAAAGTGTAACCCCGGTTTTAGAACTTTTTAAATTTAAAATACAATCTGCTGTGCTATATGGAGCAGAGATATGGGGCCCATGGGCAAAGAATAGTTTCCAAAATCTGGACAACAAATTCATGCGTGCTTCTGTAAGGGTTCCTAATAGTACACCTCTTTTACCTCTCCAACTTGACCTGAACTTTAGGAGAACAGACCACCTAGCTATCCTAAGACCATTAATATTCTGGGTTAGGCTTTGGACCACCCCGGAGCTGATAGAATACAGAAATGGTCTACATGAACTGATGACTCTTGATTCCTTTAATTCCATCCAATGGCTAGTGCATATTAAAAAATGGTTTACACTCCTGGGCTTATATTCAATGTGGGAGACTCCCGACAAAATGTCCACCTCTTCCAAACTAATAGTTAAGCGAGCCTTTTGGACCCACATGAGCAGAAAATTAGTGGATGGAAGTAGTGTTGGTTCCGCAGTCCAGGTCTTTCTGTCATTTAAGGATGAGTTCCGTTTTGAATCATTCCTGGACGAGATAGAGCCACCCATTGCAAAAACCCTTTACTTAAAGTTCAGATACGGGATACTTATGCTGAATTACAATACCGAAAGATGGGCACAAAAAAGACTGGGAGAATCGAATGTTAAAACGGGGTGTTGCCCTATGTGTTCCAATGTCTGTTCTGAGAATGAGGTTCACATGTTTTTTGTTTGTAGCGCCTACATGAATGCTAGAAAGAAATGGCTAAAACCAATGTGTAACCTCTTGGGAACTAGGTCCTGCTCAATAGCTTTTAGGATCATGAAAAGTAATTCAACCCAGTACATTGTATTTAGCATAAGTAAATTCCTATATTCTGCCTACATAACCCGTAAGAAACAAGGACAGGTACTTTGAGTTGGAAAGGTGTATATGTTTACATAACTCTTATATTTTTAACATTTTTATATATTTTTAAAATTGAAATGAAATATATTGCGTGTTTTTTATTTTTAAAAAAAATGAATTGTAAAAGCTATTCTTTCTCCATGTACCATTTTCTTAATTGCTGCCATGCTTACAGCTTGATTTTCTATGTATGTATGTGACTTTTATGGCCAAATTGGCCGAAATAAAGTAATAATAAATATTCTGTTTGAGATTACATGTAGTAGGCTACCATATAAATATCTCCCAGTTTATAGAGAACTGTGTAACTTGTACAACATACTAATTAAATAACTATACAGTGGGGTCGAGGATGTGCGGTTATGGTTGTGATGTAGATGGATTGTACGGGGTATGTGGGTGCAGGGCAGGCTGGGGCAGGCAGAAAGCCAGACACTTCTTGCCGAGTTGTGGGCCGTTAAAGCCCTCTGGCTGTATGTTGTAAGCACTTTGAGGAGATGAGTGGTGCAAGGGGGTGATGCCCATGTCTTATCATTGTCTTGCAGTGTGTCAGGGTCCATGCATGGTGGTGATCTTTATTAGAGCATCTCAGTAATTCCCGTTTAGATGTTCTCCCCTTGACACCGTTCTCCGCTTGTCTGTATATTATCGTCACTACCACCTTTTTTGCATGTGTCTCTGTCTGGGTTCTCCCATGTCTCTAACATCTCTCTCCTGTGCTCTGCAATGGAGCGTTGTCTCAGTCTTCTCATTTTCTTTCTAGCCAGTACTCTGCCCGTGGCCCAGTGTGTCATGTCTTGCTTCCATGTTTCAGTAGTCGGTCCAGTCTCGGACTTCCAAGTCATCGCTATTTGACTAGTGCTAGGTCTAGGAATCTGTTACCCACCTTCCTTTTAAGTGAGTTGGGGGAAAGCCCCAGCAAGCACACCCCAACTGCAGGTTCCAATTTGCATCCCACCGCCACCACTATGAGCTGCAATGCTACCTCCTGCAGAGTGGGCCGCAATCCCAGGTCATATGCACAAAGTCTGCATCAACATATTTGCATCTCTGACATTTTCCCATGTCTCCTTCATGGGCAATCTGAAGTTTATGAGGTCTCATGTATGTCATATGCGTGCAATTGAATTGTGTGTACTTCAGTCTAGTATTATGTGAGACTTTTTTAGGGTACACTAGGATTTTGGCCCATTCTGTATCAGTAAGTTCTTTACCTAGGATGATCTCCCAGTGGTTACGCAGCTTTCTCAGGGTTGTACAGGTAATTTCTAGTTGCAGGGCATAGAACCATTTCACTTGATGCCTTGCAGTGACTAACGTGAGAACTGAGTGTAATACCACATGCGTCTTGGTCTCTTTTAGCCCCCCATACAACTCCTTAAACATGCACTGTACAATTTCGTAGGTTAGGAATTGGCCTGGTTGTAAGCCAAAACTTGAGGTAGTCCCCGAACAAGGCCAGGGTCGCGTGCTGGTAACAGTCCCCCACCGACTCCAGTCCGGCCTAAATCCAGAATTTCATCAGTGCTGGGGTCAATGTTGTCTTAGGGTTTTCAGAGGGTAAGCCCACCAGGGGCTAGACCGAGGCATACAAGGGAATTTTCCCTGCCTCAAGAAAACAATGTTTCCAACAGCGTAAGGCTGTGATTTGTAACAGTGATAAATGTGGGATGGTCACCTTAGGGTTGAACATTTTGGCAAATGTTAAATCCGTACGGGTCCCGAGGTCAGTTAAGTCATTTGCTTCCGGACGTGTTCCTGCCAACCACTGTGCCAGCCACTGCAATTGGAAGGCTATTACATAAAGCTTGAAGTTTGGCTCTCTGAGTCGCCCCTCTATGGCTGGGCATTGTAAAGTCATCACGGCCACTCGCCATTTCCCCTTTTCCCATATCAGATCTCACAGAAAACATCCAGTTGTCCAAATCATGAGGAGGGGACTGTGATGGGGAGATTGGTGAAGAAGTATAACAGACGTGACAGCATAACCATTTTAGAGAGGGAAACCCGGGCCCTGATTGGGAGCTTTAGCGAGCAGCAGAAGGAGACGTTCAATCTCAGGGATTTAAGACCCCTTCCAAGGTTTTCTTCACGCAGATCTTCCAGCGAATGGAAGACATGGATCCTCAGATATCGAAATGTTGTGGTAGCCCAATTAATATCTTCCACAAGGTCCGATGGGCTGGTCATATCGGCTGACACCGGGAAGAGGTAGGTCTTGGTACGGTTAACTTTAAGTTTGGACAGTAATTCAAACTGCTCCATCAGGTGTCATGCTGTCCTAGTTCCCATAGTTGCATCGCTAAGATAGATCAGCAAGTCATCGGCATACAAGGAGATAATGTGTGCAATTCCCCCCCAAAATTTATGCCGAGCCCCTCACCACCTGGCCTATACAATGCTGCCAGGAGTTCCATCGCCAGTGCGAACAAGAGAAGTGACAACGGACAGCCCTGTTGCGTACCTCAGAAGATCCTCTATTGTGTGGACTCCATTTTACCCATTCTCACTCTGGCTGAAGGGTGTCTGTAAAGTAGTATCACCCATTTTACCCAGCCCTCTCCAAGGCCTATGAGTTTCTTGATTTTGAATATTTAATCCTACCGCACAGTGCCAAAGGCCTTTTCAATGTCTATTGACAAAAGGGCTGCATGCAGCAGGTGCCAATCGTCAGTGTGGTAGATCACTGAGTACATCCTGCGCAGGTTGTATGAAGTGCTCCAGGCTGGAATAAATCCGATCTGTTCTGTGGACTAGGTCTTGCTTATGGGGTAGGAGACGAAGTGCTAGGACCTTAATTTTAAAGACCATATTTAACATGGAGAGTAGTCGGAAATCTCTGGTGCAGGTTTCTTGGGAAGGGGAAACACTAATGCATCTCACCTCGTCTCAGGTAGATGTCCCATCTTCAGGGATTCTGCACATAACTTCTCCATTTGTGGCACAAGTTTCGAAATGTAGGTTCAATACAATTTGTCCGGGAGGCCATCAGGTCCCAGAGTCTTCCCTGTGGCCATGCTTTTGATCGCGGCTCGAATCTTATGGACTGTCACCAGCCCTCCCACACATCCACGATCTGTTTATCAAGGCTCCGGGGGTGCATTACTCCTCAGAATTCCCTTTGAATTTCAGGGGGTGTCAGGGAGGGGGCCTTGTACAGTATTGTATAATAGTCACAAAATAAGACATTAATCGCCTCTGGGTCATAAATTGGGTCTCCCACAGCGGGTTTAACTTGAGTGATTGGGGACCCGTGTATCTCCGACCTAATTAACCACACCAACAATCTGCCCGGCCTCCCCTCTTCTTCCTGTACCGTAGTAAGGTCGTTTCTGTAATCATGACATCGCAGCCAGTCGAGGGTTTGGTAATATAATATGCGTTTGTTTTAGAGTGTTTAGTGCGTCTCGTTCCCTGTTTATTGTCTAATAGATGTAGGTCACCCTCCAAAGTTTCCAGTTCACGATGAAGTTCCCTCTGGGCCCCTCTGGGCTCCTATTGATTTCCCCAGGCATTGCCCTCTTATGACTACCTTAAATGCCTCCAATTGTACCAGAATATTGGATACAGTTTGTGCACTACTATCAAAGTGGGTGTGTATGCCGGTGTCTATCGTCTCCCTGAAGCAAGTATCTTCGAGTGCCAGTGAATTCAGCCACCACAGTGGTATAGGTGAGCAGTTTCCTATAGGCTGGAGTGTCAGCAGGAGGAGACTGTGCTCTGAAAATGTGCACCCCAGGTATTCTGTGGGGGTAATTAAGTGACCTAGCTGGGTGTGCTCAACAATAAATCCAGCCAGGTATGTAATTGGTGTAGCAGGAGGATACTGTGTTTTGAAAATGTGCACCCCAGGTATTCTGTGGAGGTAATTAAGTGACCAAGCTGGGTGTGCTCAACAATAAATCCAGCCTGGTATGTAATTGGTGCAAGGGGTAGTAATAGGAGTAGTCTCAGTCTCCTACATGCTGCGTCCTCCAGGAATCTGTGAGTCCTCAATGTCCCCTCCAATCTTGGAACCTTGCTGTAATGCAGGAGATTTGGGTACTCGGCAATGGGGGATGTGAGCGAGTGAGGGCTATATCAGTGATGCAAATAAAATCACCTCCCAGAAGCATGTTCAGAGTTAGTACCTCGTCCAGGGGGCCCGAATGGTTCTGAAAGATTAACACTTGTTCCTGATTACGGGAATATTCACTACCCAATGTGATTTCCTATCCAAAGAGCCTGCACCTCAACATCTAATTTTTCTGTCTATGAGTGTATGCAGGGGTTCAAATGATATACCAGCTGTAATCCAAATCATTGCACCACTTGCATATGCAGAGTAGGAGGTCGCAAATACTTGCCCTCTCACTGCATAATTCCCCCCCCCCCCCACTACAGGTGCGGTGCATTTCCTGAAGGAGTGTGATCTGCAACCCCTCCTGTGCAAATATCTGTGTATATTGGGGTGCTTAATGTCTGAACCCATTCCTCTAATGTTCCATGTCAATAGTTTTGGTTTGTGCCTTTCAGTGGGCATTTTCAAGAGTCTGGGTGTTTAGATTCTCTACCCCTCTGAGCCCCAGACCCGGAAGTAATAAGCCAAGACCCCACTTACAAAAAGAACAACAAAACAGTAAGAACCCCCATAAACCAAAACTCCCCCTTCCCCAGAGCAGCCTGGCAACGGCAAATTGCCCAAACTACAATCAAACTGTCCAGATTGTCAGGAGTCCCCTTCCGTTTCTAGCTGAGGCCTTCAAGGGGGGGCAGTCTGCCGTGTGCATATAATATCAAGTTAAATCTTCCATGGCCACAAAACGGTGTTTTATAGTGGCTTAGTGTATGATTGCTTGCTGAAGAGGCACAGTTTGATTCAAGATCATCCATCAATCTGGGGATAACAGCCAGCAATGTGACACTATCTGCTTGTGAGCCGTCTGAGTCTGAGCCTACAGTCACCTTAGTTGATCTAGAGCCAGGCTCGGAAGCAGTGTCGGAGGGTTTCATGATTTCAGCTGTAGCTTTCAGGGCTGCAGTTCACTCCTTCACAGTCTTTCCCGACTGTGTTGTACCATGTGAGTTATCAGCACCGGCATTTCCAGGGTCATCTCCAGCTTTTTAAGATTCAAGCCATTCCCAAGCTGCTTTCGGGTTTTCATAGAAATGCGCCTCCCTGTCTTGTATTATGCAAAGCCTGGTGGGAAACATAAGGGAGTGTTACAAATTCTCTTCTGGAATTGCCATTGTTTTAAACAGGAGCTGGACTGCACCTCTATCACACTAGACCTTGTGGAGGGTGTGGAATGCCAGGGTTTCCGCTGTACCTTATCACCCCATCAATGATTTACAGACCCCAGGGACGCCTAGCAATTTCATAAAGTCCCTAAATGAAGTCATTACTCCTCTCCCCCTCAGATACAACCATCTTCTTATCTTGAGGGACCTCAATTTACACATGGATAAACCTTTGGAACCTCATGTTACGGCTTTGTCCGAAATATTAGCAGCATGCAACCTTGCCTCTTTCATCTCCTCTCCTACACCTAACCTGGGCCATACTCTGGATCAGATCTTTTGTAATGTGGAATTGGAAACGGATCCTTGACCCCCAGCATGTGGTCAGATCACTTCCTCACTAACTTCAGGATGTTCGGCATAGGGAATTGGGTGAGTATCACACCCAAGGCGAAAATTACAGAACGTAACTACTGAGCTTTCAACAAAATACCCCTGCCAGTGCTGTTGTTTGCATTAGATTCTTCCACCCCTTCACTCTCTGAAAATCCCAAAGTAGATGCCTGTGCTCTAGAATCCTGACTCAGGATAAATGTACGATAAATGTCGACGCAGTAGCCCCTCTGACCTCCCACACCTCCAGGAGGATTAGTCGCTTGGCCCCCTGGTTCAACGAATCCCTAAGCAAATGCAAAGTGGCGTAAATACTACAAATCGGAACATAAGATGATCTTTAAGGCTGCTCTAAAATGTCACTATCTGCAGGTGAAAGAGGCCAAGAAAAGCTATGTACAGACCAATATTGCAACATCTAATAATGCAGACAAGGAGAGCTAAAGCTTTGCAAAGTCTTTTACTTTCCCTAAGGCGGCCGAATAGACCAGCCAGGTGGCCCTATCACTCCATAACAAGATTGTCATGATCTATAAGTCTTTCTCTAGGGAGACTAAGGGGGATCTAGCCTTTCATCACATTTCTGATGGAAAAGCAAGGTCCTAGTTTCTCCCGGCACTATTACAATGCCCGGCTATACAACTGGATGGATCATTTACATACCTGAAGGGCCTTAAGTCGGACGACCGCCCAGCTAAATTAATACCTTCCCTTGCCCCCACTATAAACCCCTCAGTGAATAAGGTAATAAACTAATCACTTTCCATCAGCATTGTGCCATCCATTTGGAAGCGGCAAAAATTCTGCTGCTCCTTAAAAAAAAACAGTGGATCCGAAAGTTCCAGTGAACTATAGGCTGATCTCCACCCTCCCAGCTTTCTCCAAGGTACTTGAGAAACATGTCAACAGAGTGATCTTGGATTATGCAGAAAGTCGCAATCTACTGTATTTGACTCAATCTGGGTTCAGAGCAAATTACAGCACAGAAACAGCTTTTTTGGAAGTGACAGAGCACCTTAAGGAAAAGCTTGGCAAGGGGAACAGAGCTATCATCATAATACTTGACCTGTTGCGGGCGTACTACACGGTCCCACACAAGTGATTCCTTGATAGACTAAGGAACATAGGCATCAGTGGTTCGGCTATGCATGGGTGGCAGAGCTTTCGGTTTCTTAGGTGCACAAGCATGGAACCAACTACCTGCCACTCTGAGAGCCACAACTGATTTAACAACCTTTAAGAAACACCTGAAAACCTGGCTCTTTAAGAGTTAGTTGTTCCTCTGACTTACAGTCATGCGTGAACCCCCAGTGCTGGGACACTCTTGTTGAGTAGCTGCACGCTTTATAAGCTCCTTTTATTCATTCATTCTTCTCTTAGTGCCTTCTTATTCTCCAGGTATGAAGCACTCCGTCTCTTTACTTCAGCCGTATAGTTGGGGAAGATGGACACCCTGTTGTTGCCCACTGTGAATGGGCCATCTGTGCATGCTTTTTGCAGGGGGATGTCCTTGTCTTTATAATGGAGCTGTTTTACTACCACCGCATGTGGCGGGTGGCCCAGGACGGGGGATGGGTGGGGACCCTGTGCGTCCTCTCTAATGTATAAAAAGTGGAGAGACCTTCAGGTGCCACAACTGTACGAGGCCAGGGTCCTAGGAAGGTGATCCTATCACCGCCTTCTGTTCCCTCTGGCAGACCCACTATCCTCACGTTGTTTCTCCTATTGCGTCCCACTGCAATATGCTGACCCTTACGGTAAGCTAGGTGACTTGGTGGGTTAACTTCTATTGTGTGGGGTAAAGTTCTGTAATCAAGGCCTCTGCAGTTTTCACCCTTTCTGCAAGCTTGTGATGTTCAGCTCGAAGCAGGCCCAGCCCTACTGACGCTTTACTAATGTCCTGATCCAAGAAATATTTGGTGTCTGTAATTTCGTCTAGAATCTTAGTTAGTTGCTGTTACACCTGGTCGTTCATTGCTGATGAGTCCATTAGGGCCTGCTGAGGGTCTACTGTTTCTTCTCATCTCTCCAAAGGGGCCCCTGCCCTCTTCCTTCTGGTTTTCCTCATTTTGTGTTTATTTTGGTCCCCCCTGAGTGCGGAGTGTCAAAGGTTCAAGAGTGATTGTCCTATCAGATCATAAAGTATCCAGCTCCAAATATTTGCAAATGCAGAGTTGGTTCCAAGATCCAGGTACGATAATAGGAGAATCAAACAAACTTGAAGATAGACTAATGCATGAGGCAGTACTCAAGAAGGAGCTTGCAACAATCTTTTGGTTGATGGTGGAATTGAATGATGGAGCCTTCACATTGCCAATGGAATTGTGGGGAAGATGAAATCATCTTTTCTCTATCAACAGAGCCAACTGGACTCCTCAGAGGTTGTCACAGTTTAGGAGAGGAGGTGATGTAGCTTGCCCTAAGTTTAGCAGTATGAAAGAGGATGATGTACACATGTTTGTGGAATGCCCAGAGATCCAGCCATTTTGGAAAGATGTGAGTAGGGCCTTGTCTAGTATGCTGAAGATCGATATTAAGGTAAGCATCTTGCTTGTTATGTTTGGATGTGTGGATTCTCTGGCAAAAACAAAAAAAAATCAAGCAAGGTTGATTTTTTACTCTATACTGCTGGCACATAGGGAAATATGTAAACAATGGGTAGCCGTGGCCCTTCCAGGTTCGATGATTGGGTACGCTCCATCAAATATGTTGCCAGATTGGATATGATGGCATTTAGGAAGCACGATTTCTGGTTTCCCGTACTGAATTGGTGTGAGCAACAGACTGATGAAGTCCAATGATTAAGCCTTCTCTGCCTCGCATGGCTATCCCCTTTTTCTCAATATTGTGGGGGAGTTGAGTGATAGAAAGGTTATTTTGAAGAAGACAGAGTTTCAAACATATGAGGGCGGTAAAGGGTGAACCCCCCATTCTTTCTTCTTCCGAGCTTCCAGCACATGAGGGCATGGTACTCCATTCAAAAGTGCAAGTGGAATGGTGTTTTTTAGAGGCAAATGAGGAATACAATAAAATAAAAGAGTGATTGTCCTAAATAGTCGAGAAGGAAAACCAGCGCCCAACTTGGGTGCAGGATAACTTCCAGCAGCTGCAGTGGGCTTTTCTTATTTCACCAAGTTGTTGCGTATTCGCTGAAAAAGTGGTGCAGAAAAATCACTATACGTTATTGCCAGTGTGGGAATGCGCGGGCAGGCCTCTTGTTGCCCCCGATGGTCCAACCCGTCCCTCCAGGCCTGGTTTTTGCAAAAAATATGATAGTCTGCCCTTCTGCGCTAAGTCCCCCCAGGTGGCCCGCAATGTCCCCCAGACTCCTTTCACTGAGAGTGGCTGGTCTCTCAGATTCCTGTCTTGGCCTCCACAATTCCTTCTCCCCAATGGGGCAGCAGCACAAGTGTTCTTAGGCCTTCCATCGCTCTCCGTTGCCGGAGGCTTGGAATCCTCATGGGACGTAGTGTGAACTTCAGCGTGCCGCAGGAGTCTAGGTTGGCCCTCAGGCAGTGCAGGCCTCACACCTTAGGCAACGTGGGAAGCTGTGCCAATGTCCTCCCCCTCCATCTCGCAGCTTCTCTGTGGCACGCCAGATCTGTTTGCCGCTGTAGCCAGTACCACATGGGCCGTTCAAAGCAGCCGGTATTGCTCCTGCAGCCGCCGCACCTCAAGGGGTACGCGCAGTCCACAGGCTCCCGATCTCTGTTCGCCGCATTGCTCACAGCGAGAGTAGGGGCCTCGCTCCTCCCACTGCGGGACGGATCACCAGTGGAGTGCCCAGGCACCAGGCCACTCTGCGTATGGTCCACTCATCTTCGCAGGATTCGAGGGATCCCAGCCACTCACTTCTGGGGGGGGAGGGCCCCACTTCACTGTTTATTCATCATGGCCGCTATCTTGCTGTTTTGAGCAACGGGTTTTCGAGGTCCTGCATTGATGTCTGCGGGCCCTCCGCTGCAGCCAAAAACGTCTTGACTGGTCCACCAAGCCTTCCCCTCTCCTGTACCACAATTTCAATATCAGGTGGCACAGGCTAGGACTGGAAATTTAACAGGATTTGTGTAGGGTTGTCGTGGAGCTGCAGGCTCACGCATCTGTCATCTGTGGCTTCCAAGCCACGACCCCAAAATGTGGTTTTTCGAAAGGTGCAAATGGGGACATTTCAAATTCTTGTACAGAGACTAAAGTGAAAACTGAATCACCTATATTTAACATTTTTTGATGTTCATTCTTCCTGTATGGCTCAAAGGTCATGGAGTCATTGATATAATTATCATTAAAATGCTACTATTGCTTTATATTGCTCTTGCTAATGTTTGTAACTCTCTAATGTGTCCATTAACTTTTTTAAAGTAGAGGATGTTAGTTCTGTAGCTGTATACATTTTCTCCTGAATCATTATAAGAACTCAATCTATTACCATAAGGGTATCTCATAAATTCTCAGAGTCTATTTCCTTTGCTGCTTTCCCTACCAAATTAGTTAATTTCTGCATAAAGGCCATAGAAACCAATTATATCAGATCTCTATTTGATCTACGTCTTTGCCTTGGAACTATAAGGAACATATCAACACTGATTTTGTCATGAAATGTTTCTATTTGTTAATTATTGTTTTCTGATGAATGAGTATTGACCAAATGTTGGTATAACTTACTGATATTGTACATATGAATATGAACCTTACTATATTAGGTTTCACACCGTTCTCAAACACCCCACAACTCCTTCAGCAAATTTTGATGACATCCATTTCTATATAAATTCCAAACATGTTTCTTTAGATTCAAGATTTACTTTCCTAAATGTGCCATTAGTAAATAAAGTATGTATTTCAATACTGTTCAATTTTCTTTTCCACCCCTATTTCAGAAAGTTTAAAAAGCTCTGCCTAAGAATCAAAGGGATTAATAATGCTCTAACATTTGCAAAACTAAAGCATAATCTGCTGAATAATGTGGTTAAGAAAATGAAATCTTTTAAAAGGTAGCCTGCAGTGAATAAAATGCATGTCCCCTGAATTTGCAAACCTTCCCTTCCCCCCACCGATTTTGACTGGGTGTGAGTGTTTGATTGATTCGGATGCTCCGTCCATCACCACCCCCTTTTGTACCGCTTTTGGCCGCCATTAGTGTGGCAGGGTATGCTCAGACGTGAGTCCCTTGCTCACTTTGCAACTGGATTCAAGCAAGCCGGGCTGAAGATGGCTGGAATGCCAGAAACCGGTCCTCCGAAGCTTGTTTCCGGTCCAGGGAAGACATGGCTTGGCAGTTCGGGCTGTACTGTTCCCATGAGGCACAGGGTCAGACGGATTTGCACATGGCCATGTCTGAACTGGGGTGGCAGAGTGGGCTAAAGAACTGTGATGGATTAAACCCAGATCTTTTGACTGGGTGTGAGTGTTTGATTGATTTAGATGCTCCGTCCATCACCATCCCCTTTTGTACTGCTTTTGGCCACCATAAGTGTGGCAGGGTATGCTCAGACGTGAGTCCCTTGCTCACTTTGCCACTGGATTCAAGCAAGCCGGGCTGAAGATGGCTGGAATGCCAGAAACCGCTCCTCGGAAGCTTGTTTCCGGTCCAGGGAAGACATGGCTTGGTAGTTCGGGCTGGACTGTTCCCATGAGGCACAGGGTCAGACTGATTTGCATATAGCCATGTCTAAACTGGGGTGGCGGAGTGGGCTAAAGAACGGTGATGGATTAAACCCAGATCTTTTGACTGGGTGTGAGTGTTTGATTGATTCAGATGCTCCGTCCATCACCACCCCCTTTTGTACCACTTTTGGCCGCCATAAGTGTGGCAGGGTATGCTCAGACGTGAGTCCCTTGCTCACTTTGTCACTGGATTCAAGCAAGCTGGGCTGAAGACGGCTGGAATGCCAGAAACTGGTCCTTGGAAGCTTGTTTCCGGTCCAGGGAAGACATGGCTTGGCAGTTTGAGCTGGACTGTTCCCATGAGGCACAGGGTCAGACTGATTTGCATATAGCCATGTCTGAACTGGGGTGGCAGAGTGGGCTAAAGAACGGTGATGGATTAAACCCAGATCTTTTGACTGGGTGTGAGTGTTTGATTGATTCAGATGCGCCGTCCATCACCACCCCCTTTTGTACCGCTTTTGGCCGCCATAAGTGTGGCAGGGTATGCTCAGACTTGAGTCCCTTGCTCACTTTGCCGCTGAAGACGGCTGGAATGCCAGAAACCGGTCCTCGGAAGCTTGTTTCCGGTCCATGGAAGACATGGCTTGGCAGTTCGGGCTGGACTGTTCTCATGAGGCACAGGGTCAGACTGATTTGCATATAGCCATGTCTGAACTGGGGTGGCAGAGTGGGCTAAAGAACGGTGATTGATTAAACCCAGATCTTTTGACTGGGTGTGAGTGTTTGATTGATTCAGATGCTCCGTCCATCACCACCCCCTTTTTGTACCGCTTTTGGAACTATAAGGAACATATCAACATTGATTTTGTCATGAAAGGTCTCTATTTGGTAATTATTGTTTTCTGATGAATGAGTATTGACCAAATGTTGGTATAACTTACTGATATTGTACATATGAATATAAACCTTGCTATATTAGGTTTCACACAGTTCTCAAACACACCACAACTCCTTCAGCAAATTTTGATGACATCCATTTCTATATAAATTCCAAACATGTTTCTTTAGATTCAAGATTTACTTTCCTAAATGTGCCATTAGTAAATAAAGTATGTATTTCAATACTGTTCAATTTTCTTTTCCACCCCTATTTCAGAAAGTCTAAAAAGTTCTGCCTAAGCATCAAAGGGATTAATAATGCTCTAACATTTGCAATACTAAAGCATAATCTGCTGAATAATGTGGTTAAGAAAATGAAATCTTTTAAAAGGTAGCCTGCAGTGAATAAAATGCATGTCCCCTGAATTTGCAAACCTTCCCTTCCCCCAACCGATTGTATTTATATCGTTTCTTTCCAAACCACCAACCTTTGTTCCGTACATTCGTCTTAAAATGCAAGTGAATAAATATTTTGTATCTAGAAAGAAACACATAAATCACAGCTGTGTAGCTTTGGTTATTGAATTAAGTGTTAGATTCGAACCTTTATTTTGACGGAGAATTTAAAAAGTGAATTTTGAAACATATTTAGATTTACTCCATCGCATTGGCATGGCCCAGTGCTCCCACTGATTATATGAGAACATTGTCCTTTTAAGATTGAAAATATGTAAAAAAAAAACAATAAGCGATTATAGCAGTATACATTTTTATAATTGCTCACTGTGAGGTCAGGATCTGCATCTTTCAAAGACAAATGGGACTACAGATCCGCAAGGAAGTTTTAGTGTTTCTATTTCAGTCACTGGTGAGTGGTCCCTCCAATGTACCCTATTTGTTTGTTTCTTGTTTATTTGTATGTAATCTGTAAATACCAATACAAACATTTATAAAAAAAATAATTAAAAAATGTTATTTAGGTTCAAATAGAAGGTTCTTGGATCTCAAACAGTTTCTGCTGGGTTGGTTGTGGGATTTGATACTTCAAGTCCTTCCACTAAGTACCATATTGCAGCAGGGTGGCTACCAGGTACCTTTTAATTCTTACTGCTTACACTCAATTTGTGGAACATTTTCTTCATGCACTATCTTTATTGTGAACACCGCCATTGTTAGCCAAATCAGGAACGAGATCAGTTTCAACACTATACAGACGTAACTCCAGGATGCCTTTGCATAATTTGCTACAGTATGTCTAAATTTCACCCATCTATTTCGCTGTTGTTTTCCTAGAACAATTATTTCTAGCTGATAGCTTGGCACACCTAAAGATAAGCAGTTGAAAGCAAAAGCTTTACATTCTGACAGCTCTGTCTTAGAATCTTGTGAGTCACTAATGCTTGAAGTGAACAAACTCACTGAGTTCCAATCTGAATGTTCAGGGGTGGGGCTCATGGTACTTCTATGGCATTTTCATTCAGTTAAGTGCCTGCTGCTTGAGGATCCGAGCTTAGACCTGGTTGTTCCTCATTTGCTGTGGGTTCTGATTGGGACATTTTCTATGAGGTTTAATTTCAGAATCAGTAATGATCAGCAGCTCATAATGGGTGGTACTGTTTCACTGAAATCAATAAACCACTGTTGCTTCTTTCTCTTCCCAGATGTTAATATTGAAAAAGTTGATGTCGATATGAATAACGATACGTTCATGTAAAAAAAACCAAGTCACATCTTTATTGACAAATTCGCATGTTGTGAACTCCACGTCGACCCCGACTAAAAAGTACGGAGTTAGGCAAGCCCTGAGACCCAGGCCTGTGGTCACTGATTGACAGATCACAGGTGGGCTGGCACGTAGCAGAAAAACATGCGAACAGGAAAACTCAGATCGATCCCACAGATAAGCGCAGCAACACTACTATGGTCCAGGGAGATTGGCCCCAATAAAGCATAAATTCCCGGAAGGGTGCACACGTTCCCACAACACCATAAAGTTAGAGGCCACATGAAGTTAGTAACACATAACCAATCAAGACACAGCAAATACAGTACACAAAGTTATCAAGCGCTCCCATGCTGGACTTCTGGAAACTTTACCTACTGGCGGCATTGTGTCCACGCAAGGTTGAGGCCCACCTGGATTCCTTATCTAATACCTTAATTTATGGGTCCAAAGACAGAGGAAAACTTTCCTTACCAAAAAAGGATTGGTGGAAAATGTTATTGCATTCAATGAACTGTACTGCCCATGTGTTTTTCGCTCCCTCTTTTGCTTTTCCCCCACTGCCTGTGTTACTCTTACTCTCTTGTGTGTGACTTCCCGGCACTCTGAGCTCTGTGTTCCTAACTCCATCTTCTGTTTATCCCCTACCTCCTGTGCGTCTCTTTCTCTTGTGCATTGCTTTTTTCTCTCCACCCACCACCTACTGCTTTTGCACTAAAAAATATTTATTTTTTATTTACTAATCCAAGTGGCCCCCACCATTTTGGACAGGTATATAAAAAAAAGCAAATGGCTCTCTTGCCATTCCGCTGACACACGCATGAGTTAAGAAGGTTGCACGCATATGTCTTCATGCATGAGCATTAGCGAAAGATAGAATCACAAGCAGAAGTGCATAATTTAACATTTTTCTTTTCATAGCATAGGAAAAAACATTTTCTTTTCTCCCTTTATTCTGTGCATCATCTCAAAAAAAGCTTGAGAGAGCCAATAGGCCCAACAGCGGAAACTATTGTCTTTTACAATGCTTGTTTTGCTAGCACTGACTCAGGCTCTTGATAGTCAGGGCTGAACTTTTCCCTCTTTCCTCATTCCTCCACCATAGTTTCTGTGACCTAAGGTAACCAGCCAGTCACAGCAGATACAAATGAAGAAACACAGGACTATGGCAGTCTTGGTGAGGCTTTCTCAGGTGAGTTACAAATGAAGAGTACATGTTAATTGTTGGAAGCCGGAGTCCCAGTCCCGCACTACTGTCACCAAGTGCGCGAACTGGGGCTCTCCACTCATCGTTTGACCAAGTAAGGGCACTGTTTGAGATAGCCTTGCTCACCTCCTTAGTAGCTTGACACGAGCAGCCAGGCCTATCTCCAAGGCACAAGTGTTCTGTATGTGCAAACACGTCCACAACAACCCCCTGGTGACACCACAAACGGACTTCACACGTGTTTGATAAAAACGAGTATAACTTTAAACAAAAAGAAATACGATCAGACCACACGATACATAACCCAACATAGAATAAAGGGTAATATTTGTTTAGCTGGCTGGTAGGTTCAAATCCCAACCACGTTTTAAAATTGCTATGCTGGTCACAATGCTTGAATCACACATGTTGCGATAGACGAACAATAGGGCACTGCTTAACGATACAATCCTGCGCTGGGCACAGGAGAAATAATACAATGCATAACGATACACCCTGGTACCTGCAATGGGACAAATAATGCAGTGCATATCGCTCCATTCATGTACTGCGCAATGAAGGAATAAGGCAGTGCGTCACACTCCAATCACGTACTTTGCAATGAAGAAATAATGCAATGTGGGCCGCTACAATCATGTACTTTGAAATTAAGGAATAATGCAATGACTAACTACAATCATGTACTTTGCAATTAAGAAATAATGCAATGCAAGCTGATACACTCCTGTACTTGGCAAGGGAGAAATAATGCAATGCGTAGCGTTACAATCGTGTACTTTGTTAGGCAAAAATAATGTCAGGCGTCCTAAGACAGTCCGGTAGTTCGTTTGCAGCAATATTGGCAATGTATATTAAGACAATCAGCCTCTTCGATAACAGTTGCCCCCACACAGTTCAACGATGACACAGAGTACAGCTTCTTACTTTGGCCCCTGTACTGCTGCTCCTTTCATCAGTACGGGCCCCACTCTGAGCCGATGCAAAGGCTCACATTGTCACAAGTACTGAAAGGCTGAGAGAGTGTCTTTCTGAGCCGGCACCCCGCCCAGGTAGTAATCCACGTTACCTGGGTTTGTAACCCTACCCTCCTCTACTCCTTCCTTGAACTGGGCTTTCCTTGCAGAACTCTCTCAACTAGCCTCAGTGGCTCAGCCTGGCAGCTCAGCTCCTCCGGGGCTGCAGGTCCGTGCCGCGGCTGTTAGGAAGGTCTCAGGGGGATGCAGGGCAACATACCCCACACCCCTGAGATTACTTTTACTCCGGGTGCACATTCACCACCGTAGCCTCCAGGTCTCTTCTGGCATGAAGCCAAGTACACAACGCTGATGGGACTCCATTTTAACTCTGAGTGCACCCTCACCAGGCACTCCTTTCTGCGGTCTTAGTTGGCACCAAGACACACACATCGTTCTGCAGAGACTCACTTTCTTCTGGTGCATAAGATGATCTGCTGATCACCTCCACAGTCCCAGGTTGCACTAAAGCATGCACACTGCTTTACTGAGACTTACTCCAATTCCGGTGCAATGATATCCAGGCACTCTTCACCAACGCCTTCGGCCGCACCACAACACGCTTGTGTATGATCCGCACTACTCCTCTGGTGCCCCTCGATAACCAGGTGCTCCTCACCAACACCTCTGAAGTACCCCGAAACTCACCCTGCGTATCTGAGACTCACTCCACTTCCGATGCACATGTTGGTCAGGTGCTCCTCACCAATGCTTCCCGTGCATTACAACATGCACCCTGCCCGTCCGAGATTCACTCCACCTCCAGTGCATATGCTGAGCAGGCGCTCCTCACCAGCACCTGCAGTGCACCACAACACGCACCCTGCGTATCCAAGTCTCATTTCAGCTTCAGTGCACACGCCAACCATGCGCTCTTCACTAACGCCTGCGGCGCACCAGGACACGCACCCAGTGCATCTGAGACTCACTTCACCTGCGATGCCCAAGTT
This sequence comes from Lissotriton vulgaris, assembly GCF_964263255.1. Classification (NCBI taxonomy): domain Eukaryota; kingdom Metazoa; phylum Chordata; class Amphibia; order Caudata; family Salamandridae; genus Lissotriton; species Lissotriton vulgaris. The sequence continues at coordinate 588,278,814 of NC_141694.1, forward strand.
AGCCTGGCGCGCTTCACCTGTGCTTCCTGTGCACCACGACATGCACCCAGCGCATCCGAGTCTCACACCTCCTTCGTGTGTCCAAGATTACAGGGCACACATTCTGAGGGTTTCAAGCTGCCACAACACGTGCCCACCCCGTTGCTTGAAACTTCTCCGGAAAATGTTATGTTCCTGTGTTTCCACACAGGGAGCCAGCTCACCTCCAGCCCTTGGGTTTACAAGACAAAGCAGAAAGCACAGTCTCCATCAAGCAGGGGGACCCAGCACCACCAAGCACAGTCCCAATAGCCTCTTTCTTGGTTAGAACAGCAAACTGCAGACCAGCCCCAGATCACGGAATAAGGGTTGGTCTTTCCCCAACATTCTTTTCAGTTGCTCCTTCCTTAGCAGAGGTACCTCTTGACCGCAAAATGGGGCCAAGCCTTTTCAGTCTCAATACATTTCTGTTTCATTCCAACGCTAAGGGGTTTCAGCTCTCATTGTTATACCCTTTAATGTCTTTGAAGTTTGTTGTGCTCAGGGGTTCCTGACCCCTCCCTAAATCAGTTCTGGGCATCTCCCTCCCAGTGAGACTTTTCTCCCTTTGATACTGGGGGTCTGGATCCTTAATCACTCAGCAGGAGATGGGTCAATTGGTTTATAGCTCCAGCCCAGGCCTTTTCACCTCCCGGGCATTCCTCCCCCTACTCTCCAGATGCAGGGCAGCCTGGTGCCATCTCAACCCCTCCCAGGGTCAATACCACTCCCAGCTCCTCTCACCTCGAAGATCCGGACAGTCAATCCACATCCAGCAGAGACTAACAGAAATCCTTAAAGCACAAAACTCAGACACTTTCTAAAAGAGTGGTTTCTGAACACACAGTGGCAAAACCACTTTCATAGAAAGATGTGTTATGACACTGTGAGTTCATACATACTAAACTTCATGTCTTCATTATAAACTTACAGGTAACTAGGCGACCAATACACAACACCCAGCCTCCCCCATTCTATCCTATGAGCAGAATGCCCTTTCAGCAGTGAAAAACGAAATAGAGTGTTTTTCACTGTCAGCACTTAACACACACCTTAGTATATGTCCTGCCTTTTATCTCCTCTGCACCCTGTCCAGGGGTACCCAATGTGTATGAAAAAGGGAAAGTAAGACCTGACAAGTGGTTACACTTGTCAGGACAACATACTAACTTAGCAAACTGTACGCAGACCCTACACTGCATGCCTGAGTTTCCCTTCTCCGTGCGCTTTTGCATTATTAGCCCTGGCACACACAGTGCACATCACTAGGGACTTTGCTAGTAAGGCAAACATACCAATCATGACCAACCAATTACCATTACACTTTACATAGGGAACACTTGTACTTTGACACTGATAGGCAGTGGGAAAGTACTCAAAGCATCTAAAAGCTATGGAGACAGAGGCAGAAAGGTAGGGGTAATCACACCAAGATATGCTAGGTCTAACATTAATGATCCTGGGGAATCTCCCCCTTCGAAAGAGACATATTGTCTTGGCATAATATTTAAAGGTCTTTGTGCACACTATAGGTTGTTTAGCCTGGATGCACCATTACTGAAGTCTCGCTTAAGCATACAGTTGCCCCTCTCGACAATCCTGTTTAAACTAGGCCTAAATGGGTGAAATATGGCCACTACAATGAGCATTTCCAAGACTACTTTATAAATAAAAGCTTGCTCTTGTCTGAATAAACAATACAGACTCCAATCATCACTACTGATTAACAGTTTTTAATATATATATATAACCAAGTTTATGGTGGTTACGCTATTGTAAAAGTTGCATTTGTTGACAAATCCCACCTTGTAAGACATATTGCCCAGCTGGTTTAGGCATTAGCAGCCACCAATAACAGGTTCTGTTATATATGCAATGTAACGGAAACTCATGGATGTACTGAGCCTATTTCCTCTTTGGGTTACTTTGACGCTATCTGATTGATTGGTTGGGTATTTCTTGATCACCGATTTTCAGACTAGCACCATGAGGGAAGCCATCTTGTCTCAGAAAGTACTTGTAATTTACTGGAGGTGGGGTGTCTATTTGTGTTATGATTGAACTGGTGAGAGTGTTTTCAGGTCGGGATTCATAAGAGCTGCTATTTTGCGTTTCAGTATCTGTACCTGTATAGCAGATTATGCAGCCTGGCTGGTGTCTTTAGAGTGGATTCCTTCATTCTGGTGAGGAAGCAAGTGTTGAACATCCACTGACAGATGCAGCCTTTTGAAACAAGCTAGTCCTACACAGAACTTCTTGACTCTTATCATCTTCGCTAGAGAGTCATTTACCTTTGGATTCCAATTTTTTTAAATCAGTATTGTACCCTTCAACACAGCATGAAGAGTTGGATACTATTTCTGTAGAGACTAAGGCAAAAGTATTATGCAAGGTGTCAGACCTGGAAGTCTTAGGATGGTCTTCCCACCACTTTTTGCCTGTATCCCTCCATTTTTATGACCTCATTTTGCTGACTTTAGTACTCTGTGCACTCTACCACTGCTAACCAGTGCTAAAGTGCTTGTGCTCTCTCCCCTAAACATGGTAATATGGGCTATCCCCAATTGGCATATTTAATTTACTTATAAGTCCCTAGTAAAGTGCACTACATATACCCAGAGCAGGTAAATGAAATGCTACTAGAGGGCTTGCCGCACGGATTGTGCCACCCACATACCTTGCCCCTTAACCATGTATCAGACCTCACAAAGTAGAACCTGTGTGGGCAGTTTCACACTGCCCTGTCGGCCTGGCAAGTAAACCCTCTGGCTATGCCTATTCCTTCACTTTTTATACATATGTCAGCCCTGAGGTAGGGCCTGTTTAAACTACAGGGAACTGTGCAGTGTATTTAAAAGGCAGGATATGTGCTTTTAAATAATGTGCTTTTAAATAACACATGTCTTGGTAGTGAAAAACTCCCAATTTCGTTTTTCACTACTGGAAGGCCTACCATAGGATAACATCGGGATTATCGTATTACATCTTTTTAAGTGTAATTCCCAATTTTAAAAAAATTAACTATTTTAGCTTAATGTCACTGAAATCACAATTTAAAATCACAATTTATGGTGAAGTTGGATTTTTTAAATCTAGTTTTAGCAAATGGCACTTTTAGAAAGTTGGCATTTACTTACTTTAGCCATTTGGTGCCTTCTGCCTGTCTCTGGAATACATGTCTGTGGTGGGTGAGAGCTGTCTTCCTGCATTCCCTCTAGACTGTCACAAACATAGGAAGGCAGCTGTGCATGAGTGGTCATCTGCTGCAGACCGGAAAGGGCTGTGTCCTGTCCCAACAAAAAGGATTACCACCCTGTAGTATGTCTGAATTCAGGACAGGAAAGGAAAGCCTCTGTGCACTTCAAAGCTTTCCTTCAAATATGCCCCACTTCAAAAGCGCCACTGGGTATAAGTATTGGACACCGGGCACTACCAAATCAGTACACTTCTGTACCTGTGACCACACTGCCAGGAAGAAGAGGATCTACTGTGCTGCTTTGCTTAAGGACTGCCACTCTGTTGGAACTGCTGGTTGATGAACTCTTGCCATGTTGTTTTGCCCTGTTGCCTGCTGCTCTCACTCTGCCTGGGTGAGAAGGACTGGACCTGCACCACTTGAACCCTCCTGTTCCAACCTTAGGGTCATCTGCTAGTGAGTCGATCCTGCCAAGCAGTACCACCCCAGTCCTGGGCCCGTGGTAGTGGACCTAGGGCTTTGCTCCAGTTGAACTGATGCATCCTCTGCTGCAAGAACAGAATCAACACATCATTGCTATTGGGGGATCTGGACCACCTCATCGCACTCCAGAATCACCGCTTCGGAACCAACACATTGCTGCCACTGCATGGAGAAGATTGATGCCTTGCCTCTACAACATGGAGAAATCCGGTGTATTGCTTTCAAAACTGCTGCACTTCAGAACCAACACTTCGCTCATGGTCTGACACATAACTGCAGTTGCGTGGAGAAATTTGGTGCAACACTTCAACTGCGTAGGAATCACCAACACATCTCGCTGCTGCTACCAGGATCAAGGTACTTTTGCTCCAGGTCTTGTGTGGTTCGATATCTTGCCTTCACTTTGTCCCAGTTCAGCGTGACCGATTAACTCTTAAGGTACAACTTGATTCTAAGCAGTATACTTTGCATGTAATCTTTACAAATTCATTTTCGACTTCTACTTGATGAATGTTTGTCATTTTGGTCTATTTTTATTTATAAAATCATAATCTATTTTTCTAACCTAGTGTGGAATTTCTTTGTGGTGTTTTCACTGTGTTATTGTATGAAGTGTGGCACAAATACTTTGCACATTGACTCTTAAGTTAAGCCTGACTGCTCTGTGCCAAGCTACCAGAGGGTGAGTACAGGATAATTTAGAGTGTGTTTTGATTTACCATGAATAGGATTTTGGTTCATTATTGGACAGGGTGCATATCTCTGCCAACCAGAAATCAAATTTATAACAACAGGTTAAAAGAAGAGTATTTGGTTCCACTGTCTTCACAGTGGAGTCACTAAAGGGCTGCAAATGTATAGTCTCTATTTTAAATTTTGAATCTTCAAATAACCCTTGCACAGCTCAACGGGCTGTGGAATACCTCTGTTTAGTGCCCACTGCAGACTCTGCTGATTCATCCATGTATGATATATCAATATGGTATGTACTGGTTTTAATATCAATGTTTCCTGCATTGCCTGTTCAACTTGGAACAATTTCTGTGTTTCTAATTTTTGATCATATTGAAATGGTACATCCAAACTTGTCTGACATGTGGCTCATTGCACCCAGGGCATATGTAAAGCACATCAACTCTCTATACTTGCTTGTGTGGCAGCCTCTAGTGATGGTATTGGTGTAACAACAATTATATTCTCAGCCTGTACAGTGGATTGTTTCTAAATAATTGCTGGCTGGACTGCTGTGATAGCTTTTTTTATTAGAGAGAAATACTGTCCTGCTGCAGAACATAAACCTGATTAGTACACAAATGCTGTGGTCTAACCTTCATTGTACATGATGTATATGTATACTGACTGTCTTGGAATTATTTGTATCATTAGGTTGCACTTGTTATTAATCATTTACAAGTAGGGGTGATCAACTGATATTAAGGTTTCACCCTCTTTGCTTAATATGGGAGTTATAGGCTCCCAAAGTTTAAAAATCCCATTATTGCTAGTGGTGTTTTAGAGTTTCCGGAAACCCTGATCTGAGTCTGCTTCCTTCACCGAACAATTCATATCCCACAACGATGTCAGGACGTACCGATGGTTCCTAGGGACTCCAGACCAGAGTCGGCAGAAAGTTTCAGCCTGCTTCTACATTTTCACCAGAGGGTGTCAGTGTGTCTTACTAATAATAACAATGCATTCGTTTTTCCAACCTCCTATATACTTTATTATGTGACTGATTAGTACATCGGTGGAATCTCAAAATGAAGGGCAGCTTACATAGAAGTCTGTGTGAAATTGCATCTCCTGGTTTGCGAACTACTCCTAGTACACCAGGATCAAGATTCCAACTGGCAAATAAAAACTACATAAAAGTTTGTAAGAATAACCATCATGCATTGAGGAAATTATGTCTAGTGGAACAGATATATCTTTCAGTTATGGTCCCCATTCACTTGGCAAATAAATGTGTTGTTCAATAATACCATAATCTTACAACCATTTTCTGCATCTAACAATCAGTTCAAGCTATCCCCTACAAAAGTGTTACTGAACAGAGGGCGAAATGGAGTAATTTACAGATATTAAGAAATATTTGGAGGCTTTTCTGATTAGACACAGGGGGGCCAATTTACAGGAAGTGACACATCGCTGCGTTAAAGCAGCGATGCATCAGTTTTTTTGCGTATGCGGGAGAAACTATTGCGCCACCATGGATGCGCTGTATTTACAATACGGCTCACCATGACACAGGGTTTTTTGGTGCATTGCTGGAATTCGCATGAAAACCGATGCAACTCCAGCCATGTGTCAAAATTAGAGGTGATGCATCACTTTTAACTGACGCGTCGACTACTGAATGGGGACCAATGTGTTGGAGCGTAAAAAGGTGCAAAGTCACTTTGCACACAAACATATTGGTCCTGGATGTGATGCCTACAACTGGGCATATTGCCCACTTGTATATGTTCAAACAACAAGGGGTGGTGATGGATAGAGTTTCTGAATTAAGCAGAATACTCTCACCCAGTCAAGAGATCAGGGCTAGATCCAACACCGTTTTTTAGCTCACTGCACCATCCCAGCTCAGAACCTGGCTATATGCAAATTAGTCTGTTCCTGTCCCAGTGCATGATGGGAACAGGGCAAACCAAACTACAAAGCCAATTCTTTCACTGGGAAGGAAACAAGCTTCCAGGGACCGGTTTCTGGCATTACAGCCGTCTTCGGCCCGGCTTGCTTGATTCAAGCAAGCCGGGCCGAAGACGGCTTTCCAGTAAAAGAATTGGCTTGGTAGTTTGGTCGTGCATATACATACCTTCTGTGGCCCATTTACCTCGAGACTTGATTGCAGATTGCAATCAAATCACTGCAGCTGGTGTGGTCCGTTAAGTACAGCCAATGCGGCATCCCTACACCTAGGTTTAGCAGGAATAGGGATTGTGATGCATTGGCAACGCAGCTAAAGGCTGCGCCATAAAAAGAAAAAGTAATAAATACCATTGTGGCATTTTCAAGGTGGTGTTTCCGACGGAGGTGAAAACCGACGCAGCCTGTAGAAAAGTGACGCATCTGCATCCATGTAAATATGGAGCAGATGCAGTGCCGCCAAAAAAGTGACGCAATGGCGGTGCTAGGAAGCACAAGGGGCTTGCAAATCTGCCCCAGGGCTCCTAGGCTTCTAGTCAGCCAACTGAATGTAGGTAGTCCTCACTCTTCAATATATGGTAAATTCTCTTAGTCTGGGTTGATACATGTCATTAATATGCCATAAATGTGATCCCTCCAAAATAGGGATTGAGAAAATTCACATGTGGAAAGGGAAGCACTGCAAAGTTGTTCTTTTTTTCCACCTGTGGAATGGAATTCAACCGAATCGACTGCTCAATGGGCAGAAAAAATAAAATGCACAGTTGCTTTCTGAAGCACTGTGAGGGGCTGGACAATGTATTTACCTTAATGCTAACTGCCTTCTGTTAAATATATTGCCTGGCCCCTTACAATCCACTTCAAAGAAACTTCCCCAGCAGGGACACCCAGGTGCAGAGGCAGCCTGCAAGGTCCTCCTGGCAGGCAGGTGCCACACTCAAGCTTCCCTGCTGGGGAAGTTCCTTTGAATAGGAAAGCCAGGGCTCTCAGGCGGTAGCCACAGTAATCAAACAATGTAATTACCATTAAGTTGATTACAATGGCTAGCCCTCGACAATGCTGTGTAGCACAAGAAACCTCTCTTTCCTTGCATTCCTCAATGCCTGGAATGGAGGAGTCTCATTTTACAGGACATTTCTCCCTTTTTCCGATCTACATACCCGATCTACTATACCATTTTCTAAGGGAAAAAAATAGTATAGTGCCAGCAGTTTAGCATCTGCTAATCGCAGATGGGAAAAAAGGAATTTTGCCCTCTACCAACCCTTATGCTATGCTATTTACAAGTTGGCAACCTTCCATGGAGACAGGTCCCATTTGATGAATGTGATATCAGATCAATAGTTTGCAAGCCCAATTTCAGTCACCAAGCAATACGCATACAGACACACAACGAAACTAACTGCATAGGATGAAAGTGTACGTGTGCTGCGAAAGGTAAACATTTGAAATTAAAACTTTTATATTGTGCCTCCCTCCTAAACGGTTTTTTCGTTGAGCTATTTTGCCACGTAAATTACAACATTTTAACAGCAGTGCTTGAACCAGGCGATCTGCGAGCAAGGCAGTGTTTTCCCTTGTTTTTATAACCATTTCCTTGGTTGCAAACATTTTGCATCAATATGTTTCTATCTAGCAATTGAACATGGTCAACCTTCGAATAGGCCTGGGTTGCGTATGCTTAAGTGGGGGTAGATGTAGCAGCCAGCAAGAGATTTTGTTACTTACCGTGTGAGTGGGGAATTTACAAGCTGAGGATGTAGGGAGAATCTCTTGTTAGAGAGTTTGGGGTTTGGGCAGTAGCATCAGTAGCATCAGCTTTTAGGTAGGCCGAGAGTTTAACCAATAAATTCGTTTCATTAGCCAAGGGTGCGGTTAGCATGATAAGGAAATTAGCAGACCTTGGCCACAGCTCCAACTCCAAAGCCTTCAGTTTTCGAAATATATCACCACCACTTACAACCCACCTCTGTCCCATAGCCCAGATACTGTTGAGGATGTCGAGGCCAGTCCATCTTTCTTCCAGGGTTCCCTTATCCTCTGTAAGTATCTCAAGGTCGATGGAAAGTACCTGAGCATAAGGGAAGCGTGGGGCAACAAGACATAAGAACAGACATACTCCTGCAAGTTGGTTGAAGGGAAACCGGACCGGAAGGCATAGGGTTAGTCACAGGGTTGGCAAATCTCCACTTTGGGAAAGAAAGCACAGTCAGTCTGAGAGAATACAGCAAAGGTATACAAAACATAGGTATCATAAGAACAAGATCCTGACTTACCAAGAGCGAGGTATATAGGCAGGCTCTAACTAGCATCCAGGCGTACCTACAGTCCAGCTTAAATGGCCAATGGACAAGGAAAGACACTGCAGCAACGGGAAGGAAGGAAGTATGGAGACAAACTAAGAAACACGATGCAAACAAGTCACGTGTATAAAAAGCGCTCAGTCAGCACAGGGCTCCAGAGAAGGAAAAAATTATTAAGGTGAGGGTACAAACAGGCTGAATGTGAACTAATGAGTAAAAAATTAAGTAAACATAACTGTAGCTGTTGCCAGTTTGTTTTTTCACAGTGTAGGGTTTTATAATGTATTTGCCAATATTCACCCAGAAGTGGCACTGCTAGTACCTGTTCTTGTGTGGTTGGTGCAGCACAACTAAACTGCCTGACTCTGAAAGTGTTTGCCCTATCTACGTTTGTCTGTATTTTCCATTGGGCTCTTCTGCACTTCTCCAAGTTTGATGTCTTGGGGGCCTTTTCTGTGGTATTTTGTATCTAGTGCCTTGATTGCCACTACCTCTCCTTTTCCATCCATCCACCTCTCAAGTCTGTATGCCCAGAAATCCCCAGTGTGACAATTCATCTATCTTCTGTGAGGGTTAGCTAGTGAGGGTGGAAGGGGATCAAAATGTGTGTGGTAGGTGACAAATGGTATGTTCGTGTTATATCACTAAGAACTAGTCTGTCAAGACGTAGTGAGAAGACTCAAAAAGTTGTCTGATTTTGCCAAAAGGAAGACATTTTCTTTCTTAATGAAGCACTCACCCACCAACCTAGTTCGTAGCATGCTTTATCATCAGGCCCTCCTGGTGACACCGAGTGTGTCCCTGGTGTGCTTCAAAGCCTGTGTTACAGCGGAGCGGGTATATTTGCTGAGTGTGCGGTGTGGGCGACGTGAAAAGTGAAGTTTAAAAACTGTCCATTGGTCCCAAAAAGTTAATTTTAATGATTGGGCCTCTGGCAGTGTTAAAATGCAAGGCAGCGGATGTAGGTGGAGTTGGGTTTAAGAAACTCCTACATCCTGTGGGCGGTCTACATGTTTCAGCCAGGCCTCTTATATAAACTGGCTTTCCTCAGGACCTAAAAAATGTGAAGTGTGTGATCTTTACATACTCTAGTGTATAGATATGTGTAGCACGCGCTAAGGTGCTTTTGTGTGTGAGATGGCAGTTCCTTCTCAAATCACTGATAGCGATTTGCTACAAGTGTCCCATAAGATTCCGGCAGAGGTGCTGGGATACGTGCATGCCCAGGACCTGTGGATAAACCTCTTGTTGCTGCTTCGGATCTCTGCACAAGGGTATGTTCACCCTGGCTCCTTGCTATATTGCCCACTACCACCATTCCTTCTGCATGCTGCACGGCACGGCTGCCATTGCTCATCATACCAAAATTCTCCCCTGCCAATGGACTATTGCTGTCATCAAACTCCTGCCCACAGTCTCACTGCCTATCCCTACATTGAAAGCACACCAGCATCTTTGGGGTTGGCAGGGCAGCATTATGCTGAGTGCAACTCTTCCTCACCTGAGTCCTTTACTATGAAGGTGAGCCTACGCCTGCAAGACTTTGTTCCTTATGAACATGGACACAAGCAAATCCATGACTTGTGTTGTATCTCATCACTGAAGTGCAATTTGAGTCCTGTTGCACCGCCCGTATGGGGCCAGTGTCCGGGCAACCCCTCTTAAGGAAACTCGGAGAGAAAGAAATGGTGGATGGTTAGTCCACTTGATGTCCTGTAAAACAAGGAATGAAGGCTGGAATGAGTTGGATTTAGATTAATGATGATTGGGGCATTACTACTTATCCTTCTCCCTTATTCTACTCCTTAACCATACAGATTCACAAAACAGTACCAATATAAAGATGATGAATCTAATAGTGTCACAGATAAAGTAAACAAGCAAAAGAGAAGATCAACACATAATGTATCATGATTCTATCGCTCTTTTGGCTATGACTCTTGACAACATTCAATCCTGAATGACTGTCCATCACCTAAAATTCAAACCCACCAACTCAGACTTTCTTCCCATCTTCCCTTAGCTCTCATCTACCGTGTCCAAGCGTGGCTAGACTCCCTGAGTATCTTAGAGTGCACTGCAATTCATAATTGAAAGCTCTACTGTTCTTAGCTTTATTATACATAGTCACCCCACCCTACACCAACGTGCAGTGAGTGGTTCCTATAATCACAACCAACTGAAGGTCATTTGCTGAATAACACTTTATTTTAACTTATCAGGACATCAAGAAAGCAGTTTAATCAATAGTATACCGACTTGAATATGGTGATTCCTGTCTGACAAAAAATCTACTTGAATCTAATAAGCCTGCCCTTCCTGTTGCAGCACCAGTTTATTCTGGCCGTGGCTACTATGACCATATCACCTCTTAACTGAACCCCTTGAGCTGTATTCTGTAGGGGATATATATATTTCAAAAACTGAAAACATGTGTGTCTATTGCACAAACGTCTTCACTTAATTCATCGCTCTACCTGACTGGGAAACGAAAGGTTTCGGGGGGTTAAATAAGCATCTCTGGCACTTTTTCTCCTTAAGACATTGTTTTTAGGTCGAGCCTGGGCAGCGCATGGGCTGCTCTGGGAGCCATGCTGTATTGGAGTATGGAATAGAAGCCCCACCCACTCTCCGCCCATATTTGTCATTGGCTTGTGTCATTGTCCTAGTAGGGTGCTGTTAGAACTTTATTCATTTTTGGAGGGACGGCCTATCGCAATTTTTCTGTTTATATAGATATATATGTATTCAATTTGTGTGTCTTGATTATTACTATGCACACATGCACTTCATGTCACTTATCTCACCAAAGTCACCTTCATTCTTTTCGTTTTCTGTTTGATCATATGTATATGTTACAGCCATATGTGAATTCAACTATTTAAAATAATACATACAATTTTGTAATCACTGTTTGTTTGGTGTATTTTGATTTGTGTGTTGACTATTCTGGTCGCCAGTAAATAGTTAGGAGAAGTAACATTAAGCGCGCTAAGTGCGATTTCACTTTCTAACCAGCCCGGGATAATGGCAGCCGCTTCTTTGCATAGGTCTCGCATTTACAAGAGTTTGAGCTATTGGCATTGTACATGATAATGTCTTTTATTTATGTGTTAATAATCAAAACATCTAAATAAAAGGCATTGTCATTTCCAATGCCAATAGCTTAAACTCTCGCAAATTTGAGACTATTGCATTGCAAATGCTTGTTTATTTCAGCTCTTAAAACCTCTACAGCCCTTGATACAATGTGGTTGGGTTTATGTGTGACTGCCCATGTTGTCCATACAGATTATAAGTGTGTGGTGCAGCTTCCACTGGAGAATAGTTCTCCTCTCTACTCGTAATCAGGCCATGCATGTCTTATGGTTGGGTTACTGAGAAATCTCATCTTGCTTACATTTGTTTCAAGCTGGATATTTAGGCCTGCATGAGAAACCCTTCATTGTGATAACAGAGGTTTTGGTTATTAAAAGTGAATGGGCCTGATGTACTATAATATAATTTGCAAAAGGTAGTCACAAATCATGACCAGACTTTTGGTTATCAGTATGTAATTTTGTTCAACATTCTATGTATTATTAGATCAGTTTGCAAAATAAGGAATTATAGGGGTTCACAGGATGACTTTTTTGGCAAACATTAATTAACCTCATGGCTGCTGTGAACGGCCAACGGCCGTCGCATGCACTACCTTTGTAGTGCTGCGCACGTCCGTTGGCCGTCGTGACCCCGCCCGCTCAGTAGAACGTTCCGCACTAGCGCGGAACGTTCGGCGCAGTTAAGGGGTTAGACAAGTCTCAATTTGCGACCCCTTGCAAATGGTTACATTCACAGGGTTGGACATTCATGCCTGAGATTATATTTCAAAATGGAAAACTTTTACTTTTAAGCAGCCTGATTTCCTTAAAGGAAACTGTGGTGAGTCAAAGAAAAGTTTTCAGTTTTGGCAATGGTTCTCCCAAATTGCCATACTGATTCCTAATGGAGAAAGCCTCTGAACCCATTTTATGAGTTGATAAAGCTTAACAGATGCGTAAAATACATTTAGTAAATAAGAAAAAGGGATATTACCATTTCAAACCCTGTGGTTTTGTGACTCCAAAAACCTTTAGTACATCTGGTCCATAAATATGCTATTAGAATCTCAAGCTTTGTCAATCATCTAGGAAATATTTAATGTATCTATATAGGATAAGGCTATCTCAGCAGCAGAAGGTTATAACAAACAAATCATTATGAAACCGATGTACATGGAAACAGACAAAAGGCCTGAAAAGATTATGTTTCAGATGTGACTCAGCCAATACTTATTACTAACCGGAATGGAAAATCCAATATAATTCACTATATACAGTGACAAAGTAGGTGTGCTCAGCTATAGAAAAGGATTCTTCTTTTCTCTTTTGAGGCAAATTAATCAGCACAGGTTCTAGAAATCTACTTTAAATATGAAGACTCTGAAAACACACAGCCTTTCTATTAGAGATACCCCTGGCACAGGTCACACCATGACATTTCAGATTGCTAGGCAATATGCTAAATATTATGGGCATCTATGCTCAGCCTCTGCTCTGCCAGATGTTTCCATTTCCTCTTACGTCCTCTCTTTACTGGTATATAACCATCTCAATATGTTTTAGGAAACCTTATCTAAAGAGGATATTGTCTAATCTGTCACTACAGGACCATATAAATTGGCTGATGTCCTGTAAATATAAGACCAGAGAGAAATGTTAATTGCACTGGAGAAATTTGTGTAATTTCCCTAGTTTGTATTGTGTTGAATTTTCTGGTTTACTGGAAGTTTCGCATTATGCATAATCTTTGCACACGAGACGCTCGTTCGTTCAAAAAATATCTCACCAACAGACATTTTCTGTTTGATGTTGGTATCTTTTAAGACTTTCTTTTTACCTCAATTGAACACTTGTATGAGAAAAGTCACAGAAGATACCAGCAAAGAACATGTTGCCTAAAAAGCGTAATTTTGCAGGAAGCGTCCGTAATATTGCCCACCTATCAATTGAGTCCTATTACCTTCATTGCCAGGGTTACAATAAGGGCTGGATAAATATTTATTTTATTCCAATGTACGCACAAGTGATTCTGAGGAAATTCAGCAAAATTGTCTTCTCCCAGTCACAGAAGAAATAGAGGCCTGCCATCTTTCCAGTTTGGGTAGTTTGCATCACTTTCCCTAAGAAAACAAGTTTTAGTAAGAACAACACAAACTATTGGTTCATTGACATTTTGGGAAGTTTGTGTGGTTTTTGTCTGAAATAAATTTGACCAGGAAGAACCTTATTAAGGGTTCAAACCATGAAATCTGCTGGGTTCCCATGTTCAAGTGTGGAGTTAGTTTGGGTGTTTTTTATTGACACTGCTGCTCTGCAGATACATTTAAAATAGGCACAATTTTCCTGTTTCTCATTTTGAAAAATATGTTTGCCCAGGCCTAGTTCCACTGATGCTTGCTTTCTTCTCTGATGAAGTTGAACTACACAGGACTTTAGCTCAGGGTTTAATAAAGGACTCTCCACACCAGCAAAAGATTATGTTCTAATGTTGATATACAGATTTCTGTCCCCCCATAAATGATGTCACCACTGTCCTCCAATAATGCGTTACTAACAAAACAGAAGTAAACTGATCTACAGTCAGCAGGGACACACTTGCTAGCACATCTTAAGAAACTAATAGTTCTAACATCTCCTGTAATCCCTGGCTGTGAAGAATGTACTTGACAAGTTGTGGTATGTTGTCCTGTTTCAATTGTAGCCATTATTCTATGGTTGTTGGAACCTTCATCAAAATACCTAGTTACCTCACTTCCAGCTCTTGAATCTACTCTTAAATATTTTCTAAGGGCACATGAATTTTGACACAATAACAACCTTCCACTTTGCTCTGTCTCATGGCTACTGCTCTTTTCACTGCACTATTTGCCAACGAAGGGCCTCATTTAAATCTCTGCGAATAGGGCTAACTCCGTCAGGGCAAAATATTAGATTACTCCATCTCCATGGCCTAGTCCTTCGCTGACAAATTTAGAAATGTCCCCGGTCAAGCCGATATTTCTAGCATTGGCAGGAACCGCCATTAAGGTTGTTCTTGTCAAACGATTGTACATTTAACAGATGGCTTAGTCAACATGACAGAGTTGTACATCACACTTACAACTTTTTTATTTTCCGAAACAATATCCCAAAGCAGGATTTTATATTTGAGAATTTTAAAAAAACATGCCCCCCTCGCCAGGATTATTTACTCCCAAGGCGAGAGGAACACTGAGCACTTTTCAATTCCCTTTTTCAGCCAGGTTTTTCTTGGTGGTGGGGGCATTAAAAATTGGCTGTATGTACACCCAAATAAGGTGGGCGAACATGAAGCTAAACCTCCAACTGGACTTATTTTGTCGGTCCATGGAGGGGTTTGACCACAGCAGAGTATTCTCCTTCATTGTCAAACTATGGTCTGCCAGAATCTAAGTTGGGTGGGTGGACCATGATGTTGGTGGTGAGCAAACACCATCTCCAGCATATAAATGGGGCCCATAGATTTTCATTCAGGATTTAATTTACCATTTTCTAAATGCTAAGTGCTCCAGCTTGCACCAATAGGCTTTTATCATGCCTATTAAATGCCTTATCACTGCTTTAACAATCATTAGAACATTGGAATGTTGGGAACTCCATTGAAGACAACGGAATGCTCCCTGCTTCTACAGGCTGGTAATGGCCCCCAGAGCAACATTTCAATGTATTACAAAGGCCTCTCGGAGCTCGAGGGGATTTAAATCCCCTCAAGCTTTGAGAAGCCTTTGTCTTATTTGTTAGAACATTCTGCCCTCTAGTGGCAGAAAGTTCTAGTAGCCTTATAGCCCTTTATAGCAGGGCTATACCAGCCATTAAAGTCCAGCTACCTTGTTAAAGTCCCTCGCCATCGGCTGGGGCCTTTAACGCAGGAGCAGGCCTTTAATAGCTGGTATAGCCCACTACGGCGGGCTATAAGGCTATATTAGATCATTGGAATGTTGAGGGTTTCATTGTAGGAAATTGAGTTGCACAGGGCCAATAACGGCTGGTACAGATGGTCTGCTCCAATATTCCGATGTTTGTCTGCTTCTGCCATTTTCATTCAGAATGCTCTACACCCAGTAGGTGAAATGTTCCAATAGTTTTACAGCCCTTCTTTCTTGTCTATAACATTTGTTAAAGATACTCACCCTTTTTATAGGGCTACGTTTCAGGCTTAGGCCTATAACTCTGGGTCAGAGTCTTTAACAGTTCATATTCACCTCGGTAGCAGAATATAAGACTTAAATACATTAAAATCAGAGACATTTGCAGTTATTATACATAGAAACCTCTTGACTTAATTAATAAGCATTATATGTGTACTCACTTTACTAACCAGGCATTCTCTGTACACAAATATAATCAAAATGTTACTGGTTTTGGGAACAATACATGAACTCTGTATGATTTATTGACAAATGAATCCACAGTTAAGCATAGCTGTTCCTGTTTTAAGTGTGGCGTTAGCCAACGCTTTTGGATTTTAATAAAACTATACCTATAATATATTTATTTAACTGAGATTTCAGGCAGCTCTCTTTAATAATTGGTCTGTTATTTTGTCATTTATGTTGTGCTTCTGCCCACTATAGCATATAGCATAGGACAATGCATCAACGTTCTTCCACCACTGGCTAAAGTGAGTGACTGCATGTTACTCTTTGACAAGGATTCAAAAAAGGGGGTGGTGATGAACAGAGTATCTGAATTAAGCAGACCACTCTTACCCAGTCAAGAGATCAGGGCTTGATCCATCACCGTTATTTAGCTCTCTGCATCACCCCAGTTCAGAACCTGGCTATATGCAAATTAGTCTGACCCAGTGCCTCATGGGAACAGGGCAGACCAAACTACCAAGCCAATTCTTCACCGGAAAGGAGACAAGCTTCCGGGGGCCGGTTTCTGGCATTTCAGCCGTCGTCGGCCCGGCTTGCTTGAATCCTGGTGGTGCAGTGAGCAAGGGACTCATGTCTGAGTGTACCCTGCCACACTTGTGGTGGCCAAAAACGATTAAAAAAAGGGGGTGGTGATGAACAGAGTGTCTGAATTAAGCAGACCACTCTTACCCAGTCAAGAGATCAGGGCTTGATCCATCACCGTTGTTCTGAGCTGGGAACCCAGTATAAGAATTGGCTTGGTAGTTTGGTCTGCCCTGTTCCCATGATGCACTGGGCCAGGGTCAGACTAATTTGCATATAGCCAAGTTCTGAGCTGGGCCCCAGTATAAGAATTGGCTTGGTAGTTTGGTCTGCCCTGTTCCCATGATGCACTGGGCCAGGGTCAGACTATATTGCATATAGCCAAGTTCTGAGCTGGGATGGTCCCAGTATAAGAATTGGCTTGGTAGTTTGGTCTGCCCTGTTCCCATGATGCACTGGGCCAGGGTCAGACTAATTTGCATATAGCCAAGTTCTGAGCTGGGATGGTGCAGTGAGCTAAAAAACGGTGATGGATCAAGCCCTGATCTTTGGACTGGGTAAGAGTGGTCTGCTTAATTCAGACACTCTGTTCATCACCACCCCCTTTTCTGAATCACTCTTTGACAAGGGGCACACCCTCACAGAAGGTGGGTTCTTTTAGTGCCAGTGTTATTTTTACTGTAATATTACTTTAGTATTGCTTTTGTGTTTAGAACCTAACTTGATAGCAGGACGTGTTTTCTGCCGACTTTTTATGTTTGTTTTGATATGAGCACAGGGCACATTCCAGCTTTATCAGTTCCTGTCTCTAGCCAATGCTATTGTAATATTGCTTTTGGAGTGGCTTTTATTTATCTGATTGTTGCTATTTCACTGCATACCTGATTGTATCTCTTTCAAATTGTTCTTTATATAATTATCTATCTATCCGGCCTACTCTGTCTATGCAAGCTAATTCATGAATTCAAGCCTATCTATCTATCTATCTATCTATCTATCTATCTATCTATCTATCTATCTATCTATCTATCTATCTATCTATCTATCTATCTATCTATCTATCTATCTATCTATCTATCTATCTATCTATCTATCTATCTATCTATCTATCTGTCTATCTGTCTATCTGTCTATCTGTCTATCTGTCTATCTGTCTATCTGTCTGCCTGTCTATATTTTTTAGCAAGCCTCCCTATTTATCTGTCTTTTCAGCCCTCTCTACCCATGTATATTAAAGATTTACAAAAAACGTTACAAAAAAGCGTTAGCGAAGGGAACATGCTGGGAGCCAACACCAGACTGATTGGCTTTTTTAAGGTCTGGTGTTAAACAAGACCTTCTGGCTTTACTAAAGTTATGTGTGTAACATAGTTACTTAAAGGGGGTTTCAGCCAGACTTCATCCATTAGATGTTGTCTCATTCAGTCTGAATTATGGTATACTATACAAACCCATCAACCATCCCCAACCAACTCTGCAAAGAAACTGGAACAAAGTCACCATCGACCAGATCTCCTCATCGCTCCTTCTAAACACCCCAGCCCACTCTTCAAACCCCGACCAAGCCGCCACCAACCTCACCCTATGGATATCCAACAGCGCCGACATCCTAGCACCACTGAAAAAACGACAAAGCAAACCTGGCAGCAAGAAGGCCTCATGGTTCAACGATGATCTTAAGAAGTCCAAGAAACTCTGCCGCTCCCTTGAGAAGGCCTGGAAAAAAGACCCAACCACCAGCACCAAGGACGCCTTCAAAAACGCCACCCGCATACACCACCAACTAATCCGAAAGGCCAAGAAAACCGCCTTCAAGGATCGACTAGATAACAACGCCCACAACAGCAAGGAACTTTTCAACATCGTCAAGGAATTTACCAATCCCTCGGCCAACTCCAACGACATCACCCCCTCTCAAGCCCTCTGCGACTCCCTAGCTTCATTCTTCCACAACAAAATTGCAGACATCCACAACAGCTTCGACAACCAACCCGGAGACCAACCCACCCAACCATCTGCTGAACATTCACCCCCCTTGAACATCCTTAATGACTGGAACCCAATCTCCACCGAGGACACCATCCGCCTGATGAACTCCATCCACTCAGGATCCCCCACAGACTAAGCATGGGCGAATTTTGCGAATCTCGCGTTCGCGAATTTTGCGGATTTGCAAACTCGCAATCCGCAAAATCCGCGAATTCCCGCGAATTTGCGGATTTTTTTTTTTTGTGTTCGCGCGTGTTTCTGCCAGTTCGCGAGGGTTTTTACAATTTCGCAATTTGCGAACTTACCTGTCGGGTCGCAAGTTTTGCGAACTTGTTGTTTCTACGTGTCCAGCCTGTTTGGGACACTCTTCTTCATCACTGCCACTCTCTGTCACCACTGCCACTCTCTGACTACTCATGCCACCCTCTGGCCCACCCATGCCACCCTCTGTTTCATCACCACACCCTCTGGTTGTCCAGTGTACATTATTTTCGGCAAAGCAAAGCACACCTTCCCTGCCTCAAGTGACCTGAATTAATTTGGGGCTGATTAATGTGTCACAGAAATTTTTTTTAGCTGGCACCTGCTTCCTTAGTGCTTCCTGATTAGTGATCTTTTGCACTTGCTAAGTGCTTTCATTGTTGCAAAATTAGTTACAACACCTGCCCTGCCCCAACTGACAATAATGAATTAGGGGCTGATTAATGGATTTTAACTTCCAGCCTGGCTCCTGCTTGTCTCCCTTAGCTGTAATTCAGGACCTTTGTGGCATATGTGTAACTATTCTGAGGTTCAGAGCAGGGTCACATAATAGTTGCAACTGGCAACTGAACTCTGGAGGGGCCCCTCAGGAAGCACTACAGGAAATGGCTACTAATGATGAGCCTGAACTTTTGAACCTGGTAAGTAGTTTCAGTTTTGCTAAGATCATATTTCTGCAATTTAGCACTTACTCGCGGGGTGCGAAGTTGTACTGGCAAGCCGCGAACTCACGCGAACAGTGCGAGCAAGCCATAAAATCCGCTGCTCGCGGATTTGCGGATTTTGCGGGAGATTTGCGGATCTCGCGGATTGCGAATTTACCGAAAATCCGCAAAATCCGCGAGCGAAACGGATTTTCCGCCCATGCTTACCACAGACCCATGCCCTCACCACATCTTCAACAAAGCAGACTCCATCATAGCACCGCACCTCCGAGACGTCATCAACTGCTCCTTCAACTCCGCCACCTTCCCGGAAAGCTGGAAACACGCTGAACTCAGCGCCCTTCTGAAAAAACCCACAGCGGACCCCACCGAACTCAAAAATTACCGCCCCATCTCACTCCTTCCATTCCCGGCCAAAGTCATCGATAAAGCTGTCAACAACCAGCTCGTCGCCTTCCTCGAAGCCAACAAATCCCTCGACTCCTCACAGTCCGGCTTCCGAGCAAAACACAGCACTGAGACCGCCCTCATCGCAGCAACAGACGACATTCGAACTCTACTGGACAATGGAGACACAGTCGCCCTCATCCTCCTCGACCTCTCCGCAGCCTTCGACACAGTCTGCCATAGCACCCTTCTACAGCGCCTCAGAAACATCGGAATCCAAGGAAAAGCACTAGAATGGATCACCTCGTTCCTCACCGGAAGAACCCAGAGAGTCCGCCTTCCACCATTCAAGTCAGAGGCCACTGAAGTCATCTGCGGCGTTCCACAAGGATCTTCTCTCAGCCCCACCCTCTTCAACGTATACATGAGCCCCCTCGCGGCCATCGCCCGCCATCACAACCTCAACATCATCTCCTACGCGGATGACACTCAACTGATCCTATCACTCACCAATGACCCTAGCACCGCCAAAACTAACCTACACGAAGGAATGAAAGAAGTTGCCGAATGGATGAAACTCAGCCGTCTGAAACTGAACTCAGATAAAACAGAAGTCCTCATCTTAGGTACATCCCCCTCCGCATGGGACGACTCTTGGTGGCCAGAAGCCCTTGGAAAAGCACCCATCCCGACAGACCACGCACGGAACCTAGGCGTCATCCTGGATTCCTCACTCTCAATGAACAGACAAGTCAACGCCGTCTCCTCATCCTGCTTCAACATTCTGCGCATGCTCAAAAAAACATTTCGTTGGATCCCCACCGAAACTAGGAAAACGGTCACCCACGCTCTGGTCACGAGCCGACTGGACTATGGAAACACCCTCTACGCCGGTACCTCCGCTAAACTCCAGAAAAAACTCCAACGAATCCAAAACGCCTCAGCCAGGATCATATTAGACATCCCGCGTAAAGAACACATCTCTGGTCACCTGAAAAACCTCCACTGGCTTCCCGTCAATAAGAGGATCACTTTCCGGCTCCTAACCCACGCACACAAAGCACTCTACGAAATCGGACCAGAATGCCTCAACACACGACTGTCCTTCTACACCCCCTCCCGCCAACTACGATCTTCCAACCAAGCCCTCGCCACTGTACCTCGCATCAACAAAACCACCATGGGAGGTAGATCCTTCTCCTACCTGGCAGCTAAAACTTGGAACTCACTTCCCACTTACCTTCGCCTTACCCAGAACCACCTAGCATTCAGAAAGCAACTTAAAACGTGGATATTTGACAAGTAATCCCCCACCCCTCCCTAAGCGCCTTGAGACCCTCTGGGTATGTAGTGCGCTATATAAATTCTCTGACTTGACTTGACTTGACTATCATTAAACAAGGAGCACAATGTGGGCTTTTCCAGAGCACCCAAAAAAATATTAGTCTGCTGTTGTGTCATTCACACTGCAGCATGCATCATAGGGCTATGGGTCAGATCTCTTCATCCACTGTGAGTTATGGAATGCTCCCTTTCACAAGGTTTAGAAAAGGGGGTGGTGATGAACAGAGTGTCTGAGTTAAACAGACCACTCTTACCCAGTCCAAAGATCAGGGCTTGATCCATCACCGTTATTTATCTCACTGCCCCATCCCAGCTCAGAACCTGGCTATATGCAAATCAGTCTGTCCCTGGCCCAGTGCATCATGGGAACAGGGCAGACTAAACTACCAAGCCAATTCTTCACCAGAAAGGAGACAAGCTACCGGGGACCGGTTTCTGGCATTTCAGCCTTCTTCGGCCCGGCTTGCTTGAATCCTGATGGAGCAGTGAGAAAGGGACTCATGTCTGAGTATACCCTGCCACACCTATAGTGGCCAAAAACGATTTAGAAAAGGGGGTGGTGATGAACAGAGTGTCTGAGTTAAACAGACCACTCTTACCCAGTCCAAAGATCAGGGCTTGATCCATCACCGTTATTTATCTCACTGCCCCATCCCAGCTCAGAACCTGGCTATATGCAAATCAGTCTGTCCCTGGCCCAGTGCATCATGGGAACAGGGCAGACTAAACTACCAAGCCAATTCTTCACCAGAAAGGAGACAAGCTACCGGGGACCGGTTTCTGGCATTTCAGCCTTCTTCGGCCCGGCTTGCTTGAATCCTGATGGAGCAGTGAGAAAGGGACTCATGTCTGAGTGTACCCTGCCACACCTATAGTGGCCAAAAACGATTTAGAAAAGGGGGTGGTGATGAACAGAGTGTCTGAGTTAAACAGACCACTCTTACCCAGTCCAAAGATCAGGGCTTGATCCATCACCGTTATTTATCTCACTGCCCCATCCCAGCTCAGAACCTGGCTATATGCAAATCAGTCTGTCCCTGGCCCAGTGCATCATGGGAACAGGGCAGACTAAACTACCAAGCCAATTCTTCACCAGAAAGGAGACAAGCTACCGGGGACCGGTTTCTGGCATTTCAGCCTTCTTCGGCCCGGCTTGCTTGAATCCTGATGGAGCAGTGAGAAAGGGACTCATGTCTGAGTATACCCTGCCACACCTATAGTGGCCAAAAACGATTTAGAAAAGGGGGTGGTGCACCATCAGGATTCAAGCAAACCGGGCCGAAGACGGCTGTAATGCCAGAAACCGGTCCCCGGGAGCTTGTTTCCTTCCCAGTGTAAGAATTGGCTTTTGTAATTTGGTTTGCCCTGTTCCCATCATGCACTGGGACAGGAACAGACTAATTTGCATACAGCCAGGTTCTGAAACTGGGATGGTGCAGTGAGCTAAAAAACGGTGTTGGATCTAGCCCTGATCTCTTGACTGGGTGAGAGCTTTCTGCTTAATTCAGAGACTCTGTCCCTCACCACCCCTTGTTGTAAATATTTTTGTCCACCCTAAGCGTGGAAGGGTATTCTCAGATGTGAGACCCTTGCTCATTGCACCATCAGGATTCAAGCAAACCGGGCCGAAGACGGCTGTAATGCCAGAAACCGGTCCCCGGGAGCTTGTTTCCTTCCCAGTGTAAGAATTGGCTTTTGTAATTTGGTTTGCCCTGTTCCCATCATGCACTGGGACAGGAACAGACTAATTTGCATACAGCCAGGTTCTGAAACTGGGATGGTGCAGTGAGCTAAAAAACGGTGTTGGATCTAGCCCTGATCTCTTGACTGGGTGAGAGCTTTCTGCTTAATTCAGAGACTCTGTCCCTCACCACCCCTTGTTGTAAATATTTTTGTCCACCCTAAGCGTGGAAGGGTATTCTCAGATGTGAGACCCTTGCTCATTGCACCATCAGGATTCAAGCAAACCGGGCCGAAGACGGCTGTAATGCCAGAAACCGGTCCCCGGGAGCTTGTTTCCTTCCCAGTGTAAGAATTGGCTTTTGTAATTTGGTTTGCCCTGTTCCCATCATGCACTGGGACAGGAACAGACTAATTTGCATACAGCCAGGTTCTGAAACTGGGATGGTGCAGTGAGCTAAAAAACGGTGTTGGATCTAGCCCTGATCTCTTGACTGGGTGAGAGCTTTCTGCTTAATTCAGAGACTCTGTCCCTCACCACCCCTTGTTGTAAATACCCTTTCACAAG
Source organism: Lissotriton vulgaris (assembly GCF_964263255.1). Lineage (NCBI taxonomy): Eukaryota > Metazoa > Chordata > Amphibia > Caudata > Salamandridae > Lissotriton > Lissotriton vulgaris. The sequence continues at coordinate 588,302,353 of NC_141694.1, forward strand.
GAGCACACCCACACACAAAGTAGTTCCCTTTAGTGCTAGGGGCTACTATGGTAATGTGCACTTTTTCAAGACAAAAAAAACAATTTTGCCATTCGCTGATTTTATTTTTTAGATTGACAAGGACCCGGCAGCTTCTTTAAAAGTAAAGATTTCCAAAACCCGTGACAGAACAATACAAGAATTGCATAGCCAAAAGCCAAGACCAAAAGGATGGTGGCCAATGCCAGGCCTGTTGGTTTTGCCAATGCTTGTTTTTTTCTGTGGTGTTCAATGATCGTTAATCAGCATTCAATGTGTTACTCTCACTTGAAAGTGGCCACCCCAATGCCTTCAATTTGCTCCACCTCACTCTGGCCTTTGTTAGGATGATGACCACATCCTTGCTGACCAGCTTGAGAAATAAATGAGTGCGATGAATCCAATCATATTCTACTGGTGAGAGAAGGAACCTCAAAGGCAATGGAAAAGCACATCCCATTCAGGGCTTTTGAGATTGATTTTCTATTAGCACCTAATGTAAACAGCGTACGTTTAAAAACTGAAACGTGTTAAATGTAAAATTTGTAGTATGCACTCATACTTAAGAAAGGTCTGTCACCTAGAAATAAAGTCATGTGTTCTTAACTTAACATAACCGAAGATTTCATAAATGAATAAGAAGACATAGTTATATTACAAGGCTTGTTTTTCACATTAAATGACCGTTGTGCAAGATGTTTTTTTCTCTTTGCTGCAGATGTTGCAATTTTGGAAGCCATTGCTTATTAGCTAATGAATGGACACTTGTCTGTATTGTACGACTAATAGTAAGGTTTTCACTGCAAAAGATGCAGATGACAGGGAGGATGATTATTGGGTAGATATTTTTGGAAAACAAGAAAGGATGTGCTGCAACATTGAAGGACACATGATTAAAAGACAAATGTTTTGTAATTAATGTAGCTTGGTCACGTAGTTTACAGGTTATATATAAATGCCCCACCAGGAGCAGAATTCTCACTGCTCAGTCCACTTTCTCCTACTGACACTCTTACAGCTCAGGCACTCATCAATATTCCATTAACCCCTTAGCTGCGGCGGCTATTCCGCCACAGCAGTAGGGGGGAGGGGGAGGCCGCGCGGCGCTCCAGTACTCGTGACGGAACCGCTCTGTCACGAGCCTCAGGTGGGCTGTGCTTGTGACGGAGCGGTTCAGTCACGGCCCCGCCCGCTCTATAGAACGCGCTGCGCAGGCGCGGCGAGCGGGCCGTGACAGAACCGCTCCGTCACCAGCACAGCCCACCCGAGGCTCGTGACGGAGCAGTTCCGTCACGAGCATGGAACGGGTTAAATCACACACTTACTAGCTAATTAGCAGAGAAGTGGGAAACAATGGAAAGGATGCATTATAACAACCTTAGGTTACAACACTTCTCTTCCCCTTAGATTAATACATGAAAATACACCAGGACGTAAGATGGAAACTAAAACAATTAATAAGTCCTATAAATATCCAAACTCATAAATTATCAAGACAGGTAAATACAATTACCATACCTCTGGGGAGAAAACCGAGATCATGTTATTGGGCAACTCTCCTCTGACCAACTTAATTTCCATCTGGCCCTCATGTCTCGGTGTCCCCCCTCCCCCTAAGCCCCTGATAAAAAGCTTGGGAATTTGGCTCGATAAAGCACTGGACTTCTCAGCTCAAGCCAGCAAAACTGCCTCCACCTGCGTTGGGCTGATGAAAATGATCCGCAAAGTGCTCCCTTTGCTCCCAATCCAGGCGAGGAGGGTCATGGTGCAGGCCCTTGTACTCTCCCGCTTGGACTATGGAAATGTGTTATATCTGGGAGCCCCTGCGGCAGTGGTCAACAGGCTCCAGGTCACCCAAAACTGTGCCGCACGATTGCTGTTTAACATCCCTCGCTGGCAGTCCGCCAGGAAGGCGCTAAAAGATCTCCACTGGCTCCCGGTGGCTGCCCGAGCACAGTTTAAAGCCATGTGTATTCTACATAAATTTCTTCATCGAACAGGCCCGGCCATTCTACATCCTCTAGCGTCACTCTACACCCCTTCCAGAGCTCTTCGCTCTGGAACACTGTATCTGGCAACTTCGTCCAGAGTCAAGAGGGCCAGATGGGGCGGCCGCTCTTTCAGCCATACAGCGACAAGGCTCTGGAACTCTCTGCCTGTGACCCTGAGAGAAGACAGTAACTTACAGTCCTTCAGGAAGGCCTTAAAGACCTACCTGTTTGCAAAAGCGTACTAACTACCCGTAGGTCCGACACAGTAATCAGTCTAAAGCGCTGCGAGGCCTCCGGGTAGTTATGCGCTATAGAAATGTAATTTTTCATTTCATTTCATTTCAACTGCAGCCCACATTCACAGGTAATACAAATACCTCCATAAAAAAACCTTCACACCCACAAATATGTGACTGCAGAGTATATGATAGCCACACATAAACTTACATGGAAGGATAGTTTTTCAACCCATGAAGGAGGAAACAAAAATAAACCACAATACAATATGGATGATTCCTCAATCACTGAAGGAGGAATCAAAGATGTATGACAATATAACATGGAAGCGTGCATATGCTTAACCAATGAAGAAGGACGTAGCAAGATAAGATTGCAACACTACACAACCCTAACGATCCTTAACCCCCAAGGAAGGACTCTACAACTTAGGGTGCAACACAACATGACCCCAACTAACATGTCCTCAACCCCTGAAGGAGGACAATACAGACCAGAAGCATCTCAACCAGGCATCTCTGGTTTAGATGGGGAGTAAACCTGTTCTGACAGCGTGCAAACTCCTATTGGTCAACATGAAGAAGAAAGAATATTAATTTTTTAACATAGAAAATGTGCATTTATATTAGTGTGTGTTCCTAGCTAGTTAGAGTAGTAGGTGTGTGTCCATTATCCCAGACTCTCTGAGAGGAGACTCTTTACTGAGTTTACTTAGACATCTCTTCATGAAAAATCTCTGCTTATTTCTTAGTCTGCTCTTACTTGAGCTGAGAATACTTTCCAGTTTATTATGCTAAAACTTCATGCTTGTGCTTGGATCTCTAATTGTGACCCTTCATGGGTATCTGAACTGACACCTTTTCATTCCTTCTTTCCTTTAATTTTGTTTTATTTAGAATAGGGGAGTTTCTTCATGGAACAAGCTTTTTACCTTGTTATTTTATTGATTCTATAATTGATTAATATATGGATGTTACTTTCTTATCCAATAACAATATAATTACCTATAGACAATAAGACTTGGAAAATAATACCTTAATAAAAGAATGAATAACTAAAAGATTGAAAATAAAATGCTTAAACTCACACTAACTCTCTTTCCGACCGAGACAGTCGGTTTCATTTCCAAACGGCTAATTATAATATAGGCAGTTGGAATTGAAACTGGCCGGTCCTTCCAGCTTGATTCCGATGGGCTCAAGGAGCCAGTCAGCCAGTCAGATGCCGGCCTGTTATCAAAATGGATGGCATTCCCGCCGTTAGGGTTACAATGCTCGGTGTCCGACAGGCTTTTCATGCCGGGCTTTCTGACATGGGAAGCCTGTCAGAAAGTATGTTTGGAGGCACCCAAAAGAGCCCCCTTCTCTTTGTGGTCTCCGGTTGGGGCCTGTTCATCCCTTCACTATGTGGCAGGCACCTCACGGTGCCTGGCATGCAGTGCAGGGATGAACACAATCTCCCATTTCCCTATTAGAGCTTGTACTATGGCCGGTTTACGGCCCCAACACAAGCTCCCTTAGGAAAATGGGATTACCCAACCGCACCATGTGCGATCTTATCATAATTCTGCGGTCGGGACTGCCAACCACAGGTCGGTCAGTCTCGATTCCGCGATGATGTCGGTCAGAGGCAACTCCGACCGACATCATAATCGGCCCTTAATGTTTAAACCACATATAGCACTATGTATATTTTAGATATTATACCAACTAATAATTGAAGACCAATGAAATGGAATGCAGAAAGATATTTCAACCAAAGGTTGCTTCTAATGGACAATATAAAACAGCCATTAAAATGTATTTGCATGGACAAATATGTAAATAATAAGATTATTTTGGAAATTTAAAGTGAAATAATGGGTAAAATATCTGAATTTTGCTCAGCAACACATCCTCTGAGGGAAGTTTCAAACAAGAACCTTGTGTTGTTAGATGGTGAGTGTAAGGATACAGAGAAAGTGTTATCTAACGCCCAAATTCCACAACATCTCGACCATTTGAGAAACATCATTTTAAGAAATTAAGGAGGTGTTAGAACTGGGGGTCTCTAGTTGGCTGAGGTAGGTACCTTAATCCAAATACGGAACCTTGCTTCTAGTCAGGGAAAGGAGCGATACACTCTTAGATAACCCCTGCTCACCCGCCCGGTAGCTTGGCACGAGCAGCCGGCTTATCTCCAAGGCAATGTGAAAAGTATTTGCAAACACACTCCCAGTAACACAGTGATAACACTCCAAATGGGCACCACACTGATTTAGAAAACTAGCTGTATTTTTATCAAGAAGAAATAGGATGAGACCAAAAAATAAACATATCCAGCATATGCGTATTCCTAATATTTCACGGGACCGGTTATTAGGCCAAAAATCACTTGTAGGCTCCTGATGAGCAGTTCACGATGATCGAATGCAGTCCTAATGCAATTCTATGCAGTTCATAATGCAGTTCGTAATGTAGAAATAAGACAGTCCTTAAAGCAAGTTCTACTGCGTTTCGTAAAGCAAGTAATAATGCAGTCCATAATGCAAGTACTAATGTGGATCGCAAAAGCAAGTAATAATGCAGTTCGTAATGCAAGTACTAATTCGGATCGTAAAAGCAAGTTATAATGCAGTTCGTAGTGAAAGTACTAATGCGGATCGCAAAAGCAAGTAATAATGCAGTTCGTAGTGCAAGTACTAATGTGGATCGTAAAAGTAATTTGGCACTGATCGCAGTGCTGGTGAAGGTCTCTATGCCACCCTTGGCTGACCCACGGTCAGCGACTGCCAAAGTATGCCCTGATACTGTTATGAAGAAAACAAAGTGCAGCTTTCCCACTCCTCGGCGAGTACAGGCCGCTATACTGACTTGATTGGAGGCTTGCGCTGCAAAGATGGGAAACACCGAGAGCGTCTCTCGTATCACGCACTCCGCCCCAGGCGGTGACACGCGCACGCTCGCTGTGCATTACCTAGGGGGGGTGCAGTCTCTCTCTCCTCTCCTCGCAGTTGGGCGTCACGCTGTGTGGCTTCAGGTTGGCGCCGACTGCTCCTCGCAGTGACAGTCGGGCTAAAAAGCGACGGCCTCGCAGCTGATCGGGTCCCCGGCGCGACCCCGTTGATCTTGGACAAAGGACCTTGGACTCACGATGGTGAAGGTTCACAGGTCTCTCCTTGGCAAAGGCAGGCTCGGGCCGGCGGCAGTGAATTCTCATGTCTCCCCCTTGGGATGAGGGTCCGGGCCTATGGCGATAATGATCACAGCACTTCTGGTCACGCTGTCGATCGAAACAGAGGGCAAGACTGCTCCGGGGCACACGGTCAAGCGGCAATTCTCACTAAGGTTCCAGGCTGCAAAAAGCACACGCATACAGTGTCGCTGAGACAAACTTGGAAACTTTGATGTTCCTGAGTTTTCCTAACAGGGAGCCAGCTCCTCTCGGGCCCTTGGAGACAAGCTACTTCAGGACACAGCACGCAGCAAAGTCCTTTTAAGCAGGGGGACACAGCACACAGTAAAGTCCCTTGTCCTCTCCTTAGTCAAATAAAAAACTGTAGGTCAGTCCCAGAACACACAGCAAGAGTAGTTTCAATCAGTTTTCAGGCTTGAGTTCAGACTTGAGTTCAGGGGTTTCAGCCGTCACATTGATACCCCTAAATGCCTTTGAAGTCTTTGTGTTCAGGGGGCTCTGAGCCCGGTCCAAACCAGACCTGGGTGTCTTCCTGCCACTGCACACCTTCTTTCTTTGATAGTGAGTGTCTGGGCCTCAGATACTCCACAGGAGGTGGAACCATTCTTTTGTGGCAGCAGCACAACCCTCTTCACATCAAAGGGGCTACTACTCCCACCACACCAAATGCAGGCCAGCATGTTTCTGTCTCACCTACTCCTCCCTGGTGTCAGGACACTTCCCAGACATTGTCACAACCAAACCCAGGCAGTCAATACACAACCAGGCAGAGGCACGCAGGATTGAGTTCAGGCACACTAAACTCCACCTCTCAATCTTATGACTATGGGAAGATATGCTGGAAACTAGACACAACATTCCCAATTCTTAGCTATGGGCAAGATGGCCTTGCAACAATGAAAAACGAATTTGACAGTATTTCACTGTCAGGACATGGTACACACCTCAGTACATGTTCTACCTTTCACATACACCGCACCCTGCCCAGGGAGGTACCTTGGGCCTAGGGGTATCTGATGTGCATAACAAGGGAAGGATAAGGCCTGGTAAGTGGGTGCACTTGTCAGGACAACAAGGCAGTTAACATACTGTGCGCAGGCACTGCAGTGGCAGGCCTGTGATCTCTTTTTGGGGATACTTGTGTGGGTGGCATAATTAGTGCTGCAGGCCCACTAGTAGCATTTGCATTACCAGCCCTGGCGCACATAGTGCACTTTACTAGGGAATTTACTAGTAAGACAAACCTACCAATTATGGACAACCAATTACCATAAGACTTTATACAGGGAGCACTTGCACTTTGACAATGATCAGCTGCGGCAAAGTGCCCAAAGCATCTAAGTCGGCAACATAATGTCAGAAAAAGTTCAAAGAGGAAGGCAAAAGCCAAAAAGGGCCAAGTCCAACAGGAGGGAATATAAAACTCTACTAAAAACATTATCTGGACAAGCAGCCATTTGGAAGGAACTTAGACCTGTGGCTATTGAGAACCAGTAGCCGTCAGTGGTGTGAGTGCTGCCGGGCAGTGACGTGGGGCAGTGGAGGTAGTAAACTACAGAATACGGCAAAATACAGGTAAGTAAACATATATATTATATATAAATAAAACAAATTTTGTTGCGCGCACTGCGTCCCCAAATGCGATGCAGTGCGCGCAACGTAATTCGTCAGAAACCAGAAGCCAGAAACCCTGATCATCTTTCTAAGACATTAAGCTGGTGGTAAGTACATTCTAGCTGATCTGTTGCTCTCTGATGTACATGAAGGTACCTTATTCACCCACCCTAAATATGCATAGAACTTCCCACTGTCTTTAGTTTGCCAAATATCTAATTGAAGCATTATACCAAGTACCCTTCTTGGCAACAATGTTCTGGTAGTAGTAGACATCAGTATCTTGGAGGACCAGTATTATATTTCGTCTACACTGAATTTTCTTGACTTATGTAAAGTTCTTGGTTTAGAGCAGCTAGTTACAGATCATACACGTATTAGCAAGCATACTGTGAATTTATTTTTTACAAACTCTTCACGCTGGCATTTTCTTCACCCGTCCATCCGAATTACCAGATTTCGCGTCCTACTTTTTTCATTTAACCCCTCCCCTGCTGATGACGGAACCGCTCTGTCATCAGCTGCGGTGGCGCTGTGCTGATGACGGAGCGGTTCCGTCATGGCCCGGCCGCCGCGCCTGCGCGGCGCGTTCTATTGAGCGGGGCGGGCCATGACGGAACCGCTCCGTCACGAGCACAGCTCAACCGCGGCTGGTGACGGAGCGGTTCTGTCACCAGCATGCGGCGGCCGCGCGGCCGCCCCGCCCTGTTAGCGCTGCGGCGGAATAGCCACCGCAGCGAAAGGGTAAAGACCTATTCAAGGACTGTTAAAGCCATTTCCCATTCTTAAACTCTGAGCAGACCATGGGCTATACTTCTGCAGAAATGTCTGCAGTCAACACTCGAAACTTCTCATCCCACTTTGATTGCTCAAATTGCGAAAGACTGGAGTAAACAACTTGATTACTGCAGCACAGGGTGATGGCATTGCAATGATATCTAACCACTCTTAAAAACTGATTCCGACCAACCATTGTATAGTCCTGAACACTCTTCAAATTAGGGAGAATGTATAAAAAAAAACAACGTGCTTGGAGAGAAACGTATTCAAAAGGCGTTAAATTAAAATGCAGAACAGCTATTAGATGCTATTAAAAACGTATTAGGCCAGCACATACTACCTGTAAAGTAATTATCCCACTCCTATTAGTGAACCCTCAAAAAATACCAAAGCTGCTTTTTAGACAGTGAAAGGTTAGCTACTGCTGAGGTAGAGGGCATCACTTGTCTATTAAATGTTTCTTACATTGTACCATTGGAAGATCTACACTCCAGTGGTAGAGACCTACCTACAGTAAAGATAGGTAAATTAAATGTGCCAATAAGGTGTAGTCCAATTTTACCATGTTTAAAGAATACAGCACAAACACTTTAGCACTGGCTCGCAGGGCTAAAGTGCATAGAGTCCTACTGCCAACAAATAACAAGTTAATCAAAAATCAGCAAGTGAAGGCAAACGTTTGAGGGAATACACCCCCAGAATATCAGGTCTAACAGTACTTATATGGGTAGTTAAATATAGTAAATACATACTTCCCTATATATACTTGTCGATATTTTGACTTTCAATATTTGTGTAGCATCATAGGTAGTGTGCTGTGTTACAGTATCATGCAAGTCAAACAAATGTCTTCGATAACAATTACACTCCACACATTTTTGTATGAACTCTGATGTTTAAAATATGATACATGGAACCAAACAACGAATCTATAAAACATAGACAGAAGGTTGGTAGGTGTTAGGAATTAGGCAGTTTCATTGCAGTTTCATTCACTTTTCTTTTCTGTTTGTGTGAGGGAGTCTGGTGTCCTCTGTTTGTGTCTACCTTTCGGTAGCCTCCGCCCCCTTGTTTTTTCCTTTCCTCCTATAACTAGGTGCCCGTGTCTCCGATCGGGGCTTGGTTTCTTACCTGGGTGGGGTTTTTTGGGTCCTGGCCAGTACGTGGTGTACAACTTCCTCGGAATCCCGTTTGGGAGCGTTTCTTCCTGCCTGGCGGCATCCCGCTGTATTCAGCGCGGCGCAGAACGAGGCTTCGTTCTGCCATTTAGATCTCCGTCGCCTGAAACGCCGGCCCGACAGAGGACGCATATTGGAGAACTGAGTAGCGCTTCAGGTCTGGGAAGCGGGAAAAGGACTTGGGACAGTCTATTGTTGCATTTGGGATATATCTGGAGGCACGTCCAGAAGTCAGTGACTATTACTGCGGTGCCGATTTCCGGGGTCTTGAATATCCGATCTGCATCGTTGTGTGCAGTTTGGACCTTTTCACGAAGCATTTGGCTTCTAGCGTTTCGTTTTTAGGACGCTTTATAATTTGTGGCCACAAATAGGATGGATTAAAATATCCATGGCAAAACCTACTGGCATATTTCGTTAAGGGGTTTTTTTAGTCAGACGAATGACTTTTTCCCCGATATAGAGTTAAACGCTGATATTTTGGGAGCGTGTTTACCAGATCTTGGTGGACTACTTGAAAAGCCTCCCTCTTTGGACAAGCCTTCTATGTCACACAGGTAAGGAGGAACAGAGGGTGTGTTGGGCTGTGTTAAAGGTAAGGGAGGGGGATACATATGGAGGACACTGGAATTGTGAGTAACCCCTTGTACTCTTCTTTGCTTCTTGTCTTGCTGCAGGTTAGAAAGCTTATCCTAGAGGCCTATATCAAGTTTCTCTGGCGGTGACATAGAAAGAGCCTGGGCGTTTTCTCTCTTTCTTTGTTTTACTTTCCTACCTTCTCCCTTTGTTCGGTCCGCTCCCACGCTGAAAACTAAAGGGCGTGTGGCGTTCCGAATAGGGGTAGAGGAGTGGGGCCATCCTCGCTTCCGTGGTGTGGGACACGTTGGGGAGAAATCCAACAGAAAACCAAGCCCACGAAATTCACGCCACCTGAGCGAGAATGGATGAGGAGGGGAATGTCTTGGAGGAGAGGGCCCCTACGATGCAGGAATTAATGGGGGCTGTTAATGCTCTTCAAATTAAAGTGCAGGAACTACAACAGGAAAATCAAGGGCTAAGACAGGAAATCAGTATAGGAAAGATAAAGGAGCCTGTTTGGGGAATGGGCAAACCCTCTGTAGTTCAGCCAGCTACGTTCCTTTTCGACAGGAGTGCTAGTGCTAGTACTAGTGCTAGTAACCCTCCTTTTACAGTGAATGTTACAACGCCTACCCCTGTCCCGTTGGCTGTCCCGGAGAGGTTCTCTGGTGATTCGAGTAAATACAGTGTATTTATGAATCAGTGTCATTTACACTTTATGTGTCGTCCTGCTTCATTCCCTAATGACACCTCCACAGTGGCGTTTGTCATTTCATATTTGGCGGGTACCGCAGCCTCCTGGGCGGTGCCTTTGGTGGACAATGATGATCCGGTTCTATATAATTATGGAGCTTTTAAGGAGCAGATGCGTTGTTTATTTGCAAAACATGCGTTTATGCAAGCTAGTGATGCTGAGTTATTAAAGTTGAGACAGGGGAAACAGGATTTATTGACTTATGTGTCCACATTTAATCGGTTGGTATCAGAGACCCACTGGCCGGTCGATAAACGAACCTCCTTGTTCTATCAAGGGTTGTCAGAGGACTTGAAGGATGTTGTTTCACAAGTGGTGAATCCCCCTGAGGATTGTGTAGAGTTTATTGACCTAGTGGTAAAGCTGAATCACCGATTACTGGAAAGGAAAGGTGAGAAAAATCGCTTTCAGTTGTCCAGAGTAGTTCCAATTAGAAGTGACGTTAAGAGTACAGGTGAAGGTAGAACAACTCCTGAACCTATGGAGATAGGAGGAGTTAGGGGTCCCCTGTCAGTTGAAGAAAAGAATAGAAGACGTTTACAAAATTTGTGTCTGTATTGTGGGCAAGGAGGCCATTATGCCAGGGATTGTTCGGTAAAACCATCTTCAATTCCTTCCAAGAAAGTTGTAGCTAGTGCACAAACACCTGAAGTCTCAGTGTTAGATAAACGTAATCCTTCCTACCAGATTGCTGGTATAGTAAAGAGGGTTCCCAAACATTTCATGATTACTGTCTGTTTGGTTATATCTAACAGTCATAGGGCCCCTGTATCTGCATTATTGGATTCTGGTGCCACTGGCAATTTTATGGATATTCGGTTAGCTGAACAATTACAGGTGCCTTGGATTTTGAAGGACCAACCCGAACCTGTGAGGGCCATAGATGGCACTGAGTTGTCCTCTGGTACTATAACGAAACAGACTGAATCCTTGTGTATGTTATGTGACAATGGCCATTCCGAATATCTCGGATTTGATTTGATTGATGCTCCTTCATTTGGCATTGTGTTGGGGGTACCTTGGTTACAGTCCCACAATCCTAGAATTGATTGGTTTCGAAGAACTGTATCTCTGGATTCAGAGTATTGTCTGAAAGGTTGTTATAAGGTAGCCACGGATTGGGTTACTCCTTTAACCTGTGCGGTGGGAGATGGGTTGAGGTGTGACGTGCAAAAGATTCCTGAGGCATATGTAGAGTTTGCTGAGGTATTTGACAAAGGACGAGCTAGGGATTTGCCTCCTCATCGCTCGTTCGATTGTAGAATCGATTTGGTTCCCGGGGCCACTCTACCATGTTGTCGCATATATGCCTTGTCCGAACCAGAAGAACATCATTTGAAGGAGTACATAGATGAGATGTAAGCCAAAGGGTTTATTCGTCCTTCTTCCTCTCCGGCTTCCTCAGCTATTTTCTTCATTCCCAAACGTGAGGGTGGCCTCCGCGCTTGTGTAGATTATAGAGCGCTCAATAAGGGTACAATTAAGAACAAGTATCCTCTTCCCTTGATACCTGTGTTGCTGGATCAACTGAAGCATGCAACGGTTTTCACAAAATTAGATCTCCGCGGGGCATACCATCTCATACGAGTCCGTGAAGGCGATGAGTGGAAAACTGCCTTCCGGACTAAGTTCGGTCTGTATGAGTATTGTGTTATGCCCTTCGGATTGTGTAACGCTCCGGCTGCTTTCCAGTTCTTCATCAACGAGGTATTAAGGGAATATTTGGACTTGAGCGTTATAGTCTATATAGACGATATCCTGATTTTTTCATGCACGGAGAAAGAACATGAGATGCATGTGCGTCAGGTCTTACAGACCTTGAGAGACCACCAGTTGTTTGTGAGGCCTGAGAAGTGCTGTTTCCATACTGATAGAGTGGAGTTTTTGGGATTTCTGGTATCTGCTGAGGGGATCAGAATGGATCCACGCAAGATAGAGGCTATAACATCTTGGCCACCGCCTAAATGTGTCAAGGAGGTGCAGGTATTGCTAGGATTCGCTAATTTTTATCGGCGATTTATCTCCCATTTCTCTGAGATTGTTGCTCCTATGACTGTTTTATTGCGGAAGGGAGTACCATTTGTGTGGTCCTATTTAGCCCAAATGTCCTTAGACCAATTGATTGGACGCTTCACTTCAGCCCCTGTTCTTGTCCATCCTGACCCAGCGCTACCTTTTTTTGTTGAAGCGGATGCTTCCTTGAGTGCTGTTGGGGGCGTTTTGTCTCAGCGAGATGTGGAGACTGGGTTTATGCATCCTGTGGCCTTCTTTTCCAAAACTTTGTTACCCGCCGAAAGAAACTATACGGTGGCAGAACGGGAATTGTTAGCCATCAAGCTCTCCTTCGAGGAGTGGAGACATCACTTATGGGGAGCTCGCCATTCCATCACCATTTACACGGACCATAAGAACCTTGAATTCTTTAGGTCCGCGCGGGCTTTGACCCCTAGGCAGATGAGGTGGGTTTCATTTTTTAATGAATACGATTTCATAATAACTTATCGTCCTGCTGCTCAGCAGTTGAAATCGGATGCCTTGTCTCGAATCCATGTTAAACAGAACGAGTGGGGGACTGATAAAGATGTGGGGTCTTTCATTGCACCAGAGAAGATTGTGGGCAGTGTGTCTTCGGACGATTTTTTGACCACTGTAAAGGATAAGTTGAAGAGCATGGATCTGACCCCTTGGGATTCTCTTCCTTCCTTTTCAGTGAGAGAGGGATTGTTGTATCACGGCTCACAGTTGTTTATTCCTCCTGATTTGAAGGATACCGTGTTGCGATGGTGTCATTCTTCGTCTTTAGTAGGTCATCCCGGAATAAATAAGACGAGAGAATTCTGTTTACGTTGGTTTTGGTGGGAGTCTTTGCCACTTGATGTACAACGATTCGTGGCATCTTGTCCTGTTTGTGCTGTGAGTAAGGCCATCCCTATCCAACCTTCGGGTCTAGTACCCGCGGTAGACTCCTTAGGAATAGCATTGGGTAGGATTTGGGGTATAGCCCAGGAACATCTCAAGAAGGCTAAGGAGGACATGAAAAGGCAGGCCGACAAACATAGAGTACCTTCCCCTTCCTATGCTGTTGGAGACAGGGTTTGGTTGTCAACCAAGAATTTGAGATTGGAAGGTTCCAGGAAACTCCAGCCTAGATATGTGGGTCCTTTTCCCATAGCAAGAGTGATTAACCCTGTGGCCATGAGGCTGGAGTTGCCTGATGAATACGGAATACATCCGGTATTCCACACTTCCTTGTTGAAGCCATATAGAGACACTGACCAGACCTTGCCCCCTCCCCCTTCTGTGATAGTGGATGGCGAAGAAGAATACGAGGTTAATGCTATTCTCGATGCAAGGAGGAGAAGAGGGAAGTTGATGTACTTGATTGATTGGAAAGGGTACCCTCCTGAGGAGCGGACATGGGAACCAGCGACTGGAGTGCATGCCCCTCGTTTAGTTAGATTGTTCCATCTTCGACACCCGACTAAACCCCGTCCGGTTGGGAGGCCTTTGAGGGGAGGTACTGTTAGGAATTAGGCAGTTTCATTGCAGTTTCATTCACTTTTCTTTTCTGTTTGTGTGAGGGAGTCTGGTGTCCTCTGTTTGTGTCTACCTTTCGGTAGCCTCCGCCCCCTTGTTTTTTCCTTTCCTCCTATAACTAGGTGCCCGTGTCTCCGATCGGGGCTTGGTTTCTTACCTGGGTGGGGTTTTTTGGGTCCTGGCCAGTACGTGGTGTACAACTTCCTCGGAATCCCGTTTGGGAGCGTTTCTTCCTGCCTGGCGGCATCCCGCTGTATTCAGCGCGGCGCAGAACGAGGCTTCGTTCTGCCATTTAGATCTCCGTCGCCTGAAACGCCGGCCCGACAGAGGACGCATATTGGAGAACTGAGTAGCGCTTCAGGTCTGGGAAGCGGGAAAAGGACTTGGGACAGTCTATTGTTGCATTTGGGATATATCTGGAGGCACGTCCAGAAGTCAGTGACTATTACTGCGGTGCCGATTTCCGGGGTCTTGAATATCCGATCTGCATCGTTGTGTGCAGTTTGGACCTTTTCACGAAGCATTTGGCTTCTAGCGTTTCGTTTTTAGGACGCTTTATAATTTTTGGCCACAAATAGGATGGATTAAAATATCCATGGCAAAACCTACTGGCATATTTCGTTAAGGGTTTTTTTTAGTCAGACGAATGACTTTTTCCCCGATATAGAGTTAAACGCTGATATTTTGGGAGCGTGTTTACCAGATCTTGGTGGACTACTTGAAAAGCCTCCCTCTTTGGACAAGCCTTCTATGTCACACAGGTAAGGAGGAACAGAGGGTGTGTTGGGCTGTGTTAAAGGTAAGGGAGGGGGATACATATGGAGGACACTGGAATTGTGAGTAACCCCTTGTACTCTTCTTTGCTTCTTGTCTTGCTGCAGGTTAGAAAGCTTATCCTAGAGGCCTATATCAAGTTTCTCTGGCGGTGACATAGAAAGAGCCTGGGCGTTTTCTCTCTTTCTTTGTTTTACTTTCCTACCTTCTCCCTTTGTTCGGTCCGCTCCCACGCTGAAAACTAAAGGGCGTGTGGCGTTCCGAATAGGGGTAGAGGAGTGGGGCCATCCTCGCTTCCGTGGTGTGGGACACGTTGGGGAGAAATCCAACAGTAGGCCTGTAGTTCAGTGTTTGATTATTATTAAGTATGCACAGGGGCTCCCATGGTATGGCACATATGAGCAGTGGCCAAGAAGACACCATAATTCAAATTTGAAGTTGATCAAGTTCCAATTGTGAGGATAATGGAGGCCACTGTGTGATAGTCAACACGCTCATTCATCACTCTCCCCTCCTAGGCAGGCCATGATAAACAAGGACAAGGATGGCCCATGAAAGGCCCTTTCAGGTCACTTGAACCATTGAAAAATGAAATTAAAGCCATGCTTAATAGGATTAGAAAACCACATTGAATACAAAGTTCGAACCTGACAAGCTTGAATGAGGCACTTCACAAATTTAATGCTATGGGCAAACAGGTTTAACAGGAGATCTCTAAACTTCAGATTCACTCTGTGGTGCATTCTGAAATGTTTAAAACCCAGAAATAACACTGTCAAATGTTGGTAGAATGAAACTGTCTTATGGAGAACAAAGCAGAGATAATACAGACAGTTGGTGTCCTACTAGAAATGGATGGTAATAGCTTGATGAACATTTATTGGAGAATGCCTTTCGGAGACTTTAGAACAACAAAATGAGGGTGCCAGTACTGATACAAGTAACTAATTAACAATTATTAAAACACTAAACCTGAAGTAAGATTCAAGGCTTGGAGCTGCTTAGTAGCTTTTATTATTTGCTCAATGTTATCAAAAAACAGTTGGTTCAAAAATAGACAATATTACATGCTAGGTACAAAAATAAGGGGAGAGGAAATCTTTCATTATGTCAGACATATCACAAGCATACAACAATCAACCATTCAGGGACAATGGGGAGAATAAGAGGTAATATCTTACAGTGAACAATATTTACAGTGAACAAACGAACACAAAAATGCTGGAACAGGCCACAGTCTGCAGAGTATTTCGAAAAGTTTGACTACAAATTATTTACATAAACAGTACATTCCTACTGAAAATTCGAACAATCACAGTTTTGGTGGAATAAAGTGAAAAAAATGAACAAGGTAATGTACAACAAAAGGTGATAAGCAGCAAAGCAATTCAAATGAACTTATCACCCAAGCAGACTTAGGGGTGGTGATGGGCCTACGCGTTTCGAATCCTGCTGGTCTAAGAGGATTCTCATCAGGGCCTTTGATTCAAGAAAAGGTGGAAGTGATCCAAATATAACTTTTCACAGCATCATGGCTGGGGGATATTTAGTACCTGCTGAGATACACACCGACGATGCTTTACCAGAGGCGGGATTGCTTTGAGGGGCAGTGGAAATACCTAATATTCTAGAGCCTATATTTTAGGTCGCTGTCGCCATTAGAATGAAAGTGGAATTGAGTCGAATTAAGTCCGGGACCAAAAAGGGGCTGGGCAAGCAGTGTGGCAATATAATTTGAGCGACACTAGACTTTGATGTACCGTGATTTAATTACGATGGGCGTAGTCCGCCAAACGCGGCTGGCAACGTTCAAACAGTTCGGCGAAACAAAGCTAAGGTGCTTCCGCCCAAGTGTAACCGCTTTGTTTCGCTGTCGCCCGAGTTCCTTGATTGAAGCTTCGAAATAACCAATTACTCACCCGTAGCGTGCATTGCAGCGTTGACGGACCGCCGAACTGTTTGAACGTTGCCAGCCGCGTTTGGCGGACTACGCCCATCGTAATTAAATCACGGTACATCAAAGTCTAGTGTCGCTCAAATTATATTGCCACACTGCTTGCCCAGCCCCTTTTTGGTCCCGGACTTAATTCGACTCAATTCCACTTTCATTCTAATGGCGACAGCGACCTAAAATATAGGCTCTAGAATATTAGGTATTTCCACTGCCCCTCAAAGCAATCCCGCCTCTGGTAAAGCATCGTCGGTGTGTATCTCAGCAGGTACTAAATATCCCCCAGCCATGATGCTGTGAAAAGTTATATTTGGATCACTTCCACCTTTTCTTGAATCAAAGGCCCTGATGAGAATCCTCTTAGACCAGCAGGATTCGAAACGCGTAGGCCCATCACCACCCCTAAGTCTGCTTGGGTGATAAGTTCATTTGAATTGCTTCGCTGCTTATCACCTTTTGTTGTACATTACCTTGTTCATTTTTTTCGCTTTATTCCACCAAAACTGTGATTGTTCGAATTTTCAGTAGGAATGTACTGTTTATGTAAATAATTTGTAGTCAAACTTTTCGAAATACTCTGCAGACTGTGGCCTGTTCCAGCATTTTTGTGTTCGTTTGTTCACTGTAAATATTGTTCACTGTAAGATATTACCTCTTATTCTCCCCATTGTCCCTGAATGGTTGATTGTTGTATGCTTGTGATATGTCTGACATAATGAAAGATTTCCTCTCCCCTTATTTTTGTACCTAGCATGTAATATTGTCTATTTTTGAACCAACTGTTTTTTGATAACATTGAGCAAATAATAAAAGCTACTAAGCAGCTCCAAGCCTTGAATCTTACTTCAGGTTTAGTGTTTTAATAATTGTTAATTAGTTACTTGTATCAGTACTGGCACCCTCATTTTGTTGTTCTAGATATCGGCTCAGCCATACTGATTAGAGCCATCCCCTTGTAGTTTTTCGGAGACTTTGGCACCTGACTAGTTTTCACTGTATTGAGAATCTCCAGATGCTTCTGGATAAAGGCAGAAAATATAGCTCCAAGAAAAGGTCAGGCTGAAGCAGGTTTACTGTCATGAGGCATATTCAAGGCACTGTAGAAAGGAAGTTGATCATCCAGATGGCTAGAGTGAGGTGTCTGCTGTTTTTCAAACAATATCAGATTCTACTAATCACAGATATTAGTCGGGAAATGGAACAGAAATGCAGGAAAATAGAACACAGTGGTTTGAAGTCCACCAGACATGTCAATACTGAAAGGCAATTGAGGGTTGTGAGAAAGTGCCCCCTTTGCGTTGTCGCCCCCATTGTTTGCGTATCTTAATTGCAATTTTTTTACTCTGTGCACTTGTGCACTGCGAGTTCATGTGCTCTGACCCCTAAAACATGGTTAAATTGGTTTCTCCAAAACGGGAGGACCCCATCAGATAAAGATTGGAAGGTCACCTTCAATCAGCAGGGTGGAGCTAGTCGCATTGATTATATATTGATGGATGTTAGGTTGTGGCAGCAAGTAATTGACATGGAGGTTTTTTTCGGTAGGACAGTAAACACAATGACTTGAACCTCACCTTGACCCCGCTGGGCTCTGGTATTCCACCACATGACCTAGGAGGCTTTTGCCAACTATAAATCGGTGAAGGCTGAGATTACTACCATTCAAAATATGCAGGCCCATCTGTTTGAGGTCATTGTGATAGCTTTGGAAGTAGTCCAAGCCCTAGGAGGCAGTTCACTTGTAGCGTCCTCGTGGGAGGACCTTGCTGACACCGGTAATTCCACCATAAAGGAGCTTTTTTGGGGGAAGCTAGGACTCTTCCAAAATGGGCTCATGCACACAAGGCATATCAGTTAGCCAGGCAGGGACTGATGGCAGCTATCAAGAGGGGGTAACAGAGCTACAACCCAGGAAGCTTGAGTTTCCTATAAAGCTGTACTGGGTAGGACCAAACTAAATCATGCAATGGCTAGATGGGAGACATTACTGGCTGACACTAAGGGGAAAGACTATTGCTCCTTTTGGCAAATAGTGGCTACTTAGGATCTAGACTCCATAGCCCCACTGTGTAGTAATATAACAGCTGCCGCTTGGGTGAAACATTTCTCAGGCCTGTTGTGCAAGATGTGGGGATGAACGAGCCAGCTTTGTCACTAAACTTTGGCCCTCTACTCAGACCAGTTAACACAGCACATAAGGTTGGCCCTACACCAGTAGGTCCGGCTATGCAAGTGGAATGGAAAAAGGAGTATCAATCATCTATTGCTTCTCCTGCAGCTGCCCCATCCCACCAGATTGATTGTGGTCCCAGCCCTAACATTGCGAGTGAAGTTACTGTGGCAATTGATTGGATTTCACCAGTTAAAGCATCAGGGCTCCATAGGGTACCTGTGGACTTGTTTAAAGCTGTAAAAGAGATTTGTTGTCCTTATTTTGCCCTTTTTTTCAATATGTTGAATGGGTTTACCATGCCGCGGACTTGGGCATGGGCTGAAATCATCCCAATCTATAAGAGGGCCTAAGGTCTGTCCTGTCAAATTACAGACCTGTCAGTCTTATTGACATCTCACAGAAGCTCTTTAGTCGAATTCTGTTGAGCAGAGTAGAAGCTTGGATTGACAATGTACGAGTGTTGATTACTCTCCATGCTGGATTCATGGCCTGGACAAGCACTATTGACCAAATTCTCCAATTACAATGAATCTATTGGAATTATGTCACACTGGGGGATGGGCGCCTTTATGTCATCTTTGTCAACCTTTGGTCAGCCTTTGATCTAGTTCCTAGGGAGGACTTTTGGATAAATATGTGCAGGTATGGTGTGGCCCTGCTGGGGAGTTGACTGACTTTATTCCATTTTTTTTTTTTTTACTTCTTTATTAAGATTTTTTTTTCTCCATTTTTCTTCCCAAGGCATCAGCACAAATCGATCTCAAACAAAGCAATAGAAGAAATGCAAGGCTTCATCGAGGAAAACAACAAGAGCAAATGGATGTATGTCAGTACAACGCGATCTTTTAGATCGCAGTACTTTACAACATGGTTATTACAACGCAAGTCGTTACAACAACTTGCGTTGGAAGGCGCAGATTGAGGAATATCATAATTTTATATTCCAACACCAGTCCACGTAACAGTAGGGAAGGTATTGGAATATAAAATTACAATATTCCTTAATCAACAACGCCATCCAGCGCAAGTCGTAGTAACGACTTGCGTTGTAATAGTAGCGTGGTAAAGGTCTTGCGGTGTAAACACCACGTTGTAAACGACGTTCACCAGAGCAAATACAATATAGTAAATAAAAAGGAGTTCATACATTTGTCAACTAGAGCTTAAGCGAACAAAGAATTATACAATTATATCAATAGAAAAAAATACAGAAGATTGCATAATACCCATATCACATTTCCTTATGATGTTTGACCAGGCTCATCCCTCTCCTATTAATTTTAGTTAAACTGATGCCTTCCATCTTATAAGAGGGGCCCAGACTTACTGCCCCAACACCTTAGCTTTCTTTCCCTTCCTCTCATATATCGCTCTCTCCAGCATAAATATGGAGAGCAATCGAGCCAACCATTGATGAAATGTGGGGGGGAAGAGGATCTAACCAGGCGGAGGCAATGTTAATCCTTAACACTGCCATGGAAACAAAAAGAAAACGATAAGCGGTCCGTATCTGGCTCATACTACTTATTCCTAACAAAATTAATTCAGGAGTTAATATAACTTTTTCCCCGAGAGAGCGATCAAGGTATTCAGTAATTGACTCCAGGAGTCCCTGTAGACGCGGGCAGAAAGCAAACATGTGAACCAGATCTGCCTCCAGCCCCCCACATCTGGGACATGTAATCCCAGATACTCCACCCCACTGTGCTATTCTATCCGGGGTATAGTATAGAGAGAAGACCGTTCTATAATGTTGAGCCTGGAGACCGGCAGAGCTTAAAACCGATTAAGCCAGCTCCAGAGATTTTGAAACTGCATTAGGAGCAATACCCACCCGCTCTGCCCATTTAGCCTCATTAGGCAGATCATCCGATTTTAAACTTATCAATTTTCCATATAACACCTTAATAGCCCCCTTAGTCGGACCTTGAACAGTATCAATATTTACATTGCTGCAAAACCCACTCATTCCCCTGGCTTTTTTGCTACAAAAGCTACGCAATTGTAAGTGTTTAAAAAAATTGGCTCTTTCTAACCCAAACTCCAACTGTAGGTCGCTAAATTGACGAAACCCTACATTATTAATTAAATCTCCAAACTTTCGAATCCCCTTGGTTGCCCAGCCTGCCATGGTCTCATCCAAGAAAATTCCTGGAAGTGTAGGATTAATATACAGAACTGTATAATAGTTGAGTCTCCCCAGGCCAATCTTGCTTTTTAACCCTCCCAAATCACAAAGCCCGCAATCAAAGTCTTGAATTTTGTCCTTTTATAATAGCTTGGTTCTGTGAACTTAAAAAAGTATTTCTGTGTATTTTCACCCAATAATAATTTGTAGACGTCCACAAGATCAGTTTGTCCTTCATCATCCGTACCCCCCGGGCATGAGCCAACCAAGATCCCTACATATTGCAAGACAGCTGCACAATAATAACTTTGAAAATCAGGAACCGAAAATCCCCCTTTTTCTCGTGATAACTACATAAATCTAAGTGCCCACCTTGTTTTCCCCTGTGCCCAAATAAACCGATTAAGTAAACCCTCCAAAATAACAAACCAAGATCTTTGGAATTCTAATGGGATTGCCCTAAATAAATACAAAATCTTCGGTAAAAACAACATCTTGATAATATTACATCTGCCGACCAGGGACAGGTGGAAGTTATTCAATCTATCAAAAGTCCCCCGTTGCCTTCCTAATCACTGGTTCCATATTTTTATCGACCAATTTTTCTAGATCTGCGGTAATCTGTATGCCAAGATTACTGCTGAATCAACCACACGAGGGTCTTCGCATCTAGCCCACCTATTCTTTATTACTTAGGTCTTAGAGCTATTAAGTGCGTACCCAAAAAATGTACCATACTCTGCGGCGATTGACTCAACCGATTCTAGCGCCATATGTGGGTTAGTAGTAGTGATAGCCACCTCGTCGGCATAGGCGAGGACTTTGGTTTCATACCCCTGACTTATGACTGGGCTAATTCTATTATTTGTCTCAAGTAACCGTAAAAGGGGATCCATGTATATAGCAAATACCAGAGGGGAAGAGGGGCACCCCTGCTGTGTCCCCCTCTGTATATTAAAAGAAAGAGTATAGTTGCCATTAACTTTTAGCCGGGCGATGGGGGCCCTTTATAACACTTGAACAGATTTAATTAAACCCTCCCCAGCCCAAACCATCTCATTGTTCCCCAAAGGAAATCCCAGGAGACCCTATTGAATGCCTTTTCAGCATCTAGTAATAAAACGGCCTTAGGGTCTCCCGAGATCTCCATTGCGTCAAAAAGAGTAATCACCCGGCGTATTTGTTGGATTGTACCACGTCCCCTGATAAACCCATGCTGGGTCGGATGTATGGTCTTCCGTAAGATGGCGTTTAGTCGGGTGGCCAGAATTTTAGAAAAGATTTTAACATCACTATTCATAAGGGTGATCGGACGATATGACCCCGGTTCTCTGGCTGGTTTGTCTCTATTTAAAAATACAACAATATCAGCGCTCGCCCAAGATTCAGAAGTAGGTCCACCCTTTTGGGCTAACTTCATTACCTCTATAAGATCAGATTCAATAGAATCTTTAAAGATCTTATAGAACTCCAGCGGGATCTGGTCTGGGCCAGATGCTTTCCCAGAGGGCAGATCTTGCAGGGCCCCCATTATCTCATCTTGAGAGAAAACCCTCTCGAGGTCCTCCCTATCTATACGGTCTACTTTCTTGTTAGGTACCATATCAAAATAATCACAGACCCCACATAGGGCTAAAGCTGAACCTGCAGTGTATAGCTGTTGGTAAAAAGCCTAAAAGTTTCATGTATTTCTGATGTTTCTGTGATAACTTTCCTTCCAGCATCATAAATTTCAGAGATCTCCCTGGCTGATGTTTTTTGCCTGGCTCTTACGGCTAAGGTGTGCCCAACCCGCTCATTAAAATCATAGCAGTGCTCTCTTTTAGATAGATATATCTCAGCAGCCTTCTTAGCAAAATGATCTACTGCCTCCGCCTTTTTCAGAGCCAGCTGCAATAGTATCCCATCTGCCACTTCCTCAGCACCAACGACCCTGGCTAGCACATCCTCCAGATTGTTTAGCTCCTCACTCACTTCATGTTCCTTCAATCGCTCCTTCTTTTGACGACGCAAACTATAACTTAATGTCTCTCCTCTCACCCCGCATTAAAAGCATCCCAAACAATTCCCAATCTAGTGCTCCCCCGATTAAAATCCCCAAACTCCTTGATCCATCCCTTCATATATATAACATAATCAGGGTCAAACAACAGCCTTCGTTCAAACGTCCATCCAATATTCCTTTTTTCCATCCTTAGAAAATTAACAGTCAAAAGCAATGGGTTGTGATCAGATAGGATACACGGGTGCTTCTCGATACCTAAATTGTTAAGTTCGCTGGACACAAAAAAATAATCCAAATGAGAAATAACCTTATGTGGAGCAGAAAAAAAGGTACTACCTGCTTCCACAGGTTTCAGGTGAGCCCAAACATCCATCAAACCATTATTGCAAACTAAATTAGAAAGGGCAGATCCCACCTTGCTTTTTTCCCCTGAATAGTTCCTTCCTGAAACACCCCATTGTACCCCTAGTCCATTTACGTTAAAATCCCCACATATAATTATCGGAGCAGACCAGATTGCTAAGGTAGAATCTAAATATTCTAACAGCTCTGGATCATCACATGTTGAGCGGTACAATGTACAGAGTGTAAACTTCTAGTTATTTACCTGACATTCGATCATGGCCCTGCGTCCCCATTGATCTACTGATTTTTTAAAGACCCTAGCGTCATTCCTCTGAGTAAGGATTGCCACTCCCGAGTTCGAGAACCCTGTGTTGTGTATGTCAAAAGTTTGAACCCAAGTTGTTCTATAATGCGTGCCCTACAACCCTCTACATGGGTCTCCTGGACACAGAGGAAATCTAGCTGAAGACTTTTCAGCCAAGATGCTACCTTATTTCTCTTATGCTGATCATTAAGCCCAAATATATTAACTGTCAGGATTCGCAAGCTCATATTACGAAATTATTAAATTCCTTGCACTTAAACCTATCCAACATTATTTCTCGCCCCTCAAGTTTTCATTTATACTAATAGAACAGAACACACTAAACAACCAGATGAAACTGACTTGAACCCATAGATAGCATTCCTCCAATAGCCTTGCAACTTGATATATATCCTGCTCTGCCGATGCCTTACCAAACCCCCACAAGATACCTCCCCTCTGCCACCCCTCACCCCCACCCCCCTACCTCCCATACATGCAATTAGATCAAGCATGACCTAGGTATGACCACTGAGTTTGCTCCACTCCAGCGCCAGCCTCCCCCTGCAATGAGCCCATCTTCTTTGTATAGTGACCCTCCCCCAAGAGAACCCTTTCACCGCTATACCCGAACCAAGACCAAAACTCACCAGTGGGGTGACCTCAAAATCTCCCATCTAATACATATCTAATACCTGGCCCCCCAACCCATAATACCATAATAGCTAAAATTAGCTTCCACCTTTCCCTAAAGAATTCAAACAGAATCAATCCTTTCCTGTGGCTCCCTTTCCCATTGCAGTACCCGAAGGTCTTCCCCCTCGTAATTCAGTAATTTCTGTAAGAAAGTCCTGGGCTTTAATCTCAGAAAAAAACATCCTGACCGTACCTCTATGAATAACCTTGAGGCGAGCAGGAAAAAGCAAAAAAGCTTCACATCCCAAAGCCTGAAAGGGATTAATCATCTGGCGCAGCCGCCATCTCCGCTCGACAGTTGTGTGGCAAATATCTGGTCGAGCGAAGAATGTATGTCCCTCATAAATATTTTTAGAGTCTGACCTAGCGCTTTCTATGATTGCCTGCCTTAACAAAAAATTACTGACAAAAATTAAAATAGCTCTAGGTCGCCCTTCTTGATTTTTGGGCTGCGTTCTCTGCACCATTGGGAAGCAATGTGCTTGTTGTATTTCTGTCTCCCAATTCCAATGGGCCAGGTCTGGAAAAGAGCCCTTCAATAGCTTCACCACAAAGAGGAGAATATTGTCCCTCTCCACGTTCTCCTCTAAGCCAAGAAGACGGACATTATTGCGGCACTGCCGATTCTCGAAAACCTCAAGCTTCCAATCTATGTCACAAGAATGTTTCTCTTGGGTAGCCTTAAAGACCTGTAGTTTCTCAACCTCTTCTTCAACTGCGACTGTTCGTTCTTCTACATGAGTAATTTGGTCAGACATATCAGAGCAAAGCTTATTTGCTTTCCTAATGGCACCCTGGAGTTTCTTCGAGTTTCTTTCCTGCCTGGCCTCCCCCTGCATTTGTTTAAGGGTCGCGTATGGCAATTTCAGTGTTGGCGCAGGAGGGGTACTTCCTGCCCTGTTACTTCCACCTACACCCACATGCGGCTCTGCCCCGGGACCATTAGTAGTACAGGCAGACAATGTTGACGCTTAATAGTTCCACTCCAGCCGCCTGTTAGGGGAATCCAACGATCTGCCCCTAGTCCTGGCCCGGCGTCTAGAGGCCCCTACGTAGCTATTTTGTCTCTTCTGTGTGGCTGGGGATTCTTCTCCTGATTCATCTTCCAATACACTCTCCTGTGTTGTTTCAATTTCACTAGGCTGCGTTGTATCCGCTTCTTAATTTACTGGCAAGATGGTCCCTGACTGAGCTCACCGCAAGCAGCGCTGACCTTTCTCTCGCTCTGAGACCCGAGGATGCCGGTTTGATTCTCTCCCCCGCTGTGCACCAATTTGAAAACCGGCGTCTTTTATCTGCTCAAAACTGTGGTGTCTAAGCCAGACTCACATGAGGTCTACCACATGCTGAATCTTCTTCGGACTTTGTTAGCTTCTGCCATTGCTGGCTCCCCTGAAAAGGACTCGGGCAGCTGGCGTCTGTCATCGGCGAGTCAGTAGCATCTACAGAGTCAGCGCACTTTCGGCCGTCCGCTTGGGGAGATTCTCGGCAGTGTGCACCGCCTCCGGCTCCTGCCGGTTCTTCACGGGATAGCGGTGTTTGCAAAGCGCTGGTGGCGGTCTACTATGGCGCCAAAATCAAGTAAGTTGCTGAAGGAGCAGACCATTGGGAGCGCTGCCCTGGATGGCAGAGATAAGGGAGACAAGGGAGATGCTAAGGAGGTCGCTTAGGAGGCAGCCCAGGAGACCAGAGAGAAACAGGAGAAACAAGAGAAAAAAGAGAAAAAAGCCTTTTTAGGGTGGTCCGATTCCGGTAGGAAAATCGGGCAGACACAGCGCGGGGTCCCAAAAAAGAAAGATGAGGAGACCAGGGGACCCGAAGCTGGAGTGGCTGTTGGGACAAGATTGCGAACGGCTGCTGCTGGGGAATGTATGATGCACCAGATGTCAGTAGTGGAAGCATTCAGGGGCTCCAGTGTTACCGGTGTTACAAGCATTATTTCAACATTAATGCCAGTAAGTGATCTGAGTATTACGCTTGAAGCAGTTCCCCCAGCCCCCCGGATTTAACTGTGCCCACCGGGGCACAAGAGCTCTTACAGATGGAAAGTCCTATAAACTTTATCCAGGTGCCTGACCCCTCAAATCTGAACTGGTATATTCTGGGACAGGTAGTTCCAGTTTCATGATGCTTTACCAGGGAACTGAATACTTTGAATTAAGCAGTGGGAAAGACTGTCTGGGGAAAGAGGGGGGTGAGCCTAATGGTATAACAGCCGCCTCAAAGAATGATTGGGGGACACTATGCTTGGAAAGGAGATGATACAGACTACCCCTCTGCAGGTCGTAGAAGGAAGAAGCATGGCTGCTTGTGATCCACCTGTTAATGATGATACAGCAGCAATGAACGCAGACGAGGTGGTAGTATCCCCTCAGGCACCAGGACAGATGAACTTGTCTGCCGTGGCTTATCCAAATGCGGGGGCCGTGGTGCCCCAAACTGGAAATACATGTATTATTTCTTCTGGGCAGGTGGATAGTGGGGCGATAGCGACATGGGCAAGTGCTCCCCTGCTCTTTCCCAGATGCGGATACATTTTTCTCAGTAAATGAAGACTGACTCCATTCCAGTGTCCCCGGGGTGTGGGGTGAGACAGGAGTGTGTCTTAGCCCCCACTTTGTTTTTATTATACATTAATGACCTGGTAACCACATTAAAGCAGTGTAAGCATGATGCCCCACATCAAGCAAGCAGGAAGGTTTTGGCTCTCCTGTTTGTGGACCAAACCTTACTAGTCTCAAAATCCCCAATGGGTATACAGCATTTGCTGGATCAGTTAGGTGTCTTCTGCAAGTTCAAGTTCAAGTTCAAGTTTAAAATTTGTATAGCGCACTACTCACCCAGAGGGTCTCAAGGCGCTTGAGGGAGGGGGGGTACTTTACTTATCGAATATCCAAGTTTTTAGTTGTTTTCTGAAGGAGAGGTGGTTCTGTGTAAGGCGAAGGTAGGTGGGGAGAGAATTCCAGGTCTTGGCCGCTAAGTAGGAGAAGGATCTTCCCCCCATGGTGGATCTTTGGATTTGTGGAATTGCGGCGAGGGCTTGATTGGACGATCGTAGTTGGCGGGTGGGGGAGTAAAAGGACAGGCGCGTGTTGAGGTATTCGGGTCCTAGGTCATAGAGGGCTTTGTGTGCGTGGGTGAGGAGACGGAACGTTATTCTCTTGTTGACGGGGAGCCAGTGGAGGTCTTTCAGGTGACCGGAAATGTGAGCTTGGCGGGGGATGTCTAGGATGAGTCTGGCTGAGACTTTTTGGATGCGTTGGAGTTTTTTCTGTAGTTTGGCTGTGGTTCTGGCATAAAGGGTGTTTCCGTAGTCCAGTCGGCTTGTGACCAGTGCATGGGTGACCGTCTTTCTTGTTTCGGTGGGAATCCAACGGAAGATTTTTTTGAGCATAAGTAGGATGTTGAAGCATGATGATGAGACGGCGTTGACTTGTCTGGTCATCGAGAGGGAGGAGTCCAGGATGAAGCCCAGGTTGCGTGCGTGGTCCGTTGGTATGGGTGCGTTTCCCAGGGCCGGTGGCCACCACGAGTCGTCCCAGGTGGAGGGGGCTGATCCTAAGATGAGGACTTCCGTTTTGTCCGAGTTCAGTTTTAAACGGCTGTTCTTCATCCACTCGGCTACTTCTTTCATCCCTTCGTGTAGGTTGGTTTTGGCGGTGTTTGGGTCTTTGGTGAGGGAGAGGATCAGCTGGGTGTCGTCTGCGTAGGAGATGATGTTATGGTTGTGTTGGCGTGCGATGGATGCGAGGGGACTCATGTATACGTTGAAGAGGGTGGGACTGAGTGATGATCCTTGTGGTACGCCGCAGATGACTTCGGTAGCTTCTGTTCTAAAAGGGGGGAGGCGGACTCTCTGGGTTCTTCCGGCGAGGAACGAGATGATCCAGTCCAATGCTTTTCCTTGTATTCCGACGTTGCTGAGGCGTTGTATAAGGGTGTTATGACAGACTGTGTCGAAGGCTGCGGAGAGGTCAAGTAGGATGAGGGCGGCTGTTTCTCCGTTGTCCAGTAGAGTACGAATGTCGTCTGTTGCTGCGATGAGGGCGGTCTCGGTGCTGTGTTTGGCTCGGAAGCCGAACTGTGAAGGGTCGAGGGATTTGTTGGATTCGAGGAAGTTGACGAGCTGGCTGTTGACGTCTTTCTTAATGACTTTGGCAGAGAATGGGAGGAGCGAGATGGGGCGGTAGTTCTTAAGTTCAGTGGGGTCTGCTGTGGGTTTCTTCAGGAGGGCGCTGAGTTCGGCATGTTTCCAGCTTTCTGGGAAGGTCGCAGAGTTGAGGGAGCAGTTGATGACGTCTCGGAGATGGGGTGCGATAATGGAGTCTGCTTTGTTGAAAATGTGGTGGGGACATGGGTCGGTTGGCGATCCTGAGTGGATGGAGTTCATCAGGCGGATGGTGTCTTCGGTGGTGATTGGGTTCCAGGCGCAAAGGTTGTTGGAGAGGGGTTTAAGTTCGGAGGTGGGTGGGGTGGACTGGTCTCCAAAGCTGTTATGTATGTCAGCGATTTTGTTGTGGAAGAACGAGGCTAGAGAGTCGCAGAGGTCTTGGGAGGGAGTGATGTCGTTTGTGCCGGCGGTGGGGTTGGTAAACTCTTTGATGATGTTGAATAGTTCCTTGCTGTTGTGGGCATTGTTTTCAAGTCGATCCTTGAATGCTGATTTCTTGGTGGATCGGATCAGTTGGTGGTGTTTGCGGGTGGCGTTCTTGAAGGTGGCCAGGTTATCAGCGGTTGGGTTTTTTCGCCAGGCTTTCTCAACGGTGCGACAGATCTTCTTGGATTTCTTAAGGTCATCATTGAACCAGGGGGCTTTTTTGCTACCTTGCTTGATTTGATGGTTTTTCAAGGGTGCTAATTCGTCAGCGCTGTGGGTGATCCATTGTGTGAGTTGGTGGCTGCTTGGTTTGGGTCCGATGATTTGGCAGGAGGGTTTTGGTGAAGCGATGTGAAGAGTTGGTCGGTGGTAATTTTGTTCCAGTTTCTGCGGGGGATTGGTTGTGGGTGGTTGTGGGTCGTAGTCTTTTTGTAGTTGAAGTGAACGCAGCTGTGGTCCGTCCAATGGAGAGCTGTGGTGTGATTGAAGGAGATGTGCTTGTTGGAGGTTAAGATTGGGTCGAGCGTGTGCCCGGCATAGTGGGTGGGGGTGTCAACAAGTTGTTTGAGTCCGAGATTGGCGAGGTTGTCCAGAAGGGTGGTGGTGTTGCTGTCGTTGTTCTTTTCCAGGTGGAAGTTGAGGTCTCCCAGTAGAATGTAGTCCTCGGAGGGGAGGGCGTGTGGGCTGATGAAGTCGGTGATGTCTTCGTTGAATTGTGTGCGGGGTCCTGGTGGACTGTAGATAAGGGTGCCTCTGAGTGTGGTCTTGGAGTCGGTGTGGATCTGGAAGTGAAGGTGTTCGGTGGCTGCGAGGTTATCGTCGGAACTGGTCGTGATGCGGATGGTGTTCTTATGGACGATGGCAATGCCTCCTCCTGTTTGGTTGATGCGGTCCTTTCGGATGATCTTGTAGCCATCCGGGATGACTATGGCGATGTCGGGCGTTGAGGAGGCGTTCATCCATGTTTCTGTAAGAAAGGCGACGTCCGGCAATGTGGTGTCGAGTAGGTTCCAAAGTTCAATGGCGTGTCTGTGGACCGAGCGGGTGTTGAGCAGGATGCACTTCAGGTGGTTAGTGTCGGAGCTCTGTTTGGAGTTTGTGGATTTGGTGTGGGTCCTGATGCAGTCGAACTTGCAGGAGTGGCAGGTGAAGGGTCCATGGGTGTGTCCTGGGGTGTATATTAAGATCCACGTCGGGACTTTGTCACTTCTATCATTTATTGCAGGGGCGGCCCATACTGTTAAGATTGGTGAAGCAGGGTGGGGTAGGACTCTACAGATTACATGGGAAAATAAAATAAATAATGAATTTTCCCTCGTCGTCATCTGCCGAGTCCCCCCACCACACCCCACCGGCCGACCGCTCTTACCTGCACGGGCCGCTCCTGATTTACTGTGAAGTGGCAATGCCCCCATGCAGAACCTGACCTGAGCTGTCCTTTCTGTCCTGAGGTTAAGGAAACTGTAGACCATGTTCTGTAATTCTGCCCGCAATAATATGCACATAGGAGGAAATTGATTTTGCCCCTGTGTCGCAATCTGGGCATCAGGGGCTATACATTTGCAACTAGGATTCTTAAAGCAGACACCGCTCAACCAAGTGTATTTGCTGTTTCTTGCTTTCTTACTTATATGTGGAAGCATAGATAGAAAAGTGTCACCCTGTTGCTTCCTAGTGCCTAATGCCCAGAAACTGTGTGGGCCTGATTCACAGAACTAACTTAAGACAAAATTCTAAACTTACTACCATTTTGGTTTACACAGAAGGCTTTTCCTCATTTCGGTATTCACAGAAGGCACTTAGTCATTTCGGTATTCACAGAAGTTAGTAATCCTAACTTTAGGACTCCTAAATGCCTTCTTTGAATACCGAAAGTCTTAAAATTAGGATTTTTCTCAGTTTAGTAGTAGTAAAGTTAAGACTCCTAACTTTAGGACTGCTAAATGCCTTCTGTAAATACCGAAAGTCTTAAAATTAGGATTTTTCTCAATTTAGTAGTAGTAAAGTTAGGACTCCTAACTTTAGGACTCCTACACATGGAACTCCATGAGTTCCGCCCAGCCCTAATTGTCACTGGCCAGGCTGTATGTGGCACATAAGAAAAATCAAAGTATAAAGTACACACTTTAGTGTATAACATTTGAAATTTACCAGTTACAGACTGCAGTTAAAGACTTATTTTTGCATTTAATGCAAATCCAATTAAATGGTTGAGTCAGATTTATTTGAAATATATTGGAAATGTGACTTCAAAAAGGTTACCATCATCTTTCCTACAGGAGGCTAATTTGATTGAGCTATCCTGCTACTGCATAGTCTATAGGTAGCCCAATGAGGCATGAAAGAGGTGTGAAAACTGATCCCAGAGCAGGGACAAATGCCTGGGAATGGGAAGGTATTTTCTTCCCCTGGCAGGAAGACCAGGTGAAGTGGGCCCAGGAACTTAATTATTAATTTACTTCAAAGAGGCTGCCATGTTATAAGTGTTTAGCGACACATGGAAAGGAAAATAGTTTGTCCCAATAGTCAGGCCACTTCCAAACCAAGTGGGAGGTACGCAATCCCCATAACTGGTTTTTAGGTGACCTCAGACGAGGGAACTGCTCATTACCCTTGCCACACATATGGATGAGCACATAGGTTCTGCACAAGAGGAGGAAGGGACCCCCATCTTGGATTTTGAGAATATGGTGCATTGAGAGATTGTTATGGGAGGGCAAACAGGAACTACTGGAAAAGTGGGTAGCGTTTCCCCTGGGAACTGTTACCCCATTGGTTAGGGAAGAGCTAGACATCACACCCACCCACTAACTTAAGCAAGGTATAAATGTGTCACCCCATTCCACTATCCTCAGCATGCTTTCTGGGCCTGAAGAAGATCAGAAGAGAACTGGACTTGCTGTCTGTGGCCTAAGAGGAGCCCAGAAGGACTGGACCTGGTCCACGCTGTACCCAGGTCAAAGAAGTGGATTCCATGCATCTATTTGGCTGACATCCTGTGTGGCTACAGGGACTCAACAAGTTGCAAGAGGTCTTTTTCATGCAGTGTCCAGATGACCAGTTGCAACTAGGTCTGGATTAGATGTTGTTATTGCCCTGTGCCTAACACCCTGAAAATCTCTAAGAGTCTTCCCTGAGGTTGGGGGTTTTAGATGTGTATTCTTGTGGTTGTTTGAGCAACAGAAAAAAGTTTGGAAACTTTAGAAAACCTTTTCTCCAGAGTTCCAGGGGAACCTGCTAGAAAGAGTGTCCAGCTGGCAATTCAACATTGTCAGAATGGATTTCAGCTTTGTCCAAGACAAAGGTCCCCTCATCTTGGAAAAACAACTGTCATTCTGCATTGGGAATTCCAACATTTTCAGCGAGAACATTCCAAAGCTCCAAAGCACCAGAGGTCGAGCAGGACCAACCTGCTTCAGGTATCTTTCCATCGGTTAGATAGCAGCAACTACAGCTTTTGCTGTGACCCACTTGGGAAGGCTTTTTCCTCTAAAAAAGTGACAAAGTCCTTTTCTGCATTGGGACTTAGAAGAAATTGCAAACATGTTCTGGAGTGGGATTTAGAATCACTTCCAGACTTCGGTGGGGCCAATCCACTTAATACAACTGACCCAGGCTCCATCGTAGTCGGCATCCAGTTGCTATTGGGTCCTGGCCTACTGCAACTATTGACTACCATTGGTGCTTTGCGCTCTTTGGCTCTTTTTCCACTTAAATTTATAAAAAATCATATCTCTGGTTGCCCTTACTGGTAGGGGTGGGTGTCAAACGGCGCTCTGCCGGTGAAGTTTGTCCACTCTGCGATCCGCTTGGAGCACAGAGTTCGGAACAAAACTCTGCCCACCCCGTGTGGTGGAGTTTACCGCCCACCTATTGTCATTTATGAAGCATTCTGCCATAGCAGTAACCATTCCACTGATGTGTTCTATGCTTGCACGGTTTTGCAGGCTAATTCCTCATCCCGAGGTGATTGGTAGAGAGGTTGCAGATTAACAGCCCTGCCCTTGGGAAGCCCCGCCTTTCTTGTATAATGAATCTCCTGAACTTATAGCTCTGCAGCACCACTGCTACCTGAATCAGTCGCTAAAATTGAGCAACTTTTATCCCAGTGATAAAGAAGAGCTGGTTGCAGCATCTCATCTTGCAGAGAGTTAGAGAGACAGCTTGGGCAATGAGCATGGGGAGCGAAGGCCACAGCGACGCCCAGGGCTGGACTGGGAAGGATCCCAACCAGGGGCTTAGCTAGGGGGGGGTGGTGAGGGCGGTCTGCCCCAGGCGGCACTATTTTTGGGGCGGCATGCAACTGCTGAGTGCAGTGCACGCACGCCACCACCACCTTATATAGGCCTGTGACGTCACACGAGCTTCCGCAATGTTGACTGCGCGCAGGGCGAAGGCGTCAGGTGGTGGCAGGCCGACGGAGCTGCAGGCAGAGAGAAGTCAATTGTTTATCCCTCCGCCCGTGCAGCCAGGCATTGCTAATGCCAGAGCCCAGCCCTGGAGCGCCGTTCTGTGAGATAACTCACTTTGTGAAATGGAAGACTGAGTACCATCAACTCTAGAAATAAAAAAGTAATAACGGGAATACAGCTGCAAGTCTATGTTAGCAAGTTGCAAAACATACAATGAAGCATGTTGCACAATCCAGTGAACAGTGTGACATCCTTCTAAGAGACTCACTGCTCAGTTGTGTAACACACTCCCTTTTACCTGCACTGAGAGATCTGACTCCACCCGAGTGACATTACAAGAGGCCTAACCTGTAGCCAGACGTGTGAGTGACTCTGCCACAGCCCTACCATCCTTCCAGAAGCGTCAATCCGTAGGGAAATCTGCCTCCTTCTAGACTGTCCACTCCACCAGTAGTCATTAGGAGAGCAATATATAAGCCAATCATTCTCCGAAGGGCCCCAAGAACATGGACCCTTCCCTCCGGGCCTCGGCATGACAACATGCCTTGCAGCCTTCAAACAAGATCTCAAAGCTCTTCTCTTTGCAAAACACATGCGTTAAATTATTTTTCTTCCACTCACTTTCAATTGTGGGGTGGACTTGCTTAGTGAAGTGATCCGTCCACTTTAGGGGTCTGTGTTCGATTTCTTGGTCACGGGTTCAAATCCCGGTGGCTTCACTCAGCCTTTTATCCATCTGAGGTCGATAAAATAAGTACTTTTGAGTTGAGTCACAATAAACATCTGTTCTTCAGCACCAAGATAACCTTGGGTGCACGTGCACTTTACAAAGTCACATGTTAACGAATAATCCACCATCAGATGGTGGATTTTTTCAGGGAGGGTGGGAGATCCCGATCTCTCACACTCCCTGCTACTTAGAGCTCAGCCCATGACGGAAATTACTCAAAAAGGAAACTCCTCGGATCCAAAGTCTGCTCTGCCCAGTTGCCATAGTAACTCTGCAAGAACTGGTGGCATCCCTGTGGCTGGATGGAGCGTGGCTGATCTGCCACAAGCACTGGGTGGAGTTCTCCATGAAAGACCACTGTGAAAGGGGCATTGGCCTCTCAATGCAAGAAACTATTCTTTCATTAGGATGCTGAGAAACACCACAGCATGTTAGGGACACGGGCATTCTGGACACTGACACTTCAACACTAATTCTCGGGTGCACTACCAGTGCCCTCGCGTGTTGGGAATTCCACCAGCACACACGGCATTGATGGATTTTGCACCAGGGCGTTTTCTGCTAATCTGTGCTTCCAAAGATGGGTTCATCTACTTCAGTGGAAATCCCTATTCCCCCTTGGCAGAAATAATCTGAGGGACAGATTTACAAGAAACTGACGCATCTGTAGAGATGCTTCAGTTTCCCTGCGCCTGCGGTAACCTTGCGTGACCATGAATGTGCCCTATTTAAAATACGGCGCACAATGGCGCAAGGATTGACAGATGCGACAGAAATTCTGACGCATCTTTTGCCCCAAAAGACATGCATTGCTGGAGTCATGTTGCAAGCCCGACGCAACTCCAGTTCTAAGGGCACACAGTAAGTCATTCCCTGTGAATAATTATTTGCTGTTTTTAAAAGATAAAGAATCACAGGCTTCAACACTGTTAAGTTGGTTGTGGGTCACCAGAGCACATCATGTTTGTGCACGTCCCCACTGCTTTAATGGGGGACCATGATTTTTGGTCATTTACTGTCAGCTGTAGATGACGGATCCCCAAGCAGTACTAGGAAAAAGGAGGGGTTGTGCCCAAATTACCCTCATGTACATGAGCACATGACATCAAAAAGATGTATACAAATACAAAGGAGCACAGAGGGATCGATTCAGTATTTATTTGTAATCAAGGGTAAATTAAAAGCCTTGATATATCCAAAAATGAATTTTATAAAGTAATGAATACACAAATTATAGTCACATATATAGCTATATCAAACAACTAGGTGGAGCACATAAAACGAGCAACAAATGATTATATACAACGAGAGTACCTTCACTTGTACTCAATCTTTCCATATAATACAATATACAACATATACATCGCATATATATGTATATATACTAGCAGCCCGCCCCAGCGTTGCCTGGGGCAGAAGGGGGCTGGGGGCAGCATTTGAGGCTTGCGTGCACTAAGGGCTCCCGCCCGTCCCTCTGTGCGTACCCGCTCCCGCCCCGACTCCCTCCCGCCCCGACTCCAATGTGTCCCTTTACCTTACCTGAGCCGCCGCTGGGGGCAACATTTGAGGCTTGCGTGCAGTAAGGGCTCCCGCACATCCCTCTGTGCGCACCCGCTCCCGACCGACTCCAATGTTTCCCTTTACCTTACCTGAGCCGCCGCTCCTCACTTCACCGCCGCTCCATGTCCGCTGCTCCTCCTCGTCATGACGCACCTGAGCCGCCGCTTCTCCCCGCGCTCCTCACTTCACCGCCGCTCCATGTCCGCC
The DNA here is from genome assembly GCF_964263255.1 of Lissotriton vulgaris. Lineage (NCBI taxonomy): Eukaryota > Metazoa > Chordata > Amphibia > Caudata > Salamandridae > Lissotriton > Lissotriton vulgaris. The sequence continues at coordinate 588,338,097 of NC_141694.1, forward strand.
GCCCCTCCTCGTCATCACGCACGTTGCGGCCAGCGCTACATCGTGGCCAGCGCAGCGTCGCGGCCGGCGCTACTTTCAGGGCACTACTTTTTTTAAATGTTATATTTTTAAATTTACGTTTTTAAAAAAAACATTTATAGCCTATGTCCATCTGCACACCCTGACAATTTCTACGATGTATCGGGTGTGTGGATTGGCACTGTGGTTCCCGAGTTTACCTGGCTCAAAGGTGTGTGTTCTCTCTTTATAGTAGTAGTATAGATTTACACACGAATTTCACAACAACACAGCCCTACAAAAAAACAAAAAAAAAACTCATTTTTTTTACACAAACAATAGTTATATATCTATGTGCGCATTCCTGAATTTCAATGCTACACTCCCAGGTAGTCCTATGTAACAGCACCTGGGGCAATTAATTACCCCAAAATGATTATTTAAACCGGCGCTTATGCTACAGTCTAGCACAAATTAACAATTGAAACTGACTCCTCCACAGAATGTCGACGCAGTTGCGGTCGCGTTTCAGCCACACGTATCTATTGGCTTCCTCAGGACAGAAGAGCCAAATTACACTAAAAAATAATGAACATTATTTTCAATATATACACAACAAACAGTTCTGCCAAGAACACACTGTCCCGTAGGTTACTAATGTAGTGCCTTGAAAACAAGAGCAGGATGGAAGGGTGGAGAGAAAGAAGAAAAGGCAAAAAGGGGGGTGGAAGAAAAGAAGGCACATGAAAAAGGTTTAGCAAAAGAGGAGGAAAAAAGAAGAAAACCACAAACACAAGTGAACATATGGATCAAGAACACCACCACCTGTGTAAATACTCAAGAGTTGGTGACACGCTGCACCTGGAGAATTAAGAGTGGTGTAAAAGCCCCCGTGAAATCATCACCAAATACCCACGCATCCCAGGACGGGGTAGGGCCAGACCAAAAGGTCAAGGGAATCTCATAAATACTCACGGTATCCAACGATAAATTATGGACCCTGTGCACCGTGGCTGGAGAATCCAAGGTTGGGGTACACCCCACGGGGGGTACCTACGCATGTAAAAGAGGGGTAAATCTATAATGACCGGGTATGTATCCCAAAGTGCATTAAATAAAAACACCAAAAAAGAAAAGGGAGATCAGGCATCGAGTCAAATGAAGCGTAAAAGGCCGCTATTTCCACGCATACCTATGGATTGGTGCCCACTTCAAGTGCCCACTCGGTAGAAAATTACACAGCAAAGGAAGGGATAAATTCTTCTCTCTCTGAGATGAAAAATAAAGCACTTTACGAGGACAAATTCTGAGCGAGTGAAAGAACTACTGCTGCTCGATTATCTACATAAAGCTCAGTGGAATGCACTGCAGTATATGCCGCACCACTATGCACAAGGTCCCACCGTGGGATCCACACACGAATATTAAAAGGCACACTCACTAAAATAAAGCAGCACAGCTCCGACAAGTGAAACTCTGGCCATGCTAAATATCGTGCTAGGGAGCGGTGGAGGACTCTATATATGCATATTTACAAAAAAGCGTGGAGGACTGAACGTACCTTGCGGCTAAAGTCCACACGGCTAAACGATTTCAGGATGCATCGGGAACAAAGTTTACCGGCATAACGTGTGCCCGCTAGGGAAACCTTCTTTAACATTTACTCCATTAACGTGCTGACCTCACAAGTCTCGGCGTGCGGATCGCTGAAATAAAAAGCGGACTTACGTATACCCCCAAATCCATGGGAATGGAAAACGTATCGAAGTTCTAACCACATATTCCGCCATCTTGCAGGTGGAAAGGGGCCAACTATAGACTGGACACTGGGAACCTTGTAGTATGAAGGGCTGCCGATTATCAGCCCCTAAGGATGCCATACAAAGGGAAATCAATCCCATACAATCACACATGGTCCACACGGGGAAAACGGGGGAGAAACGGAAGGGGCAGGAAGAAAAGAACGAGGGGAAAGAAAGGGAAAGAGAGGGGGAGGAAAGGAAACAAAGAACGGCACTGGAATGTTACCGCTCATAGTCCCATATTTACTAAAAAAACACCCAAAGTGAACAATATTATAATAGTGCTGCCAATATTCAAACTGGCAAACACATCTTGGCACTGAATATGGACCCAGGGCTTACAATCTCGAAAGGGAAAGTCAATTAACACCTGTAACCAAAAACAACATCATTAGTATTATACATTTTGAACAGTGTAAACAAATAGATACCTGCAACAATCGGAGACCATCATGAATATCTATCTGATTTCAACAGTTCTATCTGGACAATCATAAAAATGGAAAACTAAAGACGGTCCCATATATTACTATCTGGACAGGTATATATGCAGTTGTACTAGCATATATTCTTAGAGCTTAAGCTAAGCCAGTATCCCAAATAGATATACTTTAATGGGGGAACGATGATTTTTTGTCATTTAATGTCAGCTGTAGATGACGGATCCCCGAGCAGTGTCATGTATGTGCAAGTTTGCATTCTGCTGAGGTGATTACCAGGTAATTGTTCACCCAGCTCTCTGATGGATTCACATGCGGTTTTTCCCCAGATAGATCAGGCAGTCTGTGTGTTCTCCTTTGTAAGGCCGGTCACCGGATATATTCAACTGTGTAGCCTTGGACCATATCATGTATGTGCATGTAACTTGCTTGATCAAGGTAACTATTAGCCGCGATACTACGTGTCTCTCGGACCTCTTTCAAGTGCTTGCTGTCCTTTTTTCCCAGCAACCCCCCGACCCAGCGGTGGCAATCTGAGGGATAGCCCCGGGCGCCCCAAGCTCTAGAAACGCCACTGATCCCAACGCAGGCATGGCAGTTTTGTCACACCAGCCAGCCCCCACACGGTGCGCAGTTAGCGAGTCTGACCACTACAAAGGGAGCTTGAGGGGAGGAGGGTGTAAATGTGAAGCATCAGCTGGCCCCGGGAGTCCCTGCTCATCATGCGGGCACTGGGTACCCCACTGCGTGCTGCCATGGGCTGAAGATGACGCCTTCTATGGCCCTCCTTTGGCGACTGCTCTTACTTTCATCTTGTAGTTCAGTGACACAGTTTAAAAATAATCTGGACATTGTTTGCATGATTTGTAGGAATGAATCTTTGAATCCGTTCTCAGTGTATTTGTTGCAAATGCAGGGTTAAGACTGAAGAGCACCTATTATTTAAAGCTCTATTAAAGGAATGAGAAAAGGAGGCAGAAGTGAACTTTTGGGAGTGGAACACTTTCTATTCTTAAGTGCTTTGTGTACTGGAAATACCATATTGTGCATGCAAAAAAGCACACAACTTTCCCCCAGCTGAAATGCGAGCCCTATGTAGTCTGCTCTTGGTTTTGTGTTTGCAAATCAGTGCATTTTAGTTCTTCTAATTTGCTTCATTTTAACTAACACATAGTAGTCTATAACAAGGATTTGTCCATCTACTATGTAGCTTTCTTGTCTGACAATTGGTGTGATATTACCCATGTCACTATCTTCTGGGGCATTAGATGTGTTTTTTAGCAGCCAGTGACTAGCATTTGAAAACTGCTTCTGTCACTTCGAATAAGCTGACTGACTTAGTGGCTCTTTCCAGGGCTGAACTCTCTCCTGCAGGCTGTGGGTCTGATGTCTCCTCTCCAGACACACAAATAGTCCTGGGTTTGCCACTGCTCCTTTCTCTATCAAGGCTGCCTTGATTAAATGCCTTCGCATCATGTTTCCTCAGCTGTGCAAGTAATTGTAACACCAGCGGGACTTAATTACGGTGTTTGAATGCCCGATCACCGCTTCAGTCACTTTTATATTATATCCTTCAGTCCACGCAACTGACCTGATTAATTTGAAAACTGCCTTTCATGTGCTCTGATGCCTTCTTTTAGGCATGAATGCAAGATGGAGTGCAAGCGGGTCCCTGGACGGCCATGCAGGACCCAGGAACATTTCCCTCTTCGCATTTAAAGTAATTAAGATATCCAAGTGACAAGCAGTAAATGTGTGTGGAATGAGGCCCCATGACAGGGTAGGAACACTATAGTGCCAAAACGCAGTGGAGTAAGAGCACTATAGGGTGTATTAGCAAGGACTTTTTCGCTGTTTTAGCGGCACTTTTTGCTGCTAAAGCGACAATTTTTTTATCGCCCTATCATCAAGCTGTAGCTAACAGACGTTAGCGACAGTTTTCTGACGATAGCGGGTGGTTTTCCTATCGCCTTGCATACCAGCGATGGATTATCGCTAATGACATGGAAGGTAGGCATCTCCAACTAGAAGCGACTGAAAACATTTGCTAATACTATTTCCTCCTATTAACAACCAGGCCCGGCTACAGGAATTTTTATTTGGGTGGGCCAAGGGTGCTTTCGGGTGGGCCACTGCGGGCCCAATTTGTCGCTTCTGGAGGTAGTCTACAAGCCATAGATTACATCATAGCTACTTGCAAACAGTCACCAAGATACAAGGATTGCTTCTGTGTGTATACAGAGCATGTGGAGAGGTATTTATTGGCGCCCCACCACTAACCTCTTTCTCTAGCAGACAGTCTACAGGCATGGATGGACTCACAACAGCCTTCAAGAGACCTGAGACCCCCTCCACTCAAAGGGAACCTGCTCCATCTTGCAGAGGCACCCTGAGTTGTCAGCTGCAACTACGGGGTGAAGTACATTGGGAATGACCTGCTCTTCAGACACACACTGACACCTTACAGATGTCACACTGTGTCCTGTGTCTCTCAGAGCCTCCAGCCTCCTCCCATTGATGGTCACCCACTGCCCGTATTTCTTAGTGTTCTCGGGCAGGTAGGTTTCCGATTTCTTGGGGCAATTAGGGGCAATGTGTCCCACCTCATTGCAGTGATAGCAGGTAGGGGGACCCCTGTTGTCCTGCCTGCCCCTAGGGGGCCAGGTTGGTTTAGGCTTGGGGGGCTGGGACTCCTTTCCCTGGGAACTGTTTTGGGGCCCTTCTGAGAACTCGTTTTGGTTACCCTTGTCCCCCCCCACTCTTCTGCTGGGGACCCTGCCCACCTTTGGCTGTGGTATCCACAATTCTTCTGTGGACCCTGGTGCTGGTCCAGCGGTCCGCCTCCTTAGCAAGCTCAATGGGGTCCATCAGCTTGCTGTCTATAAGATGCTGGCGCAGCTCTGGAACACATAGACTACTCAAGCGCTCCCAACTAATTCAATTTAACAATCCCTTATAATCAGTTACTCTGCTGCCCTTCATCCAACCTTCCAGTGCATGCGTGTACAGATTCACACACTCCATCCAAGTCTCAGACTCTTTCTTCTTGGAGTTCCTAAACTGTTGTCTATACTTTTCTGGAGTAAGTCCATACCTGAGACATAGGGCCTCCTTCATATTGGGATACGTCATGGCACCTGCCAATTCTAAGGGCTCTAGAGCACTCCTCCCAAAAGCCTCAAAATGTTTCCACAGGTCCACCCCCCAATGCTGCTCAGGCACACCATTCATTCTCAAAGCAATGTCATACGAGGTAAACCAGGCATTGATATCCTCACTCCTATTATAATTCTGTACCAAATCCTTGGGGATATATATTTTACCCCCTTGCACTGGCTGTGCGCTGCCACCACTTGAACCGGACTCCGCTTGCTTGGCCGTGATATCCAGTTCTCTCATGCTCAACTCATGAGCCAAAAGCAATTTCTTTTCTTCCTGGGCACAAGCATTCTTGCTCTCCTCTGCCACCCTTTCTTTTTCTACTTCCAATTGCTTCCTCTTCATCCTCATGACTTCCAATTCATGGTTTCTTACTCTTTGATTCTTCTCTAACTCTTCTGGAATGACACCCCTATGGGAATGGCTGCTGCCAGGCCTTGAGCCTGTTCTGCTCACAGGCAGATCTTGGGGTTGAAAACCATCCCTTCCACTTGCCTTATTTTAGTCTTGGACCTCCCACCAGGCATTCAAGACTCTCTGCGACTTATCCTTCCTAGAGCTGCTTTTCATGGGGCAATCAAAATCTTTGCAGAATTGTTTAAGCTGATCAACTTTGTATGAATACAGATCCTCAATGCAAAACTCCAATTCTGCTGGCTCACTTGTTGTCTTCCTATGCTGAGACATGATGCTTTGAAAAGTTACTCCAAAATAGAACCAAAAATAAAATCAAAACACAGTATGTGGTTGCGTAGTCGTCTGCACTAAACTAGTGATGTACACCAATTACTGTGGGTCAAGTACAAATACAAGTTCAAATCATCACCGCTGACCACCAATGTTAGATCTGTTTTTTTTTTGTTGGCATAGGTAGGCACCAATGGCCAAATATGGACCCTTGCTTCTAGTCAGGGCAAGAGGGATATACTCTTTAGATAATCCCTGCTCACCCCCTTGGTAGCTTGGTACGAGCAGACAGGCTTATCAAAGGCAATGTGTAAAGTATTTGTACCAACACTCACAGTAACACAGTGAAAACATCACAAATGGACTACACACCAGTTTAGAAAAATAAAGTATATTTATCTAAACTACACAAGACCAAAACGACAAAAATCCAACATACACAGTTCAAGAATATGATTTTAAAAGAGTTCAAGGGTTTGCGTCAAAATAATCCACAGTTGCATCACTTTTAGCCCAAAGTACCTGTAGATGCGACAAAAGTTCCAAGTGGCAACTGCAGCGTCGGAAAACAAGTGATGCGTCACTCCTGAGACCCTGGGAAGGCGATGCGACAACCCCGCTGCATGCAGTGGGCGTGTTGCGATGAATCTGGTCTGTAAGGGGAGCGAAGCGATACCTTGTGTGGATTCCGCAGCGCAGCTTATCCGGTAGGATGCGTCTCGCACAGACACAATGTGACGATCTTCGGGGTGGCGACGATCATTGGTGCAGCAGCAATGCGCGGCGCAGAGTTAATCCTCTTCTGCCGCTGCCCCTCGATGCACTTGCGCTGGAGTCTGTGACGATGTTCGCAGCGTCGGGATGTGGTCTGCAAGCAAGCGGTGTGACGGTTTCTCTCAGCGATGACAGACTCTGCGACGATACTCGCAGGGACAGGAATCTTTCCGCACTGTCGACGATGCGCTCTGCAAGCGATATATGCATGCAAATTGTAGATTTCTTCTTTTCTTGTTGTCCAGCTCCCCAAACAGCACGAAACAACCTCCAGAGGCCCCACATATGGATCAAGCTCTCCAGGCAGGTCACAGCAACTGCAAAGTCCTTCTCCTCTCCTTGGCAGCAAAGCAACTGCAGGTCAGCCTTACAGCTGGTCAGTCCTTCTTCTTCGTCTTCCAGCTTTCTCCTCGGCAGAGGTTCCTTATTGTTTCCAGGATGATCTAAAATTCTGTGGTCTGGGTATCCCTTTTTATACCAATATTTCCTCTGTTCTCTGAAGGCAGAGAGGCCTTTGCCTTGTTCAAATCAGTTCTGGTCAGTCCTGGAGCACTCTGTTTGCATGTCTCCTTCTTTCCTTTGAGAGAGAGGGGCAGGGTCGTCAGCCGCCCAGCAGGAGGTGGAGCCAGCATTGTGGGAGGCAGGCACAGCCCTATTCAGGCCCAGGAGCTATCCCCTCCCACCACTCAAGATGCAGATGGAGCTATTCAGCCCTGTGCTGACTCAGCCATCCTCCTGGAGCCACCCCAGCCCCTGTCACTCAAAAACCAGACAGTCACTTCACAAACATGCACACATACACAGAAAGGTCATACAAGAAAACAGCCACTTTCTAAAATTGATGTTTTCAAACACAGGATTTAAAACCATCCTTCCTAAAAGATGGGTTATTAAATTCTGAGTTCAGGGATACCAGATTTCAATTTTCTATCTTGCTCCTATGGGAAGATACGCAGGTAAACATTATACACAGCATTCCTCATTCTAGCCTATGGGCAAGATAGCCTTTTAATATTGTTAAACGAAAATGGCTGTAATTCACTATCAGAGTATGTCACCCACACTAGTACATGCTCTACCTTGCACATACACTGCACCTTGCCCAAGGGAGTACATCTAGCCTTCCATAGGGGTGTCCAATGTGTACAGAAAGGGAACGGTTAGGCCTGGTCAGGTCAGCATGGCAGTTAGCAACTGCACACAGGCACTGCGGTGGCAGGCCTGAGACTCCATTTAAGGCTACTCATGTGCGTAGCACAATCAGTACTGCGGGCCCACTAGTAGCATTTGAATCAGCAGCCATGGCACACTCAGTGCACTTTACTAGGGACCTACTGTTAAAACAAATATGCCAATCATGGATAACCAATCACAATAATAATTTACCCAGGGAGCACTTGCACTTTGACACTGATCAGCAGTGGCAAAGTGCCCAAAGCACCTAAACCAGCAAAAACGAAATCCAGCACAGCGTCAAAAATACAGGAGGTAGAGGCAAAAAGTCAGGGGAAACCATGCCAAAGATGCCAGGTCTAACAATGAGTTTGTAATATCAAAGACAGCTGCCTGGAATCCCTCTTTCTTGTGTTTGTTCCTTCTTTTTTCTCTTTTTGCTCTTTCCCCTTTATTGATAATTGGTTATTGCTGATTTACTGCTGGTTATCATGTGTATTGAATAGTATATGTTCCTTATGTATTTAATATTAACAACAAGGGGTGGTGAGGGACAGAGTCTCTGAATTAAACAGAATACTCTCACCCAGTCAAGAGATCAGGGCTAGATCCAACACCGTTTTTTAGCTCACTGCACCATCCCAGTTTCAGAACCTGGCTGTATGCAAATTAGTCTGTTCCTGTCCCAGTGCATGATGGGAACAGGGCAAACCAAACTACAAAAGCCAATTCTTTCACTGGGAAGGAAACAAGCTACCGGGGACCGGTTTCTGGCATTTCAGCCTCTTCGGCCCGGCTTGCTTGAATCCTGATGGTGCAATGAGCAAGGGACTCACATCTGAGTATACCCTTCCACGCTTAGGGTGGACAAAAATATTAACAACAAGGGGTGGTGAGGGACAGAGTCTCTGAATTAAACAGAATACTCTCACCCAGTCAAGAGATCAGGGCTAGATCCAACACCGTTTTTTAGCTCACTGCACCATCCCAGTTTCAGAACCTGGCTGTATGCAAATTAGTCTGTTCCTGTCCCAGTGCATGATGGGAACAGGGCAAACCAAACTACAAAAGCCAATTCTTTCACTGGGAAGGAAACAAGCTACCGGGGACCGGTTTCTGGCATTTCAGCCTCTTCGGCCCGGCTTGCTTGAATCCTGATGGTGCAATGAGCAAGGGACTCACATCTGAGTAAGAGTGGTCTGCTTAATTCAGACACTCTGTTCATCACCACCCCCTTTTCTGAATCGTTTTTGGCCACTATAGGTGTGGCAGGGTATACTCAGACATGAGTCCCTTTCTCACTGCTCCATCAGGATTCAAGCAAGCCGGGCCGAAGACGGCTGAAATGCCAGAAACCGGTCCCCGGTAGCTTGTCTCCTTTCTGGTAAAGAATTGGCTTGGTAGTTTAGTCTGCCCTGTTCCCATGATGCACTGGGCCAGGGACAGACTGATTTGCATATAGCCAGGTTCTGAGCTGGGATGGGGCAGTGAGATAAATAACGGTGATGGATCAAGCCCTGATCTTTGGACTGGGTAAGAGTGGTCTGCTTAATTCAGACACTCTGTTCATCACCACCCCCTTTTCTGAATCGTTTTTGGCCACTATAGTTGTGGCAGGGTATACTCAGACATGAGTCCCTTTCTCACTGCTCCATCAGGATTCAAGCAAGCCGGGCCGAAGACGGCTGAAATGCCAGAAACCGGTCCCCGGTAGCTTGTCTCCTTTCTGGTAAAGAATTGGCTTGGTAGTTTAGTCTGCCCTGTTCCCATGATGCACTGGGCCAGGGACAGACTGATTTGCATATAGCCAGGTTCTGAGCTGGGATGGGGCAGTGAGATAAATAACGGTGATGGATCAAGCCCTGATCTTTGGACTGGGTAAGAGTGGTCTGCTTAATTCAGACACTCTGTTCATCACCACCCCCTTTTCTGAATCCTTATGTATTTAAAGCTTTGCTTTGTATGGTATCATGATTCATGTTATGGATTGAAATAAAAAATGAAAAAAATAGAATGGGACATGTTTTTCTAAGACGTGTATCTCCCTTGTACATGAATGTAACTATATGGTATTTCTATATCCCACGCCTAGCTAAAAGGCAGCAGAGTGTACTACAAGGTCAAAGACATGCATAACATTGAGTAAGGGGAGAAAAAATAATGCTCATCTGCAATGCAATATATCAATGTCTAGCAACAGTAATCCGGTTGCTAAACACTGAAGAGTTATTGACTCCCAAGATGGGGTGGTTGCCCATTCCCTTTGTTAATGTTACAAAATGTTTGTTTGGGACTATCCTGCCTACTTTCAAACAGACTTTTCAATATGTTTTTTTAAAGATGTTTTTATGAACTAACAGGCACATGCATCAAAGGATTTTGCGATTGCAAACGGTGCGAATCGCAAAAATCGGCCGTTTGCGATCGCAAAGTCTGCATTTGGAATGCATGAAGGGTAAAGGCCCTCGCAATTTGAAAATTCGCAAATATTTGCGAATTCTCAAATTGCGATTGCATTTAAGGAATCCCATTTTGCGATTCCTTAAATGCAATGCATGAAACTTTAATAAATTGCGATTTCGCAATTAGAGGGAGCAAATTACCATGAGGTTGTACCTCATGGTAATTTGCAAAAACTTTGAAAAATGCACTTTTGTGCATTTTTCAAAGTTTCATGTTGTGCACACACATGCCCTTAGGGCATGTGTGTGCTCAACGTTTGTGCACAGATTGATTTCAGGGGTGCAACAGGGTGTCCTTTGGACACCCCTGCACCCTTGAAATCGCATTCTCCATTTGCGATTCGCTAATTGCGAATCGCAAATTGAGAATGTCTTCCCATTCATTCCTATGGGCCCCTAGGCCCATAGGAATGAATGGGGAGGTATTCCTTAATTGCGACTCGCAATTTGCGAGTCGCAATTAAGGAATATTAAGAAATCGCAATTTATTTAGCGATTTCTTGATGCATTGCATTTTGCAATTCCTTAATTGCGATTTCTTATTTTTCGCAATTAAGTAATCGCAAAAAGCAATATTGATGCATGTCACTGTAAGCCCTGTTTCTTTTAAAGAAAATTTGCTATATTTAAAAAACAATATGTAAAAAGCAAAGGAAGGCATGGTGGTCTGCTGACCCAAGAAGGTCACCAATCAGAGGGAGTTGCAACATGCAGCCTAGGTCAGTTTGCAACCCAATCTGAATAGAAATTTCATAAACAGACTTATTAGTGCCATGGTTGGTTTGCAAAATTCTGTTCTATTTTTAGAAAGTCAGTGCCCACTTTGAGACAACTTTTTGCAAATGGAATTTTCATACGTCTGGCCTTCACTACTGTCTCTAAGAAATGGAACACACTGTCCCTCCTGTAGATTACATCATAATATTCACACAATTTCTACAGCACCCAAACTGATTTTATCTAAAAGCAAAATGAAGCTATTTCATGTCTGATGTTTTTGATGCCACAGTAACCAGGTGGCCGTCCAAACTGCTTAATGACTGCCAATAAATGTTTATGTTCTAAAAACTACTTTAGCATTGCAGGCACATCATTGATCTGTTCTGTAGTTAAGTGCGCTCTGTACGACATCATTCAGCTGTAAAAAATTAACATTAAAGCAATAAAATGTACTCCACAACTGTAATACAAAGTTAAATACCATGTAATGATTTTCAAACCTGGCAGTCATATTCTCCAAAGGCTCAAAGTAAAATCTAAATGATTCATCATCTTCAGCGCATCACTTTAAAATTGAGTTTCAAATTGAAAATATACTTTCCCATTCACAAAGCAATTCATGCCTTCAAGTTCTAAATACATCTGCAAAAGGCTATTTCTATGAGAATAACCTATACAAAAGGCTATTTCTATGAGGCTTTGAAATTCACAAACATCGATTTACACTCACAAATATTGAGTGGGAATTGCAGGTTGAGAACGCCCAGGAAAGTTTGGGGAACTCCCAAAGATACCTGTATGTGGAATGCACCTTTCCACTGCCCATTCCTATCCTGGAAAACGGTTGTAGATTTACTCCTGTCAAGCGCAGGAATAAATATTTTTCTGAAGAGGGATTGCAAAGGAAGTCATTTTACCACTGGGTAAAAATGTCCCCGATGGAGAGAAAACATTCGAAATGCAATTACGCTAACACCTTACACATTCACAAGGGTAATTGTAAAATTGGGTTTATTATCCCTGTAGGTGCCTTGGGTCCTTTCGTACATTCAGTCCCCATCCGTACACAAGTAAATAAAAAACAACTATTCATTCTGTGCTTTTGGCTCTTCAACGAACATTACACACAGTGGTATGTTCTTTTTTATTTTACACTTTGAAAGGAAGTCCGCTCTTTCAGCCCCCACATTCTGCTTAGTCATACAGTATAAAACAGTTGGATAACACAAATGTCAAAATTGGATGCATGTTTTTTTTTCTGAACCCTTAAAAGTCAGCTTTGTTTGTTTGCAGGAATGTGCTGTAGAATCCTAATGAGCTTAAGACACATCAGCGACGATGCATTTCAGGGCACCGTCTTTGTGTCCCACAAAGTCATACATTCAGTGTTTGGCGATAACGTTGGCAACATGTAGCAGGGGCAGCAGCGGCTGGTACTAGTTGTCCCTGCAGGTAAGTGACGTGGGGAGGGGGTGGGGCAGGGTGGGGGTTAGTAATCTATGGATTACGGAGCTTTACAGGTAAGTAAACATTTAAATAAATAAAACGATTTAGTTGCGTGCACTGCATCCCCAAATGCGATGCAGTGCGCGCAACGAAATTTGCTTTATTTATTTATATGTTTACTTACCTGTAAAGCTCCGTAATCCATAGATTACTACCCCCCACTCTGCCCCTCCCCCTCCCCACGTCACGGCCCTGCAGGTACACCTACTACCAACCGCGGCTGAGCAGGGGGTGGGGGTGGGGATGACTCCCCCCCCCGCCAAGCAGTGGAGGTGTGTTGCCTGCTTTCTGTGGCTTGAGGGCAGAGACCACAGTGAAGTGAGAAACAATGCAGACAGTGATCCCGTTCGAAATTCAGGAGCTTATTTATGAGGCTTTGCGCCAGTTTTGCACTGTTGTTGTGCCACTTTTTGTGTTGCATCGGCGGCACAAAGCATGCTCCCTGTTATGCCCTATTTACAAAGTGATGCATCTAAGCAGATGCGTCACTTTGTAAACCCCTGCCCTACATTATACCTGCGTCAGGTATAATGTATGCGGCGTCGTTCCCAGGCAAGTAAGCCTCATAGAAGTGACGCAGTGAAATCTATGAGATATCCCTGCACCACTTCTAGGACGCAAATGCATCAAAACCTTACGTCATGGCAGGCGTAAGGGTAACGCAGTGCTATATCCATAGCCCTGCCTCCTGCATTGCTGGAGTTGCATCACGCTTCTGACACAACTCCACCAATGCATCATTTTTGCGCCTACAGATACGTCAGTAAAACTGACGTATCTGGCATTCCTTGCAACATGATGCGTCATACAGTAAATAAAACACATCCATCATGTCGCAAGCAGGGCGCAATGAAAAGTCACGCATCGCTGCTTTCATGCAGGGATGCTTTACTTTTCATAAATGATGCCCTCAATGAGGGCCTGTTGGGAAGAGGCTGCTGATTACTTGTGTTTCCTGAGCACTGCGAGTTTGGTGGACGGGAAGTGTGAGGGTGAGAATGATGTTACTGTTGCTCAGGCGGGGGAGTCTCTAGGCAGGTCTTTCCTTTGTGTTTTAGATTGCTATAGGAATGCTAAATGACATCCAGATGCAACATCTTGCGCTTCATTGTGCTTATGCTGTGGGTGCTCCAGGTTGGAGGCGGGCTACCTGCCCTGAGAAGCATTACTTCACCAACTCACTAAAACAGACTCTGCTCTACTTAATCATGCCCTGATTATCGGAGGAAAAGGGGAAGAGCATCTCTAGCACAGACATTCAAAGTACAACATTCCTGTTTCCCTAGTCCCCTCAATCAGATTTTATCAGAAAATAAAACCTTATTTTTTTTTTACCCATGGTTGGTGATGGTGTATGTGCATGATTGTGTTCTCACGGCAGACAGTGATATTGTAACACATGCAAATAATGTTCCTTCTAGTATTCTGTATACTATCTCATAAAGCCTTCACAATATTCCTCAAAAACCCTGCATGAAAACTGACCTTGACTTAAAACTTCTGATTGTTGGCTCTTCTTTTGCACAAATCTCTTCTTTCATCCCATATTTTCCATGCATCCTCTCTCTGAACATGGCCTACCCCAAGCCACCTGTATATTTTGCCTTAACCCCTGTTATTGTATCCATGCAGATTACGAACACCTCATTTCAAATAGCACAGCCTCTGCTTGAAAAGTCAAACCCCTGTAGTCTAACAATTCCATAATTTTCTCAAGTGCATCCTTCAAAACCACTAGCCAATGCATAGACTCACATACCCTTCCCCCTCACTAAAGATCACACCTAACTCTTATTAATGTAATGTACCACATAGAAAGAGCACAAGACTAGCCCTAATAACCGAAAATAACCAAAATCCTATAACCTTGGAATCCAAAGCAGCATGTCGCCCGGCTTAAAGAGCTACAACATCTCGTATGGGGAAGTAAGTGCTGTAAATATGCAATTACGATACAAATACAATATATTACTCACACTAATAGCAATATAACACTCTCTGGTTTGGCAGTTGATTTTAGTTCCTACAGGCTGCATAATAATTCCTTTTTAATGCTGGATACTCTTACATTTCCATAAAACAAAACTGCTAGGCGGCAGGTTTATCACCCTAGTAGATCTCGTCACCATTTCCCCCTCTAACCTATGCCTGTTCAGGACCATTAACATTAAACAAAATATCTCAGACTGGACAACCCAGTGATGTAACCAGTTATGTGAACTATGAACATTAGAAATACCATAAAGGGACTTGCAGAGCTGTTCAAAGCTGCCAACTTACTGAAAACTATAAACTGCATGCCCATCTCTCTTACTTCTTCATCCCTCACACTACTAAGTGTGGGGTCCCATAACAAGATAACCACACCTCGGTGGCGCTTACGTATAACACAGAAACACTCCCACCCAAAATCAAAACGAAGACAACAACCTTCCAGCAACATATTCTATATGGTGTAGTCTGCTACTCGTGTAGGCAAGCACCTCAGCACCCCACGTTGGGGTAGTAAGCATAATATAAATATTGCAATACAATATGTGCATTTATGCATAGGGAAATGAGTTCTTAATGCTGTAAATGGGATTTCACCAAGGATTTCCAGGAGTACTCCTCCTATTATGCTACTATCACTGCTTGTAAGGAGCTACTGTGCTAAAGATTGACTAAAATTACATTACATGATAACACAGCCAGCACTGGTCTGCGGTTTAGTATACCTTATTTTATTTAGCTTTATTGCTTTTAAACTTGACTATAACTGGGTATGTTACCCAAAAAAATGTAGTGATACTATTGGTATTCTTGTGCAATTTATGTTATGAAATTGAGTACCACTGTAGTGGTTGTCTTACCATGTAATTTAGGATGGCTTTATTTGGGAACAGCACCTTTTAGGATACAGGAGGGCTACCACTTTCTGAGAGGGTCACTTCTTCATCTTTTTTTCTTCTAAAGCCCATATTGTCCTCCACAGAAAATCAGTGCACTAGGCAGGACATGGCTGTTCATTAACCCCTTAAGCGCTGCCGTCGGCCAACGGTCGTCGCGAGCACTACCTTGCCAGTGCTGCGCTTGACCGTTGGCCGACGGGCCAGCCGCGTTCCTGATTCGAACGTTCAGCACTGGGTGCTGAACGTTCGACGCAGCTAAGAGGTTAATAACTCAATGAGAGATGAATGTAGCACAGCACTGTCCAAATACCACTGTGGTTCGATCCCTAGTGTGTTTTCATCTCTTTTAGAAACACATGATTTATCATCTAGTAGATGCAACCATAAGTGACAGAAATGTTTTGACAACATATTTGGGGCAGACGGTCTTATAAGAAAGTCCACAGTAGATCACCTTGTCACCAGGTTGGAGCTTCATTCTGGCAATTGTCAATGAGATGATTGCATACTTTTAACTTTTCCTAAGTTATCCCTTCCATACATTTACACATCAACCTATTGTTGCTCTCTTAAGCCAGCTGCTGAATTCGAAGAAAGGCTGAAGTATACAATGATCAACTGTATGAGTTGAAGTAAATGTGACGAATTCTAATTATGAGTGAAAACAATAATTTGTGCAAATTCTACAGAGTGTAATTCCTCAATTTAATCCTGTTTGTTTTGATTTGGGAAGACCATCAACATAGTTACACATTTCCAATAAAACTGAGCCCAGATAATACTGTCATGTAAAAGAGGATCCAATTCTAAAATGATCACATTATTTTATCTGAAGCACAGAAAGTATTGTCTTTCAGACCACTGATAAGAAAAGGAACACCATTGAATTTTTCTGAATACATGACAGATGCCTCTATCAAGATACCAAATCTTAGCGTCAATGCACACGCGTATCTGTAATGCATACAGCTCATTTAGATATATTCAAAATTTCACAGTTGTATTGTTAATCTTTCAGTCTGTTGTCCAGTTCTGTTTTTCTACCCACACAGCCAACACGTGTTTCGTTGCAATTGGGGATTAACCAATGACTTCCTCAGGACGGTCTGTTTCTCAAGAATCCTCCAGTCTTGTTACTGGTTGTAATTCTGTACCGGTAAAGTCCATGTTGCGTACCATGAAGTGTAATTCCCCGTCTTCTAGAGTCCCGTAAAATGTGTTTTGACTATATTTGTAACATTTATTCATGGACGGTTTCTATATTTAACAAAACCCCATCCGGTAAAGTGGTGATTTATTCGTGACTATGGTTGAATGCATGATGATGTCACTTTTTGTCCACTTTAACATGCAGCTCAGCAAGTCAATCGCTTGCTGGCTTACATCTGGTCTTGGATGCAGGTCACAGGTTCGAATCCTGGCAGATCTGGCACAAACATTGTCCATCAAAGGCCGATAAAAAAAACCTGTTGATTTACATTTAGTAATAATAATTGTATGCCAGAAAATTATTTATTTAAGCCCTTTGGACGAAAGTGCTATTGAAGAATATATTTTATAATACATTTCTGCTTCATGGTCGTCAAATAGCTCTCTGGGCCCAGAACTAAAGCTGATGCATTTTTTGATATGTGGCTACACTTGCGACATAACTAAGATTACATTAATGTTTCTGCTTTCACTGTGTCCATACCGCGGTCCTGTAATTCATTCTTCTGGCTTTACAAATAAATAACATGCCAGTTCCTCTTTCTCTCGTGCAAGGTGAAATATAATTGGGTACTTGGAGGTGTGGTGCAGATTTTTTCAAAATGACTGTTTTCCTGGCATCAACATGTTTTTTTCTCTAAAACATGCTCTTTGCCTTTTAGTACGCGTGTTTTTCTCAGGTCAACAAACTGTTCAAGAGCATCCTGGTTTCAAGGATTGATACCTCGTACTAAACATGATCTATAACAAGCCTCCTGGGGTACATTTGAATGGGGAGTTCTCACCTTGTTCTCTTCCTCTCTGCGATAAGGAATGTGAATATGCCTAATGAAGAGGTTTTATGACACTGCCTAATAAGCAGCATCAAATATACCAGATCGCCCTTCCACAAAGTAACATATTTTCAGAAAATAATGTTGCAGTCTTTTGCGCGAACTGATATCTTCCTCAGAAGGTGGTCTAAATGAAACAACCACTGGCAAAACCAACAGGCCTCACTATTTTAAACGGCTCCACTATAGATATGCAATTACTAACATTAATTACACCAATGGCACAACTGTTTCCCTTTAGTCAAAATAATAATGGCAATAATATGCAACAAACCCAGGCATTTATATTCTGTTAATTGTACTTATATGTATATTCATTGAAAAAACCATAGGTTTCACACCAGTTATAGTTAGCTGGAAATTTTACTGACATAAAACCATTGAAATTCCAACGTTATAGTTAGTTGGACTCACTATAACAAGCGCGCCTGCAATGCACTGCTGATGACGTCACATATTACATCACTCATGACATCGTTTTGGTTTCCAAATGATGAAAGCCCGGGTCATGTGACCTGAAAATAACACTTTTCATTGGTTCAGGACAGGTTTTTTTTCTAAATGATGAAAGCCCCCACCTTTTTTCCTTATTCTGACTTTGTCCTTTGACTGAGGAAGACCTGTTTGGAGATCTGTGACTAATATTTTGTACTTTAAAATGGCTACAGTAGCAGCAGCAGCTGGAGCATCTGCACAACCACCACCACCACCAAGAGGACCACCACAACACCACAGTGGTGGAGATGAAGAAGAGGAGGTGGAGGAGGGGAGTAGGACATTCCTACCAGAAGACAATACCCCATATAGGCCAAAGCAGCACATTGTATGGGAGTTTTTTTCCATCCCAGAGGGCAAGAAGAAAGTGAATGCGCCAAAGGTGACTTGCCAAATCTGTGGCATTGAACTTTCAAGGGGGAACCCTAATAAGAAATACTCATTTGGCAATAACACCATGATTCGGCACATGCAGCGCAGGCATCCCAACAACTATGCTGCGGCAGAGGTGAGAGAACTGGCCAGCAACCCTCCCCAATCTTCACCCAGCACCTCCAAATGAAAGCAACCCACTCCATCGGGACCAGAGACAAGGGAGATGGTCCCAAACATACACCCACAGTTTGGGGAATACAAGATCTCTTGTATATTTTGTGGTAAGACCATCACCTATGGTGAGCAAAGCATAAAGCTCATCAACCGTGCTGGTGACAACCGCAATTGCCCCAAAAAACAATAATTTTTTCCTGATTTTTTTTTGCTCCAGTTGAGCCGTTTACAATTCCCTGTTTTTTGTTTCTCCCCATAAAAACAACAAAAAAAATATAAAATAGTTCATAAAAGCCAAAAAAAGTACAAAATGTTCCCAAAAAATTTTTTAAAATATAAAACAACAAAAAGAAGAAAAAAAACAGTTCTTTTTAGAACTACCTCCAATTTATAAAAAAAGGCTACACTTTTTAAAAACTCTGTCATTCTTTTTTCCCCATGGTACGCTCCCCAGTCCGCTCCCCGGTGCGCGTACCGAGCGCTCCCCCCGTGCAAATCAAAAAAAATAATTTATTTATTTTTGTCCCGCGGGGCCCTTTTATAGCCCCCACAACAAACCTAGGGGGTCAGGGGGGGTCTACTCTGCCCCCCTATGGTCATTTCCCCCTTTGTTTTTGCCACCTCTTGTGTCTCGATCCTTTTTTTTTTTTTTTTTTTTTAAATATTTTTATTGACGATTTTTACAACAATTTTTTTACCCCCCACCCCCCGCACCAGTCAGTATCTTTCAACAGCAGGTAAATTTCTGAATAATCACATAAAACAATTCCATTGCGTACTTGCATACTTCCATAATATGTACATCTTATAGCAAAACAAAACAAATTGGGGAAGAAAAAGAAGAACACAGTAAATAAGAAAACATTAATAAATCGCAGTTAAAGGGAAATATAAAGGGGGACAGAAGATACCCCAAAGAAGCATATGTAAGGCGTATAAATATTTTTTCACATCCAGCTCTGCACCCCCCTAGGCAGTTGCCATCCTACTTTTCCATTCTAAAATGGGCTTCCACAGCTGTAGTCCCAGTGCTCTACCCTTTTTCCCCCTTCTGGCATAGATAGCTTTCTCCAGATTATACATATGCAGTAACCTAGCCAACCAGTGCTGGAACGGGGGTGGTATCTTATCTTTCCGAGCAGCTGCTATACATAGGCGCAAAACAGCCATGGCCACAAACAAAAACCCCCCATTTTGATTTTGCTGTGAGTTACTCCCCTCTAGTCCTAGTAGTATTACTTCTGGTGTCAGCTTCAATTTATATGCCAAGGAGTTATCAAAAAATGTTTCAATACTTTTTATTAGCGGAGAAAGGTTTGGGCACCCCGCAAACATATGCACTATTTCTGCCTCCGTACTGTCGCACCTAGGGCACCTAACCCCCTGTGTTCCTCCCCACTGGGCAATTCTAGCTGGTGTGTAGTAGAGTTTGTATAGCGTCTTGTAGTGTTGTGCCTGCAGTGCCGCTGAACACAGGGTTTCCCGTCCTAATCTTAGTGACCTTAAGAATACGCCCTCTGTTACTCCTATTGCTTCCCTCCATTTAGTCTCATATTTTTCAAGGTCATCCCCTCGATGTTCTATTAGTTCAGCATACAGCCTTTTGATTGAGCAAGATTGGCCCCCCTCAACCATCTGTATTATCGGATTTGCTTTAAAACCCATCGGTCCACCTCGTTTATTACCTAGAAAGCTTCTTAGTTGTAAATATTTAAAAAAGGTCCTATTGCTAACACCAAATTCCTGCTGGATTTCTGTGAATTGCCTTACCCCTGCCTCCCCTATTAGATCTCCCAAGTTCTTAATTCCCAAACGAACCCATTCCTTAAATATAGCATCCGCAAATATTTCTGTGGGCAGCATTGGATCCTCCATTAATCTAGTGTGTGCATGAAGTCTTCCCAAGCCAAAACTTTTCTTGAATGCTTTCCATATTTTACCAGCAGCTTCTAGCGTCTTGAACCTGGTCCGCTTAAAATAGCTTGGCTCCGAGTATCTAAGGAAAGCATTGTTTGTCTCCCCGCCAAGTATTATCCCGTACACCTCTGTTGATCCCGTAGGAATCTCAATTTCCCCCTCAGCACCACCCAATAAACCCGTCATCTGCTGTAATGCTGCCGCCCAGTAATACATTTTGAAATCTGGCAACGCCCATCCCCCCCTGTCTCGTGGTAATGACATGTATTTCAATGCTCTTCTCGTCTTCCCCTGGGACCAAACAAATCGATTTACCATATTCTCCAACTTATTGAACCAACTCATACTAAAAAACAGCGGAATTGTTCTAAATAAATACAGAAATTTCGGCAACAAGTTCATTTTTACGTAGTTTACTCTACCTACTATGGACATATGTAAATTATTTACCCTATCCAGATCTTTCTTTGCTTTTGTAATAATGGGATTAATGTTAATTTCCACCAATTTTTCCAGTTCAGCCGTGATCGTAACACCTAAATACATCCCCTCCTCAACCACCCTTGCATCTGTACATATTGTGTAGACATTCTTTATAATTTGTGACTTGCTTTTGTTCAGAGCGTACCCTGCTATTCTTCCGAACCGATCTGCCTCTAATTCTATTTCCCTTATTGCATCTATTGGGCTAGGTGTAATGACCGCAATGTCATCTGCATATGCTAGGACCTTAATATCTCCCCTGCTAGTGTTTATTGGAATAATTCGATCGTTCTGCTCTAACCTCAATATCAAGGGGTCGATGTACATAGCAAATAATAGGGGCGAGCAAGGGCATCCTTGCCTAGTGCCCCTTGTAATATCCAGGGGTCTAGTGCGGCCAGAGTTCACCCTAACACAGGCAGTAGGGTTCGTATAGAGTGATTGAATGACTTTGACAAAAACCTCACCTACCCCTCCCCTTCTTAAAACCGCCCACAAATACTCCCATGCCACCCTGTCAAAGGCTTTTTCTGCGTCCAATAACATGGCCGCTATAGGTTTCCCTTCTACTTCCTGAACATCAAAAAGTGTTATCATTTTCCTGATATGAAGTGTAGTGCCCCTTTGTGGTATAAAGCCATGTTGATTAGTGCTGACTAATTGGGTTATTATCTTAGCGAATCTATCTGCCTGTATTTTCGAGAATATTTTAGTGTCTGCGTTAATTAATGTTATGGGGCGGTACGACCCTGGTTCTGTTGCATCCTTTCCTTTTTTCAATATTATTACGATGTCCGCCCCGGCCCAACTTACCGGTATTGCCTGGCCATGTTGCACCCCCCTAAATGTTCTTGCTAAATCTTTAAATATTGAGTGCAGAAATACCTTATAGAACTCTCCTGGTATCAAGTCTGGACCTGCTGCTTTCCCCTTTGGCAAACCCAATATAGCCTCCTTAATCTCCTCATCTCTCAGGTCAGCATCAAGAAACTCTCTATCCTCCCTGTTTAAAACCTTGCCCGGAATATTCTGTAGGTAGTCCGATATTTCCCCCCTGTCCCGTACTTGTTCTTCCTTGTATAGCTTGCTGTAAAACTCCCTAAATACCTCTGCTATACCCTTCTCATCCGTGATTAAACGCCCAGTGTTGTCTTTTATTTCTTTAATCTCTCCCTTAGCCACCCTTTGTCTTGTACGTGCTGCTAAGGTATGTCCTATCTTTTCACTAAATTCGTAGCACCTTTCTCTCTGTGTATCATATAATCTAGCAGCCTTAATTGCCACCCCTTCTACAGCCTCTGCTCTTGCTATCGTTACTTCCAAAACCCGCTCATTGTATTCGCACTGAACTAATGTGGCTTGTTCCAATCTTGCTTCCGCTATTCTCAGGGCATTATTTACCCGTTCACCCTCTATTTTTTCCTTCCTTCGTTTGGCGATAGAGTAGCTCAAAGTTTCGCCTCTTACCCCTGCCTTAAATGTGTCCCAGTCATTCCCAATGGTGGTGCTCCCCCTATTAATGTCCCAAAAATCCCTAATCCACAAGTGCATATGTGTAATATAGTCATCATCTTTCAATAATCCCCTTTCAAATGTCCATGATCCTGTCACTCTCTTGAACCCGCTTCCTTCTATAGTTAACTTTAGGGGATTATGATCTGACAATATCCTTGGCATCCTATCTATCGCTGAAGTACCTAATAGTGTCCTAGATACAAAAAAATAATCTAATCTAACGCATTTCCGATGCGGAGCAGAAAAAAATGTATAGCCAGGATCAGAAGGTTTCTTGGCCCCCCATACATCCGTCACTGCGTTATTTCTGGCTAGATTCTGAATTGCCCTACATACCCTCTTTTTCCTCCCCTGGTATTGTCCCATAGAATCTAGTCCCAATCCCCTAGCCCCATCAATATTAAAATCTCCTGCCAAGATAGCTCTTGGTGCCCACGCGGGTAGTTCGATGTCTAGAAATTCAAACAGCTCTGGATCATCATCTGTCGACCCATAGATAGAGCCTATAGTGACCCATTCTTCCCCTATGAAGCACTCGATCAAGGCGCATCTCCCCCACTGGTCCTCGAATTTCTTCCTCGTTCTTATATTTGAGTGTTTTGTCAGGATAGCGACCCCTCTAATTCTGGCCCCCTGTTTGGAGTTAGCTAGTAACCTAAATCCCATTTGCTCCAACAAAAATGACCTATTCCCTTCGACATGTGTTTCCTGTAAGCAAAAAAAATCCGCCCCGGTGTTTTTCAGTAATAGAGATACCCGCTGCCTTTTTGTTCTGTCGTTCAGCCCGCATACATTCATCGTCACGATTTTAATGTTTGTGCTCATAGGAAAATTTTCAGATCTTCCAGCATTCTGAACTGTCCATCTCTTAGCCCTACTCCTATACCCCAGTGACCTGCGCAGCTCTTATTTTTGTTACTCGTCCTTGTTTTCATCAATTTCTTTGTTTTCCCCCACTGTGAATTGAAATCTTGTTTCCCTTCTTTGCCCACAACCTGCCCGTACCCCCCTGTCTCTCTCTTTCTGGTGCTTCCCCCCCCTATCCCTCCCCCCCGACCCCCCTTTCCACAGGCAACTAGGTCAATCCTGACCTACGTATGACTGGTTCCCAACCCCCTTGAGTGATGCTGTACCCTCCCCTCTCCCTGCATTTATGCTCCTTTATTAGCCACGAATACAAAAGAAAATAGTATAGCTTTTAAATATGTCCACACAAGCCCCTTCTAAGTGTTCCTTCCCCCCTACATTGTGTCTCCCCAGAGCCATTCCCTCTGTGTATATACAGAATACTATGGTCCATCACCGCATTGTGTCCTTTCCAATCTAGTCAGTTAGTATCTCTTCCTTTGTTATCTAATTCTGTTTTCTTCTATTTTCTATTTTCTCTTTTTTTCCCTTAGTTCAGTCAAAAAGCTCTGTGCTTTAATTTCCGAAAAAAACATTCTAGTACGCCCCTCTAGTATTACTTTCAGCCTTGCAGGGAACAGGAGGTAGGCCTCACATCCAACTTTTTGAAACGGATCTATCATTTGTCGTAATCTCCATCTCCTCTCCACCGTAGCGTGACAAAAGTCCGGTCGAGCGAAGAAGGAATTTCCTTTAAAGGCCCGGTGATCTTGTGGCCTAGCCTTGTCCATAATCTCCTGTCTGGCCAGAAAGTTCCCAATGTATATGAGCATAGCTCTTGGTCTCTCATTCTGAGGAGCGCCATATGATTTCTTCATTGTCAGAGGAAATCTGTGGGCCCGTTGTACCTCAACGTCCCAATTCCAGGCTGTGATCTCCGGAAATGATTCTTTTAACAAGGTGACCACAAAGGCCCTAGGGTTCTGTTCCTCGACCCCCTCTGGAATCCCCAGTAACCTAATATTATTCCTCCTCTGCCTGTTTTCCGCATCTTCTGCCTTCCATTGTAAATCCTCGTTAAATTTTTCCTGCGCCGACTTGAACTCCTTCCACTGAGAGACTTCGTCCTCCAATTGGCCTGTTCTTTCCTCCACTTCTGCCATACGGCCAGCCATCTCCGCATACATCTTGTTCACTTTGCTCAGTGACCTCTCAATTTTCTTGCTTGCTCTCTTCGCCCTCTCGGCTTCAGCTCTACCTTCTCCCTGCATTTGCCTAAGAGTATTGTAAAGCATCTCTATTGTAGGGCCCTGTCCTTGTGTCTGCGGGCCTGAAGAGCCATTATTATGCTGGGACCTACTCCCTCCTTCGTCGTGGTACAGCTTAGAGGTTGCGGAGTAATCCCAGACCAGTTTACTAGGCCTCTCCCTATGTCTAGGGTTAGACCTTCTTTGCTGTTTCCTAGTGGTTTGTTGTTTCTTTCTTACAACCGTTTGCCTCTGAGTACTGTCATCCAGGGAAGATTGAGTCAGGCCCGTCTCGGACTCAGGGTCCGACTCAGTGTCCAGTTCCGAAGTAGATACTTCCGTTTCTTCAGGGCTCGCATCCGAATCATCTGTTTGGGTCTCAGGGGATATTCCCTTGTTTTTGTGTACGCCCGAGGTCTCATCTGTTTCGTCGGTCTCATCATTCACTGAGTAAAAAATGTCTTCCCCTGGGGTCCCTAGTAGCGGGCCTGGCAATAGACCTGCTGCTCCTGCTAGAACTGGAGCATTGAGCCCCCCTGAAAGCGCAGACGCATCTCTTGAATGTTCCTTACTTTTGTTCAAGTTTGAGCCTCTTGCAATGGCATTGGCGTTGGCACTTTTCCCCATAGTCTTATCAGCACTATTGTCTACCCCGCCCCTCTTATCCACTGCTGGTATGCCTTGAGGTCCTGGACATAAAGGGTCGACCAGTGTGAATGCTTCTGTCACGCTCTGACTGGCGGTGTTTTCCGAGACACTATTACCCTCATTGTGGGGCGGACGGTTAGTAGTAGCCTTGTCTACTGGTGCCCCTGCCCCTGCTCCTATCACACTCACTTCGGGGCAGATCGCAGGGCAGCCATTACTCTGTTTGCTGCTGCTGCTGCTGCTCTGGTTGATAGCTCCACTAACGTTGCTGTTGCCATTCTCCTTGGCACTGTCCTTTTTTTCCCCCCCCTCAAATGCTCCAGATGTATCGCCTGCTTTGTTTCCCTCGGGTGTTGCCATGTTTTCTAGTACTAATGATGTAGGTCTTCCCCCCCCCAGTTCTGCACTTACTGCATTTCCGCTTGCTGCACCTACATTGTCCTCAGCACTGTCTTTTATTTCCCCCTCCATTGCTCCCAATGTATCGCCTGAGTTATTCCCCTCGAGTGCTGCCATGTTCTCCATGTTCTCCAGTCCTGCTTCACCGCTTACTGCACATACCTCCAATACGGCGCTGGTCACAGTTAACAGCTCTCCCGGGCCCAGCTCTGTAACTCCTGCCGGCCTTTGTTCCTCTGTACGAGTCTCGTCTTCCACCGGTGCTCCCACTCCTTCGACTTGTTCTGACTCTGCCACTGCTTTCACTGCGTCTCCTGAAACTGGAGCTGAAGCTGGTTCTCATGGCGGCGGCGTCATGGTGTCCTCAGCATCAGCCTGTACTCGCCCTCTGCTACGATCCATCGAAGCCTCTCTGCTGTTATTCCCCCCACCGAAGGATTCCGCCAAGGTAGGCTGTCTTAGCCCCCCTCTGCTGACTCTGGGGGTGATTTCTTTCGCTGCCATCTCCGCTCTTAATGCTTTCTTTTCCGCTCGTCCAATGCTTGCTGCCGCTGCCATTGCCCGGCGCTCAGCCTTCTGCTCTGCTTTAAGTCCGGCCTCGCGCTCCTTCTCCTTTCGCTTCAGCTCTCTCTTTTTTGCAGCTGAATCCATGTCTGCTTCCAAGTCCGGTTTCTTGGACCTGGCAACCTGATTCCTCGTTGCAATCTGTGAGGGCATCCTTTCCAGATTGCTCTGCTCTCCTGCTCCGTATATCGGTCTTTTTATATTTTTCGCCGCCTCTTCAAGCCCCAGGAGTAAAGCTATGCCCTTTACCAGCCGGGTCACTAACTCTATGCGATGAAGAATCTTTTGCTTCAGCATTAACACTTTTAGTGTAATGCCTCCGTGTTTCCTCTCCTTTAGCTGCATGGACGTATGTAACTACGTCTTTTCTGCTCGCATCTATTTTCTTAAACTGGAGATAGGAGAGAGGAGAGATATCAGCCTCTCACTCAGCGGATCGGTCCGCGGCCATCTTGCCTCCTACCGAGACACAAGATGGCGGCCGCTCCGGACTGTTTGGAATGTTGAAAGACACCCGAGAGCCAAACAGCTTTCCGCGCGCGAACTCGCGTAGCGCGCTGGTTAGCGCCCGGTGCGCGTACCGGTGCACGCTTATAGATATATATATTTTTTTAACCTAAATTACTCAAAATCCACTGGAGCACATATCTTGAGACATAGCAAAGGCACATCGGGCTACCAGTCCCTATAATTTTGCCAAGTTTCGTGGAAATCCATTCAGCCGTTCGGGCTAAAAGTGAGGTCGACCGCCCTATGGAAATTAACATGGGGAAAACACGTTTTGGGACCCCCCTTTTTTTTCGGCCCATGCTTGACAAATCCCCCCAAACTTTCAGGGAAGGACCGGAGCGCCGCAAGGCAAAGTTGAGGAACTTTTCAGGCAGATTCCTCAACCGGTGCCAAAGTTATTCTCAATAGAATGTTGCGATTTCCCTATTGCAAATATTCCTAACTATAACTACCTACTGGCGACCGCCTGTAGGTAACATATATATATATATATATATATATATATATATATATATATATATATATATATATATATATATATATATAGTTATATTTTTATACAACCTTTTAACATATTTATATGGGTATGTAAATATGAATGTATGTAAAGCATTATATTCTTATTTATTTGCTTAAAATGTTAAAGTATATTTATTTATTTATTTGTATTGGTGAAATGAATCATGACCAGCAACCAAAGGACCGTTAAAAGTAAATAAAAATGAACAAAGAAGCGCACAAATTAATGGCGAATGTGGCGTTTAAGCTAAAACATGATATGTGGGGAGAATAATTGCTTTGCTCAGAGGTTGAGAATTATTAATCAATGGTTATCAGCTAGCATTTTAACCATCACTTTAGAATGTGTGGGTATTGCACGAGCACAAGGTTTGTTATGTGTCTGTTTAAATAAAGAGAAAAACGCGTCATTGCTGCCCCATATGTTTTTGTACCTGCAATGAAATAAAACACTGAAGGTATTTCAACATCAGTGGTCCGTGCTCTTCATTTCGGTATCCTGCGAGAGGAGAGCTACCCGATATATATATACACTCCTGCCAACAGTGAGCAAGGACGCTTTGTCCGAAACGCGTCTGTTCGGCATTTTCACCCTGCACTTTATAATTTAATAAAGCAGTGAATAACCAAAGACTGGCTCTGGCGATTTCTGCGTCTAAGCGCTGGGTTCTGTGCTTGTGTTGATGGCACGGCTACCGGCTGGATTATGATATATATATATATATATATATATATATATATATATATATATATATATATATATATAATATATATATATATATATATATGCACCAAGTGTCTCCACACACGCTACTTCCCATCACCCAGGATCGGCGAAGCACGAAGAGAGAGACGGACCACAGGATCTGACATCAGGTTAAGTTTTAATGTGCAGATGAGGCAACAAACAGCACGACGCGTTTCGGGCCCATGGTCACATATATATATATATATATATATATATATATTACCTACTGGCAGTTGCCAGTAGGTAGTTATAGTTTAGACCTAGTTTCCATTGGAAATCCACAACATTCTGTTTGGAATAACTTTGGCGCCAGTGGACAAATCTTCAGGAATTTCTCCAAGAAAATGGCCTGTTCCACTCCGTTCCTTCCCTAAAAGTTTGGGGGTGATTCGTCAAGTGGGGGCCGATAAAAAGTGGGGGCCCAATACGTGTTTTCCCCATGCAATTTTCCATAGGGACCTTTAACCAGGGCTACAGCCCGAACGGCTGAACGGAATTACAACAAATTTGGCAGAGAGGTAGAGTTTGGTTCGCAGATTGTGCTTTTTGTTAAATGGTGTAAATCAGTTCAGTAGTTCCTGAGAAAATCAAAAGTAAAATCATAGTGATATCTAGAGATGAAGTACCGTACGCGTACGGAAATCTGTTCAATTACGAGCACGAGCTGCATGTTGATTGGATGTCAACTGTCTGTCAACACTCCGAACCAGGAAGTGTTGGCAGCCATCTTGTGCCTCGGTAGAACCGAGTCACAAGAAAACAGTAAAACAAAGTTGAAAAATAAGGAAAGGGGCGGGTAGAAACATCCTGACCCTCTAGGCCTGCTCAGGGAGTCCCACATGGATCGTTAGGCCTCAAAAATGTTATTTTTTTTTTATATCGCATGGTACGCGTTTTGGGGAAAAAAGACCGCTTTATTGTTAATTAGCCCACGGGGAGGTCAATTATCGGGGGCAATTTTTTTTTCATAATGGGGGGCCCAGAGGGGTCCCTCTGCCCCGGGGATCGCCATCCCCTGGGGCTTTAACTATATGTATTCGAGGGGCTCATGGCCCCGCAAAGCCCCAGGGACCGCGAGTCCCTGGGGCCTCTTTTTATTTAAAAAAACTGTGTGGGGGGTTTCAAGCTCCCCACACATGCTCCGGGGACTGCCACCTCCCCGGAGCTCTAATATAGAAAATAGGGGGGACGGACCACCCAGCCCAGGGGACTACCACCCCTCAGGGTGTTTGAATGTTGGGAGGGGGGCCGTGCTGCCCCCTTCCTGGAGCCTTTGATGGCCCTGGGGACCACCACCTTTCAGGGCCGGCTTCTGCAGTTTCCCGGGGTGACTACAGTGCCGCCTTCTGCAGTGCCCGGGGTGACGAAAAGCAATGCCGGCTCCCGAAGGACGCGGGGAGCCGGCTGGGGCTGTGGTGGCTTTGGGGCTCATACAAAACAGTTCTTTTCAGAACTAACTTTACTGGTCAAAAAAAGAGCTATATTTCTATGATAGTATGTAAAACTTTCAGGTTTTGTTTCTGCACCAGTTGTACTCTCTAAGCATGTGCAGGCTCGTTTCCAAGCCCACGCTTCTTTGTTTTTCTTCAAGTTCGCCAAGCAAACCTCTCCTCATTTCAGGTATTAAATTTGCCGCTTTCTTCTGTCGTGTCGTGTGCCTTATCCGCTGCTGATATACTTTTGTAATATATTAATCATCATATTCTATCTATATTTATTTGAAACGTATTGCCGAGTCGCCAAACATTAATTACATACTCCGTCCTTCGTCATTTTAGTAGTTTTCCTCCGTTATTTTTAATATACCTTGTACTTTCAATTTACCCCCCACCTATCTTCTCTGTGATCCATGAGATTTCCTGCCACAGACACCACGGTGTTTGTCTGTGGCCTACAATCTTATCAGACTTGGTCACACGCATATCTAAAAACTAATTTGAAGCATGTAAGACACAGCCATTACAACGCGTGACCGTCACCACAAAGCCATTACAGTGCTTATGCCTTTATCATGCGTGGTAAATGTATAGTAGTTGTAAAAGCATGCGTGGTAAAGGCATGTGTGGTAAAGCCATATGCGTGCTAATGAATTTGTGGTGACGGTTAAGCTTGGTTATGACCTCGTTGTAATGGCTGTTTCCCCAGGACACTGCAGGAATCAGGTCTGGGCGTGGTGGACTCTAGGGCATCAGGCGGTGGGCCACGCAGCCTCCCTCACACAATATAGAAATCACCAGGGGTGGTCGTTTTCATGGTTTGAGGGGCGTCATTGAGGCACACACAGTTAATTTTGTAGGGGGGTAGGTTTAAACGCGAAAATGTTGCAAGGTGGTTTGTAAATGTGGTACACATTGTTTTGTTTTACTTTGATTTCCTTTCTATGTTGTAGTCCATCCAGTGAATATATAACCTATTGTACAGCCAGTACTTTTCAACCCTACTGTCAAACATCTTACTACAGTACGTAAAATTATAAATATTATTTTTGTGATGGACCGTCACCCCCCAAAAAAACCAAGTATATAGTTTTTTTAATGAACTTTTATTAAACCAACAATAACTGTAAACGTAACTTAAAGATAATATAATAAACAACTAGAAAAATAAATTTAATAAAACAGTATTATAAACAAATTGTGATGTGGACTCCAAAAGACGTAGGATAGGTAATCTGCAAAACAAAACAAAAAATTAGAGTTTAAAGTTATGTAGATGTGACTAAATAAGGTGAAGCCTTACAAATGAAGGTAACACTACGATTTTACGTGTGCAGTGTGTCTAGTAAATTTCACTTCTGTTATAGTCCCGCGTTCAAGTGGTGTCTATATGGAAGTGCCTACTGCGTTACTGACACAAAAGTGGCACAACGGGATTGTAAATACGCCGATTTATTTCTAATGCATTGCAATGGAGGCATTGTATATCTAGGCCGCTGTGCTTACCTTGTATAAACACTGCAGCCACCAGAATTCACAACTTGAATTCAACTCTGCTTCTACACGTCAAAGTATATTCAATACGTTGCAGACAATTCCATTGCTGTTGCTCGATATGTCGTGATTGCTTCTAAAGAATGTTTGGTGAAGGCAAAGAAAAGAACATTTGATTAATCACCATAAACTGAGTTGCAAAACTTCTGACGAAAGTGAATTTTAATGTGAGTTCTTAAAATTGTGTACCTACACTATTGCACCCCATTAACTCGAAGAGTCTGAAGTTGAGAGTTTTTCTTGAAAAGTAAGACGCAGATTTACAAGCTTCTTGCGCCACTTTTCACATGTTAAAAGTATCACAAAAGTGGCGCAATAAGCTTATAGATATGTTCCTCAGACTGTTGTAACCTATCTGTTGTCACTGTTCGGAGGTACCCACTCTCTCCTTTCACAGATAACTTGTTATTCTTTCGGAAACAAGCTTCTTTGCTCACCTTGTGCCGTTGCCATCATTCAAAGAGTGTGCACCACGTGTGGAAGCAGGCTTCTCAGTCATAGTTGTAATTGCCACGCATCATCGCAGAATACCCGAACATAGAGCTTTGTAGGCTTCTTTTTGCGGGGGTTTCGTCAATTTGTAAAACACAACATATAAGATAAAAAGGTAGTTAACATTGTGTGTAATTTTTTTATGAAACGAGAGAAGAAATAAGAGAGTGACTGAAAACAATACTCCCAGCTCACCTTTCTGTCACCGGTGTTTTTTACCACTTGCCGGACATAATGCACCCTGAAGCTCTACATCTAAAAGATAATGAAAGGAAGATGTTATGATTGGTAATTGTTACCATATTAATTTGGAGTTAGATAACATTTCACTTTTATACACGTTCCTTCTCACATTTCTACAAACTATTTGTATTGGTAATATACCGGACATTTCAGTGATTATAAAAACGTTCCTCCTATTGGGAAAAAAATGTATACATGTAAATTAATACACTATATAAGAGTGCGTTAGTCTAAAATGCTAAGTCGCGTTTTTGTATCTAGTCTGCTACAACCGTGACTCCTTCCGATGCGTACTCAAGCCTCACTGGTCACTTTTTCGTGGAAAAGACACCTTCAGCATGATGTAGTCCCGATCTCCAACAAAGAAGTCTCATATGTGGTGCAGAGTCTTGATATCTCTATGGCTAATGACATACTCGTGCTCCCATCATCATCATCGCAGGTTCTTCACCTGCTCAGTGCTTCGGGCACCACTAACTCAGTGACCAAAGAGGCCATGCATGTAGTAGTGGGCCCCCTTGTTTGGTACTTTGGGAACAACTCTAAAATGGCGTACAACACATGCGCTCCGTCTTTTTTATACATAGGGTCACGTGTGTAGTGACGAATGTGCTGGATGGGTGTGGTGTATACCAGCCATGAGGGAGTGTGTGTGTCAATCTGACAACTAGACCTGCAACTAAGAAATCACTACAGTGGAAATCTGGGCCTTATACTGTTGTTGTGTTTTCCTGGTAGCATAAGAGTGGCGTGTACTAACGTATTCAGTATTAATTTACCATCTCCCCCTGGGGCTTTTAATTGTTGAGAGAGGGGCCGCGCACCTCCGGAACACTGCAGGAGCTGGCCGTGGGGCGTGGCAGTCTCCAGAACCTTCGAGGGCTCTGGGCATAGGGTCACACACTCTACCTCATACAATACACTAAAAAAGAAGACAAAGTGATGAGAGATGATTTGTGACGTGTTTAAGTTGAGATCCTGGATAATCATTAAATAGGGTCTGGCAGTGAAGTGCGTACTTATTCTGGAACAAGCGTTTCAGGGTCTTTTAAAAAGCAAGTGATCCTTAATAATTCCCTGTTGCTTCGTGTACATGCCAAAATATCTGATTTACTCGTATGTTAAAAACAAAAACTTCTTATACCTGTTTTTGATTGGTTGTGAAGGATTATAAGAAAACTTATTAGCGACCAATCCCTTTCCTTCCACAGATTTTGTAAAAAATTTGATTGGCTGTTGTCTACTTACGTCTATCTTCTTCATGCTAATTTTGATTGGCTTTCTTTTTTTTATGTGACGTTACGATACAGTCACCATGTATGTAGCCTATTTAGTGACGCATTTTATTGTACAATGCGTTTCAAAAATTAGTTGTGGTAGGGTGCCTTTAACTTAAATAGTGTACTCTGCTTACAAGTTTGTTGAGTGTAAAAGTATTTAATATTTTTTTCTATTTTCTATTCTATCATAATTGTGCTGACTTTTCTCCTTTAGCGTGCAGTACTATATTATTTTATAAAACATATAACTCTTAAAATCATCTTTGAAAGAAAAATGTAAGCATGCAAGCTGCTCTCTGTGACGAAAAGCAATGCCGGCTCCCGAAGGAAGTGGGGAGCCGGCTGGAACAGTAGGGGCCTTGGGGCTCTTCCCACGGTCCCCAACGTTATATTTGAGCCCCGGGGATGGGGTCCTCGGGATTATAAAAAATTAGTGATAGAGGCTATTTTTTTATGGTAGATTTATTGTACGCGTACCATGCACGTATGGACGACGTACCGTGTGAAGATTGGAAGTCGTCCCATAAGCGTACTTAAGGAAGAAAAAAATATATTTTTTAGATATTTATGAAGTGTATGTGTTTAGATGTTGGGAGGCTCTAAAAGAGCCCTTGTGTTTATTGGGAGATTTTAGTACCTGCAAGTAAGTACCAATGCGGAGTCTAAAGTTCAAGAGGAGGACTCTGTTTCCCTCATCTGTAAAATGTACACCCTCTCTCCTATAGATGTCATGCATATTGAAACGCAGATTGTTGTGGTAGATGGACCCCATTCTATAGTCCCGGAGAAAGGCAGAAACAGATTTAGTCACATGTTTCCTAGCTTTTTCAATCTGTGGACAATAGTGGTTGGACCAGTTCCATTTCTGCCTTTGGCATATATTTGACTAGACAAAGGCAGTTTTGGGGGAAAGTGTCATCATTTGTCCAAAGGTGTCCTTCATAAGCATTTCCAGACCTACCCCTGTCAAAGTGCCTAGGTCATTGCCACCACAGTGCACAATTATGAGGTCAGGGTGTTGGAGATGTAAAAAGGGTTTCACCAATGGCATAAATTGGTGCCACTTTAATCCTCTCTGTCCAATCCATTTAATGTCTACATTTGGTAAACCTAGGTCTTTGTGAATTCCTTTCTGTTCTGCGTGCCTTTGGCTCCAGAAAATGTAGCTGTGTCCCACAATCCACACCATAAACATCTTGAAGAGAGGTCTGGATGCACTCAGATGGTCTCTGTAAATGAAATGGCAGTTTGAAAAGTAAGATTTTTCTAGAATGGTGGACAACATGCAGCTTTGAAAAAAGAAAAGAAATGATTGGTTGTTTGATAACATTCTACACAAAACTAGGATGCATGATTCTGTTTTTTAAAAGTCTGAAAAACTGATAGAAAAGAACAATACATAAGATAAGCTGGTATATTCTCAAGCCAAGCACACTTGCTGTTTTAGTTTGCAGCAATGTATGATGAACTTTTCACCTGTGTGCTCAGTTAGGTGTTCCCTGGAGTGTTTCTATGGCAAATGGCAGAATGTGGAATGGGGGAAGGGTTGAAAGTTTTGTCAGTTGGAAAGGGTTCAAAAGTTCAAGCAATATAAAAGTGTGTTTCTTT
This sequence comes from Lissotriton vulgaris, assembly GCF_964263255.1. Classification (NCBI taxonomy): domain Eukaryota; kingdom Metazoa; phylum Chordata; class Amphibia; order Caudata; family Salamandridae; genus Lissotriton; species Lissotriton vulgaris. The sequence continues at coordinate 588,372,803 of NC_141694.1, forward strand.
TTGATTTAATGTGGGAATAAATGTGATTTTTTATTTATTTGTATATGTGTGTAGATTGAGTGTGTAGATTGACAGGAAAAGTTTGCTATTTGCTATAGAACTTCCTGACCCCCTAGGGCGGTTTAGGTGGTTTTACAATGATCCCCAAGGTCAAAATCTTTGATGGCCTTTGTTGAGCCTTTGATGGCCCTGGGGACCACCACCTCCCAGGGCCGGCTCCTGTAGTGTTACGGGGTGCCTATCCCCGGGACACTGCTGTTTGCTATGGTAGGGCGAGAGCCTTGCGGCTCCCACCCTACTACAGAAAAACGCTTTCCTATTTGAAAGAGAGAGTAGGTTAACCTGCTCTCTCTTTCAAGTAGGAAAGCAGATTGCTTTTCGTCAGAGAGAGCAGCATGTAAGCTGCTCTCTCTGATAAAAAGCAATGCTGTCTCCCGAAGGACGCAGGGAGCTGGCTGGGATCGTGGGGCTTTTGGGGCTCCCTCCACGGTCCTGAAGGGTATATTTGAGCCCCGGGGGATGGGGTCTCCAGGGATTATAAACAATTAGTGATAGAGGCTATTTTTTTACGGTAGATTTACCGTACATGTATCATGCACGTATCGACGACATACATTGCGAATTCTGTAAGTCGTAGTTCCATAACCATAAAAATATATATTTTACAGATGTCTATCAAGTTTATGTGTTTATATGTTGGTTGGTTCTAATGAGACCTTTTCTCTTTATTTGTACTTATAAGTAAGTGCTTATGCATAGTCTAAATTTATTGAGGAGCAGTGTTTTATAGAGTGCTGAACTTTTGACCTTTGTTGATAGTTGACTTTTGCATGATCTGTTGGGGGCAGGGTGGAAAGTTATGTCAGTTGGAAAGGTTTGAAATGTTCAACCAATAGAAATGTGTGTTTCGTTTTGCATTAATGTGTGAAGGATTTTAATTTGTTATTTACATGTATATATGTGTAAATTGAGAGGGAAAATGTGCCATTTCTTGGTTCTGCTGCAAACACTGAACTAGAAAGATTCTGTATAAGAATATCTACTGTGTGAGTGGCATTCTACTTAATCTAGAAATGAATTTCAAAGGTGAGTCGATAAGTTGTATGGGAATGTATGTGGTTCATTTTGTTTTTAGTTAGAGTAATGTATTATCTGTATTTGGATAACTATTGTGATAAAATCATTTGGTAAGTAAATCTGTTTAGTGAGTCACCTTTGTGCAATAAAGTGCAGTACTAAAAAATGTAGAATGTGTGCAGTCACTTTTTCAGTTGTAGAGTAGTTAATAGTGTTGCTTCTTTAGAATTAGGCTTGTGTTCTAAATCTAAAATTTTGCAGTCAGTATACATACACTGCTGCATACACTTTTGGCAGATTTATAAGCCTCTGTTGACTTTTTGTTGTTGTATTCTTCTGAGTCTCGTCATATTCCTTCTAGCTCCTCATGTTCCCACCTCTCTGTTCATACTTCATCTTTCTCTTCATACTCCCTGATCTGTCCTCTTACTCTTCCGTCTCTCCCTTAATATACTTTGGGGCAGACTTACAAGCACCTTGTGCGTCTTTGTTGTTCTATTGTGTCACTTTTTTTGATGTAATGTTGGCAAAAGTAATGTAGTAAATTGCATATGTATTTGCAAAATGAGGCAGGGTTGTTCACTGAAATGTAGTAGTTATATACATAGAATGTGTATAGTTGCTTAAAAGTTTTACAATCGTAAATGTGTTTTGGTATAATGCATGGTCTCATTTATTTATTTCTCTAATATCACACTGTGCTTCTGTGTACATTAAGGAATTATATTCGCCCCTTTTTTCCTATTTTCTACCCTCTCTTGTCATACTTCCCCCTCTCTCCTCTTACTCCTTTCTCTCTCCTGGTACTACCCTTGTGTTCTTATATTCTCCTCTGTCCTCATACTCCCCTTCTTTGTGTTTATATTTCCTTGACTATCCTCATATTCCATCTGTCTTCTCATTTTCTCCCCTCTCTGTTTATACTTCATTATTCTGTTCATACTCTCTGTTCTTTCCTCTTTCTCCTTGATCTCTCTCTGTATACACTCTGGGGAGATTTACAAGCCCCTTGTGCGTTTTTTAAAATTTTATTGTGTCACTTTTTATGATGTAATGTTGGCAAAAATAATGTTGTAAATTGCATATGTATTTTCAAAATGAGTCAGGGTTGTTCACTGAAATGTAGTATTTATATACATGTAATGTGTATTGTCACTTAACCATTTTACATTTGTAAATGTGTTTTGGTATAATGCATGGTCTCATATTCATTTGTCTAATATCACACTGTGCTTCTGTGTACATTAAGGAATTATATTCGCCCCTTTTTTCATATTTTCTACCCTCTCTTGTCATACTTCCCCCTCTTTCCTCTTACTCCTTTCTCTTTCCTGGTACTGCCCTCTTTTTCTTATATTCTCCACTGTCCTCATACTGCCCTTCTTTGTGTTTATATTTTCCTGTCTCTCCTCATATTCCAGCTGTCTTTTCATTTTCTCTCCTCTCTGTTTATACTGCATTTTTCTGTTCATACTCTCTGTTCTTTCCTCTTTCTTCTTTCTCTCTCTCTGTATAAACTCTGGGGAGATTTACAAGCCCCTTGTGCGTTTTTGTTATTTTATTGTGTCACATTTTTTTATGTAATGTTGGCAAAAGTAATGTAGTAAATTGCATATGTATTTGCAAAATGGGTCGGGTTGTTCACTGAAATGTAGTAATTATATACATGTAATGTGTATAGTCACTTAACCGTTTTACATTCGTAAATGTGTTTTAGTATAATGCATGGTCTCATATTTATTTGTCTAATATCACACTGTGCTTCTGTGTACATTAAGGAGTTATATTCTCCCCTTTTTCATATTTTCTATGCTCTCTTGTCATACTTCCCCCTCTCTCCTCCTACTCCTTTCTCTTTCCTGGTACTACCCTCTTTTTCTTATACTCTCCTCTGTCCTCATACTGCCCTTCTTTGTGTTTATATTTTCCTGTCTCTCCTCATATTCCAGCTGTCTTCTCATTTTCTCCCCTCTCTGTTTATACTTCATTTTTCTGTTCATACTCTCTGTTCTTTCCTCTTTCTCCTTTCTCTCTCTCTGTATAAACTCTGCGGAGATTTACAAGCCCCTTGTGCGTTTTTGTTATTTTATTGTGTCACTTTTTTTATGTAATGTTGGCAAAAGTAATGTAGTAAATTGCATATGTATTTGCAAAATGAGTCAGGGTTGTTCACTGGAATGTAATAATTATATACATGTAATGTGTATAGTCACTTAACTGTTTTACTGTAGTAAATGTGTTTTGGTTTAATGCATGGACTCATATTTTTTTGTCTGATATCACACTGTGCATCTGTGTACATTAAGGAATTATATTATCTCCTTTTTAAACGTTTTATGGTAGTAAATGTGTTTTGGTATAATGCATGGTGTTATATTTTTTTGTTTAATATCACATTGTGTGTCTGTGTACATTAAGGAATTATATTTGTCACTTTTTCCATATTTTCTACCCTCTCTTGTCATAATTCCCACTCTCTCGTCTTACTCCTTTCTCTCTCCTGGTACTACCCTCTTTTTCTTAGATCCTCCTCTGTCCTCATACTGCCCTTCTTTGAGTTTATATTTCCCTGTCTCTCGTCATATTCCTTTTTTCTCCTCATTTTCTTCCCTCTCTCTTCATATTTCATTTTTTTCTTGATACTCCCTGTTCTATCCTCTTTGTCCTTTCTCTCCCTCTGTATACATTCTGGGCAGATGTACAAGCCCCTTGTGCGTCTTTGCTGTTTTATTGTGTCAGTTTTTTTGATGTAATGTTGACAAAAATAATGTTGTAAATTGCATATGTATTTGCAAAATTAGTCAGGGTTGTTCACTGAAATGTAGTAATTATATACATGTAATATGTATAGTCACTTAAACGTTTTTCAGTAGTAAATAGTAAAATGCATGGTCTCATATTTTTTTTGTCTAATATCACACTTTTCATCTGTGTACATTAAGGAATTATATTTGCCCCTTTTTAAATGTTTTACAGTAGTAAATGTGTTTTGGTAAAATGCATGGTCTTATATTTTATTGTCTAATATCACACTGTGCATCTGTGTACATTATGGAATTATATTCCCCCTTTTTTCCATATTTTCTACACTCTCTTGTCATACTCCCTCCTCTCTCCTCTTACTCCTTCCTCTCATTATACTATCTTCTTTTTCTTATATTCTCCTCTCTCTTATACTTTTTCCTTCATACTTTTTCCTCTTTTTGCATATTTCTCCTACTCTTTATCTTCTCTCTTGTCTTTAAATTCACCACTGTCCCCATAGTTCTTACTGTCTCCTCATAGTCCTCCCTCTCTCCTTATACACTCAGTCTTGCGTTATATTTGTCTTTTCTCCACATTTTTGTCTCTGTCTCTCTTTATATTCCTTTCTCTTTCTTCATATATACTCTTTTCTTCTTATATTCTCTCTTTCTTCTTATTCTCGCTATTCTTTGCACATATTCCCTATTCTTTTCTCATACTTTTCTTTTTCTTCTCATACTCTCTTTTCTCTTCTCACACTTCTCCTCTCTTTTCTTATACTCCACACTCTCTACTGATATTGCCCTCTTTTCTTATTGTCACATTCCTCTCCTCATTCTCCACCCTGTCCTTATCCTCCGCCTGTTTTCATATTCTCCTCTGTCTTCTCTTACTTTTCCATGTCTCCTCATACTACTACCTTTTTCTTATATTCCCTATTGTCCTATACTCCTTCTCTCTGTGTTCATATTTTCATGTATCTCTTCATATTCCTTTTCTATTTTCATTTTCTGTCCTCTCTGTTTATACTTTTTCTTTCTGTTCATAGTGCTTGCTGTCTTCTCTTACTCCAACTAGACTCCCTGCATACACTCTACAGCACTTTCTCATATTCTCCGTCTTTTCATATTGAACTCTCTCTTTATATGTGTTTCTCTTGTCATACTACTGCCTCTTTCCTCATACACTTTTCACTCTTCAAAATCCTCCATCTGTTTATACTCCTTCTTTTCTCCTCATACTGTATCCTCTGTTCTTGTACACCCCTTTTTTCCTTATGCTCCACTTTTCCTCACATTCTCCATGCTCTTTTCTGGTACTCTCATCTCTCTCTCCTTATACACACCGTCCTTTCCTAGTATTCCTATTTTGTTCTTATACTTGCGCCTCTTTCCACATATTCCTTCTTTTTTCTTTAGACTTTCTCTCTCTTCTTATAGTGCCCCTTCCCTCCTCTCAATCTCTTTCTTTCTTCTTATATTTTTCCTTCTCTCCTCATATTTCCACCTTTTTCTTCATACTCTCCCTTACCTATTCATACTTTCCAGTTTGTTCATACCCCCTTTATCCCCTTATAATGCAGTGTCTGCTTATACTCCCCTTTTTCCTAATATTTCCCTTGTTTCCTACTCCTTATTCTCTTGTTGTAAGTCCTTCTATTTTCATAGTCCCACCTTTGTCCTCATAGTCCTCCCTCTCTTCTTATAAGTAATTTAATGGAATATTTCATATATTTATTTTTGTAATGTTATATATATTTTCTTATAATAGATTCTGTTTATCAACACTGAAAAAATTTCATCATGCCTACAAAAGCTCAAAAGAGGAAACAACGAAAGAAAGGTGTTTATTTAAAGAGAAGTCATCCACAAGATTTACATGAAGAACAATGTGTTAACAAAAAGAAAAAAGTCCTGGTAAGAGAACGAAGACTTTTCTGAGGAAAATATTAAACACCAAGAGTAGTGTGCTCAAAGAGAAAAATACTATTAGTGTACCTGAAACGAAAAAGAAAAATAAGAATAAAGAGAAAAATCATGGAAAATCAACTTCTGAAAAAACAGTGTATAGTAAAAGGAGGACAAACCTATTTATAAAAAATTAGGAAAAAATGTTTTATAATAGAGTTGTGTCAAATTTGATTAAGGAAGTTAAGAAATGTAAAAAAAACAGCATTTTATAAGAAGAATAAACGTTTAAAAAATGTAGTTGAGAAAGCTTTGGAATTGAAAAAGAAATTATTTGTTTTAGTAATCAATAGAATTCGATCACTAGATAAGCCAATCCATTTAATGAAGGCCAAAAGTAAGTGGAGAAGAGTAATTAACAGAATTATTTTTCTGAATTTTTTTGGGTGAATGGAAACATAGTTCAAGTTATGAGCCTTTTTTAATGAAGAGAGTTATCTTCAGAGTAGTGACTTGTTGCATGCAGTTGACAATAGTGGTCGTGCTTATGAGGTTAAATAAAGTTGTCCTATTGAGAAAGAGAAAATTGTTCCTAGAAATGCAGAAGAGGTGTTCGCTGATGAAGTTTTAGGGAGACGTCCTAAAGCTCCAGTGTACACTTGGAATTGTAGTAGTATTTGTAGTGTACGGCAAGAATTTATTGATTTTTTACACAATTTCTCACGTAACTATACTAAGAAAAGTGTTAAACAAAAGATTAAGATTTTGCAAGGACTAGACCCTTGCAGAGTGAGAGAAAATACTGGTTTGCAAGGTCATTCTCCGGCTTGTCTTTCTAAAAAAGTATGTCAAAGTGTTTTTCACCATTTCAGGGTGTTAGCAGTTCATCATACTCAAATGAGGAAATTAGTCAGAACTTTGTATTATGCAAAAAGTCCAGCACTAATGTTAAAAAAGTTGAACAGTGCTCTTTTGCATGGATCTGTATCAGATGTAACAAATGTTCGTAATGAAATTCAGGTTAGTTACTTTGTTCCTCAGGAAGACAGTGCAGAATCTGAGACATTATTAGAAGGAAATGTGGAAGAGAATGTACAATGTTGTAGTGTAGAAATTTTTGAGCAAGAAATTACAAAGTATAAGGTGATTTCAGGTGAAAGGCCAAATTATTCTTGTATCTGTTGTCGACGAACTCATTATAAAAATCAGACCAGGACTATTGATTTGCATTTAACAAGTGAAATGGAAAATAATAATGAGTGGAAGGATTTTGCAACGTATTTGTTGGTAGAGAATTGTTTTGATCTGGGTTCTAATCAGCGTATTTGTAAATACTGTTATAACAAATTAGACGAGAACAAAATGCCTGCTAGAGCTGTGCATTATAATTTTGAGTTGGTAAATATTCCTTCTGAACTGATGGATTTAAAAACCTATGAGTGTATTCTTCTTCAATGTGTGCATCCATTTCAGGCTATTGTTTGTATGGAGTCTAAGACAGGGAAATTGCCTCCTTCAGATTTACAGAGAGGATTAAAGGGTATTTGCCTTTAGATTTAAAGAAAAATATTGAAACAATTGGTGTACAAAAAGTTGAAGATGAACCTCTAGTTGTTTTAGTTAATGGCGTTCCTACTAAGAGTAAGAAAATCTGGCAAGAATTAGTGGATGTTAGAAAAGTGAAAAAGGCAACGTTGTATCCGGTAAAAAATGATCAATACTATAAAAATGTGCATTTGGGAGAAGAAGAAATAACTGTAGAAGAAGATAGTGAGTCCACATCTGGACAAATTGAAAAAATAGATAAGTCCAGAACTGAAGAGATCTACGAACATTATAGTATTCATCCACTTCATTCCAAAGAGTTATTTCAAATGAAAGAAGCAAAGGGAAGTCCCATTAGTGTATGCGAAAAAAGCTTGGAAGCTTGTTGTTTCCCTCACTTGTTTGCAACATGGAAAGGAGGACGATATGATGACCGACCTGTGCAGATTCCTACATCTGAATATCGGACACCAAGGTTGTATGCAGAAGATCCAAGATTTCGACAATGTATTCTGTATTTCTTTCATCTTTTGTTTGGAAGTGACTTGTCCGGACTTTCTTATGCAGTGAATCATATATTGAAAACAGGTGTACATTTATGGGATAAAGTACAGCAGAAAGATAATGTTTTGGAATCTCAGCTAATTAATCTCATGGCATGTCAGCGTGGTACTAATGAGTACTGGTACTGTCGTCATGGAGAACTTAAATATATGCTAAGGAACTTAGGAACTCCAACATGGTTCCTTACTCTAAGCTGTGCTGAATATACATGGGATGATTTACGTCAATTTCTTCGAGAAGCAAATCCAAAATACTAAATATTGAATTCAAGGCACCTGGAGAATTGTGCTCTTTAGATCCAGTTAATATATGCAGGTATTTCAATCATAGATTTGAAGCTATGATGTCTTTTATCACCAATAACAAAATCCTCCTCTTTGGGAGGTTTTGGATTTCTTTTGGAGAAAGGAGTATCAAGCGAGAGGTGCTCCTCACATACATATGCTAATATGGATCAAAGATGCTCCCAAATTTGGAACTGAGTCGGATGATACTGTGCTGTCTTTTATTGAAGAATATGCTACATGTGATATACCCAAAAGTACACAAGATAAGGACTTAAGACAACAAGTCTTACAATTCCAATGCCATCGTTGTGGGAAATACTGTTGTTGAAAGTACAAATCTAAGGACAAGTTCTACACCAAATGTCGTTTTGGATTTCCACATCCTGTAATATCGAAAGGAAGGGTGAACAGTTTTATGTCATCTTTGTGACATACTATCACAAGAAAGTCTCCAAAAAATACCTACAACTTAAAAAGAAATGAAGAGTCAAAATACATAAATGACTACAACCCAGTCATTTTGTCCATGTGGAATGCTAACATGGACATTCAATATGTTTAAGACAATTCCATTGCTGTTGCTCGATATGTAACATCCTACATAACAAAATCAGAAAATACAGAATTGAAGGAGATGTGGCAAGAGACTTCCCACGAAAAGTGTCTAAGTAAGAAATTATATAGTTTCAGTTTGAAGATGTTATCTCATCTAGAAATTGGAGCGTATGAATGTTCAGATCGCTTATCATCTGCAAGTCTTTACTCCAAATCTAGGAGAATCATTTGGGTGATTCTAGGTCTTGCTGTAACACGAAATCGAGTACTTAAATCTGTACAAGAAATTGAATATTTAGCTGAAAAAGAGCCAGAAAGTACAGATATTGTGAAAACAAATATGCTGGATACATATTATCCGAATAGAAGTCATCATCTTGAAAACATGTGTCTCTATGAAGTGCTTCAAAACTATATTTTTAAACGGAATATTACAGAAAACATCAGTAATGGTATATATGCTGTGGTTGGTTCTGAAGGATGTTTGGTGAAACAAAGAAAAGGACATTTGATTAATCACCGTAAACTGAGTTGCGAAACTCCTGACAAAAGGGAATTTTACTATTTAGCTCTTTTGCAACTTTTCAAGCCGTGGCGTTCAGAATTGGAATTACTTGGAGATTTTGAGAGCTATGAAGATTCGTTCAACGCAAGTAAAGATACTATAGAATGTCCTGTGTTTGCTAATTATGTGAAATGTTGAACGACAAAATTGAGCAAGAAGCTACAATTGCAGCTGAGATTGCTAGAGACAGTTCTCAAGACAGTCAAACTTCCGCTCCGTTGTGTCAGGACCCACTAGGAGAACCAATTGTTCAAAGTGAAGCAGAAACTGCTATGGAAGGAAGTGGAAACAGTAATGTATCAAGCTCCAGGAGATGTAACAAACTTAGGAAACTTGGAAGAACAACTAAATGTTGAGCAGAATCAAATATATGAGTAAGTGAGAGAACAGATTGACCATGGATTACTTCATGAGAAGAAAGAGTGCTCTTGTTCATCATTTGAACTTATCCGAATGTATGTGAGTGGACAAGCTGGAACAGGCAAAAGTCTTTTAATTAAAGTAATCACAACTTTTTTACAGAAAACAACTGAGTCGCATTTGTCTTGTGTTGTCACTGCTCCAACTGGATTAGCAGTCCATAATCTTAAAGGAATTACTTTACATTGTTTATTAATGCTACCAGTAGAGCATGAAAACAAATTAGAATACCACCTGCTATCTGAAGAAGCTGGTTGTGAAGTTTCAAGAGTCTTGAGGAAAATTAAACTTCTCATTATTGATGAGGTAAGCATGGTATCAAACTTAATGCTTGCCTTTGTGCATTTAAGAATGCAGCAAATTCTTAAAACAGAGTATGACGTATTATTTGGAGGAAAACACGTCATCGTTTTTGGAGATCTTCTACAACTTACTCCTGTAAAAGGACAACCAGTGTTTAAAACACTGGTGCATGAAGATATCAGAAAGTCTTTGGGGAGCATTGGAAATGTAAACATTTGGTCATATTTTGAGTATAAGGAATTTATTACAAATATGCGACAGGCAAATGATGCTGATTATGGAACTATTCTTCAAGATATAAGAATCGGAAGAGTGACTATACATGGCAAAGAAGCTTTACAGAGACGATTATTTTCTAATTTGTTTCCAAATGAAAATATTGTCCCAGAGAAAACATATATGAGAATTGCAGAAAACAAATATGTAATCTGCTTAATGCCAACACTGCGTGAATGTTCTATATTCAATGAAGAAATGTTAAAGTTGGAAAATGAAGAAATTATAAAATTAGAAGATATTGATAAAATAGAACATGAAGGAATCACTATTATTTTGACTGAAAAGTTGAAGAGGAAATTGGATTCTTTAGAGAAATCGATAAGTAAAACTGCTGGTTTAGAAAAGAATTTATATGCATGTGTAAACTGTAGGGTAATTTTACGACGTAATTTGCATGTGGAAAAAGGTTTAGTAAATGGAGCAATGGGTAAAATTGTTGATTTTGTTAATTATGTAAATAGAGATGGTATAGAATTTTTGAAAATCAAATTTGATGAAATTGAAGAAGTACAACAATTTAGTCATTGTTCAGCTCGGTTTTTGCTTGTAAAAGATTTCTATGTTCGCAGAAAACAGTTTCCTATTTCTTTGGCGTATGCGGTGACCATTTATAAATCTCAAGGTTTAAGTGTAGATAGTGCTTTAGTGAATATTGGAAGTACTATGTTTAAAGAGGGTATGGCATATGTTGCTTTGTCTCGAGTGAGAACTTTATCTGGATTGTACTTGATTGATTTTGATGAGACAAAGATTAGTGCAGATGCAAGTTGTGTGAAAGAGTATAATAGGTTAAAAAGAGAATAAGCACCCAATCTAGGTCAATATCCAGTATTTGAAAAGCGTGTGGTAGGTAGAAAAAGAAGATTTGAGAATATCTGTAGTGAAGCTGTAGAGAAAGAAAAAAAACAAGATGAAGTTGTGATTGGAGGTAAAAAGAAAAAGGACAGTGTTGAAGAGAATTTTGGTTATCAGTTTGAAAATAGTTCTGGTGTCAACTGCTATGCTAATGTAGTTAATAATGTTGGGTTTTTTTCTTGAAAGTTTACAACAACAAATTGTTGAAAATCGGAAAGAAAGATTCTGTTTGTTGTATTCTGTTTATGAGAAATGTAGTAGTGATAAAAGTAAAATACAAAGTGTTTCTGATATTCGAAATGTTTTGGACATTGTTCTGGTTCTACTCAATTTATGCAGAATATTCAGCAAGATTGTCAGGAATTTCTAATGTATATGCTTGTTGTATTGGAAGATGAAGGTACAGATATTGAATACCTTTTTGGCCTTTCTTATAAATGGCAACATGACTATGAAAATTGTTTGTTTACATGTAGCAGTAACATTGACAGTGAAAGATTCATATATTTGACTTTCCCTGACTGTGAATCAGTGTCTTTAACAATCTAATTAGAGGAGCAAGTCAAAACATGGAGTGTAGGCAATGTAAATCAGAAATGTCACCAACATTATTTATACAAAAATATGGACAATATGTAATTTTAATGCTGCAACGTTGTAGAGCTGATGGAAGAAAATTGGAAACTTTAATTAAAAATGTTGTAGCTACTCAAGTATCAATACCAGGAAGAACTTTTGTAGCTGTTGCAATTATTTTTCATGATGGACCTTCTACAACATCTGGACATTACAGTGTTTATTTAAAATGTCTGAAAGGTTGGATACATTGTAATGATAGTCAATTGGTTTTTAAACAACGTTTGCCTAAATAGTTACCAAATTCTTACCTAATATTTTGAAAGCCAAAATTTTAAAAACAAAATTTGGCCTTTCAGGATTGCTGCTGTTAAGGTAGGTTGTACTGGTGTTGTAGAGTACTTTGTAAGTGAGGGTGAGGAGCTTGAAGGGGATCCTCTTGTCGACGTGGAGCCAGTGTAGGTGTCTCAGGTGGTGGGGGGATGTGGCTCCGGCAGGGGACATTGATGATCAGTCGGGCGGAGATGTTCTGGAGTCGTTGGACTCGTTGTAGGTGTTTGTCCGAGTTGAGATTTAGAGAGTTGATTCTTATGCAGTTGGTTACGTCTTTCTGTGGTGTGTGGCTCCTTGGAGAGGGAGAAGATGAGTTGGGTGTCATTGCCTTAGCAGATAATGTTGAGGTTGTGATGGTGGACCACTTGTGTAAGGGTGCCATGTAGATGTTGAATAGCGTCAGGTTGAGGGATGAGCCCTGGGGGACGTTGCAAATGAAGTCGGTGGGTTTGGAACAGAAAGGAGGGAGACGGATGCTGAGGATTACCATTGAGGAACTTCTTTACTAAGAATTTGAGATATACTATTTGGCCATGTGGAAAAGTATATAAAACTATTAAGGACTATTTGTTGTATATTTTCTCAGCATATATTTAAAAATAACTTTGTTTACAGTGTATGAAAATTAATGATAGTGTTTTGGTATTTTAAGATTCTTTAAGATATCTCATAGTTACGTAAGAAATTGCTGTTTGAAAAAAACATTTAACATATGTTTTATTTCAATTTTTTCGATTGTTATTGAGAATGTTGAATGATTTTTTTTAAGATAATCCTATTGATTGTCTTTTCTTTGCCCGCTGTTATGTGATGAGTACTATTGAACTCACTATTTCTAGTGAAATTCAATATATTCTGAGAACAGCAAAAGAGGCAAATGAAATGCTTTACAAATTATTTGGTGTTGTAAAAGATATATTGTAACTGTATATTTTTGTCTTCCACAGATGCTAATTTTATAATATATATTTTATTATTATTTATTATGTTTAAGGTAAGTATAAATAACTGTTTAGAATGGCCAATGCAGTGTGCTTCTACAGAGGTGAAATAACAAAACATGGATGGAGTATATAAGTGTTCAAAGATGGTTTGTATCTTTTATATACATTTGAAAAACCTAAAATATAAATATACTGAGTGTACCAGTATTCTTCGCATTTTACTACAACACATCTACTACTTTGAACCAGGTAGGGTAAATAGACATATTGTACTTGTTTTAGTACTGCATTTTATAATAACAGCCTGGGCTTCTTCCGATAGTGATAAGGAGTGACCGGTTTGATAATTTAAGAAAGTTTAAAAACTCAACATTCATATATATAATTATATTTATATAATGTTATAAAGTAGTTGACAATGGTGTTTGTATAAGGGAAATTAGTCGATAAAGCTAGTTTTGTGTTCTGTATTAGGAAAAATTATTTTAAAAAGTGTTTATGATTTTGTACAAGGACCTACAATACAAAACATTCACTATGGAAAGTCAAAAAAACAATATAGAAGAAGATTTCAAAATTAGTAGCAGTGTTGTAGAAGAGCTGAACATACCTTTTACAAGCAGCAACATTGAAGAGGAAGAAATGAATGCTGGAGATATCAACTGTGATTTTTTAGATGAAACCTTGGATGATGCTTTTGTGGAAGCATTAGATGACATTGAGATTTATCACATGACTTTTGAAATTGATAACCAGGAAAATGAAATACCTGATGAAAATATTTTACAAGCTCTATTAAATTATGAGATGTTACAAGAATACAGTTATTATTATAAAATAATAATGGTTTGAGACACTCTGCTTGTAGAATTGTAATCATTCAGCTACTACCCAAGTACTCATGGTGCAAAGTGGGCATTAGGGAATGTACTGCTTTAAACCCTTATAGACTACGTATGTATTTTTCTATGCACTGGCAAACTTGTCTTTTATAGCTTCTATTCCCCAGTCTGTATCATTAGACTTTCACCGAATACTCTCACACTAGTGTTTCAATGTTGTAGTGAGCCATTCCGCAGTATGTGCTTATCTATACACTGTTCTAAAAATGAACCTCGTATACATTCAACGACACACTCTCTCTGCAGGATAATAATAATTTAACCATTACCTAATTGGTCATGGTGCAAAGTGGGCCTTGGGGCATGGACAGCTTCAAACGCCTATAGACTATGTGTGTACTGTTCTACGCACCAGCAAACTTGTGTTTTGTACCTTGTATTTCCCAGTCTGTATCCTTGAAGTTGAAGTTGAAGTTAAGGTCCTTATTAAGCGCACAGCTACCAGGCGGTTTCTTGGCGCTAGGGATGCGGACCCAGAGGGGAAACAGAACGCGGGCGCTACGGCGAGAAGGCTTGTGAAAAAAGAAAGGTCTTCAACGCTTTACGGAACTCAAAGTAAGAGGCGGAAGACCTGATGGTAAATGGAAGGGTATTCCAAAAGGTGGGGGCAAGAACAGAGAACTTCATGCACCCAACTTTTTTTTTCCTAAAACGAGGCACAAAGAGAAGGGACTGGAAGGAGGAACGCAGCTCTCTGCTAGGAGTATAAGCTTTAATTTCAGAGTTAATGAAAGTTGGGCCGGTTCCGGCGCAGGCCTGGAAGGTCGTGCAGCCCATCTTTAATAGGGAGCCAGTGAAGGGCTTTGAGTAAGGAAGTGACGTGATGTGATTTAGGAAGGCCATGAATAAGGTGGGCAGCTTGGTTTTGGACCTGTTGAAGGCGCCAGAGATCATAGGCAGGGACACCATTGTACAGGATGTTGCCATAGTCCAGGCGTGACAAAACCATAGCCATAAGAATAAGTTTCAGGGCAGAAAAAGCAAAAAAATGGGAAATCTTTCGGATTTTACAAAGAGTCAGAAAAGAAGATGAAACCACTGCGCTAATCAGGGAATGCAATGTGAGATGATTGTTGAGTTTTATCCCTAGTGTTTTGGCTGAAGGGGACTGGAGCTAGCACCTGTAAGTACCAGTTTGGTTTTATCAGGGTTTAACTTAAGGTGGTTGCAGTTCATCCAGTCCCTGATAAAAATCATAACTGATTGAAAATTATGGATGGAGGCAGGGGAAGGAGAAAGGTTGACAATAAGCTGGAGGTCATCGGCATAGTTGAAGACCGTGACCTCCATCTGCTGTAAAGCAAAAATAAGGGGGAAGATGTATAAGTTAAACAAAAGGGGGAAATTGAAGATCCCTGAGGAACACTGCAATGAACCTTGCATGAGGGTGCGGAAAAGTCGGCCTGGTGGACGGCCTGTGTGCGGTCACTCAGAAAGGAGGTGAGCCAAGCCAGTGCAGGTCCCCTGATGCCGGCTGCCTCGACACGGGTGAGAAGGATGGAGTGATCAACCGTGTCGAAGGCGGCGGACAAATCAAGGAGCTTGTCCATGACTGAAATAACTACTTTTTCGGTAGAGTGTGATGGACGAAAGCCCGCCTGGCACGGGGCTAAGCTGCCGCTATCCTCCACAAATGCACTTAAGACTTTAGTGACGTGGCGCTCCAGGACTTTACCCAAGAACGGGAGAAGGGAGATGGGGCGGTAGTTGGGGAGGGAGGAAGGGTCAGCACCGGGCTTCTTTAGAATAGGAACTATTATCACTGATTTGTGAAGGTCTGGGACAATGCCCCGCTTGAGAGAGTCATTAAGAAAAGTAAGAGGGGGCAAAGGACAGGCCGAGAAAATCTCTCTTAAAGCATATGCAGGGCAGATGTCCGAGGGAGATCCTGACTTGACTCTGACGAGCAAGGGTAAAAGAGTTTCCTTAGTCAGAGGAGGCATTTGATCCAGATATGATACATTAGGCAGAGGTTGGGGGTCAGGAAAGGAAGGGGAGGGCAATGATATATTGGCCTTGAAGACAGCGATTTTCTCAATAAAATAGTCGTTGAGAGAATCACAGAGGGATCGCGAAGGGGAAGGTTTGAGGGTGACCCTGTCTGAGGAGGCCAGCTCATGGACAGTGGCAAAGATTTCCCTAGGTTGGTTTTCAGCCGAGAGAATTTTGGAGGAGAAATAGTCGGTCTTGGCATTTTTATATTCATTCAAGGTGGAAGTGTACTGTGATTTTAGCATAGGACAGTAGGCGCGTCTCCAGGCACACTCTGCCTGCCGCACAGTGAGTTTTTTCTCCTTAAGCTCTGCATTAAACCATCTATTGGCATCATGGGCGCGTCTAATTCTGACGCGCCTAAGCGGGGCCACTTGATCACCCGCTCTGGAAAGCCAATTGTTGATGGTGTCTGCTTGAGATGACGGGGATAATTCTGCAAGGTTGGGACAGGAAGCAGAAAGAAAAGAACAGAGAGAAGGCCCATCTACATGATTCCAGTTGCGAGCGCAGGTGTTCCTGGGGAAAGAGGGTCTTTTAGCAAGGCTTAAATCAAGAAAGAACGAGATCAAAAAGTGGTCAGACCAGGATCAGGGCGTGACAACAGGGGGAGAAACAGGGATATTGAGTGACCAGATTTGATCCAAGATGTGACCTCGGACATGAGTAGGGGTGTGAACGTGTGACAGGAAGTTTAAACTGCGAAGAAGTTCAGTGAATTCTTTCGACATAGCGTCCTCAGCAGGGTCAGAGGGCCAAAGGTTAAAGTCCCCAAGAACCATGACAGATGAATTATTCACTGCTAGGGTTGCCAACAGTTCCTGAAAGGCAGAAATAAAGTGCGATGTTTGCTGTGGAGGGCGGTAGATGAGTACACAGGTAATAGGAACCTGGAAGGAGGCAGATCGAACAACTAAACAGTCGACCGCCTGAATGGAAAGAAAGGATAGCAGTTGAAAATGGAGTCCGGACTGGATGACTGGATGATCAGGACGAACCCGCCTCCAACCTTCCCCCCGGGCCGATCGGGCCGATTGGCGCGTAAGGCATAGTAGGAGGAAGGGAGAGCCGCTAGCACGTTTGGTAGAGAGTCTTGGCAAAACCAGGTTTCTGTAAGAAACAGAAGATCTGGTTTATAAGTGTCCAAAAAGAAAAACAGTTCAAGATGGTGTTTGACTGCAGACCTAGTATTAAGAAGGAAGGCAGAGATGGTGGGCGCGGGGCAAATGGGCGGGGGAGGCCCCAACGTAGTAGTACGGAGGGAAAATGAAAATGGCATATTAGGGGGGAGAGAGGGCATGTGGTTTGCACGGCTAAGGCCAAGTTTATCAATGTGAGTGACAGTGGAGGCACCTATCGACCAAGGGCCTTGACATAAACAGAGTTGTTCCGGGGAATAAGTTAATAAACGGGCATAGTGAGGTGCCCCTAGCGCCGGCCGGCCGTGGACAGGCGCAGACGGGCTTGCCTTCGGCGCGCCCGCTCCGCGCATCCGCTGCGCGTGCGCATGGGGCATTCCTTAAATAGGTCAGGAGCACGAGGGATAGAGCGCTGACCGGTAGAGCCTGTAGTGCCCCTTTCCAATATGGCGCCAGCAACCCCGTCAGCCCTCCGGTTACAAGAGGCACACAGCCGTGCCGGAACGAGGCTAGGGGAGCTGGTAGATGAAAGGTGAGGCGAAAGTGAGGCAAACAGCTCCGATGAACACGAGACATGCAGTTTAAAAATGACAAGTTAAAAAAACAGATACAGGGTAAGCCACCACACACGACCACAGCTTCCGCGAACCCTCTGCCACCGGGTTATGTGCGTCCGCTGCGCGTGCGGATGGGGCATCCCTTAAATAGGTTAGGAGCACGAGGGATAGAGCGCTGACCTGTAGAGCCTGTAGTGCCCCTATCCAATATGGCGCCAGCAACCCCGTCAGCCCTCCGGTTACAAGCGGCACACAGCCGTGCCGGAACGAGGCTAGGGGAGCTGGTAGATGAAAGGTGAGGCAAAGTGAGGCAAACAGCTCCGATGAACACGAGAGATGCAGTTTAAAAATTACAAGTTAAAAAAACAGATACAGGGTAAGCCACCACACACGACCACAGCTTCCGCGAACCCTCTGCCACCGGGTTATGTGCATCCTTATACTTCCAGCAAACTCTCTGTGATTGCCGATTCATTTTTGTACTGAGCTTTTCAGTAGAATGTCCTTATCTATGTACTGTCCAAAAAATGAAGCTCTTATAGATTCACTCATGCACTCTCCTTGCAAAACTGTAATCATGCAGCCAGTACCCAAGTAATTATGGAGCAAAGTTGGTCTTAGGCCATGCACTGTTATAAACCGGTATAGACTATGCTTGCAGTCTTCTATGCACCTGAAAACGTGCCTTTTATACCTCCAATTTCTCCAGTCTGTATCGTTAGGCGTCCACCAAACACTCTCACAGTACTGTTTCAGTATTGTAGTAAACCATAGAGCATTATGTAGTTATCTATACAATGTTCTAAAAGTAAATCTACTATACATTCAGATACATACTCTCCTTGCAGAACTGTAATTGTCCAGTCAGTACCCAAATAATCATGGAGCAAATTAGGCCTTAGGCCATGGATTGCTTTAAACCCCTATAGAGTATGCATGCAGTCTTCTTTGTACCTGAAAATTTGTTTTTTATACCTTCAATTCCCCAATCTGTATCCTTACACTTCACCAGACACTCTCACACTAGTGTTTCAATATTGTAGTGAGCCATTTAGCAGTAGTTGCTTATCTATGTACTGTGGTAAAACTGAAGCTGTTATAAATTTAGTCAGGCACTTTCTTTGCAGAACTGTAATCATCCATTCAGTACCTAAGTACTCTTGCATTAAAATAGGCCTTACTTAGGCCATAGACTGCTTCAAACCCCTATAGACTTTGCATGCAGTCTTTTATGCACCGGCAAACTTGTCTTTTATACCTTAAATTCCCCAGTCTGTATCTTTACATTTCCAGCAAACACTCTGTGATTACTTATTCAGTATTGTACTGAGCTATTTAGTAGAATGTGCTTATCTATGCACTTTGCTAAAAATAAAGCTTTTATCAATTCAGTCATGCACTCTCCTTGCAGAACTGTAATCATGCAGTCAGTACCCAAGTAATTTTAGTATTTTAGTGAGTCATGCAGCAGTATGTTCTTATGTATGCAGTGTTCTAAAAGTGAACGTGCTATATATTCAGCTAGACAGTCTTCTTGTAGAACTATAAGCATTCAGTTGGTTCCCAAGTACTCATGCACCAAAGTAGGCCTCAGGGCATAAACTGCTTCAAATCCCTATAGACTATGCATCTACTGTTCTATACACCGGCAAAATTGCCTTTTATACCTTCAATTTCCCAGTTTGTATTGTTACAGTTTCATCAAACACTCTCACACTACTGTTTCAGTATTGAAATGAATCATAGAGCAGTATGTGCTTATCTATACATTGTTCTAAAAGTGAAGCTGCTATACATTGACGCAGACACTCTCCTTGCTGAACTGTAATCATTCAGCTAGTACTCAAGTACTCATGGTGCAAAGTGGGCCTTAGGGCATGGACTGCTTTAAACCCCTATAGACTATACATGCACTGTTCTATGCACCTGCAAATTTTCCTTTTATATGTTCAATTCCAAAGTCTCTTTCCTTACAGTTCCACTAAACACTCTGTCACTCCTGTTATAGTTTTGTAGTGAAAAATTGATCAGTGTGTAGTAATCCATTCAGTACATTAAAACACTAATCAACAGATGTACAATAAGTAGTGCATTCCTAGAGATATGCCAGTTATTGTGTACTGTGACATCAGCACTATGAATGCACCGTATTTACAATGTGGTGTACTGTGGGGCAAAAATGACACAGATATGTGATGTATTTGTGTTGTGAAGGCGGTGCATTGCTTGACTTGTGTTGCAAGCGCAACACAGCTCCAGCAAAGCTCTTGGGACCCTATGCTCACAATGCTGAGTCAATCCTGACACCTGCTTCAAGCAGGTGCAAGGTTTTGTCACAGCATAAGCCGAAAAGTGACTGTATGAAATCCTATAGACTTCACTAAGTCACTTTTAGGAGACGTTCAAGCGCCAGAACACCCCACCCCCTGCGCAGGAAAGCCTCCTTCTGGCGCAGGGCTTTACAATGTCAGATAATGTCTTCCCTTAATATGTACATTAAATACATAAATATATGTTTTTGAACAATTAGAAATTTTCGCACCGTACGAGTATGGGGCGCCGTATATGCCGTAACACGGAAACGTGGATGCGACACGTAACGTCAAAGCGCATTCGTAACGTATGCATGAGTACCCGCACAGTACGATTTGCGGTACAAAATATGGTGCGAACACAGTACGCGTACGGTACGATTAACCCAAAAAAAAAACAATGAAAAAGGAATTATAGAGAATTTAATTTTAATATATTGGAAAAAAGCCAGTAATAAAAAAATACTTTTTTAATTTACTTTTGTTATTATTTTACATTAAAAATATGAAATGTAACTTAAAAAATTAAATAAATAGAAGTATTTGTAATAAAAATGTAGGAAATTAGTATAAAAAGAAAGAAATATAATAATTAATATATTTAAAAATTATCATTTACAAAACCTTTGAAATTCACTGAAAAAACCATTGGTTTCACACATGTTATAGTTAGCTAGACATTTCACTCATACAAAACCATTGAAATTCCCCGCTATAGTTAGTTCAGCTAATTATGACTCGCGCGCCCGCAATGCACTGCTGATGACGTCACATATTACATCACTCATGACATGGTCAGTGACATCACTCATGACATCACTGATGACATCTCAAATGACATCACTGATGACATCACTGATAACATCATCCTTGAGAAAGAGTGGCAGACCTCCTCTCACCCTAATATAACCTTTGATACACACATTCAAAAATAGAAACTAACATTTTTTTTTAAATGGAGATACCAATACCAGTTACAACAACCTATTCAGTAATTCCCACATCTACATACACATCCACTCATTCACCAACAGTTCTATATAGCCACTCATACATGTACTCACTCAAACATCCATTTACTTGCATATATATTTTTTTAAGTCTGATTGTAGATGGTCCAGGTTTAGCATGGCACAAGATGGAGGGTGAGAACAGCTTCCTCCAGACAGTTTCCAATTTCCAAAAAAATAAAAATAAAATATTTATGTTGATGAAACCTAAAAAGATGAGGTTATTGGTTTTCAGGTTTTATGAGTGGGAGAAAAATAGGTATTAGGACTGAGAGAGGTTGATTGGAATCACATTCACATTGTATGTATTCATACCTGGATGCAGCTGAGGGGCAATGAGAGGTGATAGATGTTCATATGATCATCTAATGTTAGGTGTGGATGTCTGGTATGTAATGTAACTTTTTCTACCCAACTTCAGACTCCAAAGAAAAGGTACAAAAATGCACATTTTCTAAGGATAGATTTGAAAAGCATACAAAAACACGTTGATTGAATATTTTCTTGTAAATGTCTGGACTTCATTTGTATAGACCTTCTCATCTTAAAATAATAGCATCTACAGCACTGTTAGTGTGCCATGTTTGTTAGAAGTTTTTTAAGCCTTTTGGTTCACTTCGAACTCAAGCCCATGGATTTTGAGGGTTTAAGGAGCAAGCGTGGACCACACAAGCAAAACGTACAAGCATAACGTGAGAAACTGCTTGGAGGGTGAGGGCGCTTTTTGAAGCACAAAAAAAAAAAAGAAGACAACATTTGTTTGAATGACTGGGACGATCCGGGGCTTTGAAAGGATCACCTCTAATGCCGTTACACAGTTTCCCAGCCCAATTGCAGGTCAAAAACAACAGCAAAAACGCCTGTTTCATCTGACTGGATTCACGGTTCGCAGCAGTGGTAACAATATTTAGCAAGAAAGTGACAAATCTTGCTGCTAGTCCAGATCCTACAGCAGGAAGCCGGGGCGACAACATTGTCAATGCTAGAAGGCAGATTTAAATGTGCCCTAGTGGGCGTTAGCTGTTCTACTTTGTCTCTCTGATGTATTCTACAAAACCATATACATGTATTCTTCGGTGCCATATTGCAGGATAATGAATGGCAGGTGCACCACTTTAAGGCATACACAACATGGAGTGTGCTGGACACAGCCCTTGATTAAGGAATGCAAAAAAAGAGGGTCTTGTGTGACTTTCACAATCTTTGGGAAATGTGGCCCTGTCCCCCTTATCTCACATCGAGAGATTAGGACAGCTTTAACCTACACACCGTTGGTGTCTGGGACCAGGGGCGCTGGCTGCCTCTTGGAAAATTCAAAATTCATGTAAATGCCTCTCTGCTCTGACTTCCTTGTACGATGCAGCACTACCATTGCGTGGGTACATAGGACATGGAGGTTGGCTTGCAACTTTTCAGCAGGCTTTGGTTGCTACCCATACGTAGGCGCTGTCTCCACCCTGTTTTTCAACCCCCCCCCCGCTGTCACTACTAACAGGGTTTATGTTGCACATTGGGCTGCAGCACCAGTCAATGTTAATGGTGCCTGCGCAGCCACTCCAAGCCATATAGACGTGTTGTTTACAAACCCACGAAGTCCACATCATGCACAGCCTTGCTGCCTCTTTGCAGCACAATCCAGCTAGAGTCAGGCAGCAGAACCATCCTCAGAGTGTAGTCCCAAGGTCTCTCCCAACATGAGGGGTACCCGTGTGTCCTTCTTACAAGCTCTCCTCCCCCCCTCGGAGCCTTCTGCCTCTTCCTTCATGTACTACTTCATGTATGACAGCATAGCTTTATTCTCATTCTCATCTACTGTAATGTCCTGTGCATATAAACATTTAATCTGCAGTAATGTGGCATGCACCATACTCGCACCAGCAGAAATTATACGGGTACCCTAGAAGCTACTCCCTTCCAAGTCCATAATATTTTTTTTATTGGGGAGTTTTATATAGCGCAAACTCGACTTGAAGGTATGAGGGCACTTTACATGAGCACCAGTTACAGACAGACACAGGGAGATTAAGTGATTTGTCCAGAATCACACGATGTTGAGGGTCTGGGCTGAGACCCAAACCCGGTTCCCCAGCTTCGAGGTCTAGCGCTCTTGCCATTAGGCCACATTCCACCTGCATCCCTAGATGGTGAACAGATGATAACCATGCACCAGTATTATTTGTCCTGAATGACCCACCACCACAGCTGCTGAATGTGCCAGCAGACGGCACGAAAAAAAACTAGACAAGACACAGCACTTTGGCAGGCACACTAAATTGTTCAACAGCCTTTGATTACAAATCAGTATTGTTTGCTTAAAATAACCCCACCAGTTTTATCTGGGGACCAACGTGTCCCCACATCCCTAAAATTAACTTCTAGAGACTTCTAGATATCCCCACTGCTCAGTGAGTAGGACACAAACTTGTAATCAAACCCTCAACTGGGGTAACTCAATCCTCAAATTGACCATCCTTATTTCTCCAGCATTCCAAACAATGTTCTCCTTATTTATTCTGGTTCATGATTGAAAGTACCTTGTTAATGTAGCAAGGTGAAAATTAAATATAATTAATGCATCAGTTTTATATTTGTCATAAACTTTGGGACACTTTCACTCCGATAATAATTTTTGCATAGCAGGCAGTCACAATAAACCAGGCCAAAGTATGCATGACTCTTTAGAGTTGACCTCTGTGCATGTTGTATGAACAAACAACCAAGTCTTAAACCACGTAATATCACATTAAGGGCCTGATTACCAGTCTGGTGGTCCACAGACCGCCCTGTTACGATTCAGGCAGTTGGACCTCTACAGCCCAGCCGCAGCCGCCAGGAACCGCTATTACCTGGCAGTTTTGCAGTGGTCAGGAGGCTACAATATACTTGGCAGGCCCATCTCAGTCCCGCCAAGCATATTACGAGTTTCCTCTCCGCCAGTGGTTTCATGGAGGTTCCACCTTCATTAACACCGTGGCGGAGAGGAAACAAGGTGGGCTCTGCAGAGCCCGCTGTGCCCCCTCCGTATGTTGATACACACAGGGGGACCCAAAACACACAAGATGATGGACGGAATGTTGCACAAAGGCAAAACATTCACCCCAGTCACAGACCTGGGTTTAATCCATCGTTATTTTGCTCACCAAGCCACCCTAGTTCAGACATGGCCGTATGCAAATCAGTCTTGACCCTGTGCCTCATGGTAACAGTTTAGCCTGAACTGCCAAGCCATGTCTTCCCTGGACCGGAATCAAGCATCCTAGGACCGGTTTCTGGCTATCAGCCATCCTCAGCCAGGATAGCTTGACTCCAGTGGCCTAGTGAGCACGGGACCCACGTCTGGGCATACCCTTCCCACATAGGGTGAACAGCAAAACACACAAGATGATGGACGGAATGTTGCGCAATGGCAAAACATTCACCCCCAGTCACAGATCTGGGTTTAATCCATCGTTATTTTGCTCACCAAGCCACCCCAGTTCAGACATGGCCATATGCAAATCAGTCTTGATCCTGTGCCTTATGGGAACAGTCCAGCCCGAACTGCCAAGCCATGTCTTCCCTAGACCGTAATCAAGCATCCTAGGACCGGTTTCTGGCTATCAGCCATCTTCAGCAAGGATAGCTTGACTCCAGTGGCTTAGTGAGCACGGGACCCACGTCTGGTCATACCCTTCCCACATAGGGTGAACAGCAAAACACACAAGATGATGGACGGAATGTTGCACAATGGCAACACATTCACCCCAGTCACAGATCTGGGTTTAATCCATCGTTATTTTGCTCACCAAGCAACCCCAGTTCAGACATGGCAATATGCAAATCAGTCTTGAATCTGTGCCTCATGGGAATAGTCCAGCCCGAACTGCCAAGCCATGTCTTCCCTGGACCGGAATCAAGGATCCTAGGACCGGTTTCTGGCTATCAGCCGTCTTCAGCCAGGGTAGCTTGACTCCAGTGGCTTAGTGAGCACGGAACCCACGTCTGGTCATACCCTTCCCACATAGGGTGAACAGCAAAACACACAAGATGATGGACGGAATGTTGCACAATGGCAAAACATTCACCCCCAGTCACAGATCTGGGTATAATCCATCGTTATTTTGCTCACCAAGTCACCCCAG
This sequence comes from Lissotriton vulgaris, assembly GCF_964263255.1. Lineage (NCBI taxonomy): Eukaryota > Metazoa > Chordata > Amphibia > Caudata > Salamandridae > Lissotriton > Lissotriton vulgaris. The sequence continues at coordinate 588,397,791 of NC_141694.1, forward strand.
TTCAGACATGGCCATATGCAAATCAGTCTTGACCCTGTGCCTCATGGGAATAGTCCAGCCCAAACTGACAAGCCATGTCTTCCCTGGACCGGAATCAAGCATCCTAGGACCGGTTTCTGGCTATCAGCCGTCTTCAGCCAGGGTAGCTTGACTCCAGTGGCTTAGTGAGCACGGAACCCACGTCTAGTCACACCCTTCCCACATAGGGTGAACAGCAAAACACACAAGATGATGGACGGAATGTTGCACAATGGCAAAACATTCACCCTCAGTCACAGATCTGGGTTTAATCCATCGTTATTGTGCTCACCAAGTCACCCCAGTTCAGACATGGCCATATGCAAATCAGTCTTGACCCTGTGCCTCTTCTCATGGGAACAGTCCAGTCCGAACGGACAAGCCATGTCTTCCCTGGACCGGAATCAAGCATCCTAAGACCGGTTTCTGGCTATCAGCCGTCTTCAGCCAGGATAGCTTGACTCCAGTGGCTTAGTGAGCACGGGACCCACGTCTGGTCATACCCTTCCCACATAGGGTGAACAGGAATATACACAAGATGATGGAAGGAATGTTGCACAATGGCAAAACATTCACCCCCAGTCACAGATCTGGGTTTAATCCATCGTTATTTTGCTCACCAAGCCACCCCAGTTCAGACATGGCCATATGCAAATCAGTCTTGACCCTGTGCCTCCTGGGAACAGTCCAGCCAGAACTGCCAACCATGTCTTCCCTGGACGGGAATCAAGCATCCTAGGACCGGTTTCTGGCTATCCGCCGTCTTCAGCCAGGATAGCTTGACTCCAGTGGCTTAGTGAGCACGGAACTCATGTCTGGTCATACACTTCCCACATAGGGTGAACAGCAAAACACACAAGATGATGGACGGAATGTTGCACAATGGCAAAACATTCACCCCCAGTCACAGATCTGGGTTTAATCCATCGTTATTTTGCTCACCAAGTCACCCAAGTTCAGACATTGCCATATGCAAATCAGTCTTGACCATGTGCTTCATGGTAACAGTCCAGTCCGAACTGACAAGCCATGTCTTCCCTGGACCGGAATCAAGCATCCTAGGACCGGTTTCTGGCTATCAGCCGTCTTCAGCCAGGATAGCTTGACTCCAGTGGCTTAGTGAGCACGGGACCCACGTCTGGGCATACCGTTCCCACATAGGGTGAACAGCAAAACACACAAGATGATGGACTAAATGTTGCACAATGGCAAAACATTCACCCCCAGTCACAGATCTGGGTTTAATCCATCGTTATTTTGCTCACCAAGTCACCCAAGTTCAGACATTGCCATATGCAAATCAGTCTTGACCATGTGCTTCATGGTAACAGTCCAGTCCGAACTGACAAGCCATGTCTTTCCTGGACCGGAATCAAGCATCCTAGAACCGGTTTCTGGCTATCAGCCATCTTCAGCCAGGGTAGCTTGACTCCAGTGGCTTAGTGAGCACGGAACCCACGTCTGGTCACACCCTTCCCACAAAGGGTGAACAGCAAAACACACAAGATGATGGACGGAATGTTGCACAATGGCAAAACATTCACCCCCAGTCACAGATCTGGGTTTAATCCATCGTTATTGTGCTCACCAAGTCACCCCAGTTCAGACATGGCCATATGCAAATCAGTCTTGACCCTGTGCCTCTTCTCATGGGAACAGTCCAGTCCAAACTGACAAGCCATGTCTTCCCTGGACCGGAATCAAGCATCCTAAGACCGGTTTCTGGCTATCAGCCGTCGTCAGCCAGGATAGCTTGACTCCAGTGGCTTAGTGAGCACGGGACCCACGTCTGGTCATACCCTTCCCACATAGGGTGAACAGGAAAATACTCAAGATGATGGACGGAATGTTGCACAATGGCAAAACATTCACCCCCAGTCACAGATCTGGGTTTAATCCATCGTTATTTTGCTCACCAAGCCACCCCAGTTCAGACATGGCCATATGCAAATCAGTCTTGACCCTGTGCCTCCTGGGAACAGTCCAGCCAGAACTGCCAACCATGTCTTCCCTGGACGAGAATCAAGCATCCTAGGACCGGTTTCTGGCTATCAGCCATCTTCAGCCAGGGTAGCTTGACTCCAGTGGCTTAGTGGGCACGAGACCCACGTCTGGTCATACCCTTCCCACATAGGGTGAACAGCAAAACACACAAGATGATGGACGGAATGTTGCACAATGGCAAAACATTCACCCCCAGTCACAGATCTGGGTTTAATCCATCGTTATTTTGCTCACCAAGTCACCCCAGTTCAGACATGGCCATATGCAAATCAGTCTTGACCCTGTGCCTCTTCTCATGGGAACAGTCCAGTCCGAACTGACAAGCCATGTCTTCTCTGGACTGGAATCAAGCATCCTAGGACCGGTTTCTGGCTATCAGCCGTCTTCAGCCAGGATAGCTTGACTCCAGTGGCTTAGTGAGCACAGGACCCACGTCTGGGCATACCGTTCCCACATAGGGTGAGCAGCAAAACACACAAGATGATGGACGGAATGTTGCACAATGGCAAAACATTCACCCCCAGTCACAGATCTGGGTTTAATCCATCGTTAATTTGCTCACTAAGCAACCCCAGTTCAGACATGGCCATATGCAAATCAGTCTTGACCCTGTGCCTCATGGGAACAGTCCAGCCCGAACTGCCAAGCCATGTCTTCCCTGGACTGGAATCAAGCATTCTAGGACCAGTTTCTGGCTATCAGCCGTCTTCAGCCAGTATAGCTTGACTCCAGTTGCTTAGTGAGCACGGAACCCACCTCTGGGTATACCCTTCCCACATAGGGTAGACAGCAATCATACAGGATGATCGACGGAATGTTGCGCAATGGCAAAACATTCACCCCCAGTCACAGATCTGGGTTTAATACATCGTTATTTTGCTCACCAAGCCACCCCAGTTCAGACATAGCAAAATAACCATGGATTAAACCCAGATCTGTGACTGGGGGTGAATGTTTTGCCATTGTGCAACATTCCGTCCACCATCTTGTGTGTTTTGCTGTTCACCCTATGTGGGAACGGTGTGCCTAGATGGGGTCCTGTGCTCACTAAGCCACTTGAGTCAAGCTATCCTGGCTGAAGCCGGCTGGTAGCCAGAAACCGGTCCTAGGACGCATGATTCCGGTTCAGGGAAGACATGTCTTGGCAGTTCGGGCTGGACTGTTCCCATGAGGCACAGGGTGAAGGCTGATTTACATATGGCCATGTCTGAACTGGGGTGGCTTGGTTAGCAAAATAACGATGGCCTAAACCCAGAACTGTGACTGGGGGTGAATGTTTTACCATTGTGCAACATCCCGTCCATCATCTTGTGTGTTTTGCTCTTCACCCTATGTGAGAAGGGTATGCCCAGACGAGGGTCCCGTGCTCACTAAGCCAATGGAGTCAAGCTATCCTGGCTGAAGCCGGCTGATAGCCAGAAACCGGTCCTAGGACGCATGATTCCGGTCCAGGGAAGACATGTCTTGGCAGTTCGGGCTGGACTGTTCCCATGAGGCACAGGGTGAAGGCTGATTTACATATGGCCATGTCTGCACTGGGGTGGCTTGGTGAGCAAAATAACGATGGCCTAAACCCAGAGCTGTGACTGGGGGTGAATGTTTTACCATTGTGCAACATTCCGTCCATCATCTTGTCTGTTTTGCTCTTCACCCTATGTGAGAAGGGTATGCCCAGACGTGGGTCCCGTGCTCACTAAGCCACTGGAGTCAAGCTATCCTGGCTGAAGACGGCTGATAGCCAGAAACCGGTCCTAGGATGCTTGATTCCGGTCCAGGGAAGACATGGCTTGTCAGTTCGGGCTGGACTGTTCCCATGAGGCACAGGGTGAAGGCTGATGTGCATATGGCCATGTCTGAACTGGGGTGGCTTGGTGAGCAAAATAACGATGGATTAAACCCAGATCTGTGACTGGGGGTGAATGTTTTGCCATTATGCAACATTCCGTCCATCATCTTGTGTGTTTTGCTGTTCATCCTATGTGGGAAGGGTATTCCCAGACGTGGGTCCCTTGCTAATAAAGCCACTGGAGTCAAGCTATCCTGGCTGAAGACGGCTGATAGCAAGAAACCGGTCCTAGGATGCTTGATTCCGGTCCAGGGAAGACATGGCTTGGCAGTTCGGGCTGGACTGTTCCCATGAGGCACAGGGTGAAGGCTGATTTGCATATGGCCATGTCTGAACTGGGGTGGCTTGGTGAGCAAAATAAGGATGGATTATACCCGGATCTGTGACTGGGGGGAATGTTTTGCCATTGTGCAACATTCCGTCCATCATCTTGTGTGTTTTGCTGTTCACCCTATGTGGGAAGGGTATGCCGAGACTTGGGTCCCGTGCTCACTAAGCCACTGGAGTCAAGCTATCCTGGCTGAAGACAGCTGATAGCCAGAAACCGGTCCTAGGATGCTTGATTCCAGGGAAGACATGGCTTGGCAGTTCGGGCTGGACTGTTCCCACGAGGCACAGGGCGAAGGCTGATTTGCCTATGGCCATGTCTTAACTGGGGTGGTTTGGTGAGCAAAATAACGATGGATTAAACCCAGATCTGTGACTGGGGGTGAATGTTTTGCCATTGTGCAACATTCCGTCCATCATCTTGTGTGTTTTGCTGTTCACCCTATGTGGGAAGGGTATGCCCAGATGTGGATCCCGTGCTCACTAAGCCACTGGAGTCAAGCTATCCTGGCTGAAGACGGCTGATAGCCAGAAACCAGTCCTAGGATGCTTGATTCCTGTCCAGGGAAGACATGGCTTGGCAGTTCGGGCTGGACTGTTCCCATGAGGCACAGGGTCAAGACTGATTTGCATATGGCCATGTCTGAACTGGGGTGGTTTGGTGAGCAAAATAATGATGGATTAAACCCAGATCTGTGACTGGGGGTGAATGTTTTGCCATTGTGCAACATTCCGTCCATCATCTTGTGTGTTTTGCGATACACACAGGGGGCCACAAAATGTGCCCCCTGTGTGCATGTACACTATTTCCTGCACAACATGGGGTTTTCAGTCCATGACGTACAGGAACTGTTTTTGGCATTCCCATTGCGGTGCCCATTTTCCGGGCACCGCCATGGGAACATACAAAAAAGTCCGCCAGACAGGAGGAAACTCCTCATGTGGACCCTGTGTCACACTGGCAAAGCCATAATCAGGCCCTAAGTGAGGACAGTGACTTTGGTATACACAACTCCAAGAAGTTACCAGTCAGGACACAGCCTGCTACTGCACTTGTGTGTACCAAAAACACTCACTTTTTATATTGTCAATATTATCACTGACTAATTTGCAATATATAATTGGAAATCATAATTAAGCGTGCGGTTGTGATTCATATTGCACTGCTGTTTGGGCTGTTCAGATCATGCACAACAAAGTCCATGAACTGCGCCTGATTTGTTTCAATGTGTTTTTTACTAGAATTTACTTTTTTAATCCTGCTGACCAGTTCATGACGTGCATGTCGCCTGTCTTGGTATTAAACAATATGTCGAATGTGCAATAGAAAGTTTTTTATTTGTAAACGAAAATGAGTATTAAATTGCAATGCACAAAAATCTATGTTTAAACTTCAGAACATATGAGAACAAACATTTTGGAGTAGGAAATCATATCTAGTAAAGTCAATAAGGGCTGATTTAAGGTAGCCCAACTACAGATGCCATATTGTCTGAAACCTCTTGTTAACATAGAAAGACCTGTTTTCAATTAAAAAAAAAGCTTTTGTTTTGCACAAGATGTTTTTCTCTTTTTTTTTGCAGATGTACTATTCCAGAGGCCTTCTGTTAGTTAATTAATAGGTGTTTCTTTTTGATAGTGAGGTTTGAGAAGACAAAAGAAAGAATGATTCATAGGAAGAACTGTCTAAAACTCTAAACCCCAAAACATGGATGATATATCTTTTCAAGGACTAGTGTCTGGAGCCCATTGTGCAGATATGAGAACATGGGGCATTTGCCTAATCTCAAGAACTTGCTAAATTCCTTTTGGATGTTGTAGACAGAGAAAAAGACATTTGTTACCACCTAGAAAGTTGTGTGTTTATAATAGGTTGTGTTCCTAGAGTAGAGGGGCGCTTCTCTCACTCGCATTTGCTGGAGACTCATATCTTGAGTTTATTGAGATGATCCCTCTATTTATGGGAGATCGCTTTGAGCTTTTCTATGTTTTATTAGATACCTGCTGATTTATAGTTGAGAATACTTTTTCAGCTTAATCTTTCTTCAATTAATATGCAGTGGCTTCATGCCTAAGTACTCATTCTCTAATCAGAATGCTTTAATGGGTTCCTGAACTGACACTTAATTCTTTTCTTTTTTGATAAATTAGATTAGGGAAATTCCTTTATGGACATGCTTGTTGTATTATTACAAAATAAACTGTCATTCTTGCCAATATTGTATTCTTCCTTTTATTGAAATATTGATTATTGGATTATATTAACTTTTAATACTGATATCTAAATCTCAATAGTTATTGAATAAATAATGAAACCTTAAGAAATTGAAAATAAAACCCTTTAGCGCACACTAATTTTCTCTGTTGACTGTACTAGAAGTATTTAATAATTTTATAGCTATGTGATTAATGGAGATGATTGCTCCTTTTTATGTCTCGTTGTTGATGAACAAAGGTCCATACGACCAGTGGCGGGACTATTTAATAATTACACCTGAAGATAAAGATACAGAAAACCCTGTTCTGACAAATGTTATCGGTAGATTGTTGGAGTGGACAATCCTTTATTTGCCAATCTAACAGTCTTCCCTGCAAGAATGCAAGTGCCCTCAATTTACTATAGCCAGATGAGCCCTACAAGAGGGGAAAATGTGTGTATATACTGCATGTGTGTGCGTGTGGAGTGTATGTATGCATGTGTGGAGTGCATGCATGAGTTTATTTATGTACATGTTCATGCATATGGTGACACTCTTTCGCTATTTTCACGTTTTACATACCATATGTATTAATCTGCACAATATATACACATATTCAAAGTGTGATTTTCACATTAAATTACCCATAGTTGATATAGGCCTAAGTTTAAATGACTCACGCTGACATGAAAATGTACTTTGGGCTGCTGTGTTCTTTCCCTCATTTAAGGAGCCAAGCTGCAGTAGTTCACATTAATTAGATTGTTACAAAATGTTTTGGCTTCTGTGAGAATTGTGTATTTGTGTGTTTAACTGAAAGCTGAATAATTAAATTCTGTACCTGTGTTGAGGACATCCTGACCATGATGTATCAGTGCAGATGAAACCTTCTATTGTGCAAAAAGACTGAATTTATTTTTCGTGAAGTGTTAGATTTTGATTGGTTCTCTTTATGGGGACCATGGGGCATTGTCCTTCACTGTAAATAATTGTGTGATTTAATTGTGCACTGTTGAGCTAGTTAGATTCAGATGCTCTTTTCCACTCTCTTTGGATCAGATGCCTTATTTTGCTCCTCCTTGGAAGAGGTATACTCCTGAGCAAATCCGTTCTCGTTTTCCTAACTGAATCTTTTATTGATTCTGCCTTTTAGAGGCTTTACTTGCTGATACTTTCTGCTTTACTTTCCGTACAAACTTCCTGATTTCCTCTTAGCTTACAATATTAGGGAATTTCCTTTCAGGGCGCAGTGCAGGATTTTCTGGTGTCCAACATCACATGGAAAATGGTTAGGACCAATAATTCGACGTTTTAATCCCATATAGTGATTCAAATAGGTTCTTCCTCAGGATAAAACAAAGTGTTAGCAAACTGACCATCTGATCCTGGAATAATGATAATAGATCCAAGGACTCAGGTGAGGATTGTCACAGAAGCTGCCTCATTCATTACCTCAACTCCAAGTTCCTATATTAATCAAAAATATTACTTAGTGAGTTACTGAAAAATCTCAAACAATGATAAGATTAACTTTGACAGACTCATCCCTAGTCATGTGATGTCGGACACCAGGACATCCTAAATATTAATTTCTCTGATGTTTATTACATGTGTATATATTGTCTGTGCACCAGATTGTAAATTTTTGTTGCTTTACTTTCTTCACTTGTACTGCACCATCACAAGGAGCTTCTATACCTGTCTGAACTGTCTCTACACCATGGGTTTATGACATATGAATCAGATAAAATTGCTAAATAGTTTATTTTTGTCACACCGATTGTGTTGCGATAGCAGGGATGTTTATTATCCAATAACAATAACACTTGTAATGCGCGCATCTGCATCCGAAGAGACGTCCTGGCACTAGTGGCTTAGAAACATATTAGTACTCATTTTAGCATCATTAGAAGGATCTAAGGCTGAGAGAAGCTGCCAAGATTCAAACCTTTGACCAAAAGATTAGACACTTAGCCACCACACTTCCCCTCTCTCTCCCTCTATGTGTACTTACAAAAGCTGTGATGGTCTCTACCCCCAGTATGGACTTGGGTTGAGGAAAAGGGCCTGCGACTTTTTTCCAATCTTCATGTATTTGTTTTCCAAGACACATTTTTCACTATCAGTACAGTCATGCTGGTAATCTGAGTAAGGCTTCCTAAATAGTTAAGCCGGCTACACCAACCATGTATTCATTTTACTTTTAGAATATTGCACTGGTAAAATGAAACAGCTTCTGCCAGGCCACAGTGCTCTTTTCAAACATGCATGGGTGCTACAGTAACATATGACCACTGCTACGGCATGCCTTTGCACTGAGTGCATGCAGTACAACTCAAGCCTGCAACATGCAGACCATCCTTTAATCTTTACTTAATGTAAAATGCATTGTAATAATCGTGAGGTAGCAGCACCTATTGTATCACAGACATAATTTGTGATAGAACTCCTAAATCTGTTTCGGACGTTGATTCAATGTAAAATGTAAGCCACTGCAACATCAGCTTATATATATATATATATTAGTGGCTGACCAACCACTGACCTTTTTTCTAATCTCGCCAGAAGCTTGGGTCTTGTATTCCGAAATGGAAATCGATCTCCCCTTCAGTTTACAGGAGCAGAGTTTCCTTTGTCCAGCAAGGAGGCATGATAAAATTTGAAGCACTCTCTCTGAAGGGCGATTTGCCTCCTCTGGTACTCAGGAGTCAGATCCTTGAAAGTAAGGCTACAGGGATAAAAAAATGTTTAGAAATCTGTGTCCCAGCTGTTATGTTAGCTGCCGCCTTTAGCTTACTGAAATAGTGTGCATGCAATTTGTAAGACTAGATGGATATTGCGTTGAGAAACCCCCACACCACACTGCTGCAGATGGTATGTGAATGACACCAACATGAACATCTTTTTAGTTTATTTGAGGGTCGTAAAAAGACCATGAGGCAAGTGTCTCCATTTACTTTGTTGAAAAGCAATCTAAACTTCTCTCTTATGTTGTACTCACTATCAATGAGACCCTCTACCCATCACTGGAGAACTGCAACTGCCTTGATGTATGACCAAGTGCCAGGAAACACTACAAATTGAGTTGCAGGTGGCTGTGGTACCCTACCTGTCTAGCAATGAGAGGAGTGCAAACTCATCAGTTTGCTTTGCCTGGAAGGTCTGTTGGGGATATAGTAGAATCATTTTTGAAAGCTATGGGCCATATGTATCAAGCCTTTTGCGAATCGTTAAGGCCGAAATTCGCAGAATTTCGGCCTTAGCGAATCGCGAAAGGCCTTTTTACCGATTATGGAATGTATGTACAATTAGCAAAATAAGGAATCGCAAAAAATTGCGATTCCAAATTTTGCTTTAGCATTTAAGAAATCGCAATTTTGCGATTCCTTAAATACTATGTATGAAGCTTTTTAGACTTGCGATTTCAGGTTTAGAAATCGCACATTACCAACAACTTGTAGTTGGTGGTAATTTGCGATTTCTTGTAAATATGCACAATTGTGCATTTGTGAGGGTGGCATATGACGCACATACATGCCCATTGGGCATGTATGTGCGCCATATGCACACACATGTAATTTACAGGGGTGCAGCAGGGTATCCTTGAGACACCCCTGCACCCTTGCAATAATTCTCAAATTGCGATTAGCAAATTGCGAATTCGCAATTTGAGAATTATATTCCTATGGGCCTCCTGGCCCATAGGAATGCATTGGAAATTATTCCTTAATTGCGAATTCGCAAAATGTGAATTCGCAATTAAGGAAGCTTAAGGAATCGCTAATAAAAAGCGATTTTCTTCATACATACCATTTTGCGATTCCTAAATAGGGATTCCTTAAAAATCGCTATTTAGGAATCGCAAAACGGAACAATGATACATATGGCCCTTAGAGCCATTGCCTCAAAGCTATTTGCCAAGAAGCTGTTTGACATTAAAACTGACTCTAGATGCATTGACACTATAACATATGTAACTCTTTTATGTGGAAGCAGAGACTAACCAAAACATATTTGGTAATACCTCTAGCTTTGCACCAGATAAGTGAAAAATGCAATATGTAAAGCTTCAACTACAAGGGATACTCAACAAACTGTTAAGTGTGAAATGTCATCTCTTAACGAACCAAGAGGGAGGCGTCACTGCATCGTCCAACTATTTAGCCTACTGAGTGCAGCATCTCTCATGATGACCAATTGTATCTTTGAAATTACTCTTCGCCTTGAGTTCCATCAAAGGAATTTGAGACTGTGAAATTATTTTCACGCTCTGGATGGGATCTGCTTCTGCTGAAGGTCACTCCTTTAGAAAAAACCCACAAGAAAAGAACCACACTAGGGGACCTGGCACATGAAACAGGATATGTTGCTTCATGTGATGGAAGCATCCTCTCCCCCTTGAATGTTTTCAATCACGCACCTGATTTACAAAGGTCGCTCAGTGAGCCAACCCAAGGGTGTGGAGCATAGTTTGAGAATCTGTGATTATGTCAAATGCAAATCCATCAATTAACAAAATGTTTTATAACGAAAACACAACAGCAGCTGCTCTCGTTCTCGTTGTTTGCGTTGCTCCTGTGCTCTATTTTTACTATGAACACCAGTGTAAATACACGTCTGGCATAATGGCGTAATTTGGAGAAATTTGCAAAAGAAGCATTACGATAAATGTCCCAAATTACGCAAATTACGCTGGTGTAATTATATTTTCACCCAGGCCTATCATTCCCACTGATTTGCACACTTGCTAAAAAGAGCTAAAAATAGATTAAAACCAATTAGTGACTCCTCAATGACCTCTCCTACAGATTAGTGGACTTACAATAAAATTCTTCTGATGAAGGCCCCATAGACCTATATATACGTTTATTTTTATTCATATTGCTTTGCACTCCAGACTCCCTTATGGTATCTAGTTGTATTTTTATATCTGTCTATCAACCCTTGTCTGGTCACTCAGATCTTTTTCGCTAACTTCCCATTTTTAATCCTGCATCTATCTGCAGCCTCTTTTAGAGTTAAGCCTTCAACTTAGTCCAGTTGTAATGGAGAGCCAGGCTTAGTTCACTGAGCTTTTCATACACCTCTGGTTTGTGAAAACCAAAATTTGGGGTGTGTTTAAAACTCAGCTGAAGCGAGACAGTGTGCTCGCTTGTTACATTCTTGGTAGTTTTAGGTCCCAATCCTTTCTCTTTTGCTATTAATTAAAAAAGAGTGTTTAGAAATGGAGGACTGGAGAAGGGCTGCTGTCAATTGTGTTGAGGCCCTTTGAGGAAGCCCCTTAGAATATGATTCACAGTGACGCTCAGGTCCCTCATGATGAGAAGGGCAGGTTCGTCTCTTAAAATAATATTGGGGTGAGCAAAGATGACTAAAATAATTTTTGATTACTGATCAATACTAATGTGCTTTTACTACATGCCTCCATGACCAGATATGTGTGTGTGCCCTCGTCCTTTTTTAAGTGCTTGTAGTACTCACTGGCGAGAAATCACACAAATCTATTTATTTATAAGCTCGAAAGAGACCTTTAGGTGTCATGCGAAAAGCCTTTGGCTTCCTGGACGATGCCCATGGCATTCCAGCCTTAAACAGCCTTAAAACCTATTATTCAATGTGATATGGGGCAGAGTGTTCAGGTAATGTTTGTGATTCCTAAGTGCTGGGTAAGCTCAAGCCTCACTTTACATTTGATCATGGTATGGGGTAATTTAAGTCTTGAAATGATTTCTAAACCCCCCAATGGCCCCGTATAGGTGATGCAAGGCACTCCCAACAGTACCTAAAAATACATGGGATCGGGATTCACATTTACTTTCTAAACCAAGGATGTTGACGGTAGATTCCAGGGCAGCATATCTATGCCAGATTTTCAGGATAACATTTAACTATGTAAATGAGTTCCATTTAGATTAGCCGTGTGTAAATGTATCTACTGTGGATACCCCAAGGTCCTGGGATGAGTTCAGCTCTCTGGGACTAAAGTTAGACACCCCTGTTCTAAACTATGCAAACCTCCTTGAATTTAATGTTGAATTAAAAAAGCCTATCAATGTAGGAAAAAAAATAGTTTTCTCTACTGAACTTGGGTGAAATGTCCTTAATGGTCCTGTAATCTTATGGAATTACCAGCATTTTGCATTGTAATTGTTATGTTATGTAATTGTTATGTCAAATACCCAAGATCAGGCTCTTATGTAATGTCCATTAAATTAGATTTAGTTTGTCAAAAAATCCTATGGCCGAAGCATAGGATCAACATGATGAACAAACCCCCAGTGAAGGTAGTTTGCAGCATGTGTGATTCCTTGCTATTTTTTAGCGTGAAATGCCTCCTTGCGTCCATTTTGGATATGAGGTGCAGGACAACCTGTACTTACTCTTCACCTCGTCATGTATTATGAAAAATCACCAACAATGGCATTCTAGAATAGATCTTTGTTTGATGATGTCTGCTTGGGTGTTGAAACCTTTTGTGGCTCTTTAATATGAGCTGATAATTCTGTCACTTCACTTTTACCCTCTCGCAATGGAATTTTTCATCTGCTTTTTTCAATTGACTATTGAGTGGCTTTTATGCCCTTTGTTGAAAAGAGTGTCGCCCTTGGGGAAATATTGATACTTCACAGCTAAAATACTATAATTTACTTTTGCTTTCGTCACGCATGACATTTAGCAGTGAATGTATAGTACATTTAATAGATAATGGTTTTTACCTTGATTGAGCAAACCTTTGTAACTGAAGCAGGCAGGAACTTGACCGGTCAATTGGAAATTGAATTACGTTCGCATTCATCTCTGTTGGGCAGAGGTCTCGCTTTGGAATATTGATCTTCTTTTATACAAAATGCGCCTGCTATGTTCACGTAGACATTTTTATGGATTCACTGAAAACAGAATGTACGAAAAATATGATTTTCCACCAGAGGGAATTCTGCAACTTTTGGGTTAGCAAATGTACATTGCTTTTTAAAAAATAATATAATCAAAGTGCAGAAATGTTCTAAGTATAGAAATCCAAGTGTTGAAACCCATGAGACAGCACAAAAGGGATCGATGGAAAAGCTTCAAATAATTCCTCTGTGCCATTCTATTCCATCATTTTTAAGCTCATCAGTGTTGTCACAGACAGGGATTAACCCAGAGACATTATAAGGGATGGGCAAAGTGGCTGCTGGCCCCGGACCCCGCCTTTCAAGGGGCCCCCTAATAGGGCCAGCTCTGTTCTGCAGTAAGTCTTGCCCTGACGGTCATGAATATTTCATTGCTAAACAGAATTCTTTTTTCCTTTAATGTATTTGTTATAATGTATTAAAATCTGTTACAGACATTTTGCAGAGAAATGTTGTGTTTATGTTTCATGCAAAAGCCATAAAAAGTTTCTTTTAAATCAAAACCGGACTATCACATTTGAGAAATGTGAGGGTGTCAGGGAGTAGCAATAATATTAGTGAGCTGCTGCTGTGTTACAATATTGAAAACATGTCACTATCCATGAATATTTGATGTAATCACGTTTAGAATTTTAACTAGTGAGCCTGTGGACTGTCACTGACCTGGCTAAGAAGGGCATGAAACAGCTAAAATGTAATCACGAATTTAAAGCTGTTCTAAACAGGGCCCCAAAAATACGTTTGGCCCAGGGCACCCAAAATCCTTTATATGTCCCTGGATTAACCATAAACAAATTAGCTTTAGCACCACCACTACACCGCCAGACTTGTGGTAGCCTTGGTCGGCTTTAACAGCAATGTATTGTAATGTGTAATGTATGTGGTCTTGCAAAGCGCACTGCTGCCCTGAGGCGTTGTGGCGCTGTAGACCGCTGGGGAACCCGTCCTGGCTATCCCTGTGAGATGGTCCCTACTGGGTATCTCCAAGGTGAAACCAGGCATCCCTGGCAAATGTGGGGGGCCGTTGTAGAGATGAGGCAAGCTAATGCGCAGAGTTGCCAGTGGCGGTTCGTCCATTGGGGGCGTTGGGGCGTTGCCCCACTACTAATGGACGACCGCACTGTCTGCCAACACATGCATTTATAGGGTTTTAAAATACAGATTCTGTCATTCTGATTAAAAATAAATCTGAGCGCACTGCACGCTACCGGCCCCGGGACAAGACTCACAGAATCGGGCGTTGTATAAGGAAGTGGGCTGAGGGGGGCGGGGCTGGGCAGAGAGTGACAGGCAGAGCAGAATACCAGAGTAGTAGTAGACTGCGCAATGCGCATGTGGAATCCAGGAGTAGTCAAAATTACACCTGGCCCGCGCATGCGCACAGTGGTAGACCTCCCCCCCCCCTCTACAGCACTCGAGACACAGGCACTGTCAGGCAGGGACCCGGGACCCTGGTCTCATAATGGGCAGATAGTACCCTGCTCGTATCCAATCCTGGCGCAGTATTGCTGTTAACGCTGCGCCAGGATTGGCTGCTCCAGCAGGATGGTGTCGCACGTGGGTGTTGGCTGCTTTGCCGAGGGGCCGCACTGTATGGCCAATCACCATATGGCTATATCCAGCCATGTCGTCGGGGTGATTGTCCATTTCTACGCTGTCGGGACGTCACCGGCACCCTCCTTTCTGATGACGAGTACAGCACTGCAGATGAATTCAAAACCAGGACGGCGGGAGTCTCGGTACAGTAAGTTTTACTTTTATTATTTTTCTTTCCCTTAAACCCCTCCCGCCTCCTCCCCCCTAACCCCCTTCTGCACCGTGATTAGCCCCCCCCCCACCCCCCGTAATGCCCGCCGCGATTGCTCATTTAGCTTGTGCATTTATCGGGGGAAATAATAGGCGCAGTGTTTCTCATGTCAGCCCAGAGGAGGGATGGGGGTCTCCCTCCTCATTACCTCTTTCTTGTCTCTCCCCCAAGATCCTTCGAGGAAATGTTTAATTCTCTTCCCATGACGTAATTGGTTGTGAGGGATAAGTGGGAGGGTGAGTGCCCACCGTCAATCGTGACTTTTCTCTCTCCGGCGGTACTAACACAAAATGCCATCTGATCTGTACTTTAGTCTATATTACCAAGTGGATATTTTAGGCAGCATATATAATTACGTAATATAATATGCTGCCATCCCACAGCGCTTATGTCAGGCAAATTAGACAAAAATGCCAGGCCCCTCAGAAATCTGTAGTTTCTGGACTGACGCTTCTGATATTCTCTTTAAAAGGGTCTAAAATGACCCCCAGAAAAGCTCATGTCAACATGTGTTGTTGTAGGCCGGTACTTTGCGATTCCAACTCAGATTATTACAAGGGGGCTGCAACGCGCTCTAATCGTAAAACCTGCCAGTGCTTTGCAGAGAAGTCCGATTTAGCAGCGATTGGTGAGTGGTGACAAAAACTTTCTGAATTACAATTTAAAGTATAGATGTGACAGTAGGGACTCAGAAGGTCAGATGTGAGACACTTACTACACGTTTATAGTACAGGATGTTTGTGAAAAAATTAAGGAGAGCCTTTAGCACATTGTTTGCTCTGTAGGCCTAAATCAAGGCTCTGGAATTTATGCAACAACAAAGGACCAAATTATGAGGCGTAAGGCAGAACATGTTGTGATAGAATTACTTCATTATTTTTAAATTTTTAGGTCGAGCCTGTGCAGTCTTGAGGTTCTCTGCAAGGCATGCTGTATTGTAGTATGGACTTGAAGCTCCGCCCACTCTACGCCCATATTTTTAATTGGCTTGTGCCATTATCCTTTGTAAATGCTGGCTACTGATTCGTTATAGACTTGTTAGTCCCTCCATAGTACAGCATTGTCTTAATTTGTAACTTACATGAGGACTGGCCCTTTTACTTCAGTTGTTACATGGTATGTGGGGATGTAAATCACAAACTTATAGCCAGTTTCTCTCAGACTCCTGTCAGGTCAGTTTTCTTCCAAAGAGACCACGGATGTTTACAGTAAGGGTAAAATGAATGTGAATATATCAGATGGTGGAGTTGGGGGACCCAGCTTAAACGTGATTGGCCAGTTTCTAAGAGCTGCAGCAAAGGAAATTGAACAGGGAGAGTGGGTGCGTGGAAGGATGCAGGCATGATGGGTGGATGGATGCATGCAGGTTGGATGGGTGGGCGGATGCATGAATGAATGATGTATGAATGCAGGATGGGTGGGTGGGTGGATGCATGAATGATGTATGGATGGATGCAAGGTGGTTTGGGCTCGCTCGCTGCAGTGCAATATGCAAATTAGTTTACGCCCCACCACTTTCAAATGTCACCAGCCGCCCCTGAGAGTTGCCGAGTGTGATCCCTGGTTAGAGTAGGCACCGAGGCGTAAATTATAGAGTCCGCTGACCCTGGTCCACGACCCTGCCGCGTCGGGAATTGAACCCTGGTCCCGGGCCGTTCTCTGCTTCGGGTCTGCCGCCTCTAACCAGTGAGCCACACCACTCTGTTCAGCTTCAATTCTTCCCTGCCGCGCTGAAAGCACAGGGCTGTATGTCTTACTCTTAACACAAATAAAGCACACTTTTTATGTTTTTATACCGGTATAGCTAAATGTACAAAGTGTGCGGGAAATGCCATTGGATATTTTCGAAAATTCCAACAAAGTTAAATGATCGCTACATTTCTAAAGAACAATTCATTCTACAGTTTACCTGGAATAACCCAGGTTCCCAAACTTCCCTCTCCCAACCCTACACGTATGACTGCATTCTGAGATTGGATTATGGGTCAAAAAACTGTCCTCAAACCAAAATTCGGCAAATCAGGATTTAGGAAGTCTCATCCTACTTCCAATGTTTACAGTTGTGTACAATTTATGAATGCAAAGTTTTTTGTGACTCGGGGACACGGTGAACTTTGAATGTCAATCTGTGACTTAGAAGTAAACACAGGAGCAGAGAATCCGACACTTCATACCATTAAGGCCCTGATTAGTTGAAGAAACATTTTAATAGGTATGATTACATGTGACGATAACAATAAATACAGTTACAGCTTTATATGAGTTTCATGAGTAAAAATCACTTTAAGTCATAGTTTGTGATTACTGAAACCCGCCACCGACTGTATTTCCATGCCGTGTAACTATTAACAGATTTCGTCTGCCATTTGTATCGGCTACTAATTTCTATCACCTTTCAAAATCATGCTACATAGCTGATGAAGTCATTGGGGCATATTACCAAGCATAAGCGATAATTATCGCTATGCTTGGTTAGCGGCTATTATTTTAACGCTGTGCATCGCCTATTGTTATCGCTTAGGAGCCTTGCTATTATCAAGGTTTATCTCCTAAGCGATAAAAATCGGCCGAAATGCATGAATATTGCTGAAAAGTCAGCGATATTCATGCATTACCGAGCTAATGCTCTTAGCCATGTTATCCACCTCCCATTGGATAACATGGCTAAGAACTGCTCAGGGCAGGTGTTAGCTTTTGGAGATATTCGCGCTTAGCGCGAATATCTTCAAAAGTAGGTAATAGGAGATAGCGATGTTAGGGACTGTTTCCAGTCGCTAACATCTTGGCACGCCCACTTTGCATGTCATTAGTGATAAATTTCTCTGACATGCAAAGTGGGGCCCAAGATGGTCGCTATCTCCTACTAGCTGTCGCTAACTGGTGTTAGCGACAGCTAGGTAATAGGGAGATAATTGTATCTCCGCTTTCTTGGCTTCTAAAGCCAAAAAAGCGGAGATAAACCCCCTTGATAATATGCCCCTCAGTTTGTGATTACTGAAACCCGCCACCGGCTGTATTTCCATGCCGTGTAACTATTAACAGATTTCGTCTGCCATTTGTATTGGCTACTAATTTCTATCACCTTTCAAAATCAAGCTACAGAGCTGATGAAGTCATTGGGGCATATTACCAAGCATAAGCGATAATTATCGCTATGCTTGGTTAGCGGCTATTATTTTAACGCTGTGCATCGCCTATTTTTATCGCTTAGGAGCCTTGCTATTATCAAGGTATATCTCCTAAGCGATAAAAATCGGCCGAAATGCATGAATATCGCTGAAAAGTCAGCGATATTCATGCATTATCGAGCTAATGCTCTTAGCCATGTTATCCACCTACGATTGGATAACATGGCTAAGAACTGCTCTGGCCAGGCGTTAGCTTTTGGAGATATTCGCGCTTAGCGCAAATATTTCCAAAATTTGGTAATAGGAGATAGCGATGTTAGCAACTGTTTCCAGTCGCTAACATCTTGGCACTCCCACTTTGCATGTCATTAGCGATAATTATCGCTGACGTTCAAAGTGGGCCCCAAGATGATCGCTATCTCCTACTAGCTGGCGTTAAGTGGTGTTAGCGACAGCTTGGTAATAGGGCGATAAAATTATCGCTGCTTTAGCGTGAAAAATTCCCGCTAAAGCGGCGATAAGGCCCTTGGTAATATGCCCCGTTGTTTTATTGAGAGGAGCAAAATGCCACAGCCTGACTAAATGATCCTAGTGTTAACCCTAGGGGTGAGCGGAATTTACAGAATTTGCCTTGCGCAAAATTTCAGGAAAATGATGTGAAATTATGCGTAATTACATTAACTGCAAATCAAGCATTTAGTGGTATATTTTAGTGTGAAGTGCCAGCGCAGCACTTTGTCAAATGGACACTGCATGACTGCTTAATAACGATTGGATGCAAATATGACTTTTGCATGTATATAAATATTGGGCAAATGCAAGTTATAAGATGGAAGCCCAGATTTACTCACATTTTTTGCATTATAGGTGTGGCACATTTTTGAAGCAGGCGTGGCGCAAAAAAATATTCTAGGGTTTACAAAGCCATGCAAAGTCAGATTTGCATGGCTTTGTGTGGCTTTGTAAAAAAAAAGAATAATGCGACATACCTCATAGCGCTGCATGTGTTACTATGTCGGGGAGGCATTACATGAGTGGAGCATGGGCATTCCCATGTACATGGGCAACCCATGTATTTTCACACAAACCTGCATTTACTAATATCTATGATACAATCATAAACAGAGAGGCAACAATCTTAAAAAAAGTTTAGACAAGGACGATTCTTGGGCCTTCAATTTTGAAGTCGAATCTTTCTTTATTGTGTCAGTTCATGCAGGCGCAGCCAACGCGTTTCACCTTCAAAAAGGCTTTGTCAGGGCCCTAAGAGACTTCATGGTTTACCGCCAAAGTGGTATTATTTTCTTTTATGTAATGCAGAGTCACAGATAATAGAACCTTTTAATTTGCAAAGCCACACCTGCTGTCCCGGTGCTAGGCTAAAATGCTGAGTGGACGTATTCCAGATTTGCACAGTTCTCTCCGGCGGCAATGGCAGATTGACCACACAGAATCGCCTCTATTATGCCTCTACTCAGAGAAAATTATGTGCAAAGAAGAGCCATGTATTGTCCCAGAAACTCGTTGCATCACCTCTACATCCGGCATGTGGCCCGGACCTGTTCGTTGTATCTGAGAGAACTGTGCAAATCTGGACTACGTCCACTCAGCATTGTAGCCTAACACTGGGACAGCAGGTGTGGCTTTGCAAACTAAAACGTTCTCCTACCTGTGAACCTGCATTACATAAAAGCAAATAATAAGACTTTGGCAGTAAAGCCATGAAGTCTCTCAGGGACCTGATGAAGCCTTTTTGAAGGTGAAACGCGTGGGCTGCGCTTGCATGAACTGACACAATAAAGAAAGATTTGACTTTAACATTGAAGGCCCAAGAATTGTCCTCATCTAAACTTTTTTAGGATTGTTGCCTCTCTTTTTATGATTGTATCATTGTTATGTGTGGTCTACAAGCAGCGGGCCATTGAGGTGGGCAACAGTGTGCTTAGAAATTGCTAGAAATCCACTGTGTCTTTCCAGGCAGTGTGACTCCAAATCCCTTGGCTGCATTACAATTTGTGTTTAGTATTTACTAATATCTGCAAACCTGGATTTGCACCAAAATGGTGCGCCTCGTTACTTTCTCTTTGCATGTGTGGTGTATCATGCAGAACACATACAGAGAGGAATACGTTTCTGTGGCCCTTCCTGCACAAAAACTATCCAGCCCACCACGCAGTCACCCTTGCACTGTGGCTCAAGGGTGCCTGAGTTAGTGCTGGGCAGCCATTTTTATGGGCAGCTGTGATGAACATTACAGATGTCCTGCTGTGAATGTGCCAGCTGCGCATGGTATTCCTTGCTCTGCAGGCACAAGCTACAGCAGTGACATTATGGCAGAGGGTGTGCCAACTTACAATGCCACGTATAATGTTGGGTTTCGGGTGCTTACACAATAGTTCAGAGAGTAGTTAAAAGACCTCCATCAATTTCAATGGCAGTGGGTGGGGCAGGCTGATAGGCAGAACGAGGTCATGGGTGGTAACAATTTATAGTCATCGTAAAAAGGGGCGGCTGTAGGAGGGGTGCAGCTGACTGTTCTCTTTACGTCTCTCAAAGTCGTCTGCTTCAACTTTTAGAAACGTTATGAAGCTGGAGCTGAGCCTCAGCCCTTTCTCTTAGGGCACCTCTCTCAACTTGTTCCTTACAGGTTGGCACCTATGGTCCCTTTAAGCTGCAATTATATGAGCCCCCTGGCTACATCACACAGTTCAGATATTTTTGGCACTAGGTTAAGTGATTTGCCTAGAATCACATCACAGGATATAGAGCCGGCGCCAAAACTTGAACAGCGCTTAGTGCTTTTTAAATGTTTGCTGTCCCTCCAACTTTCGGTTCTCCTCATACACAGCCTGCGTTTTTCTCTTTTGGGAGAGCACATCCAATGCCTGTGTCTCGTTTTAGTGCTCACCCCATGACTGTCTCCGCAGAGCACATCACGTGTCTTGCTGTAGTGTGCCAACCTGTACCTGTCTATTGTGCTGCACTTCGTATGTCTCTGTCAGCATTTCCTGTGTCTGACTCTCATCCTCTGCCTGTGTCTGCAGGAGCAGCGTGTGTTGTTTGTGTGCAGTGTTTAGCTGGTTTACCCTGCAGTAGTGCTCATCCTATGTCTGTCTCTGCAGTGTACAGCCTGTGTCTGTCTCTTTCGATAGGCCACTCCTTGTGTTTGTGTCTTGCTCTAATGACCGTTCTATTTCTCTCTCTGGAGTGCATATCGTTAGAAGTCCTGTGGTTGTCTGTGATGTGACTGGGACTGTCTCTTGCCATGGTGCACATCATATGTCTAACTCTTGCTGCAGTGTTTATCTGTCTGTCTCTGCAGAGTGCAGCCTGTGTTTGTCTCTTGCTGCAGTGTTTATCTGTCTGTCTCTGCAGAGTGCAGCCTGCGTTTGTCTCTTGCTGCAGTGCTTATCTGTCTGTCTCTGCAGAGTGCAGCCTGTGTTTGTCTCTTGCTGCAGTGTTTATCTGTCTGTCTCTGCAGAGTGCAGCCTGTGTTTGTCTCTTGCTGCAGTGCTTATCTGTCTGTCTCTGCAGAGTGCAGCCTGTGTTTGTCTCTTGCTGCAGTGCTTTTCTGTCTGTCTCTGCAGAGTGCAGCCTGTGTTTGTCTCTTGCTGCAGTGTTTATCTGTCTGTCTCTGCAGAGTGCAGCCTGTGTGTCTCTTGCTGCAGTGCTTATCTGTCTGTCTCTGCAGAGTGCAGCCTGTGTTTGTCTCTTGCTGCAGTGTTTATCTGTCTGTCTCTGCAGAGTGCAGCCTGTGTTTGTCTCTTGCTGCAGTGCTTATCTGTCTGTCTCTGCAGAGTGCAGCCTGTGTTTGTCTCTTGCTGCAGTGTTTATCTGTCTGTCTCTGCAGAGTGCAGCCTGTGTTTGTCTCTTGCTGCAGTGCTTTTCTGTCTGTCTCTGCAGAGTGCAGCCTGTGTTTGTCTCTTGCTGCAGTGTTTATCTGTCTGTCTCTGCAGAGTGCAGCCTGTGTGTCTCTTGCTGCAGTGCTTATCTGTCTGTCTCTGCAGAGTGCAGCCTGTGTTTGTCTCTTGCTGCAGTGTTTATCTGTCTGTCTCTGCAGAGTGCAGCCTGTGTTTGTCTCTTGCTGCAGTGCTTATCTGTCTGTCTCTGCAGAGTGCAGCCTGTGTTTGTCTCTTGCTGCAGTGCTTATCTGTCTGTCTCTGCAGAGTGCAGCCTGTGTTTGTCTCTTGCTGCAGTGCTTATCTGTCTGTCTCTGCAGAGTGCAGCCTGTGTTTGTCTCTTGCTGCAGTGCTTATCTGTCTGTCTCTGCAGAGTGCAGCCTGTGTTTGTCTCTTGCTGCAGTGTTTATCTGTCTGTCTCTGCAGAGTGCAGCCTGTGTTTGTCTCTTGCTGCAGTGCTTATCTGTCTGTCTCTGCAGAGTGCAGCCTGTGTTTGTCTCTTGCTGCAGTGCTTATCTGTCTGTCTCTGCAGAGTGCAGCCTGTGTTTGTCTCTTGCTGCAGTGCTTATCTGTCTGTCTCTGCAGAGTGCAGCCTGTGTTTGTCTCTTGCTGCAGTGCTTATCCTGTGTCTGTCTGCAGTGTAGAGCCTATCTCTTACTTTACTGCACTTCTTCTGTCTGTTTCTGCACAGCCAATGTCTGTCTCTGCTGTGTACAGCTTGCACGTTTCTCTTTATTTTCTCAGTGCGGGTCTATCTGCAGGAGTGCAGGGCCCTAGCTGTCTTAGCAGACTCGGCCTATCTCGCATAGGATGGGCCTGTGCCTTGTTTGTCTCACTGTGCGCCCATCTCCTGAAGTGCAGTCACCTGACATTCTCAGCAGTCTTGGGATGTGTCTCATACACTGTGCCTGTCTCAGTGTGTGTCCGTCTCCAGGTGTGCAGTCACCTTCCTGTCCCAGCTTTCTCGGTCTGTCTCTCAAAGGCTGCGCCTGTCTCAGTGTGTGTCCATCTCGAAATGTGAAGTTACCTGCCTGTATCACAGCAGCAGCCACTCTAGGACTGTCTCGCATAGGCTATGCCTGTCTCCTGCTTGTTTCAGTGTGTCCTCCTCCAAGACTGCAGGCACCTGCCTGTCTCAGCAGTCTTTGCCTGCCTTGCATGGACCGTGCCAGTTTATTTATTGTCTCAGTGTGCCCACCTCCAGGAATGTAGTAACCTCCCTGTCTCATAGCCAAGTCACTTCCAGCCTGTCTCTTGTTTGTTGCAGTGTTTGTCCGTCTCCAGGGGTGTAGTCACCTGCTTGTATCACCAGTCTCGGCCCATCTCTCATAGACTGTGCCTGTCTCCAAGTGTGCAGGTGCGCAGTTACCTGCCTGCCGTACAGCAACAGTCACTCTCGGCCTGCCTGTTCTGTGTTCTGCTTTAAGCACCAAAGTCACCTTTGTCTCTACCCATTCTAGCTTAAAGAGTTACTCACCTAAAGGCTTTGTTAACATTCATATTATCTACACAAAGCCTCTGATCCTAGGGTGGAGATCCTTGGAGGAAATTTGAGTAACACCTGGTTTCCATTGGTAACAGCTACTTGGTAGCATGCATAGAATTTTGGAAGTCTAAATACCTGATATGGAATACCAGCCCACTTTTATCTTTGAACCGGACACAAGTAGCCTCAATGTTTTTAATACCTATATAACTCCCCTCATTTCTGTGATCTTCCCCTTCAGTTTTGATATGTCCTACACGGATGACACTCCAATTATTGTGTCCTTTAGCAATAACATCAAGAACACAAAGCAAGTTTCATCTTTACAATCTTACAGTAGCTGACTGGATGTCTAGCAGCTGTCTTAAACTTAACAGTGACAAGAGAAGAGTCATCTTTATGCCCCCCAACTCCATCTGGTCCTCACAGGACTTGGCCCATTCCTAATCCTGTTACAAAAGACAAATAAGGAGATTCTTTTTTACTCCTTTCTTTTCTATTCCACTCAAATTGGCTGCTTCTTGCTTCCACTACCTACGAAAGCTACGAAAAAATCATTCTTTTGCTTCCTATCTCAACGAGATGGTAGTCCAAGCTCTCATTACATCCAGTCTCAATTACAGAAACTTCCTTTACCTGGGCATTCCTGCCTTTCACTCTCATAGGCTTCAAGAAATCCAGAATACTGTAGCTCTCCTCATCTTGCAGCTCCCCCACAGACTTCTGTTTCTACATATTGCAGAGGACCTTTTTGCATGGTATTCCCCCATATTTTGCCTCTTTTTGCTGAACCAATTATTGCTGGCCTTAGGAATCTGTGCTCTTTATCCCTGCTAACCCGACGCAAAGTGCTTGTGCTCACACTTCGAAACAGAGGTAAATTGTCCGGTATGGCACATGTAATGTACTTATAAGTCCCTAATATGTAGTACTCCATGTGCCCAGGACCTCTACCACTAAGTTAAATGCTGAATGTGGGCTGCTTCACACATTGTGCTGCAACAGCTACCCACTACAGTAGCACTGTAAAACATGGCTCCAAACCTGCCTGTGTAGGCAGTTTTTAAACTACCATTTCGACCTGGCAAAATAGTCCTTTTGCCAGGCTTAAATCTTCCTTGTTGATGCATTTAAACCATAACGAAAGTAGGACCTAAATGCCCATAGGGCAGGTCAATGGGGGCAGATTTATGGTAACTGGCGCATCCCCAGGGATGCGCCAGTTAACATGCGCCACAGTGCGCCACAGCTCCGCCACCCATGGTGCACCACATTTATAATGCGGCGCACAACGGTGCAAAAACGGCACAGATGCGTGACGCATCTGTGCTGGAAATGTGGCGCATTGCTGGAGTTGCGTCGCAAGCGTGACGCAGCTCCAGCATGGCTCGGGGGTACACCATGTGCACAATGCTGCGTCAAGACCTACGCCTGCTTCGAGCAGGCGCAGGGTTTTGACGCAGCATTGCCCTGAACGTGACTGAGTGAAATCTCATAGATTTCACTCAGCCACTTTCAGGAGGCGTACGTGTCGCATCTCCTAGATGCGACACGTTGTAAATAGGGCACATTGTTTGCACCGCAGTTGCGTCAAATAAAGTGACGCAATTGCGGTGCAAAGAGGCGCAACGGCCTCATAAATCTGCCCCATGGTGTTTAATAAGGAGGACATGTATATTTATTATTTTAAATGCCCTAAGAGTGAAAAACCTCCAAAGTCATTTGTCACTTTGGCAAGTCCAGTGCTCCCAAAAAAAAGCACTGGGTTACATTGTTAAAATATATAAAACTTGTCTTCAGTCTGGGAGCTTCTAGAACCATGATTCAAGGACTCGTGTTAATAATAATTTAAAATCCAACTTAGTGGGCAAATCAGAATTTATTTTACTATTTTAGAAATTACATTTTTAAAAAGTTTTCATTTCTCTGCCAAAGCCAAATATGCCTTTTAGTAGTGTCCAGTGCCAACCTGACTTTTAATGGCTTTCCTGTGGTATTATGTGTATTATTTCCAGACAGTGAGAAAAAGTCTTGCTATGGAGAGGTGTTTATCTTCCTTGAGCAGAATGGCGGGGGAGGCATGTGTTAGTTCCTCCCGATCTTCAAGAGCACCTATCATGTCACTGGCTGATGTAGCTCACACCTAGGCCTGCCTCCCTTTGTCTGCTTAGTCAGCTTGGCTCCAAACCCAGTGGAGATGTGGTCGCCCCATAAGTGGTTTAGTGTGACCACAAGTGAGAGTTTATCCATTATCATAGTCACACTTCTGTGTAGACACAGGGAGCTCTGACCAGGGCAGGAAAGGGTAAGAGAGGTTCTGCCATGTTGGAATTAGTAGGAGTGGGGCATTGTGGAATAGTTTATAGTAAAACGCATAGGAAGTTCTGCAAAAGTTGGTAGGGTTACCACTGGGAATGTTTAACCCGGTTGGTTAAAGAGTGAGCAGGTATGTCCTCCACCCAAAAGATGGCACTGGACATAAACGTGGCGTCTCCAGTACCCTCCTCAGATCACTTCTGGACCAGTTTGTAAACCAGTTACCTTTTAAAAGGCTGCCGTCTCTCTGCCGCATTGCCGCTCTTGTTGGCAGGCCCGAACCAGGAAGCAACCAGGCTCCCCATAGCCAATCACAATGCTCCATGATGGGATTGGCTCCTCTTAGCCAATCACAACACTGCAGTGCAGAGTTGTGATTGGTCTGAGAGAATTCAGTTGGGGACAGGAAGCCTGTGCATGTTCCTCACCAGGCTGTGCTGAGACGTACGGCCAGGCAGTCATCAACACTTGGAGTGTGCAAACCACTCTTCCCAACTGTGACATAAGCCCCACCCAGCAAATGATAATAACGAGGTTGTTATCATTTTCTTTTTTTTCTGCTCTGCAAGCAGTGGGGCGACTCTCCTGCACCTTAGCGGAGGAGCTCCCCCTGAATTTTAGAGTACGAAGGTAAAACCTTTCACCTGGACAAACCTTGTTCCTGGATCCGACCTGCACTCCATCACAATCTGCCTTAAATTTTGACATTATCCTGGTGAAGCACAATCAAATAACCGCCGTTGGCATTGTTTAGCACTATTTGGGTGCTGTTTTGAACCATAAACTTTAAAAGTTCAGAACTCTGATTCTGCTGATTGGATTTTGTCATTTTCATGTAATTGTATTACAATTTCCTCTGTATTTCTAAACTGATTTGGTCTTTTTCTTGAGTTGTGTTTTTAGTTCATCACTGTGTAACCCCTTTCCTGCGGGGGTTTTTCACCTCCTGTGCGGGAGGGAGGTGGGCCAAGCGCGGCGCCGCTGTGCTGGTGACGAGCTCAGCTCGTCATGAGGCACAGCGGAGCTGCACAGCTCGTCACGGCCACACCCGTTTTTCGAACGTTCAGCACAGCGGGGACATTATCCCCGCGTGCGAACGATCCAACGGCCGTGTCGTGCTCAGCTCGTCATGAGTGCAGCTCAACCGTGCCTCATGACGAGCTGAGCTCGTAATTAGCATGCAACGGGTTAAGTACTGCATAAACACTTTACACATTACCTCCAAGCTATGCCTGACTGATTTGTTCCAACATAATTTAGGGATCAAAGCTGGTTTATTTACTGACATTGGAGGTTCGCTCTGACAAGGATTGTGACAATTATTTGAGGCGGGCTAAGCCCCCCCCCCCTATTCCCTCCCGACCAATAAACAGTTTTCTTACAATATTCATCTTCAGAAAGTACACTGGCATCTTTTTTAAATCTCTATGTCCCTATTATTATGCTTTCAACCACTCGGGACCTCTTCAAGAAAGGTGCTGCCCCAATATTCCTCTTCATCCACCCAAAGCCTACTTTCACTCTCTCTCTTCTCTCACCTGACTGCCATGACCTCGATTCATCTTTGCATATGCCAAATGCAGGATCATCTCACCATTAGGAAAAATCTAAAACTTGGCTTTTCCACGCTGCCGAACACTCTCCTCCTCAGACAGATCTCCCAGTGCTAAGAAACCTTTCAGGGTAGCATCGTACCTTCTAAATCCAGTTGGTTCATTCAGTCATAGAAGGATTTTTTGGAAAGTGACATGCTTACACAACCAGCACTTTTACCCCCCAAAAGCTATAAACACCGGAATGTATCTATGCTTCTCACTTAATTGATTTTTTGGTTTATAGAACAACCGAAAGGGCAAAGTAACTAAAAATATTTAAAGGCGAAGGTAACAACGCAACTAAATGCAGGCCACTAACGAGAGGCGAACCATAATATAATTTCAACAAAATACACATTTTCTGTAAAAAAAGAAAAAAGAAAAATCCAAGTAGGCACACTTTTTGTATTTTTTGTACTCTTTACAGTGTAGTCCTATCATTGTGCTTTTACTGTACGCCTCACTTCTAAAACCCCGGATCTCTGTTCCTCCTCAGGCATATGGCAACCCCCTCAGCCGCAGCTTCCCCGTGGGCGCCAGTACTATCACGATCGCTCCACAGAGAGCTGCTTCATCAGTAATGAGCTTCCTCGTGAAGCCTACCAATCATAGACTGCCGATAAATGCCACCCATATGAGCAGAGAGAGTCAAGAAAGTGACAAGAGCAAAATATCGACAAACCTTGATCCCTAAGTCGTTCTTTCAATTTCTCGATCGTGAACGCAAAGGCGTTTGGCAACATACTTTCTGCACAGAATGTGTTCTCTTCTGACACTCCAACTCTGAAATGCTCCGATGTACTTGGAGTTGATTGGCACGGAAATCCACAGAAAAACCTGAATAGAAACAACTTAAGATTTCACTCTCACATATGTATTCATCATTTATCAGAGACTTGAATTTGCACAAAAATGGGTAGCACCCTACAACACGGTAACAAAGGAGAACAAGCACTGGTAAAGCCAATAGGGCCTGGCCTTGGCAGTTTGATGTCTTTCTTATCGCGATCAGATGGAATAAAAAAAAGAAAACAAGCTGTCACCATATGCGTGTGATAACATTTTACATTTAAACCAACATTCACCGATGCGCCCGTTTTGCTAGTGATTTATTTAAATACGTTTTTCAGTTGTGTCCTGCATTTTGAGTATTATTTTTTACGAAATCAGAAATAAATCACCATCTAACCAATAACTCAATTCGAAGGCATCTATAATGTTACAATGTAACGTAAACACTTTATAACACATACTTTAACAAAAAGTCCAGTCAAAATAAATAGCCAGCATTCAAAGTTAATATAAACATTTATAACATAACAATGCATGCTTTGAACTAGTTTTGTCACTGAAAAGAAAGTATCTGTTTTTAAATGGATGTGAAGAATGTGCACAGGGTTTCTACAGTCACTCAAAGTAAAGGAGAAAATGGGTAAAGTGGGCTGACCCACTGTCCCATGGTGTATGCTGTGGAGGGTGGAAGCAAAATGTGCATGACAATTTAAAACACCAATGGGCGAAGCCCGCTAACTAAAAGCGCCACCAGTAAGTATACTATGTAGGAATTTTTTGGAAAACAATAATCCTGGGAGACAATTTAACTGTCTCAAAGGCCAGACCGAAAAATGCATTATAAAGAAGTGAAAGATGAGAGAAGAACTGTAATTGAAAAGCGCATGCGCTCGCTGTAGAACCCATAGTGCTGTGGACGGTCCAAGTGGTGCTACTGAACTCATCTATGATTGCAGTTTGGTGGGGTTACACCTTATAGGTATATTTAACAAAAACAGTTCAAAAACAATTGTAACTAAATCAAACCATTGGTTTTTGCCGAAAAACGTACAATTTGCAACATTCTGCCAGTGAAAAATATGTGGAATTCATACAGGAAAGAGTATTTAAAATTGTCAAAACAATTGTGCCGATCAGTTCGCCAACACCGATTTCAGTGGCTACCCCTCACTGGAGTATCAAAAGTTGTTACTGGTGCAGTGCTACCACTCCTTGTAATTACCACACCCCATGGTATTGGTAATTTCAGGTGCCAGCATTTTGTAATTAGGCTCATAGTCAATGGCATTGACAAGGACTACTTCTGTAACCTTATGTATGAGTAACTAGACTTTGCAGTATAGTATCATGTAGGGATATACATTATATACATTTTTCAAATTCATTTATGGATGACTTTATTTTTTCCTGAGAAAACACTTTTCTCTTTATGCCATCCCTTAAAATAGTCATTCTGCGCAGATCAGAGGCCAAAATGTATTACTATTTTTAAGTCTGTGGCTGTCCCAGTTTTGAAAATCTGTTCATCCTAGGCATGTGCTTTCTGACTGCATCATTCTCTAGCACCTCCAAGTGATGCTGGAAGGATGCTGCCTAATCATTCACTATTTCCTGCTCCAAGAGGTCTCTTCCAGAAGCAGGAACGGTAATGGGGAGGAGGGGTTAACCATGCTTTGCATACTGGGGAAAAACAGGAAAATTAATTTAACTACCAGTAGACTTAAGGGCAAATGTACAACTTTTTTTGCGTGCGCAAATGGTTTTTAGACCCATTTGCAGAAGCAAAAAACATATGGCCCATGTACTAACCCTATTTTGCGAGTTGCTAATTAAATAGCAACTCGCAAAATAGGGTTAGCGACTCGCTATTAGGAAGGGGCGTACCAAGGGCGTCCCTTCCTAATAGCGAGTCCAACACCTATGTAAGAATGTATTGCGACTGCAATCGTGGTCGCAAAACACTCTCAGTTTACCACCCTCTTCAAGAGGGTGGTAAACCATTCACAAACAGGAAGGGGTCCCCAGGGGTAAACCATTCACAAACAGGAAGGGGTCCCCAGGGGACCCCTTCCACTTTGTGGATGAGTGCACAAACATTTTTTCAGAGCAAGCAGTGGTCCCAGGGACCACTACCTGCCCTTAAAAAATGAAAAAAAAGTTTACTAGTTTTATTTTAATGCATCCTGTTTTCCTTTAAGGAAAAAGGGCTGCATTTAAATCCCAAAAAACTGCTTTATTTAAAAGCAGTCCCAAACATGGATGTCTGCTGACCTCAGCAGGCTACCATACTTGGAAGTGCCAGCCATTCCTAATGGGGTTGCAAATTGCGACAGCCTCATTAATATGAATGAGGCATGCAATTTGAGACCCCATTGGGAATCAGAAACAGTTTCTCAGATACTGTTGTACATTGGAAATTGCGACTTGCAAATTGCGACTTGGCCTTAGAATTTTAAAGTTTTGCCTGCCTAAGCTAGCGTACTAAAAATGCACCCCAGCCCCGACAGTAAAAACCACATTGCCTCCTAACAGTTATCTTTCACAAGAGTTACACGTGCCCTCATGAGGGTTGAAGAAGACTTCCAGGTTCAAGTAAGCTGATCTACTTAGAAGAGGGTTGGCTATGACAGCCTCGCCTGCAATGACTATCATTTTGCAGGAAGCACACCTGCTGAAATCTTCCCAAGTTGTTTTTGAGATGTCACAATGATCCTATTTTCATTATTGCTGCTGGGAGTCACAGTAAAAAAGAATTTGTGTATTATGCTTCGTCCATGTCTTGCCCTAAAATTAGTTGTTTAAGTAGTTTGATGGTCATATATAACTGAAATAATTAGTGCTTAAATGTAGTAATTACTTTAAATTGTTTTTGTTTATTCAGTATTTTTTCTATTTGTCTAAATATTGTAGGACCAAGGGCGGTGAAGAGACTCAATCCGGACCCCAGCGGGACTGCGAGGACCAGCGGGCAGTGCGTTGCTAATTTGCCGCAGCTGGTCCTCTTCCCGCTCCTACCTCCTCCCTCTATATAATTGACCAGGGGTTCGCGCACGCGGGACGTGAGCGGGCTGGCGCCGGCTAAGCCCGGGACAAGGGCGGGCCGTCTGTGGCCGTCAGGGGCTGCAGGAGGCTGGGCTGGGCCCACTCTCTGTCATCTTATATTGCCATAGGGACATCATTACAACCAGTGAGGCTTTTTGTCATCTTGTTTTGCTTTATTTATTGGTCATTGTCCTAGGTTGCCCCTGTGCCTTGAGAGGTCCCGTTCTGGTCTACTTTGTTTTTTCCTCCTTTTCAAGTGACACTGACTACCAAGTATGTCTTCCCCCCCAACCACCCCTGTACTGAGTCCCCTCCAGCCCACGGTAGGGGTAACAATTTTGGGTCCCCTAGACAAGTATTTTAGCCGGGCAACTCGTGATATAGATAAAGAGATTGCCCTAGCTGAGAGACGCGCCGAGCGTAGGCAATCTATTGAACTCCTTAAACTTCCTTTGGAGAAACGGCCACCCTTGGGTTCTCCGGCACTGGTTCCCCCCTCACCTCCTTTAACCCTGCCAGTGTTAGTAGAAAAACCCCATGCCTCTTCTCAGTCGCCTAGCTTGGTCATTGTGGAGGGCAAGTTAGGTCCAGACCCCCAGACCAGAAATACTCTTTCGGTCGCTGTCACAACCATCTTGTCTTCCCCTTTGCCTACTATTCCAACTGTTTCTACTATTGATGAGGAAAATACTGCCCAATCGGGTGCGTTACCCCATGCGGCTTCTAATAACTCTTGCATCAAAAGGAAAAGACAGACTACTCTAAGGAAGAGTTGTCTTTCTAAACATCCTAAGAAAATTAGGAAACTTGGAATAGGTTTGGGAACTCCTTGTAAGCCTATAGGGGTTGGTTTAGGCGGGGCTCATGCTGTTAAGGATGGAGTCACCCCGGTTAACTTTGTATCTAACCCTAGTGATTCTCCGGTGACAGAGTCTGCTGAGATTCCATCTCTAGATTTACCTTTGCTTATGCAGTTAGAGAAGTTGATGAAGTCATTACTGACCCCCATTGAAGAACGAGTCAAAAGGTTAGCTGACCGATTAGATAGCTTTGAACAGGCTACCTTAGACAACTTCTTTTCAACCAAATCCCTAATTAAAACCCACCTTAGGACGGGGGACAGTAATAATCCCATTAAAATAAGTGGGCTGGCAAGTGGTGTACCTATTCCAGAGCCCCTCCCTCCTGTTGTTGTTACTACAAAAACGGGGGCCTGTCTTACAGGACAAATCTCCAAGACCACTTCCCACCCACCAGACTATCCACGGGTTAACACATCCCAACCCAAAAAACGCTTAGATACTGTGGTTACGGGTACTAATGATAGATCCAAAATTGGGAATCGTGGACTCAAAATTCCCAACGCCTTACCCCAAATCCCAACGACCTGTCCTGCTACTCTCGTCTCTAGTTTGCCCGACACAATCCCTACTAGAGTGCCCCG
The DNA here is from genome assembly GCF_964263255.1 of Lissotriton vulgaris. Lineage (NCBI taxonomy): Eukaryota > Metazoa > Chordata > Amphibia > Caudata > Salamandridae > Lissotriton > Lissotriton vulgaris. Next base: position 588,430,586 of record NC_141694.1, read on the forward strand.
TAGGATACCACCCATGAATCTGCCCCCAGACTCCTATCCCTTTGTTGCCATCCTCACCAATGTACCACCATTGTTGGTTGGGCAGAAAGAATCCTTCCAGATGCTGAGAAACAAAGCAATGCACTGGTTAAGGACTAACAGACCACTGCCCAGGGAAGTGGATGGGCTGATCATTGGTGTTAGAAGGATAGGTTGGGTAGGTAGCACCCCTAAGCGCTTCGAGGGGGATTGTATAGTTGTTAACTTTAAGGATTCCAGGGTAGCACATCTAATTACGAGGCAGAATTTGGGCACAAGTAGTGCTGGTATTGGTGTAGTCGACCTGACCTTCTTCTACCCGAGACCACCAGGTATTCACTTTGGCATAACCCCAGAAGTAGGTTGTTACCATAACCTCCCCACCCCCGGACTCGACCTTTTCACTGTACCTTACCATCAGGGAAACCTTTATAATATATCAACTTCTAATCGCTTTGAAATGATGGCAAATCCGGGGTGGGTTGATTGACAAAATGGTAACAATCGTCAGGGATTGGGATATGAAAAGTTTAATCTATATTACACCATGACTAATCGGGGAAATATGAATTTGGAGGTAGGGTCTGCATCAATCCCCGGGGCATTAGGAAAAGAGGATTTAAATGAAATTTGCATTCCTGGCATTCAGAATGTTGAGAATAACTACGAGGAAAAAAGGTCTGGGGAGTCTGCATTAATTCCCGGGGCATTAGGAAATGAGGATTTAAATGAAATTAGCATTCCTGGCATTCAGAATGCTGAGAATAACAACAAGGATAAAAACCTAGATGAGGAGGGGTACGTAGGAATCCCAATTAGCCATCCTGGGGAGGGGTACATAGGAATCTCATTTAGTCATCCTGGTGTGCCCCCCGTAGGACTAGCTCCCGTACAGGGTTCTAGATTAGGTAAAATGGTCTCATGGAATATCGCGGGACTAAGTAGTAAGCTGGTATCCCAAAATTGGATAGACTTCATCAATGGCTTTGATGTATGCCTATTCCAAGAGGCATGGGCCTGCGATCCTATATTCCTCCCGGGTTACCTAAATTTCTCAATCCCGGCTAGCAAAGGTGTCAAGGGACGACCCATGGGTGGTCTAACCATTTGGTTACGCCAAGGTCTACCCGTTACAACCACTATGGTAGAATCAGGTAGCAATGAAACCAACTGATAAGAATGGTATCAGACCCTAGGGGAGGATTAGACATTTATAATGTCTATGTTAGGGGTAATATAAGAGGGAAGTCACCTACCCTAGAGGCCTTGTCCTCTCTTTTGGAAAAACAGTCCCTGGGCAACAAAGTTATTGTTGCTGGTGATCTAAACCGGACTTTTGAACCCCTAGATATCTCTGACGATCCATTGGGGCGGGAGGAGGACACGCAATGGGGCGTCCCAATTTTGGATCTGGCTCCGGTTAGGCGGTGGACCAACGACATAATACGATTGAACGCCATCTTCATGGAACAGGGACTTAAAGCCCTAAATGGGAGAACGAAGAGTGACAGGGGAGGAGCCTGCACATTTGACAATGGCCGTAGCCAAAGTCGGATAGACTATGTCCTTTGTAGCCTGAACCTGTGGCAGCTAGTATGTGACATGTAAGTAAAGGGTTGATTGGAGAGTGACCACAACCCTCTCTGTGTGGCCCATAATTGGTGGTCGGTTACAATAGGGAATTCTCAGTCGACCAATGCTCTGCTGCCTGACATGACTAATGACATGCGTAGATTGAATTGGCCGAGTGTATTGGCCAATGTGGAATCTATGGCATTTATAACCTCCGAGGTGGATATTGCAATCACCGCTATGGAGGATGTAACCTCAGTAATTCCAGGGTCAAGGGAAATAACTGATATCCATGATAAACTCCTTTCCCTCCTAAAACCGCATTTCCTGAGGCCCCGCAAGATAAATAGCAAACAACCACCTAGACTAGCTAAATGGTATAATCACCAGTGTAGGGAAGCTAGGCTAAGCTTGGGCAGAGCAATTCGGAGTAGGGATGGTGTAGTGATTAGTGGCGCCAGAAAGCACTATAAGGCCAGCCTATCCCTGGCTAAAAAACTATGGGATGAACAACATTGGGTCGAATTAAAGGAGGCCTCGGGGGCTAAGGATTCTAGGTTATTCTGGAACATTGTCAAGTGGGGTAGAGGTGGAATTCCAGATAAACCCGGTAACAACGTCCCAGAGGGTGCCTGGGTTGATCAATTCAAACCTCAATATGCTGAGAGTGCACAGTATAAGGGTGTGGAAGCAGTTCTATCTGTATATTCCACTGGGAATTTATTTTCTCTTAAAGAAACTGAAGATGCTCTATGCACTGTTCCCGGGGGAAGGGCCCGGGTTTAAATGGCGTACCAGCTGATGTTTTTATTAATGATAAGGCGCGGTGGGCCAGATATATATTCCTTTTGGGAAATGCTATTGCAAAGGGTTCGGTCATCCTGGAATTATGGAGGGGAGCGATCATCATACCCATATACAAAAAAGGGGATCGGTCTCTCCCAGTTAACTACAGGCCGATAAGCCTGATTGCCACTGTCCAAAAAGTGGTAGGTAGGATGGTGGTTAACAAATTGATGGATTGGGTTCACGATAACAATGCACTGTCCCCTTACCAGGCTGGCTTTCGGCGGGCCACCAGTACAGTTGACCAGGTGTTTCGTTTTACTCTGCTACAGTGGGGGACGGTGGTGCTAGGAGAAGGCAGCCTGTATGTTGCTTTTGTTGACCTGCGGGCTGCCTTCGACCTGGTCCCAAGGAGAAAGCTCTGGGCAGTTCTGAGTGAAATGGGCCTCCCGGCTGAGCTACTTACCCTGGTAATGAGGTTGCATGAGTTCAAGTTCGCTAAAATCCAATGGGGCATGCATGGCGAATCCTCTGCCGACTTCCCGGTTGAACGCGGAGTGCGCCAGGGGTGCGCAATGGCTCCCCTGCTTTTCTCATTGTTCATAAATGGGATTGTGGCTCGAATGTTGGACGCCAGTATAGATGCGCCATCGCTGGCGGGCCTCAGGGTCCCGATCCTGATGTTCGCCAACGATATGCTAATTCTATCTAAAACTCCAGGCGGTCTGCAGCGAGCTCTGAACATCTTTGATTCGTTTTGCGGGGAAAATGGCCTAGAAGTCAATGTGGGTAAGACCAAGCTGATGGCCTTTGCACCAAAACGCAGACCCAGGCCAAAAATATTTTTGAACAACTGTTTGCTAGAGGTAAAAAAAAAGAAACAAGTTAGATGGTGGAACCTTACTTTAAGAAGCACCTGACCAATATAGCCCAATTAATATTTCCCCTCTAAATATCAACGAGGGAGCAGTGTGCACACTGACAACCACCCACCATCACAATGGTAGTTCTATATAGAACTTCGGGATACAAACGTACTTTTAAGCAAAGGTGCACCACAATAGGGACATGTGAAAACTAAGGTCTTCTAGTTTGCACAAAAGATATTTACAAAAGAAATTTCTCATATAAAACTGGACCATTATTTTCTCAAAAAAGATTTTTCTTTATTTATTCCAAATGTTAAAGGACACAGCCGACGCGTTTCGTCCCTACGGGGACTTCTTCAGGGCGAGATAGGTAGAGGAATCTCCTATAGCGCGACAATGTTGTAATGGAGAGGTCCAGATGTGACTTCTATGGTTAAGTTGTGTATAGATGCTGGAACACTGGTTCAAGGATGTCCAGAGTTTCGTCTGATTCAATAAATAGAAAAATATTCTTTTATTCTTTTAATCTTTTATTCTTTTTAGAATTCGATAGGGGATCTACGGTTCCTGGAACTAGTATTCATATGCAGTATGGTGGAAAAGGGATGTGTGTTGAAACATAGGAAACATCCCATGGGGTCAATATTTTCAAAGATTGCAGCAAATCCCAAGGAGTGCTAAGCCATAGGTTCAGTGGCTTCAAGCAACATGACCCCTTTGTTATAACTGTGGTGTGATGGACAGAAATTCGTGCTCATTTGAATTCAGCTACAGATCGTGAAAAATCACTCGTACCAGGCTCTATACGAACTGGCTCAGACGGGAAGGGGACGACACACTACCACGGACGTATCTGGAACAGCGTTATGATTTTTCACGATCTGTAGCTGAATTCAAATGAGCACGAATTTCTGTCCATCACACCACAGTTATAACAAAGGGGTCATGTTGCTTGAAGCCACTGAACCTATGGCTTAGCACTCCTTGGGATTTGCTGCAATCTTTGAAAATATTGACCCCATGGGATGTTTCCTATGTTTCAACACACATCCCTTTTCCACCATACTGCATATGAATACTAGTTCCAGGAACCGTAGATCCCCTATCGAATTCTAAAAGAATAAAAGATTAAAAGAATAAAAGAATATTTTTCTATTTATTGAATCAGACGAAACTCTGGACATCTTTGAACCAGTGTTCCAGCATCTATACACAACTTAACCATAGAAGTCACGTCTGGACCTCTCCATTACAACATCGTCGCGCTATAGGAGATTCCTCTACCTATCTCGCCCTGAAGAAGTCCCCGTAGGGACGAAACGCGTCGGCTGTTTGCTAGAGGTGGTTACTGTATTTAACTATCTTGGGATACAGATAACAAATGATTCCAGATGGTCCCAGCACATAGAAATGGCGGTCTTGAGGCACCAACAGATCTCGGGGGCACTTCGGTGGAGCACAAAAAATCAAGGTCCAAACCAATAAAACCAGTTTTGGCAGTATATGACGCCAAGGCTCTTGGGTCTGCTCTATATGGGGCAGAGCTGTGGGGCTTTGGGAAGCTTCTCCCCTTACAGACCTCAGAGAACAGGTTTCTTAGGGGAATTACAGGACTCCCGCAGAGCACTCCACTGATTCCCCTTGGTCTTGACCTGGGGAGGAGAGCAGTTAGTGACCTAGCGAGGTTGCGCCCGATTCTCTATTGGAGATGCCTCTGGACTACCCCGAAGATCATGCACTACGCAGAGGGGTTTCTAGCCATATTAAACGCAGATATTTTTCATAGGATAGATTGGCTAAAAAATCTTAGGTCTTCTCTATGTGATCTTGGTCTCTCGAATTTATGGGATAATCCAACCGGGGAGTCTTTTCCAAGCAAAAAAGCAATCAAAAATCTATATTGGGATCATGTAGCTGCAAGAGTTTTGAGTAAAACTAAATCTGACTCCATGACGGGGCGCTTTGTGGTAGTTAAACTGTATCCAGCCCTGGAACCCTACTGGGATAGCATAACCAACCCTGGGGACAGGAAGCTATTCTTTCAGTTAAGATCAGGTGCTCTTCCATTGAGATCACTGACAGGCAGGTGGAGGAGTTCTTCGACCCTATATTGTCCAGCTTGTGGTGCATCAAAAGAAAGTATAGGCCACTTTTTATTCTGTTGCAAAGCCTATGTTACCCCGAGGAAAGTTTGGTTAGTCCCTGTTTGTAAAAACTTAGGGACATCCACGGGTGTTGAGGCCTTACGAATCATTTGTACTTCCACCCACATGCCTGTAGTTCTAGCAACAGCTAAGTATTTGGGCTGGGCATGGTCTATTAGACGGAGGGCTGTCGCCTTGAGTACACTGATTGGGACACCCTTTCTGGCACCTGTGTAATTATGTATCCAAATTTTAAATTTATTTGCTCAAGAAATTGTGTATTTTTGTATAATCTTTTTTAAACTACTGTATTCAACGAGAAAACAATTATCTAATGATGTATTTTAAATGTATGTTTGTGCTTTTATGAGTTAATACTCGAATAAAGCTTTGATACATAGGACCAATCAGTAATTTTGTGTTTTTGATAAGTGTCTACATAATTCTGTGGATGACTTTATATTAACCGTAGTCAGATCAAGGTTTCACTTTTTTCCCTCCAAAGCTCTACATGAGGTGAACGTCTTAGTTTTAATTTCCTTTACTTTAATAGGTGTCTTCAGATGTAAAATTCGCTTCTTTACGAATATTTGTGGTTTTTGATGAATGATGAATGTATAGATAGTCATAGCAGTTGAATCAGGGTATTGACCCTGTGTAATAATATGGAAAGATACATTCTACAACCTGTTTTAAGGTACACTGGGGCATATTACCAAGCAATAGCGATAATTATCGCCATTGCTTGGTTAGAGACAAAAATTTATCGCAGACCTGCAGCGATTTGTATCGCAGATAAACCTTGGTATTACCAAGGTTTATCGCAAATGCGATAAAAAATCGGCCGTAATGCATGAATATCGCTGAAAAGTCAGCGATATTCATGCATTACCGAGCTAATGCTCTTAGCCATGTTATCAACCTCCCATTGGATAACATGGCTAAGAACTGCTCAGGGCAGGTGTTAGCTTTTGGAGATATTCGCGCTTAGCGCGAATATCTCCAAAAGTTGGCAATAGGAGATAGCGATGTTAGTGACTGTTTCCAGTCGCTAACATCTTGGCACGCCCACTTTGCATGTCATTAGTGATAAATTTCTCTGACATGCAAAGTGGGGCCCAAGATGGTCCCTATCTCCTACTAGCTGTCGCTAACTGGTGTTAGCGACAGCTAGGTAATAGGGAGATAATTTTATCTCCGCTTTCTTGGCTTGTAAAGCCAAAAAGTGGAGATAAACCCCCTTGATAATATGCCCCACTGTTTTCAATTGTGCTACAAATCTCCAGTCAGATGAGCTGCTGTAACATTGGCACCTGTGATCTATTTTCCTGTGTTATGCTCAGCACTCTGCTATCTCCAGGGCTAAATGTCTGCCATAAAACTACAGGAAATCAAATTCATAAATACTTACAAATGGGTTTGTTTCCTATCTGTTAAAGATTGTAGCATATTGGGTATTTCACATAAATATATTTTATTACTGATATTTCCGCTTATCACCACAGGCTTTGTATGTTCTGAAGCGGAAGAGGATCTTAAAAGCAAATGTATTTAGTTATTTCTCTGCCGTTGTATAAAGCATTGGTGTAATTTTTCCGTTACTTAAAAGCTCCTAACAGAAAGAAAGCGTATCTTACTTATACAGTCAGGGTTACAGAACCATTTCCAGAATCCATCATTTAGGACCCCCTTCTGACGTCAGTTTAAAGCCAGTCTGAAGAGTTCCCTTTTCAGATGTTTCCTGGCCTGCATGCTTACATATGGGTTGATGGAAACCTAGAGTCTAGGCTGTTGTATTTCCATAATCTGCATCTATCTTTCATCCTTATTGGCTGATAATAGGGGTAACCCATGAGCAGAAGGTTCTGGTTGGGGCATAGTGGGGCATCACTATCTGCAGATATGCTCAGTTTTTCGTCTATTTATTTTATGGACACTACACAGGAATGTAATTTAGCCCTGCCATCTACTGGTAGTCAGTAGAGAGGTGAGTGGAAGGTGATGATGGGACTCTGCTTATACTTTTGTCTGCATGGTTGTGGAGTCTTTAGAACCTAGGAATTGGTTTGTTTTGGAGGTCAGAACAGATAACTTTGCAATAGTTGAGGCCTGGCAGGATAAGAACCCATATCAGTTTCCCTTTTTGAACAATATGTACTAGAGAGAGTTTTTAGTCACAGAACAGAGAGCTACATATTTGCACACTTTTCCAGTGCATTTACTTGAGGAGCATAAGTCAGAACAGAATGAAAGTGGACCTCAAGTTTCATTTGGGCCTGGGCGGAGCTCGTGGAGTTCTGCTACTTAGAATTCTGTGGAGAGCCCAAAAACTCTGCGAGATTCTGTGGAATTTGGGGGATGGGAGGAGAAGTTGGGTGCACCTGTTTGTGCTATGTTTTGGTCATTTAGTAGCGTGATGCGTGTTCCTGCACTGGAAACTGTGCGCAAATGGCACCATGTGGTTCGCATGAGCATGGCCATTTTGTTTTCTGTTTTGTGCATAGTGCTACTTATTCCACCCTTAATCTTTTCAATCCTCTCCCAATGCGATTTATCTACCGTTAATTTTCCTTTATTGCATCAGTGTGTGTGTTTGTGTATTTTATGTTTTTGTATTTTTGCGTGTTTTTTGTGACTTCTTTGTACTTTTTTGATTTCCAACTCTGGATGCTGGTAAACCCGAGAACTAATGCCCAATTTCACTTCTCCCGTGGCCAGCCAAAGTTGCCGAGGCGCATGTCAACTCTGCCCTCTCGGACCATCTGCTAAGGGCTAACATCTTAGACAGCACGCAGAATGGAATCCAGGCGGGACATAGCACGGAGACAGCCCTCCTCTATATGGTGGAGCACCTGCGCTCCGTGCTTGACGCGGGTCAAACGGCGGCGCTGGTGCTATTAGATCTGAGCGCCGCCTTTGACACCGTCTCCCACCCGATCCTTCTGCAACGCTTGGAGGAAGCAGGTGTCACCGGCCATGCGCTCCAGTGGTTCCGTTCTTTCCTTGCCAACCAATCTTTTTGCGTGGCCGTCCCGCCCCATCAGTCCAAATTCCATCCTCTGGATCTTGGGGTCCCTCAGGGCTCCTCGCTGAGTCCCACGTTATTCAATCTTTACGTGAGACCGCTGGCTGAGGTTGTCAAGAACTGGGGTATGACCATGGTGTCATATGCTGATGACACTCAGTTAGTGGTTACGATCAGCGGGGATGCGGATGTGGATGCCCCTAGATTCCAGAATGGACTCCGGGCGGTCGCCAGCTGGATGACCTCCAACTGTCTCCAACTGAACGCAAATAAGACGGAAATTATGATCTTTGGCAAGCATACGGAACTCTGGGGAGCCAGGTGGTGGCCTTCGGAGTTGGGTCCTACACCATCTCCGGTCGCTGAGTTAAAAAACCTTGGGGTGTGGCTTGACCCAACTCTCACCTTTGTCTGCCATACTAAGCGCACGGCGGCCTGCTGTTTTGGCATCTTGCATGGACTACGTCCCGCATTAAAATTTTTCGATGCTACCACCAGGCAACTTGTGGTCCAGGCAACGGTGATCTCTCGGCTCGATTATGCCAGCTCCCTCTTAGTGGGGCTAAATCAGGCCGAAATCACTCGCCAGCAGCGTGTACAGAATGCAGCGGCTAGAGCTGTTATCGGCTTACCTAGATTCTGTCCCACTTCCAATACTCTGCGCACCCTGCATTGGCTACCGATTGCTCGAAGGATCCAGTTCAAGGTTCTTTGTATAGCCTATAAGATTCTTAAGGGCTCCCCGGCCTTGATTCTTTCTAACCTCCTGTCCCGTTATGTTCCGGTCCGTGCCTTAAGATCCTCGGACCTAGAACTCACGGTGGTTCCCCGTTTTAAGCGTTGCCGGGCTGGCGGCCGCTCTTTTCAAGTACACGCTGCGGTTCTGTGGAACTCTCTACCCCTTGAAATCCGTGCCCTCAGGGATTTGCTCTCCTTTCATCGAGCTGTTAAAACTTTTTTGTTTCCTTAGATCCTTCCTTTCACTTTGTTTCTGTTGTGTTGTGTTGTTACCTTATCGGGCGCCAGGACACTCCTTTGCTGGAGCATCTGTGCGCATAATAAATGATACTAACATACCATAACATAACATAACTTTACTTCCTTAGTTCTTCCTTTTTACCTTCCTTTTCCTATTTCTTCTCTTTGTTCCCCCCACCCTGCGCCATGGCAGAGCAGAGACAGGCTGCGTCAGTGCAACTGATAGCCACACACCTTGGAGTCGCCGCCGCCACCAAGGGGCGCAGCCACAAACCATTTTCTCAGAGAGAAAGGTGGCTGCACTTGTTTTTTACACGCATGCCACCTCCCTTCCATTCTGGCAGCAGGAAGCAGGCAGCAGGCCTGGCAGCAGGTATGACCTGCGGGAACATCGACTGCCTTAGGCAGGGTGCACTGGTGTGTCCGCCATAGCTCTGGGGTCCAGTACACCCAATAGCAATTGATGCACCACTGGGCTAATATCCTGGACAGGAAGCAGGACCTTTTCAACCTGCTGGGCGTTGTGGTTGCAGGACTCGGTGAATAATTATCTATTTGTTATGCTCTTTCTATGCTAATATTTTTTTTCCAAATAGCATGCCACTCACACTCAAAGGTAAGTTAAGTTTACGTTACAAATATTATGGGTTCCAGCCTGGTGCTTGGGTCTACCAAATTGTACTTGTTGACGTTTCTTTAAGCTGAATATTTAAGAAGTCACACAAACTCCTCTGTCCTGTCACTAAGATAGTGGTAGTAGTAATATCAGTGAGTTTGCATTCACTTTACCTTTCTTTATATAGCTCGTACAGTCCTAATCAATCTCCCAGTGGTGTGTAGTATGCATCTATGCATTGAAAAAGAGGGAGACTGAGTTGGCTTGTCAAAGGAGGTTGAGATTGAGAATGAGATGAGAATCAAAGAGCATTTGTTGCACTGCATTAGTATTTCCAAAATGTAGTTTAGATTTAGGAAATTTGGAATAGAGCTTAGGTTTAGGAGATTAGGAATAGGTCAATTCGGTACTAGTACTATAGGCGATCTGATTTAGAAAAGGGTCAGGGAGCCTAGGGTGCCAACACTAGTGCCACGACGGGTGGAAGTACCACCACTATCACTACCACCAGCCCCACGGACGATGGATCTTCTGGCCCCAGTAAGTCTTCCTGTTAATATTATTATTTCCCTAACTTTTACCATTCCACATTTAGAATAATTTTTCCTTTTTCCTTTTTTTACTGTGCCCGTCTCCTAATTTTTTCCAACTCCTCTTCATTCGATCTAATGTTTGTTAAATTCTTGTTATCTCTGTATGAGTGTGGCTCACTGGTTAGAGGCGGCAGACCTGTAAGCAAAGAACGGCCCGGGACCAGGGTTCAATTCCCGACGCGGCAGGGTCGTGGACCAGGGGTCAACAGACTCCATAATTCTCGCTTCAGTGCCTACTCTAGCCGGGGAACACACTCGGTAACTCTGGGCATTAAGCTTGCCTCATCTCTACAACGGCCCCCCACAGACACCGGGGGGATGCCTGGTTTCACCCTGGAGATACCCAGAAAGGGACCATCTCACAGGGAAAACCAGGACGGGTTCCCCAGCGGTCTGCAGCGACAGGACACTCGGTTAGAGTAACAGTGCGCTTTACAAGTACCCCACATTTACATTCTCCATATTTCAGGTTTCTGTAGTTGACTTCCTCCTATGTGTACTAGTCTATCTGTAGCTTCCTTTCTTTTGCTTTGTCAGTAAGCTTTTCCTCTCCTGTTATATCTCTTGTGGACTGGCACTGTAAGACTAAGAGAACAGATTTTAGGACTGGTACTCTACTGTGAAGATAGCACACCCAAGTAAGCTATTTTATGCATGCTTGTTAAGGAGGCTTTCTTTGTCTGGCTCATCCAAAAACAGCAAAACTAGAGAGTGGCCGTGGTCATGAGTGGGTCCCCCCCAATGTTGTGTATGTATTATCATTCGTTTATACAGTAGTATACCAGCAGTTTTGATGACAGTACTGCAGGGCTAGAAGATAGTATGAGGATGGTCCCATTGCATTTGTCAACCAAGACCATATGTCCTTTATTGACCATTTATTCCACCTCTTCATTGTGCTTCAATGGATCAGAGTCATCATAGCTCTGCCCCTCCATTACAAAATGTTTTTGGCTGGCTTGACTACCTGGCTTTTAAAAACATTGTCAACCAACAAAATGCACAACGCAATACTTTTGATAGGAAACACTACAACCAAATTGTAGTTATGTATTGTGGTTGTAGTTTGTTAAAAATCAATATTCAGGGGAAGCATATCTGGCATCTAGAATGTGTAATATTTTTTCGTGCTGCACAGACCACCAGTGCTGGGGCCAGTGGCAGCGTCAGCTGAGCAGGCGCAGCAGCCGTTGAAGGGGGAGTCCCAGCGCTGGCAGGGATGGGCAGTGGTAATTCACATTGCTTGCTTTTTGACAATTAGTTGTATACTCACAGAAAGGATGTCGTGAACCCCCCACTTTAATATCTACTGTGGTGGTTGGGTTCTTAATGGCCTCTTCTATCTGCACACCAGCAGACAAAAGCTCATGATGAACGCAAAAAATTATAGGTTGATGGAAAAGGGAAAAAAGGATGGAAGGAGAAGGAATGGGTGAAATGGTATATGAGTTAAAGAATGCATTAGTGGGTGAAAGGATGCATAGGTGGGTGATAGAATGCATGGGTGGGTGAAAGTTGGATGAAAGAAAGGGTGTATGGGTAAAAGGATGCCTACCTTAATGGGTGGGTGGGTGAAAGGGTTGATGGGTGAAAAGAATGCTCAGGTGGGTTTAAGCAGGATGGGTGAAAGGGTTAAAGAATGCTTGGGAGTGTAGATGGGTGGATTGGTAAAGAGCCATGGGTAGGTAAATGAATTGATGGATGGATGGATGAGAGAATGTACAGCTTAAATGGTGGGTATCAAAGGTGAAGAATAGTAGAACAATCAAAGGATAATTGCTTGGATGAAGAAGCATGGGTGCTCTTCTGGAGAGGGGCATGCTGAGCTACTTCGCTTGCTTAGAATGGCATCATGAAAGCTTTGGTTCAAAGTGTGAAGGGAGTATTTCTGTCTACCCCCTTGACTAACTGTATTTGTGAAGCGAGGCAGATATGTATCCCACACATCTTCAATTATCACCTCCTAGCCCATGGCATTTCACTAGTGCCACCCATGGTCTAACTGCTGCATAGTTCTATTCGGCACTGCATTGTTGGCTGTGCAATGTATGTCTGCTTCAGTTTATGTGTCATTCACAGTTTTCTATACATGGCATAGAAAAAACAAGGTGTTTTTCTCTTTCCACCCAGTGCCCACTCAGTCACCTCCTAGTACTTTAGTCTTTTATTCTTTCCTAAGTTTAGTCCCAGCCTACTGACAAAATTGAAAAAAAAGTTTTGCCATATGCAAGTCAAGTGATTTATATATGTCATGGCTTCCATAACAAATTAAAGCCTGTTCAAATGTTTCCGTTTCAGCATTCGTCAAGTACAGTGGTTGACTAAGCCAAAGCATTGGCACGTGATGATGACCAGGGACACCCCACTATTCTGTAGTTAAACCTCTACTTACCCAGCCTAATCCCTCTGACTTACCCCGCAGTAGAGTAAGTTACATTTTCTTTCCTTGCTGCCAAACCAATATTTTGGAAATCATTATAATCGTGGTGGAGGGCAAAGACAGAGAGTAAAGTGAGACTATGTTCCTTGAGTTTTGCGGATGGGATAGTCTGCAACAAATGTGTCATATGCAAACTATATATCCCATTCCTTAGCCCTTCCCCTGTACTGCAGTGCATCATTTTTCCCACCATCTACTTATGGCAGACAGGATATCCGCATTTTATAGGTGATGTGCGTGACCTTGCATCATTATTATTCCTTTGCCTCTTTGGAGTCAGGGTAAAATTTAAAGATATTTTAGAGAAGAGCAGGGCCATTGGAATTAAACCAAGATAAATGTCCATTACATCTGCTCCAGCTGCAGACTGCAGAGAGTAGCAAAGTACCAACGACCGATGCGCTAGCTAGTTTGCCTCAATTCATCTATCACAACAAGAATACTTGTACTCCATAGTGCATAATGCCTTACTCATTAATGAGAGGTAATGTATTGCTAGTTTTTTACTAGAAATCCTTTGTTTTAAAAACTGGTGTAATGTTAATTCTGCCTTAATTTTTTTCAGCCAGTCAGTGCATTTGCCTTTTATGTGAGGCATGCGTGGGTAGAAAATGGCTGCGACTCTAATCACATCAAACTTGACATGCCTTAGGGGACCACCAACATACTGCTACTGAGCCACTATATGATTTTAAACAATTGCTATGCACAGAGCATTGTATCCAATGTTTCTTTTTCGGTATGCAGACAGAATATCGAGTTGGAAATGTCATCTTACACAAATATTGAGTTGGAAATATCGTGACAGTAATATCAACAGCAAGAATATCAAAATAAAGGTAAGAAATACTGTTTTCATTAATATAGAAGTCATTATTATAATTTGCAAAAATATAGTTGTTTAAAATATTGATTTTGTAATTACTGCTATGTATTTTAGTTAATATTTTAAATGTATGTGATGAACGTTTTTTGTAAAAGTATTTTTTTTATATTTGTATTAAACTTTTAGTAGTTATCAATCTTATTTTGATTCAATTTTACATTTGTTGTTGTTCTGTAGCAGGTTGTGGGTTTATAGGGGAATAGGGTTGGAAGTAATTTAATTATAATAAACAAATGATTATTTTTTATGTATTAATATTTATTTAATTGATATTTTATAGTGTTCATTGTTGGAAATAATGTATTTGTAAATAATTATTCATTGGTAGTTAATTAATATTAATTAATGAATTGGTAATTAATTATGGTAATTGTGTAATATGTTTAGGTGTGGGTTGTGGGGTTTTTAGGGGTAAAGGTTGTGAAGTAATTTTTGATTAATTAATTAATAAATAGTTGTTAATTTATATTAATTCATTGATTGTAAATTAATTATGGTAATTGTGTAATTATTGTAGGTGTGGTTTGTGGGGTTTATACAGGTAAAGGGTGGGAAGTAATTTGTGTTGAAATAATTAATAATTAGTTGGTAATCAATATTGATTATTGACATTTTAAAATCAATATGGAAATTGTGTAATTAATTTTAGGTGTGGGTTTGGGGTTTATAGAGGTAAACAGTGGGAAGTAATTTAGGTTTAATTAATTAATAATTAGTTGATCATTAATATTAAGTTCTTAATTGAGATTTAATGAGGGTATTTGTTTATATTTTTGTGTGTGGGGGTTTTACTTTTTTAAGGATAAAGCTTGGTGAATCAATTAATGCTACTTACTCTATGATTAGTTTTTAAATACTATTAGTTGTTTAATTGAAAATAAGTTTTAATTGTGTAATTCATTTTTACAGTTTAATTTTAGCTATGGGGATTATAGGGGTAAAGTGTGGGAAGTTAATATATTTTGATGAGTTTTAATTTGTGTTTTAATTAATAATATTTCTTTCATTGGTAATTAATAGGGTAATTATGAAAGTACTTTTTTTTAATTTAGATGTGGGCTGTGAATTGTGTGTTATAGGGTAGGAAATATAAAAAGTTAATTTATGTAATGATTAATGTTTTTGTATCTAAACAATTTCTAACTAAAAATAATTATTTGTTTGAAAACTATTTTTTATTTTATTCAGTATAATATTTGTAAGTACTTTTCATGTGTATTTAACATTATAATATGTTTTGTTTTTTATTTTCAATATTAAACATATTTGTATTTAAACATTTTAACATATTTATATTTATATATATTTTTTTTAATATGTTTGTTGTGAAGATTTTGTTTATTTTTGATTTTGAACTGACTGGAGTGAGAATATTAATTGTTACCACTCCGTAATCCAAAACGTCCCCTACTGTTGCACTCTTTGGAGTGTGCATAGTAAATTGTATTCCACCACTATTCAACACTTTCCCTATTGTTGTACTCATTGGAGTGGGAATAGTAATATTTACAATTCCGCTATTCAATACTTTCTCTACTGTTACACTCACTGGAGTGGGAATAGTAATTTTTACCTCTCCGCTATCCAAGGCTTTCCCTACTGTGGCACTCAGTAGAGTGGGAATAGTAATTTTTACTCCTCCGCTATCTGATACTTTCCCCAATGTTGCCCTTACTTGAAAGACAAATTTAAGTTTAAAGATTTTTTAATAAATAAATAAATATCTATATATATATCTCTATATATCTATATATCTATATATCTATATATATATATATATATATATATATATATATATATATATATATATATATATCTATCTATATATCTATATATATATATATATATGTGGGAAGCACGAAGCTTCCCGTGCATAAAAGGATATTGCAGCATTTAAGGGCGATAACCACGCAGGATAACACCTATCCCGTGGCGAGGCATTTTAAAAGTCAACACCAAAGCAATAACAAGGATCTGAAATACTGGGTGGTGGATGCTGTAAGTGCGAGCAGGAGGGGAGGCAACAGGGAAAACAAATTACGTAAAATGGAAACCAACTACATACTCAAGCTTAATAGTAAACAGCCTGTAGGTCTGAATTTGACTGAGGATTTGTACACATGTTTGCATAACTAGGGATCATGAATGATAAAAATGCCCAAGTATGAGAAATAAATAAGTGTCAACAACATAAATGTGTAAATATGATGTACATATATGAATTAGAAATGAGTGATATATAGGTGTATATTTTTGAATAATTGTGTATACTAGTATATGTGTATATATAGTTGTATATAGGTGAAGAGGATATAAATTGTGAATAATGAATTTTATACAGAATCAGTTGGGCAACTATCATATTCGCTGATATAACTAACCACATGTGACAATTGAGTAACAAGTAGAAGGACCATATTTACTGATACATAGTATTTGAGTTAGCAACCTGAAGTAAATGATAACTAAGAGTGAAGTAACTGGGAACATTAATGGCAACATGATAAACTCGAACATAATTGTAGTGGGATTGTACAATAGAGGAAAAAAGGTTGGCTCTACAAATAATAACAATGAAATAATTATCTAAATTTAAAATGTATAGCCCTCGTTTACATAGTTTTTAAACACTTTTTTGCACTGGAGCACTTTTATATGGGTATGGGAAAGAACACAAATAATGCAAGGCAAAATAAAATATCAAATGTAATGTTGAAGATAATGCTTAACACAGTAATGGAAAAAAGGCCAACATGGGGATTTAACCCAGAACTGCAAAAGTGTGGCAACATCGTATAAATGTGGTAAATATTCTTTAATTATACAATGGGATTTAACCCGGAATTGTTCAAGAATATTTAGGGATTTATCCCAATATTAAAAGAGAGTGGACAGCAAATAACTGTAAACATGCATTGTAAATACGTGTATATATCGTATTAATGTGATATGTAAGTCCATCAACTGTGTTTACCCAATGGTTGTGAAAATTCAAATGAACCAATCACTAATGAGCACTGTGCACTTTAAATATGCCAAAAAAACAAGGTTACGCTGTCATGTGATCAAGGCTTTTCAGCCGAAACGTTATGGCGACAGCTGAATAAACGAAACTAACCAGCATCCAAGTGTGGTCCGTGTCTGTTTCCAGCGCGATCAAGTCAAGAGGTGATTGTGGCAGGAGAACGGAGGTTTTTCCATATATATATATATATATATATATATATATATATCAGCAATGAGAGGTCAATTCCGAATCACCAATGTCTTAGCGACCACACACAGAAAGACCAACGGATCCCAAAATGCTGGCATAAGGTAATTTATTCCGATAAGGTTACAGCAGCGTGGCAGCCGACGCGTTTCGGGCGGTTGTTGTTCACATCAGAAATATTTCCCATAATGCCCTCCTTTTAACTAGGTTTGTGTGCACCATGTGACAAAAATAAAAACAAACAAAATACTTGTAGGTTACAGTCACATCAAATTCGGCCGGGGATTTCGTTTGCCATTTCTTTCTCAGTAGTAAGTACATTGCTCACATTTAATGATTGACAACAATTGTTTGATACCTGCATAAATGCATGTTCGTATATATTGTTCTAAACTGGCATCTATAAAGTGCGTTATGCTTCTGCAAATACGCATGTGCAAACTGCAAATAAATACATTGCAATCCAAAAATACACGATATTAAATATATACATAGATAAAAAAAATTCAATAAATATGTATATAAAAAATCTCTTCACACAATAATTCATGGTTGAAAAGTAATAATATACATACTTAAAAACCTTCGATTTCATCATTGTGGCTATGTCATTATTAAAGTGCAAAACAGTGATAATGTAAACTTAACACTCAAATGTTCAATATGGCGCAAAACATTAAAGTGCTGTTTAGAATCCAATTTTTCTATATGGTTTCAATCATATTAGTTTTCTGTGTTTGCCAACTACCCAAGCAATGGGGACATCTATTTTGGATGGCAACCCCTACTTTAATGACCATTTTAACCTACATATAGTGTATATTGAAAATGTGACTAGAGATCCGCAGGAGGATCATCGATCCATCACTGCTTCCCATAATTGAAAAAAGAGAACGAAGAAAGATTTATTCTGGGTGTCGGACTGAGACTGATAGTAATTCTGACAAATAAATGGAAGGTTATAGTTGAAGCAATCAACCACAATTGCCTAATGTTAGGAGGGTGCTAGCAAATTACTAACTACGGAGCCTGTATAGATAAACAAGTGACGGTTTTACAGAAAATAATACAGGTCTTCCGTAGTGTTGAGCCCATTAGGTACCTTAAAATCCAATTCTAATATAATTTTGGATTCTAATTGCCGCAGCATCCTATCCCGGTCTCCTCCCCTTCTGGGTTTAGGCACTGATGTGAGGACATAATAGCTTAGACACTGGAGATTGTTGCCATGTACACTTTTAAAGTGTCTAGCCACCGGGTAGGAGCTGTCATTGTTGACGATTGCCCGAATATGCTGCAATATCCTGGCATGCACCGGAAGCCTGGTACTTCCCACGTATCTCAGGCCGCAGGTACATGCCAGGACGTAAACAGCATACTCTGTCTTGCAACCGTAGTTTCCATTAATTGGCAATGGTACTGGGCTGAATGGAGTGTTATAATGTTGAGTGTTAACTCCAAATTTGCAAGCCCTTCAACTGGTACACTTGTAGAACCCCAGCAGGGGTGGAAACCAATTTTTCTTTTTAGATAGTTCAGGGCAAGGATTGGAGATATGTGTACGTAACGAGGGTCCCCTACGAAACGTAATATCTGGCCGGGCTGGTAAATATTGAGATAGCACCGTATCGGTTTTTAGTATAGGCCAACTCTTACATAAAATGGACCGAATTTTTCTGTCCTGGCCACTATATGTAGTGATAAATCTAATAGTAGATTCAGCCGAATCCACTTTGGTGACCACATTCGATGCCACTGGTTTAAATAGAGTTTCTCTAGATCTTGTTTTCATTTTATTTACCGCTCTTTTAAGTATATTTTCACTATATCCTCGCTCCCTGAATCTGTCTAGTGCTTCAGCTGTGCACACTTTGAGCTCTTCCTCATTGCTACAGATTCTTTTCAATCGGAGGAGCTCGCTATGGGGAATATTGTCTATGACATGGTGGGGATGGGCACTTGCGGCATGTAGGGTTGTGTTTCCTGACGTGTCCTTTCTGTGGAGGGTGGTGACTAATTGCCCTGAAAGATTCTGACATCTAAAAAGTCCACAGCTGTCTTACTGATGTTGTATGTGAATCTAAGATTGTCCTCATTATTATTTAATGTCTTGATGAATTCTTTCACACCCTCTTCATTTCCTCTCCAAATTAAAAACACATCGTCAATAAAACGAACCCACATAACCACATTAGCTGTGAACATCGCATGATGTGTCCCCATGAGTACCCGCTTCTCCCACCAGCCAACGTGAAGACACGCGTAGCTAGGTGAGAAGCAGGCCCCGATGGCCACACCCCTTTTCTGCACGTAGATATCATTGCCAAACAAGAAGTAGTTATGATATAAACACCAGCTCACAAATTCACTAAGCATCTTGTTGTGGTTGTAGCAGTGCACTGGTCTTATACTCAAAAAATGTTCCAGTGCCTCCAGCCCTTTGTGATGATCAATGCTGGTATAAAGGGCTTCGATATCTAACGTGACCAATATACAATCCTCTGTCCATGCAATGTTTTTTAGTTTTTGTAAGAAGTGGCCCGTGTCTCATATATATGTTGGCAGATTGGTAACAAGAGACTGTAGAAAATAGTCAGTGTATTGTGCTAGGTGTTCCGTCACGCTGTCTATGGCTGAAATGATCGGTCTTCCCGGAACCGGAGACCTGCACTTGTGTATTTTGGGAATCAAATAAAATCTGGGCAAAACTGGTTGTTCCACATGAAGAAATTTGAACTCGCTAGAGATTAGCCCTTCTCTCTTATATCTGAAAAGGAGTTTCTTTAATTGTTCTCTAGCCAAGTCGTATTCTTTTATACTAGTTTTAGCATAACAGACAGTGTCAGAAAGTTGTCTGTTAGCTTCTTCAATGTACTGTGCTTGGGGCCAGATGACTATGTTGCCTCCCTTGTCTGAACTGCACACAATATTTTGATGATAATTTTTCAGTTTGTTAACCAGAGCCCAGAATTCTAGTTCCTTTGAAGTTTTGATTCTCTTTCGATGTTTGACTTGATGATACAGTCTCTTGAGGTCTGCCGTGACCACCTCGTGAATATATATATAGCCTGGAGCTACTTAATTTATCTCTCTCCACTGCGATAGTGACCAAATTATGGAAGCATGCTAAAGTGGTCCCTTTGCTCAAAAAACCCTCTCTTAACTGCTCCAAATCGGAAAACTACCGCCCAATTTCACTTCTCCTGTTTCTGTCTAAAATTTTGGAAGCACATGTGAATTCCACCCTAACACAATTCTTAGAAACCAATAACATTCTTGACAGCTCACAGAACAGTTTCCGACCATGGTATAGTACCGAGTCGGCTCTGTTAACGGTGGTAGAGCATCTCAAGTCCACGCTGGATGCCAGCAGCACATCTGCCTTGGTGCTGCTGGATCTAAGCGCGGCATTTGACACAGTCTCACATAAAATCCTGCTTCTGGGGTTGGAGGAGATAGGAATTGGAAATATGGCATTGGCTTGGCTCTCCTCCTTCTTGTCTGATCAGACTTTTCAAGTGACATCACCCCTTTTTCCTCTCACGTCCATCCGCTTCATTGTGGGGTCCCCCAGAGCTCCGCACTGAGCCCTACGCTCTTTAACATTTATATGAGCCCCCTAGCCAAGATGGCCAAGGCAAGAAGAATTTCTTTGGTGTCATACGCCGACGACACCCAGCTGGTGACTGCCTTATCCAAAAATCCCACTCAGCACAAACAAAAATTTAGAGATGATATCTCTGCCATTGCAGATTGGATGACAACCAATTGTCTGCAACTGAACTCCACCAAATCTGAAATCCTTCTGGTGGGCAGAGACTCTCATCTATGAACCAATGAATGGTGGCCTATGGCACTGGGTAGCCCCCCTGACCCTAAATCCATGGTAAAAAACTTGGGCTTCATACTGGATAAAGATCTGAATCTTGAAATGCATGCTAAATCAGTGGCTGGGAAATGCTTTGGGACACTACGTGGCTTGACACAAATTCTGGGATTTTTCGATGGCCAGTTGATTATCCAAGCTTCTATCCTGGCCCGCATGTACTACTGCAATGTGCTCTTCCTCGGTTCCAATAAATCAGTGATTAAGAGACTACAGCAGGTTCAGAATGCGGCAGCACGTGCCATCTTTTCCCTCCCGAAATTAAGCCATGCCTCTAACCTTCTTCATCGGCTTCATTGGCTGCCTATTGAACAGCGGGTTAGTTTTGAGACGCTCTGTACCACGCACAAGATACTGACAGGAATAGCCCCAGACATTCTTAATGATCTGTGCACTTTGTGCACTCCTTCGCGCACGCTGCAATCAGCAAACCAATGCCTTGCTCGCACTCCTCGTATACGTAAAGCGAGATCAGGCGGACGATCTTTTAGACAACTGGCACCCGCTCTCTGGAACTCTCTTCCTCTTCAAATTCGCGCCAAACTGGACCACATGACCTTTAGACATCATGTGAAAACCTGGCTCTTCTCTCAGATCTAACTCCTGACCTAACACCTGTTCTCGCTCTCCACCTTGTCTTGCTCCATTGCTGGGACGCCTTTTTGCAGAGGCAGCCAAGCGCTCTATAAATATTTTAATCTAATCTATGTATATATATATATATATATATATATATATATATATATATATATATATATATTGTTCACGGGTCCGGCCCAGCACCGGGGGTAAGGAGGCATACAAGCAGGCAGATGTAAAGCTTAAACCAACAGCTTTATTTTTCGCTCATTAGTCACTAGCCCAACGCGTTTCGCCTTCAGCCGAAGGCTTGATCATGGGTTATATATATATATATATATATATATATATATATATATATATATATATATATATATATATATATATATATATATATATGAACAACAGGTCACTCTCCAACTTCCTTGTGGTGAATAGAGAGACACGAACCACCCTAAGGTATGGCTTGATGTTAGTTGAATTCCTCAAAATATGACACGTTTCCGACTGCACTAGTTCTTGCTCACATACAGGGAAATGCAATTCGCCATGTTTTAAGTATGCTTTGCTCAACACCACGTGGTAAATAAACATAGTAAAAATACTAACAGCTCTTTCAGTAGTACACATTCCATAGTCTGTTTTCCAAACTGAACATTTCACAATATTGCACTAACATGCTTTTGGTATGACAATGCTAATAATTTATTTAACTATTTATGAAAATGCATAAAAAATTGAAATTTGCATAGCTATATAAATATTATTGTAATCATGAAAATTAAGAAGAGAGCAAAACCATGTAAAAGCCTTCTACTAAAACCATAGTTAAAATAGTGCACGGACACTATCCTAAAAAGTGCTTAATATCAATTATAGCCATTTCATGTGCAGATACCACATCGTATTCTGTAACCCATCCATATGTGCAAAGATTCATTCAGAAATTAGGACCATAGCACAAATATTGTTCTACCATAGTTACTTGAAGTTCCCATTTGTGTCTCCATGATGTGTCTTATTTTACATTCAAATTGAGTTACAAGAGAAAATATATCTGCATAAATGCAAGGCCTCAATTACCCCTCTTCACATAACAGTGATAAATGAAGGAGAAGAATGCTGCATCTGACTCCTTCAAAGACATTCTAAAGCTCAATAACACGCTCAAAGAAATCCAAGCCTGGCTAGGGAAAAACCATCTCAAACTCAATCAAGGAAAAACAGAACTCCTCCTCATCTCCAACAAGGACGACAACCCCCAAATCACAGAAAGGATGAAAGCTATCTACGCTCTCAGTGGGAATCTCACTCTGACCAACTCAGTAAAGTCTCTCGGAATCACCCTTGACCATAAACTTTCAATGACGAACCACATCAAGAACTCCGCAAAGAGCGCCTTCCTTAATCTGAAACTCCTCAACAAAATCAAACATCACATCCCGCAGAGGGATCTCCAAATAGCCACCCAATCTTTGGTGCTATCCAGACTGGACTATGAGATCGCAACCTTAACAGGCACAGCCCTATCACACCTAGCGCCAATGAAAACAACCCTCAATGCAGCCGCCAGAATGGTCTCAGGGGCAAAGAAATTCGACACATTTCCCCAGCACTCAAAGACTTAAAATGGCTCCCAATGGAAATGCGCGCCAGCTTCAGAACAGCTTGTCTGACGCACAAAGCCTTGCACACAGGGAAACCGGAATACCTAGCCTCCAAGCTCAGGAAGGCGGGCCAGTCCAGAAACCTCAGAAGCTCGAACACCCTACTACTCATCCCCATGAAAACCCGGAAACAAAAAACCGCAACGCGCTCGTTTGCTGGCAACGCCCCAAAAATCTGGAACTCCATCCCAGTTGACATCAGGACTACGACTTCATTTCAAGATTTCAAGAGACGCCTCAAAATCCTCTACCTCAACCGGGCATTCCCGAACTCTACCTCAACATCTCACCCTGCAACTATGACTACCTCTAACCCACTACCTCAAACTCGCCCCTCAGGCGCCAATTAACAATGTTAATCCTTGATCTTACATGAATCTCTTTTCCTTGATATATTATTATGCAACCGTTCCCTCCAGC
This sequence comes from Lissotriton vulgaris, assembly GCF_964263255.1. NCBI lineage: Eukaryota > Metazoa > Chordata > Amphibia > Caudata > Salamandridae > Lissotriton > Lissotriton vulgaris. The sequence goes on from NC_141694.1 coordinate 588,454,279, forward strand.
TCGATTGTAAAGCGCTCCGATACCCTCGGGTCTGGCCAGCGCTATAGAAAACTCCAAAAATAAATAAAATAAATAAATAAATAAATCTGAACATACAAGTAAAATAGAAATGTGCAAATACTGCGAGCAATAAAGTGCATGTGCTTAAAAGTAAGTGCTTATATACCTAATACTAAACCTAATAAAAGTGCCAGTGCTATTTTTTTTATATAGATGTACTATATCTACATGATGAAATAATTTAAAAAATATAAAACCTGGTTTGGGAAGCGTACGATTATCAAAATTCTATGCATAATGCATCAAAACGCCTAAGTACAGAGAGTGAGATAACATATGGTAGGACATGATGATAAACAGAAATGGACATCATTCAAATAGGACGCATACGATCAATATTATACAATAATAAGCAACAGTAGTTCCCATTGGATTGCTCTGCAGAAAGTAATGCACATCCTCAGTGTTATTCATACCGTTGGGAGCTTTACTATCTAGTTCCACAATTGTTCTAGATTCCAGTTGGTGTAGCTTATTTTCCCTGTCACCACCCCTTCTCAGTTTGGGTACAGCTTTAATTACATAATATTGTGAACACTTGAGATCATTGTTGTGTTTACATTTGAAATGACGTGCGACAGGGTACACCGGGTCATTGTTCACAATTTTACGTAAATGCTGCAAAATTCTGACATGCACCTGCAGCTTGGTGCTCCCAACATATCGCAAACCACAGGTGCATGTCAGAACGTAAACCGCAAATGTGGTTCTTCAATTGAAGTTACCTTCGATTGCAATTGCAGTAGGGCTGAATGGGGTCAAATAGCGGGTGGTATTGACCCCAAATGTGCAGGCTCTGCAGGATGTGCATTTATAGAACACTTGTCTGGAAGAGAGACACATATTAGAAGTAGTTAGTTCAGGTCTACTTTTTGTACACTATTGAAGACGCACACAAAATCAGGCGCACCCTGCAAGTTTCAGCAGGATCCTTTATTGCATTTCACAACAGCATGCATTCCTGGACAATCAAATAAGCCCGACGCGTTTCGGAGCTCCTGCTCCTTGTTCACGGCGGTCCAAGTGAAACAGCAGCTTGCGGGCAGATTACAAGTCCCATGATTGATTGCTTGAAAGCCCTCAGATGGATATGTCACGTTGGCCACCTGGGACTTGTAGTGCTTGCATACCAGATTTCACTGTAACATAGGTTCTGCCATAACACAACGTAATTCATAATATTTTAAAAGCCTTCCAATAGGCCTCAAAACGTGCTGCCGGTTTCAGTACTAATGTCCAAACCTGTTTTTCTGTCACACTCGATTAAGGTATCTATATATCTATATCTATATCACCTCATATTAAAAGTTTTGAACCTGCTACTCACTTGAGTTGGATTATTGGAGAGCTTCACTGTTTACTGTCTGCTGTGGCGCTGCGAGGTCTGCACCCTGCTGCTGCTTGTCATCCATTTGACAGGCGGGTATTTCTTCACATATATATATATATATATATATATATATATATATATATATATATATCTCCCAACAATGTGCACTAAATAAACACCAACACTCCATACCCTATTAGCTTGACAACATGATGTATTGCAGCAACAACTCTACCCGTTTCAGAGCTCTTAAGTACTTGATCACGGAGCCGAGAGCTCTGAAACGCGTTAGGATAGGGGTGAGCCTGTTGTGGGTGGAGAAGGTAGGTTTCGTTTTTTTATTGTTGAAAGATTAAATGGAAACATATTCTTCGACTTTATGCCAGAAGTTCTTGTTTTTGTGTTTTACTTTTACTTTGCACTGCTGCCTTTTCGTGCAGCCTGTTTTTAATCTGATTTTCAAAGTGTATAGTATAGCAGTTAGTTATATTTAGCTATACCCATGTCCTACTTCCCTCTGTAACGATATTGTTGATTGAGTATTGGGGGGTAGGGTATGTTGCCATTGCTTAAATTGCTACAACAACATAGGTAAACAAGGAAAGTCAAAGTAGTACTCTCTATAGAAGAAGTTAGTTACATACTAACTAAACTATTTGACTTCACTCCATATTTCTCTTACCTGAATAGTTTCCCAAAGTGCCTTCTTAATGGTGGTGGTGGTAGTAGCGGGCTAGTACGCTAACAGGAAAGGAATCAGAATAAGCAAGGTCCCACTCCCACCTAGGTGAGCTCCAACTCTAGGTTTAATCAAAAGGATTATCCATCTCAGGAAACTAAATTGAAAGAAAAACAGAGTCCGTGGGTTATAACTTATCATTATAAAAGAGAGGCACAAAACTACTACCACCATGACATAATAAAGAAGAGAATATCTTATAGTGTAGCAAAAACTAGCAATAGTAACTTCTTCTGAGCAATGAGGAACTAGTATTCAATTTAAACCTAAAGTTACGAAATCCTCAAGCAATGAGAAGAGGTCGAATTAGAGTCAGGAGTGGATTTGACAAGGTTAAGCATTATGCAACACAAGGCCGGAATGATGATGTTGACAAATTATGTTCTCTTTATCTAATATAATCCCTCTTATGCTTGGGTGTGGGTTATTGCTCTGGTAATAGAAGATCATACAGTGAGTTGGTGTCTCTTTAACCACATCCACCCCACAAAGTGTGTGATCCATTTATGGTAAATTAAGTCACACCTCACTAAATCACACAGCAAAGGGGAAGAGGTTTGGGGGTTTGAAGAATGAATGGAAAATGGGATTTGGGTAAATGTGTGACAAAGACAAACACCTCACAACAACATAATGTTCATCAGGACGACAAGCAGCACATCATCAACAAACTGTTGTGGAAAGAAATGTGAAAAGGTAGTCAGACAGTTCAGTAAATGCTTTGCAAGCAGTTCTTCAGCCCCAGAGACCCAAGATATTAATACATCTTAATGTTCTGTCATCTATGTTTGAAAAACACAAATTAGGAAGTAGGGAACACTTAATAAGTGTAGTCTGAGTGTGCTGAGGGGCTGTACGGAATGGTAAGTGCCTGGATAGTGCATACCTGAGCAATGTACATCCAACGGGTCACTTGAGACTGAACAGTGACAGAAGCATCTGGGTTACTGAGAGAATGCAAATGTAGGGCGAATAGGAAGGGTGCCCGAATGGTCACTCGAAGGCTTGAAAATGGGTAGGTGCACTGCCAAAGTTGGGGTACCAAGAGGTTACATTTGAGGGGCAATGAGATGTGGGTACTATTGAGAGTTTACAAAATGTTTCAGAGGATCAGAGGTATGGGGATCCTCTTCCCAAAGTGAGGGGGCAAACTCTCAACTAATGTTTACTGTACAACACCGACCAAATTTTGTATAGCCTGGCTCCCTCTGTAATTAGTGAACCCACATAGTTCTAAAAATATGATTGGTAAAAAAAAAATGATACTGTTTTGCCAAATTGGGCAGTGCTAAAAGAAAAATGATACTGTTTTGCCAAATTGGGCAGTGCACCTGCATTCTCCTTGGAATGTTTGTCTTGCTAGCCTGGCAGGAGTGTTATGGTGCTTTTGCCTGTTGTGCAGGAGAAGAGGCCTGTGCATTATAAAACAGAAACGATATTGTAGAGTCAATGAGAAGGACAAAAGGTAAGCTTCATGGGGAGTGTACCAACTACCAAGACTCAGAGCCAGAGCAGTAGCACAGATTGTTGCAGTCATTCTTTTTAACACTCATAGCACATCAATTAGCTGCCAAGTGAGAGCAATGTACAACCAATCACAGACAAGTAGCTGCATGTACCGGGCTGATCATTCTCACTACTCATAACAAATAGCCCAGTGAGTGCATCATGTGCTTTCAAAAAGGAAGTAAAAATACTACCAATGAGCAAATTCATATCCTAAGTGTTAATTCCAGGCTGTCGCAGAGCCATCTTTAAGACCTGAATTCCATTGCCTATCTCAGGTGGAGAAGACTAATACCACAGTCCTTATTGCTCAATAACTGTATGTAGTGTAAAGATTAGCTGGCCTCGAGTCCCGCTTGGTTATCTTTATACTTTATATCCATTGTAAATCGAACAAGGTTATAATCTGTTTGTTTGCTAGCACAATCACCTAATGTTCATTAACTTTTGAACAACGTCCTGCAGATTCAAGGTCCTCTATGTTTGTTATTCATATATTTTATATCTCTTCTGTACGAATTGACACATTTGAATATGTGTATACCACCTCATCCTTTTATGTTCTTATACTGTAATCAATCAATCAATCAACAGCCTTTGTAAAGTGCGCTACTCACCCGTTAGGGTCTCAAGGCGCTGAGGGGAGGTCACTACTGCTCGAACAGCCAGGTCTTGAGTTGTTTCCTGAAGGAGAGATGGTCCAGGGTCAGCCGTACATGAGTGGGGAGGGAGTTCCATGTCTTGGTTGCCAGGTAGGAGAAGGATCTTCCTCCGATGGTGGATTTGCGGATTCGTGGGACGGAGGCGAGGGCGAGGCTGGCAGATCGGAGCTGGCGGGTAGGTGTGTAGAATGTGAGGTGGTTGTTGAGGTACTTCGGGCCTGTGTCGTGGAGAGCCTTGTGTGCATGGGTGAGGAGTCTGAATGTGATCCTCTTGTTGACGGGGAGCCAATGCAGGTCTTTCAGGTGAGCAGAGATGTGGCTGTGGCGAGGGATGTCCAGGATGAGTCGTGCTGAGGCTTTCTGAATGTGCTGGAGTCTTTTCTGGAGTTTGGCTGTGGCTCCAGCGTAGAGGGTGTTCCCGTAGTCCAGACGGCTGGTGACGAGGGCCTGGGTGACCGTCTTCCTGGTTTCGGTGGGGATCCATCGGAAGATCTTTCGGAGCATGCGCAGGGTGTTGAAGCAGGATGACGAGACGGCGTTGACTTGCTTGGTCATCGTGAGGCAGGAGTCCAGGATGAAGCCCAGCTTGCGTGCGTGGTCCGTTGGCTTGGGTGCGGTGCCCAGGGCAGGGGGCCACCAGGAGTCGTACCAGGCGGAGGGAGATGGTCCGAGGATGAGGACTTCCGTCTTGTCTGAGTTCAGTTGCAGACGGCTGATCTTCATCCATTCCGCAAAGTCTTTCATTCTTTCCTGGAGATTGGTTTTGGTGGTAGCGGGGTCGTTGGTGAGGGAGAGGATCAGCTGGGTGTCGTCGGCGTATGAGATGATGTAGAGGTTGTGTTGGCATGCGATGGCTGCGAAAGGGCTCATGTAGATGTTGAAGAGGGTGGGGCTGAGTGAGGATCCTTGTGGAACGACGCAGATGACTTCGGTGGACGTGGAGCGGAACGGGGGGAGGCGGACTCTCTGGGTTCTTCCGTCGAGGAACGAGATGATCCATTCCAGGGCCGCTCCTTGGATTCCGGTGTTGCAGAGGCGCTGTATCAGGGTGCGGTGGTATACGGTGTCGAAGGCTGCTGAGAGGTCCAGGAGGATGAGGGCCGCAGTTTCCGCGTTGTCGAGCAGGGACCTGATGTCGTCGGTGGCTGCGATGAGGGTGGTCTCGGTGCTGTGGTTTGCTCGGAACCCGGACTGTGAGGGATCGAGGGATCCGTTGGTCTCAAGGAAGGAGGAGAGTTGTCTGTTGACGGTCTTCTCGATGACTTTGGCTGGGAAGGGGAGGAGCGAGATTAGGCGGAAGTTTTTCAGGTCCGTGGGGTCCGCGGTGGGTTTCTTCAGGAGGGCGCTCAACTCGGCGTGTTTCCAACTCTCCGGGAAGGTGGCGGATGCAAAGGAGCTGTTGATAATGTTCAGGAGTTGGGGTGCGATGATGGAGTCGACTTTGTTGAAGGTGTGGTGTGGGCAGGGGTCGGTAGGGGAGCCGGAGTGGATGGTGTTCATCAGGCGGGTGGTGTCTTTGATGCTGATCGGGGTCCAGGTGCAGAGGGTGGTGGTGGGGGGCGCTGGGGCGGTGGTTGGGTCCATGGTCAGTGCGCCGAAACTGTTGTGTATGTCAGCGATCTTGTGGTGGAAGAATGATGCGAGTGAGTCGCAGAGGTCTTGCGAGGGTGTGATGTCGTTGTTGCAGGCGCTGGGGTTGGAGAGCTCTTCAATGATGCTGAAGAGTTCCTTGCTGTTGTGGGTGTTGTTGTCGAGTCGTTCTTTGAATGTTGTCTTCTTGGTAGTTCGGATCAGCTGGTGGTGTTTGCGGGTGGCGTTCTTGAGGGCGGTCATGTGTTCTGCTGTCTGGTCGTGGCGCCAGGCTTTCTTGAGGGTGCGGCAGGTTTTCTTGGAGTTTTTGAGGTCGTTGGTAAACCACAAGGCTTTCCTGCTGCCGGGTCTGCTGGGTGGGTTCTTCAGTGGTGCGAGTTCATTGGCGCAGTTGGTGAGCCACTGTGTGAGGTTGCGGGCTGCTTCGTTAGGGTCCGTTGTGTTGGCAGGGGGTTCCGGTTGAGGGCGGTGGTGAGCTGGTCAGCGGTGATCTTGCTCCATCTTCTGCGGAGAACCTGTTGCGGGTGGTGGTGGGTCGTGGCTCTCCTGTAGCTGAAGTGGACGCAGCTGTGGTCTGTCCAGTGTAGTCCGGTTGAGTGGCTGAAGGAAATGTGCTTGCTGGAGGAGAAGATGGGGTTGAGCGTGTGGCCGGAGTAGTGGGTGGGGGTGTTCACCAGTTGCTTGAGTCCGAGGTTGGTGAGGTTATCCAGCAAGGCAGCGGTGTTGCAGTCCTTGTTGTTCTCCAGGTGGAGGTTGAGGTCTCCAAGGAGGATGTAGTCTGTGGAGGTGAGGGCGTGCGGACTGATGAAGTCTGCGATGGCTTCGCTGAATTGTGTGCGTGGTCCTAGGGGTCTGTAGATGAACGTGCCTCTGAGGGTGGTCTTGGGGTCGGTGTGTACTGTGTACTGTATACTGTAAAGCGCTCTGATACCCTCATGGGTCACGTTCGCGCTATATAAAACTTTATAAATAAATAAATGTAATTATGTGGCATCACAACACAAATATGTCTCAAAAGCAACAGGCCCCCTTTACCACAAACACATAAAAGTAGTTTCACATTTGAGCCAGCACACACACACACACACTCAGCAGCATTTCCTAAATCAACGCACCTCTCTCCAGTTCGCAGTGCTGAGGAGGTCTCAGAGTCATCATCATATTGGTTTTCCTTTGAAGTTGATAAACTCAATTGAAACATTCTTTCTTCTGGCTGTTGAGGTAGTCCCTCCCAGAGTCCTTCCATCCTCCTCCTCCTGAGACAGAGTAACAAATCAGTCCAAATTCATCCCATCCAGACTGAGGTGAAATAGACCGGTAGTGCACCGTTGTTGAAGAACAAGAAGATAAACAGAATTTGAGTATTTTTTGTGTAGATTTCTATTTGTTAACTAAAGTAACTGGTCTGGTCTCTGTCTCTGAAGAACCAGAAACTCTTCAAGTAATTCTCGCTAACTGTTAACCCCTTCGATGCTTCTGTCGGCCAACGGACGTCGCAAGCACGGCCTCCATAGTGCTGCGCACGTCCGTTGGCCGACGCAGCCCAGCCCACTCCGCTAAACCACTGCACTGCGTCGAAATTGCTGACGCGGTTAAAGGCCCAATCACCTTCAGGAAAAATATCACCCACCAGGCCCCAAATATTCCAAAACATCAGAATAAAGTTTACAAATTAGTAGCACACCGTCCCTCACTGTCTCTGACCTCACAAATCATCAAACATTACTCACAATCACTCAATATTATAATAGGTAGGTCAGGTAGGTACACATTTGTAACTCCTCTTTGATGCAAGCAACACATTGGAATTTGGCATTGGTGTGGCTGCATAAATCAGGCACAAAATATAATGTTCCAATAGCTATATCCTTTTTATGGGGGGGCAAAGTAGTCAGTCAAAGAAGTAGAGTTTGTCCTCAAACTCAGGCGGTTCCCCCAGCCGTTGGTCAGCTAGCACACATGACTCTGACCAATTACCCTCATCCTCCTCCTGTGATATTTAAAGAATGGTATGAAGTGTTGGTTCATTTTGATCATGGTCAATCTCTCCATGTTTTGAGGCAAGAGACTTGTCCTTCTCACTGTGGTGACTGCGCCAGCTGCATTGAACACAAGTTTAGCTGACATAATGGCTACTGGAGAGGCCAGATACTTTATTGCAAGCCTGCTGAGCTGTGGTCATTGGTGCATCGCTGCATACCAATACACTAATAGGTTTTGATCCACATAGACCTCTCTTGAGTCATCCAGATACTCATGGACATCCTCTCAATGGTCATTGGTACTGCCACTTGCTTGACCTCTCTTGCCTTCACCTCTGCACTGGGCTTAAGCCCTGTCTTTTTATACCAAGTCAATGCAGAGGTTGTGGTTGGTTCTTGTGTTCCTGTTGTTGTTGCCACTGGTGTTCTTGTTGCTGGTGTTAGCTGCTGTGAGACAACAGGGCCTACTTCTCTGAAAGTTGAAGAGGGCATTCTTTTTCCAGGACTCTGGCTCACTCTACAATCCATGTCTTGTATTCTAAAACATCCCATTCTGAAAAAGGAATGAAAGTGACCAGTATTTTGTTTGTAACGTAGATCCAGTATTGTGGCACAGATATACTCTTTGGATGACAAGATGTCTCTGTGCAGCCTTGTGTTCTCAGTCAAGTGAAGGATTACGCTCCGAACCAAGGTATACGCATGTTCGTTTTCATCGTCAACAGCTATGAATCTGTCAGACATGCTTTTTAACTGGCCCTTTAGCAGATGCAACAAAGGGATGGCTTGGCCCATTGTACTATCCTCCTTGCTAGCTTACTGTATGAAAACCTCAAAAGGAAATAGCATCTCTGGCAGGCATTCTTTTCACATCACTGGGTTAGACTCAGGATGAAACAGTGCCATTTTACATATATATGTTTCCTAAGTTGCCTTCTTTTCGACACAATGATTTTTGACACACATTTGTTTGTGTGACAATGCAGAATTTGTTTTTCTGAAACCATATTGTTTATAATTCCACTTCGTAAGTACACTATCACAACACCTTGAACATTCAGTACAAGGTCTGAACACACATTGTGCAAATGTTGTTGTGCATCATTCATCCATAAAGCAATGGAGCTATCACAGAGACAATAAACACTGTCAGCTTGGGTGAAGCCTCGACATGGAAGCATAGATGCTGTTCTTATAAATACACACGTATTTCCATGCTCATGGAAGAGGAGCACTCTGCTTTCATTGCGAAGTCATCACTATTGTCAGAGTCTCAGCCCAGCTGATTCCTGTTTACCCTCTGCAAGAAGGGATGTCCAACTTGTGACCAAGGTGGGGACCTACATACCTTGCCTTCAGATGATACAGATTTAGATCATCCAGTAGGGGATTCTTGGCAGAACTCCCATCCTAAGCAACTAGGTTAGGGAACGCATAGAAGGAGTGCACTATATCCAGTACTTATATGCAAGCATATGTACACTGTTTTAGCATGATAGTGGAATCAATCATTCTTTTCACTGTCCTTATAATGCGTATCACTTTTATCTGCTTCTATTAATCATTGCAGCACATATATTTTATACTAGAACCACAATGGTTCAATAAATATTGAAAATAACCCTTTGTGTATTTCTTGTATATTTATCTGCGTGAGCACGAGTGACTGAGCGAAAAGGTTCTAGATCTATTACCACGATTCCTGAGGGAGTCTTGGTTGTCATGTTCTGAGGTTGCCCAAACTGTTTGTTACCTTGTCAGTTTATGGGTGCTTATGGTGCAGGTCTATAGGTCAACAGATCCTGAGGGGATGCACAGAATCAGTCTGGCACCATCTAAAAGTTGATGTTGTCCAACAAACAAACAGTTCCTACTGAAAAGTGGAAACCGTGTGACAATTTGACTAGTTTCCATTTGTCCATCCCAATGGTCATTCCTTAGGTACATCCCCTCCTCTTTGCAAGACATGCTCATTGATTGAGAGGTTGTAACATGTAATAGGTTGAGTTCTAACGGGTTGGCACCTCCTGTGAGAGGGCTTTAACTGGTACACCTTTAACATGCAGAATTATATTCAACTGCTTTCAGGCTTTAAAAGTGTGGCTGAAATGAGTACAGATTCTTCTACAGATAGTCAGTAATTTGCTGAATAGTTCTTATACTTTAGAAAGTCCTGGACAATGAGGTTGATGCAGTATGCCAAGCACAGGACCCTGAAACACTTTCCATCTGCTATGGCCTTAACTATATTACTACTGCCACTGTCTGTGGAAACAAACCAAATTCTGAGACCTTTTATCGCAGACATTCAAACACCTTGCTGTTAAAGTCTTTCAAGATGTTTGCAGCTGTATGGGATTTTTCCATGGTGGACATGGTTACTGCAGCCGAATGCCCTTAAACGTATCTTCAGCACTGAGACCAGTAGATATCTGTTGCCTAACCCACACAAAAGACATCACATGTGTAGTAATACGCATCTAATCAGTGGCTTGACAACTGGTCCATATGTCTGTTGTCAGGTAGATAGTCTATACAGCTCTCTGCTGCAAAGGTTATCCAACCAATTCCCGCACATTGTGATCGAGTGCTGGAACAGCCACTCTGGCAAAGTAGGCCCTTCTGGGAACTTTTCATTTCAGGCAGATGGCCGCCACAAACTCTAAAAAAATCCACTCCTTCCACAAAAGAATATGGGAGGAGGTCCAGCGCTAACATTTTAGCCAGCTTCCTGATGTACAAATGTGGCGCTGTTTGGTTGCGTTCGTAGGACCCCTCATGACCACTAAACATGCCTGTAGGAGTAGCCTGAGTTTTTTTCTTTTCTAGTGCCACTGACGCAGGCAACTTCCGGAGAAAAGATGAACCAGCATGTGGTAGACTCAATGCTCATCTCATTAGGACAGTCACTGTATGCTGCTGTGGTTTCTCCATCTGAATCTTGTGCCATTGTGAGGTAACTGAGGTGGGTGATGATACTGGCACACTGCTGGGGACAGGGATGCTTTCCATAAAGATGTCACCCTGGTCTTCCGCATCTTCTTCACCACCCACTGTGATCAGAGGGTCTGGAGCCAATTAACCTTTCCTATCACCTTGACCCATCACCTTGACCACCACCAACGGCAGAAAGGGGATTGTGGTGCACCTCCCAGCGGAGTGTGTGATGGTTTTTCAAATGGGTTGTTTTGCCTCCAATACCATAGTGTGTACCAAGCTTACCTCGATGAACACTAGTGCTGTAAATAGAGCATATTACAATGCTATGCTCCTTGCTAATCGTAAAGCAGTCCCAAACTGGGGAGGTGTACTTTTTCAGTGGGCCACTGGTGCCACTGCCAATGCCTGAAGAGCTAGCGATAGGTGGGTGTGTGTACAATTGGCTTTCTGCAGTGTGTACTTCTATTGAGCTACTGGTAGATGCAGGTATCAGAGGGGGCCTTACAAATATGGGAGCTGGTGCTGACGGTGGTGGTAGTGCCACATCCCTGTTTCATGTCGGTCTCCTCTGTGCCAGCTTTCACAATGATTGGCTTGTCTTCCTCATCCCCTTTCAGGAACTTTATTTTTCCAGAGCCTTTCATGGCGTGTCCTGGAATCAGCCGGGGTCCAATCTATGTCCAAATCATCAGAAGGGGGCTTAAAGAAGATGGTGGAGTATCCTTCCTTTTTCTTGCTGGAATTCTGGATGCCAGTGGTTATGAAAGAGGAAGTTCTAGCCCAGCAAGAAGCTCAACCACCTGTTCGGCTCCTACTTCAGAAAGATCTTTTGCTGGCTAGGGCTGTTGTCCACTTCTCTGATTTTCCTGCAATGATTGGGTACTACTTTGTGAAAGAGAGAAATGCAATTTAGTGTCACTGCTCACAGGCATAGACATGATTGTAGTGGCTGCCTCGCTGAGAGACATGGCCTTGGGGTTAGGTTGGGGTGGTGCCATTGACGCAGGAGTGCTGCTTTCAGAAAACTCCCTGGAGGCCAGTGCGACAGCTGCATAACCCACGAAAAAGGTTTAAGCCGACACTGCAATGGTGGAAATCTGCTTTTTCTTCTCCTCCCCACTGGCCACTATTTTGGCAGCACCTTTCTTTTGGGCCATCTTGAAGCTGTCAGTTGGCTGTGATACTTAACTGCACACGTGGAAGAGATTGGTGGACACATGTTATTGTCTGGCAGTACACTGTGTGATATATTACTAAAAGACATTTAGTGAAACATGGCATTGTTGCAGTTTGAATTAGTGCATACAAAGACAATATAATTTAGTGTTGTTACTTAAATTTTCATTATTATCCTAAATAATTAACAACAAAAGTGGCCCCATTCCAGAGTCAATCCACACCACCAGAACATAATATTTAATTTCCAGTCAGGATAACAACATACAGATGTAACTGTTTCCTATGTATGCATCTAAGAGAGACACCTGTGGTAGTCATGGAAGTACAGGTGAAAATTGAATAATGCTTAAAAAAGGAAATGCTGGTGTGCACCTATGACAGTCAAGGAAGTCTAGGGGAAAATGGAATAATAATACTTAAAAAACGAATGCTGCTGTGCTGCTGTCGACCTATGACAGGCAGGTAGTTGATGGATGGTGGAAAATGTAAAAAATAACAATTAATTATTTTTTTTAAATAAAAAATTAAATAAAAACATTTATAAAAAAGAGAAAATGTAAACGAAAGAAAGAAAATTAATATTAAAGAAAATAAATAAATGCATAAATTAATTGCAGGTGTATTAGGGGATACTAATGAAATATGAGAAAACCATTCAGTGGCACGGAGGTGCAGATGAAAAATGCAAAAGATGCATATAATATAAAACACTGTTCATACACAAAAACAATAACATCAAGCAAGGAGGCATGGCCACAACAAAGAACACATGCAGGCCTATGGCAAAAGCATATAGGCTGACTACACAAAATGACCACCAACCACATGGTCAAACAATAGCAAGCAATGAGGCATGGCAACAACAAAGTACACATGCAGGCTTATGGCAAAAGTACACCTGCTGCCTACACAAAATGGTTGCCGGTCACATAGTCAAACAACAACAAGCAAGGAGCAATGGAAAACAAAGAATACAGGCCTGTGGACAATAACTACACAAAATGGCCCCTGGCCATATGGCTTGGAGAACAAAGACAAATGATGGCCTATGTCAAGCCCACACACTCTGGCCAGACAAAGGAAGTGTTAATAACACAGAATAAAACACTGGCATTAATCAATGCCTACCAAACATGAAGATTAACTGAGATATAAAAATGTTACTCCAAATATACACTTTTTTAAAATTTATTTTTGTAATCTTTTTATTTGAAAAACCAGCTCCATAACATGTGCACATCTGTTAGCAACGGAAGTTCATTGAGAATTTACAAAGAAAATCAGCCACAGATTCACCAAATATACACTTTTTAAACACAATACAAATGTGAAATACAAAACAAACACTACATTTTTATGTGATGTCTTAAAACAACATATACCACAAAGACAGTTGTTTCATGATTCATGACTAGTACTGGTTCTGGGTCTACTGACTGGATGGCCCATTGGCAGGCTAGGCCACACAGTAAAATAAATGAATATTGCAAATTTAACAAACAAGGAGAGAATGTACTGAATTGTGCAACATTATTCCTTTGCAAAAGATCAAAAATTAAATGCAAAAATATAACTAAGCCCCTACTGGAAATGCAGGTCATCCACCGAAATGAATTTAAAAAATCGATTAAAAGTACAATTAAATACTGGGGCATGCCTTTATCAACCAAATAACCCCCTTATACAAGAAATTTTGAACTTACTTGTTAAATCTAAAAAAAGTTGGGGCTTGTTTACAAGCCCCATGCGCTACCAGTGCATCACTTTTTTTTAATTCACCTGCGGCGCATTACTTTGGTGAAAGGGTCCTGCCATGGGTGTTGCTGTGAGTGTTCGTATGCAACACCCATGGATTCTTCCACACTCCCAGATTTACAACATTTTGTAAACCTGAGAATGCGTCAGAATCCGAGGCCTCCACATGGGATGCTTAAGGGGGTGCAACGAGGAGAAATACTTTTATTTCACCTCCTTGTTTCCTCTTTCTATGCGTGCTGCATTCTGTACCACACATAGAAAGAGAAAAATCAATCCATCAATCAAGCAGGGGTTATTAAGCACAGCTACTCACCTGGAGGGATCTCAAGGTGCTGGGGGAGCGCGGCTCCTAAGCCTACGCAGTGCCGGATGCTCATGGTGATTCACCCGAAGAGCGAGGTGTTTAGGTCCTTCAGGAACTTGGGGAGAGTTGGAGTCTGGCAAAGGTGGAAAGGGAGGGTGTTCCATGCTTTGGCCGCAAGGAAGGATAAGGATCGACCTCCTGTTCTGGCCTTCTTGATGCGTGGTATTGTAGTGAGGGAGAGCTGGGCTGAGCGGAAGGATCTTTGGGTGTGTGGCAAGCGAGGCGGTGATTCATGTAAGCGTGGCCAGTGTTGTTGAGGGCCTAGTGGGCATGGGTGAGGAGCTTGAAAGTGATTCTCTTCTCAACAGGGAGCCAGTGTAGGGCCTGCAGGTGTTGAGTGATGTGGCAGAGGTGTGGTAGGTTGAAGACTAGTCTGGCGGCGGCGGTTCCTGTTGATTCCGGCGTAGAGTGCATTGGCGTAGTCCAGTCTGTTTGCTGATGAGGGCATGGGTGACAGTTTCCCTATGCTCGAGGGGGATCCAGTTGAAAGTTTTGCGTAGGAGGCGGAGGGTGTGAAAGCAGGAAGAGGTGACAGTGTGGATCTGGCTGTCCGTTTTGAGTTTGGCTTCCAGGATACCCAAGGTACGTGTGTGGTCCGTGGGTGATGGTGGGTTCCCGAGGGTGGGGCCAGCAGGTGTCGTTCCAGGCATCAGGATGTGGGCCTATGATAAGTACTTCGTTTTTCAGTGTCCAGTTGTAGGCAGCCATTCTTCATCCACCTGGTGACTGCTTCCATTCCTTCTTGAAAGTTGTGTTTCAAAATGTTGGCTTTGCTGGATAGTGAGAGGATGAGTTGTGTGCCATCTGTGTAGGATAAAATGTTGAGTCCATGTGTTCTGACGATGGAAGCAAGAGCAGCCATGTAGATGTTGAACAGGGTGGGGCTGATAGAGGATCCTTGGGGGACTCCGCAGGCTGTAGGCATGGGCTCCGAGATGAAGGGAGGGAGTCTTACGCGTTGTGTTTTGCTGGAGAGGAATGAGCGGATCCAGTCGAGGGCTTTGTTCCGAATTCCTGTGATGTGGAGTCTGCTGCCTAGGGTGTAGAGTGAGACTGTGTCAAAAGCTGCAGAAAGGTCCAGGAGGATGAGGGCCACGGTCTCTCCTTTGTTGAGGAGAGAACGGTTGTCGTCTGTCGCAGCATTGAGGGCGGTCTCTGTACTGTGCTGTGATTCTTCCTGAAGCCTGATTGGGACGGATCGATGATGTTGCTTTTGTCGATGAAGGAGGCGAGTTGGCTGTTGACAGCTTTTTCGATGGCTTTCGCCAGGTAGATAAGTAGGGAGATCAGTCTGAAGTTCTTGAGGTCGGTGGGGTCCGCTGAGGTTTTTTTTAGGAGAGGGTTGACCTCTGCTTGTTTTCAGGGAATAAGGCGGCCTCGAATGATTGGTTAATATTTCTTTGTAGCTCAGGGCGATGATATCCACGGCTCTGTGGTAAATGTTGTGGGGGCAAGGGTTCGCTGGGGCCCCTAAGTCTATGGTCCTCATGGTCTTTAGGGCGTTTTCGGTGCTGACCATCAATTATTGTTTTTGTGCAGAAAGGTGTCTCTTACTGCACAAAACAATCATCCCTGCAATGCAGGCACCCTTGCACCATGGTGCAAGGGTGCCTGTTTTGGTGCATGGTAGCCAATTTTGAGCCAGTGGATGCTAAGGCACAGGGATGAGCCGTATTGGTGTATATAGGACACATCCCTATGCTTTTAAAATTATGCAGCTCGGCGCATTAACTTGCAGTGCAGCGCTGTTTCATTTTGTTGTAAATAAGGCCCAAAGCCCTAAATCCAATGGTATATATGCAGCAGACAAAGAGAGTGTTCCTTCCAGCTCCAAATAATAATGAAAAGTGACCAGGAATGGACAAACCACTGAGAGAACCCTGATGGATAGAAACAGGATGTTGGAGTCTGAGGGCCCCTCATTCTTGTTGGAAAAAAAGGGAAAATAGAAAAAGGTTTCTTGTACTAAAAACCTGAACAGTTCATTGGAGTAGAATAGTTGCTTGAAAATGCCTTTTTGAGTAGATTTAGCAACTTCTCAAGAATAGAATCTGCTTGAGTTGCAGCTGCTGTCACTCACGCTCGCCAACATCATAAAAATGCACTGGGAGCCTTGCTAATGACCTCTAAGGCTTGCTAGCGGCCAGCAAGTCTTGTTGCACTGGTCAGCACGTGCCAAAAGAAGTCTCACGCCCGCCAAGAGGAAAAAAAACTTCACAACATGGTGAAAGGTGGAGTGGGGAGTTCCTGAATTCTGCCAACTTCGCAAGCGGAGTGAATTTCTCCACCCAAGCCTTGTTTCATTGCTTTTGGTGAGGTGGCCATATGGAAACCGTCAAGGTGCAGTGGAATGAACTTAATGTCTGCCTTAGTCTCGGCACCATTCATCCACAGGAAACATTCCTTCACACAATAAAACATATGTTTAAAATAAAAGGCTATATGAAATTGTACAAACTTTAGAGATCACTTGCACTCTTCAGGGAGTATTTCATCTTTATTTCATTCTTGTATGGCATCTGCCTTTTCAGGTTTTTTATGAGGATCTGTCATCTATATTGTATTTTTGAAATCTTTTTAAATGTATTTCTTTTTTTCATTATATTCACATCAACATGCCTGAAAGAACTTACCCAAAACTGAAATATGAGCAAGCTTCTACCAATGGAAAGTCAGGGAAACCTGTCAATATTAATACATAGCTGGTCTCTTAGATCCTGCTACATTCTGCGGCCCAACCCAAACGCATAACATTCATATTTTATGCCCTGCAGAGCAGGGTGCATACCTTCAATGGTGTATCTTTTCCCCTTGTTTGGCGAAAGAAGGCACTGCCCAAACAATGTAAAGCAATAAGGTTTTAACTTACCGTTCTTGTTCCACCTCTGTTTAACAACTGACTGTTCACTGTGAAATATTAAAAGACTACTGATGGCTGCTATATTCTTTTGTTTTTGGCCAAGGTGTTATATGTCAGAATATCATTAGAAAAAATATTATCTCACTGAAATATGTCCTAATTATTGGTAATAAAAATATAGGGCCCGATTCACAGAACTAACTTAAGACAAAATCCTAAACGTACTACTTTTGGTATTCACAGAAGTTAGGATTTTGTCTTAAGATTGTCTTAAGACAAACTTAAGACAGACTTAAGACAGACTTAAGACAAAATCCTAACTTAAGTCTGTCTTAAGTCTGTCTTAAGACAGACTTAAGACAAAATCCTAACTTCTGTGAATACCAAAAGTAGTAAGATTAGGATTTTGTCTTAAGTTAGTTCTGTGAATCAGGCCCACTGATACTGGTGTTATTAACAGAAGATGTATAACCAGGATAAAGACATTTCTGTCCCTTCTGTTACAGCAGCACACAGTGGATTATATGCTGTGGTAATACATAGATTTCAATCGGGCCCAATGGGCACCTGCATGATAAATGCAACTTTTCTCATTTATTGACATTTCTCTTTTTTTGCACAAACGGCCCCATGTGTTGCTTAGGCTGAATAAGAGAAACGGGGTTACTGGTTGAGGAGGGTGAAATCTTACTCAGCAGCAGCGACCACAATTCTTCTCAGAGTGAAATGCCAGCCAACCCCAAAAGAACATTTGCTTAACCCTCTGGTAGCTTGCCACAAAAGGCTTAACTTAGAGGCAATGTGTAAAGTATTGATGCAGCACACAAACAGTAATTTGAAAAGACAACACAAGACAACCCCCACACCTACTGAGAAAAAAGTAAAATTTTATAAAGTACTTAACACCAAAATGACATAAATTCAATTAGTATAACCGAAGATATGCAATTTTAAAGAGTTATGTAAAAAAAAGTGCATAAAAGCACAAAGCACCAACTGTGGCTATCTGATCGCGCCGAAACGGAAGAAAGTCACAAGTTCAGCCCAACAGCGATGGAGCGCAGGCTGTATACAGGGACCAAGTTAATCCCACTGGGAAATGTACCTTAAATCCTAGGTGCATTGCGCAACACAGCAGTGGTTCCGAGAAGCAGTGCAAGGTCCAGGTTGAAGGTGTGTCGTGGGTTGGTGGTTCCAATGAGTTGCGATGCAGACTTGCATCAAGGCTGCATAGCACTGCATTGGTTCCAATGAGAGGCTACGAGGTCTGTGTTGAGGGGCTTGCATCGAGGCTGCATTGGTTCCGATGAGGCTCTGTTGGGTTTGCATTGCGCTGAGTCAATTCTGTTGAGACCACAGCTGGGCTGGTAGAGCACCTTTAGCCCTACTTCCAAGGGTCCAGGAGCGGAGAAGCACCACTTGGGGGGGGGGGGGAGTGTTGGAACTCACCGCAGGAAGAGTCCAGGTGCAGAGTTCAAGAAGGTTCGACCCTTTCTGGAGTCACTCTTATGTTCCTGGGATCAAGTGCAGTTCCAGGCCTCACTCAGGCAGCAGAGTAGCAGAGTACCAAAGCAGTCCTTCTTGCAGCAAAGCAGCACAGCAGTTCTTCATCTGAGACTTCCACTGGTGCAGAAGTGTACTGTAGAGATGGGTCTGAGGGTCTACTATTTATACTTGGTGCCCACTTTGAGGTGGGAGGAGCATCTAGGCTCTGCCTCCTGCTGAGGTGTCTGGAATTCCTGCGCCCATGCCCAGGCTCCTGCTTGTCTGGGTGTATAAAAGACTAGTGGCAAACCCTTTGTGAGTGTGCTGAGGTGGAGCATTTGTGATGTGCAGTATGGTAGGTGGCAACACCGTCCCCTAATCCTGATAGAGATGGCCCATCCTGTTACCACCTCTTTCTCCTTTATCTCACTGTCTTGGAGTAATACTTAAAGACCATCTGCCAGCTACATCTAGTCGTGTGATCGAAAATATAGGCTACAGGCACCAAATGGTTCAGAGAAAAAATGCCAACTTTCTAAAAGTGGCATTTTCAGAATTGTGACTTAAAATCCAACATTGCCATCAAATAGGGTTTTAAATTACAATTCTTCAGAGACCAAACTTGACTTCCCCACCAGCTCCCAATTGAACATCAGCACTTATTAAGCGTAATAAAGTAACCCAATGTTATTTTATGGGAGAGGAAGGCCTTGCAATAGTGAAAAACAAACATGAGACTACCAGGACATGTAAAAGTTAAAAGTGCATGTCCAACCTTTTTAAATACTCTGCACCCTGCCCTATGGACTGTTTAGGACTTACCCTAGGGGAGACCTATATGTATTAAAAAGGCAGTTTAGGTCCATCAAAATGTCTTTTTTAACAGGTGCAAATGGCAGTTTAAAACGGTGCACACAGGCTACTATGGCAGGTCTGGATGGCACAATGAGTGCTGCATACCCACTAGTAGCATTTAATTCAAAGACTCTGGTCTTGTAGTACCACTTTACTTGGGCCTTATTAGTAAATTAAATGCGCCAATTGGATATTACTCAATTTCACCAAGTTTAAAGGAGTGAGCACATGCACTTTAGCACTAGTTAGCAGTGGTAAAGTGTGCGGAATCCTAAAGCCAACAAAAACGAATTCAGCAAAAACAGGAGGAGTAAGGCAAAAAGTTTGATGACAACTACCCTAAGGCTGACAGGTCTAACATTGACCCAATGCAAACAAGTATTATTGATATGCTTTTCCACATTTGCTGCAGCGTTTACACCTTGATAATTCAGGCATTTGTTTAATTGTGTGAAAACCTGTGAGTAAACTATTCCAGATGGCTGTAAATACCCACAAGGAGTTTACTTCATTAAACTTAACTTCTATTGCTTACATCTTTGTTACTCACTTATGAGCACAAACTACTTATCTACTTTTCTTGTTAACTCTGTAGGCTGCAGAAGTTCGGCATATTGTGCAACACATCTATATCACATCTGCAGAGACTGTTTATACCACTGGCTTTGTGAATTTCGAGTGAGTTATACATGCAAAAGTTACCATTTTCCTGGTCCAAATCACACCTAAACCCCCATTATGAGTGGCCCATTCTTTCATGATCCCGGCACAATTTGTGCAGTAACTGGAAATGAACATTTTGTGGTAATTACTGTATCCCCTGCATTATTCCCAAGGTAATTTACAGTGGGAAAAATGGCCAGTAAAACGGTACATGGTGTAGAAAGGGTCACAATCGTAGTTTAATTGTCCATTTCACTTGCAGAAACTCGTCATAGGTTTTATTTACAGTCTGTTTCCCCAGAGTAACACATTTTAACGACTGCAGGAAATTTCTATCCTCAGTGCAGGGCACTAGTAATAATCCTTTTATGCACTGAAAAAAACGTATGAATGGTGCTGTATGTTCGAGAAACCACATTGGTTCAATATATTCACTCTTGGACAAAGAACAGTATGCTTGCATGTCATGCAGTCCTGTATGTTAGAGAAACCACTTCGGTCCAATATATTCACTCTTGGGCAAAGAACAGTATGCTTGCATGTCATGCAGTCCTGAATGTTAAAGAAACCACTTCGGTCGAAAATATTTAGCCTTTGACAATTAAAGGCATACTTGCAAGCAGTGCTGATCCTTGCTTGGATAGTGTCCTTGGCATAAAAAGATTTGTCGCCCTTCCTGCAGTTGGTAAATAAATTAAGGTAGCAGTAGTCCCATTTTGTGTTTACAGGTCATCCACTGTAGCATACACCAATGACGCATAGAGAAAGGTGCACTCAAGATAGTGTTTATTATCAACAAGGACCCGCGGTAGCGGGATAACATCTAGCATTAACAGGTGTCAGCTGTCATCTGTCACCAAGTATGTGTGACGTCACTTATATACACAACAGGTTGCCATGGCGATGTGGTGACGCTGCATTATAAACATAGAAAACATACTAACGAGTACAACATCTCCCTTCCTCCATGAACATTTAAACAGAAACTATTCCATAATGTAGTCTTTAAACTTGGCGGGCAATTTGACCACTCTGCCCGTTCTAGAAAGTTGCCTTCCATTTGTGATGCCCTCAACCTCATTCATCCTTGAGGCATCACTCTCATCGTCTTCCCCACGGTTATCTCTCATTGTTTCATTCCTTACCAAAGCTTTGTCCACAGGATCAGAGAATCTAGAGTAACCTTCTTCTGAAACATCAGATGCCCCTTGACTGACTCTGGTATAGGACACATCTTGATTACCAGATGTATCATCCCACTCTAGAACACTGTCATTCAATTCTCCTTCTCCTGTTCCTGCATTTCTCATTATGATCTGTTCTTGGCCATGCTTCAGTTTAACCACGTCATCTTTACTGCGCCATCCATCACCTTCAACTAGCACAGCTCCTCCAGTTGCTTTGTCAACTCTCATGGGTCTGCTAAGCTTTGACTCTCCCTTGGCAACCAAACCAGGCTTCCTTACTAGCACCCAATCTCCAGGTGCTATGACTTTATCTTTAGCTCTATTCACATTATCAGAATAAACCTTATTCTTCATTTGCTTACACAGAATATTCTCTCTCACATTGAAATCCTTCTCACATACTTGTCTTGTTTCTATGGCTGTTTCTTTCCATTCACCTATTTTCGGTGTTATGACACAGTTGCATACTCTTCCTCTCATAAGGAAAAACGGTGTAAACCCTGTTGCTTCCTTGGGAGTATTATTATATGCATTTATTTTAGTTTTGATAAACTCTTTGACATTCATGTCGTTCGCAATCGCCATTTGTATTCCATCTTTAAAGAATCTGTTGATTCTCTCGACTTGACCGTTGCTCTTGGGACTGTACAGGGGCGTTTTCTCCTGCACTATTCCACGTTTCTCCAAGAAATCTACCATTACGTGTGATACAAGTTGTGACCCATTATCAGATACTATGATTTTTGGTTGCCCTTCTCTCTCAAAAATTTTCTCCAAAAATGTTATGACTACTTCAGTAGTAACCATCTTTACAAACTTGTAACACACCCACTTAGTGTAGTAATCTGTCAAAACTATAAGATATTTGCATTCTTCTTGTAGCAGATTGAAGGGTCCGGCAAAATCTATTGCAACTTTTGCCCATGGTCCATCCGGGATTTGTACAATTTGCAGCTCGTTTTTTTCCATTCTCCAATGTTTGTCTGACCTCAAACATTGCTCACATTTATCTACAAGGTTCCTGACATCACTATCTACTCCAGGCCACCAATAATACATTCTTAGGACATTTCTAGTGGCGGTGATGCCAGGATGCCCTCTATGAGCCATTTGGATTATCTTTTGCCTGAGGCCTTGTGGCGGCACGAACACTTCACCTCTTTTCAGGAAACCATTTTCTAGAGTCAATTCATCGCTCACCTGTTGATAACTTTTTAGCTCCATTGGTAAATTCCTCACATGTGGCCAATTGGACTGCACATACTCCTTTACTTTGGCCAGGACATTGTCATTCTTTGTACTTTCTTCCCATTCCTCATCTTTTATGGATCCTTCACACATAACAGTTGCGTCAATGAGTGCCACCACACATTCGTTGTCTTCCAGTACCTCATCAGTGTTTTCCTTTACCGGTAACCTGGATAGACAATCCGCCCTACTGTTCTTTCCTCCTTTTATGTGTTCCATTCTGAAGTTATACTCCTGAAGCTTTGACATGAGTCTGATCAGCCTTGAACTAGCATTGCCATTGCCACGCCCCTTGCCATCCATCATGTACACAAGGGGCTTGTGGTCCGTTACAAGCGTGAAACTCTTGCCCCACAAGTAGTCTTTAAGTTTGTGTACAGCCCAGACACAGGCTAGAGTCTCCCGTTCAATAGTACTGTAATGGATCTCAGTGTCATTTAACCTCCTGGAAATGAATGCAATTGTATTTTCTTCATTACCTTTCCTTTGGCAGAACACAGCACCTATTCCCTCATTGCTGGCATCCACAGTTACGATGTTTTCTAGCTGCGGATCATATGGTTTTAGTGCTGGCGCCTTAGCTATTTCCATTTTGACAGTTTTGAATGCATCACTTTGTTCCATCTCCCATTCATATTTCACATTTTTCTTTAACAGTCTCCTGAGAGGTTCCACCTTCTCTGCATATTTATTGATAAATTTAGCGTAATACTCACTGAGACCCAGGAATGACTTGAGAGTCTCTTTGTTTTTTGGTTCAGGGGCCTCCCTTATTGCGTGGACCAAATCATCTTTTGGCAATATGCCCTCTGCAGACAGAACGTGTCCTAAATACTCAATTTCCTTTGCCATGAATTTGCATTTGTCCTTAGCAACTGTCATGCCTCTATTTTCCAACACACTCAGAACTGTATCAATCAACTGTATGTGCTCACTTTCCATGTTGGAGTGCAGCAAAATGTCATCCTGAAAGGCTTCCACCCCCTTCATTTTCCCAAACAATACATCCATGAGTTTCTGGAAAACTCCTGAAGATGATGCTAGACCAAAAGGAAGTCTCACATATCTAAATGCTCCAAATGGCGTAATGAAAGTTGTTAATTGTTTGGACTTATCAGACAAACACACTTGATGGTACGCTGACCTTAAGTCTATAAGAGAAAAATACTTTGATCCAGATGTTGACTGAAGAATGTCCTTAATTTTTGGCAAGGGATGACAATTAATTACAATATTTCTATTAAGCGACCTCAGGTCGACACATAGCCTAATTTCCCCCGTCACCTTCTTCTTAGATACAACTATGGCAGAAATCCATTCGGATTCTTCTGCCTCTTCAATCACACCTTCCCTCTTTAGTTTTTCAAGCACTTCTCTTAATTCATTTTTTACTGACAAAGGCACTGATCTTACCTTGTGCTTACATGGAATAGCACCTGCTTTAAGCTTTATGTCATGACTGAACCCTTTTACACATCCAATTACGTTTTTAAATACATTTTCATGCTTTTCCAAAATTTCACCCAAAGTACTCTCTTCTCTTCCTACACAAATGCTGTTCACCCATTCCTCTCTTAAAATCACAGGGTCTTTAGCTCCTGGAACTAATACCACCCCCAGCTGGGCCAAATCTCTCCATCCTACCAGTATCCTTCCCTTTTCTGCCACGTAGACCTTGGTTTCAATCACTCTCCCTTTAAATGTTACGGTGTCAATGAAATATCCCAACATATTAATATCCTTCTCTCCGAAGGCTTTTGGGTTCATATCAGATTCAGTCAACTGCACGCCTTTCCACCTTTCTTCAAAAAGGGTATCAGAAATTGTGGTTATTGGGGCACCAGAATCAGCAGTGAATTTTAACTCAACCTCCCCAATTTTTACATCACTAATGGGACCTTTTATTTTCCCATCCTCCATTTCTATGTACAACATAATATTTGCGCACATTTCTTCATCAAAATTTCCAACTGTGTTTATGCTTGCACTATTGTTTATCCTTTTAGTTTTACATAAAGTAGAATAATGTCCATACCTCTTGCATTTTATACATTTTTTTCCTACTGCTGGACAGTTCTTAAAGTCAGCCAAGTGTTCACTAGAACCACATCTAAAACAGCATAACTGCTTACCTCCCACCTTTCTTTCACTCATATTTCTTTCGTTAGTCTTACCATCCCCTCTTTTCTTCTCCTGCAAGTAAAATACATTAGCATTATTTCCGGTAGATGACAATTCTTTTGTAGAAGTTAAGGATCTTTCGATACCCCTAGCGATATCGATAACTTCTTGCAAACTTGGCCTTTTGCAAGCTAATAATCTCTCCTGGACCTTCCTCGTGTAGCAGTAAAACACTATTTGGTCTCTTATGTATATATCAGTCATTTCTTCATATTCGCACTCTACCGCTAAAACTCTTAAGCATGCAACATAGTCTTCGACAGACTCCCCCTCCTGTTGCTTCCTTTGAGCAAATTTATGCCTGGCAACCATTATATTATTTTCTTCGTCGAATTGCCTCTCCAATCTTTTTAGCGCTTCCTGATACTCATTCAGTGGTATGAATGTTCCTGGTGGACTCTCATACTCAGGTAAACTGTCAAAGATGTCTTGCCCTGCTTTACCCAGTAGTCCAAACAGTAAGGAACATTTTCTTTCGGCATCAAAAGCTTTTCCATCAATAGAAATGATGTAATTTTCGAATGCCCTCACCCACTTCTTCCACTTCATGGTGGGTTTCCCTGGTTCATCCAGGAAACGAGGAGGAGCACAGATATTATTGCACTCTGCCATGCTTAACTTATTTATTTATTGCTTACTCTCGAAAAATTCCTTTATTTTTCCTTTTTATTCAAAACACAGATCGATAGTTCTATTTTTATTGTGATATGTTTCAGTGGCTTACTTGTACTTTTGCTGATTACTCCTCATTGTTTATCACCAATGCGCTTTTAATTCTCCTCACAGCGCGCTTCGTTCCTTAAGCGCTCGATTTCCTGACAGAGAAACTTCAAAGATGGCCGCACGTTGTTTACGTTGGTGACGTGCGCGTCCATCTACCAATCACATTGTGCTACCGGCATGCTTCACGCGACTCAGCTGAGGTAATTGACTGACGCCTCAGCTGGATGTCACGAAGCGCCAGTTTCCAAAAGCTTTCTTCAGCTAGTTTCTCAACACAGCCGCCAGGGTTAAAACAGTTCAGATGCTCCGCAAACGCTTAACGCCGCACACCTTCACCGCTCTCACAGAGAATTAAAATTCAAATCTCTTCAAATACATGCGGTGCCGAGCAATATTGTTCCCTCAGATTATTTCCGATGTCATCAATCGCTCTTCCGTAATTTATTTTTAATGGCAGCGCTTGCTTCATTAATGTACTCACACCGTCACGCCTTAACTTCTCTCCCGCATCTTCTCATCAAAACGATCACGATCCTCAATCATCGCTGATCTCAAAACTCCACTGGCCCTTGTTGAAAGAACCCTCGTCGCCAATTGTAGCATACACCAATGACGCATAGAGAAAGGTGCACTCAAGATAGTGTTTATTATCAACAAGGACCCGCGGTAGCGGGATAACATCTAGCATTAACAGGTGTCAGCTGTCATCTGTCACCAAGTATGTGTGACGTCACTTATATACACAACAGGTTGCCATGGCGATGTGGTGACGCTGCATTATAAACATAGAAAACATACTAACGAGTACAACATCCACACATCAAAGCAGAGGATGTAGCCTTACGGCTACAGCGGTTGACCTCGAAGCTGGGGAACTAGGTTCGAGCCTCGGCAACAACACTTAACACCCTGTGATTCTGGGCAAATCACTTAATCTCCCTGTGCCTAACAAAATTGAATGTGTCCATCTGTAACGAAACTGGTGCTCATGTAAAGCACTCTGATACCCAATAGGGCATGTTCTCAAGGACTTATCCCTGAGTTAGCGGCACTTTATCGCAGCCAAAGTGGTGAGAAATATATCGCCCTTGTTCACAAGCTGGTGCCAACAGCCCATATCACCAGTTTTCCTGCGATAGCAGCCACAAAAAGCATCGCCACGGATGATACCGGTAACTAACGCTAATAAGATGCAGAGTAGGCGTTCCGTGCAAAAAGCTGCGACAACACCACTTCGCAACATTCTCTTCGACCAGTCAGATCGGTGATAAGATCACAAATCATGCAATAAGGCACGTTAGCTGCAGGGATTTAACACCTGCTCTTACCTGGTGTAAAGACAGACGACAACCTGCACCATAAAAGGGAGCCCAGTCCAGAGCCACACCTGAAGAAAAACAGATGCTATGGAGCTACTGATCATGCAGCTCGGAGCCCCAAGAGGGCCCCAAAACGCACCGCCACCACCCCCACCCCCCGGACTACCACCGAGGCAGCGCAGAACAAGACAGCGGACCTTCAGAAAACGCACCAGCCTCACTAACACCAGAGGAAGTCATCGCCCACTACAGGCTCAAAAGGACAACCATCCTACACATCCTGACCATCATTGCCCACAGGCCCACTGACGTTACGAACACAGCGGACAATCAAAATCCCTCCACAGACAAAGCTGCTGGCTGTGCTGCATCTTTTGGCCTCTGGTACCTTCCAACCAACACAATCGAACAACAGGAGAGTAAGGGTTTAAGTTTTCACTCTCGTACCCCTAGTATTAGTATTGATAAACAACAAAAGAGTGAAACGACAAAAGAGCAAAAAACCTCAGAGGAGTCATGTGAGGGACAGACTAAAAGGAAATGGTGAAGCAAGACCACACAGAACAACAGTATTAAAGTTAAAAAGAACCCTCACTCACCAACCTAGTGGTGACATGCTTCATCATTGGGTTCCCACTGGAAGGACCTAGCGTCCTCCCAGTGTGCTATAACGCCTGGGTACAGCGGAGCTGGTTCTTTTGTGTGTTGGAGTGGTGAAAATAACCCAATTGTGCTAAATGAGTTTAAAAAGGGGGGGGGGGATTAAAAAATGCTAAGTTGTGACTGTCAACTATTTTATTAATAGTCCAACCAGCACTAGTTAAAAACAGGTGATGAGTGGACTAATAGGTTAAGCCTCATTAAATGGAGACTCCTAGTCCTCAATAAATTTAATCGAATTTGGTCAACATGTTTCTGCTTAAAGAGCCCGAGTCACTCAGCATTCTTCAGGACCAGTAGTGTGATCCTCCGGCGGTCTGCACGCGCTAAGGTGAATCCGACGAGAGGATATTAGTGTGAAAAAAGATAAAAATATTATTATTCTTATGTATACTCACGGCAGTCGCCGTTGAGGCACACTCAGCTATTTGCTGGGGCCAAATACAAGAGGCGTTTATTACCGCGCTGCATGGGCTGACACGGCAGGGGGTTATCTTCACGCTGCGTTATTGATACACAGGCGACTCCCCGCAGGTTACCTAACCTGTCACCACCGCTGCCCGAATGAGGAGGATCACACTACTGGTCCTGAAGAATGCTGAGCGACTCGGGCTCTTTAAGCAGAAACATGTTGACCAAATTCGATTAAATTTATTGAGGACTAGGGGTCTCCATTTAATGAGACTTAACCTATTAGTCCGCTCATCACCTGTTTTTAACTAGTGCTGGTTGGACTATTAATAAAATAGTTGACAGTCACAACTTAGCATTTTTTAATTTTCCCCCCTTTTTTTGCACTCATTTAGCACAATTGGGTTATTTTCACCACTCCAACACACAAAAGAACCAGCTCCGCTGTAACCAGGCGTTGTAGCACACTGGAAGGACGCTAGGTCCTTCCAGTGGGAACCCAATGATGAAGCATGTCACCCTTCCAACCAACAACTGCCGGAGTCGGAGGAGTCTCGCAGCCAGCCCTATCCAAGTTCAGCACACCTGTCTTGGATGCCATCATCAGCTTGATACCCCAGCACCTTTACTTCCCACACACTGCGCAGGAACAGCTGGAGACCATGCAAGGCTTCTACGCCATAGCTAGCTTCCTGCATGTGTTGGGGCAATTGACTGCACACATGTCCTACTTGTGCCCCTGCTTACACTGCACACAATTACCGCAACAGGAAGCACACGCATTCCATCAATGTGCATGCAATAGTGGACCACCAGGGACTCTTCACCAATGTTCTCGCCAACTACCCAGGCAGTGTGCATGATTCCTACATCTTCCGACAGTCCAACATCAACCAGCGCTTCCAGGATGGCACCTACGACAATGTCTTTCTCGTTGGTAAGTACCAAATGAAAACACCACACACCTCAACTCCACAATCATGCAACTCACAACTCTGGGAATGCCCATGTTACAAACTCACATACAACATGCCAAACAACATGTCTACCTACCAGACACGACAGCACAACTTACTGTGGTAACCTGGGCTAGCCATGTACACAAGACATCAATGGCATGGCACTGCAGCCACGCAATTGCAGATTGTGGGGAGAGGTGGGAACCAGGCATGTGCGAAGGAGGCAAGTGACCCATGAATGAGAATGTACACAATGCCAAGTGTGGCATGGATGTGCTGGCCAGACTGCTGTATGTAGACCACAGGCATATCCATGTCAACATACACTGCTGGTGTTTGGAGTGTAGTGGACAGTGGACGCAACCATGTCTCTTCAGGCAGTGGGGTAGACCTGGGACATGTGGCTGTGTGATACCCCCCTGTATGCGTAAGCGGAGTGGACTGGCGTACGACATTCCAGCATAGGGGTGCGGTTGATCAACCTGAGGGTCTGGGTGTGGTTAAGATTGGGCCTTGCCAGGAAGTAACTAATACGTGTGTCTCTGTTGTAGTGTCGGCATCTTCCGCCCCTCCATGGACAATTTTGTAATGTAGCATGCACCCAGGGTGTGGGCTCGGTCGAAGGGGTAAATGAGGGAGCGCAAGCCCTCTCGTGGTCCGGGGTCATACATGCCAACTGTTGTGTGTGTCGCTGTTACCGCAGCATAAGCCAAAGGTCTACCCTCAAAAGCATTGTGTGTTTAGCCAGCTATGAATTCAACATCTATGTCCACCCTATCCTTACCATAGGCCTACACACACGTGGCCGCCCACCTTATCGCACAACATCACAGTGTTGTTGTCAGGCTTGTGGACATACGCAGACAGGCATGACAATGTAATGCCATAGGAGTGCAATTGATGCAACCACGCTGTGCACACTAGTAAATATGCTTAGGGTAGGGAGGAGCAGCAGTGAGTCTATGTAATACACCTTGATGCAGCTCATTTGCTACAAGATGTGCATGTCAAACAGGAATCACTAAGTCACACATAACATACTCCAATGAACCAGTGATCCTGCCAACACATCATGCATAACCAAATATTGACTCATGTCTCTCTGCACTGTCACAGGTGACCAAGGATATGCACTCTGCCCTTGGATGATGACACCCCTCTGAGCCCCGAACACACAGGCCCAGTGGCAGTACAATGCGGCCCACAAATGCACCAGGGGCATTGTGGAACGCACATTTGGCGTGTTGAATTCACGTTTCAGGTGCCTGGACATCAAAGGTGGACGCCTCCTGTACAGCTCAGACATCGTGTGCAAGATGATTGTTGCATGTTGTGTGTTGCACAACATATGTGTATGTACCAGTGCCCCATGGATGCAAGTGCCTGATGCACCGGATGATGATGAGGAAGATGAAGCAGGTGGACCACACCCCACTGCAGCTTCAGCAGGAATAGCCCTTAGGAACACCATCATTGCCAATGTATTCACAACAGCACATCACATTGTCACAGTCCTATGCAATCATGGGACAGTACAAAATGACCACAGGCACAGCATGTGCAAATATATACATTTCAAAACACATTCCCTGAGTGCATGTCACTCCTCTGTACAAGCACATCACTCTGACAAGTGTAAGTGCAACATGTAGTGCTATCAATCTCATAATTTAAAAAATAGATGGTGGGAGTGTTACCTCTGTACAGAGTGGCTGTTTAGGGTGTCACATATTTGAAATGCCATTTCTGTGTGTCAAAGGTAGTACGGAATCCCACCCATCAGCGTTTCACGTGTGTCACAAATCATTATATATAGGCTGTCATTTGTGACTTACAGTTGACAACATGTCTTCTTTTGGGCTAAAATATGTGCATCCATGTCCCACAACATGTGCAACATGGATGTAAGGGGGAATCACTGCACCTACATTCGTCCATGCTTTCATACTTGATTGATCATAGACATGACAGGTCTATGTGAATTGGTATGTATTCACGTTCAGTGGAGTGCTGACGCTGTCTTAGTCCTGGGCCATGCAGACAACACTTTCCAATGTTGCCCCATGGAGGGTAAGCCAGAGTCCTTTAGGGATTGACAATTTACTCGGAAGGGGAAGAGTCCAATCCACAGACTGATTACTGTGTCATTGTTAAGCAAACAAAATATGGCAGTCCATGTCGAGGTCCAAGGTTATTGTCGCAGTGTGTATCGGGGGGCGGTGGAAGGTGTTATTCCAGGGCATGATGCAGAGGCCAGAAACCAGCCATATGGTGTAGATGAGTGCTACTTCTTCCTTCGTACCACTAAGGCAGATTCATCATCATCTTCGTCCTCTGACATTTCATGTGCCTCACATGTGAGTGGTAGTGTTTGGTCTGCAAAAATGTATAGAAATTGTGAACCCAATTAGAACGTTCTAATTCCTCTGCATGAATCTCCAACGATCTGCACCGACTATTTAAAAATTAATCGCCAATATCACCGCGCTAATATCACCCCACCTGTGTGGCACTGACACATCAGGGGCCGGAGATGTAGAAGTCCGAGTAGCAGTAGCATTCATCAGCACATATGTCTTGTGGCATCACTCCCATGATGAGGATCTGCAGAGCATGGAATATCCCATCTACAGCTTTCTCATGTGCAGCCGTGGTAGCCATTCTATGCGCCTTCATCTGCTCCATGTTCTCCATGACCCTCCTTATGTTTCCCAAATCACGGATGCCTTCGCTGTGGACACTCTGACAAGACCGTTGTCTCTGAGTCATGTCTCCAGCGACACCAGCCATATATTGTTGGAGGGCATGGTGGGTACTGTAGGCGTCCGTTAGGGTGTGAACATGGTCGCTGATGGAACTTAGACATCCACGTATTGCATCTAGTTTGGCTGCCATGAGGTTGAACCCCAGCCGCACCTGTTTAGCCAGCTCCTTCTGGTGGTCTCACACACGGCGTTGGGACACCATGTGTTCTTTGGCGAGGTGCTGTGTGCCAGACATAATGGTGGGTGCTTTCTGCTGTGTGGTCTGCGCATGGGGCTGGTTCATCTCGATGGTGCTGGGCTGCCCTGCTACAGGAGGTGGAGTGCAGACGTTGTCCATGAACCGTGGGTGTTCATTGTAGTTGTTGTCC
The DNA here is from genome assembly GCF_964263255.1 of Lissotriton vulgaris. NCBI lineage: Eukaryota > Metazoa > Chordata > Amphibia > Caudata > Salamandridae > Lissotriton > Lissotriton vulgaris. Next base: position 588,486,073 of record NC_141694.1, read on the forward strand.
TGGGGATCGTCTCCATCATCACTGATGTGATGTCTGGTCTGCTCTGCAAGAGGTGTTGATTGTCCCTCTGCAACATACAGGGGAGATGCGGTTTCACAGTGTGTCCCATGTATGTTTACGCATTGGCGAGGTTTACATACAGACTGCATGACAATGTACATTGTGACTGTTAGTGAGGAATTCCTATTTGATGCGGGACAGTGGACATTTGTACTACATCACGGATGCGTGCCTGTACTTGTACATTGTCATCTCTCTGTTTTTTTCTCTGCTTTTATGGTGCATTTTCCCGAGAATTGCTGGCCTGTTGCTGCTTTTCGGTGATTTTTGTATCGCAGTTTGGGTAATCTACGCTTTTTTCTCGTTTCACATTTTTGGGGCGCTGCATTAATTTTAACGCAGTCATTTTGCGCGTTATCCTGAAACTATCGGATGGAACCTCCAGGTTGAGAATACAACGTTAACATGGTCTTATTTTCTCGCGATAGACTGCAAAATGCAAAGTTGCGTTAAACAAATTTTGCGATAATTGACACACGTTCTTGAGAATATCCCCCAATATCTCGAGTCTAGTTTGCGCTATATAAAACTCTTTTTTTAAAAAGCAGTAATTGATGTCTGAGCACAGACTTCAAAGTGTGGCTGGATCACTCTAGTGCCAAGTTGCTGGTGGTGAAAACAGGGTCAGCCTTTAGCGTGGGTGGGCTGGGCCCAGGGCGCCAATATTCTGAGGGGCGCACTGAGCTCTATGCAGTAAAGTAATGCCAACAGCAGCACCCCTGTCCTCTTGCTCTAGCCTTGTCTGTGTCCCTGTGTGCTCATTTCTGTTTGATGAAATGAAATGAAATTTGTGTTAATCCTTCATTATCACACCATGCACATTGTTTTTAGTACCCCATTGCCCCTTCCTTGCCCTCCCTTCACCTGCTCACACCTGCTGACACACACCAAAAAAACCATCTCCAGAGACCTTTGTGGTCAGGGGCCAGTAGCTGCTGAGCCTGTGGACTGACCAGTGAACTCATTTAGGGGCCTATTACCAAGATCAGGCGAAAATCATCGCTTAACACGGTTAGCGGCAATATTATTATCGCAGAGCTCCGCCGATTTTTATCGCAGCTAAACCTTGCTATCTAAAAAGCGATAAAAATCGGCCGAAATGCATGAATATCGCTGAAAAGTCCGCGATATTCATGCATTACCGAGCTAATGCTCTTAGCCATGTTATCCACCTACCATTGGATAACATGGCTAAGAACTGCTCTTGGCATGCGTTAGCTTTTGGAGATATTAGCGCTTAGCACGAATATTTCCAAAAGTACGCCATTGTAGGTAATAGGAGATAGCGATGTTAGCGACTGTTTACAGTCGCTAACATCTTGGCATGCCCACTTTGCATGTCATTAGCGATAAATATCGCTGACATGCAAAGCGGGCCCCAAGATGATCGCTATCTCCTACTAGCTGTCGCTAACTGGTGTTAGCGACAGCTAGGTAATAGGGCGATAAAATTATCGCCGCTTTAGCAGGAAAAATTCCTGCTAAAGCGCCTATAAGGCCCTTGGTAATATGCCCCTTAATTCGGTAGAATCAGCAGGGGCGCCAAATTTCTCTCGCCCAGAGCCTATCAGTGGTCCCAAGAAGGACTGCGAGGTCCATGTTGAAGGTGCGTCACGGGATGGTGGTCCCTCCGAAAATTAGCGCCCTGGGCATATGGGCCCAGCTTGCTCACGGCAAAAGCCGGCCTTGCTTGCATGTTAAGCAGTCTTCGTATCCCTGCCCTTGGCAATAGGCACCGACAACAACTCAGAACTATGGCCCACATGCATCAAGCATTTTTGGAGTCGCAAACAGTGCAATTCCTTAAAATCGGCCGTTTGCGATTCCAAAAATGCTTTTTTGGATGCATCAAGCAATTTTAGAAATCGCAACATTTTTGCGATTTCTAAAATTGTGATTTCTTTTAAGAAATCGCAAATTTGCGATTTCTTAAAAGCAATGCATGATTACTTTTTAAATTGCGAATTCGCAATTAGAGGGATAAATTTACCGAGTAGTTGAACTACTCAGTAAATTTGCAAAAAGTGTAAATAACGCAGAAAATGCATTTTTAAAACATTCATGTTACGGACACACATGTCCTTAGGACATGTGTGTGTGCAACATGATGCGAAAACAACATTTCATGGGTGCAGGGGGGGTTCATTTGAACCCCCCTCACCACCCTTGAAATGAAATCAGGATTTGCGATTTTCAAATTGCAAATTCGCAATTCCCATTCATTCCTATGGGCCTTTTGGCCCATAGGAATGAATGGGAATTGCGAATTCGCAATTTGAAAATCGCATTTTTTATGCGATTCGGTACAAATAGCGATTTCTACCAAATTGTATAAAAAATGAAAAAATAATCATGCATAGGCTTTCGCGATTTCTAAATTGCGAATCGCTATTTATCGCAATTTAGAAATCGCAAAAGCCGATATTGATGCATGTGGGCCATTGTGCGTGAAGAGGAATGCCATGAAAGCATTTATTACCAAGGTAATGTCACAAGGCTCCATTTCCCGCTTTGTTTACAAAAATTGACTCCCATGACACTTTTCTCCATTTAGACTTGAACCTAAGGCTTCGGATGTATAAAAGCGAGTTCACGCTGCTAAATCGCATTGTAGTAACACTCAACAAATCATCTTTACTTCCGCTCCCCCGCTGCTGCCGCCGCCATTAGCGTCTTCGGCGCGCGTGCCGGCAATAGGTTAAACACAGCCTTTGATATTTAAACTGAATGCTAGCTTCAATTACTGCAGCATAATTGCCTAATCATAACCGAAGCTGCAAATAACATCTATATGTGTTAACTGAATTAATGCTAAAATAGTGTGCTTCCACTGCCGATGATTTATGTCTGTTCGCGCGTGTGCGGACCCATATATATGATAAAGCGTGCTGTAATTTCCCTCACTAGTAATACATACCCCCATCTAGTCGGTACGCAGAAGCACCTCTCAATGTACAAGGCTGTTTTTGAAGGTGTGTGAGAGAACAGTTGCGTGCAGGGTCCGTGATGCCACTGATGATGTAAGAGGTGTCAGGAATAGTACAGGTGCTGCATTTGTATGCACAGACAGCAGAGGATTTTCCAGTTACAGACACGGGCTATGGATAAATAAAACAATCGTTTGTGTTATTTTCCCAGCAGAGGAGAACAGTTCGCCTCGGGTAGTTTGATAAAAGTTTTTTTTTGTTTGTAGGAGATTGGCAGACGTCCATACATCACTTGGTGCCCTCCCAAATGACGAGGGCACCAAATGATGTATGGACATCTGTCAACGTGTAATCACCTGTCACTCCTTGCTCCACCCATTTTGGGTGGAGCAGACCCGAGCAGCTAGTCCTTCCTCTAGGAGTCCTCTGGGTGTAGCATGACCGAGCCGTGCAGGCCTACTTCACGTCTGATGCTGTGAAATTTAAATTATGAAACAGTATTACACTGCATAGTTGAAATAAAGATAGACTTGCATAGAAACAGGGATATCTTGTATAAAAAAAACCTCTATAATAACTGTATAATAACAGTTTAATATGCTAATATATGTACAGTACAAATACGAACACAACCAACGAATACCCCAAACACAGGCAAAGCAATATGGACCGAAATAAAAAACAGTTTCATCACCAATGATTCACCATGCACCCACACCACACATAATGTACATTGTTTGAAATCACTGATATGTGTTCATAATTATTTCAGTCTACAGAGGATCACTACCGTATTGCCCAAACTGTACTTTCTAGTTTCTAAGACGTGGTTCGCAATCGCTAATAGGTTGTATTCCATAGAAAAAAAAATGATATGAAAAACAGCACATAGTATGCAATTTGTAGTGAGAAAACTAGATTCTGGCATTGTAAAATGAAGTATTTCAGTTTTCAGAGTTAGTCAGTTAACCAGCTTTATTCGGTTTGCATAAAGAAGCCAGAAGTAATAAAAGTAATATATATATATATATATATATATATATATATATATATATATATATATATATATATCCATAAATACATTGATATTACATACATCAGTGGTGCACATATCAGTGGTACACATACACATTACTAAAATAGTCTTTATGCGAATTGAATTTTAAAATAAGCCATATCTATTCTGCACACATCCATAATGAATCCTCGCTCCCCAAACGATAATTAATGAATAAAAGGAGTAAGCAGTTAATCAGAAGTCTCCCATTCTCTTCCTTATCGTTGAGCCAGGCATCCAGCGTTTACCCTGGAGGTTGCAAGGGCGGGGGCCGATTTTGTTACTGGGGCCAGTTTGGTAGCAGTGCAGCAGCTTTAAAAACATCTGCCTCAGAGTTCCTTGTATATCCAGCAGTTTTCAGGAAACAATAAAAGTGTCAGGATAACTCTGGTGATTAATGTACCTGATGGAGAGAGATCATGGTTTGTCTGCTGGCGGTTTTGATTTACCTGAGGTTTTATATGCCTGCTGCAAAGAATGTGTACCATACAGATCACAGAGCAGCATGTCATGTGCATAGCTCAGGGGGTTACTGCTTTTGTCACAGAGATCCTTTTCTTACTGTGCAGTTTATAAGTTACAAAAGTAATATAGCACAGTCAGCCATGAAAGAGTTGCATGCAGACTGCATGGTACAGGTTAGAAAGTTATGTTTTTCCTAGTCTTTCATTCTCCTAATATTGCTTAAAGGGGGTTTGCTTGGATAGAAATACATTCTTATTAGTAAAGCCAATCTTCACTCCAATGTTATTTTCTGAATTCTGAGTGTTTGCTTCTCCAGGTCAATCACTCTTAAAAACATGGCTACAGTTGGACTTGGCCCTTTCAGCAGGAACATCCCCACATCTTTTGCCATTTTTCCTCCACTTTTTGCTGACTTCGTTGGGCAGGGGAATCTGCACACTGTACCACTACCAACTAGTGGTACGGTGCTTCTTCTGTGTTCTTAAAACATAGTAACATTGGTTTATACCCAATTGGTATATTTAATTTACTCATAAGTCCCTAGTAAAGTGCGACTTTGACCCAGTCTGGCATGGCCAGATAGTTGTGGTTGGCGCTTATGCTTTTAGGAGATACCCTACAGTTTATTTTTTGATCAAATTTATAACTCCAGTTCTACTGATTGGATTTTTATCATGTTGGTCTTTTTTTATTCATTAAATTCAGATCTATTTTTCTAACCTAGTGTGGGATCTTCTGTGTGGTGTTTTCACTCTTTTACAGTTTGAAGTGTTGCACAAATACTTTACACATTGCCACTAAGTTAATCCTGGCTGCTGGGTGCTAAGCTAGTAGGAGGTTGAGCGCAAGTTAATTTGGGATTTGCTTGTGCCTCACCCTGACTAGGATCGGGGTTCCTGCTTGACCAAAGATCACACCCCAGTCAACCAGTAGCACAATTCTAGCACCTAACAGTTCGAATGACATGTGAATCCTACACCTTGTAGTCCCCTTTGTCTCATGTAACATTGACTGTACACTTATTTACACACATATGATTAATTGTCTCTGTATGTGTGTGTGATGTAAAGTGCTCTGACTCCTACACTGGTATGAGAGGTGCTATAAAACATACATACATGTGAGAGAGGGGCTATGGACAGATGAAAGGCACTATTGGAGGGGGATAGTGAGGGAATAATTGAAGAGCCCCAACAAAGATAGTGGTGCACTGTAAGGTCATTGTTGGACTTAGCCCTCTCTGCAGGGTTACCCCCAAATGTTTTGCCTTTACTTCCACTTTTTGCAGAAATTCAGTTTTGTTGGCTCTAGGACTCTGCACCCTATATCACTGCTAACCATTGCTAAAGTACATGTACTCTCTCCTTTAAACATAGTTACATTGGACCTGATTTGCATATTTAATTTACTTACAAGTCCCTTGTATAGTGTTATAACATATGCCCAGGGCCTGTAAATTAAATGCTACTAGTGGGCAAGCAGCACTTATTGTGCCACCCACTTAAATAGCCCCTTTAAAGATTTCCCAGGGCAGCGATTGCAGCCTGAATGCAAGTTTGAACTACCGATTCGACTTGGCACTATAACCCCCTTGGCAACCTTTAAGTACCCCTTAAGTTGCATTTGTCACCCCTAAGGGAAGGCTTAGGTAGCCCATAGGACAGGGCACATTCTACTTAAAAGGTTGGGCATGTCCTTTTGAGGATAACATGTCCTGGTAGTGAAAAACTCCTAAATTTGTTTTTCACTGCTGTGAGGTCTACCTCTCTCATAGGATAACATTAAGTTGCCTTATTAAATTTGATTTGTGCTAATGTTTGATTGGGAACATGCCTGAGAATTTGCCATAAAAAAACTTCTTCAATGGTAAAGTTGATTTTTAAATCACAATTTTGAAAATAGAACTTTTAGAAAGTCGGCATTTCCTGCCCCTGTCTATTTGGTGACTGCAGCCTGTCCTAGGTCACATGACTGGGTGCAGTTGGACTTAGTTTATTCCCCCAGACAGCCACACAATAGAGGGATTAGGTGTCTCTGTATGGGCCATCCACTGTCAGGATAGGGGGGCTTGGCACAATCCCACTTGCAACTGAGTAGGCTGTGCTCTGTCTGCTCACAAAGGATTTTTCACCCCTGCCTTGTTCATTCAGCCTACTTGGAGCCAGAGCAAGGAAAGCTGGAAATTTCAAACACTTGAAGGGAAAATCTCAGGAAACTACTACTACTTCAAAGAAGGCACCATGTTTGAAAAGTGTACCCTCAGGCCCTCTCTTCAGTATACCTCTGGAGCTATTGAAGAATCTGATGGACTGTTGTGTTGCTCTGCCAGATGGACTGCTACTCTGTTGCCCTGCTTCCTACCGCCTGAGTGAAAGGACTGATTCACAGATTTTTATTTGCATAGTTAATTAAAACTGTTGCAATTCAAAAGAATTTCAATTTAAAAACAAAAGTGTACATGCATAAAACAACTGTCATCACATTTCTTGTATTTATAAATTATTACTAAAAGCATTGCTCGACGCCGGTGGGTAATGCTGTAGGTTATGTAGTCGCTTTTTATAGCTGCAATTCTGGCATTTTCTGCTCGCATAGCCTCAGATATTTTACTAAGCAGCAGTTCAGTTGTGGATCGGTGGATGCGAAGCATGCCAGTACTGCTTACCTCCTTGTGCGTACCCCTCGTAGGTGTACCCTTAGACCCTCTCTTCAATATACCTCTGGAGCGATCGAAGAATCTGATGGACGGTTGTGTTGCTCTGCTAGATGGACTGCTACTCTGTTGCCTTCTTCCTACTGCCTGAGTGAAAGGACTGGAGCTGCATCTTGAACCCAGGACCACCAGAGAGACTCCAAGGCTGGCATCCTGATCAGATCATCAGGACAGAAAAGGCTCCAATCACCTTGAACCCATCTCCAGGACTTTGCTGTGAGACCTACCTACCAAGTTTGCCACCCCAGTCCTGAACCCTTGGATGTAGGCCTAAAGTTGATCTGCCAACCCCACTGTGGTGCTGCGGGCAGAACTGATATTGCACAATGCATCTCCACACAACTCGACGCATCCTTGAAGCAGGACTTCACATTGCAGCCTGCAGCTTCCTCAGAAGTACCGGTGCGCCATGCACGTATGATGCAGAACCTTGCACCGCAGGTCCCTCGTCAGCGGCAACTATGATGATGAAGAAGGACCTCGCATTGCAGCCTCGCAATTCCTTAGGACCACCGCTGCGCGATGCCTCCTTGATGCAGGATCTCGCAACCCACCGCAGCCAAGATTTAAGGTCCTTTGTTTAGTGGCCCAACTTTGGCACATTATCCTGCCCAAGTTTCATCATGGTCGGCCTGAACTTGTGACTTTGTCCTGGTCCTGCAGTATACACCTGTTACAACGCAACTTTTACAACTACCTACTATTACAACGCAACTTTTACAACGCATACCGTTTCAACGCATTGCGCTGGGGGGCGCTCTAGGATAGGGAATACGTTTAATTTACTATCCAACACCTTCCCTAGTGTCCACGGGGACTGGAGTTGGAATAGTAAATTATACTTACCACTATCCAGCACCTCTAAGCGCTATGCGTTGTAATGGTATGCGTTGTAATGGTCGCGTTGTAATGGTAGGTAGTTGTAATGGTATGCGTTGTAACATGGTACATCCTGGTCCTGCGTGACTAGATAACCACAGTAGGTGCTTTGTGCTTCTGGGCACTATTTTTTTCCTAAAACTGTGAAATTGCATATCTCCGATTCGAATGATTGGATTTTTTTAATCTGATGCCACTAAAGCAGCGATAATGGGCTTGAAAATATGCCCTGGAGAATTCCACTAGAAGCCCATGTTCACACCAGAAACATGGGTTTCTATTGTAATTCACAACGTCATGTTATCAAGCCCATTATCGCCACTTTAGCTGCAGTTTTCTGCCGCTAGAACTGCGATAATTTTTAAAACCCTGCTTGATAATATGCCCCCAGGTCTATCCAACTTAATGCAAAGGATCTTAATGTACCTGTATTATCAACCTATTAAATTTGGCTCCAACCTTTGTCCATATCATATGCCATAAAAGTAGGGGATGTATCTTAATAAGGTACTCCAGAAAGGATTTATCCAGTTCATTATACATCACAAACGTGGGGCAACTAGCTGGGACAGCTAGCATTCTGCAAAGACAAGAATTTTCTGAAGTCTTCAATTTATTGAGGTTTGTGTGTCCCCAAACGGTGGATAGGTCTGCCCTATAGGTGGCCAGCTCTATCCACTTTGCCAGATAAATGGTGCCCATCTGCATTAGGGGTTTCATACCTAACTTTGAAGCGCAATTGGAAAGGGCAGTTACGGCGTTATCATATTGGTTGAGTGTGATGGCAATTTGCTATTTCCATGTGCCACCTGCATCAAACTGTATCCACAAATATGAAAAGGTATTAGTCTGCTATAATGAAGCATCCTTCAAATGAAGTTTATAGTGGGGTGGGGGAACCGAGTCCCACAGGTCATGAGGTATGTTTTATCCAGGTTTACCCTGAGGTCCAGCTCTCTCAAAAAATCTACATAGGAGTTCAACAAAAGTTAGAGACACTTTGAGGTATGAGACACTAACACTGTGTCATCTGTATACAAGAATGCCAGTACTGGGCAATGATCTATTTGGGACATATCCCTGCATCATTTTGCCAACACCATCTCCAGATTATTATAGAGGGAAAAAGGAAAGGTGCAAGGTCACACACCTGCCTGACCCCATCAATGCAGAATTTCTCAGTGCATAACCCACTGAGAATCTCAAGCCTGTATAGATGCCCCGTAAAAATAATCGATGCTTGCACCCCAGTTCTCCATAAAGCACCATTCTCTGGAATGTGAAAAACAGTCAAAGGCACTTGCAAGATCCATGAAGGATAGAGAGATTACAATCTTGTTAGCCGCTGTGTATTTTGCAATAAGCAGTTCCAAATACATTTGCAAAAAGTCTGGATACTTCTTTAATCCCAGGTTTATGTTATTTGCATTGAATCCAGAAACTTCATTGCAGGTAACCAAAGAATGTCTATATTGGAGGATTCCTTCCAAGCTTCAGTGATGTGTTGGGAGGCAACTGCAAGAAGTAAATCTAAAACATCAATCTCATCTGAATGAGAAGACCAGTTGTCAGAGACCCTACCTGGAAATATATTTTTAAAATTAAAAGGGACCTGGGCATAAAAAAAAAGTGTTTATCTGTTTCCAATCTTTTAACCAAAGTTGATAGGTGGAGGGACAATCAAATAACATATGTTTTAGGTATAAAGAAGTGACTTTGCATGACCAGTGAGAAGGGGGAATGTTAGGGTTACTCCTGTGTAAAAGGACTGGAGTAATCATAAGTCTATTGTAAACAAAAAATAAAGTTTGGGTGTTATTGACTACTGTAGATGATTTCTGTATTTTAGGCCAAATTATCATGCCCTCACCTGGTCACAACTACAGAGACGACACTGGAGCCCGAGGACAATGCAGATCCAGGAACCAAAACCTTAGAGTCCACTATGTCCCCTGGGGAAAGGAGTTGGGACTAAATACGAAAAGAGAGACTTGTGGTACTAGACCTACTCAGCAGCTGTGAGACATTGCGTAATAGGATTTGCCACTTCTGAGACCTTCTACGTTTGCGAGGAAGATGTGCACTGGACTGGAACCTCTGGCTTGCAATGAGGCAATCTACTGGAAGTAGCAAGAGGAAGCAGTTACCACCAGTACACTAAGAAGTGTTTACACACAATGAACAAACATTAACTTTAGTGACACAAACGTACAAGTTTCATCATCAGCTCGGCATAATTACAGAAATTCCAAAATAACAGATTAGAGTGTGGCACTCCTAAGAATAAACTTGAAATTCAGATTACAGTTATTGGCACTCCCCAAGATACACTTGGAGCAGAGGTAGAAGTTATTGCCCTTCTAAGGATACACTTGAAGCAAAGGTTGGGGTGACTTGCGCTCCTAGGGATACACTTGAATCATAGGGTGGGGTACAAGGTTGAGGCATATATCAAAGAAGTGTTTTCTCTTGGCACTACTGTATATTAGAGAAACACAGCACAAAAGTCATTAATCCTTGAGTGGTGACAGTTCTAGCATCAAGGTTGTCTGGAGGGTCTGGAGTATGAACACACAAGGAGCGCTGGAGTAAATCAGAGAGAGGAAATAAAGGAAAAGTCTATAGTCTTTGAAGGCGGGGATAATCGGTCCTGTTTTACCACTGTAGGAGCTTTAGGGCACACTTACCTGATATCAAGTACCTAGCCTAGTTCTTCAACTTGTCTGAAGTTCGAAGAAGATCTTGAAACGTTGATTCAGGGAGACGCGGATGGTCCGGAGTAGCTGTGCATGAGGGAGCGAGAAGGAAGACATTGAGGAAGCTGGTGTCACAGGAGCCACTGGTTGTAGGAGAGTAGGATCTGCTTACTATGGTTACCCCAACTTTTTGCTGGTGTTTCACTGTTTTGCGACTTTAGTCTGGCTGGGGCCCTGCTATCCGGGACCCCAGCCTACCCGCTTCCTCTCTAAAATGATTGCATGTACTTTAGGTACACTCCAGTTTGGTTACTCGGGTACCTTTGTGAGTCCCTAGTATATGGTACCTTAGGTACCAAGGGCATAGGTACCCCAGAGGCCTACCAGGGGCTGCGACATGTTTTATGCCACCCCTGGGAAACCTTCTAAAATGACTCCATAGGACTGCTACTGCAGCCTGGGTAAGGTAGTGCATGCACCCCTTACTAAGATATAGGTTACCTATATCTCCCTTTAATCACTGACACATATAAACCTATCAGTCATTCCTATGGCAGGCCTTATCAATCCTGAAGGCAGAGTGCTTGTTTTTTTTTGTGAGAGGGTGCCCACGCCAATTTCCCGCAAAATCCGCGAGCGGAACGGATTGGGTCAAAAGTTCAAGCTGACTTTTGTAACTCATTTAGAATGGCGCCGGCAAGCTGCCAGAGCCATTCTAAAATAGTTACAAAAGTCAGCTTCAACAGGAAGCTCTATTAGATAAAGTAAAGCAGGTGCTCGAGTTGAAGCTCAAATTCAGTTACACAATCATTAATCACCCCAAACTTGGGGTGATTAATGATTGTGTAACTTAATTTGACCTTCAACTCCAGTACCTGCTTTACTTTATCTATTAGTGCTTCCTGTTGGAGCTCTTTGTAGCTATTTTAGAATGGCGCTGGCAGCTTGCCGGCGCCATTCTAAGTGGGGCTGAGGGCAGAAGGGCACAAAAGTGGGACAGAGGGCAGAATAGGACAAAAAATGAGTGAGGCAGAGGGCAGAAGGGCACAGAAACGAGTGGTACAGAGGGCAGAAGGGCATAAAAAATGAGAGGATGGCAGTGATTAAAAAGGCAAAAAAAAAAAACGCGAACACCCGCGAACAGGCAAAGCGCCCCGCGAACACGCAAAAATAAAAAAATCCGCAAATTCGCACGAACTCGCGAATTTTGCAGATGGCGAATTCGCAAATCCGCAAATTCGCGGATCGCAAATTCGCAAAATTCGCCCATGCTTACTCTGGAGCTTTCGGAATCTATTCTCTGAAGCTTTTCTGTGATGCAGCCAGACCATATACTCTTAAGTGCGTTATAACCTCGCTGTAAATGTTAACTTTGGAATGGCTGCATGGAAACATGTTGTGTTTGGTGCAAACACTTTGGAATCCTATCCTCCTGCCTGTCCTGGTGGCAAGGGTAGAATTCCACCCTTCTAGAGAGAGAGACATGTACACACTGGTCTGCCTGCTAATAGATTAAACGAACCCCAGCATCACAAAACGGTTGCTGCGGCCACAGGCATGCATCTGACCTCCTGCTGCTGGACGAAACTCTAGCAGGGGAGGCCTGGAGAATAGGTTTCCTGTCACAGGGAGGTGTAACCACCTCCCAGACAGGCTTTAGTGTATTGGGACTGGGTGGGGGCACTCAGAGTGCCAGAAAGTCTACACTGGGGGCACATTTGGTGTCCCTGTGCATAGTTCAGTTCAAACCGGTAGCAGGGACACTCAGCCCCTACTCTGGCATGAAAGTGGACACAGGAAATGGATGTAGTCACCCCTCTTTCCAGACTCTCCTCTAGGTGAGTCCCCAGAGTACGTCCAACCTCTTTTCTTAGTATAAGTAAGGGATCCCTGGCAACATGACTTTAGATTACACCCGGACAAAACTCTGAAACTGAATCCTTGAACTTCTATGCTACACTAAAGACTAGAGGATAGAAGAATCTTCCTTGGGGTCAAGGAGTGACTCCCCTGCACAAGCAGGCACCAATGAAGCATTTGCCGGTCTGCATCTTCAAAGCTCCCACCCGACTCTGAAGTAAGAGAATTTCTAGACTTCTCTAAGTTTGACCCGAGTCCCCAGCAAAGCTGAGACCCACAGCCCTCACGAGGAATGTGGAACCGGAACCCTGGACACCATGCACCTTTGCTAAGTGCATTAACTTCCTGATCTTTCCTGAAGTTCTGCTTTGTGTTACTTGTAGCCCAAGCCCCAAGAATTATTTGCACTGAACATTGTGGCCTACACTCCACGAGTGTTCCATGAGCCGCTTCTTACATTTCAGCTTGAGGCTCCTTTGCGATCCCTGGTCCGTTTACTGGTGGGTCCCCTCAAAGGTAACTCAACTTTTCCTTGGGCTTCCCTGGTTTTTTCAGATGTGCCCTGACTCTCCACCATCTGGTGAGTTCCTCAGACCTTGGTGGTCTGCACCAAAGCCTATCTCTGCTTTCTGCGTGGGCTGCTGTTGCCAAGGCTTGTTGGGTCCAATCCGGAAACCGACACTGCAGCACTCAACATCTTTTGTGGGACAGCTCGAATCCAGAACCTGGTTGTGGTCGACACCTCCTGATCCTCGTGGCTGAAGAGTCAAGCTTCACCTTCTTCACCTAAAATCACCCAACATCGGTGGGCATCCACCTATCCTGCTCCTGGTCACTGGCAAGTGACCCAGACTCTGGCCCCTCTGCTTTCAGGCTCTTCTCATCTTCGATCAAGGCTTGGATTACACTGGACACTTTCCACTTGGATGCCAGCAGCACTTTGCAGCAGATCACCATAGAAAACGACAACGAAACCCAACACGAAAAGACACCTATGCATCTGGCTGCCCAGGGTGAGGTAACTTTAGTACTCCAGTGCTCCCATGGGTATTGACTCTAGAACCTCCTAGTTCTAAAGGGGTTTGCTCCAAGTCCTCTTCGCAGTGTCCTTTTTCTTTAATATTCCAACTGCGACTTTCCCAGTAGAAGTTAATGGCGATTCTCAGCTATGTTCACACACTGCACGCGTCCCCCATGGGTCCCCTGTGTCACTACCTTGGGTGGTTCCTGGTGGCCCCAGACATTCTAAAGGCTCTAGGCCTTATGTATATGCAAGTCGTGGTTCTTATACCACTTTATTGATATATGGTTTGGTACTCCCCTAGGGCTCAACGTATATTGTGCTAATTTACTGTGTGCAATTAAGTTTTCTTTATGTACTTTTGCCTCTAGCCTCATAAAGAGACTAGAGGGATGTGTTTAGAATAAATACATATATTTTATACATATACCTGGTGTGGTTCTCCTTTCATTTGGTCATTCAAGAGATTATAGACTGGTAAAACAAGCTGCTTTACATTCCTTCAAGACTTAGCCTGAAGGCTGCTCTCCACAGCTACCACTAGGATAGCTTTCTATTAAGGTTGTCTTTAACCTACCATCAATAAGGGTCGGTTGGACTGCTGCAATGTGCCCACTAGAATAGTGGACCGCATTTGCCAGGCTAACTTCTCACACTGGTTCGGATGGACTTAAAGGAGACTGGAGCGCTTCTTTATTCCAGCAGGATTTTTCAGGTGAATGGGAAGGGTGAATCTTGTTCTGCAGGAAGTGAGGCCAAGCCATGATGCAGGTTTGGGTGGGATTTATATACCCTCTTGAAGGCTCAATGGATGTAACTAGATCACATGCAGCATGTGGGGAACCTGTCTGAGCAGTTCTTTTTTTTCTTTATAAATCATTTTATTAACAAACATTGACATATAAGCAATCAGCAAATCAGCTTAGAATCTTTACCGGCATGACAAATAGAGGCAGTATCTCTTCACATTGTGCACAGTATGGACCATTCAGGGCGGGAGCAAATCATCCAATGCAGGACATTGTGGGGTCACAGATGTCTCCACGATACGAGTTCCACGGTGACCATATGCAGGACCAATATTTTGGGACAGCTTCGGGCAGTGTACACTGTCTTTTCTCTAAACATACACTAGTCCATACTTGTTTCCCATACTTCCAGAGTGGGGAGTGGGTACCGCTCCCCAGGACTGTGCAATATTCCTTTTAGCACTCATGAATCCCAAAGTAGCCCACTGCATAAGGTAGGTGTTAAGATCAGTCGGCTCCCATATATTCAACAAGCATCTGCGTGCCTCAGACAAAATGTCGACAACAAGGAACTCGCTCATCACTGATTGTACCTCCCTCCAATATGCTTGAATGAGAGTAAATTCCCATATAATGTGCATAAATGTACCGATTTGTCCAGATCTTCTGCGGCAGTCTCCTGAGTCTGCTCTCCCCATTAGCACCAACCGGGGGTCAGCCATGTATATTCGATGTAGGATCGTAAGCTGGACTAGTCGTAGTCAGGCTGGAATGGCCACCACCCGGGGGGAAGATATCGCCTTCTGCCACTCCTCGTCATCTATTTCTATGCCATCTGCCACCCACTTCTGTCGCAGTACTGTGAGGGGGTTTTACGTGTTGTTTATTAATTTATTATAAATTAATGAATTAGTCTTATCTGGGATTTGGCCATCCAGAATTCTATCCTCCAACGGGGATGACTGTAAAGTGTGTGTTCTTTGGGATGAGGGAATGTAGTGCATGACTAATCTGTCTGTAGCGGAAAATATCAGTTTCAGCTAGGTCGTGATGGCTCTGGAGAGTGGCAAAGGATTTCACTCCCTCCCTGTCGCAAATATATTTAATTTGTGAGATGCCAATTAAGTCCCACTTATCAAATCCCTTTGATGTCCACAGATTACCCAGTTGTGCAGAATCCCATAGGGGGGGCGAGTGTCAGCTTACGTTCTCATCCAAGGGACCTTTTTGCAGCGTGCCATACAGTGACTGAGTGACTGGTGGGGCCTGTCAGTCTAGACCAGTCGGGCTTTGAATAAAGTGATCTATTATAATTACCTCCGGGGACGAACCACCTGTCCATCTGGTAGCCAGGGTCAGTAAGGCCATAATTGATAACTCCAAGGTGTGCAGCCCAGTAATATTTCTTCATATCTGGGAGACTGATGCCACCAACATACCATTTCAGTGTGAGTTTATTCAAATGCTATGCATGGCGCTCCATTCCACAATAGATCTCTCAGGAGGTGTTCAATTTCTTTCAAGTATTTCAGGGGAACAGGGTCAAGGGAATTTTGCAGAGCATAGAGAAAACGAGGGAGGGACAACATTTTAAATAGTGCTGCCTTGCCCAAAAGGAAGAGGGGGAGAGACTTCCAGCTGGCTATATCTCGTTTTAAGCGAAGCATTGGGGGAAGGAGGTTGTTTTGGTAGCGAAGTGCAGGATCTGAAGAGAGATATATTCCCAAGTATTTGTATCCCGTAGTACTAATCTGTATTGGACAGTCACTGGGCAGGGTGGGCAAGCCTCCCAGAAGGACGTATAGGTGGGATTTAGTCCAATTCATTATAAACCCAGAAAATCTGCTGAACACTGCTAAGATGTCCAAAACTGGAATTAGAGATTTTTTGGGGTGAGTTAAGTAGAGTAAAATATCATCTGCATATAGCAAGATGCTGTCCTCCCATGTATGAGACAAACGCATACCACAAATGACTGGGTCTCGGCGGATCCACGCCGCCAGGGTTTCCAAAGCAAGAGCAAATAGCAAAGGGGAGAGCGGGCACCCCTGACGAGTACCCCGACTTAGGGCAAATGTGTCTGATTTTTTATTATTCACCTCTACCTGTGCTAGCGGCTTCGAATACAGGAGGCGGACCCAATGAAGGAATTTCGAGGCGTAACCCAGTTTTCAAAGGAGAGCCATGCGGTAGGGCCACTCAATTATGTCAAATGCCATGGTGGCATCTATGAAGACAAGGACAGCCGGTTCAAGGATAGTGTTTACCCTTCCTAGGACCCCACGTACTCGACGCAAATTTAACGCTGTGTTACGATGCGGTATAAAACCGAACATGTCTGGGTGTGCCAGGTCTGAGATTATCTTTATTAGGTGATTAGATAAGACTTTGGCAAGAATCTTAGGCTCGGCATTAAGGAGGGAGTTCAGCCTAAAGGAGGCACAATCGTTTTGGGTTTGCTTTCCTTATGCATAGTTACTACGTTAGCTATGCGTTAGTCTATTGGCGGCTCACCTATTTCTCTGCTTTCTTCAAACATGTTCTTGAGATAAGGGGACAATTTGTTAGGGTTAAGTTTATAGAGTTTGATCGGAATGCCGTTAGGGCCAAGGGCTTTCTCTAAATTTAGTGACCTGATAGCCTACGCTATTTCATCTGTT
Organism: Lissotriton vulgaris; assembly: GCF_964263255.1. Classification (NCBI taxonomy): domain Eukaryota; kingdom Metazoa; phylum Chordata; class Amphibia; order Caudata; family Salamandridae; genus Lissotriton; species Lissotriton vulgaris. The sequence goes on from NC_141694.1 coordinate 588,503,160, forward strand.
GTCAAGGGGCTGTCCATTAATTGTTGGTCCACGCCGGACAGGGTAGGGAGAGCAATATCCCTTTACAATCCAGCAGAGTCGTCCTCGGTATAGGATGCAGTCGCAGTGTACATCCCAGGAAAATATTCCGCAAATTGATTAGCTATTTCCTGAGGGTCAGTAATATTAATGGCATTAGGGTGTGCAATACTGGGACCAATCGGTTAGCCCACTCATGCCTGTCGAGCCAGGCTATCAGTTTTCCGGCCTTATCCCTTAGGTCATAAATTCTCCCAAGCTTTTCCCTCCCCAGGGCTTTAGCAGTCCAGCAGAGTCGTCCTCGGTATAGGATGCAGTCGCAGTGTACATCCCACAAAAATGTTCCGCAAATTGATTAGCTATTTCCTGAGGGTCAGTAATATTAATGGCATTAGGATTGTGCAATACTGGGACCAATCAGTTAGCCCACTCATGTCTGTCGAGCCAGGCTATCAGTTTTACGGCCTTATCCCTTAGGTCATACATTCTCCCAAGCTTTCCCTCCCCAGGGCTTTAGCCCTCTCGGTCACCAGTGCCTTATATTCCTCCTGTTTAAGACGTAGCAGGTGTAGCTTTTCTGGTGTGGCCATTGTTTCTGTGTCTCTCCAGCCGATAAATCTCACCCTCTATACTTAACACTTCCCTTTGCTGTTTCTTCCTTTTCCCGAAATTAGGGATAGAGCTTACCCCCCAATAATTGTTTTGAAGGCTTCCCAGAGTATTTGGGAGGAGTCTACTGTGCCTGAATTTTCATTAAAATACGTGTTCATTGACTTAGTGAGCTCTTTACGGATTTTTGGGTTTCGCAAATACCACTGGTTAATGAGGACCACTCTGCTCGCTCTCACTTGATCCAGGAGTATATGTACCCACACTAGGGAGTGAGCCGATATCCCTCTAGCTAAGTGTCTGATTTCATGAATAAGGGAGAATTGGGGGCTAGGTATCAGTATATAGTCTGATCTTGACAGGCTGCAGTGAGCCCCAGAGTAGAAAGTATGTTGAATGCTATCAGGGTTGTAGGCAAGCCATACGTCCACCAGTCCCATGGCCTCCATAAAGTCTGGCAGCCATCTATTAGTAGGCCCTAACTCGCGTAGCGGGTGGCGATCCAGTACACCCGATCCCACAGAATTAAAATCCCCTCCCAGCAACAAAACTCCCTCTGGGAATGAAAGGAGAGTGGTTTCTTAGGTCCTGGAATGTCGTGGCTTGAAGGCCTGGCGGGACATAAACAGACACTAACCTTATGGTTCGCCCTCCCAGGACCTAGTGATACCTAAATAGAGGCCCCTATCATCGGTCCAAGTAGAATCTACGCTAAGGGGGAATGTATTTTGAACAAGATACCCACTCCTCTTGAATTATTTGTGAACCCAGCATGTGCCACAAGTTTATATCCCAACCTGCGCATAGCCTTACATGAACTTCCTATCAAGTGTGTCTCCTGAAGCAAAACAACGTCAGGGGCTTGTTTCCTGATATATTGAAGAACTATACAGCGCTTAACTTTGTCCCCAAGCCCGTTGACATTCCATCTCAGGATTCTGGCACTCTTATCCCACTGTGTAGACATCAAATCTAATGGAGAAACTAACAGCCTCAGTCATGCCAATTACAGTGCTTGTCGATGTAACAACAGGAACAAAAAACAAATACAACATCCCCTCCCAACGGCCCCCTCCCTGCTTCCCTGCCCACTGGACTTAAAACTACCCATTCTAAACTGGCAGAGTGCCTGTCGCCCCACTTCAATACTAAAAGTAGAAAGGCGGGATGCGTGGTGCCCCGCCGCCCCCTACCCGCCCCAAATGAAGAAGTTATATATTTCTGCGAGTGAGAAAGGAGTGTTATTGAGTGTTCTGGGTACTAGGTCTAGTACATCCCCGTTACAGGTCTCATGATGTTCTATCCAGTCCATCGGCTGCTACAGTCTAGTCCTGTGTGATGTTCGTACGGGTCCGGCATCTCCTGAGGTTCTACTTGTTCCAACCAAGCACTGGACCTCCTCCTCACAATGGCATTATCCTGGTCTCATGCTTTCCGGATCTCCAGCCAGTCAACAGCTACTTCTATGTGGTCAAAGAACCAAGCTCTCCCGTCTGCTTCCACGCAAAGTTTGGCAGGAAAAAGCATTATGTATTTGAGGCCTTTATCCCTGAGCATTCTCTTGACTCCTAGAAAGGATCTCCGTTGTTTCTGGACCATCTGAGTGAAAACTGGAAAAAAGGTGACTTCAGCATTCTCAATTTTGAGCGGTGGCCTGATCTGGCTTTTTGGAGTATTGTGTTGCGGTCTTCATAGTTGAGTATCCTGGCCAGGATAGGGCGTGGGGGGGCCCCAGGTTTTGACCGATCCCTTGGGACTCTATGAGCTCTTTCAATAACGAAGATGTTGCTTAGGCCTTTTGGTTTGAGATGTCGCAGAATGAGATCCTCCACGAACAGATCCACTAATTCTCCTTCCGCTTTTTTGGCAACTCCTAAAATACACACTATATTGAGTCTGAGGCGCCCTTCGTAATCGTCCAGTTTATTTTCTGCAAATTTGCGGAAAGATTGCAGCTCGGTAAAATCAGTCTGTGTTTGCGAGGCGTCCTCTACCAGGCTGGTAGTTTTTAGTTCCACTTGTTTAATTTGCTCATTGTTTTTGTTGAGATCTGCACAAATGATATTTACCTCTAAAGTTATAGTGTCCATTTTATGTTCGAGTGAGGTTTTTATGTCTGCGATAGCGGCTATAACGTCTTTCAGGGTGGGTTCTTTGCCCAGGTTCACATTATCCCCTGCTGCTTTATGTTTAGGTGAAGGGTCTGAGATGCCTTCTTTCGAGAATGCTTATTTTTCCAGTTCGTTGGACTGTACTGGTTGCCATTTTAGTTGCCTGTGGCGCCTTACTGTCCCGTTCAACGTGTTCCCCACTCTGGTCCCTGGTTGTGGAGATCCTGAAAAACTTGCTTGCACTGCAGATCTAGCATGGGTTCCACTCAGCACAGCTCCCCACCTAATCAACCCCTATCAAGGCTCCAATTACTGATACTGAAGTCTGGACCCCCGTGAGCCTCAGGGGGAACCCATTGTATATTCCTGCATCCGTTTGATATTCAAAGTGCGCTTCTTGAAGTAATCATGCCTTCCCCTGCGCTCACTGTCTCGTTTGGGGCAGAAGGAGGGAGGAGGGTGAGATGGGGGGGTCCCACCCACTGCGCTGCACTCAGGATGCTTCTCCAGCCAAATTTTCTGTGACAGGTGCTTCCCTCCCTGCACACCTCCCCCCGGTCTGTTGTATTAAAATTAGAAGTTCAGTTCTTCGCTGAGATTCACCATCTCACTGATGGGCTCCCTTCGCTGTTGTTCCAATAGATGTGTGGGTGGGATGGTGAGGAGCGATGCACCAGGAGCCGTGCTCAGTGCCCTGCCACCAATTTCACTACATACACCTCAGCTCTTCCTTACGCGAGGTCCTGACTTTCCATGACCTGCCGGCCGCGTTCCTCCGGCGGGAATATTTTGGCTCGGAATGCAGCCACAGGTCCTGTTTCTTCGGCAAAGGGGTCAATATACACTCCGGCTGCCAATTCTCGCCGCAGAGTAGTTGGATAATTGCCACGGATTTGTGGGGTAAATCTGAGGCTACGGAGCTCTAAAGAACAGCGGCCATTGAGCTACGCTGCATAGCCACGCCCCCCACTGTCCTTATATATCTGAACGGTTCTTGAACTTTGGGGCAAACATGTGTTGGTACACTCTCTATGACCTTGCGGAATGGGCAGGTGCAACTTGTTGTTTGAAACCAAATAGTAGGAATCAAATGTAATTTTTACTTGAACGTGCAGAGTGGAAAACAGCCCCAAGACCCAAGTAACCACAAGAGCAGGGCTTGCCTTTGCCTCAGCAGATTCTGTGGGATGCTTGCAGGGATTTACTGGAAAACTACACCAAGGGTCTAGAAACAGCAAGAGAAGTTAATCCATTGATGCACAGGATTTGGGGAACGCTTGCAGGGATACAATCGCAATAGAATTACAGGTGCAAGGGAAGCATTAGTTATGAGGGAGCGGTGAAGAACCAGTCTTAAGGATGCTGGGGAAACACTAGCCATGAGGAATGTTGGGGGTTCATCAGTCATGATGATGCTGGAGGAACACTATCATTGAGGGATGCTGGAGTACATCAGTCATGGGGATACTGGTGAAACACTATCCATGAGCGATGCAGGGCATCAGTTATATCATAGCGTGCTATAGGGCACCACAGGGATTAAGCAAAATGAGCCCAGTGCACTAGACCACTACGCATAGGACGCAAGCGTTGTTTGTGAAAGAGAGAGAGCAGGAGGGTCGTGAACAGATCTTGTTACACAAACGAACTGATGAGAAGACATTTAAGTCATGTTCCCATTGTATTTCAGCCCCCAACCTTATCTCGGTCTTCTGAAGAAGTGGATATTTTATTACAAATTTGGGATGCCGAAGGAAAGGATATCAATAAAGTGGCTAATTAAGGAATAGAAGTGGTGAGGGTGGTATTGTGTGGGAGTTGTTGATATGCTGTGTGGATTAATAATATGTATTTAGTATGAGGGAGGGAAGGGAAAAGGTAATTGAGCTTGTGCGAAGGGAAGGAAGGAATCTTTGTCAAGAAGTTGATGAACCCAATGCAAGTCTTTCTCAAGCCAGGATTTCCAAAAAACAGTTTTATTTTTCATTATAACATAATTATTATACCATATGAAGGAGTTAAGAAATTGTACTTTGACTGTATGATAGCAGATGAAAATAGGCATAAAAGTTTAAATGCATTTTTTAAAATAGGGAGGGACAAATATTCTCAAGAAAAAAAAGGATGAGGAAAAAAGTTCTCCAGATCTACCCCTAGGGGGAATGAGATATAATTGTCTTCAGAAAGAGAAAAGGAAGATTGTTTGCAAAAAATGCAGTATAATAAGAACAAAAGTCAGGAAAATTGACTCCCCCCATTTGTTTAGGATGCTTACATTTTATAAGGGTACTGAATATCTTTTGTTGTTTCACGAGAAGACTGAAAGAATAGAATAGATCTTTACCAAATAAATAAAATGAATAGGAATATTAGAAAGATAAAAGAGAAGTATAGAAACCAACATCATCTTAAGTGTATCTAAATGATCCCATCAAGATAAAAACAAAGGATTCCATCTGGAGGTGAGTGATGATAAAGTTGTGAGAGCCACTTTCATATTATTAGAAACCATCTATTTTGTTGAAGCAGTGAACCAAAGTCCTAGGTATTTGATTTAATCTTGATTCCGGTGGAAATGAGAAGAAATCAAAGCTGCATGAAAACAAAGTGGGAGCATTTCACACGTCTTCATTTAGTTTGTATCAGGAAAGAGAAGCAAAATGTGCGACTTCCATTAAAAAGGAGGCATGGAAAGTTTGTGAGTGTGGCATGAAAAGAAGAATATCATCTGCATACAGAAAGAATTGTAATTGTTTGACTCCATGTTGGAATCCATGAATATCCGAATTCATACAAATTTTAGACAAGAAGGGTTCAAGAGTGATAACAAACAATAAAGGAGAGAGGGGAGTAGCCTTGCCGAACACGTCAGAGAAATGAGAATTGTGGGTTTTATGTGTCCATTGGCAATAATTGAGACTTTGGGAGATGAATATAAAAGAGAAACTAAGTTAGTACATTGTGGACTGAAACCAAACCAGGAAAGAGGGGAGATAATATATGGCCAATTGATACAATCAAATGCCTTTTTTTGCCTCTAAAGTAATAGGCACCATCATATGCTTATAAGACTATGATTTACTGAAGTATTAAAAATAGTCTAGTGTAGTGAAGTTTGAGCCAAAATGATTTTGGTATTAATATGACTTGTACTTTTATGATCTGTATTTTAAATGGACCGAATAAAGAAATTGATGATGGTGATAATGAGTCTAGTGATATCAGAAATTTGTCATCCTTTAATGGAGCCATATTGTACCTGTCTAATTAATCTAGAGAGTAAAGGGGCAAGACTTTTAGCAAAGATTGTATAGTTCAAATTAACAAGGTAAATTGTTCTGTAATTATGTGCATATTTTGGCATCTTTATTTTCCTTGGGGATAAGACAGATTAAAGGCATCTTGAAAGGAACCTCTGGTAGAATTAGAGGATACAAAATATGTAAACAAACTATGTTCCTGATTTAGATCTTGGCGAACGGGTTACTCTGCCTCAACGATGACAGATATCCCGTCCACCGAAATATAAATCCCATTATGTCATATTTTCAAGCCTTATTAGGCCCTGGGGTCCCCATCCCCCAGGACCATTTTTTATTAAAGGAGAGGGGGACTATGTGGCCCTCCTCCTTGCTTTATTATGTCCATGGAGCCCCAACCCCCAGGGCCATTTTTTTTATTAAAGGAGAGTAGGGCCAGGTGGCTCCCCTCCCTGATCCTTGTTACGCCTTGGGGACCCCATCCCCCAATGTCACTACTGAAATTGAAAGGGAGGGGGGCTGCGCTGCTCCCCTCTCTGAGGCTTTTCAGGCCCCAGGGATACCATCCCCCAGGGCCCACACTTTTTAAGGTGAGAGCCCTAGTGCCCACCCAGGCCACCCACCATACACTTGTTGGAGTCTGCGGGGGTGCCAGGCTTCCCGCTGCCCCAGCCAGCTCCCTGCATGCTATGGGAGCTGCCATTGCTCATGCCTGCAGAGAGCAGTTACAAATGCTGCTCCCTCTGGGCAGGAACACTATTTTGATCTGTTTCAGGCATGGAAACAGGCCAAAAGTCTGCCCATAGAGGGCGGGAGCATTTTTTTAATCTCCCGCAGGCTGAGAGTAAACTTTGTGTTCGCAGTGGTGTGCACTTGCTGTGAATGCGATGAGTCTCTAGCTTGTGAAACAGGTCAATTGAGACAGTGTGATGGCACATTTCAATTATGAACAGAACTCATCACCTGTTCTATAGACATAATGAACAATTAGCTCACAGTATTCTGTATCTGAACTGAAAACAAATGCTGGGGATGTGTTTTTACCAGTTTTTTCATTTATAAAGGTCAATATAAAAAGGTGCAACCTTTTCCCTGATTTATTTTCTAAGCTTCCAAATAATTTCTCTTTGTTTGATAAATCTCCAAATGTTCAACTTACCTGTTCAATAAAAATCATCCTTCCCACCAAAAGTTGCCACACTGGATGGGGCCTATTACATGTTTAAAGATTAGTGGTCATTACGCAGCCTGGTAGACAAGCTTTCCTGTTCAAGGCAAGAAGCACTCAGGACCATTTCACTCAGATAAGCTATTTGTTAATGGAGCTTAACACTTGCTCGTAATAAATGTACTCTAAATCTCATTAGCAGCGAGACAGTGTGCTGTTAAGTAAGGACCTGCCACCTTGGCTGCTTTTTTAATGCATCATTAGGTCACGCGCGCAGCTACAGGGCAGAAGCCAGTGAACAGACACACTTGCTAAATGGAGCAGGCTCTGGTTTAATTTCCTCAGACTTGGAAAAGGTGGAATTCCACCATTTCCGTCCTGTAGAAAGTCTCTGATTACATTCATTTTGCTGCAATAACTTTTTTTGGTTCAGAATTTAGCATCACTTGTCCGTGCTTATTAGCATAATGGTTGTTTGTGGCCACACTATCACTTTATCAATTCGGTTTTCACAATGAGGATGACATTTGAAAATGTATTGGTCAAAGTGGTCTATTCACATTGTATTTGTGTTTAATATTGTTTAGAAGAGCCATATTGGATAGTGACAGGTGATGGAAGATTAGTGATGAATTCTGCTTCATATTGGATAATTAGAGTATGTTGTGGATCTTTGTGATATACAAAAAAGTGATGGGTGGAATGCTTGAATTATTTGCAGGCAGTCGTAATTACTCTGGGTTGCATTCCAGCCCATTGTTCGTTTGCCCATCATGCCACATCATATATGTGAGAATCAGCATCGATTCTAATCCAAAAAGTCCAGTCCAGCCAGAACTACCAGTCCTAGTCCTCTCTGAATGGGAACACAGGAAAGCCTAGGCTAGTTTGGGCCTAATTTCAACTCTTCAGTAGGGTAAATCTCTGTGGAGTATTATGTACATAGATACATGTGCTGAGCGGCATTTCTGTTTGTTTGTTCCAATGCGGTGTTTAGTTGTCTATTGTGCAGCTTTGTGTTTGGAGGCAGCTTTGCTCATTATGTGGCTTTGACTCCATTATATATGCATTTTTATTTAATAGGTTTTTTCAGGATGGGTCATGTGTGCTTTAGCAAGATATATAGATGTGTTGAGGAGGGAAATGCTTAGCCAAGTATTTGGATCGATGCCAAATGTAATGTATGTTGGTTGGTATCAATACAGTTGTATGTAAAGTGTACTGTTGATACATGGTAAAGTGGGAGTATTTAAAACAAAGGTGGATGTGTATATCGTAGGAAAACTCATAGCCAACTATATGGGTTGGAGCCGTTTTGTGAGTGCACTGGTGCCCAAAGTTGTGTCTACTGTGTATCTGGATTGGGGTAAGATATAAATATAACTTGAGATGGATGTGCTGTTGAGGTGACAAATGTTTAACCGACTGCTAAGTGTGGAGTCATGTTGTGTCCAGTGTGTTGCTTATAGTCGTGTCTAAAGTGTACTTTTGGTGCGGTTAAATATATTAGTGCAATTTGTTAGGTTCTGCCAATGAGGTGACAGCTGATAAGCCAACAATGGGCCCCCTGAAAGTTGCCTGATGCTGAATACTCAGGGGGGATACCATTCCTTTGTTTATATCTGTTTAGAGGCGGCAGACCCGAGAGCAGAGGACGGCCCGGGACCAGGGTTCGATTCCCGGCGCGGCAGGTTTCTGGACCAGGGTCAGCGGACTCGATAATTCTCTCGCCTCGGTGCCCACTCTGATCAGCGATCACACTCGGCAACTCTGGGCATTAGCTTGTCTCATCTTCACTAACGGCCCCACCAGACCGCCGGGGATGCCTGGTCTCACCCTGGAGATACCCATTAAGGGACCATCTCTCAGGGAAGCCAGGAAGGGTTTCGCAGCGGTCGAAGCGCCTTGGGACCCTCCGGGTAAGTAGTGCGCTATATAAATGCCTATACATTACATTACATTACACTATACATTTATTGCTTTTGTACTTTTTTTCCAATTCTAGAAATACCAAGAACACATTATACAGCAGCAATGACAATTGACAAGGATACATTATGTATTGGCAAGAACAATATTGACATCACAGGCTGAGTTGTTAGCTACATATTGCATGGGCCTAAAACGCCCCACACAGTAACTCTGAGGGGGTAACCAATACCAAAAACTATTGCTTACTACAGTAATCTGTTCGATTCCACACAAGAAAAAGGGCAGCTTATAGTCTTTCATCTTTAAATGCCTATTGGCGTTACTAAATGCATTTCACAATAAATTAGGCAGGTCTACTTCATTTGTGTTGTATTCCATATTCCATATCTATGGTTACTCTGTTTAGTTCTGAATAGCATTAGAATGTATTAAGGGTTCCAGCTGATGGTTGTGGGTCAGATGCTGGAAGACCTCCGATGTAGGTTGGCGTGTTGAGCTGATGCTGTTTGCTTCTGGAGAATAAAAGATATAGAAACCCACTCAACTATCTAATGGATTTATTCACAAGAGCTACACTACAATTGGCGACGATTGGGAGCTCCAGTATTTTACAGCTCTTCCTGAATCCACTTGGGACTTAATTGATTCTACCGGAGTGCGGTATCCTGAGATTCCCTAGCTGAACTGTGCAGAAATTAAGTGGACACACTAGCGCAAGGCTGACGTGTTAGTGGCAGGTCGTATTCATTATTTTTCTCTTCTATTACTAATAAGTCTTCTTGGTGGGACCTCTTTCCAACCGTCACTTCACGAGTGCACTTGTCCTACCTGCACGCGCAGCTAGAATCCTCCTTTTCCAGCATTCTGCTGCTTGCCGGCCATTCTCCTCGTTCTCAAGTTCCAGCGTCCTCACGTAGGAGTGACGCAAGGTCACGCAACGTGCCGCCATTTTGAGCTGGTACCAAAATTACTTTATTCATTGTGCAGTGTAAACGACTTACCGCGCACCTTTACTTCTTGAAGTCGGTGACGCGCACACCCATTATTTCTATTGAAATCAAATTTGTGTGCTCATTCTTCATTACAAGGTCTGTGGCATGCACACCTTCCTTATGCCAAGGTCAGTGATGTGCACACTTGTTTCATCTAAAATCTAAGTTGCATGCACCTTGTATATATTCTACAATAGGTGACGCACACACTGTCATCAATTTAAATCTGTGAAACGCACACCGGAGCACATAGTAATTTATTTCTTTATTCTCGTGACTTATGTATAAACTTGGTTATGCACACAGCTGTTGCTAAGATACGCGCATAACTTATTGTGCAATTCTAAATAGTATTCTTCTGGCATTTTTATTTAATATACAATGTGTGTTACTTCTATTTATGTACAGCATAATTTACTGTTCCTTAACATTTTTTCTTTTTATTCAGCACATAAGTAAACTCATCCATAGGGTCTGCATACGTACTCAAATTAGTATAGTTTTCGCTGTCATAATGCAAAATTTGACTTGCCCGCCACATTTTTTACCACAACAAGGTATCGCTAAAACCAAATGAAAGCAATGGTTTAAGGGTTGTGCCAGTTATATATTAGCCTTAGATGGGGCAAATTTTTGATCTGGTTAGGAAACTGGCTCTTCTTTATAACAATCTTGGTTCTGAAGGCAGTGCGTTTTTGATCATCTTCCACTAGCCACGAAACTGATTAAACTGATTGGGATGCTTACAAAGAAACAGTGTGCAGACTTGCCAACTATTTTATTGATGAGACTAGTGTTGTAATGGAGAAGCATACGTTTTACACCAGACGTCAATTTGAGTTTGAGTCCATAGACAATTTGTTAGCTGAATTGAGAGTCTTGATTGCTACGTGTGAATTTGATGGCAACATTGATTCTTATTTAAGAGACCAACTAATTGTTAATTGCTATAACAAAAAAGTACAGAAAGACTAACTTGTTGTAGAAATCCCTCTTTGAGTGAAACTCTTGAATTAGCTAGAGGTATCGAAAGATCAGTTGTAGCACAAAAATTAAATAAAGCCAAAACTGATGCCGTAACTGAATCAGTTAATGCTTTAAGCACCAAACCTTAATTTAATCATAAAAAGTCAAGAGACACATCAAAAGACACTAAGAAGCAGAATGTTTGTTACAGATCAGGATCCCTTTCACATTTAGCTAAGGCTAAGAATTGTCCTGCTCTTGGTCAACTCTGCATTAATTGTAAAAAGCATGGTCATTTCACATGAATGTGTAATAAGAATCCTCACAAAGTAAGCACACTTGAAAATATTGAGGACCTTTCAGAGAATAATATTTGCACCGTTAAAAGCTTTAAAAATATTGTACTCAATTGATTCTGATGTGATTGATGGTGGTCCGTTGTGCAATGTTACCATTGGTGATGTTGAAATTCAGGTAACTGTAGACTCTGGCTCTCCAGTTCGTTTTCTTTCTGATGTTTAATTTTATAAACATTGGAATTCTATGCAATTATCCCCATCAGATATTCGCGCCATTTATTTTGGAGGTCACAATATTGATATGCTTGATTTCTTTCTCAACAATGTTAAATTCAAAGTTCGTGTAATTTTCACTAAAGTGTATGTGGCAAAAAAAGTTATAACATCCTAGGATGGAAAGATCAAGGGAAGTTTGGCATGGTAATAAGACCAGGTACTTCATGTCCCATCTCTTTAGTGGATATACCAGAAATTCCTTCTCTGCAAGAACTCCTTGTTAAACATGATTCATTATTCAAAGACAAATTGGGTCTTGTGCGGAATTTTGAACATAAAATTATTTTGAAGAAGAATGCTATTCCCATCATCCACAAAGTAAGGAATGTTCCACTAAGTATTAGAGATCAATTAAAAAAACACATGGACAATCTATGTGCACATAAGGTCATCGAACCAACCGATTCATCAGAGTTGATTTCTCCGATTGTCGTCACGAAGAAAAAGGCTAGAAAGGACATCAGACTTTGAATTGATTTAAGATCATTGAACAAGAAAATATTAATTGATTGCTTTCCATTACCCAAAATTCAAGAGATGTTAGCACAATTGGGCAGTGCCAAAGTTTTTTCAGGCCTGGATTTAAAATCCGCTTACCATCAGTAGAACTTACTGAAGATTCCCGCTCTCTCGCGGCTTTTAATACCCCTTTTGGTGCTTTTAGATTTTTGAGAATGCCGTTTGGTCTAGCATCGGCGGCTTCTGTTTTTCAAAAATTATTGTATAAATTGTTTGGGGATTGCAATAATGTTGCTTACCAAGACAACATTTTGGTGTTTTCTAAAAATAATGAAGAGCATCTTGAGACTTTGTCTAATGTGTTACAGATTTTAGAATCAAATGGTTTTACAGTTAAAAAAGAGAAGTGCAAGTTTTTAGTTAAAGAGATTGATTATCTTGGTCATCACATTTCTGACAATGGTATCACACCTAAATCTGACCTAGTCAAAGACATTGTTGAAAGTCCCTCTCCCGAGAATAAAGATCAATTAAGATCTTTTCTTGGGCTATGTGAATACTATTCACGATTCATTGATAGTTTTGCCCTTCAAATTTTTATTTTTTATTTATTTTAGCGATTTCTAAAGCGCCTGGTGACCCAAGGGCATCCCCGCGCTATGTAACTTGAAATCCTATTGAGAGGGAAGGCGGCCGAAGGGTGTTATTTGGGAAACAGATGGGTCTTAAGTTTTTTGCGGAAAGCAAGGTAGTTGGATTCCAGTCTGAGGGCGCGAGGGAGTGCGTTCCAGCCCTTAGCCGCCTGAACGGAGAATTGTCGACCTCCTGTGCGGGCTTTTTTGAATCTGGGGATGCAGACTAGATTCTCATTTTGAGATCGTAGTGATCTGGTTGCTGTATAAGGTGTGATCATTTTACTGAGGATCGCTGGACCAGATCCGTTGTAGAGCTTGTGTGTTGTACACATTGCTTTAAAGTGCACCCTTTGGCGCACGGGGAGCCAATGCAGGGTTTTGAGGGCTGGCTTGGCGGATATTCTGGAGGGGGTGTTGGTAATCATGCGTGCTGCCGCGTTCTGTGTCCGCTGGAGTTTCGTGATGGTAGCCTCGGGGGCTCCCAGATAGACCAGATTGCTGTAGTCCAGACGGGACAACACTAGACCCTGGATAAGGAGCTTTCTGGACATAGGTGGGAGTAAGGGCAGGATTTTACGGGTCGTGCGCATGAGTCCAAAACAAATGGAACCTTTAAGAAAACTTCTAAGGATGGGTGAACAGTTTACCTGGATGGAGACTGAATCTGCAGCGTTTAGCAATTTAAAAAGTCTTATTAGTAAAGCTCCTGCTCGTCACCCTTTCATAGATGATGTACAATCGATTGTCACATTTGATGCTAGTGGAGTTGGATTAGGTGGTGTTCTTTCCCAATTAATAGATAGTGTTGAACATATGGTGGGTTTTGCCTCTAGGTCTAGATCACAAACAGAACATCACTAAAGCACTATAGAAAGGGAGTCTTTAGCCTGTGTCTGAGCCACCAAGCATTTTGAAACATTCCTTTGGGGCAGATGATTTGTCTTGTTCGCTGACCATAAACCTCTTGTTTTCTTGTTATCTTGAAAAGATCATGACAAGGTCAGTCCCAGATTGGTGAGACTGCTTTCCAGAATGTTTGAATTCAATTTTTTAATCAAACACATTCCAGGTGGGAAAAATGCTCATGTCAGTTTTTTTTATCCAGGTGTCCTTTAAATGCGGAATTTTACACTTATTCTATTGATGATCCTGAATGTGTTATTGACATGGTTGATGGTTTAGTGGTGTTGAATGGAGCAATCAACAACTCTGAATAGTTGGATTGTGCTAAATGTGATCATTTACAGATTGTAATTAAAAGACATATTATTAATGGCTGGCCTGAAGAAAGAAACTTAGAGGAAGGTTTATGCTAGTTTTACAAAGTAAAAGATGGTCTCACTATTGAAAATGATTTTGTTAAGAAGGGAAATTTGTTAATTCCTCCTGGAACGCTCAAATTAAGATTGTTAGATTTTGCTCACCAAGGTCATCTTGGTATGACCGGCACCAAAAGGCATTTGTGTCTTTAATATTGGTGGCCAGGAATGGATGTTGATGTGGAGAACTTTGTGGGATGATGTGTTAGTTGTTCTGAGGCCGATAAATCTTTGAAATTTCGCAACACTCCCGTTTATCCGGTTGAATTCCCCAAGGGCCCTTGGGAAACGTTAGGGATGGACTTTATTGGTCCAATGTATAATCTAAAAAATGACATGAAATTTGCACCAGTCATTGTTGACTATTTCTCCAAGTGGGTAGAGTGTAAGTTTTGACCTGAACCTACCACTTCGACAGTGATTAGTATGCTTAATGATTTGTTTTGTAGAGATGGAATTCCTAAATATCTTGTGTCAGATAATGGTGTCCAATTTAAATCTCATTTAATGCAAAACTGTTTAACCAATATGGGCATCAAACACTTAACTGTGGCTCTCAATAGCCCCCAAGGAAATGGCATGGTGGAGAGAGTAAATAGGATGTTGAAACAAACTATTCAGTTAGCTTCCATTCAGGGGGAGTCTGTTCTTGAAGCTGTCCAAGAAAGGTATGGAGTTACCATAATACTCCACACTCCTCAACGAGTATGCCTCCTTTTGTTCTTCTTAAAGGGCGTTTTTGTTCTTCTAAACTCAGTCCCAATTGGGTTTTAGATCAGACTAAATGTTCTGACAAGATTCCTGATATCAAACAGATATGTGATTCTGTGGGAAGAGCTCAATTTAAAATGAAACAAGTGAATGATATCAAAAAGAAAGTGAAAGTTGTACAACTATTGCAGTCAGTGATTTTATCAAAGTTAAAAGACCAGCTGGAAATAAGAGTCTTAAGTCTAAATTTTATCTTATGACTCATATTATTAAAATTTCCAAGCATGCAGTTTTGGTTGAAAATGGTAAATGGTGGAGTAAGAGGAATGTGGTTCTTGTTAAAAACAATGTTCATGAAAATAAGGTAATTGAGACACCTTGTAATTATTCTGGTTTATCGCTACCAGGTAGTTCTTCTTACAGTTATTCCAATGAATTGCTTATTCACCAATCGGGTGGTGGTGACGCCACATTTTCACATGAAAATTGTTTTGATTCCAATGTTGCAATTTTGTGGTTACTAATGATAATAATCCTTGTGGGGTAGCAATTTCTTCTAGGGAGAGTAAAAGAAGATTACGTGCTACCTACTATCTGAATGATTACGTGTTGCAATAAGGGTATTTGTTTTCCTTTTGCAGGCCAATTTTATTTTATTTGTTTTGTTTTTGTTCTTGGTGTTAGAGGGGAAGATGTGTTGTATTCCATATTCCATATCTATGGTTACTCTGTTTCATTCTAAATAGCATTAGACTGTATTAAGGGTTCCTGCTGACGGTTGTTGGTCAGTTGCTGGAAGACCTCCGATGTAGGCTGGCATGTTGAGTTAATGCTGTATACTTCTGGAGAATAAAAGATAAGTATGGGCGGAAAATTTGTTCTGCTCGTGGAATTTGCAGAATTTCTGCGATTTTGCGATCCGCGAATCGCGCGAAATCGTAGCAAAATCCACGAATTCGCGAGCTGGAAGAATTTTGCTCAGGAAGCACTTACAGGGTTACAGCAGGTGCCCAAGTTGAAGCTAATTTCTTTGTAACCATTTACAAAATGGTTACAAAGAAATTAACTTCAACTTGGTCACCTGCTGTAACCCTGTAAGTGCTTCCTGAGCGGCGCCTCGTTGCCTACTTGCAACTATTCTCCGACCCTGCTCTGACCCTCGAAGCAGGGTCTGAGAATAGTTACAAGTAGACAACGAGGCTCTGTGAACAGGAAGCACTTACAGATATAGATAAAGCAGGCGCCCGAGTTGAAGGTCAAATTCAGTAACTCCTTAATCAGCCCCAAAAAATTGTGCGCTTTGGCTGGGCAGGTCTGCTTTCTCCCCATATCTACAGTCAAACATTAGCTATGATGCTTGAAGGAGGCCTTTGCATCCTTGACTTTCACGAGTGCAATCCCCGTGCAGTTCCTGTAACCAGTAGCTTCTTTCTCCCCATCTGCTGCTCTGATCAGTGCCTGACCTTTTAGACACACAAGAGGCATGTGAATTCGCAAAGAAGCCCCCCCCCCGTTTGCCCCCCCACACACACTAGCGGTGTGCACAGTCTTCCCGCCCTTTACCCACTATGATGGACAGCTCACTCGAGGGACCCCGGCGCCCTTCGGCGCGATGGCAAAGTTGATCAGCCCCAAAAAATTGTGCGCTTTGTCGAGGCTGGGCAGGTGTGCTTTCTCCCCATATCTACAGTCGAAAATTAGCTATGATGCTTGAAGGAGGCCTTTGCATCCTTGACTTTCACGAGTGCAATCCCCGTGCAGTTCCTGTAACCAGTAGCTTCTTTCTCCCCATCTGCTGCTCTGATCGGTGCCTGATCTTTTATACACCCAAGAGGCATGTGAACTCGCAAGGAAGCCCCCCAGCCCCCCCCACACACTGGCGGTGTGCACCGTTTTCCCTCCCTTTACCCACTATGATGGACAGCTCACTCAAGGGACCCCGGCGCCCTTCGGCGCGATGGCAAAGATAATCAGCCCCAACAAATTGTGCGCTTTGTCAAGGCTGGGCAGGTGTGCTTTCTCCCCATATCTACAGTCGAAAATTAGCTATAGTGCTTGATGGAGGCCTTTGCATCCTTGACTTTCACGAGTGCAATCCCCGTGCAGTTCCTGTAACCAGTAGCTTCTTTCTCCCCATCTGCTGCTCTAATCGGTGCCTGACCTTTTATACACACAAGAGACATGTGAACTTGCAAAGAAGCCCCCCGTTTGCCCCCCACACACTAGCGGTGTGCCACCGTCTTCCCACCCTTTACACACTATGATGGACAGCTCACTCGAGGGTCCACGGCGCCCTTCAGTGCAATGGCAAAGTTATACACACATGGTCACTGGAGGCAACTCTTCTGGTCCTACGCAGCTGTAGTGCAGGAAAAGCACTATACATTTACCCAAAGAGGTAGCACTTACCCATTAGCCAGTAGAAAGTACTCCAGTTAAGTATGGTGCAAAATCGCAAATAAATCTGCGATTTCGCTGGGAAATTCGCAAATTCGCGGATTTGTTTGCGAATTTGCGAACCGCTGATTCGCAAAATTCGTCCATACTTAATAAAAGATATAGACACCTACTCAACTATCTCCTGGACTTATTCACAAGAGCTACACTACAATTTGTCATAATTTTTGACACCAAACAGATTAGACGAATGGCATATGATATAATTTTTCAGCAGAATCAATCAGGTCCATAGCTTGTATTGTTGGTTTGTCACCACAACCAACTCTTTCCTAATGAATTTTCCGTAAGCTTACCCACAAGGCAACCCTCAAACATACAGTCAGAAAAATATAAATATTCACAAATTTACAGATAGTGAAACAATATTCAACTCCCCCTAAGAGGAAATAATAAGTATTATCAAAGTGCATATCTTATGCATTTAGGGTTTATAAAAGGGGGAAAACAACACTTGTCTACTACATTAATCTGTCAAAATCCATGTAATGCAATATCTGTCTAAACCCTTTAACACTCCACCATTAAAGACTATTCATGTTAACATACATTTTTACAATGAATAAGTCAGGTCTACATAGATTATCGTAATTTGTATAATAAAAATGATAGACCTGTGGCATCTGATAGAACATTTTCTAATAAACCAATTAGGTCTATTACCTTTCGCACCAGATGGTCTCCACATCCTAAGCAAGTCTGCTGTGATCGGCATAATCTTTAATCATAAAATTACAGCTATGTGTAAAAATATACAACCCTTCCTAAACCAGCATAAAAGGCTTCTCACATCCAAATTTTACACCTGGAGGGTTTTTCACATGGTTTAGCCAACACCAAAACCCTTGCCTACTACAACAATCTCTGAGATTCCCTGCAAATAGTACCTGCCTACAATCCTGATCCAAGTATAATAACAATTCACCCTTCACAGCTCATTGGTTTTTAATGTATGCTTTTCTCAATAAAAGAGCAAGGACTGCTGCCTCTCATAATGAACATCACTATAGTCTTGATCAATGGCTTACCACCATAACCAGCTCAGTCCTGATGTGTTGAGTTTGAGCTTTCCCACAAGGCAAAAAATTGCTATACAAGTATTCTTTTCCAGCAGAAGCACACAAGGTATGTTCAATCAAAATCTGTACTCAAGAAAAACAAGATTTGTGTGGAGCTAAAACCTCTCCCTCAATAGAACTTCTTAAGGCCCTTTTTAGGTTGATTATATAAAGTATGACAATCGCTGCTCTGTCAAAAGGAACATGGCCTCCTGTGGCCCCCTGCTTTCCCTTACATCCCCCATCGGCAAAAGAAAAAGCCTGTTCAACATTTATCATCTGATACAAATAGGTGCTGAATGTTTGCTGATTCACCCCAAAGGATGAGAAACATGGGAATTGGATTTGGTATTTCCAGGTATGCACCTAATTGCCCAGTCTGGGGAAAATACCTCACATTCCCTGTTATTTCATGCCGAGATACCACGCAATATTGTTAGTTCATGTCCTGATTATTCCCAAAAGAGATAATGGGGAACTCGTAATTGGGCCGTATATAGTTTGGAGCTCCGCTGTGCACTTTGTGGAACAAGGGGTTCTGTCAAATGAGTACTGTTGGTGTGATATACATGTTCTGCCTACTGATATCTCTTTATTTGTTCAAAAATTGCCTTCCCCTGGCTACAGTTCTACGTATACTTCATCAAATAAATGCACAACAAACATGGAATTATTTAGAGAGGTTTGTAATTTCAGAACCATATCTCGTCTGGTACATTCAAATGATACAAAACGGCCTTTGAGAATGTTAAATGAAGATGTTCATGTCTTTGCTCCTACTTCCATGAATATCAAGGCACATCAAGCACACAGTACGGTAAGGTGAATTGGAAAGTTAATGACTTGCTATATAGTTCCTCATTGGTCTCAGAGAATTAAAATGTGAGATTTGAAATTAAAAGAGTACACACCTTCAGTCTATACCCATCTCTAGAGCTAACTCCTAAACAAAACCTGTCCTAGTTAAGTGCTCGCTTGTGCATCCTCATTATGCTTGCTCTATAGAAACTGCATTTAAGGAATGTGTCTCATATTCTAACAGCAAAAGTGAAAGGGAGCGTGCTCTCGCCCCCGAAACAATCGCACAGCTAATGATGCCATCGTGGCAATAATGTGTTCATTCATGATATTGAAAAATTATCAGTGTACTCATAGTATTCCATAGTTTCTCATTGCATTTTCCAAATTTGAGTTCAAATCCACACACGGAGTGTTCATGCCATTTCCCAAACTTCTAATGTTCTGACTGTGTCCGTCCAGACCTCTTGAAAGAACATGACTGAAGCATAATTCAATTCAGGCAGCGTTTATTCCAAAACAAACCCAATGCATTTCGTGCATCATTGCACTTCTTCAGGGGTCACTGTAATTAATCATAGAAACACGCAATTACCAATTGTGAACTTCGCTATGATTTGCTATCTTATAAATCTATGCCAATTGTTAAAATATACCATTGTTTGTCCAAAAATTAAATATTTCATTAGTAAAAAATTACATTGTACTGGTAAAACGACAAATTTCACATTGGGCCACAGCTTTCCATTCAGTATCTGAGTTCCCCCATCTGTACATAACATCTCTGTATTCCCTATTTGGCAACCTGCGACCTGCCCTATTTTTTTTAACAGTATCCCGCCGATTTTTAACCTTGTATTTTCACCTCCTTTCCACCATCTATTTGCTTACTACTCACTCTACATTGCTATATTTAACGATTTCACGTTTGTCTTCCCTCATTATGTTACACCTCAATCTCGTACTCAATCTTTACCCTTCCATAACACTGTGACTAGCAATTTAGTCCATATCTGCCGTATACTGATAAAAACCTGCCATTCTCGCTGCTGCTTCCGGTCCCTCGCTTACACGTCCCACAATCCCTCTCTTACTTAGCCTGTGTTTCAAAGCACCCCATTGGCCCACTGATTCAAATCTGCCGCCAACCTCGCGTTCCACTTAATTATTCAGGTGCATTTTCTGCTAAAAAAACTCTGTTGCCCATGATGCAATTCGATTAGGCTCAACCGGCATATGTGAGTAACATTGCTGTGATCCGATAGTAAATCACAATGTGAAACCGCATATTTAACATAAATTTTTGACTTTCGTTCCATGAATATTACAAAATCATTTCTAATCGTTTTAAACACTGTCTATAATGAACCACGATGTTAATCCTTGTGTGTGGACTCATACGTTATTTCCAGTCTCTGTCTTTTAATCCTTCTTTACCGGCGGGTGCAATCCTGATGCTGGGCATCAATTACATAACATCACATTAGGGACAGGATGCACACCTCGTTTCTCATTTTTAGCATAACTGTTCAGTATTATTCATTGAATGCGTGCAGATTGAGTATAGTGCCATGCCCACACAGCACTGAGGTAAACAACAAAATTGAAAGGGAGCGTGCTCTCGCCCCCGAAACAATCGCACAGCTAATGATGCCATCGTGGCAATAATGTGTTCATTCATGATATTGAAAAATTATCAGTGTACTCATAGTATTCCAAAGTTTCTCATTGCATTTTCCAAATTTGAGTTCAAATCCACACACGGAGTGTTCATGCCATTTCCCAAACTTCTAATGTTCTGACTGTGTCCGTCCAGACCTCTTGAAAGAACATGACTGAAGCATAATTCAATTCAGGCAGCGTTTATTCCAAAACAAACCCAATGCATTTCGTGCATCATTGCACTTCTTCAGGGGTCACTGTAATTAATCATAGAAACACGCAATTACCAATTGTGAACTTCGCTATGATTTGCTATCTCATAAATCTATGCCAATTGTTAAAATATACCATTGTTTGTCCAAAAATTAAATATTTCATTAGTAAAAAATTACATTGTACTGGTAAAACGACAAATTTCACATTGGGCCACAGCTTCCCATTCAGTATCTGAGTTCCCCCATCTGTACATAACATCTCTGTATTCCCTATTTGGCAACCTGCGACCTGCCCTATTTTTTTTAACAGTATCCCGCCGATTTTTAACCTTGTATTTTCACCTCCTTTCCACCATCTATTTGCTTACTACTCACTCTACATTGCTATATTTAACGATTTCACGTTTGTCTTCCCTCATTATGTTTACCTCAGTGCTGTGTGGGCATGGCACTATACTCAATCTGCACGCATTCAATGAATAATACTGAACAGTTATGCTAAAAATGAGAAACGAGGTGTGCATCCTGTCCCTAATGTGATGTCATATTCTAACAGTACATGTCTGGTGTTTTTCTAAAATTACTTATATGTATAATCAGTTGTAATATTTTATTTATGGCACAAGGACACCAGCCCTTAAACCTAAAAATAAATATTGTTTACTCATCCTTTTTATTAAGTTGGGTCAAATGTTTCAGTGGCTCATAGCAAAACATCTTGCACTTTCTTCAGACCTTGGGCTCACTAATTACTCTCCAAAGTTAATGGAAATGATAAAAGTGGGTGGTGCTATGGCACAGTACCTCATCATGACCTCATTGGAGACATAGATTATAGCGTAAACTCTGTGTCCTGTCAGTGCAGAGCTACCAGATATGCACCAGTTATCGATATACTTAACCACATTGGTTGTCCACATGTTCCTGTGCAGCTATATTGCAGTTGCATATTTACCAGGACAAGGTGCCTAGGTTACCTTGTTGGCCTCAGTGCTATTCTATTTTATAACTATTTTGATTTGTTATTGCTGTGTCGCTATCTCAATTGTTTACATGAGGAAATTCATCATAAGCATGAGACATGGTCAATTTCACTTTTGTGTATGCAATTTGCATGATTTAAATGGAATTTGAGATAATTATTAGCCACTTCATTGTATTTTTTTTATTTTATTCTTGAGTTATTGCTTTTTTAAAATATTGTAAACTGTTTTAGGGTATTCAAAATTGTAAGATACTTTTATGTTCATTATCTTCATTTTTACTCTAATGCGGATCTTGGTAAATATATTTTAAATCATATGAACAACACATGCTGAGTTGCAGTTATTATGTTTCAGTAAGCGACATAGTGAATTTAACAACAGATCCATATTTCTGTTGGTTTAGTATGTTAGCACAAATCATGTCCTCTTCAGGGTTGGGGGTCCCATGTGTCACAGAGTGGTCTATTTCTCTGTGGCTACAAGTGGAGCCAGGTAGATAGAGGCTATGGGTCTCATTTAGAGTTCAGCAGTTTCGAGCCAATAATCAAAAATTGGCAGATGTCCTTTCTGTTAGACTCTTTGTTCCCCGACGTGAGTCAAAGGTGGGGTACCAACTTTGTTTTCTAAGGTGAAGCCTCAGTTGGCTCTGCTATCAGAAATCTTCTGCAACAGTGCAGCTGGTGCAGGACTGCCACTACCATTGCATCGGAAGGCTCACCCTGTTTACAGCACATCAACACAGGGCGTGGATTGGTGCCACTTCAAGGTGGTTGGAATGTGAGGAGCTCTGTAAGTGGTCGAGGGAAAATATCAGACAGATTTTATTAAACACAAGACAAACCACTACTTAACTGCCATGCAAAGTTGTGGGAACCTTACATCTTCCTACAGGCTTGTTTTTCTAAATGCGCGCATGATTTATATTCCTCAAATAAGGCGGGCGCACTGACGGAGATGTCGCGCCCACCATTTTGAATTCTATTTTTTAATTCTATTTGTGTTTCCACTGTCACACAGTTAACAAACTTCTAAAATCAAAGCTGCACAAATTACTTCTTTTCCAAATCTTCTACAAATGTGCTCAAAGTATACAGCAATGTATTTCTGGTCAGCATTGTGACTTTTTTCACTCAAGTTCTAGTCATTGCTTTACCATGAACAAATTGCAAAGTCTACCTGTCTTTTCCAACACTGCCCTTAAAATATTCCCTACTTTGCCTTATTGGAAGAACCTAAGGATTGAGGCTGCTACTATCTAATACAATTAGCACTTAATATAATGTCTCTGTTAATACTGCCAATTCGTTTTAAGTGCTCGAAAAAACATGGAAGGCACTGGTCAAGATTCAGCTTCGTCATCCACTGCGTCATCTAGTGGAAATGTCACAACTAATCTTTAAAATGGCTTACAAACAAAGCTCAAATACGACTCAGGCTACTAAACAATTAGAAAAAGACCCTCCATCTCCCATCAAATCCTCTAAAGTTATTTCAATTGAGCTCTTGCTTGAGGAAATCCGTGCTCCTAAACCACATATGGATGAAACAAATAATACATTGCAAATTTTTAATGAAAATTATTCTCTTTTGGATAACAGGGTTATTCATGTAGAGCAAAGAGTTACTGACCTTGAGGATACCATTCTGACTTTTCAACTCTAAAATGTAAAGTGTCACAACTGAGAAAGCATGCTGAGGACTTAGAAATTCAAAATAGAAGAACCAACCGACATTTTTATGGCCTGCGGAATCCTTTCAGTCCATTCTCCCTAAGATTTTAGATCTTCCAGCTTTCCCATTATTGAATATACAGCGAGCGTATAATTGGGTCACTCTCAACAGCATCCTTCATCATCATAAAAGCCGAGAGGAGTCATCCTCTACTTCCTAGAATACATTGAGCTTCTTCAAGTTATCAGAGCTACTAATGCCAAAGGGTAATTTCTTGGTCTGGATCTCAGCTTGAATGTAAGATTTGAAGTTTCTATCCATGCCTGTTTAAGGTAACTTATAAGAACAAAGGCATGACATATGAGGATCCCATGGTATTGCAATGTTTTATAGATAATTGTAGAGAAGAGATGGATATCCCAAAAATGTCTTGAATTTGACTTACACTGTTCACTGTGGCTACTTTGAGATAACTCATGATAATGTAGTCAGATGTTACTGTTAATGTAATATATTCATCTTTTCCTTTCCTCACTGTGTGAACAGTCCTG
The DNA here is from genome assembly GCF_964263255.1 of Lissotriton vulgaris. Classification (NCBI taxonomy): domain Eukaryota; kingdom Metazoa; phylum Chordata; class Amphibia; order Caudata; family Salamandridae; genus Lissotriton; species Lissotriton vulgaris. The sequence goes on from NC_141694.1 coordinate 588,527,313, forward strand.
TTAATTTTTGTATTTTTATCTTCTCATTTCAGGTACTGTTTGACATGCACTGTGAAAATTGTGTCATTATTGTTTTATGTGGTCGGGTTTTCCCCTTGTCAGCTGTGCTGAGGTTCCAGTCACGTCATCTCCTTTATGTGATGTCACCACCCTCAACTGTTTGTGGGTTTTATAGGTATGTTCTTTTAGTAATTATTTCTTCTATGTTAGCTGTCTCTATCCTATCTCTATCCTTATCTGATCTCTCTCTTCTCTTTTTTCCTTCTTACTCCCTACTTGTTATACAATTGTTTAATCTTTTCCTTTTGATTTTTTTCACCTTCTTATCTTACTGCTCACACATGCCTTTATTTTGCCTTTCTGTTTCAGGTAAAGGTGAATGTTCAATTACGCTGTGCTATATCAAAAGTTATATATCATACTAAATGGAAATTTTTCATGTTCTTATTTATATTCTTTCTGTTCCTTTGTTCTGCCGCCAATTTTATTGTTATCATTCTTACTTATTTAAATGCAAATTACGTATATAATGTTAACTTTATAGAATCTGCTAAGGTCAGTTTAAATTGTTGTTTATAACTTTACATGTAATCGCATGGAATGTTAAAGAGTTAAATTGACCAATTAAGTGACAAAAAGTGCTAACACATTTAGCCAAATTAAATGCAGTTGTTGCTTTATTACAAGAAATGCATGTTGTTGATAAAGAAGTAAGAAAACTTGTTTGTAATTGTGTAGGTTATGCCTTCTCATCACTGGGAATGGGTAAACATAATGAGGTCGTTATCCTCTGTAAAAAAACAAAAATTTCGATGTTAAGTTGTGGTCACACGAAATAGACACGGAGGGTCGATGGCTTCTATTAAGCCTAATTGTTAATAAAATCCTGATAAATATTTTCAATGGTTATGCACCAACGTAGTTGGACAAATCCATCGGGCCCATCATTTTACATAAATTGATGTCTATTATGGATGACTATTCAATTTTTGGAGGGGATTGTAATCTTGTACAAGACCCATTTTAAGATCGCTCTTCCAAAACTACTTTTATTCCTTCTTCCATGCATAAACAATTCACTGCAACCATCAAACAGCATGCTCTTATAGATTCATGGAGATTTAGTAATCCCTGTCTACATGAATATCCTTTTTTACCCCTGTTCACTTCTCACAATATAGAATTGTTTATATGTTTGTCTCTAAAGCACTATCTTAGGGGGCGTGGCCAAGATGGCGAGGTGAGCAGTCGCACTCTCCGCGAGCTCCCGCGAACCTAGGCCCCTGAACCATACATTTTTGCAGATCTCCCCCCAGCCTGCTAGAGATTTACATCGGAGGTAGGGGAGCATCCGGTGGACCACCCCGGAGCACTGAACGATCCTGGAATACGCAGCGGCGGAGCCCCGGGAAAGCGGCCGAAGGCAGAGGCGGCGCAGAGGAGAGGCCGGGAACCCGGGCCCGCAAAGGAGACGGAGACATTGGGTCCGAGCCTGGGGCGGAACAGTGCAGTGCAGAACACCCAGCAGTGGGAGTGAGGCCCTGCCGAAATCCCCAGCGGAGCCCAGCAGTGAGGGGGCACCCGGAGACGGGAGGCGGCGGTGCCGAAGCACTTGACTCGGCATTGTGCCCCTACGCAAGGCCGGGGACGCGGCTTACCGGCGGGCCCCTGACCCATGAATTTTTGCAGATCTCCCCCCAGCCTAAAAGAGATTTACATCGGAGGTGAGGGAGCATCCAGCGGACCACCCCGGAGCACTGCACGATCCCGGAATACGTAGCAGCGACCCCGGGAGAGTGGCCAAAGGCAGAGGTGGCGCAGAGGTGAGGCGGGGACCTGGGGCCCGCACAGATGACGGAGACATAAAGTCCGGGCCAGGGGCAGAACAGTGCAGTGCAGACCGCCCAGCAGTGGGAGTGAGGCCCTGCCAAAATTCCCGGCGGAGCACAGCAGTGAGGGGGCAACAGGAGACAGGAGGCGGCGGTGCAGGAGCGCGTGACTCGGCATTGTGCCCCTACGCGAGGCCGGGGACGCGGCCTACCAGCGGAACGGCCCAAACCCCTAAAGGAAGGCTGAGCGGCAGCGGGCCTTGCTGAGGGCAAAGTGAAGGCAAATAGCCAACGACAAGGGAGATAGCAGTTTAGGGCAAGGTCCCTAGGAAACCACCGCTACACCGCCGGAAAGAGGTATTAGGCCCGGATCGGCCTTGCCGGGAGAACACGGCCCCTTCGGCGGACGGCCCGTGGGGCGGTCAGTCTTCGCAGCAGGGGGCCTGGGTGTAGGCTGAGCCCCCACAAAGCCAACTAGAACCCCTGGTGGAGGAGGTGCGCGGAGGCGGTCTGCCGAAACAGCCTGAGGCCTGGGAGAGAGCATACCGGACATTACCGACCGAGAGGCTGCGGCCCGGATCGGACCGGGGAGGCCTATTGGTCTATTGGCCGCAGGGACGACCGGAAAAAGATCGCGGCTGGGCCAGTGAGTCCTTGGGAGCCAGAGATGGGACTTGCCTGAGAGTGGCAGACACCCAGTGTACCTGGTACCTGATGAGACAGCGACAGCCGTAATTGTTAGGAGGGCGGTGGTGAGGCACAGATGCACTAACTGGACGAGCCCTACCGCGACCGCCCTGAGGCTGGTGATGGCCGCCGACCTGTGACTGGGAACGGGGAGCGAACTGAGGGACCTGAGGCAGAGGTAGACGGACCGCTGTGCCCATCGAAGGAGGTAGGCCGAGCCTTGGCAACATAAGGAGTGGACTCCCCGGCCTGAACTTTGCTGACCATTGAAGCTCCCCAACAGCTCGACAGGACTCTAGCCAAGAGGTTCCTGCTTATAAGATGGCTGGCAACAGAGGGGGCAAGAAGGGGAAATGAACGCTGCCAGAAATGCTGAACAGGGGTCCAGTGAAACAGGACAAGGGGCAGCACTCACCGGGTCCCTCGAGAAGCTCGCAAGAGGCGAGCGGTGGGGAGCCACCGGTCACCAGATCCTTGCTGGAATCTCTTTTCAGTTCTCTTAGGGATGACTTCCAGACGCTGAAGCATGTGGTGGCCGGAGAGGTTCGGGAGGTGCGGAGAGAAGTCGATTGCCTTGGCGAAAGGGTGGCTACCATGGAGGAGCGGGGCACACAAGGGATGAGGAAATCGTGCAGCTGCAGCAGGAGGTACTACGCTTGAGGGATGAACAACTTGACCTTCAGGCGCACAATGAAGACCTCGAAAACCGGTCCCGCCGGAACAACATCCGGGTCCGGGGGGTACCTCCTAAAGAAGAGGGTGAGGACACTGTTGGGTACCTGCAGGCCCTGTTCAGGGAGGTACTAGGTGAGCCGGAGGACTTCCCTATCAGAATTGACAGAGCGCATAGAGTGGGCCTGATGCGTCGGGCTTCAGCGCCACCGCCTGATATCTTGGCCTTCCTGCCTGACTTTCCGCTGAAGGAACGGATCCTCCGTAAGGCGCGAAAGCAGCAGTCGTTGCGCTTCCGGGGGCACCCGGTTGCTCTCTTCCAGGATCTGTCGGCAATCACGCTCCAGAAACGCAAAGCATTCAAAATAGCGACGGACTTTTTGCGAGACCATGGAACGCAATACTCCTGGGGCCACTCTTTCCATCTCATCTTCCGGTGGAACAGCACCCTGCACCAGCTTCGCTCCCTCCAGTATACCTGCGGGGTACTGGGAATCACCGCGACGGACGAAGACGCGCCCACGCCACGTCGAAGACGCACCACCAGAGACGGCTGGCAGAGGGTCTCTGAACGTCGATCCTCTGCATCCTCTGCTCGACCGGACTCACCTACCATCCGAGCGGAAATGGACAACACAGTGCGGGAGGTGGCCAGGGACACGGACTCTTGTGACGTTGCGCTGACGGTGTTGTCTTTATTAGAGAGTTTACAAGCGGATATCTGTCTTCTTCAAGAAACCCACTTGCTGCCCCGTGACTGCCATAGGCTGCGTTCCCATAAATTTCCAACACAATTTTTCTCTTCCAGCAACACTAAGACTGTGGGGGTGGCGATTCTGGTGGCCCAACATTTCCGGGGGGAAGTCCTCCACAAACAGGCAGAACACAAAGGCAGGCTGCTTGCTTACAGGTTTAGGATTGGGGGGGTTGTCTTCACGATTGGGTCCCTGTATAGCCCTAATGAACAACAGGAGCGCTTCTTACGGTTAGCACTGGTGGACGTCACGGCCTCGCAGGACAGGCACATTGTCATTGGAGGTGACTTCAATATGGTCTTCGACTCCGCTCTAGACAGGTCCGCACAACGTTCTCTGCAAGTAGGGGAGTTCTCGGCCGGATGCAAGGCGCAGATGGCAGAGGTGGACCTCCATGATCTCTGGCGTTGCACGCACCCCAATGACAGGGGATATTCATATTACTCCCACACACATAAAACGTACGCGAGACTGTGGCCGACTGCTGGCGAACCGGCTCCGCGTGACGCACCAACGGCAGATGGTGAAGGAGGTCTCTGACCCCTCAGGGGTCATGGTTATGGAGGATACTCATATCGCCGAAACCTTCCGCAGGTTTTACGCAGATCTTTATGCCGGAGATCCCCCGGATGAACCTGCGACAGCGGCGTACTTGGCCTCGGTCACCCTCCCTTCTTTAGCCCCCTCGCAGGCTGAGTATCTAGACAGGGATATTCGGGTCGAGGAAGTGATCTCCGCCATTGCCAAACTTAAGCATGGGAAAGCTCCGGGGCCGGATGGATTTATGTCCCTCTTCTATAAAACGTTTTGCACGTCGCTGGCTCCGCTCCTCACCCGACTATTTAACTCGTTCGCTGACCCGGGTGCCATCCCGCCTGACCTTTTACGGGCCTCTCTCACGGTCATCCCCAAGCCGGGGAAGGACCGGACGCAATGTGGCTCATACAGGCCGATATCTCTTTTAAATATAGATCTTAAGCTGTACACAGGAATTCTCGCTGCCCGATTGGCCCCCCATCTACCGGGACTTATAGAACCGGACCAGGCGGGATTTGTTCCCGGACGGCAGACGGTGGACAACACCAAGAGGATTGTTCACCTCATAGAGAAGGCCTCCCGAATACCCGGAGAGAGAATGATGTTAGCGGTGGGCACCGAAAAAGCATTCGACTGAGTACATTGGCCTTACCTAGAACAGGTCCTGCTGAAAGTGGGTATAGGAGAAAAATTTCGATCCATGATCTTTAATTGCTATAAATTCCCGACAGGGGTCGTACGGGTGAATGGTCACAGTTTGCGGAGTTTTGACATAGAGAGGGGCACGAGGCAGGGGTGTCTGCTTTCGCCCCTGCTTTTTGCCCTATATATGGAGCCCTTTGCCCAGTGGATACGTACCAATCCGGAGGCAACGGGGGTGAGGTTTGGGGGCTTCACTCACACCATAAGCCTCTATGCAGACAATGTCATACTGTCGCTGGACAGCTACCGGACTGCCCTCCCGGCGTGCATTGGGGAGCTAAACTCCTTTGCTGCGGTAGCGGGCTTCAAGATGAACATGGAGAAATCGGTGGCCCTGGACGTGTCCCTCGCTCCGGCCACACGATCTTACTTACAAGCCTGTTTCCTATTCTCTGGTCATCGGATCTGGTGCCTTATTTGGGGATCCAGCTGGCTCTCACCCTACCAGCGATGATGGCGGCTAACTACACCACCTTAGGCAGGAAGATCCGGGAGGAACTCGGACGGTGGACTCGCAGCACCCTTTCTTGGTTAGGCAGAATAGCTGCGGTTAAAATGACGATATTACCCCAGATTCTGTACCTGTTCAGGGCCCTACCACTCCAGCCGCTCACGGGGTGGATTCAACAGACACAGGCAGATCTTGCGCGTTTTATTTGGCAGGGTAGGAAACCTAGAATGAAGAAGACACTCTCTATGCTGGCCCCCGAGGACGGGGGACTAGAGATACCAGATCTCCGCAAATACTTTCAGGCTGCACAGCTGCGTTATCTGGTGGAGTGGAGTAGGTGGGAATCGGACAAGCACTGGCTCTTCCAGGATCAGGCAGTGGCGGGCCGGCCCCTGCAGGTAGTACCATTCCTGCGTCGAGCTCATCGCCCTGCAAATTTGTATGCTTCCGTTGTCACCAGGGTGCCCCTGCGGGTCTGGGATTCCACCAACATCTCTCACAATCTCACTACATTCCCTTCGCCACTCACGCCGCTGGTTGACAACCCGGACTTTACTCCGGGGATGGAAAAAGGGGCCTTTACCCACTGGCGAGCGGCCGGGTGTCGTGCCCTGTGTCATGTGTACGACCCGGAGGGTGTCATCCCCTTCCTGCGCTTTAGACAAGTGCATTCATTCCCAGAGACCGAAAGACTCCGCTATATGCAGGTCCGCCACTGGGCACTGCACCCACAAGTACGGGAAACAGCTGATAGGCGGCTACTCCCTTATGAGAAGTGGCTTACCGACCTCAATAAGCTACTGCAACCGCCTTCCTCACACTTCTACAACCCCGGGAGGGAACGCTGGGAACGGGAATTAGGCAGGACTCTGAGCCACAAAGAATGGGAGCAGATTTCATACAGGGCACGGCACTCGGCATACCATATGGGACTCACCGAGACACTGACCAAGGTCTCTACCTATTGGTATTATATGCCGGAACGTGTACATGAAATGGACCGTACTAAGGACAACACCTGTTGGAGGGGATGCGGGCAAGTAGGCACATTGACACACATTTTATGGGGCTGCCCACTCCTAGACACTTACTGGAAAGAAGTGATAGATGATATTGACTCCCATTTCGACACTGAACTGCCACGCTTCCCAGCATACATATTGTTAGGACTCCCGAACAGGCTGATGTATCCTCTTAGATCTCGCAGAGGCAGACAGATAGCTATTGCAATAGGCTCAGCAGTACAGAACATCCTCCTACACTGGTGCACCACCACGCTCCCCTCTTTAACAGGCTGGCTCCATATACTGTGGCATGTGTTGGGAATGGAGAAACTATCGCTCACAGTAGCAGGGGATATGGAACAATTTGACGACCTTTGGCAGCCGTTCCGGTCCCTGCTGCTCACTGAATTCAGGGAAATCACCTGCCCAAGATACCTCCGCCTCTTAAGGTTTACGACGCCCGATGAGTCGATCTCTTAAATAGACACTGGGATGGGTTCTTCCACTACAGGGTGGCCAGAATGGACGGCAAGGAATAGACCTGTGCACTGGACGATGGGGGTGGGGGGTGGGGTAGGGGGATCGGGAAGTTGGAGTACTGGGGGGAGTTTGGGGGGGATTATTATTTTATAGCAACATTGCCTGTCTTTATGTGTCACTGCGGACTAGTCTTCAACTGAGATGTTCCTTGCAGAGACTTATGCTGAGAGTGCGGCTCTAGCCGCAGTGACGTGACACTTTATGCGCTTTGTGTGTTTTGTTTATTTGTGTTGCACTAATAAAATGCTTTAAACCTAAAGCACTATCTCAACATATCTTGCATGCAGATATTGGGACCATCTTAATTTCGGATCATGCTCCAGTCACTTTAGATTTAGAGTTGCTTCCTGACGCTCCCAAAGTAAAATGTTGGCGTTATAATACTTCTCTTTTATTAGACATTAATTTTACTCAATATTTTATCAATGAATACTTCCTTTTAAATGAATCTCTAGAAATCTCTTTCCAGGCTGTCTGGGATACTTTTAAAACTGCCTAACAAGTCTTTATGTCTCTAATAAAAATATATAAAAAATGCAATAAAGCTTGAGGCATTATGAATCATATTAAATCATTAGAACACTATTATTTTACATCTATATCCAAACCATGGCGCCGATTAGGATGGCGGACGGATGCATGACCACTGGGCTGGAGGCGGCGGAAAATGCACCTCATCGTCCGCCAGGAGCGGGCCTTCCGTCTGCCATATTAGGAAGGGGAACTGGGCACATTTACCATCCGCCGCGTAAAAACGTGATCCGCCGTGGGAACACACCAGACACCACGGCGGACGGAGCCAATCCAGGCTCCCCGCCATTCGGAATGACGTCCCGACCGTCTGCAATATTACGATGTTGCAAACAAACCAGAACACTGCAGTGGAAACACCTCCATCTCATAGACGGCGGAAGCACCACAACGGAGAGGGAAAGCATTGCTATGAGACCTACCGCACGGACCCGACCGCCATGGACCCACCCCTAGTGGGTGTGGACCCTTGCCTGTCAGGTTTTCCACCAGGTGGGTGTGTTTTTGATGTGGGTTATTGCGGGAGGGGTGTGTTCATGGTAGGTTTGGGTCCTGATTTGCTGGATTGCATGGTACGTTGCGCCCGCCCTTTTTTTTGCAGTCTGACCGCTGCGTGGATTAGCTTTGGCCCTTCCACTGATACTTACATTTGTCGATGTTATTTTCTGCTAAGGTCGTGGAGGGTGATTCTTTATGTTGCACTGGCGGTGTTATCCTAATTGTGCAGCCGGTCACTCCGCTGCACTGTCGGCGGTTGGGCCTGTTACTGCGGCCACTCCGTCTGCTGCAGTCGGTTTTTCAATGGTTCCGTCTGCGGTCGGTGGTCTTTGGAGACATCCGTCCGCCGCGGTCGGGTTTTGCTGGAGGGGAATCCTAATAGCGCCGCCGGTTTACCCACGGTGTGGTTGGATGGTCATTTCCCACGAGACTGGCGGTCTGGACGCTTTCCGTCCGTCATCCTCATCGGCCCCTATGTTTGTATGAATTGATTAAAGCTAAATTTCAATTCAACAGAATTTCTACTGAGAATGCTGCTTCTTACCTTCTCAAATAAAGTGCTAACTACTGTGGAATACAAAATAAAGAAGGCAAACTATTTTAACACCATCACTGCTGCAGCAATTCATCCCGGATGCTGCACTTTCTGAAATCCCATTGTTCATGACGAGCTCAGCTCGTCATGAGCACACGAGCAGTGTACTGCATGACGAGCTGAGCTCGTCATGAGCATCGAAGGTGTTAAAGTAAAAAAGAATAAGTTAAAATCGAAACAATCTTACATGATGGCACAACTCCAGTAGGTAAATATAATGAGCTCTTAGCAGATTTTTCTAATTATTACAAGGCCATTTATACTCCAGAAATTCACCCAGCTCAGATTAATATTGATCAATACCTACCCTCTATTCATAAAGAATTTGATTCAAACACAGATTTTTCTTCTCTTTAGGCTGATATTTCCCTTCAGGACATTCACATCACAATTAACTCTAATAAAAAAGGTAAGGCTCCTGAACCGGATGGTTTTTGTATTAAATTTGACATTAATTTTTCAAAGGTACTAATACCCAAATTACGTAAGCCTTTTTTGCATTTTTTTACCATGATCAAATCAGCTTCTGGTACCTTTCAAGACACTGTAATCTGTGTTATTCCTAAAGAGAATAAAGACCCTATACTATGAAAAAAATATCAATCAATATCCCTTGTCATTCTGACTATAACTTTTTGCTAAAATCCATGCTTTTCATTTGGACCCCTCTCTTTCCAGTTTAGTTGGTAAAGAGCAGTCCGGTTTCATTACGTGCAGACATCTTTCAGATGATACTAGAGTCTTTTTCAGCATCTTAAGCAAATCAAAAATATACTCACACTCATTAGAAGCTTTATCTCTGGATGCCAAAAAAGCTTTTGACTGAGTACACTGGATTTGTCTTTTCTCTACTCTTTCTTGGTTTGTATTTGGACACACGTTTATAAACCTAATTTCTGTCTTATAGTCTTATCCGAAAGCATCTGTTTTTGTTAATGGTTTAATTTCTTCTCCTTTTCCTCTACACAGAGGAGTGAGGCAGGGTTGTCCTCTCTCACCTCTTCTTATTATCCTGTACTTGAAACTTTTTTGTCTTACATCCGACAAAATAGCAACATACAAGGCTTTAAATATGGGGATTAGCACATTACATGTTCAGTGTCTGCTGATGATATTCTTTTACACATGTCCTCTCCTGATTTCTCCCTGCACCCTTTCCTAGACATGGTGTCCGTTTTTATGGTCCTTTTGGGCTGTAAGCTTGATGTTGACAAGTATGAAATCCTTCAGGCTAATAAATGGTGTTTTAGTATAAATTCTCATCTTCAGGTTTTCTTGGAACACAACAAATAAATAAAATATTTAGGTCTCTGGTTCACTAATGCCATCAAAGACTCTGTATCTATTAATTCCACTACTCTTCTTTCCACCCTAAACACCCTCATGACGACATGATGGAATCCACTGTTTCTCTCATGTTGGGGAAGACTGAACTCTAGAAAAAATATATTAGTCCCTATAATAATTTTCTATCTCTGCAATTCCAACCAATATCCTATCTTTTGTTGTAAAAATAGTATATTCTATCTTAACAGGTTTCTATAGAATAATAAAAAACCTCTAGGTCTCTCATCAAGCTTCATCATAGTACGCAACAAGGGGGAGTCAATTTCCCCAATTGTCCAATCTTATCACACTGCTTTCTTTTTAACTACTCGACCCACTTCTACAATGAACATGGCTTTATTTACCCCTTTATTTTGTCAGAAGTTTTGTTTTTTACCCACCCCCTTCCTACATGTCACTACCCATTCTCAAAAACTCTTGTAGGGTTGCACCCCATTTTCACCTCTAATCTATCCACTTTAGACCAATTTCTACAATCTTCTATTTGGTTGAAAAAGCCCATTAAAATTAATAATAGATCTATATTTTGGAAATATGGGTGGGAAAAAAGTTTGTTATGGACTCATCAGTTAATGCATAACTGCTCGCTGTGTTTTGATTTTAAATTACACTTCGCTCGATCTTATTTTAAAAATTGAATGTTGACATTAACACTGTGTTTTTTAAATTGAATCAAAAGCACGTTTGCACTTTTACCTACCTGCCTGTGGTGCTAGTTGTCGCTCCTGCTACCCCGGTCCACCGCAAGCACTCGGCTTGATTGACGTGGAGTGTGCAGGGCGCTTCCTACTTCCGGGTTCCTTTGCCGGTGCAGGACAGGGATTGGTTAGAGGGGAGGGAGGCGGTGCTGAATGGTAGCGCGGCCCCTACAAAACTCTTAGATGCATAACACGCGCAGCGATGACGCGCAGCGAACGCGCCGATCCCGCGCCGAAGACCCGCCAAAGACAAGCCCGTCTGTGCCCGTCCGGGCCCAGACGGGCCCAGGGCGTGACACTCTGCCGAAATCTACTACCATGAGGCGCGCTTATGATCGCGATGAACTCTTGGCCCTTCGGCATGCTTTGCCTCAGAGAGCTGTTCCGCCTATACATCTCCATTCCCCCCTCCTAGCTGAGGGAGCTGTGAGGATTCACTCCGCTACTAAAGGGAAGAATGACCTGGTTGTAGGGCTACTGAATTGTAGATCCCTCCCACGTCATGCTATAGAAATCAACCTACTCATTCAGGATCTGGCATTAGATATCTTGTTTCTAACGGAAACATGGCTAACTCCCAGTTCCGATGCGGATATCGTGGAAGCTCTCCCACCGGGCTACCATATCTGTCAGGTGGACAGACCAGAGGGACGAGGGGGCGGCCTCGCTATTGTTTACAGGAGCCTGTTTGTTTGCAGGACGTATAGTGGCCAACTCTCGGATTGTGAGAGCTGTCACTTCGCCCTCAGGATATCCCCGACAACATCAATATCGGGTCTGCTGATTTACCGGCCCCCGGGCGCACTGGGTAATTTTGCGAACTCCCTGGTAGAATCAGTGACGGCCCTGGCCGCAGTGACGGCCAACTTCATGGTGCTGGGTGATCTCAATCTTCACTTCAATGAGTCCACTGACCAAACGGCGCAGGACCTCCAGAGCGACTTACAGGAGCGCGAGTTGGTCTTAATTAACGCCGGCCCCACCCACGAAAAGGGACACCTACTCGACCCGATGTTCTCTAACATTCCTCGCCTCACAGCTAAGCCGGCCCTTCCCCTCCCATGGTCAGACCATTTTCTGGTATCAGCTTTGTGGCAAATCGACCTACCACCCACAAGGACCAAACAGGCCTTCCTAGTGGACAGAGCCTGGGCCAGACTATCAGTCGATAACTGGACCTCTATACTGGAAAATTCGCCTCCCCCTCATGAGTCGGATCCCGTTAAGGCCGATGCCAACATCAACAGCTGGTTTTCTGCCTCTTTGGACGCTCTGATCCCTAAAAAGAGAGTTCCTAAGAGGGACAAACGAGTTGGCTCGGCTCCGTGGTACTCCGGAGAACTTCGCACCCTCAGGAAGGGATGTAAAAGGTTGGAGAGGTTATGGAGGACGAACTGGGAAGTCTCTAGGAGAGAAGAATATCGGGCTGCAATTAGGGGCTATAAGTCTGCCCTGCGACGCGCGAAAGCCCTATTCTTCGATGATCGCATTAAATCTGCTTCAAGCTCTTCTAGGGAGAGTTTCAAAGTGGTCAAAGAACTACTCAAAGTTCCCGAGCCGGATGTGGTGCATGACAAACAAAAAAGCACACAACAGGCTGAGTTCTTCCACACAAAAATTGAGAAGATCTTAATCTCTCTGCCCCAGCCGAACCCATCTCAGGACATTGCCAAGCAGGACGTGGGACCTCGGGCCAGAGAGATCCTTTTCCACATTGACACCTTTGGTCCAGTATCAGTGAGCGACGTTGCCAAAACCCTATCGTCGATTAAAAGTGGTTCTCCCATGGACCCGGTCCCCATGAAGTTTCTCAAGCAGGTAATAGCGTCTATTGTAGCTCCCATAACAGACCTTATGAACGCCTCTTTTGCTCAGGGTGTGGTGCCACCCACTTGGAAAATGGCGGTTGTTAAGGCTCTTTTAAAAAAGACCAATTTGGACCCCAACGATCTGTCGAGCTTTAGACCTATTTCGCTCCTGCCGGGCCTCGGCAAAATTGCTGAACGACTGGTCAACAGGCAGTTGTCAGCCTTTTTGGAGTCGAATGGACTCCTTCGACCATCACAAACTGGATTCCGCCCAGGTCAGGGCACAGACACGGCCCTCTTGGCAGTAGTCGAGGAGGCAAGATGCATCCTGGACTCAGGAGGGTCAGTGGCGGTGATCCTCCTGGACCTCAGCGCGGCGTTTGACACTGTGAACCATCAGGTGTTGATCCGACGGCTGGCTGAGGTAGGGGTCTCCGGGGTGGCCCTGCAGTGGCTGAGATCTTTTCTCTCGAATCGTTCCTACCAGGTGTGGGATGGCCCTGAGAGATCCAAATCAATTCCCCTCCAGTGTGGAGTGCCACAGGGCTCGTCATTGAGCCCCACACTATTTAATGTATATATGGCCCCCCTGGAGGACGTAGTATCCCCATATGACATCAAAATCGTCAGCTACGCCGACGATACGCAGCTAGTGGTTTCCTTATCACATCTGGCCGACAATCCTGACATCTTGAACTCCTGCCTGGCAGATGTTCACACTTGGATGGGAGGTTCCTCCCTTAAGTTAAACGGCTCAAAGACGGAAATACTGCTGCTGGGGAGTAAAACTACCCTTCTCCCGCCGCTTAGTTGGCCGGGATGTATGGGCGATCCCCCGGCCCCCAAAGATGCGATCAAAAGCCTTGGAGTCTGGCTGGAACCAGACTTGTCTTTCCGCACCCAAGCAAAGAAAACAGCAGGAGTATGTTATGCCCTACTCAGGTCGGCTCAGAAAATCTTCCCCCTACTACCGGTAACATCGAGGAAGCTGCTGATTCAGGGTCTCATAACATCGAGACTTGATTATTGCAACGCCATCTTTCTGGGCGCCCCTGAATCAACCTTTAAGACTCTTCAACAGGTCCAAAATGCAGCGGCAAGGCTGCTCATGGACATTCCGAGGACGCAATCTGCGAAACCGGCATTGAAGGCACTGCATTGGCTCCCCGTGCGGGAGAGAGTGACCTTTAAAGCACTCTGTACCGCTCATAAAATTTGTGCAGGCAAAGGTCCCCTTATTTTAAAAAATCTAGTGACTCCCTACAAAGCTGGCAGAACGCTGCGGTCAGACATGAAACATCTCTTGATGGTGCCTAGAGTCAAAAAGGCCCGCACTGGTGGGAGAAGATTCTCATTTAACACGGCAAAGCTTTGGAACTCGCTTCCCCAAAAACTTCGAGCTGAGCCCTGCACACTGCGTTTCCGCAAGGGTCTTAAAACCTTCCTGTTTCCGGCATAACGCCTCGATGCTGTCCCCTTTACCATCTGATGTTGTCTTTAAGCGCCGGGATGCCCTAGGGTAGCTGCGCGCTATATAAGATTTTAAATAAATAATCATTCATTGATGCCCTTCTCTCAAGCCAACGCTGTATTTTATTTTCCTAATTAATATATACTCAAATCCAAAATTTTAAGTTTAGTCCTTTTGGAAACCTATAATTCCCTCTGTTCTGCCACCCCTCGAATATCTATATCCTCACTCCTACAAAAATTGCTATCAACCTTTCCCTCTGCATTCAACATATATACACAACTTACGTCCATACCTGAACCCAGACAGAAAACATCACTGGAGGAATATATGACGTTTTTCCGCATACAAATACCCCGCATACCGTCACTCCGCAAAAATGATCCCGCAAATACTATCACTCCGCAAATTAACACAACGCAATCTTTTACAACGAATATGCCTTTATCACGCTAGCCTTTACAACGCAAAGGCATGCATGTTAAAGGTATACTCAATGTAAAAGTTTAAAAGGTAAGTAAGAGTACCCTGCAAAAATCACTAACCTACAATACACATAGACTACCCTACACTACATAAACACAACCCTAAAACCTAAAACACTACCCTACACTACACATACACTACCCTACACTACATAAACACGACCCTAAAACCTAAAACACTACCCTACACTACACATACACTACCCTACACTACACATACACTACCCTACACTACATAAACACAACCCTAAAACCAAATAACGCCCACCCCAGGCCCATTCCCCCTTACCTCTCTCTCCTCGTTGTTTCTTTTTCTTCTCGTATTTTCTTACTGCTTCTGCTTCCTGCATCACGTCCTTTCTCTGTCAGGGGCGGTGCACGCCGATGTGAGGAAACGGAAAAGCCCGATTCCTCACAACGACGTGGAGCGCCCAAATTCTTTTTTTTTACTTCGTATGTGCATTTACAATACATACCTTTACAACGATTTTCGTTGTAAAGGCATGCGTGATAAATGCACATGCGATGTAAAAAAATGCAGAGTAATGGTATGCGGGGTAGGGGACAATGTAGAGAAAAAGTATGCAGAGTCAAAGTCCGCGTAATAAAAACATTGTTATAAAGGATATTTACCCACTGGAGTCTCAATGGGAAACAGATCTGCAAACTTCCTTCTCTACTTCTTTATAAGGAAAAAATTGGATCACAATTCCCAAAACTTTGCATGCTGCTAATGATACCCAAACATTATTCTTCATATACAACAGACTAATGTTTACACTAGGTTCATTACATAAATGTAATCCCAGTATATCGCCAACATTTTGGACATGTCACCTTTCTAACGTTAAAGCATATGTCATTTGAATGCCCTCATACATATCAATTCTGAATTTAAGTCTAGACATAAATCAATTGAATTTTCCACATGCATGCCCCTTTCTCCTTTACAAATGTATTTTTTTTTAGTCTTTCTGAAGCTTGGAAAGATTGTTTTTTCAGTGTACAAATTGCAGACAAATTGTAGACGTATTAATTGCTGTACCATTTCAACAATTAACAAAAAATTTGAAAAATGCTCTTCTCATTTTCTTTGGTCAGCCGTAGATGCTTTCCTGGATTCTTCCCCTCTAATGAATAACTGATATCAACCTTTTACTAAAGAAGTTTCAAAACCCCCTCAGCTTTCCTTCCTTTTACCTGATTTCATATTAACTGTAATTATATGTCTTCATTTACTGCAGTGTTACATTTTTTCTACATTGTTGCGAATTTTTCAAGTTACCTCTTTAAATTAGCATGCAGCATAAGGAATGTTGTTTCTTTTTATGCTCTTTTCCCATCACTTCTTTCTGATTTCCTTCTCTCTATCTTGTTCTTCCTGATACATTAACTTCTTATTTAGTTATGTAATTTGCAGAGATCTCATGGTATGTAATCTATGGATATTACATTCTTATTGTAAATGTTATATTTATTTTACTTGTTTAATTTGTATCGCAAAGTTTTATTTTTAAACTTAAATAAAAAAGAGTTCTTCAATGCAGATTCTCCTTGTTTGTAACTGCCAGGCAAGACCTGGCAGTCATAAAAAGGAAACACAAGCGGAAAAAAATATAAATTTTTGTAGAAACAGAACCCTTTTTTGTGAATTATTTAGTTTTTTGAACAGCATAGAGGTCTTGACCAAAAGTGCTGTGCTATAATGATGGGAGCACCTTTGGTAAAAAATGACCCTTCCCATGGGATGGGGAACTCAAAATATGAAGCAGCAGCAACTTAGAGGCCGGATTGCCAAGGGCTATTTAAAGTCTTAAACTCCAATAAACAGTGATGGCTTGGTTCACATGTCCTGAATGTGGTGGTCTCCCAAAATCTTTGGAGGTGTTGTTTGGTGTGCTCTTATAAGGTGCAGATGGCCATCCCTTACATGTTCTCCAAACGTTTGTGAACAGCAAACAATTGTGCCCTGGCTTCAGAGAGAGGTTTAAACTGAGACAATACAACAGAACTCAATATACAAAAGAAGCATACCAGTCAAAGAATTCCAATCTATCAGCGGTTTTTAAGCTGGTGTCTTCTGTGGAACCCTACTGAATCATGATTTGAACTTCAGACATTACCAAAAATACAGAACAAGTATACATCAAACAAATATATACATTATAAACCATTTTATTTAAATCACCAGCAAAAAATATACAAAAATCTACCGAAACTTTGGATTTTTCAAAATTGTTATCATTTCTAAAAGAAAAGGCAATATACTAGTCGGCACACAACAGTGATTCAATTAAGGCCACCAATCATCCATACTGGATTCTTTTTGCTGTAATTTTACATCTCCTAACAATCTTGCCAAAGGTACCATCTTAATTTTTTGCCTACAATTTACAAACTCCTGTGCATTTACAGATAATTTTACAATTACGATCATCCATTTAGTTTTTTGTGTGTATATATACTTTATTAATATGCTGCTATTATTTAATTTTCTGAACATTCATGTGCCCCCGGTTAAGATCCATTGCAAAATAGCATCAACATTATTAGATAATAAAGGTATGTGACCCCGAATGTGTCTCATCATGGGATGGTATCTCTCAATGTAAAGATATTTTTTTATCCACAGGGAGCTTATTTTCTTTGTTTTCCAAGCATGAAGAGAAGTAAACTTTTTCTGTAAACCTCTTTTTTCAATTTACGATTTTAATTAGTTTTCAGGGTGACTTTGCACATCTGTTTCCTGACAGATTTTCTTTATTGCTAGTTGCTGAACAGCACATTGTGGAAATGCACGATGTCAGATTGAAACGCATGTCCTTTATAAACCCTTGCCAAATAACTACAAGTATTCCATTTGGATTCATAAAAATAGAACCTGGTTGGGCATTTGACCAAGCTGCAACTGAGAATTTGCCAGAATAAAAAATACATACATGTATCAGAAAAGGCTGGCCATGCGCAGACACTCATATGAAAATTGATTCAAAACCGTTAAATGATGCCCATGTCTTCAATACGTGGTGCTCAAAGCACAGCAAGTTAAATATTATTAGTTTGGCGAAGTGCATGCAGGGCCGGACTGGCCGTAGTGGGCACTGGGCGTTTCCCTGGTGGGCCGACAGGGTGGGGGTCGGTTTTGGACCCCTGGGCGCCATCTTTGTTATCGAGGGCCAGCAATATCAGCCCCATGCAACAAAATCCTCCGAAACCGGCCGCAGAAAAGAGCTCGCCCGCATTTCCCCCTCTCCCCCATGGGGGTCCGGCCGATCAGTTTGCCAGGGCCAGTATCGGTTCCCAGTGCGGCCCAACGTGCAATTGAGCCTTACAGTTCTGAGTTAACTGTTCAGCATTATACAGCTTAAGTTACTGTGGGAAATGTGGTTACTGATTGGGGGGTGGAGGAGGGGGGGGGGTCAAACCCTACTTAAGCAGCAACCACAATTTGTTTCAGGGTCAAACACAGCCAGATCCCAAATTAGCCTCTGCTTTACCATCTGGTAGCTTGGTACAAAAGCAATCAAGCTTAATTTAGAGACAATGTGCAAAGTATTTGTTCACCACTCCAAACAGTAATAAAGTGAAAACACAACACAAGAAATATCCCACACCAATTTAGAAAATTTAAAACCAAAATGACAAAAATCTAATTTGTAGAACCAGAGATATGCAAATTTATAGAATTAAGTGCAAATAGTGCCTAAAAGCACATACTGCTAACTTTTTTTTATCTGGTTGTGTCAGACTGAGTCAAAGCAAAATGTTCAGGCTGACTGCCATGGAACGTGGGCCGGATAGAAGTGTAGGAAACTGAAATTTTGTTGCTGTTGTTCTCCCACGTTTTTCCCCCATTAGAAGTAATAGTTGCTGGTTTTCGACTTTGACAGTGTAATGAAGCCTGCTTGCCAGGTTCCAGTGCCAGGGCTCTTCCCTAAAACAAAATTACTGTCAATTGTTCAGCTGGCAAATACTTTAGCACCCCTTTAAGACCCTAGTAAATGGTACCCGTGGTACCTAGGGCATGAGTACTAAAGGAAGTCCCTAAGGGCTGCAGCATATATTGTGCCACCCTGAGGGATCCACACCGAAATCTATGCAGACTGCCATCGTAGGCTGCGTGAGATGGTGCAAACCATGTGTGAACCCCGGATATGGCACACTCACTTTGTGCCATGCCAAAGTCACTGCAAGTAATACATGTAAGTCACCCTACAGCAGACCTTGTAGCTCTAAGGCAGGGTGCATTATATTTCATGTGAGGCCATATCTGTATGAACAGCTATGCCCCTGTGCTGGCTAGTTTAATTGCTATATGGTACAAATGAGCAGGATAGTCATCTTTAGTATATGTACTGGGCACTGGTCATTACGAGATCCCCAGCTATGTGATGGCTTTACTGAGACCTATGGCATCTAGTTTCAAACAACTTGTCTTAATAAATCTGTACTGTAACCAGTACTAGATTGATTATAACATGTACTTAGAGGGCACCTTATCGGTCCACCCTGAAAAACCTACCAGTATCTCCTGTGCTGATGGATTGGTTTCGTCAGTCTGCCACCACACACCTGTATGACCCCCTGAACATGAGAGCCTGCGCTTTCTGAAGTCAGAAACAGTGTCTGCTCCGAAGGAAGGTGTTCACAGCTCCTCCAGCAGGATGGCTAGTAATTTAGCATTTCAGGGCCAGGGGTTTGGAAAGCCCCTGCTGCCTTTGACGTTTGACCCCAGCTTCCCTCAGACCTGGCGGATGCCACCCCCTGTCCTGAGGTCTATTTGGTACCATGACAGTCGTGAAATTAGCTATGCAGTAGGCGTGTTGCATCTCCAGGTTAGTCACACTCCTGAGGTGGACTACCTGAAGTGCTCCACGGAAGAAAGGTCCACCATTTAATTTTGGTGGAATTAGGAACAGAGTTATGCCCACTCCCCACCATAAATGGTCA
The DNA here is from genome assembly GCF_964263255.1 of Lissotriton vulgaris. Classification (NCBI taxonomy): domain Eukaryota; kingdom Metazoa; phylum Chordata; class Amphibia; order Caudata; family Salamandridae; genus Lissotriton; species Lissotriton vulgaris. Next base: position 588,546,873 of record NC_141694.1, read on the forward strand.
TATAGGGGCTGTAGTGGCCTCAAGGGTAAGTAGCCTATTGGCTACTACCCTTCACTGCCTGTTATGCCCCTACATTTAGTATTGAGGTGGGCCTGCCACCAGGAGCTCTGATCCATCTGCCTGAAAGAAAAAGAAGGACAAAGAAGAGCCAAAGAAGAGATAACTGTGGACCAGCACCTAACTTGGTGCAAAACTCTGCCTGGATGCTGCTCTCCCAACAATCACTGACACTGACTCGTCCAGCAGTGAAACAGCCCCCCCAAACCCTTGAAGGTCTGCCCAGCACTTCATAAACCCAGCAATATCTTTTTTGCAGTGGAGGAAGCAGCATTCGAGAAAGAGGTCTTCGTTGCTCCAGGAGAACACATCCGTCTCCCTGCCTACTTTGGAGATGCCAGGCCACCCATCACCAATACCCAAGGTACCTGAGCCAGTTGCGAGCACCAAAGCTTGTTTGTGTTCAGCCGGAACACCACTGCCGACAAAACATACCTGTATGTCGAGGGACTTTGAGAGAGGCCAGCTCCACACTGAGAGTGGCCCTGCTGTGTTTCTTTTTACTCTTCTGCAGGTACACTACGAACCTTGACAGCATCCAACTCATCGACCCGCCCCAGACAAAACACCCCGCACCGAGCTCCCCGACCTGGGCTCAAGTGAACTGATGATGTCTCTGTGGCCTTGGGAACCTCAAGATCCTAGACCCTCTTGGGTACTGCCTGACTGGTCCCCCAGTTCCCACTTGCAGACTTTTTGTTACAGGTCAATCAATCAATCAATCAATAAGGGGGTTTGTAAAGCCCGTTACTCACCTGTGAGGGTCTCAAGCCACTAGGGGCGGGAGCTCCGGATCAGGCGAAGAGCCAGGTCTTGAGGTTCTTCCTGAAGGTGTGCATGGTTTGCTACTGTCTGATAATTACGAGGAGCTCGTTCCAGGTCCTGGCTGCGATGTAGGAGGAAGCTCTCCCTCCTTTTTGGCTTCTGCGGAAGCCAGGGACCTCTGCCAGATCGGGGTCAGCAGAGCAGAGGTTCCTTTGGGTGCGTGGAAGGGTAGTCTCTCTTTGAAGTACTTGGGTTCGATGTTGTTGAGGGCTTAGTATGCGTGGGTGAGGAGTTTGAAGGTGACCCTCTTCTCGACTGGGAGCCAGTGGAGGTCTTGCAGGTGTCGGGTCGTCTGTTCGTGGTGTGGGGTCCCAAGGACGAGTCTGGTGGCGGCATTTTGGATGGTCCGGAGTCTTTGAAGAAGAGAGCAGTTGATTCCGGCATATAGGGCGTTGCTGTAGTCAAGTATGCTGTTATGAGTGTGTGGGTGACGGTCTTTCTGCAGTCGGGGGGATCCATTTGAAGGTCTTACAGAGGATGCGCAGGCAGTTGAAGCTGGTGGAAGCAACAGCGTTAACCTGGCGGTTCATAGCGAGGGAGGAGACAAGGATGATGCAGAGGTTGCGTGCGTGGTCAGTAGGGGTGGGTGTGTTCCCTAAGGCGGGGGCCACCAGGAGTTGTCCCAGGTGGAGTTGCAGGCTCTGAGGACGAGGACGTCAGTTTTTTCAGAGTTGAGATTGAAACAACTGTCGTTCATCCAGGTTGCCACATTCTTCATACCCCCTGGAAGCAGAGTCTGGTGTCTGCAGGGTTCTTTGTGAGTGAGAGGATGAGTTGGGTGTTGTCTGCGTAGGATAAGATGCTGAGCCCATGCTGTCTGACGATGGCGGCGAGGGGGGCCATGTAGATGTTGAAGAGTGTGGGGCTTATTGATGAGCCTTGGGGTACTCTGCAGTTGATGTTGGTAGGTTCGAAGAGGAAGGGCAGGAGTCTGATCCCCTAGGTTGTGCCGGAGAGGAAAAATCTGATTCAGTCAAGGACCACCCCTTGTATCCCGGCATAGCGAAGTCTGGCTGCAAGGGTGCGATGGGAGACGGTGTCGAAAGCTGCGGAGAGATCTAGGAGGATGAGGGCCACGGTGTGTCCCTGGTCGAGTAGCAGGCGGATGTCGTCTGTGGCAGCGAAGAGAGCGGTCTCGGTGCTGTGGTTGTTGTGGAAGCCGGACTGCAATACGTCTAGGATGGAGTTCTCTTCGATGAAGGTGGTCAGTTGAGTGTTCACGAGTCTCTCTGTGACCTTGGCAGCGAAAGGGAGGAGGGAGATGGGCTGGTAGTTTTTCAGGTCCGTAGGGTCGGCCGAAGGCTTCTTGAATAGGGGTATAACCTCCACCCGTTTCTAGTCATCTGGGAAGATGCCGGACGTTAAGGAGGTGTTGATGGTCTGTTCCAGTTAGGGTACGATGGCTGTGTTGGCCCTGTGGAATATGTGCAGTGGGCAGAGGTCTGTGGGGGCTCCTGAGTGGTTTTAAGCATGGTTGCAGTGATGTGTTCGGTGGTAGCGGACTTCCAGGTCGAGATCTGTGTCTGGTCGGCCATGGAGGGAGGGCGGGTGATGTCCTACGTTGGTTCGCTGAAATTGTCGTAGAGGTTCTTGATATTATGGTTGAAGTATGTGCTGGGTTTGTCTCAGAGTTGTTGGAAGGGTGTGATGACCATGGCTTTGCTGGGTCGCTTGGTGAGCTGCTGTATGACGCTTAACAGTTCCTTAGCGTTGGGTGCATTGGCCCGGATTTTGTCCTTCATGAAGGCCCGTTTGATTTCCTTGATGCGCTGGTGGTATTCCTTTAGAGCTCTCCTGTGAGTGTTCCGTGCTACCATGGTTTTCCGGTTACACCCGGTTTTCTCTAGGTGCCTGCACGAGTGTCTGGCTTCCTGTAGTTCCATGATGAACCAGGCGGCCTTAAGTTGGCTCTGCTTGGCAGGCTGCCATAGGGGTACGAGTATGTTGGCGCAGCGGGTGATCCAGCGGTGGAGTTCTGCGGCTACAGCGTTGGTGTCTATTGTGGTGTTGGGGGGTCTTGGCGGAGGGTGGTTGTGAGGAGTTCCTCAGTGACCTTGCTCCAGTTTCTTTGTGGTGGTCGCAGGACGGGCTGGGTGCGCTGGTGGTGTTGAAGGTAAAATGGATGCAGTGGGAGTCTGTCCAGGGTGGCTGGGTGGTGTGGCTGAACAGGATGTTGGTCTCTCCCGTGACGATAGGGTCCAGGGTCTGGCCAGCTCTGTGCGTGGGTGTGGCGACCAGTTGTTTCAGTCCATGGTTAGCGAGGCTGTCGAGAAGGGGGATGGAGTGGGGGTCGTTGAGGCTATCGAGGTGGAAATTCAGGTCCCCGAGGAGGATGTAGTCCGTGGAGACGATTGCATTGGGTGCAGCGAGCTCGGCGATGGTGTTTGTGGACTGGGTGCGCTGGCCCAGAGGTCTGTAGATGAGAGTGCCACGTAGCATTGTCCTGGGACTGTTCTGGATCTGGAAGTGAAGGTGTTCCGTGCCGGAGTGGGGGTCACTTGTGCTGCAAGTGGAGAGTCAGGGGGGAGTCTTGTGTGCGATGGCGAGTCCTCCTCCTGGGCGGTGGGGGCGGTCTTTTCTCTGGACTTTGTAGCCGTCCGGGATGGCAGTGGGGATGTCAGGCCGGAGGTGGCGTTGGTCCAGGTTTCAGTGAAAAAGGCGACGTTGGACGAGAGGGGGTTTATCAGTTCCCAGACCTCTAAGGCGTTTCAGTGTAGGGATCAAATGTTAAGGAGGATGCAGGTCAGGGTTTGGTGGTGTGTGCGTTGGGTGAGACTTCAGTGGTGGTGGGGTTGTTGTTGATGGAGAAGGATCTCTGTCAGGTTCTGCAAGCAAACTTTTTGCATTGGGTGATGTTCGGTGAGGCTCTTGCGCAGTGGTTGTATCTTCCAGATTTTAGTGCGTTGACGATGGTAGCATCGTAGCGGTGGGTCCTAGAAGAGCCAGGGTTCCTGGTGCTGGCTGCTTCCGGGTTGCTGACTTGCGCAGACAGGTTTGCCTTAGGCGCGCCTTTGGCGTGCCAGCAGTGCGACCACACATTGGTCTGCATTATGTAGGGGAGGGACACTCAGCTAGGAGGCGAGAAACGGGTGCGGGGAGAGGGGAGGGGCCGAGTGGGCATTGGCGGGAAGCATGGGCTGGGGACAGCGAGAGGTGCAATAGCAGGTACAGGAAGGAAAAAGAAATAAAAAACAGAGTCCAAAAAACAACAGTGACACACAAATACAGAGGCAAGCAGGCAAGCGCAGTATAAAGAAAAAGCAAACTGACAATTCTCCTGAGGGCAGCAGACAGGAACACACGAGGCAGAAGGTCCAGAGGCAGCAGCGGATCGCAGGAGTTGTGGGAGAGTGCAGGCCTGTGACCGAGGTCAAGGTCTTACGCGCGCTCCCCCACAGCGGGCTGCATTATGTAGGGGAGGGGAGGTACTTTTCCCATTGAGTTTAGCGGGTAGCGTTCGAGACAACCACAGTGTACAGCACCTGTGCACCTGGACACCCCAGGGGAGATAAACTTGAGCTCTTGGTGCTTCCTTGGAACTTGGCCCCTACTTAGAAGAACAGTCCTGCAAGTCATCTGTAAGCGTCCCTATTCAGCGAATGTTTCTGCCATAGTACAGCATTACCGCGTTCGAGGTTCGTGCCTTCAATCTCATTGCTGTCATGTTCTACTGCTTTTACTGTAACAATTGATAAGGTCTGAAGTACTTACCTGATTGCGATAAACTTGGCATCCAAAGTTATATGAAAACCTTTGTTATTTTTTTATTGATATTGAGTTTTTTCATGAGTATGTATTTCATTTATTGACTCTATGTGCATAACAAATGGTAACCACTACCCTCTGATAAGCCTAAACTGCCTACACTACCACAAAGAGAGAATTAGGGATCATTCATTTAAGCCCTGTAAAACAATAGGAGTAATCTGGACTTTATACATAGTCTACCAAATTTGGTACACCACATAACAAGCCAGCTTCCTGCAACAGGGACCAAGTTAGGCCTGCTGAACAAAATACATTAAATCCTATTTGAGGAGTGTTGCAAGATCCTGCATCGAGTATGCATTGCATAGCAGCAGTTCTGATGAGCTGCGGGTGGCAATATGAGGTCCGGCGTCAAGGATGCATTGCGTTCAGGTGGTTTAGATGAAGCTGTCAATGAGGCTGGCAATGTGAGGTCCTGCATCATCGTTGAGGATGCCATTGACAAAGTCTTGCAATGCATCTGGTTTGCATCACGCAGTGGCGGTTCTGAGAATCTGCAGCCTGAGGTGCAATTTCCTACATCTGGGATGCGTTGTGCAGCAGTAGTTCTGTTGAGCTGCAAGGAGAAGCACTACACTGCATCTGTTCCTCCTAGGAGACCGCAGCTGGGCTGGGAGAGCACCCTCAGACCCACTTCCAGAGGTCAGGAACGGGGTGGCACCACTTGGGGGGGGCAAGGCTCACAGCAGGCAGAATTTATGTGCTGGGTGCAAGGAGATTGGAGCCCTTTCTGTACCAGAGGCTCCGATCAGGAGGCTAGCCAACTAGCCCTTGGATTCGCACTGGTGGTCCTGATTTCAAGATGCAGGTTTTTGTACTTTTTACTCAGACAGCAGAGTAGCAGTTCTTCTTGCAGCAGAGCAGCACAGCGGTCCATTTGAGTCTTCCAGAGGTGTACTGAAGAGTTGTGTCTAAGGGTCCAATATTTATACTTGGTGGCAGCTTTGAGGTAGGAGAAGGTTCTGGTTGTTTCCAACCCCAGAGGTATATGCAATATCTTGCCTATGGCTCTGGCCCCTGCTTGTCTGGGGGCACAAAAGACTAGTGTGAAACCCTTTGTGAGTGTGCTGAGGCAGAGCTTTTGTGACATGCAAGTGTTGTAGCTGACAGCTCTTGCCCCCAATTAAGTCAGAGATGGCCCATCCTGCCAACACCTATTCCCCTTTGTCTCACTGTCTGGGGGAAATACACAAAGACCACTGCCAGCTACACCTAGTCATGTGACGCAGTATACAGGTTGCAGGCACCAAATGGTTGGGAACCTGGGACAAGAAATGCCAACTGATATTTTCAGAATTGTGACTTAAAATCCGACTTTACCATTAAAGAGTGTTTTAAATTATAATTCTTTGGAGACCAAATTTGACCTTCCAACTGGCTCCCAATTAAATATAATAAGGCAACCCATTGGTATCCTATGGGAGAGGTAGGCCTTGCAGTAGTGAAGAACGAATTTAAGAGTTTTTCCCTACCAGGACATGTAAAGTTAAAGTGTATGTCTAACTTTTTAAATACACTGCACCCTGCTCTGTGGGCTGTTTAGGGCCACCCCTACGGGTGACTCATATGTATTAAAAACGAAGGTGTAGGCCTGGCAAAAGGCTTATTTCACTAGGTCGAAATGGCAGTTTAAATCTGCTCACACAGGCTGCAATGGCTGGCTTGAGACAGGTTTAAAGGGTACCTTGAGTGGATGGCATAATGGGTTCTGCTGCATCACTAGTAGCATTTAATTTACAGGGCCCCCGGTACATATTGTAGCACCTTGCTAGGGTCTTATAAGTAAATTAAATGTGCCAAATGGGTTTAAGCCAATTTTACCATGTTTATGGAGAGCAAACAAACACTTTCGAACTGGCTACCAATGGAAAAGTGTGCAGAGTCTTAAAGGCCAGCAAAAACTGCTTCAGAAAACGGGAGGGTTAAGGCAAAAAGTTTGGGGATGATCCTGCGGAAAGTGCATACAGCGGGTGAGGCTGAAGGTTATAACATCTAATCGTCCATAGCAACACCATTCAATAAACGAGAAACCATCCCAACACTGATCTGCATTCTCTGAGTTCATCCCATAAACATATCTTCCACATTCAAATAGCATCTGAATGCAATGACAAATCACAATGCCAAGTAGAGTGCAGCAGCAGGCAGAGGAGCATGGCATATACGTGGTCTTAGGTCTGCCTCAGGATGATCTTCATGGTAACTCCAATGCCCTCTTTTTTTACTCTGCCCAATTTTTGCACTCCGCCACTTTTTGTAGGTGATTTTACTTCATTAATAATGTATGTAATACTCACAGTAGTATTTTATGTGTAGTAATTTCTATACTTACAAAATGCAATTTTTTTATATGAGAAACTACTGTGTTGTATTATAACTATTTTGGTGATGGCATGTCATTTCAGCTACACGACGATTACAACCCAGAAGAACACTTTTACACTGCAGGTGGGTGGTGGGTTTCATGGAGGTGGAAGTAGATGATGAGAAGAAAGAGGGAGCAAATTGAGGTTAATATGTATGATTGGAGTTTAAAGATGCCTGGTGTCATTTGTTTGTCTAGTGTTCATCTTTGTTTTCTTAAATGCACTACAGCTAAACAGGCATAGACTGCCCATTTGTTAGCATCTGGCATTTCCCTGGTGGGCTGGAGCCTATGGAGGCCAGTTTATATGGCAGGTGGTGCTGCTGGGGGTTCTGTAATTTTCTCTAGCTTCCCTGAGAAATTATGGTGGGCACATGGGTGGGAGAGAGAGAGTGAGGAGAAAGGAGCAGAGCTGGTTGGAACATTTTTGTTAGTCCTACTTTTGTGTCTGGAACAGCGTAATTTAGACTCCACCCTTTCACGTCTTGACTATGCCATAGATTCATGTATGAAGTACCACATATTTGTCTGCTTTAATATCATTAACATAAAGTAGTGCACTTGACCATAATACTATAGATGCATTTGCTGTATAATCCAGACATTTACATGAGTGTGCATACTAATGTTTCCTTAAAGTGATACCAAATTGTAGTTTTCATATATATCTGCATTTGTGAAGTTTGAGTAATTTTGTGAACTCTTAAATACTCAAGTATGCATTTGAATGGTATCCTGCTTTCATTTTATAACTGGATACGTATCCATAAACATGCACTTAAATATGCATGGAAGTGTTTTGCCATTATAGCTTGACCAAAGGAATTAAGCATTTGAACTCTAATGTTTAACCTTCTGTGTGAACGTTTGCTCGGCTCCCATGTTTTTGCAAGAACCAGGACCTCCTATGATGGTGTGGGAAGACGGGTGGGAGGCATTCAAAACATAGCTTGAAGCTATTGGAGGATATGTGTATTTTGCAAAAAGGAAACTTGCCATGTTGCGTCATAATCTTGGCACGGAAGGCAGAAGGGTCTTGAAAACTCTTCCCATATCATTGAATGAGAATGGGGATGTGGATGGGTCAGATGCTGATGAAGGGCCTGAAGATGAATATACCAGGGCTGTGAAAGCTTTGGAAGAAAACTATGGGAAGAAAGTTGGCACAGTTGTGGAAAGGCATACTTTTTCTGGCATGCTCAATCACCAGGAGAGATTATTGAACAGTATTAATCTATGTTAAGAACTTTAGCAGACTCGTACAAATTTAAAGATTTGCACGAGGAAATAATAAGGGGTATAGGGCCAGATGTAGGTGGCCGAAAATAGCCAGTTACCGATCGGTAACGGCCGAATTCGGTCGTTACCGACCGGTAAATGGCCATTGACATGTAGGGGCCCTTAAATGTTGCATTTTCGGTAATTTTACAGAATCGGTAATTTTACCGAATCGGTAATTTTACCGATTCGGTAATTTTACCGAAAATGCAAGATTGAAATGTGGGTAGCCAATTTTCCATTGGCACATGGCTTTCAGAATCGGTATTTTACCATGGAATACAAATCCATGGTAAAATACCGATTCCTGTGTACATGCACATCTGTGCATGTACACATGTGCCATGTGACAGACAGACGTGCCCTTAGGGCATGTCTGTGTGCCACATTGCACACATGCCCGTTTTGGGGGTGATAGAGGGTGTCAAAGTGACACCCCCTGTACCCTTGACAAATTCGGTATTTACCGTTTCGGTAAATACCGAATCGGTATTTGAATTGAATCCTATGGGCTTCAAGGCCTATAGGAATAGCAAATACCGATTCGGTATTCACCGAATTGGTAAATACCGAATTTTTAAGGAATCGGTAAAAAATCCAGATGTTGGGACCTACATCCCATTTACCGATTTTGAAATACCGAATCTGTAAAATTCGGTAATATTCGGTATTTCAAAATCGGTAAATGTGTTTTACCTACATCTGGCCCCAGATGATTAACAGAAAATGCAATAAGGAAATGGAATGGAATGGAATGGAATGGAAATAGATTTATTGAGCGCGATTGCTGCCCGGGGGCGTCCAAGCGCTGGGGGTAAGAATCGAAGGGACCGGTGACGTGACACATTATAGCTCGGAGACTTTGGTGAATAGTAAGGTCTTCAGCTTTTTGCGGAATGACAACAGGTCCGGGTTGGAACGGAGTGAGAGGGGGAGGGTGTTCCAAAGTTTGGCGGTATTCACCGAGAACATCCTACCCCCGGATCTGGCTCTCTTTACTCGGGGAACCACTGCCAGAAGAGCCTCAGAGGAGCGGAGGTTCCTGTTTGGGTGGTAGGGGATGACAAGCTTGCTGTTAATAGCAGGTCCTGTTTTCCAGAATGCCCGGTGTGCAATGCACAACGCCTTGAATGGCACTCTGTGTTTAACTGGCAGCCAGTGAAGACTTTTTAGTGCAGATCTGGCTGACTGAGCTCCAGGAATCTTTAACAGGGTGCGCGCTGCGCAGTTTTGCACTATCTGGAGTTTCCTGAGGGTCATCTCGGGAGCCCCCACGTATAGAGCATTGTTTGTGTCAAGGCGAGACTGGATAAGGCCTTGGACTGCCACTTTACTGGCTTCTGGAGGCAGAAGTGGAAGGACCTTCCTTAGGGTTTTGAGGATGCCGAAGCAGGTGGCGGACAGTTTGGTAGCCTGGGTGGAGAAGGACAGCTTGCTATCCAGCCACACTCCTAGGCTCTTGACGCTTTCCTTGGGGGTGGGAGGAGTGCCCAGGGCTTGGGGCCACAAGGAGATAAAAGGTGTTGGCGAGGCAGGGCCTAGAAGCAAAAGCTCTGTTTTATCTCCATTTAATTTGAGGGAGGAGCTGGTCATCCACTCCTTTATGTCCTCTAGGCAGCTCAGCAGGCCTCCTTGGGGGTGACTGATGTTCTTTTGAGCCAGTGATACCACTAGCTGAGTGTCGTCGGCGTACGACACAATTTTGATGCCGTACGGTTCGACGATTCCAGCCAGTGGTCTCATGTAGACTTTGAATAACACAGGGCTCAAAGAGGAGCCCTGTGGTACTCCGCAGCTGAGGGGCTTGCTGGCTGATATTGTGTCCCCATCGAAGATCTGAAATGATCTGTCGGACAGGAAGGAGCCGAACCACCTTAGAGCATCGCCAGAGACTCCGATGTCCCGGAGACGGTTCAGCAAGGTGGCATAGCTGACCGTATCGAATGCGGCGCTTAGATCAAGGAGGATCACTGCCACTGATCCTCCCTGATCCAGAGCCCTTCGAGATTCCTCGGCGACCGCTAATAAGGCAGTTTCGGTGCCGTGTTTTGGCCTGAAACCTGTCTGGGATGTATCCAGTAGGGAATGATTTTCAATAAACTGGACCAGTTGGACGTTTATATATTTTTCCAACACCTTGCCGGCCCAAGGGAGGAGAGAGATGGGACGATAGTTGGAATAATCGTCGGGGTTCAAGTTTGTTTTTTTTAGCAGCGCCCGCACCATGGCTTGTTTCCATGCTGTAGGAACAACACCTGAGGCTATAGATGTGTTAAGGAGTTCTAGGATAACAGGCAGGGTGGCTTGGTGTGCTTGCATCAAAACTTCTGGTGGGGCTGGGTCGCGTGGGGAACCAGATTTGACTTGCCGTGCCATTTTACCGAGGGTGTCAAGGTCCAGGGGAGGGAAGTGCTCGAGGGTTGACTGGACAAGGGGAGGGAGTGTTCTCGGGGGGGGTGGGTCAGCTGTCTCTGGAACTGTGGCTCCTGTTTGAAAGGTGGAGTAAATTTTTAGGACTTTATTATGAAAAAAGTCCGCAAGTTCATTGCATTGAACTTGGGTTTTAGTCGGAGGGGGGGCAGTGGTGACATTTGAACAGTGTTTTATTATCTGGAAAATTTCCCTGGGTTTTGATTTAGCCTCTAGGATTTTGTCAGAGTAGAAAGTTGCTTTCGCCGTCTTAATCCCCTCTCTGTAAGTTTTTATTGCCTCTTTATATGCGTCCTTTTTTTCCGAGAGAAAATCCATGCGCCAGGCTCTCTCTCGTTGCCTGCAACGACGTTTTAATTCTCTTAAGGAGTCAGAGAACCAGGGCGCTGATCTCTGCATTCTTTTAGACGAGGATCTCTGGAGAGGGAGGATCGTGTCTAGTGAGTTCGTAATCCAGCTAACATAATTTTCGTTTGCTGCACTAGGGTCTGAGCAGGGAGGCGGATGGGTGGCGTCCAGGCTAAGCAGCCAGGATTCCAGCTGGAGTTTTGACCAGTTTCTCCTGAGTGTTGTCCGGGGGGGTAACTGAGGGGTCTTGTGGGTTGCCCAGGCAAACGGTATCAGAAAATGATCCGTCCATGGGAGGGGGATAGGAGAGTCGACAATCATGTCGCTGCAGCTGCTGAAAATTGGATCAAGCAGGTTGCCCTTCTCGTGAGTTGGGGCTGTGACCAGCTGGTACAGCTGCAGAGCTCCTAGGTCGTCTGTTAGGTCTTTGGCAATATTATCTGAGGGGGAGTTGAAGTGGAAATTCAAATCACCCAGGACTGTGTAGTTAGCCACGGACATAGCCCTTTTAGCAATGATCTCTGGGAGCGATCTATGAAACAGCTTTGATGGGTCAGGACGGTAGATTAAGGTGCCCGAGAAGGAGGTATTGGCATTGAACTCTATACAGAATTCTATGCTTTCGCATTCGGGAATGCTTTCTGTTGTGGTGCGGCAACGGTACTGGTTTTTGAGTATAATAGCCAGACCGCCGCCTTTCCCCACTGGTCTGTCCGATCTAACGATGTGGTATCCACTTGGTAGGGCTGCGACTATGTCAGGGTCAGAATGAGTGGAAAGCCAAGTCTCTGTTAAAAAAATAACATCTGGCTCGCGCTCCTCCAGCAGTATGGACATTTGAGTGCTATGCTTAGGTAATGATCGACAGTTTAGTGCCAGCATGCAGTATTTTGATGTCGGGGGGCCTGCTGAGGCTTTTCGGAATGAGTGTTTGCAATCAGAGCAGCAGGACGGGAGGGATGAGGCTGTGAAGGTACGGGTACATGAGGCAGTAGCTCTGCTTCCAATGGACCGTAGAGCAGAGGGGCTGTAGGTCCTGACCGGGGGAGCGGGAGAGGCAGGGGGGGTGGCCCCTGGTCCCGGCTGGTCCCGGACGGGCGCAGACGGGCTTGCCTTAGGCGCGCCTTCGGCGCGCAAACGGCGCTCCCGCTGCGCTCGTCCGCTGCGCTTCCGGTGGCAACACATGATGTAGCCAAATAAGGGGCGTGGCCTGCAGTGTGGGCGTGGCCCAGGGACTCGCCTGAATGGCGTTTGTAAAGGTCGTTGCAGCCGGCGCTACGAAGCGTTTCACGGCTGTTTCAGGTGGGCTAGGTAGGCTTTTAGATACACACGAGTGAAAACACAAAATTCAACAATTTTTAAAATCGGCGCTAAAAGCTCCCGGCGTGTGCCTGCGGAGTCCTTCAATTCTTGTGGCGGCGCTCTAGATGGCGCGTTTTTATTCGCTTCCTGGCAGAGGGGGCGTGGCCTGCAGTGTGGGCGTGGCCCAGGGACTCGCCTGAATGGCGTTTGTAAAGGTCGTTGCAGCCGGCGCTACGAAGCGTTTCACGGCTGTTTCAGGTGGGCTAGGTAGGCTTTTAGATACACACGAGTGAAAACACAAAATTCAACAATTTTTAAAATCGGCGCTAAAAGCTCCCAGCGTGTGCCTGCGGAGTCCTTCAATTCTTGTGGCGGCGCTCTAGATGGCGCGTTTTTATTCGCTTCCTGGCAGAGGGGGCGTGGCCTGCAGTGTGGGCGTGGCCCAGGGACTCGCCTGAATGGCGTTTGTAAAGGTCGTTGCAGCCGGCGCTACGAAGCGTTTCACGGCTGTTTCAGGTGGGCTAGGTAGGCTTTTAGATACACACGAGTGAAAACACAAAATTCAACAATTTTTAAAATCGGCGCTAAAAGCTCCCGGCGTGTGCCTGCGGAGTCCTTCAATTCTTGTGGCGGTGCTCTAGATGGCGCGTTTTTATTCGCTTCCTGGCAGAGGGGGCGTGGCCTGCAGTGTGGGCGTGGCCCAGGGACTCGCCTGAATGGCGTTTGTAAAGGTCGTTGCAGCCGGCGCTACGAAGCGTTTCACGGCTGTTTCAGGTGGGCTAGGTAGGCTTTTAGATACACACGAGTGAAAACACAAAATTCAACAATTTTTAAAATCGGCGCTAAAAGCTCCCGGCGTGTGCCAGCGGAGTCCTTCAATTCTTGTGGCGGCGTTTTTATTCGCTTCCTGGCAGAGGGGGCGTGGCCTGCAGTGTGGGCGTGGCCCAGGGACTCGCCTGAATGGCGTTTGTAAAGGTCGTTGCAGCCGGCGCTACGAAGCGTTTCACGGCTGTTTCAGGTGGGCTAGGTAGACTTTTAGATACACACGAGTGAAAACACAAAATTCAACAATTTTTAAAATCGGCGCTAAAAGCTCCCGGCGTGTGCCTGCGGAGTCCTTCCAAATACAAGAAAAGCTTTTGGGTATGAAAGATCCCTCACCCAGGAAAGCCATTAGCATAGTGAAACATATTGAAAATACATCTCATAATGTGAAGGAGTTGAAAGATGGACAGAAGCAGGAGGGAACCAAAGTGAACAATGAAAAAAGGGTATTGGCTTTATGAAGAAAAGAAAAGAGCTGGGGCTATTTTACGAGTAAAGAACAGCAGTTGCAAGGGGGCACAAGGAAGGAACAGTGTTACTGATGTGAAAGTTATAAGCATTTGTCAAGTGCATGTCCAGCTGCCAAAGCCAGATGTTTTAAATAAAAAAATTAGGCCAGTTTTCAAGAGTGTGCAAATCTAGCAGTGTAGACAATGATAAATCCCAGGTGAATTGGGTTAGAAGTGGTAATATAGACAAGTTAGAAGATGAAGAGGACAGTAACGATAATGGAGTGGTAGTGTTAGTGGTTTGTGGAATCGACAACCAGATGGAGGATATGAATCAATTGGGTGATACGTATAATCCACCCAAGGGTGTAGTTGGAGTGAATGATATGCAGGTTTCCATGTGGGTGGATTCATGCTCTCATATACCTTGATAGATAAGGCGTTATGGGAGAACCTGTGTGACTGTAAGCTGATTTACACTGATGTGGAACCATAAGGTTACTTTGGGGGCAAGTTACCAATCAGGGGTTTTGAGGCTGTATTGATGTACAAAGGCAGAAAAGCAGTTGTGAGGGTGTAAGCGGTGGGAAAAGACAGAACCGTATAGGGCTGGAAAGAAAAGTGAGCCGTAGGTATGGTGCTCAATCCAGACCATCCGGAGCAAGTGCTACTTACCTCTCAAGATGTTAAGGAAAGCTGGAAGAATAAATATCCCAAGTTTGGGACCATACCTAAGGTGCATAAGGCGCACAATTTTCCATTGGTGTTACGTGGTCAGCCTAAAGAAGAATTAGATTGATTGTGTAGAAAAGGGGTCATTGAGCCCATTGAATTTTCTGAATGACTCAACTCCATTGTTTTGGCAAGAAAATTCCAATGGGAATCTATGTATGTGTGTGAACTTGAGAGACTTGAACAAGTGTATCTCGGTAGACAGACATCCATTGCCCAGGATCAATGAAATATTGGTGAATGTGGGAGGAGCTAAGTATTTTTCCCCATTGGATTTGTGAAGTGCCCACCACCAGGTATGATTACACTCTGACTCTAAACATATGATGTCTTTTATAACACCAGAAGGGACATTCCAATTCATAAGTATGCCTTTTGGTCTGGGTTTGCGTCCGCAGTTTTTCAAAGGATTATGCAAGGTGTTTTATGTGGAATGTCTAATGTCTCATTTTTTCAGGATGACATTTTGGTGTGGGAGTCTAACAAGAAAGAGAATGTTTTAATTCTGGATAAGGTACCTATGAAATTGGAACAAGCAGGATAGATGGTTGGTGTGGACAAGTGCAGATTTGGGGAGGAGGAAGTGGAGTACTTGAGACACACCAAGTTGAAGTTGGTGGAGGCCATTCAGAGAGCTCCTGCACTAAGGAACAAAGAACAATTGAGGTCCTTTTTAAGACTGATGGAATATTATTTCAAGTTTGTCAAACATTTCTCTGAGAAGGTACATATGTTACGTGCCCTGATTAAGAAAGGGGTCAAGTACAAGTGGTCCGATGATTGCCAAGCTGCAGTTGTTCAAGATAAAGGAAGCGATCATTGCTGCAGGAGTTCTCAAACCCTTTGACACTATGGATGCCTTTATAGTGGTGACAAATGCCAGTGCATATGGTCTAGGTGCGGTCTTGATGCAGGTAGCTAAAAGATGGGAAGGGTGGGGGCATTTGTATCACGTACACTTAAAGGAGAAAAAACAATGTATTCCACCATTGAGAAGGAGGCGTTAGGATGCTGGTGGGGTGTACAGCATTTTTGAACATATGTGTGGGGGACTCGATTTGAGTTACACATGGACCACAAACATTTGATTGATTTGTTAACGACCACAGGGTCAGGTAAGGCAACTCCATGCATTCCTAAGTGATTGTATCGCGTTCAGGAGTACACATCCAGTCTAAAGTATGTACCAGGCTCCAGTAACATTAATGCTGATTGTCTGTCCCGCCTGCCTGTGGATGATGGCACCCAATATGAGAAACATGAATGGATGGTGGCAGAGATCAGTGATGTGTGTAATGGATCTATTAGGGAGGAGCGGAAATAAGTGTTGTTCATACGATGCAATTATTAATTGTTTAGTTACAAAATACAAAGAACATGAGTCGAGGGATGAGGGCTGAATTAAGTGAGTATGTCCTTGTGTGGAACAAATTATTAGTGCTGAAAGGAATTGTTAGAAGGTGTGACAGACTAGTTGTGACGTAAAGCTTGCGTCAAAGATTGTTAACATTGTTACATGAAGGACATGGTTTCATATAAGCCATGAAAAGAAATGCGTTCAATGATTTTTGGTGGTCGGGTATGGACAATCATGTTGAGATTTTGTGCCTTGCACATGTAGCAACAAAATGCCTTTTTGAAACACCCATTGAACCAGTGGCAGTGTCTGGGTGGATGCTAGAATGCCAAGGAAGACAGTTGAGATGAGGGTGATCAGAGAAAGAATGGAAGAGTATCAGCGTCAGTATGCTTTCTACTACAATCAAGGTTTAGGGGGAAACAAATTCTGGGAAGGTAGATAGGTGAGAGCACGTGTTGGGGCTAGGTCAAGAAAGGTTGCTCTAAATGCCATAATCCCCAGTAAGTGTGTGAAATTAAAGGCGGTGTTGTGTGTTTGGAAAATGGTAAGTCGTGGAACACAAGGAAGATGACAAAGTGTCATACCACAGACTCAAGTGTGAGGAATGAGAAGGATCGATCTGTTTAAGAACAAACAGTGGATGGTGGGTCGCTGAAGGTTTATATTTAGAGGAAGATTCCTTGTCAGCAGAAGGAGAGGGGGGGTCAGATGAGGAGAAGACCAAGGAAGTTGGATGACTATGTGTGTGAATAAAGAAAGGCTATTCTTCCTCAAATCTTCCTTTGTTCATTGCTGTTGGTACACTAATATTGGTGTCATTTTTCTTCTTCTGAATTCACGGCAATTGTTATTCACATTATAATGACTGTTTCCATGACACTAATTAGGATTGTGTGTATAAATTCAGTTGTTTTGTGTAATTATAAGTAAGTATTTTTCTTCCATGATGCTTGATACATTGTTGGCCATATAATCTTTAGTTTTAACTTTTTGTGTGTATTTTATTAAGGGGGTGGGGTGTTGAATAGTGCACTCTATGGTACAGGACTTTCTACTATGGACAATCTCTATGGTGGGGCTAGTAGTGATGGGTGTTCTAGAATGTAGGTCAGTCCTGCCTATGGTTGCACTGTTAGACGTGACTATGTTGTTAGTCATCAAATAAACATCTGTTATACTAAATTAAACCTGTGTTCAGACTCCAAAACTCACGCACTATACACACCATGGCCACATTCTAATAAAAATGTCTAATCTAACAGTTCTCAAAAATATACAAAAGCATATTCTAACTAATGAGCTCTCTTCGATAAGGTACTTGCAGTGAAAAGAAGAACGTGAAACTCACCGTCCAGTTAATAAGAAACACTTCAAATGGTTCAGGTCTAGTCTTAGTCACGTCTAAGTTAGAGAAAGGCAGTCAAACGAATACAGTTAACATGAGTATATACATAGGTTACAGTTCGATTATATGAACATAGCTTTCCTTAAAGGTAATACAGTCACCTACTAGCATTTTGATCAATACAGTGCACACAGGTTATACTATTCGAATACATGTGCAAGCATTTAATGAGTAAAAGAACTTACCTAATCTAAATAAAGCTTCAAAGGTGACAAAGGAAAGTTACAAAGAAAGTGTCCGCATCAGATGAACCATATTAAAGTTCAGAGACATGGTGTAGATGTTTAGCCTAAAGCTCAACACCTCCAGGAGAGGAAATAGGGTATAGGTCTTCCATCAGCGAAGTTAGACCAGGATTTGCTAAACTATTCTATTAATAGAGAGTAGAACGTTCTGGAAGCTTCTCCCCCAACTCTCTCTGGACGGTCCAATCAGAAGACGATGTTCTCTGGTAGCAGGTCGGCTCCCTAATTTCCCAACATTACTCAAAGAACTGTAAGAAGGTAGCTTTTGCTGTAGGTAATACAGTCACCCACTAGCATTTTGGTCAGAATAGTGAAAACAGGTTAGGATATTCAATTACATATTTATTTATTTATTCAATTTATATAGTGCGTTATCACCAATAGGTCTCTAAGCGTTTGTACTTGGAAAGACTGAACATTACAGAAACAGGCAACCAGATTATAGCACGCCCCATGCATCTTGAAAGAGCACCGTTTTTAACATCCGACGAAACGGCAGTAGATTAGACTCCTTCCGAAGGCAGAGTGGCAGTTTGTTCCAAGCTGCCGGAAGAATGGTCGAGAAGGCACGTCCACCCAGGGTGGACAGGCGGTAGCGAGGGCTAACCAAAAGAGTATCCTCAGACGAGCGCAGATTCCTCCTAGGGGTGTACTGCAACAATCTGGCTTTGATGTAACTAGGCGCATTGCCATAAACTGCCTTGTGCGCGATGCATAAACCTTTGAATATTATCCTCTGCCTAATAGGGAGCCAATGTAGTTGACACAGGAGAGGCGAGGCATGCGTGCTCCTGGATTTTTTAAAAATCAATCTAGCTGCATCATTCATGACTATTTGCAGTCTTGAAAGTTGTTGCTTGGGAAGCCCGACATAGAGGGCATTACCGTAAACCAAACACCCTAAGATCATTGCAGACACCACGTATGCACGTATTTAATGAACAAATGTGTAAAGTGCTTAATTACACTGTTCAAACGGCATGTTTTCATTGTACTGGAATTCAAAATGGAGACACTGAAGTCTTGCCCACAACTGCATCACGCAAAAAATATTCAAAGAGCATAACCCCTCATACAGCACACAGCAGCAGGTGCTTTGTGACACCATCACACGTTTTAAGTACAATTACAGCAGCTCCAAATAACAGCAGAGAAGGCATATTGTATTGATGCAAACCTCAGTCAAACTCTGTCAGCCGTGAAGTATGCAGCTCAAGAATGAACACAAACAGAATCCTTGATCAAGTCTTCCGCCCAGCCATTAGCATATGCTTAGCATACAGCTACTTATTGTGCAAGCTGAATCTATCTTCAGCCAGTTGTAAGAAATGATTACCTGTGGTGCGGGGATAAAAACAACGCAGTGTATTGCCACTTTTTTTATGCTTGACACATCTCTTTTAACATGAATTTTAATGTAGGGTAAACAGTTTTGTTTTTTCTCTGTGGTAAACCCGCAAAATCACAAAAAGTAGATTGGTCCATTTTTTTCTGCAGTTTTAGACAGCGCAAACTTGGCCAGTGGTGTTGGAGCGCTTTACAAGAGCACCGTTTATATTACACAAGGACACATTATTTTCCTATTTGCATTAAGGCACGGAGAGATTTGCCCAGAATCAAAGGATGTTGAGCCAACGCCAAGAGTTGTACCTGCTTCCCAAGTTGCAAAGTCTGCAGTTCTGGCCATTAAACTACATCCTGTCTCTGGATGTGGAGTCACATGAAAAAACAAATGCATCCTTATAATTACGAATATGTGTGTGACTGTTTACATAGCAAGACTCAAGCTAGCTTAAGGCAGCTACTAAGTCAAAGGTTATCTTCTATGTGCTAGTGGGGCAGAGGGGTTAGCAATGTGCTGCGTGGAATAGCGAATGGCACAGGAGTCCATTTTCAAAATTCATTAGTCTTCTCAGTCTTGAAGGTTAAAGTATGTAAACAGGATATTGTGTCATGTACTTCTATACTCATGCTGCCTGTTATAAAATATCAAGTTTCCCACAAAAAGGTGAAATATTCATGAGCCATTGTATCTGTGCCGCTGCACACACAACATGCTTAATTAAAATGTGTCAATAGGCAAGATTCTTTAAACTCTTTGAGTTATCATGATCTTCTCAGACAGGTGCACAATCAGGAATGTGCAAAAGGACCCAGATCAGGTGTTCCAGGAGGGCTGGTGCCATAGAAAATTTTCAGGATATCCACTTTCTAGTCATATGTGTTCTTTTTAGATCCACTGTATGTACATTTTTCCTCTGTGGATATCCTGAAAATCTGACCATGATTGGTCACTCCTAAACCTATGTTGCACAATCCTCCCTAGAGGAAACCCACCATACACACGTGCCAAGAGCTGCAAGTGTTTTCAGACACTTGGGACCATTATTGCTCGACCACGCAGGAGACTAATGTGAAGGCCTATGCAGACCCACTTTACACACACACACACACATACACCTATTATGATAAGAACCGGCCATTGACCGTAATGAAGTTTGTATTTACTATTCTAACTTCATGCGCTCTTTGATAGTAGGGTAGGTCAGTGGCGGCTGCCACAAACAAAGGATGGTGAGGCGGGTGGAGGGAGTGTGGGAAGTTAATAATAATAAAGAAAATGGAACTTAACTTAAGCTGCCAGCTGCCTCCCGCTTTCCACCTACGTGTGCTCTTCCTGGTCCCAAACTCCCAGCATACACTGAGCAGACTTCCTGTGAAATCCCCACGCTGCTCAGCCTGTGTGGGCTGAAGAGACACTCTACTCAGGACAGGGAGTTGATGCAGTTTCTCCAGCCTGGCTGTACAATACAGCTGGGTTGGAGAAACCTAAGTGCGCATGTGTGGTTGGCTGGCCTGAGATGGCCCACCAAGCACACATGCGCACTCAGAAGTGCACATAGCACTCCTTCTTCCCCATGCCCTGGCCCTGCCCCTCCCTCTCCACGTTAACTCAGAGCCAGCAAATGAAATCAAAACGATGATAGAACATCATTTTTTTTTCACCTGCTGACTGTGAGCCAGTGGGGCGACGTTCCTCTGCCATTGCAAAGGAGCCGTCCCTGGGGTAGGTTTTAAAGCGGACCGAGGGAAATATAACTGCACTTTCAGTTTTTTGATATTCCCACTCGAATAGGGTGACCAACTGGCATTGGTGCAAATTCAGCACGGTGAGTGTAAAAATTCAGGACAAAGGGTCAAAATTCAGGACACAAATTCAGGACAGGAGGTCAAAATTCAGGACAAAATTTCAGGACAATTGGATAAGTTTTACAGACACATCAGAGGTCGCGCAATTGTATATAAGTAAGCCTAGCCATAGCTAGACATATTTAGCCATTTGCAAACCTATCCATCATGTAGCCTTCCATCTTTCATTTCACTCATCCATCCTTTCACTCATCCATCCATTATCCATCCATCCGCCCTTTCACCCTATCCATCCGTACACTCAGCCATTCACTCTTCTACCCATCCATCCATCCATCCATCCATTCACTCATCCATCCAGCGAATTACCCTTTCACCTTTCCAGCCATCCTTTCACCTACTCATCCATCCACCCAGTCACTGATCCTTCCACCCATCCACCCTTTCAGTCATCCATCATCCTCCCTTTCTGTCTCCATCGACTCTTTCACTTAGCAATCCTTCCATACATCCATCCACCCACCCTTCCTTCCATTCATCTACTCATACGCTAATTGAATCCATCCATTGACCCTATCACTCCTTCATCCTTTCTCTCATCCATTTATCCTTTCACTCCTTCACTGGTCTATTCATCATTTTGTCCATCTACCTTCTCTTTCACTCACTCATCCATCCTTACATCCACCCTTTCACTCATCCGTCCATCCATTCGCCCTTGCACTTATCAATTCATCAATCCATCCATCATTTCACTCATCCATCCACACACTCACTCATCCATCCTTTCACTCATTCATCCACCCTTTTACCCATCCAGCTACCCTTCCACCCATACATCCAGCTATTTCTGTTTTCTCTCTTCCATCCTTCCACTCACTCATCAATCCATCCATCCCCTCCCATTAACCATCTATTCAATCTTTCATTCATCCATTCCCCCTTTCACCAATTCATCCAGCCATCCCTTCACTTACTCACTCGCCCACCTTCTCATATTAATTTTGAGCTGAGCCTTTCTGAAAAGAGGCCCATCAAGAACTTCACCCTCGCTGCAGGAGACATTCCAGGACTGGGACAGAAGCCACCCAGGGCAGAGACAGGATCCACCACAGGAGGGGACAGGAGCCATCACAGGTGGGGGGGGGGGCAGGAGCCACCACATGGGGGGACAAGAGCCATCACTGGAGGGGGAACAGGATCCACCAGGGTGGACACAGGGGTGGGTATGCAGTATTCTAGTATCATCTTGGTCTCTTCCAGGGTGGGGGAGGGCTCCTTACCCCCTCCTGGATAAGACAATGAGAAGACAGGCTCGGTTTCCAAAATGTTAGTTTTGCCCCCCTCCCCCCACACTGATGTACAGTACTGAAAGGAGATACTCCAAGAGAACTGATTTAACTGATTGTCCTTCATACTTTGTTAATCAGTGTGAGTGTGATTGTGCCATTTCTCTATTTTATTACAATATAGACTGCATGTTTGAAGAATCGAGGTTTGTTTACAATTTAGTGACAGTAATTAAGTTCTGTGAAGTGAACCACGTGCTGCCTCAGTGTAATCAGGGCCGGTTCTAGGATATTTGGAACCCTGGGCAGAAAGGGAATGTCTCACACCAATTGAAAATACAAGACGCATTCAGTGCTGTTTGCATCTGAATAGATGCCCCTGCTCCGAAGCTGCCGCCCCTCCCTCTGTCACCTTCAAGCACCTCTTAACAGCTCATCAAGGGCTGAAGGTGTGAGGGTTGCCATCCCGCTGTGCCTCGCCAATGCTGATGGGTATCTGAGCTTTTGTACTGCCTCGGAGTCTGTTACACCCGACCTCAGCAGACCTCAGGAGCATCGCAGTCAAGAAGGGAGATGGAGGCCAGCTGTGTCGGTCGTGTGACCAGTTAAAATTACGGACAAATGGCGTCCGTTAAACAATCCTTCACGGACAACGGACAGACGGCCGAAATTACGGACTGTCCGTGAAATTTACGGACGGTTGGTCACCCTACACTCGAAAGTACCTAAACACACTATCAGGACCGGTCTTCCTAGAGCACCGGTCCTCACAAAGATAGTGTTTGTCTGGTTCTGTCAGGGTTTACCCAGGCTATCAGGACTTATCCGTGGAGACAAACACACGCACACACGCAAACACAGGCACACACGCAAACACACGCACACACACACACACACACACACACACACACACACACACACTTTCTGCCTTGTTCTTGTGATTAAAACCATGGAACACAACTAATTTGTTCCACTGGATGGAAATCTTTGCTGGTGACATTTTACTTTGCCGTGCACATCATATTATGTTTGTCCCACTGATTCAGTCAGTGACTGTATAACATAGCCTTGTTCCTTTTTAGTCGCCTTAAGGTGTAACACACACACACATACATTTGGCTTATTTCTTGTCCATGAGTATTGAATATTCATGAACATGGTGGTATTTGCACCTTGATCTTGGACCACTCTCGAATTAACCAGAAGTAACATAATTTTAGTCCCATGACGCGGCGATGTGACAATGTGCGGAATTATTTTCTGGTGGCTAATGACATGGTAGCATTATTTCACTCCACCCTACACCACTGCGCATGTCCTGCTCTAATTTGCAAATTATTGTTTAAACACTGATAACCGGACTAATCTAAGCCCTTGTTTGTCCCCCAGACTCTCTGGCCTTTTTGTTTTTCAAACGTAATTTCTTCTTCCTGCAGAGCACGTGGTTTAATTTAACTCCTACCTGCCTCAAAGGTTAACTCTGTGCTTTAACCCTGACCACCTCTTGCTACTCGGGGTCCTTCGTGGGACCAAAAGAGAGCGCCTGCTACCAAAAATAACTCCCCATCCCTCCTCCCGCAAGACTTGCACAAACCTGGAGCAATCGGTTGTCTTATTTTAAATCCCTATGCAAAGTTGGCTTCATCTAGAGGAAGATGAGGAATAAATTGTGACTAGAGATCTTCAATATACACCAGGTGCTTAATAGATGTCTTAGAATGAATTCAGTCTTCAAGGGATGACGAGGTCCTCGTTTTTATCGCTACTTTTTAGGAACAATGCAGCAGATTTTTGGTGCGATTAAATCAATCTCAATGAGTGATTAAGCTATAATTTAGTATGCTTTGTGTCGGTTTATTTATAGTTTTCTTGAATAAGCTCCCCAAGCCCAGGTGTCCCTGAAAACTTTGCACACCAAAGCAATATTTTAATGCAAATGCATCTTAATCAGTAACAAATATAGTTTGCAGTTATCAGAAGATAAAAACAGATAGCAAAAACAAATATGTTCTTTGCTTTTTGCAAGTTCTTAGTGGAAGTTTCACATACATTGTTTATAAGAGAGCCTTTTCCGATTTTTGACATGTCGCTGTGCTAGTGGCCCGTTTAAGCTGCTACTAAAAGATATTTTTTTAAGGCATGGGCAACGTCTGGAACATTTACAACCTTCGAAGGTGGCCCCTGGTAAAGTGAGTGGGTCATTGGAAGTTCCTGCCATAATAACCGTGCTCGGTGCTCATAAAAAACAGCTTCTCTTTCATATGTTACAGTTGAGCATGCTTAACAGAAACATGGGGGAAAATTGACTTTTATTTCATGCAACCCAGCGCAGCATTGCTTGAAAGGGAGAGAGCAGGGCAGTGCTATATCTACTAAGATAGGGTGCTTTCTTCCAAAGCACTGGCATACAATGTGGCTACCATGCTCTGAGCACACACCTTTTGCACCATTGAGCAAAGGTGCCTGCCTGAGTTTACTATAGGTGTTGTGCTGGAAGGGTAGCCACTTGTACAAAACTATATTCTTAGACTACCTTTAACACTTTTCCCACTTTGTATGTGTGCTGTACTGTGTAGCACACATGTATATTTGGAGGAAAAACACAGATTTTCCAATATTACACCTGTCGCAAAAAGATATATGTTTTGTTGCAAAATCATGTCTACAAATGTTAGTCAAAAAAGATGAATGGTAGCTTGGGAATTTCCATATATCACCCATGAGATGCCCCCTTGACGCAAAGTGATGGAAAGAAGCACATAGCACTACTGTCCCTTACTTGAAGACAACTTTCACCTATCACCTTTCCATGAATGCAAATCAACACTTTGTGGTGGTTTGAGCCACTTTTGGGGATTTTGCATGGCAAAGATTGAATACATCTGGCCCAAAGTGTATATTCCTCTCAGCTCAGCCCTAAGCCTTGCACTCTCAGGCACTTGATACAATTACATTGAAAAATGATCTTTCCGTGTCATTTATCTGTCTTTATTTCACCTCACCTCTTCTAACTTACCTCTCTCTCTTAATTGCTCTCTCCTTCTCTCCTTCTCTACAGCTCTATTAATCGACATCAGTCTCTCTCAATCGTCACTCACTTTAATTCAACTTTGTCTACCTCACCTTTCTATCAATATACTCAGTACACTTCACATCATTTTATCTTTCGCTACCGCTCTCTCTTGAACTTTACCTCCCAGTAATTCTCTGTGTCTGCTTCTATATCTATCATTACAATCAACTATCTATAACCCAACTTTCTCTGTGCGTCACCCTTCCCTGTTTACCTCACTGCTCTTTTTCCATTGGAACTTCTTATCTCTCTCCTCCATCTACATCACTTCTCACACAATCCCATCTTTACCGTAGGTCTACCTCTCTCCATGGCCCTACCACTATATCCAACTGTACCTTTCTCTTAACCCTTTCTCTACCTTACTACTATCCCTCACCTCTCTATTTCATTGATGTCTCTTCCTCACTCCCTCGCCTTTCTGCAGCCCACAGCTCTCTCTCTGACCGCCTAAGCTCTCAATTAAACTCAGCTTTATCTCACTACCTCACCTCACCTCTATGCCCTCCTCTTGCACTCATTCTACCTCTCTCCCCTCATCCTCTTTAAGTATCAGACTCCTGTATGGCTCATGCACCTCTATTTCTCATTGGCAGGCCAATATTAACACTAAGCGGTGCCTTGCACACCTTTCTCAAATGGATGCTTTCATAAGCATGTGTACAGGGACCCTTCGTTTGTACCTGCAGAGATCTGAAGTTCTCTTCAGCTTAACTTAAAATTGTGTTTTGTAAAAGCTTGGTATCCAGTGGCTAACACAATGGCTTGCATAGCCTGATTATATGTAGCAAAATTACTAAGGGCCAGATGTAGGTCGGCAAATACCGGTCGGTAACGGCCGATTTCGGCCGTTACCGACCGGTATTTGCAAATGGAGATGTAGGGGCCTTCAAATATACAGAATCTGTAAATTTACCATGTAATTCTATTGCATGGTAAATAACGAATACCTGTGTACATGCACATCTGTGCATGTACACCTGTGCCATGTGGCACACATACATGCCCTAAGGGCATGTATGTGTGCCACATGGCACACAAGCCAAAATTAGGGGTGCAACAGGGTGTCAAATGACACCCTGTCACCCTTGCAAAGTCGGTAATTTTACCGAATCGGTATTTACCGATTTGATAATTGTCATTGATTCCTATGGGCCTGTAATTACTGAAACATACAGATTTAGTAAAAATTACCGATTTTTTACCTACATCTGATTTACCGAATCTAGAACACCTACATCTGGGCCTATATGTCTTCTCAACATTTTATTGGTGCTGCCACAAATGAAGTGGGAGATTTATAATGATGATTGGTTATGGGCTCCAGAGTCTTTGTATTCAAGAATATTACTTCCCAATCTCAAGACACTAACCTGCACTTCATTCAAGGATACTGCCAACAGGCAACTTTGCACTGCATCCTGAAAACATTAACTCACAGCCTTCTTGCACATTCAAATAGTGATAACACACCAACCGACAGCAAGGCATCACTCGGACACCAACCCATTAGATTCCAGAGAGTCCAAGGCACTGTGTCTTCAGTCCATTAGTTCCATGCACTGCGTTACTGAAGCAATATGTAACCATCCACCTGCCCTTCACCCACTGCTCTGCACTACACCTAAAACTAGTAACAACAGCCCACCATACTACACTAAATCCTAGGGTCAGTAACTCCATGTACTTCTTCATTGAAACAATATATCAGCACAGTGTGCTGCATTATAGGAATATTAATCTACCACACTGCACTGAAAACTAGGGGTGCTAACCAATCATGTTGCACCTCATGTGTTGGTCAATTCTGATTAGAATGCATGCCAGGATGCTAAATTATCAGACTTCATGGTCTCCTAGAGGCAGTAAGCAGTGACACTGCACCTTGAGGACAATAACTCATCTCAGGCCACTGCATTATAGAAACACTGACTCAATATATCCCACAATATCTTTATGTCGCCAACCCACTATTCTTCAATGTATCTAAAGGACAAAGAGGCACCTCATCCTTTTTACCCCTTACATTGCAGTCTGTTTTGAAAAATCCTCCTTCCTACTTTGCACCACAGCCTAGAAACAGTAACCCATCACACTGCACTGCATCCTAAAGACACTAAGTCAAAGCACTTCATTGCATACTAGGAACACAAATCCAGCACAGTTTACTGCATCTCTGCTACACTAAACCCCTTAAAATGCATAGGATAACACCAGGTACTAAACCATCACAGTGCACCAGTAAGGGTAAACATCCCAACGTGCACCAGACAACAGGGACAGCTATCTTCCCTACTCTACACTAGTGGCACTAACCATCTATGCTGCATCCTTAGTCCAATAGCCCACTGTAGTCTGCCACTTGGACGGTTATGTATCACAGTTCTGACAATAGAAATATCTTTCTATAAAAATAAAGTAACACAAATATTGACAACCAAAATATCATCAAGGTATGTATGGATAAGTAAAAATGTATATTTATTCCATAATCCTTGAAGATCTATCTATCGTTGTGGTAAATAGATGTGGAGTGCATTATATTCAACCAGTAGTTACCGATATACACATACCTTTGCAATATATTGAAGTTAGTATTTAGGTCATAATACTTCTGTAGGATGATATTTCGTCCATAATATTCTGGTCCTCTATAACTTGGAAACTAGCACTCCACATGTACTGCCTCGTAGGTACATTAACCAGATACAGTGCAATGTGTCCAATCACATTATCACTCCAACACAGAGCACTAGACAAAACTGAATTGCATCCTAAATGTAGTAAGTAACCACATTTATGGATAGCGTAGGGGTAAAAATTACTATTCCAACTCCAGAGAGTGCAACAGTAGGGAAAGTGTTGGATAACGTAGGGGTTAAAATTACTATTCCAACTCCAGAGGGTGCAACAGTAAAGAAAGTGTTGGATAGCATAGGGGTAAAAATTACTATTCCAGCTCAGAGGGTGCAACAGTAGGGAAAGTGTTGGATAGCGTAGGGGTTAAAATTACTATTCCAACTCCAGAGAGTGCAACAGTAGGGAAAGTGTTGGATAATGTAGGGGTTAAAATAACTTACTAATAATTAAAAAAAGAAATAATAAAAAAAATATATATTATTAAATAGCAACAAATTAATTAACAATAGCAATAAATAATTACTTAAAAATAATTACCAATTACTAATGAATTAACAATGGAATTGATTATCAATACAATTAAATAATAATTAATAAAAATTAATTACCAAATAAAAAATATTTAATTTTTAATACCCCAAAACAATAATTATAAAAAATATTTAGCAATTAATAATTAATTTGCAATACATAATGAATAAATACCAATACATTATAATTATTCAAATGTAATTACCAAATATTCATTAATGAACAAAAAATTAATTCCCAATGTTTTAAAATTAATTATTCAAAAGCTATTGCCAATTAATAATTAATTAACAATAAATTAATTCTTAATACTCAACACTAAAATAAATAATTATTTAATTACAATTAAATTACTTCCCACCCTATTGCCCTTTAACCTCACAGCACACTTCAATAATGAATTAATGCACTTAATATAATTACCAATTAATCAATTAATAAAAATTAATTACCAATTAATACAAATGTATTACCAAATAATATTTATTTACCATAAGATAAATTATCAATACCAATAAATGAAAATAAATAATTACTTACATGCAATTAAATTGCTTCCCACCCTATTCACCTATAAACCCACAGCACACTTCAATAACAAATTAATACTATTAATATAATTACCAATTAATCAATTAAGAAAAAATAATTACCAATTAACACAAATTAATTACTAATTATTAATTATTTAACATGAAATTAATTATCAATACCAATAAACAAAAATAAATAATTACTTAATTACAATTAAATTAATTCCCACCATATTCCCCCTTAAACCCACAACCCGCTACAGAACTAAAATGCAAAATGTATTTAAAAATAATTACTAATGCCTAATTTTTTTAAATTAATTTACTATAATTAAATTCCTTCCCACCCTACTCCTTATAAACCCACAACCCACTATGGTACTAAAAAGCATAAATTACTTAATTTTTTTTTACTAACTTCTAAAAATGTAATACATATATTCTAAAACTAGTACAACAATTAACAAAAAAAATAAACAGAAACATATAAAATACATAATAAAATACATAACACTATTAGTAACATTGATATTTTTGCTATTGATATTACTAACTTAGATATTGACAGAAACAATATTTCTTACCTTCTGGTCGATATTCTGGTTGTTGATATTCTTGATTTCGATATTGTGTCTCCACGATATTTCCAACTTGATAATCTTGTAGGTCGAAATAAAAAACTCGATATTAGACCCCTAAAGGTAAAACACCGTCACTCAGCATTTTTTACTCCGCATACCTTTACTCCTCATACCATCATAACGCAGGTACCGTTACTCCGCTAAATTTTACAACGCATGTCATTATATATTATATGCTTTTACCACGCATGCTTTTACAGCGAAATTCGTTGTAAAAGCATGATTGGTAAAAGCATATGTTTTTTTTATTTAAGTGTAAGGTAAGTATATGGTTTTAGTTTGGGGGTGTTGGAGTATATGTTTTAGGGGTTCAGGGGTATTTTAAGGGTGGGTTTGTTTTATGGTGTACTGGGGTATTTAAGGGTTAAGGGATAGGTTTGGGTATAGGGGTATTTTTAGGCTTCAGGGCTACGTTTGGGTTTGGGGGTACAGGGGTAATTTTAGGGTTCAGGTGTAGCAGGGTTTCCGTTCTCCCACAGAACTGTGCACAGAGATCTAGAACCTGGGTGAATTAGGATGACCCAAAACTCACCTTAGTATCAGAAATCCCCTTACCGAGCTAGCTACAGAGTCTCATTGGTCATAACAAACTCCGAATGACTTAGACAAACCAGAACATGAACTTAGGGTACCTCAGGTATCGTGGAACACATGAACACTCTTTCGCTTTATAATCATTTCAAACCACAACAGGGAGTAAAAGAACACAAGTGCAAGTTTGAAATATTTATTTTTCAATGCAAGGTTCTCAAACGCAGTATCTTATATAATACCAACATACATATTATAAAAATCAGAGTTATCAGCATAGTCACTAGTCCATAGTAAGCGAACGGTGATAGCATATTATAATGCAAAATCTATAGAAATTTGTATCACCTATATTTCGCGCACCCTATTTAGCATACTATATTATATCTAAGAAGGTCTCATTTGGGATTTTAGCAGGGCGGGCCCATACCTCTAAATGTCAGCAGAAGAAGATCACATCATCAGCTACCAACTCTCTCCATGCGAAGCAACATCAAGAGTGTTTTTGCATTCTCAGTAACTCTATCTTAAACCCGCGTAGAGCCCAATGTTGGCAGCTACATTATTTGTGTTATGTCTAATGTGGTGCGAGGATCAGGCCTCCCAGCAACCTTGTGTTAGGTTATTCTTAGAGGCTATAGATCTCAGTGTGCAGACAGTGTACCAAGTGTACCAGGCACGACTGATATCAGAGCAATAACATATTATTCTCAATAAATCACATCTTTCGTCTAGGTTGAAAGCTACAATAATAATTATGTGCCGTGTGCAAACTGAAGCCGAAGGAAAATATGTTGTTTAAACATTTAATAAGCTCATGCTAACTTAACACAATATATAGAAAAGCATTAACTATATGACACCCCCCCCAATGATCCGAGGACGGTCAAGAAGCAAGCCAATAATATAATAAAGGCATAACATGAAAGCAGAGTTCAATAATATTGAGCCAAGCTAAATGTATGTATCTGTATACAAAATTTTTAAAAAATATGTATGAATGCCTATAGTGGCCAAACAAAAATATAAAAATACTCGAACTCGAGGCCTAATATAAAATCACAGGCCTAGAACATATGAAGTAAATTGTTCGTAAGAAAAATGGCACCATTCAGAATTACTAAAAAGTCACGTGCCCGAATAGTGAAAGTCTCCAAAGCCACTCATGGGTGGATAGAATATGCAAAATAGGTAGCCACAGCTTCCAACATGGAATCACTGCCATCATCCGAAAACAGTTCAGCCATCCAATTAAGCAATGGGAAAGAACATACGTGCTCTTCCAACACCGAACCCTCTAGCAACATCAGAGGACAACTCGGTGGGTTCTCAAGAACGCTATGTGCCAGAAACTCACGCGCCGCTGAGGGGATGTCCCACTGACCCATTAGTCCATGCATCGCTGCCAAGGCCATAATCCTTTCGCCAGAACAAATCAACTCGTGAGCAACTACGGGGCCCATCAGGTGATTAAAATCGACTTCAGGAGATAACGGCAAGCAGAGACACAAATCAATGGCCCAGTCAAATTCGCAGCTCAGGCAATGAAACACAGGCTGGACACATGTGAAATAGGAAAATCGAAACGATAATCCAAATGCCGTGCTTAAGGTCGCAAGCGGCAAGGTGCCATAGTAATCAAGCATCCGGTTGCGAAACAGTGTCAGAAGGGGCTGAGCGGCTTCTTGCGCAGGATGGGCATCCATGTTTTAGGAAGCAGGATAACACCAAAAGGGCCTGCAGCTAAGGCCAGCAAAACAGGAAATCCGCCAAACAAGCTAGAAAATATTGAATGGAAGAAAGCTGGGATAACACCAAAAATCTTTTCAAACGTAGTCACGAGACTACTGCTAACCAATTTAAAAAAATGAGCTAAGCCAGACGTGGAGGAGGCATTAAAGATCTGATGTACTAATTCGCAGAAATGAAATGGCAAGTCAGTATTTAAAAGTGCCTGCACCTCTGTGCGTGTGTTAGCTATGTGAAGGACATAAGTTTCACGGGCCGAGCTCAGGGCCACTTCTTTTTGAGACAAAAGAGCCCTTATTCGGCTCATACCATTGAACTCCGCTTTCAAGGTTGGGATGCGCGGCCAGATGGAAACATCTGAATTCCCATGCGTGGGTGGATATAACACGTTCTTGCAACACACCACACGTTCTGATACAGTAACCACATAGGCGATACCGACCATTAACCCACAACACTCCTCGTTATTCAAAAGCAAATAACTACAGTTTGTCAATAATGTGAATGTGGGAACAATTGCAGGAACCGGTGTGCCTTTTAAAACACAGGCCAAATTAGGTCGGTCCTGATTACAAGAACCATGCAACTGGATATGTCTGCATATCAGTGAATGGTCAGGCGGCTGTGTGCATTCTTCACCATTCAGATTCACTTCCTTTCCATCCTTCAGGCATCTGTAGGTGTATGGTAAAGACCATGCCTCATGTAGGAAAGCACTGCCTAGTGGTTCATATCGCCCTATAGCAATATACCTCATACAATTAGTAAATTTATACAAAGCAAATGGTAAAGTAATAACACCATGGATAAGCCATGTAGCAGCAGCTGCTTCAGCTACAGAAAAGGGCAAAGATTCTAACTTTTCAATGTGTAACATAGAAAATGATGCATCTCGCATGGAAAGCATGCGGTGTTTGTCAGTCAAATTAAATGGGGCACGACACGTTCATGTAACTCCAAGGAACACAACCAGATTTCAGAGTCTGTAGTGTCCACGCAAACTGCATCACAGAAAGCAATTGATTTTGTCCATGGTACAATACAGATACTTCATCATTTACAATGTCGACCACAGAAGAGACAATATTGTTCAACGTGTAAATTCGGGAAGAAAGCATGTTAATACTGTTATCGACAACTGCAAGCACCTTTTCCAAATTTGCTTGGTCAATCACTCTTAGGCGTTTAGCAGCCTCAATTTGCGAAAATTTCCAAATTTCATTGTAAACTGCATAAATCCACCGTTTAGATCTACCCTTAGCTGGGCCTTTTATAAAATCATTCAAATCCACGTTTTCAGTTAACTGAGACAAATGTAGTTTAACTGCAGCTAAAGTGGAATGTTGTAACCAATTCTGACACAGTTTCCCCACAGAATAAGTGGTGACAGTATAATCAGTTTCAAAACGGGGATCAGGTCTGACTTGAGTGAACCCTTCAGCCAAACCCAGAAAACGACTGTGATCCTGTTCCGCGTCCAACCCCGCCGGGACTACACACCCCTCCCGACTCACCGGTATCCAGGGGCCCCCACAGCAGTCCCCGCTACCGAAAGCCCGTAACACACCACCATGACGGAGCGGCAACAGTGACTCGAAGTGTCCCACCCCTCTCTTCCATGCAGGAACCAATCCCCGGACGCCGCCAACAGGAAGCCCTTGAATGCAACCCCGGAAGTCCCGCCCCTACAACAGTGAAAAGCAACCCCAGCGCCCAGGACCCGGTCGGAGTATCGTGGCAGGATTCTCAGGCAGACGGAGAAGACGACGGAGCAGAGAGAGCGGAAGAAGACGTATGGTCGGAAGATTGGTGGAGTCCCTGAGGAGGTGGCTGAAGAGCGGCCGTAGTCCATCGGAGGGCTACGGCGGACCGCGTGAGTACCTAGTACCCCTTTCTGAACACCCTAGGTGCTCAGTGTACATAGTGTAAAGTCTCTCCTATTTAGACACGGAGCACGGTAAAGATACTCTCACTGTATATTTTGTAAAGCACGTTCACTGCATTGCCCCTCTCCCCTCACTCACCCTTCGGACACCCTTCCTATTCCCTTCCTCCTCCTTCGCCCTCCTTCCTCCCCTTTTCCGCACTTATCTTCGTTTCTTGGTCCCACACGTATCCGGTGGTGGTGTCGGAAGGACTGCTGTCCCACAGTGCTGGTCTAACGGTCCCTTCTTTCTCTTATTGCCCTCCGAGGTACCTCCCCGACATCTGATCCGACCCGAAGGCCAACAAGACGGGATCCGGGACAAGGAAAGAAGGACCGGACAAAGACCCTCCCCACGGAAGGACAAGACCCGACGTCCCGGGAGTCACACCACCTGTTGTTCTGGGACTTACTTGTGTACTTTAATAAACCACCATAGCCCACTATATACGGCCTCCTTGCCTGCTATTTCAGCCCGCGACAACCGCCCCTTCACAGGTGGTGTCAGAAGTGGGATTCGCTGAAAGCATGGAGGCCGTCATGAAACGCATGGCCGACTCCCAAGAACAACTCGGGAAGTTGATGGAACAATTCCTAAAGACCGCAGAGGATGACCGGGGCCAGCTCCATGACGTGCTCAAGGGTCAAGGGACCGTACAGGAACAGGCCCTGGGCAAACTAGCCGATGCTATAGGACAACCAAGACCAACGGCCTCCCTGCCTTCCGTAGTACTACAGAAGTACGTCCCGGGGGAAGACCCGGACTACTTCTTTACGAACTTTGAGAGACTCGCGCAGGCAGCAAACTGGCCCGCAGATCGATGGGGCCAATACCTCGGACCCCTTCTGACGGGGGATTTACAGGCCGCCTACCAGCAGGCCAATATCCAGGGGAACAATCCCTACGCCGACATTAAACGCTGTATCCTGGAACGTCTCGGTGTTGATGACGACACGTACAGGATAAGGTTACGACAGGCCAAAGAAGGACCCCAAGAAAATCCCCGGGCTCTGTCCTTCCGGATTAAGGATCTCACTAACCGGTGGCTGAGACCAGAGACCTCCACCAAAGAAGACATCCTAGAAAAAATCTACTTGGAACAGTTCTTGAACTCCCTACACCCCCCAACCCAGAGATGGGTGCGCCAACACACCAGGCTCAACCTCGAGACGGCGGTTGAAATAGCCTGTGCTTATGGACGGGCCCAAGACATGCAGCGCCACAAGGAAGAGCCCGTCCACCGACCGCATCCCCTGCACTCCATCCGTCCTCCCCGTCCCCTGTTACCCCGAAGACAAGAACCAACACCTCTTATGCCCTCTCCGATCCCGTACCGGCCTCCCAATCCAGGCCCTCAGTGCTACAACTGCGGCAACTTTGGACACATTGCACGTGTATGCCCCCAGAAGGAGGTACCGATGGAGATAGGCTTTGCTAGGAACTACGTCTGTCATGTACCAGGGGACACACCCCCTGCCTTCCATTGCCCCGTGTCTATTGAAGGCCAGGAGGTCCTCGCCCTTGCCGACACTGGCTGCCGTCAGAGCGTCCTCCGTCCTCAAGATCTGACTCTACCCCTTGGGAAACCTACCGGAATGGTGGCTATTCAGTGCGTCCACGGGGACACAAAACAGTACCCCACCGCTCAGGTACTGGTGCAGCACCCCGGAGACCCTGGTACTGACCTCACAGTCGGTCTTGTGCCGGCCTTGCCCGAACAAGCCATCCTGGGAAGCGATTATCCTGGACTACCCCAGCTCCTTCAGGATACCACCGACTCCCTTGTCCAGTGGTGGAAAGAGGCCCCATATTCCCAAGGTTTGCCTTCGACCCTCAAGGAGATCAAACCACGGAAAACAAAGACCCAGAAAAGGAAGGAGAAGAACAACCCAGCCTATGCCTACCCTGTGACCGTCGCAGAACACCCATGGCAAACCGACCAAGAGTTCAGGGCGGCCCAACAGGAGGACCCCCTTCTTCAAGAGGCGTGGGGAAGGGCCCTGGACCAAGAAGACCCCACACAAGTAGGTCCCTACTTCTTCAAGCAAAAGGGGTTGTTATATCGGAAGGGAGGGCCTCATCTGAAGCCACAGTTATTGATCCCGGGCCCCTTCCAGGACAAGGTCCTTTTTCTAGCACATAGCCACCTGTTGGGAGGACACTTCGGGGATGAAAAGACTAGTCAAGCGGTCCTGGAAAAATTCTATTGGCCTGGGGTACATCAGCGGGTAAAAGCCTATTGCCGCGAATGCGCCATATGTCAGAAAACCAGTCGATATCGACCACCCAGGGTTCCTCTCAGGCCACTCCCACTCATTGACGTCCCATTCAGCAGGATAGCGATGGACATAATAGGACCCCTCCTTCCCTCCCGCAGTGGGTGTCGCTATGCACTGGTCATTGTGGATTATGCCACTCGTTTCCCTGAGGCGTTCCCGTTACGGCAACCCACAGCACAACATATAGCCAAAGCCCTGATCACGATGTTTACCCGGGTGGGGTTTCCCCGGGAGATTTTAACCGATCAGGGCACACCTTTTGTGTCCTCTCTTCTCAGACAGGTCTGTGCGCAACTGGGCATCAAACAGATCAGGACATCAGCATACCACCCGCAAACGGACGGTCTGGTGGAGCGTTACAACGCTACCTTGAAGCAGACGTTGAAAAAACTGATAGGGTTGGAAGCCCGACGCTGGGAAGAGATGTTGCCACTCGCCCTTTTTGCGATACGCTGCAAAACACAGAGCAGTACGGGGTACTCGCCCTACGAGCTGTTATATGGTCGGCCTCCTCGCACTCTCCTGGACATGGCACAAGAAGCCTGGGAGGCAGAGCCCGACCGCACTCGACCCTTGCCCGAGTACGTAGAGAACCTAAAAACTCATTTGGCCGAGATACGCGAAATCGTAAAACAGAACCTGGAGAGAGCGCAAGATGCACAAAAAAGACAATACGATAAAGGAAGCCGAACCCGTGTATTCGCCATAGGCGATTTGGTCCTTCTAATGATGCCCTCCTCAGACCAGAAGCTCTTAGGACAATGGCAGGGTCCCTACGTCGTTCGGCGTCAGGTGACCCCTGTCACGTATGAGGTGGAGCTAGATCCCACAAGGGGCACAACCCAAATATACCACGTCAACCTTCTAAAAAAATGGGAAGGACCCCGTCCTGTCCTCACCGGGTCAGGGCTTCCCTCTGTTTGTCCCTTTGACTCCTGCCTAGATCCCTCCCTATCCCCTGAACAGACAAGGGCCCTCCGTGTCGCTCTGTTACCCGTCAGCGAGGTCTTCTCCTCCTGTCCAGGAAGGACCTCGGTCACCGCTCATTGCATTGAGACAGAACCCGGAAAAGTGGTACGATTGAGACCCTATCGAGTCCCAGAGGCCCGCAGAGCAGTTATCCGAAAGGAGATTGAGGACATGCTCACGATGGGGATCATCGAACCATCGGTCAGCGACTGGAACTCCCCGATCGTCCTTGTTCCCAAACCCGACGGGTCGGTCAGGTTTTGTATCGACTTTCGGGAGGTCAACAAGGTGTCTACATTTGACACCTATCCCCTGCCGAGAGTCGATGAAATGGTGGAAAAAATAGGGAAGGCCAAATATATTTCCACCCTCGATCTCTGCAAGGGGTACTGGCAGATACCCCTCAGAGACCAGGACAAAAAGAAAACCGCCTTCTCTACACCTGAGGGGCTGTTTCAGTTTCTTGTTATGCCTTTTGGGCTTCACGGGGCCCCTGCTACCTTCCAGCGAGCCATGAACCAGGTTCTGCGCCCGCATTCCCAATACGCCGGAGCCTATTTGGACGATATCGTCATTTACAGCAACAGCTGGGAGCAACATCTAAGACACGTTTTTGAGGTGGTGTCCTCCCTGGGTTCCTTTGGGTTCTCCATTAACCCCGCAAAAACCACCCTGGCCGCCCAAACCGTCCAGTACCTCGGCTTCCTTCTCGGCGAGGGGCTTATCCGACCCCAGAAGACCAAAACCGAGGCGATCCAGACCCTGCCTTTCCCACGAACAAAGAAAGACCTCCGGGCGTTCCTAGGTCTCCTGGGGTATTACCGGAGGTTTGTTCCTAATTTTTCCCAGAGGGCGGCCCCCCTCACTAATCTCCTGAAGAAAACCACGCACACAGACCTCGCCCTTAAGGAACCCACTCCTGAGTTATGGCAGGCATTCACTGACTTGAAGAGCGCACTAACCTCCAGCCCGGTCCTGATTAGCCCTGACTATACTTTGCCATTCATATTGCAGACTGATGCATCTGAACAGGGATTAGGCGCTGTCCTCTCCCAAAAAGATGAAACAGGGAACGAAAGGCCCATCCTCTTTCTCAGCCGCAAACTATTCCCCAGGGAAAAAAACTATGCCGTCGTTGAGAAAGAGGCATTAGCGATCAAATGGGCCATCGAAAGCCTTAGGTACTACCTAGAGGGACGGGAATTCACAATTTACACCGACCACGCCCCCCCTGGAGTGGATGGCTCGGAACAAAGGGCATAACGACAGAGTCCTCCGCTGGTTCCTGTCCCTCCAACCCTACCACTTTAACACTCGCCACCGGAAAGGCACAGAGCAAGGCAACGCTGACTTTCTATCCCGCTACCCTTCCTCTCCGACCCGTACAAGTAGGACAGCTAGGGGAAGGGTATGTGATCCTGTTCCGCGTCCAACCCCGCCGGGACTACACACCCCTCCCGACTCACCGGTATCCAGGGGCCCCCACAGCAGTCCCCGCTACCGAAAGCCCGTAACACACCACCATGACGGAGCGGCAACAGTGACTCGAAGTGTCCCGCCCCTCTCTTCCATGCAGGAACCAATCCCCGGACGCCGCCAACAGGAAGCCCTTGAATGCAACCCCGGAAGTCCCGCCCCTACAACAGTGAAAAGCAACCCCAGCGCCCAGGACCTGGTCGGAGTATCGTGGCAGGATTCTCAGGCAGACGGAGAAGACGACGGAGCAGAGAGAGCGGAAGAAGACGTATGGTCGGAAGATTGGTGGAGTCCCTGAGGAGGTGGCTGAAGAGCGGCCATAGTCCATCGGAGGGCTACGGCGGACCGCGTGAGTACCTAGTACCCCTTTCTGAACACCCTAGGTGCTCAGTGTACATAGTGTAAAGTCTCTCCTATTTAGACACGGAGCACGGTAAAGATACTCTCACTGTATATTTTGTAAAGCACGTTCACTGCATTGCCCCTCTCCCCTCACTCACCCTTCGGACACCCTTCCTATTCCCTTCCTCCTCCTTCGCCCTCCTTCCTCCCCTTTTCCGCACTTATCTTCGTTTCTTGGTCCCACACGTATCCGGTGGTGGTGTCGGAAGGACTGCTGTCCCACAGTGCTGGTCTAACGGTCCCTTCTTTCTCTTATTGCCCTCCGAGGTACCTCCCCGACATCTGATCCGACCCGAAGGCCAACAAGACGGGATCCGGGACAAGGAAAGAAGGACCGGACAAAGACCCTCCCCACGGAAGGACAAGACCCGACGTCCCGGGAGTCACACCACCTGTTGTTCTGGGACTTACTTGTGTACTTTAATAAACCACCATAGCCCACTATATACGGCCTCCTTGCCTGCTATTTCAGCCCGCGACAACCGCCCCTTCACAACGACGTTGGCAAGAATCAGCACTCCTATGCCACATCAGCCAACCCTTCGAATCCAAACTGGATATATTAAAGGATGAATTGTGCAATAGAGCTTGCAACTCATGAATGGACAATTCAGTATAATTACCCCATCCTGAATATTCTTCCAAATCGGGGATAATTGGTGTATTTAATTTTTTAAAAGTAGCCAATCCAAAGCATGTTGTTTGGGAAATAGTAGAATTTAGAAACAACATGTGTTTCGGGATGAGACATGCACGGTGCAAAGCCTCAGTGCCTTGTACCTGCCAATCTTTGGTACCCCAAACCGATTTAAGGTCAATTGTTCCTTTCCAAAACTCGTAGCCATCTACAGCTAATCTGTCTAGAAAGGACTTCGAATACAGCAATTTTGTATCGGTAAGTCTAACTTTGGACATGGACTTTTGTGTCATTTTGAAATAAAATGACTCAGGATTTGATTGATTAAAATCTGTAAAATAAGTGTATTTTTTCAGAAATGTATTGGAGCTGCCTCCCAAGGGAGCAGGGCAATGTTCCCACTGTGTGTAATTTACAGCAACCCTCCTGGAATTTGTCTTATGTAAAAAATGATTACCATAATGTTGAAAACAAAACAAATCACTATAATTAATAGAATCTAAATACAAATCCTCAGCATCAAAGGCAGCATAGTATTTCAAATCAGAGAACAATGCTTCTACGGCCTGAATATCCCAATCATCAGAACGTATATTTTGTTTAATCACATCCCCCATGTTTACTATAAGCACATTCAGAACATTAATCACTTCAGTGGGCCCATGTATTTGAAATCTAACTGCATCCCACACAATCCCATCAAGGACAGGCCAAGCAGTAATGTTGACTGTATTCAAGTTTCGTTTCAGTCTGTGTGCTGAATGTGAAGAGGAAAGAGGGGCCAATGTTCCATTAAGGTACCGAATTCCTGTTCTTTCTTTAACATAGTGACCATCGATCAGGCGGAAAAAATAAAACACAAAACCAATTGACATAAAAAGGTAAAATGAAAATAGAATCAACCAAATGTATGTCCAAGGGGGAATTAAAAAATGTTTTTTAAATAAGGTGGCATATTTTGCAATAGTTGAGGGTTTCTTTGAAAGTTCCGAAACAGAGTCAAAAGAGAATCTTGACTGGTCGGCCAAACAAGTCTGCAAATCTGGCATAGATAAGTCAGCAGGATAGGTGTAGTTCAGCTCATCAATGTTAGTAACAGGAATAGTATTTAGTAAAGGACTTGATATGGCAGGCATCTCGAGGGACACCTCCTGTTCTGCACCAGAAGTAATAACCAGCACAGAATGCCTCACCATGGAAGGACAGGATAAAGCCGGTGTCATGCTATGAAGAATCAGCCACCCTGTCTGTCTTGACATTGTCAATAGAGATAAATCTGTTTTCCTTACGACCTGGAAGTGGTGGTAATATGACTGTTCTCGTGCCCTTCACTCCAAGAACTCGAACCGGTGCACGATATGAGGGACCAAACTCTTTCTTGTTATCGATCTTCTCTCGAACCAGTTCTCCAACTTGGGGTAGCCAGCCAACTACCGGGATCTGCAACGCATCATCCGATGTGGAGGGCAAATGTTCCTTTGCTAGACTGTCTCTGGTCTTTTGTAGATCCTGTAAAACATTGCAATGTTCATCTACGTCAAAGGCCGTGGCCTGGGCCTTACAGTCTAGACCGTCGAGGTCAGGGACGTACATCTTGATACCAAAGAGCATTTCGTATGGGGTCCGCCCACCCAGAGACCTTCTAGGGAGATTATTAAGCGCACGCTGCACGCCATTGAGGTGGGCTAACCAGTTTCTGCCAGTGCCTATAACTCGAGCTGTCAAAGATTGCTTTAAGTCATGGTTCATTCGTTCAACTACACTATTTCCCTCGGGTCTGTACGGAGACGAAAACTTGACTTGGACCCCCAACGAAACCATAGCATCCTTATACGCCTTAGAGGCGAAAGCCGGACCCTGGTCCGAATGGAAGATACCACAGGCAAAAATCCCTACAAAGACTCGCAAATCCTTAATGACAGTCCGTGAATCAGCGCTCCGATGGGGCCATACCCACACACAGTGTGTGCATGAATCAACTGCTACTAAGATATACTTATATGCAGTATTGTAGTGTAGTTCCTAGTTTCCCACTAGGCCCTGCGCATTGGAATAACATAAACAGTAGTATCGACGTGGAACTGCGGATATTCCAGGCCTCCACTGACTATGCTAAACTTAATTGGGTGTGTCACCAACTAGCTCAGAGGTCACTGGAAACTTTCTTCTCTGCATGGGAAGTGATCAGCTTCCCTGGCACAGACAAGAAGGGATTCAGCTTTCCAACAACCGTGCAACATGACAACTTTGCTCCTCAGATCAAGAGTCAATCTCTAGGGTCGTGTGAAACAATAGACAGGTATTTCACTCAGTCAGTTTAGTGCAGTTTACTTTCACGATATGTAGAGAATAGAGAGACGGGCGTTTGTCAATAAAGGGTTAACATTTCTTGAACAGTCTTTCTTCTCGTACAAGAGAAATGTATTGCCACAATTGCAAGACTTGTTATGATAAAAAGTACATACAGTAAGATAAGTATTGCGAAATAGAACTGTAAAAGCATTGATATGGTTTCTTAGCCATACAATGGTTTAAAAGTAATAAAACATATATACAGTCATATATACATTAGGCTAAAATACTCAACTGGTGCTGCTAACTATGCCTACCCCAGTGTGCCTGACCTAAGCCTAACACGTGGAAGGGGAGTAAGTAAGTAGTTTTAAGTTAAGTTGGTTTTGCCAAGGTTTGCTTCAAGAATTCTCATCTAAGGGTTTAGTCAACACCATACCTCTGAATAGAATGATGGAGGTTTGGTATCTCCTTCAGGGGAAGCTCGATATCCCTGTCACCCGCAAGGGTAGACCGGAAACGCCGGAGCTGGATTTCTCTGCACGAGAAAGGCAGCGGCTCTTCTTCAGCGCGTCGAGAGGAGGAGGCGGGGGACAGCGTCCGCGGGCAGCTGGAATCTGCTAGGCTCTTCGGAGAGGGATGGCTGTTCAGCTCCTAAGCATACCACACCATCGTTCGCGCTTTAGCAGCGATAATGGTATCAGTAGCTTCACCACCACAGGGACAGCAGGCTGCAGCGACAGGGTGCTAGCTTCACCAACACGGGGTCTTGCAGACAGCTAGCAACAGTACAACAGCTCATTGCTTAAGGCAACGTTGGTAGTATTTATACCTGACAGGTGCCGGGTTTGACGCAAGTTTGCTGGACATAAGACGTCAATTAAAGATGTCACTAGGAAGTGATAGCTATCAGTTGCTCATTAGAGTTCTATTACTAATCAAAACAAAGCAAGGGGGATTTCCCAGTTTGCTGAGTTTTTAAGAACTCGGAGTGTTAATCTAGGAATATCAGATAGTGACTTCTGCTCTGTCATTGCACTAATTGGTTGCAAAGGAAGTGGCAGAGAGAGATATCCTTGAACGTGGCTCTGTTCGTGTGAGGTCAGAGATGACTTTCTGAATATCGCACTTGAACGGTTATGCCAATATAGGGAATAAATGGATTTATAGCCGAATAGGGGCATAAGGTCACAGTATCGATCAGGAACCTAGATAAACACGCAACACCCACTCCACGTTTTCATGTCCATCAAATTACTAAAACTAGAGCAATTAGATGCATGTGTAACATTGCCCACCCCAAAATACATAAATGCATTCGAAATAGGCGTATATTGTAATACGTGAAATTTAGGTACTGTACGTTTTTTGAAGCATAGAATCATTCAAAAACTATTGCATATGAAATCAATGAACGATTATGCATAAGAATTACACATGAAGTATCTCTGACAGAAGAAGGGCGAGATAAATCATCACATATAAATGCATTGCAAAAATGTGTGCTAGAGGCTAATGTAAGTTGTTATGTCTCTAGGTGTGTGTAAAAAATAGAAGTACGAACTTCTGTTCTTTAAGAATAGATTTTACCTCAAGCAAAGAATTGTTCGTGCCAAAAAAGGGTCAATAT
This sequence comes from Lissotriton vulgaris, assembly GCF_964263255.1. Lineage (NCBI taxonomy): Eukaryota > Metazoa > Chordata > Amphibia > Caudata > Salamandridae > Lissotriton > Lissotriton vulgaris. Next base: position 588,590,009 of record NC_141694.1, read on the forward strand.
TTGAAAAATATCTAATTCAAAAGGAATTAATGCTTGAACGGGGAAATAGAGTTCCAACGCTGTTAGCAGTTTTTGTTGATTAAAACTGAAGGCCGAATTCAGAGTTCATGGGAACGCTGTGTGTCGGAAAGCTTCTCAAAGTTATTGTTTCTGTATGGGTGGGAACATCATATCAGACAGGCTCTCAAAGAATTGGTCTACAAATTCAGGTGACAGTTCAACCAAATTAGATAGCGCTGTAACTTGGCAGGTGTGAGAATGATTGCTGTCATCGAAGGCAGGATCAGCAATGCTCACTGAACGTTGTACCTGGATGATGTTGCTTTTGTCACTCGCTCCACTGTTACCACTTGGCTGTAGCACAGGAGTCTCCACGAATGCCGTCATCAGGATTGGTAGCCGCTGGGGACAACACAATGCGTGAGCCGTTATTGGACTGAGCAAAGTATCGACGTCCATTGGTACTGCTGATGGAAGTTGAAGACAGATGTCCAACACGCATTCATCGCCGCAAAGCATACATCGTAGCACAGGTAAAATGCAATTTTGCCATACAGGTCTGAATGAAAGGAACCAGGTCATGTTTAGATCTCTCAGCCTGGCCAATCCAAGGACGTTAGTTATCCTGTCCCGGTAGCGCATTGCTAGGATTGTCTCTTCCATTCCCATGGGAGCTATGTCTGAGCTGAGGCTTGCCATAACGAAGTAAGAGGGTCAAAAATAAAATCCCTGCTACAAGTCCCAAAAATAATGGTATGCCGCCAAAAACAGAGTGCACAAAATTAGGAACGATTCCCAGAATTGCTTGAAAAGGTGTTAGCAGTCCCGTAAAGACTGTCTTGAATATGCCTGGGATGCTTGTGGCACTAGACATGTTAAGGAGTTGGCTAAGCATTTGTACGAAATGCACGGGCAATTTGTTGATAAAAGTTCATGAACTTCAGTAGCTGTCCTTGCAACTAGAAGATCATACGTCTCTTTTGATGACGTTATAGGCACTGTTGTCTGTAAAAGTACAGATTTCATTTTGCTTAAGGTATCAATTCGTATAGAATAGAGATTCAGACGAGGCCAGATGGGAGTCACTGTGTCTGCAGGCCCACTCGGGAACAATGCCTGCATACAGCATTTGACCATGGACGTTACTTTCACTAGATAACTTTTCCCTGGCACAAGGCCACAACATCTGTGATCCGTTCTAAGAATGTAACTCCCGTTTGAAAGTTGCATAAAGAAGGGCTCTATCTGAGTTGCAGGTGTGACTATCTGGTGGCATGAAAGGTTGTTCGAATTTCCATCACATGCTCCGTGTAAATTAATACCCTGACACAAGTATACCGCTTAGTGAATGTTTACAGTTGTTACCACTAAGAAATACATTTTTGTCACTGTCACTATAGCAAGAATGAGTGTATGGTAATTTCCATTCTGATTTTACATATCCTTTACCCAATTGTTCATACTGGCCAGCAGGTATGTACTCAAGGCACTTTTTAAATCGGAAAGTTGTTATCGGAATTGTGATAATTCCGTGTATTATCCATTCAATGACAGGACTCTCTGACATTGTCAATGGTAATCTCTCGAGTTTTTCGATGCTCAGGATTGTATAGTCTGCTCCTTTCTGTGCCAAACTGATCTGTTTATCAGTAAGGTTAAAACTGGAAAATAATGACGTTGTGTTGATTAAACGCCAAGGCACATAGCCTGAACGAAGATTTTGCAGCGTCCAGCCTAATTCTATAATAGAACGTAATTGAGATTGGCCATGTTGTAACATTAGCAAGTCTCTATCTATCACATCAAAGGCAGAGGATACAATATTGTCCAACGAATATATTCTGGAAGACAGAGTCATTAACCCATTGTCTACTACAGAAAGTGATTTCCCCAAATTAATACGATCAATTTCTCGTATTTTCTCAGCAGTTTCAATTTGTTTGACTTTCCAAGCCTCGTTGTAAGCAGCATAGATACTGGTCGCTATGAAACGCTTTTGACGCTGTTTGCGTGGTCCAAGAATGAAATCGCGCAAATCAGCACCATCTTTTAGTAAAGACAAGTGTTGCTTAATTTCAGCCAGTGTGGATGTTGTTAGCCATTCAAGGCAGAGTTTCCCTACACTGTATGTTGTTATTATCCCTGGATGTTGTCTCTGGGAATATCTCGAGTCTAATCTGGTCATTTTTAACCCCTGTGTTTTATTCAGGAATCTATCTTGACAGCTGTTTGTGTCAGTAGGCCAGATTAACCACTTTTTCCAATCAGGATGTGTTCTGTTGAAATGTAAAATTTGTGTTACGTCTAACTCAATATCTGTTGTTGTATTTTCAGGTATTGGCTTTGGTATAGACGGTGTTTTAAGGTCTTTGATCTTAGCTAGGCCAAGACAAGATGTTTGGTGTATTGTGTCATTTAAAAACAACATTTGTTCTGGTATCATGCAGGTTCTAAATAGTGCTTCAATGCCTTGTACCTGCCAATCTTTTGTACCCCAAATCGTTTTCGTTTCAATATTATTTTTCCAATAATCAAAACCAAATGTCATCATTTTGTCATAAAATGCTTCTGAATATATCAATTTAGAATTTGTCAGCATTGTTTTCATTCCTGTTTTATCTAACAGTTTGTAATAAAATGTTTCTGCATCACTGGTGTTAAACCCTGAGAAGTATTTGAATTTCTCAAAGAATGCTTTAGAACTGCTTTTAGGTGGTGTAGAACAATGTTCCCATTGATTATACATAAAAACATTTCTAGGCTGTGCAGATTTATGCAAGTAATGATCCCCATAGTGGGTGTAACAGAATAACTGCTCATAACTAGATGAACCTTGTAAATAATCATGATCTGTGAATCTAGCTGACATTATTAAATTAGACATCATGTCATTAATACTGTTAAAGTCCCAATCATCAGAGAATGTACTAGGTGTTACAAAGTCACTTAAGGAAACCTTTAGTTGATGAGGATACTTCAGGATTTCGACCGGACTATAGATCTCATAGTCTGTTTTCTCCCATACTACCCCACCAGGTATTGGAATTGCTGTGACATTTACTGTTGACAGTTTTCTTTTCTTCACGTGGGATGATCTGTGTGGTTTCAGGACTAGGTTGATGTTCTGACTTGCTGTGTCCATTGTAATATATTTTCCTTCAATGAATTTTCCCAAACACAGTACCATGATGAGCCAAAGCAGGAGGAAAAATACACCTAGACCGAACCAGAACTCTAGCCAAGGGGAAATAAGGTAGATTTCCTTCAGTTGATGAAAGAGTTCTGTTGCTTTTTCTTTAAAAGTCTTTTTTGTTTCTGGCATCACTTCGGGGTCGTTTTGATCTTCAGAGAAGTTGTCGAAGTTGATGAAATAACCAGAGGCAGTTCTGTCAATTGATGGGATTGTTCTTTCAATCTGTCTCTCGGTAGCACTTTCTGATGCCACATTAGTGTAGACTGGTGTTGTTTCTTGACGAACTGTTTCAATCTGTGTTTCAAGAGGCACAAGTTCCATGGCTTTATTGCATAGTCCTTCATTGTGCACTGCAGGCTGATCGAATGTGATTAGTCTTTCAGTTTGAACCTCTTGGATTGTTGCAAGTTTGGGTATTCTGTTGTTTCTTGGGAGTCCACTGGGCCTACTGTTGATTATAGGCCACATGCTTGTGGTTTTACCAGATCGATAGACACGACTCTGTTCTCCTTTTTACCAGCAAGGGGCGGTAGTACAACTGATCTTGTTCCGGTGACTGCTAAGACAGGTACTGCTTTTCTGTAAGAAGGCCCAAATTCCTTCTTAACCGCGATCTTTTCTCTGACTAGATCCCCAATCTTTGGAATCCAGACAGGCCTTGCTGGGGCTGTTGCTGGTGGTGCCTCGTCAGTGGTAGATGGCTGTTGCTTTAACTTTATGTTGCTTAAGGATTTTCTTGTTTCGTTCAGTTCCTGTAAAACAGCCAAACGATCCTTTACATCAAAGTGCGTTGTTTCTTCTTGTACCACTGACATCTGACTATTGAGGTCCTGAATAGGCATTCTAATTCCGAACAATAGTTCGTATGGGCTGAAACCTTTTAGAGAATTTCTTGGCATGTTGTTAAGACTAGTCTGGACACTTATTAAATGTTTGACCCACCCAGCGCCTGAACCTAATACCTTCGCTGCTATAGATTGCTTTATGTCCCGGTTTTTTCTTTCTACCACACTATTCCCTTCGGGGTGAGACGGACAAGAATACCGCAACCCAATTCCCATGCTAGCCATGGCCTCCCTATAAGCTCGAGAGCTGAAAGCAGGACCCTGGTCAGAATAGAACGTGGTAATTGCGTATGTGCCGATAAAGACTCGCAAATCTTTTATAACCGTTCTAGCGTCAGCCGAGCGCTGGAGGCCTCATTTTTTAAGTGCTTTTCGTCTTAATGGTGTACACTGGGACGCGTTTCTCTTCTTTGATTGCGCAGATAGACCGCCTTATGCTGTCCAGAAGGGATCCTGAAACTACACTGGCCTGTTCATTACTGCGATCTCTGTTGCAGTTTTCACAATTTTGAGCAAAACATTGAATATCTATACTCATTCCTGGCCACCAGTACTCTGATTGTAATTCTTTCAGAGAAACCTTAATTGTTTGGTGTCTCAGACCCAACCCCATGTGTGCTTCCAGTAAGAGGAAGCCCCTCCTGCTCCTGTTTGGAATTACTCTGTCCCCCACTCCAGGGATTCGAGCAAAAGGAACGGAGTTTGCATCTATTACGTATGCATAATTGAGTGGATAGTTTACGGGTAGTGCTGCACAGTCGCCTTTTACGGTCGTTTTTACTGCCAGCATGGTTTCCCCGTCAATGTATTTATCTGTACGCTTTTTTGTGGCTACGGAAGCCGGTTTAGTTACTTCCGCTATGGCTGTATTAGCCAATGAATTCCCTGCAACGTGAACGCCATCACGTTGAAGACTCTGTGCGTGAATCACGTGAGTCTTTTGTAGTTCTTTACTTAAAAGAGCTACCTCGTTCCAGAGCAATTTATGCTTTATTGTGGCACCTGTGTCATCTTTGTAGTCGTTTTCAATCCAACTCTGCAGCTTATTGTTTTAAGAGTTGACGCAAAAATGAGAATCGCACACGATAAGTGTCGGGAATTCACGTTCTGCATTTTCAAGCGCCATCTTTAAAGATCTGATTTCAGTTCTCTGAACCGAACAGTTTCTCACAGATTCAGTTTTTGTTACTTTCGGTCTGAATTTACCGCACAGCCAACGACCTTTAATGATCGCACACGCTGCATTGTAGGTTTTGCTCTCTACGTTGAAATGCTGTACAAAGCTATCTGTATAGATTATACAGGCATATTGTGGGAGAGGCAGAATTTCGATTGGCAGAGGATATTCTTCTTCATATACTAAATCATTCAGTTCTTCGAATTGCGGGGCGAAATAGTATTTCACGTCTTCCGCTCCTAGAGAATCTATGCACTGTATCCATTTCGGATCCAGTGACACTGTAGGCAGGTTTACTGGGCTGAATAGCGCTTCGAAGGCGGATTCCGCTGTAAGGATATTAATCCGTTTGCCGTGTGCTAGTTCTCTTTCATTTGCTAATGCGATTTGCACTGCGTTCACAGTTCTTTCTGTGTGACTGAATGTTTTTACAGCTTGTGTGTACAAGTGAGATTTAATTGAAATTGGTACCTTTTCTCCCTCATAAGAGGTCAGGTACGTGAATCCGCATCTTCCTGGGATGACTCGGATTACAAGATCGCGTGTATTGTCACGTGTATCTAATTTTGTTTTTGCTAACATGTCTGTTTGCAGTGATCTCAAAATTTCTGTGTGTTTTTTTGTCCAATTGATTTGTTTAAAATCAGGTTTAATTAGTTCGTAGAGAGGTTTAACCTTCTCTGCGTAATTTAGAATGTAAGTTCTTCCGAAATTCAGAAAACCTAGTATGGATTGTAAATTCTTCAGTGTTTTAGGAGCTTGGAGTACAGCGCACTTCTCTAAGAAGTTGTCCGCTAGGCTTTTCCCTTCACTTGATAATTCGTACCCTAAAAATAGTACTGTCAGATGGGCAATTCGGGACTTTTTAAAGTTGAATTTGTAACCCTCTGCTGCGAACCCAAGTATAATGGTGTTCACTCTTTTCAAGTGAGTATCCAAGTCGTCGTCTGTGAGATAAATATCATCTACGTAAGATAATGCTTCATCATCATAGATTTGTAGTAACTCTGTTACCCTAGCTGAGAATAGTCCTGGGCTGTTCTTGAACCTCTGTGGGAGTCGACAGAATTTTTTCTGCGACCCAAATGCAGAGAAAACAGTCAAGTATCTGCTTTCTGGTGCAATGTTTTGACAAAAGAAACCATTAGAAATGTCTAATGTCGTTTTATATTTTTTCCTAACTATATTATTCATTAGGGCTGCACTATGCGAGTTTTGTACTGCAAAAGTTTTGCAACATGTATTAAGATGTCTGTAGTCCAAAACTAGATGATATGAATTGTCTGGCTTGGAGACAGGAAACAAAGGATTGTTCATTTGAGAGGTGCATGTTTCAATCACCCCCTGGTATTCAAGTTGATCTAAAATCTCCCTGACTTGTTTTTTAGCTTCTTGCTTTATGGGATACTGCCGTTGGGCAGTTGGTTCACTTTTTAGTTGGATTTTGTGAGGAGTTGAGTCCTCATCCCATCCTACATGATTTTTATATAATGCAGGTGCCTGGGCCACTGCCCATTTCCTTGCATATGTATATTTTTTGTGAATCGGAATGTGATTTGAGAAGGCAGGCATAATCACTTCTTCGCCACGAGGGCACTCCCTAACAAACTCTGGGGGCCAATCTTTTTCAGCTAACAGAATATCATAGCCTTTTGAGAGCTTATCCCAAAATAGACTCTTAATTTTCCTAGTCTTATCACCCTCTATACGCAATGTAATTTCGTATATTTTATGGGGCTCGCTAAGTCTGGTGTCGGCAGTTTCAACCTGAATGTACTCATTCGTGTCCACTGTCTCCAGATGACTCATCAAGATCTTGCGCGCTATACTGATCTCTGCTGCACTGTCCAACATTGCCAATGCCCACTCCCCGTTTTTCAACTGTGTCCTCAGTATTCTCGGCATGGTTGATTACTCTAATACTGGCTACCTTCTTTTTCTGAAATTGAGATTTTTTACTCTGAGCAGGTTCCTTGTCTTTGGACTTGGTGTGCTCTCCTGGGTCTGACCGTCCTCTTCTTTCCGAATTCTGTGGAAAAGATCGAGAGGGACGTGTATCAATACTTTGATATCTATCAGGTTTTTTTAGATTATCCCTATTTCTAAGGTTATATCTTTTCTCAGAGGGCTCCCTCTGGGGAGACTGGCGTTCTCGAGTCGGAGTTCTTTCCCTCCGTCGAGGAGACCTTCCTCTGGACTGGAATACTTTTTCCTTGGGAGTGGATTGTTTATTTCCATCCCAGCTCATTTTAGGAGTGTTTAAATTATTTTTAATAAATAATTTTTCAGGATTTTCGAGCAGTTGGGGCTTAGCTGGTTTTCCACCCAAGCTGTCTCTACCTAATTCTTCATAGCATTTGTTAATTCTCCTATGTTAAATAAGAGTTCTTCTTTTGACATTTTTAAAATGTCAGGATGTGGTGTGTAGCTGGCTAGAACCGGCCACGTTGCTCCTGGTCTACCTAGTGGACCGAGCCTAGTTATGTGATCATTGTGTTTTAGGGCGCCATAAACCAGAGCAGATGCTCTTGAAATTTAAGTGGAATTTCAATCTCCTCGAAAGGAGCGTACTCTTCCGGAGGTTTCTCTATTTTGTAATAGTGAAACTCTTTTGTTCTAGCGTTTACCGCTGGAAAGTTTATCCATGAATAGAATACCTCTGTCTGCCGATACTCGTGAGCCTCTATCACGAAAATTACTGTACCACCTTGAGGTGTCAGTCCGTTTTCTATAAGTTTTAAAGTTATAGATCTTCTTAAGTGGACCGGGATGATAATAGCATCCGGGTCTGTCTGTTCGGGACCTTGCTGAGTCGCATCTACTGCGGCCCCAGTGGTTCCGTTTTCTCCTGGCATTGTAAAAATGCAAGGTTTGCAGAGTAGGTCTCCAAGGAGACAAAGATTAGGTGCACAATATTTTGGAACACTGTATCCTTCAACGTTGAATAAACCAGAGCTTTACATAGGAATCTCTTCCTACTAAGGTCGGGCGGATTTTAACCTTTCACCCACTCCAGACGTCTATTGGAGTATTTACGGGAGAAAGGGGTCTGTGTGAAATATGCACGACTGAGTTACTCTAACGTCTTGCGTTAGTTTATCGCCTTACCAAACGTTGGGCGCCATGTAGTGTAGTTCCTAGTTTCACACTAGGCCCTGCGCATTGGAATAACATAAACAGTAGTATCGACGTGGAACTGCGGATATTCCAGGCCTCCACTGACTATGCTAAACTTAATTGGGTGTGTCACCAACTAGCTCAGAGGTCACTGGAAACTTTCTTCTCTGCATGGGAAGTGATCAGCTTCCCTGGCACAGACAAGAAGGGATTCAGCTTTCCAACAACCGTGCAACATGACAACTTTGCTCCTCAGATCAAGAGTCAATCTCTAGGGTCGTGTGAAACAATAGACAGGTATTTCACTCAGTCAGTTTAGTGCAGTTTACTTTCACGATATGTAGAGAATAGAGAGACGGGCGTTTGTAAATAAAGGGTTAACATTTATTGAACAGTCTTTCTTCTCATACAAGAGAAATGTATTGCCACAATTGCAAGACTTGTTATGATAAAAAGTACGTACAGTAAGATAAGTATTGCGAAATAGAACTGTAAAAGCATTGATATGGTTTCTTAGCCATACAATGGTTTAAAAGTAATAAAACATATATACAGTCATATATACATTAGGCTAAAATACTCAACTGGTGCTTCTAACTATGCCTACCCCAGTGTGCCTGACCTAAGCCTAACACGTGGAAGGGGAGTAAGTAAGTAGCTTTAAGTTAAGTTGGTTTTGCCAAGGTTTGCTTCAAGAATTCTCATCTAAGGGTTTAGTCAACACCATACCTCTGAATAGAATGATGGAGGTTTGGTATCTCCTTCAGGGGAAGCTCGATATCCCTGTCACCCGCAAGGGTAGACCGGAAACGCCGGAGCTGGATTTCTCTGCACGAGAAAGGCAGCGGCTCTTCTTCAGCGCGTCGAGAGGAGGAGGCGGGGGACAGCGTCCGCGGGCAGCTGGAATCTGCTAGGCTCTTCGGAGAGGGACGGCTGTTCAGCTCCTAAGCATACCACACCATCGTTCGCGCTTTAGCAGCGATAATGGTATCAGTAGCTTCACCACCACAGGGACAGCAGGCTGCAGCGACAGGGTGCTAGCTTCACCAACACGGGGTCTTGCAGACAGCTAGCAACAGTACAACAGCTCATTGCTTAAGGCAACGTTGGTAGTATTTATACCTGACAGGTGCCGGGTTTGACGCAAGTTTGCTGGACATAAGACGTCAATTAAAGATGTCACTAGGAAGTGATAGCTATCAGTTGCTCATTAGAGTTCTATTACTAATCAAAACAAAGCAAGGGGGATTTCCCAGTTTGCTGAGTTTTTATCTTGTTGAAGAACTCGGAGTGTTAATCTAGGAATATCAGATAGTGACTTCTGCTCTGTCATTGCACTAATTGGTTGCAAAGGAAGTGGCAGAGAGAGATATCCTTGAACGTGGCTCTGTTCGTGTGAGGTCAGAGATGACTTTCTGAATATCGCACTTGAACGGTTATGCCAATATAGGGAATAAATGGATTTATAGCCGAATAGGGGCATAAGGTCACAGTATCGATCAGGAACCTAGATAAACACGCAACAGTATCAGAAGAAAAAGGACCGCAGTGATCTAAATAAACGCACCCCAGTGGTTTATTAGAAATGTACAACTGTGTCTGAGGCGGACGCGCAGCAGTTGAAGGCTTAATCTGCTGGCAAATGTCACATTGAAGGACATAATCGCGCGTCTGTTTGTACAGTCCCCGACACCAGAACCTCTGTTGTAGCTGAGTTACAGTGGCCGAGACGCCCGCATGCGCAGACGCCACACCTTCATGAGCCGCTGTAATCAAAGAAGCCCTGCGATCCGAGTTGGGAATTAAACGTTCGCCAACTTCAGGAATTTTCACATAAGGAACCTTATCGGGACTTAAGTGGTATGTGTATTTAGAAGGGAACCCCGCAGGATATTTACTTCCCTTCTCAGTAGCAGCAACCGCTGCCAAGATGTCATCATCTATCTTACTTTTGGACCTCGTGACTGCTGCAACTAAGTATTTCGATACTGCAGACTTCGCTGCCTCATCAGCAAGCGAATTTCCGACAGCGTGGACCCCCACGCGCTGATGGCCAAGAGTATGAATTACAAACACGAGCGGCAACTTCTCTTTGAGTTCTGCCACTCGGACCCAGATCATCTTATGTTTTATAGTGCTACCTTTGGAATCACGAAATTCATTCTGAATCCAAAAGAACAAGTTCTCATTGTAAGACTGGACACAGTAGTAAGAGTCACTTACGACCAAAGTCGTCACACTCGGATCTGCGTACTCCAATGCAAGCATCAGAGCACGAAGCTCAGCCAATTGTGCGGTGCAGTCCCCAAGCGTCTGCACAACACTGGACTTGAATTCATCGTTCACCATGGCACCGACCACAATGGCGCAAGCGGAAACGTAGGCATGTTTAGAGCCATGCGCAACCTGCGCTGAACCATCAGTGTAAATGATGCAATGGAAATCCTCCAACGGCCGCATTGCTAAAGGAGCAGGATGAACAAACTCATACTTTAAGAACTCCTGCGACCGTAACGTGCCGTCAAAAATAAACGTGACATCCTGGGATGACAAGGATGCAGCCCATTGAATCCACCAAGGGTGCAAAGCTTTAGAATTAGGTACACTGGCTTTCGTAACTGCCTCCAAGGCAGGACACGGGGTAACAACCAACATGCGCTTTCCCTGTGACAGGGCACGTTCCTTAAGAATGGCCATCTGCACAGCCGTCAAAACTTTCTCCACAGTGGAAAAACGCAATTCAGCCAAAGTGTACAGGTGTGACTTGTAAGCCATAGGTACTGTATCTCCTTCATTAAAAGTTAGGTACGTGAAACCTACCGTCCCCGGGACAATTCTTATCACCAGGTTGGTTTGATTATCACGAGTCTGTAAGTATTCAGAAGCGAGCAAGTCAGCTTGCAAAAACTGCAGAATAGCCGAATGCTCAGGCAGCCAGCATGATTTGGAAAAAGATGGTTGTATCAAAGCCTACAAAGGCTTGATACGCTGGGCATATTCCGGAATGTATGTCCTCCCGAAATTCAAAAAGCCCAGTAAAAATTGTAATTTTTTCAGTGTTGTCGGAGAGCCCAACTGAGCGCACTTCTCCAGGAAGTGAGGAGCCAATCCTTTTCCTTTATTAGTTAGTTCATAGCCTAGAAACAACACTGTGTATTCTGCAATGTGCGATTTTGCAAAATTAAATTTGTAACCCATGTCTGCAAAGTTACAAATAATACTGTTCACTCGACACAGATGCTCCCAAAGTTCGTCGTCTGTGAGATAGATATCATCCACATAGGAACAAGCATCTGGGTCGATCCTCTTCAACAGAGAGACAATGCGTGCGGAAAATACGCCAGGACTATTCTTATAGCCCATTGGAAGACGCCGAAACATTTTTTGGACCCCGCCGCATGTGAAAGAAGTCCATTGGGAACTTAGACTGTCCAATGAATGGGCATAAAAACCATTGGAAATGTCAAGCGTGGTTTTGAACCGCTTACGCACAAGACTATTTACAAGGGCAGAGCAGTGAGTATTCTGTACTGCACAGTTACGGCAATGCGAGTTTAAATGCCGGTAATCCAAAACCAAACGGTAAGAGCGTCCGGTTTGTTCACAGTAAAAAGAGGGTTATTCATCTGTGACACACACGTTTCAATTACACCTTGATATTCCAATTGTTCAAGGATCGCTTCGACCGAAGCTTTGGCTTCACGTCGTATGGGATACTGAGGTTGAGGCTGCGTCTGAGACCGTAAAGGAATCTCGTGATTCGGGGACAATTTATCCCAGCCACACTGATTATGGTACACAGTCGGTGCAAGCGCCTGAGCCCACTCTTCTGCAAAGTGCAGCGCTTCCACTCTCGAAACTGTGTTCGTGAAACTGGGGAGGATCACCTCCTCCCCTCTTGGAGCTGCAAGCACAAAAGGTGGGGGCCAGTCAGCCTCCGAAAGCAAAATGTCATATGTAGACGAAAGATTTTCCCAAAATACCCCTTTAACGGTACGCTGTATGTCACCTTCAATTAACAGGACAATTTCAAAAAGTCTATCAGGGGGAGCAACTCTTGTATCTGCTGTTTCAATCACAACATAAGTGTCAGTCGCTGTCACCTTCAGTAGTGGATGGAGGGCCTCTCTCACTATGGTAATCTCCGCCGCGCTGTCCAGCAAGGTCAGAGCCCAAGTCAGATTCCGAAGCCTCGTTCTCACAATCTGGGGCATATCGATGCGCTGTCAAGGCTGCGACTTTCTTCTTGGCAAACTGCGGTCTCTGAGGCATAGAGCCCTCCTGCTTGTCTGCACCGTTGCGCGGGCGGGGCTGACCACGTCCTTGCTGGCCACCCCGGCCCCTGCCGCCCCCTCCACCACCGGTTGACGGAGCCGATGAGTCCTGAAAGCAACAAGGAGAGCGTTGGTCAGAAGCCTGAAAACATTCAGGTGTCTTAATCATCGCGCAGTCGCGCAAATCATAAACACGTTCCGACTGCGCAGGCAACGGAGACGCATGGGCGTGAAACCTGTGTTTGTTGTTGTTGTTGTTGCTTACCCTGATTCTGTTTTTTAGGCCAATTTTGTTTTTTGGACTTGGGCTGAGCGTTCGCGTCCGAAGACTGACCCTGGGGCTGCTTTTTCTCCTTATCAGAAAAAGTCTTAAGACCCTTGGCATTGCGACCAACCATTTTATAGGCTGCCACAATTATCCTCGCCAACTGACGGGGTTTGTCCGCTTTGGGAATTAACGCCAAGGCGTTAGCCACCTGGAAGTTCACTGCATCCCACTTGACATTCGCAAGGATCAGATCGCAACCCACCTCAAAGGAGCCACACAGGCGCATACCCAACTCAACCGCTGACTCCGGTCCATGATCATCTTGAACACGTTTAAGGACCGCAGACAGGTTGGACATAGACGGGGAGCCAAAGCACCTCGAATAGACTGCTGCAAAAGTCTTACCCCATGTTTCACAGTCAACAAGCTCAGGGGCCAAATCTTTCGGCAAACTAAGCGTAAGAATCCGGTGTTTCTCACCAGGATTCGTATTAGGAAACACTGCCTCCAGCTGGTCGAATTTCCTGGCAAGCCAGAAAGGAAAGTCATCCTTATCCTGGGGCTTCTTGCCCATTACGGAATTCACCATGACAGGACTGATTTTCAAACCAGCCTGACCTGCTTGAAGCTGCGCACCCCTAGGTGCTGCGCCTTGAACATTACGACTCGTGTAATGAACAAGTGCCCTAATCACTTTAACCGCGACTTCGTGAAGACGTCGCAGGTCACCCACGTTACAAGTGGCGCGATTAGGGTGAGGAGTAAATCCAGCCAAAGCGGGCCAAGGTGTGCCCGGAATGGACAAAGGACCTAACCTCGGAGCAGTTAAAGCGCGTGGTAGGGCGCCACCAAACCAAACTCCATGCTGCCAAACATCAATAGGTACTTCCTGTGCTCTGTACGGAGCATACGCAGCAGGTACAGCTGACAGAGTGTACGAGTGGAACACACCAGAATTCACGTCCACCGCCGGAAATGTCACCCACGAATAAAACAGTTCGTAAGGGTAAGCATGTTCCGCACTCACCACCAGAACCACAGCCAAGCCTTCCAAAGGGACATCATAAGCCCGCAAATGGTCCCGCACCGCAATGCGACTATGCAGCGGGATGTCCACGGCTTGTGCCATGACTGCACAGGAACGCGAAAAAACAAAGATTACTTTGTAGCACAACTGGGTTGTAATTCAAGGAAACCGTTTTTAGATACATTCAAGCTTGAAAAGACCCATTTCAAAATAGGTAGGTTTTTCCGACACCGCCGTTTTGCGGAAACGGGAATGAAGGAGTTAAGGATTGAATGATATACTACTCGAGTGTCATGATATAAGGCCAACAACCGTTGGGCGCCATGTAGCAGGGTTTCCGTTCTCCCACAGAACTGTGCACAGAGATCTAGAACCTGGGTGAATTAGGATGACCCAAAACTCACCTTAGTATCAGAAATCCCCTTACCGAGCTAGCTACAGTGTCTCATTGGTCATAACAAACTCCCAATGACTTAGACAAACCAGAACATGAACTTAGGGTACCTCAGGTATCGTGGAACACATGAACACTCTTTCGCTTTATAATCATTTCAAACCACAACAGGGAGTAAAAGAACACACATGCAAGTTTGAAATATTTATTTTTCAATGCAAGGTTCTCAAACGCAGTATCTTATATAATACCAACATACATATTATAAAAATCAGAGTTATCAGCATAGTCACTAGTCCATAGTAAGCGAACGGTGATAGCATATTATAATGCAAAATCTATAGAAATTTGTATCACCTATATTTCGCGCACCCTATTTAGCATACTATATTATATCTAAGAAGGTCTCATTTGGGTTTTTAGCAGGGCGGGCCCATACCTCTAAATGTCAGCAGAAGAAGATCACATCATCAGCTACCAACTCTCTCCATGCGAAGCAACATCAAGTGTGTTTTTGCATTCTCAGTAACTCTATCTTAAACCCGCGTAGAGCCCAATGTTGGCAGCAACATTATTTGTGTTATGTCTAATGTGGTGCGAGGATCAGGCCTCCCAGCAACCTTGTGTTAGGTTATTCTTAGAGGCTATAGATCTCAGTGTGCAGACAGTGTACCAAGTGTACCAGGCACGACTGATATCAGAGCAATAACATATTATTCTCAATAAATCACATCTTTCGTCTAGGTTGAAAGCTACAATAATAATTATGTGCCGTGTGCAAACTGAAGCCGAAGGAAAATATGTCGTTTAAACATTTAATAAGCTCATGCTAACTTAACACAATATATAGAAAAGCATTAACTATATGACACAGGGCTAGGTTTGGGTTTTGGGTTACTGGGGTATTTGTTTTTTAGGGTTTTGGGGTATAGGGGTATTTTTAGGTTTCAAGGGTAGGTTTGGGTTTTGGTGTACATGGGTATTTTTAGGTTTCAGGGGTATGTTTGGGTTTTGGGGTACAGGGGTATTTTTAGGGTTTAGGGCTAGGTTTGGGTTTTGGGGTACAGGGGTATTTATAGGGTTCAGGCATAGGTTTGGGTTTTGGGGTATAGGGGTATTTTTAGGGTTCAGGGGTATTTTTGGGTTTTGGGGTACATGGGTATTTTTAGGTTTATGGGGTAGATTTGGGTTTTGGGGTACAAGGGTATTTTTAGGGTTCAGGGGTAGGTTTGGGTTTTGGGGTACAGGGGTATTTTTAGGGTTCAGGGGTAGGTTTGGGTTTGGGGGTACAGGGGTATTTTTAGGGTTCAGGGCTAGGTTTGGGTTTTTCGGTACAGGGGTATTTTTAGGGTTCAGGGGTATTTTTAGGGTTCAGGGGTATTTTTGGGTTTTGGGGTTCAGGGGTTTTTTTGGGTTTTGGGGTACAGGGGTATTTTTAGGTTTCACCTGGTTGTGGATTGACTGTCTGAATTTGAAAGCAATAGGATCTGGGAATTGTCTTGAGCCAGGGGAGGCGGTGAGACAGCAACAGGCTGACCTCCATCTGGAGTGTAGGGGGAGGAGTAACCCCGAGAGGTGAAGAGGCCTGGGTTGTAGCCATAAAACAATTACCAGCTGACTGAGTGAGAATCCTGAACCCCACTAAAAAAAGGAAGAAGGTGTCACTGACAGGGAGGCACTCAGAACTGGTTGGAACAGGGGTCAGTGCCCCCTTGAACACAAAGACTTCGCTGCCATTGAACTTTAGAGAATGGCTTGATCAAGATTGAACAAGACTGGAGCTACTTCGTGGTCTAGAGGAACCTTTGCCAAAGAAGAAGCAACTGAAGAGACTGAAGGAAAGGACTGACCCTTGCTGTGTGTTCTAGGGCTGGCCTGCAGTTTACTGGTTTAACCAAGGAAAGGCTAAAGGAACTTTACTGTGTGCGGTGTCCCCCTGCTTGAAAGAACTTTGCTGTGCTGTGTCATGAAGTAACTTATCCCCAAGGGCCCAAAATGAGCTGGCTCCCTGTTGCAGAAACACAGAAACACAAAAGTTTCCAGGAGAGTCTCAGCGGCGCTGTGTGCGTGTGCTTTTTGCAGCCTGAGACCCTCGTAAGGAGTGCCCTGTTATCGTGGGCACCTGGAGTCCAAGCACAGCTCAGCGACGCTGTGTGCGTGTGCTTTTTGCCACCTGAATCCTTTGTGAGGATCGTCCTGTTATCGTGTGCACCGGAATCCAAGTGATTCTCAGTGGCGCTGTGTGCATGTGCTTTGTGCAGCCTGAGACCCTTTTAAGACCTTTTTAAGGATTGCCTTGCTAACGTGCACACCCAGAATCCCAGTGAATTTCAGCAATGCTGTGTGCATGTGCTTTGTGAAGCCTGGGACCTTCGTGTGTAGTGTAGTTCCTATATTCCGAATAGGCTCTGCGCATTGGAATAATATATTCTATAGATGTGACATAGGACTGAGGTCAGTATGTCTCTATCGAATATTCTAAACTTAATTATAAGTGCCAGCTGGCTCAGAGGTCACTAGAAACTTTCTTGAATACACAAGAAGGGATTCATTTCTGACAACAGCATAAACATGACAACTTTGTTTCCCAAGAATGAGAAAGTATCTTCAGAGTCGTGGAAACAATAGATAACTATTTTATTCAGTCAATTGTGCATGCTTTGTTTCTACAGAGTTGCATAGAAATAGAGAGACTGGCATTTCAATAAAAGGGGTTTATTGAACAGTCTTCTTTCTTATGCAAGAGAGGTGAACTGCTACAATCTTTAAACAGGATGCAAAGTATAATGCATACAGCGTAAACAGTAGTATAAAATAATACTGTAATAGCATTGTCGAGTGCAATGACATATAAAAATACATACATAAATAACACAGGCTAAAATACCCAACTGGTGCTTCTAAAATACGCCTACCCCAATGTACCTAACCCAGGTCTAGTAGGAGGGAAGAAGTAAGTGTGGTCTTTAGCATAGGTTTAGTTTTTGCCAAGAATTGCCAAAGATTTCTCTAGGTTCTAATCAGCTCCATACCTTTGAATGAGAGAGGTTGGTATCTCTTTCACTAGCTGGATATTTCACACCCCGTAAGGGGAGTCAGAAACACTGGAGCTGGATTTCTCGGCAGAGGAGGGCAGCTTCTGATCAGTGCATCAGCTGGAGTGCTGGCTTCCTTCGGCACTTGCAGTAGCGAGCTGCGTCGTGCAAGTAGGTAGTCGAACTGCACCGAACCACACCGATCTTTGCCATAGCAAGTGAAGGTATATTTATACCTTGAAGGTGTTTAGGAATGCCAGCTTTGATGTAAAGTCAGGCATATGAACGTCATGGAGGAACCCCTAAGGAATAGATGGTCATGCATAATAATGAGTTTCTTGGAGAAATCAATATCCAGGCTAGGGGAAGTCCCTTCTGCTTAAGAGTCTGTTTTTCCAAGAAATCGTTGTGACGTTGATTAACGGATGGAAGTAGCCATGCCTGTATTTGGGCTGTATGGACTATGCCTAAATAAGGACTGGATTTCTATGCCTATATAAGGGCAATATGAATTGTACCTATATAAGGGCATGAATCGGGAAAATGCATACGGAATCTAATAATTTAAATAGCCGCACAACACGTGAGGATTGCCTTGTAATCATGCACCCATAATCCAAGTGAGTCTCAGCGATGCTGTGTGTGTGTGCTTGGTGCAGCCTAAGACCTTTGTGAGGATTTCCTTGTTATTGTGCACCCGGTATTAAAGTGAGTAACAGCAACACTGTATGTGTGTTCTTCATGCACCCTGAGACCTTCCTGAGGAGTGCCCGGTGATCGTGCACCCGAATCTCAAGTAAATCTCAGCAACGCTGTGTGCGTGTGCCCATTGGCAGCCTGAGATCTTCGTAGCAGTAGCGGCCCAGATCTGCAGCCCGGGAGGAGCTGAGCCGCTAGCCCAAGCCCGTTGTTGCCAATTCACAAAGATTGCATCTGAGGCCCAAGTCGCTGGAAGAGGAGAGTGAGGTCACCCCCCCCCCAGGTAACGTGTGTTGATGCCTGGGGCAGGGTGCGGGCTCGGAGGGAGACACTCTCGGCCTCTCTCTCATTCCGGCAGCTCAAGCCTCTGATTCGGCTCGTATCGCTGCCCTTACTGGGCAAGGGAGTGGCAGTACCGGGGCCGGAGTGCGGAGCTGCACTTTAAGTTATACCATACCCGTGTTGGGAGCAACTGTTGACAGAGGATAACTGTGAATCAGCACGAGTGGCAGAGAGACTGCCTAAGGCACCGTGATTGGTGCTGGAATGTATTACGCATTACTTTATTTCTGCATAACGGAGTACCTGATTGTCTTAATTACATATTGCATCATTTCTGCATAACGAACTACCTGATTAGTGTATTGTGCATTGCATTATTCCTGCATAATGAACTACCTGATTGGTGTATTACACATGGCATTATTGCCGCATAACAACCTACCTGATTGTCGTATGATGTATTGCATTGTTTCTGCATAACGAACTACCTCATTAGTGTATTATATTGCATTATTCCTGCATAACAAACTACCTGAGTAGAGTATTAACTTTGTTACATAAGGTAGCAGTTAGGAAGACTGGGCTAACATTATTCTGTTTGAGTTTTGTTGTTTAGGGATGTCACAAAATATTGTTTCTTCTTCCTTTTTCAGTTATGTGGTCTTTGGTATAAAGATACAGGGGTTAGAAGCATGTTTTAGGTGTTGTTTATTTATTATTTTATAAACTGTATAGAGTCAGGAAATATCAAAATCATATTTGATTTTTTTGCTATGTTTGAATCTTTCACTGACAGGAAGAATTTAGGTTTCATTAGAATCTTTCCAAATATGTACCATCACACTTACCCACAGAGAATGAGTAAAAAAACCTTGATACATCAACCTCCTTTTCCAGTGAGTCAGTATTGATAGTAGGTGAATTGCCAAATGTCCAAGGCTTTAAACATTCAATGCAAGGTATCGTGACAGGTATATGTGAAACGAGTGCAGTCACAAAGCATCTGGGATACTGGTGAAAACAGGACACCAGACTTTTGGAAAACAAGGAACATAGTGTCACTTGGAATCCTGCTGCAAAAAGTTCTTACCAAGTTCAACAAAGATTAGAGTGATATTGTTTGTATTTATAGCCATTCAGCTACGTATATGAAAAAGATGTGTTATCACCTGTCAAAATCTATACCTGAGCTGAAGTGCTTCCCTGTAAGAGATCCTTGCCACTTGTTAAATGGTATGCTGAAAGCATTGTAACAATCTTCGGAGTTAATTAACAATGCTATTGACTTTTTAGTCCATTCTGGTGCACGGTTTTGTTATGCACGGTAACTAAAATGCAAATATTTCTCTATTTGTGCATTGTGTGGCATCCAAGAAAGAATCATCCCAACTGTGTCACTTAGCTGGTAGTTCTCAGTCCTAGAGGCCATGAATGCTATATTATCCATGTGGCAACCATTTACAGACCTTTTGCTGAGTGATGATACCAAAGGCAAGAAATGTGAGGATCTTTGGTCACATATTAATAGTGATTTGAAAAAAAGTACACTATACTGCATGTTTTGATTTTTACAGAAAAACATGTCTGCTGTAGTGGACATAATAAGAAATTAGAGTCTGAAGACAACCTTGTCTACCTAGTGTTCAGCATAATTGGTGTAGATGTGAAATATCTCCTTGAGAGTAGGCTGGGCAACACTTTTAGTGACTTTGGCACTGCAACATGTTCCATGTTAGAGTGCTTGCCACCTTGGTAAGCAAGGAAATGTTGAGGAGCAATTCAGAAACTTTTATTTTGCAAACTATGGGAAATAGCCCTTTACCAACCATGTCATTTGAAGCCAATGAAGCCTCACTGTGGTAATCTGCACAAGTTATAGATCCCTTCCGTAAAGGGAAATGTTCTCCAGAGTTCCAAAAGTGCTGCCTTATTTTTGACCACTTCAATAACTCTGAGGGCAAATGCGTCCAGTTCAACGCACATCTTGCAGAACCTGTCACAGAGGATCACAATCTTCAGGTGCATCAGTATTGGCATGGAAAGCTATGTCAGTGGCCAGAGTTAGCAAATTGTGTACTGGCTATTTTGACGTTGCCTGTTTCAAGTGCCAATGTTGAAGAGGGCCTTTTCACAGATAAAACTTTTCATGGGAAGGAAAGAGCGAGTGTGCATGACCAAGACTCACTGAAGAAGTATTGTTTCATGTATTATGATAAGTTGGATTTGTAAAAATATAGTTGGACCTCATATACACTGTACATAAACTGTCTGTATACCATGTACTATTGCTGCAGAAAGCAAGCAATAATAAAAGCAAAAAGTTCCATTAACACCGTAAAAACACTGTTTCTGTTGTTTTTAAAAACGCAAAAATGTATAGTCACTGATAACCACTGTTTTTAAGGTATTGAAATCAATTGAAAACATTGAAAACCCCCCACCATAATTTACCCAAAATAGAAACTGAAAACAGGAAAGCCTACCTACAGGGGTGGCCCGACAAGAAATGCCTGAGTGCAGAGCACAGGAAGTTCTTTGAAGTGCCAGAAGAATTATCCATCTGAGACCAGGGCATCTTTCTGCTAAGAGGAGATAAAGTAGTTACGCCCACCTCCTTGGTGTCACAACTGCTCTCCATCCTGCACTTAGGCATTGTAAAAACAAAACCTTGGGTGAAACAAACGTACTGGTCGCCAGCAATGGGCAGCCAGATTGAAAGGCACGTCAGAGAAAGCACGCAATGTCAAAATGCTGACAAGTTCCAAAACTTGATCCGACCGTTCTTAGAAAAGTTTGACAACCCAGCAAACCCATGGGAGGAGTTGTCTATAGATATCCTCAGTCCAGTGCTAGACGCACAAGGAGTCCAGAAATATGTGGTTGTGCTCGTGGACAGATATTCCAAATGGCCGAGATTGACATACAAGCGGACAATCCGGACATGGACACTGAGACGGTGCTGAAGTTTCTCGCAGCCACCCTCCTGAGGGAAGGTATTCCACGTTCCATCCTAAGTGACAACTGGCCCCAGTTCACGTCCGAAAAGTGGAATGCCTACATGAGAAGGAACGGAATCAAGGTCAAGCATAGGTCAGTATATCACCCGGACGGTAATGGCTTAGCTGAAAGGTTTAACAGGGTCATCATAAGGTCAGTACAATCGGCAATCGGCATGGGCAAGAACTGGGAAACGGAGTTGAGGAACATGCTGTGGGCATACAGGATCAACCCGACCAGCACGGGTTACAGTCCCTTCAAAATTCTCAGGGGACGGGATCCTTTCACCAAGGACAATGTAGCATAGAAGGAATGCACCATAGTGAGTAAATGGTCCCCAGCAGTTGTCCACCTCAATTTAGAAAGGGCGCAAAGAGTGTACACAGAACACTTCAATAAACGACGTAATGTGAAGGAGACCGCATTAGAGAGAGGAGAGTGGGTCTGAGTCAAACTAGCCTAACTGAGAAGAAAAGGGGACAGCAAGTTCAGCGCACCCATGCAAGTGAAGGAGGTTTATAACAGAGCTGCCTTATTGAGTGATGGAAAGGTCTGGTCCCAGGATCGCATGTCCAAGTGCAACAAGATACTGCAGTGGACAAAAGCAGAGGGGTCACAGTCAGAACACCACTCCGATAACCATTCAGAGATCCTCCCTTCAGGGGGAGAGAAGGCAACCTCTGGGGATGTCTCGAGCGAAATGGGGGCTGCAGAAAGGGATGACCAAGACCCACAGGAACACCTGGAAGGTCCAAGCGAAGTGACAATGAAAGGTAGGCCCACAAGTGGAGATAGATGAGGGCCGAGAACTGCCAGAGAAGACACAGGGAATGCCTCCAACACCCCTGTGAGATGTACTCGCGCAGGCAGGACAGTGGTAAGACCGGCTAGGTACAGAGACTATGAGATGGGAGAGTGAATGTGCAGGGAAGCAGATAGACTTTGGGACATGATCATTCATTGTGTGATTAGTTGTCAAAGGGGGGAAATATGTAGTGTTGCACTCTAGTCTATGAATCCTGACGTAGCGACACAGAGCGTGACCGCCATATTGGCAGACAGCACGGAGCCTGCGATTATAGTGTACGTGGCTCCCGGCGCTCTCTGCACTTTGTAAGCTAAATAAACATGTTACAATTCACCTGAGCCTCTACCTCATATATGGTAACCTCTCACTCTACAACAGCTAATTCTATCTGCAGCCAAAACCTAAAAAGAATCATGAATTCCAGAATGCTTTTCGAATTCCACATACAATATTATGTATTGTGAATCTGAAAATGGGATACATAGGTACATAAACAAATAAATAAAGTATCATTTGATACTAAGGTATGAAAGTAGACATGCGCATAAAAAGCATAAGCCGCCACAGTGTCTACAATCTAGTTCACTCCAATCGTCAGTGTACTATGGCGATATGACAATGGTGGGGATGCATTTGTGCTATCGACCACATCCCATATAGGTTGTCCGTCTCCATAGGCAAGGTCAGAAAATTCCCTGTGCCTAAAGTACATACTTAGGGGCAGATATACAAGCCCCTTGAGCCGTTTTTACGCAGCTGTTGCGTCACTTTTGTGACGCAGCGGTGGCGCAAAAGATGCGCCATGGTGCGGGGTATTTACAACGTGACACATCTCCCAGATGCGTCACGTTGTAAAGACCTGTGCCAGAAGATGCGTACCATCACAGGTGGAGGCGTTCCGGCGCAGGAACGCCCCCCTAAAGTGGCTGAGTGAAATCTACAAGATTTCACTCACTCACTTTTGGGCCCATGCTGCGTCAAAACCCTGCGCCTGCTTGAAGCAGGCATAAGGATTGACGCAGCATTGTGCACATAGGACCCCCCTGATCATTGCTGGAGCTGCGTCGCGCTTGCGACGCAACTCCAGCAATGCGCTGCTTTTACGGCACAGATGCGTGATGCATCTGTGCCGTTTTTGCCCCATGGTGCGCCGCATTGTAAATACGGCGCTTCAAGGGTGGCGGAGCTGCGGCGCACAATTACTGACGCATCCCTGCCGATATGCAGGGATGCGCCAGTAATTGTAAATCTGCCCCTAAGTTTAAAACAGCAGCATGCTGTCTGCTCCATAAATGTGTTGAAGCTAAAATTTCAAACTAATTGCCTGATTTAGAGATTGATGGGTGTCCATCTTATTATAAGTGCATTGCGTCTTGGTGGATGGGATATTCGCCACATTTGATCTGTAGAGCCCGTCCACCAAACTGTAAACCATGTCCTACGTTTCATCTTTGAAAAAGGGAGTTTTTTGTCCCTCTGGTCCTTGTCCCAGGCACATAACAGTAACCCCTTTGCTTCCGGTCTTTGAGAAGAACAAATTGGTGATGAATACTTAGGGCCAGATGTAGGTAGCCCTTTACCGATCGGAATCGGCCGAAAATACCGATTTTCGGCCGTTTCCGATCGGTAAAGGGCTATTGAGATGTAGGGGCACATTTTCGGTAATTTTACCGAATCGGTATCATTACCGAATCGGTAAATTTACCGATTCGGTAATATGTACCGAATCGGTAAAATAATTACCGATTCGGTAATATTTACCGATTCGGTAAAATTACCGAAAATGCAATGTAGGTAGGCAATGTACCTTGTGCACATGGCTTACCGAATCGGTATTTTACCATGGAATACAAATCCATGGTAAAATACCGATTCCGGTGTGCATGCACATGTGTGCATGCACACCTATGTCATGTGACAGGCAGACCTGCCCTTAGGGCAGGTCTGCCTGCCACATGGCACCTGTGCCGGTTTTGGGGGTGCCAGAGGGTGTCAAAGTGAAACCCTCTGCACCCTTGTGAATTCTTTAATTACCGATTCGGTAAATACCGAATCGGTAATGCCTAATCATTCCTATGGGCTTCAAAGCCCATAGGAATGAATGGGCATTACGATTCGGTATTTACCGAATCGGTAATTAAAGAATTGCTAAGGATTCGGTAACGAATCCAGATGTTGGGACCTACATACCATTTACCGATTTTGAAATACCGAATCGGTAGGATTCGGTATTTCAAAATCGGTAAATGGGATTTACCTACATCGGGCCCTTAGTGCCTAAACTGCAACTATATACAGGGTGTACTGTCGCAAAGGAATAAACAATCTGGCCAGATTTAGTTGAACAGCCATGAGTTAAGCTTCTTAGTTTGAATCTATTCTCAGAGACAGAGGTAACAAATGTCTGTGTTTAGATGCTAGAGAGAAAAAGAAACATAAGCATACCCTGCTGGGGACGACTAAGGGATCTCAGGGACACATATAAGATGAAATGCCCATGAATAAATAGAAGGCCTTCTGTATTGAGGACATCACAAATGCATAGAGATTATAATATAGCCACTTTGCAACCAGAAGTTATAGTAATAATGTACGATGGCCAGAAACGCAAGGATGTGCAGCAGGTTAAGCGGTATTTTGCACACATGAACCCTATAGCTGAGATAGTCAGAAAGGCATAAATACACAGATTTGCTGTCGTCCATTCTAGATAGGCTAGACAACTACCTTTCCAGCAGTCAAGATGTAGTAAAAGAATAGGTGTTATGTAACATCCTGATGTGAAACCATCAGGGTGAGACTATCTTATAAATCTGCCCCGCAAAGATAAAGGCATTTTAAAAATAAATCCATCCTTCCTGGTATAGTAAATTGAAACAGGCCCATTCATAGCCTCGTTCATCTTTCTCCTTCGCCTGTATCCCATTCTTTCTACTGATCTGTTTGGAGTGCAGTCGCCCCACGATGACATCACTCAGAGAGAGTCTTGACAGAGCATTCCTGTGTACCCTTTCTATGGAAGACACATCCAGGTGTTCTTGCAGCTCCCCTGTGAGTCAGCATCAGAGATCTGCCTTCTATGGAAAGAGCATTTCCTTGTGGTTCCTCTGAAGCAGCTCTAGTTATTGTTTAACATCGCCACCCACGGTTGAGTTTGTTTAGTAAATCGATGCAGTGATAGGTTGGTCTGTCACCATGGAGGAACAGCTTTGATACCGGTCAGAAACACATACGGTTCTTGAGAACTGCCACCCTAGAGACATCAACATGGGACTGCACACAAAATGTAACATTGGTAACTGGATTATAAATAGCTCACCTGGAAGATGGACACACACAGTTTTCATTGGCACTGCCTGCAGAGAGATGCAGGCGCAAGGTGTGCGGCAGGTGCTGCAGCATATCAAAACTGGAGGCAGATCAGAAAGAGAATGAAAAACAATGAGGTCTTTCAATAAGCTTTCATTTTATGCAGCATCAGCAGTTTGTTCCTGTTCAGGTGAAAACTTAGTGGTAATTAGGCGAACTACCTTCAACAAGCATTGCACATTGCTTGGCATGCATATGTAAGTTTATATTATGTGGCTTCAAAGAGATGTCCTCTGCTAACAAACCTTTGCCACTCTTGTGATTGATCCGATGCAAAATGAAGGATTGAAGCACTTAAAATGCACCAATGTAAAAACATAATATTTTTTAAATTTGCAAATAAAAAAAAGAATCCTTATTTTCAGTTGCGCCTTTTATTAATTGTGGAATGTGGTGGCAGGCAAGTTTCAAAGTATGGTGAAGCAGCAAACCAATACACATTTATTTTTCCATTTTGTGTGCGAATGGGTAAAGCCATACCGAAACATTGTCTCTTTTAAATTTCTGCTGTTTATGAAGAAACATTGTTCAAATGTATTCATATATTTATTAATATTGCATCAGAATGCATATAATGTCTCTAGCTACCATCTCATCCTCCTCCTACCTCCTCCCATAAACACATGCCTTCAGCTCAAAGTTGTTTCCTTATTTCCTGCATGCATTTGTTCAGTAACATTACGAGACTTTAGAACCCCTATAATTTTAGTTAGCTGATGCCCCTGGCCAGCTCACCCCGTTAGAAAATGGCTCCAGCACCACTGGCGAGATAGGCTTCTTGAAGCTCGTCACCGCCCCTACTATCTGCTTACTGAAGCTCGTCACTGACCCTACGATCTGCTTCCTGAAGCTCTTCACTGACTCTACGATCTGCTTCCTGAAGCTCGCCACTACTATCTGCTTCCTGAAGCTCGTCACTGCCCCTGCTATCTGCTCCCTGAAGCTTGTCATTGCCCCTACTATCTGCTTCCTGAAGCTCGTCACTGCCCCTGCTATCTGCTTCCTGAAGGTCGCCACTGCCCCTGCTATCAACTTCCTGAAGCTCGTCACTACCCCTGCTATCTGCTCCCTGAAACTTGTCACTGCCCCTGCTATCTGCTTCCTGGAGCTCATCACTGCCCCTGCTATCTGCTTCCTGAAGCTCGTCACTGCCCCTACTATCTGCTTCCTGGAGCTCATCACGGACCCTACTATCTTCTTCCTGAAGCTTGTCTCTGCCCCTGCTACCTGCTTCCTGGAGCTCTTCACTGCCCCTACTATCTGTTTCCTGAAGCTCGTCTCTGCCCCTGCTATCTGCTTCCTGCAGCTCGTAACTGCCCCTACTATCTGCTTCCTGAAGCTCATCACTGCCCCTGCTATCTGCTTCCTGAAGCTCGTCACTGCCCCTGCTATCTGCTTCCTGGAGCTCGTCACGGCCCCTACTATCTGCTTTCTGAAGCTCATCACCGCCCCTGCTATCTGCTTCCTGGAGCTCATCACAGACCCTACTATCTGCTTCCTGAACCTTGTCACTGCCCCTGCTATCTGCTTCCTGAAGCTCGTCACCGCCCCTGCTATCTGCTTCCTGGAGCTCGTCACTGCCCCTGCTATCTGTTTCCTGAAGCTCGTCTCTGCCCCTGCTATCTGCTTCCTGGAACTCGTCACTGCCCCTACTATCTGCTTGAAGCTCGTCGCTGCCCCTGCTATCTGCTTCCTGGAGCTCGTAACCTCCCCTACTATCTGCTTCCTGGAGCTCGTCACTGTCCCTGCTATCTGTTTCCTGAAGCTCGTCTCTGCTCCTGCTATCTGCTTCCTGGAACTAGTCACTGCCCCTTCTATCTGCTTGAAGCTCGTCGCTGCCCCTGCTATCTGTTTCCTGAAGCTCGTCTCTGCCCCTGCCATCTGCTTCCTGGAGCTCGTCACTGCCCCTACTATCTGCTTCCTGAAGCTTGTCACTGCCCTATTATCTGCTTCCTAGAGGTCGTCACTGCCTTATCTGCTCCCTGAAGCTTGTCACTGCACCTACTATCTGCTTCCTGAAGCTCGTCACTGCCCCTGCTATCTGCTTCCTGAAGCTCGTGACTGCACCTACTATCTGCTTCCTGAAGCTCGTCACTGCCCCTGCTATCTGCTTCCTGGAGCTCGTCACTGCCCCTACTATCTGCTTCCTGAAGCTTGTCACTGCCCTACTATCTGCTTCCTGGAGCTCGTCACTGCCCTGTCTGCTTCCTGAAGCTCTTCACTGCCCCTGCTATCTGCTTTCTGAAGATCGTCACTGCCCCTGCTATCTGCTCCCTGAAGCTTGTCACTGCCCAACTATCTGCTTCCTGAAGCTCGTCGCTGCCCAACTTTCAGCTTACTGAAGCTCGCCACTACTATCTGCTTCCTGAAGCTTGTCACTGCCCATACTATCTGCTTCTTGATGCTCGTCACTGCCCCTACTATCTGCTTCCTGAAGCTCGTCACTGCCACTGCTATCTGCTTCCTGGAGCTTGTCACTGCCCCTACTATCTGCTTCCTGAAGCTCATCACTGCCTAACTATCTGCTTCCTGAAGCTCGTCTCTGCCCAACTATCTGCTTCCTGAAGCTCGCCACTACTATCTGCTTCCTGAAGCACGTCACTGCCCATACTATCTGCTTTCTGAAGCTCGTCACTGCCCCTACTATCTGCTTCCTAAATCTCGTCACTGCTCCTACTATCTGCTTCCTGGAGCTCGTCACTGCCCTATCTGCTTCCTGAAGCTCGTCACTTGCCCTGCTATCTGCTTCCTAAAGCTCGTCACTGCTCCTACTATCTGCTTCCTTGAAGCTCGTCACTTCCCTACCATCTGCTTCCTGAAGCTCGTCACTGCCCCTGCTCTGTTCTTCCTAATGCTCGTCACAGTCCCTGCTATCTGCTTCCTGAAGCTCGTCACTGCTCCCTTCCATTTGCGATGCTCGGTAGGCAGTGAAACACTTCAGAGAATTGGGACAGGAATACAGCTGCAATGGGCTGCTGTGCAGGTGAGCATCAAGCTACTTTTCCAGTAAAGGTCCATTTAAATTGTGTGTTGTGGAGGCCATGGCGGTGTCTCTGGTCTCGGTACCTACCCCCAGCACTGCAGCTCCATGGAGTGCACTGCTCAGCGTCTTTGCTGTGGGGTATGAGCTCCTCCACGTGGACTCATAAACCTGCTCCACCAGTGAATAAATCCTTTGTCCTTCATGAAGAAAAACGTAATACATCATTTCTGACAGCTACAACAATAAAACGAGTGCATTGTGTGGGCGGTTTCAAAACGCGAAGGACGTTTACAACAACTACTGACTTGATATGAAGTGGGGTGCTGGCCTATTCCACTTTACTCTGCATTAAGGATGTAAGCTCTTCCAGTCAGCTACTAATGTGTCTAGCTAGAACTACAATTATTAACACTAGATGTGCAGATCTCAAAATGGTAAAACAATTCAAATTCAGAGTAATAAACATATAACCCCCAAAAGCCGTACCATCGACCACCAGCAGGAAGACAACAAGGCATGTTTCTTCTACACTCGAAAGACACCGTCACCTTGTACAAACCCTGTCTAGGTGTCACTTTTGCTGGAATTTCCTGGATGATTTCAGTCAGTACTGTTTTTTTGCAACAGAAACCAAACAATGATTAAAGAGAATACTTCTTCAGCAACTCCAACTTAAATCAATTATTCTGTGGAAAAGAAAACTTGAGGGCTTGACACGTCTCCAAATAAATACAAGAAATGTGGGACAATAAAAAAAACTATTGTGGCATTCCATCTTCACTCATATGCTTTCATATATACATTTCATCCTGTGAAACTTGACACGTTTCCATGTGGTGGTCAACAGCAAATACAATCTTTCGATTCGTATTGAAAGAATTTGCATAATATTCTTTATTTAGAAGCAATATAACACATTTTGGGTCAGATTTATGACGACTGGCGCATCCCTGCAAATCAGCAGGGAGGGGCCAGATAAGTTGCATCACGCAAGTTTACCCTTGCGCCACCATAGATGCGCCGCATTTACTATACAGCACATCGTGGTGCAAGGATAAACAGATGCGTGAGGCATCTCCCGGCCGAAGGGTAGCGCATTGCTGGAGTCGTGTCGCAAGCGCGATGCATTTCCAGCAATGCTCGTGGCCTGCCCATACATAACGTGGTGCCTCACGCCTTACGCCTGCTTCGCAAGGTTTTGACGCAGCGGCGTTGAAAAAGTGACTGAGTGGAATCTTGTAGATTTCACTCAGTCACTTTACCGAGGCTTTACTGCTCCGGAAGGCCCCCCCATCTCCCTAGATGGATCACATAATAAATAGGGCGCAACGTGGCGCATGGTTATCGCCGCCGTTGCGTCACAAAAGTGAGGCAACAGTGGCGCAAAAGTGGCGCAAGGGGCTCGTAAATCTGCCCCTTTGCTCCCTGACACCACCAAGAGACACATTGCTTATCGCTTAATAAAAATACACATTTTAGTGTTAGACTAACTAAATCGCTGATTAACAAAGAATTGTGCAAACTTGCACAGAGCAAATATCCATCGAGCACATTTTAGTGAGCCCCACAAAAAAATGCAAGATCACAATTCAAAACTGGCTTGTTCTTGTTTTCGGGAGCCCGGATTTGTGGTGCAGTTCCAGGCGCATTAAAATGATGGATCCCAGGTTTTCCCATAATTCAATATTATTCGTGTTCACACTTTTCAAACGGGTAAATGAATACAGTGGATCTGTACACGATTTAGATATTACTACAAAGTTATGGTAGGGCTCGAGCCAGCGCGAGGCCAGCCCTGTAATTGTGGCATATTGAGAATTGAGCAGCTGCATTTAGCAAATGGAGAATGCATAACCTCAATGGGGCAGATTTATGTTGGGAATGCGCCACGTTTGCGTCACGCAACTGCGGCATAAACGTGGTGCATCCCTACGACCCATTTACAACGTGACGCATCTAGGCAGATGAGTCACTTTGTAAAGCCCTGCGCCACTTGTGGGCATTCTGGCGCAGGGTGGGCGTTCCGGGGCAGCTGCGCCTCGCAAAAGTGGCTGAGTGAAATCTATTTCACTCAGTCACTTTCAGGCCAATGCTGCGTCAAAACCCTGCGCCTGCTTGAAGCAGGCGTAGATCTTGACGCAGCATTGTAAAGATGGGGCACCACCGAGCCTTGCTGGAGCTGCATCGCACTTGCAACGCAACTCCAGCAATGCGCCACCTTTACGCCACAGATGCGTCACGCATCTGTGCCGTTTTTGCCCCATGGTGCGCCGCATTGTAAATGCAGCGCACCATGGGTGGCGGAGCAGCAGTGCAAAATAACTGGCGCATCCCCAGGGATGCGCCAGTTATCATAAATCTGCCCTAATGTATTTTTGTGTGAAACAGGAAGGCACCGTGATTGGCCCTGAATACAAGTCAGGCAGGCTGGTATCTCCTGGGAGGCACTGCCCCAAGTGGTCATGACTATCCTGAGGTTCCCCCTCCCACACCCAGATATTTCTGGTGTAGGCACAGCACACAGGGTGTTGTTTCTTGTCATAACACGGGGGGTGATTTTCAAGCCTGAAAATCCATCAGCTAAACTCGCAGGAGCTGGGGGACAAGCAAAGGCCGATCTGACCCCAACGAACCCCCTTCGAGGACAGGCAGCATCCCCCCTGTCTTGCTGCAGCCCCCAAACGATGGCCCACACTCTACACCCCCACCTACTGTCCCACATCGGATTCCCTGCCTGCATTTCCCACTTTTCAGCGCAGGTGGAAGATATGAGCATTATTTCAAAGAACTGGGCGTTTTGTGTATAATTTGACCAGGATACATTTCTCTGCCAGTACCTGCAACTTGTAATACACCCTGTATCAGAAATCTGCCATCGCTATTCCACCCCATGTTTGCTCCAATGACAGTGTTCTCATTTTTTTAAGTCCCCCCCCCATTACAACAAACGTGGCGTGCTGAAGTCTTATGCATGTCTCTGTAATTGGGCTCCAGCATCCCCTTGGACTAATGCAAGCGTTGTGAATTTGCTTCTTGATAACTGCTTTATTGAGAGTACACCATAAGACAGATAAACGTAATAAAGTGAAATAAATTGGTGTTTAAAGTTTGTTATACTTTGTTTACTTTCCAGATTACCCCCACCAGCCTCAAAAACAACAAACGCAGCCATCAACGTTAATAGTGAGTATTCTCATTGATATGACAGTTTTCTGCCCAGTTAGATAATATAATAATTGCTTGCAATGTACATTAAATATTTCAACCATTTTTTATCATGTTATGTGAACTTTCCCTAAAACCAGTTCACAGAGGATCACAGGTAAATGATCTCCGGCAGAGAGCCCCACTGCACCATTGGGCATTGCAGCGCCAGCCCAATGAGGAGCTGCCCGATGATGAAACATGACATCCCTCGGGGTGCGTGAGGGTTCTTGCTCCTTATAGGAGTATTCCCTGTGTGTGCCTCCTTCGTCAGGAACATACCCCTTTTCCCTCTATAGGAACAGCATACCTATTGCTTTTATAATTTATACCTAGGAGCTTGTCTGCTGGACCTATTCTGTCCCTGGTCCCCTCTTGATTTTTGTTACTTTTTTTCTGTCCTCGTGTATTTCTCAGAGAAATTCATAAATATGTTGTAGCAAAGCCTGGAGTAAGACACAACTACCCTTCACAGGAAATGGCCTGGATAGTTAGGTGTAATTCACACATAAAACAGGAGCAAGACAGAACTGCTCATTGGAAAACCTTAGTGAGCTGGGCCCTTTGTGCTTCTCTGGCACTAAATTGAACTTCACAAGCAGGCTGTATGCTAATTTTGGATTATTCTCTATCTGAGTGTTTCCTAATATAAAGTTAGAGGCACCACTAATACTCCTGCCCCATTATCAATGCTGCTCCATTGACTTATTTATTCCTCCGGTGCCATTTAATAGTCAAGAATTGAGTTCTCGTATCACTCAACCTCAGGAGTACCCTATGTATCCACCAGTGGACTCTACTCTTCCTAATCACTGTTCTTGGGGTCTTGATCTAGCTCAGTTTAAACAAATAAATGCATCCATTTCCAGGTCACACCAATAGGTTAAATGAATGTGCAAAACTCGATATGCGGTGTCTTCCTTTTATGAACCAACTCGGAAATCACACTAAAGACAAAGCGGACCATCCTTGTTCCAACATCCCAAGGAAGCTGCAGCCAATCACAGGAGGACCCATCACTTTTCTTCGTCAGGATATAGTGGTGTGCTAGATATCCCACATCCCAACTGTAAGCCTACTAGTATTGTGGTCAGCCTGCACCATAGGTAGTCCATAGACGCATTGTGTGCACAATGTCATGCTGGTTCCACTGCTGTCCCTTTCCTTGTGAATTCTGGTTGCTCTCCAGGCATTGCATGAACTCAGTGAAATCCTGACAGAAATATCCAATTTTGATTTGTCCTTACAGAGAAGCCTTGAACCCTTTCCTTACCCAATGTGATACAAAGTCTCGCCTGTCAACTCCAATCAAAACTAAGACATATAGTAGCTTGAACTGGCAGTACCTCTAGTGTGATCAAGGAAAGTCCCTGAATCACTGGAACCCTTCTTAAAGCTGAGGGTTTTCTGTGCCTTATGCCTCTCGTATGATTCTCTAAAGCATCTGTTGACCCTGGGTCTAATGCAATAGGTCTGTATTTGTAAAATCATCTCAATTTCTGAATTTGCAATCCACAAACGTACATTGTGATTTGCAGTGAGCATTACAGTTTGTAATGCAAATGGTACATTTGGTAAAAACGATGATTTCTGGCGTGTTCATTTTATCCCTTTGGCAATTTCGCAAATCACATTGAAGCATTATTATGACTAAGGCTGGTGTTTAGGTATTGACCCTGCTGAATTGGGGGAAATGTTTATGTTTGGGACCCCATAACAAACAAAGTGTAACAATGGGTCAACAGAAAAATAGTGCAGCTCTCTATATGACTGTGTGCGTGAAAGAGGAACACAATCCCTGAATCCAAAGTATTCTTGGTGAAAAAATATGTTCCCATCAGATACCCGTCCTGTACCGCCCTACATCACTTGGGATCCTTCACCCGAAGGAAGTGGAAAGAACCACTTAGGATTAGGTAGATTGTGACCTAATCACAGTGTGAGGGAATATAAAGTGTGTGGGTCTGAAAGTTTCTTAATGGTATCAGGGGGCACAGAAAATTAACAAAAAGCAGTGCAAGAGGTGCTCATTGTAGCGTGTGAAAGAATTAATATTGGGTTATGGGAGTGGAAAAGAAGTTTATTGAGGTCCTACCCACACCCAAGGCTAAAAAACAGTGCGAGTAGTGGTAACAAATAACTACTCAGATTTTGGTCGACATGTTTCTGCAGTATTCATTGGTTCAAAAGATACCAGTCTGCTTCATCAGGACCTTCTTATAATTAAAGTGCAACTGCTGAATTACAAGTGTTTAGTGTGTATTAAAAAAATCATATCACCTGCAAGCACCAGTGGATATGATCCAAGTCATTGAGCAATGGACAGACACACATAAAAAACAACAAAGAAACACACAGTTAATGACGAAAGCTGCAACGCATAGAGATAGGCTCAAAATGTACATATATGCCAAACAATTTATGGTCAGTGTTTGTAACATTAATCAAACATATAAGCCAGGTACATATATCCTGGGTTTTTTTTAAGCCAAGCTTATATTCACTCACCCATGTTCTGGGGAATGTACTCTCCACCTCACCCGGCAACAGCTCAGGTACAAATGGAGCACCGCTCTATTAGATGTGAACAAATAAAAACGAGATGAAAGAGGAAGAGCTCACTAGAACTCAATCTGAAAACACTTTCCTTCTATCACTGGGGATTTTTATACAGTGATAGAGGTGAGTTACTGCTGTTACTGTGATATTCAACCATAGGCAACTGTAATCTTGCTTTAATTAGCACAGACTGCACTATTGAGTCTACTCAGGCATGGTTAAAAATAATACGTAATAGCCCTGTTTAATGTGATGGATAAGGCGATCTATTATATCTATGTAGATATTAAACCACCATGCGCAAAAAATAGGCACTCTTGACCATCATATACTAACTATTTTCGAAGTGCCATATTGTCTATTAAGTCTTACAGTGACCATTCAGCGCGCGTTTGAGTGTTGCCGCTGTGTTCTAAGTCAGAAATGCTAACTCGCCTGTTGGGCTGTTCTTGCTTAATCTAGTAACATTCGAGTTCACCCGTGAAGTATATAAAGTATTCACCGACCCAGAGTGGTCTCTGAAAACGGAGAACTATCCGCCCTGCTTCTCAACCGCCCCGCCTACCTGTCCGTCGGTACTCCTCGCCTTCCTCTAGGCTGACGTTGGGAGGTACCGACTGGACAGGAAGCGGAATATTTATCGCGGAGCTAATTGGACGAGCGCACAACACGTGTGAAGCGTGTTGCCGTGCGTCACCAAGCGTGCGGAGCGTGCCGCGGTGACGTAATCAGGAAATGTAGTCCGGAAATACCCATTCAGTAGTTTATTTACTCGCTATTCGCCGAGGGACCGATAGTGAACCTCGCGATAGCGTAAGTGTGTTGGTTTCTTGAAAATGTTTGTGCTATTGCGCAAACGGCGTTAGAACTAAAGAAATAGATGGAATTTCTAGTATGATGGTGACGCTTAGTCCCATTATTGTTTTTTCAGCAGGAGTATACCATCTAACCTGTTTGTAAACTAATTTGTGTATTCCGTGGTAGGAATAAGGGATAAATTGTGACAGTTGGTCCCCTTCTGTTATGTGTCAACAAAAGTATGTAATGTGCACTTAATCTAAATTTAGAGAATTCGTGAGGTGCGGACAGTTACTAGAAGATACTGAACCAATGGGCTAGCATGCCTATGGTTTACATATGATGTTAGGCACCGATGAAGTCCCATATTATCAGTATTGAAAAGTTGCAATCTCTAACTGAAAGACTCATGAGTATCGGCTGATAGACAGTGTATTATGAAGACAAATGTGTTACTACGCCCAGTGGGTATTAAACAGAACTGGGTATTATGCCACTGGTATCCTAATTTATAAGGACATCCACGGGATGTCTTCATTCAGACCCGTAATATCGGTCTGTAGTTTGTGCACCCATCTCTGTTCTCTGCGATGTAAAAAGGTACTGATATCTGCGATATGTTTAGGGATCATCGGCTGTTCGAGTACAGTCCATTGGAGGTCTGTAGGTGCATGGTGTGCCTCCAAGAAGTGTTTTGTCATACGGGTTGTTTGTTTATTGCAGCGTATTGAACTCTTGTGCTCTGAGATCCTCGTCTTTATTTTTCTCGTGGTCATACCCACGTACCTTTTTTCGCATGGACAGCTGATTAAGTAAATGAGGTTGGAACTGTTACAGTTCGTGAACCTCCGCTGTTCCCAAGGATGTTCTGTACCGATATCTATTGTTGTGGATTTGCGGGTCTGACAATATGGCACTTCGAAAATAGTTAGTATATGATGGTCAAGAGTGCCTATTTTTTGCGCATGGTGGTTTAATATCTACATAGATATAATAGATCGCCTTATCCATCACATTAAACAGGGCTATTACGTATTATTTTTAACCATGCCTGAGTAGACTCAATAGTGCAGTCTGTGCTAATTAAAGCAAGATTACAGTTGCCTATGGTTGAATATCACAGTAACAGCAGTAACTCACCTCTATCACTGTATAAAAATCCCCAGTGATAGAAGGAAAGTGTTTTCAGATTGAGTTCTAGTGAGCTCTTCCTCTTTCATCTCGTTTTTATTTGTTCACATCTAATAGAGCGGTGCTCCATTTGTACCTGAGCTGTTGCCGGGTGAGGTGGAGAGTACATTCCCCAGAACATGGGTGAGTGAATATAAGCATGGCTTAAAAAAAACCAGGATATATGTACCTGGCTTATATGTTTGATTAATGTTACAAACACTGACCATAAATTGTTTGGCATATATGTACATTTTGAGCCTATCTCTATGCGTTGCAGCTTTCGTCATTAACTGTGTGTTTCTTTGTTGTTTTTTATGTGTGTCTGTCCATTGCTCAATGACTTGGATCATATCCACTGGTGCTTGCAGGTGATATGATTTTTTTAATACACACTAAACACTTGTAATTCAGCAGTTGCACTTTAATTATAAGAAGGTCCTGATGAAGCAGACTGGTATCTTTTGAACCAATGAATACTGCAGAAACATGTCGACCAAAATCTGAGTAGTTATTTGTTACCACTACTCGCACTGTTTTTTAGCCTTGGGTGTGGGTAGGACCCCAATAAACTTCTTTTCCACTCCCACAACCCAATATTAATTCTTTCACTTTCACACGCTACAATGAGCACCTCTTGCACTGCTTTTTGTTAATTTTCTGTGCCCCCTGATACCATTAAGAAACTTTCGGACCCACACACTTTATATTCCCTCACACTGTGATTAGGTCACAATCTACCTAATCCTAAGTTGTTCTTTCCACTTCCTTCGGGTGAAGGATCCCAAGTGATGTAGGGCGGTACAGGACGGGTATCTGATGGGAACATATCTTTTCACCAAGAATACTTTGGATTCAGGGATTGTGTTCCTCTTTCACGCACACAGTCATATAGAGAGCTGCACTATTTTTCTGTTGACCCATTGTTACACTTTGTTTGTTATGGAGTTATAGGGACTGTAACAATGCCAGGTCATTAAATATTTCCCATTCAGGCCCCCCTTTAGTGTATTATATGTTTGGGACCCTTCATGCTTAACCCATTATAAATTTTCTTCCCACAAAACGTCTCTAGGACAAGATTGCATCTTTTTTTCCCCAATTGTTAGGAATTCTAAAGGTTTCCAGTGTTTATGAATTGCCCTGCTGGTAACCAAGGAAATAGCCAAAATATAGAAACATTTTCGTTTTTTTTTCTTGAATGGGAAAAACTAATCTGCAAGGAAACTTTTGTTTTTTCTAAAAATGGAACAAACAATTGGATTGCTATGCTAAGATCGTCATCTTCCCAGCTTTCAGGAACAAGCAGTTTGAAAAAAAATCTAATTGTTTGCAACAGTTTTTGCATTTTACACCTACTGGCAATTTGTAGTTGAAACTGGTGTAAAACCGAAAGGTGAACCCAGAATTGTTGAAATAAAAAACATAATAAAAATAAGTAGGACATAAAAGCAATAAGTAACAGCATTTTGTTCTGTCATGTTTTTCCCCAATGGCCGATTTACAAAAGTAATGTACTGTTACATTTGTGAGACCCTTCTGGTTGCAGGACTACATAGCATTTGCTGGTTATCCAAAAACTAGTTATACTGAGAGCTCACACTTGAGCCCCAGCTTGATAATTCATTGTGTACCGACCATACAAAAATTCATATGGTAAAATGCAGTAAATGAAAAAAATGGGTATAATGAAACCTAGGCATTTTTTAAATGTGCTCTAGATACTGAGTATAGGGATAGAATTTATTTGTGCAACTCTGAGTTTGGCGTGATCCGCACTTTATGTAATTCAAAGAACATTTTGGAAAATTATTTTTTTCCTGCACACTGTTATATTTGGAAGCCAAAAGTAGACAAATACAATTTATAATGATATATGTTCTCTATTTTGTGGCCCCACATTTCTCGCTATAATAGCATTACCCCACTTGTTTTGTTAGGCCTACTAACCGCAACATGGAAAAACCCAAAAAGCAGCATGAAGACATCAAGATTTTGCCTTCAAAATTGACCCATTTTGGTGATGTATGTAGCTGCAGTATTTAGGCCCAAGCATGGCAGCCACCCAAGGCAAATCTGTCAAACCCAAACATGTTCAGGATTCAAGGAAGGTGTGACTTACATTCATTCCACTACATTTTCCTGTTTCTTACCCAGAATGGACTGCAAACTTCAACATTTGGATAAAACCATATATTTTCCTCACATTTCTATCAGGGAAAGTTCAAAAATCTGTGGTGATCCACGTCATTCCTACCTTTCAGCATTATCACACTTCATCCCAAAACGTTTGCCAAAGTTTTGAAGATTGGATTGCTGTCTAGGTAAGAAAACCTTGTACGAGCTATACATGTCACACCAACCTGGAATCCTTGGGTGTCTGGGTTTAGCAGGTTTCACTGGGTGGCGACCACAACAGGCAAAACAACTAAATAAATATGGAAATAAAATGTACCTCTCAGGATTCTTTGATTGACAATGAGGTGGAAATAAACACCTACAAGAAAAAATGAAAAATATTTTTCAACAAGCAGTGCACACAATAAAAACTAAAACTCAATTACAATTTTCCATTTTCTTTTTCCAGGCCCGATTGGCACCTTCGCAGAAGGGAACATGCTGAAAATTAATTATGTGCCTTGGCAGGCGATTCCCTGCCTGCCACCCAATTTCTTGGTTTGGGCAAATCTTTATTGTTGGGGAAGCTGTTGGGTCCCCAGCAGTCTAAAAAATAACATTGTCTTACATCAATCTTATTTTTGGGGTCTCAAAAAGCACATATTACCATAATAGTGTTTGCTACTAAAAGAAATAACTTTATGTGAGGGTATGCTCTTTGTGAAAGGGCAGCTTGCCCTCATTTACAGAGAAGGTAGCTAATGGCAAAAGTGGGCTGCCCCATTTTCCCATGCTATATGCTGTAGAGGGATGAATACAAATGAGAATGACACACAATAAACCATGGATGAGGGCTGGCTGAAAGCCCTGAAATATATATAGATTGTCCTCACTCTCAGTGAAGTTATCCAATGGCTGAAGAATGATGAAGCATTGCCCATGCTGTATTCTGTAGTGGTAGGGTGAACAGACTTCCCGGAATTCCCTAGACAGTCCTGCTTTTCAGGGGACTTTCCAGGTGTCCCAGCACATTTGTTAATTTTAAATACATCATGTCCCGGTTTTTGGGACAAAGGTCAGGTCATCCAGCGAACCATAAGTGAAATATATGATGATCACAAAGAATGTAGCAGCGGACCCTACGGCGCCGCACCTAAAATCCAGTTCTAGAGCTTGGGACCATCCATGCCGCTACGGAGAAACGACCACAGTAACACGTACAGGCTCACGTCGACAGAACCTTTATATACGGTCAGGAAGAGAAAGTGACTCGACTTCACATATTTTGAAAAAATTCTTTCGACACCGGAAACGTCAGACACAAGTGGGGGAGACTACACTGCCCCTCGTCTCAGACTAACATAAGAACCACTCGATGGGCAGGATAAAGGGATATCAACTAAAAACAGGAATTTGAAAGACCCTGCCATATGGTTCCAGTGAAGTATTTACTTGCCCTGAAGAAACTCCCTGGATGGGAGTGAAACACGTTGGCTGATCCTTTTTTGTAAAGTGCCTGGTGATTTGTATTTTAAAAGAACGGATAAAAATAAATAAAGAACTTTTCTACATACATGAGCAATATTCTCTTTGGACTTCTTTTTGGTGCGCCCCCGCAAAAAATGGAGCAAAGCATAAGTGAAATATATATATTACCTACTGGCGGTTGCCAGTAGGTAGTTATAGTTAGGACCAACTTTCGATAGGAAGAGTATTTTTTGTTGTGCTTATAACTTTGGAGTCATTTGATGAATCTTTATGAAAGTTTCCAAACTAATTCTTTGTTCATATCAGCTCCTATATTGAAAGTTTGGGGGTGATTCATCAAGGGGGGCCAAGATAAAAGGGGGGTCCCAAAACATGTTTTCTCCATGTTAATTTCTATAGGAAACTTTAGACAAGGCGACAGGTCGAACGGGTGAACGGAATCACCCCAAATTTGACAGGGAGAAGGGTCATGGTCTAGAAAGCACACTTTTGTTTATTTGGTGTAAATTAGTTCAGGAGTTTTGGAGAAATATAAAAAAATTTAAATATCGATATTTGGGAATTCTGCCATCTGATTGGCTGAGGTGTTACGAGCGCAAGCTTGCTGGTTAATGGCTGTGAGCGCTGCGTGCGGTTGCAACTAGGAAGTGTTTGCCGCCATTTTGTGATTCCGTTGAAGCGAGTAAGGGGAAAAAAGGGTGAAAAAAGTAGGAAAGAGGAGGGTAGGTGCACTGTAACCTCTGTGGGGTGTTTAGGGTGTGCTATAGAGGGGGGGGTGAAGTATTCACCCCTACCGGTGTGAAAGTGGTAGGTTATGGAAATTAAGTGAGGTATTGCCTAGAGTCTGACGCTGCTAAGGTGAGCTGCTGCCGGACTCAGGGATGAAAGCGCGAGCCCAAACTGTGTGTCGTATGCTGTCAAGTCATGTGCCCTAGCCTCCCGTGCCACATCTGTCCAAGTAGTGTCAGCATGTAGTTATACCTACTCGGAGGAACTTTTGTTTCGAACATTGTAACTTGTGTATGGTGCTTAGGGGGTAAATTTGCACGTATCAAATCAATTCGGTATTTGCAAAGTGCAAACTACTCACTTCTACGGGTCTGATGGCACTGGGGGCGTAAGCTGAACTTCTGCCGGACTTGGGGTAAAGTCGCTGAACTACTGACCCTTACCGGTCTGAAAGTGCTGGGTACGGAAATTAGGCGAGGTATTACCTAGAGGGTCATGCTGCTAAATTGAGCTTTTGTCGGACTCGGGGATGAAACGTGAGCCCAAACTGTGTGTGCTATGCTGTGAAGTCATGAGCTCTGGGCACTGTGCCACACCTGTCCAACTTGTATATGATAC
The DNA here is from genome assembly GCF_964263255.1 of Lissotriton vulgaris. Lineage (NCBI taxonomy): Eukaryota > Metazoa > Chordata > Amphibia > Caudata > Salamandridae > Lissotriton > Lissotriton vulgaris. The sequence goes on from NC_141694.1 coordinate 588,631,161, forward strand.
TTAGCTGCTGTTGTACAGGGAGTTCGAAGGTAAATCAATACAGTATTTGTAAAGCGCAAACTACTCACCCCTATGGGTGAGTAGAGCCAGTGATGAAAGCGAGAGCTCTGGGCTGCAAAGTCAGATGGTCTGGCAACTGTGCCACAGCTGTGTGGGGAATACATTTTGGCGAGGGTGCCGGAGTTGCTGTTACCTGGCCCTAAAATAGCGTGCCTAAGTTGAAAGTTATAGGGTGGCTCTAAAAAGAGCCCTTGTGTTCATTAGTTGGAGCTACATATAAGTGCCAATGCACAGCTTTAAGTTATTCAGGAAAACTCGATTTCCCTGATCTGTGAAGTTTAGTCCATCAATTCTGTAGATATCAGCCTTATCAAAACGTATGTTGTTGTTGTAGATGGACCCCATTTTGTGGTCTCTGAGGTATGCAGACACAGCTTTGTTGACTTTCTTTCTAGATTTTTCAATCTGAGGACAACATTGTTTTTACCATTTCCACTTCTGTCTCTGGCATATATTGGAATATACAAAGACAGTTTGAGGCAAAAGTAACATCAATTGTCCAAAGGTGTCATTCATAAGCATTTCCAAACCTACCCCAGTCAATGTGCCTAGGTCGTTACCCCCACATTGCAAAATCATGAGGTCAGGGTGTTGGAGATGCAAACAGGTTTTAACCAAAAGCAACAATTGGGGCCACTTCAATCCTCTCTGTGCAAACCACATTTTGTAAACCTAGGTCTAAGTCAATACGTCTCTGTTCTGCATACCTCTTGCACCAGAAATTATAGCTATGTACTACCATCCACACTAGCATTTTGAAGGTATGGCTGGAAGGTATGGAAAGATGTCTGTAGCTCATGCTGTTCCTTTGTGGAATAGGAGATATGTTTAAAGATGGGGAACTACTTTTTTTTGCCATACAAAACGGTACCTGATTGGGAGATGAAAAGCATTGTTTTTTAAAAGTAGGGTGCACATTTGTTTTGAGGAAAAGCAGCTTTGTGATTGGTTGAGAAAAAGCTGTTTTAACATGGAGTATGCTTTATAGGATAAAATTTGCTCAACTCAACCACACCTGCTACTTGCATTTGGAAGGCACTGTTCCAACTTAAGACAATCATGAACTTTTAACCTGCACGTGTCATTAAATGTTCGAGAAAATGTTGCAATAAAATATCGTTAGGTTTAATAAAATTGATGAACTTTTAACCTGCACGTGTTGTAGAATGCTTAAGAAAGTGTGTTGATAGAATACTTTGCAGTGCTGACTTCTATGTGTCATTGAATATGAAAAAACTGTTTATGTGGAAAATTAAAAAGAAACTAATAGAGAGAAGTTTTGAAACGTAAAAGGTTCAAGGAAGTATCATAATTTGTTCTTTACATGTATTTATGTGTGGAGGAACAAAATTATAGAAACATGCTGACCTGTGTACGCCGGACCAGCACACGTTGGTTTTGCATGCAGGAGGATGCGTGCGTAGTTACATGTCCAGGGTCACTGCCAACGCTGAGGTGACATGGTAACGTCTGCTGAAGACAGCACACTGTGATGTTGCAGGGCCTGTGCCTTTCATGCTAACACAATGACCACACAGACACACTTGCTCAGATTCAGGTTTGGGAGGAGTTGGCGGTCCTGGGGTTGTGCGATGAGTCTTGTGGCCCTAATGGGTATCCTTGTATCATGCTGATTGCCTCTATGGCACCTGTGGGTGTTCTGGTGTGGCTCTTGGCTGTGTTCCTTTCATGCCGCAGGTAGTCGTCCTGCTTAACACCAGTAGAAAGCAGATGTAAAATCCATGGTGGTAACGTGGTTTATCGCTGGAATTTCTTTTGCATTGCAGTTGTTGTGAAAGTTGTGATGTGATTTTTTCGTCTGCAGAAGAATGTACGAACTGGGCAGTGTATCCCATCAAGATCCAGCACCTGACGCACTATTGCTAATCAATATAAATACAATGAGATTTTTCATTGATTTTGTGTGTACACTGTAAGTGCAGCCACTGCCTCAGTGCAATTCAATACATGATTTGAGTATTTAGAAAATATTTCAAAGCTGCACCTCGTGTCTGTTTGCACGGGAATGGCTACTCTGCATTTCATTAACAGCACTTTAATGCAACTAAAGTTGAGATAAATCTAACACAGTATTCAGAAGTTGGTGCAAACTACAGAGATCACCACTATTCCCACAATAAGTGCCCCAAAATTCAACACCATGGTGGATACTACCAAATAACAGTAATAAGAACAAGAAAGAGTCTTACAGCAGTTAAGAAAACAACCAAAAAGGACAAAAAAAATTTAATAAAAATATCAGAAAACAACAAAGTGAAAGCCTCCTGAGGGGACATGAATGTCGACGACAGAGCCTGGAAAATAAAGCACCAAATAAGGACGTGTGTAATGTGCATATCAAAGGACTGAGAGAGAGAAACAGAGAAGGAGAAACAAGCCAGAGAGAAAAAGAGAGGGATGGAAAGAAAGGGAGTGAGAAAGGGAGAAGGGAGAGAGAGATAGAAGGGAAGGAATGAAGAGAGTGAGCGAGAGAATGAGAGAGAGAATGAAGAGAGGGAAGTGAGAGAGAGAGAGAGAGAGAGAGAGAGAGTTTAGAGTGAGAAGTGAGAGAGAGCGAGAGAAAAAGAGTGAGAGAGAGACTGTCTCCTCTGCGCATCCATGAGCAAATAATTACCTGGTGCCAGCGGAGTGTGCAGCAGTAGGCAGACTCCACGTGCCCGTCAAAACCCCGCTGATCTCAGATGTGTTGCTGAGTCTTGAGTCATGAATGGCGGAGACCACATCAGATTCTGCACGGATCTTACAGATGTGGCTGAGTCATGAATGAGGGAGACCACATCAGATTCTTTGCGGATCTGACAGAAGTCGCTGAGTCCTGAATGGTGGAGACCACATCAGCTTCTCCGCGGCCCAGCAGATCTCACACATGTTGCTGAGTCCTGAGTCGTTAATGGCGGAGACCACCTCAGGGTTTGGTGCTGCTAAGCCTGTGGAACTCAATACATGCCACGTGGTGGTAGGCCCTTGAAGGCCACTTGAGTTTGGGGTGGCACTAACCCTATGCATATGAAGTCTGCGCCAAGTGGATGGTGGGCCCCTGGCGGCCATACAACTGAGGGTGCGACTAACCTTCTGCGCAACTTTTCATGGACTCTTTATGGTTGAGACCCGTGGAGCATTCGCCAGCTAGTCAGCACTGGCAATAAAGAATGTAACGTTGTTGATCTATTATATTTGCATGGTCACATGGCCTGTGACGCATGTGCCAGATGGGTGTGGTGTGTGTGCAAACCTGCCCTCAGGGAGTGGCCGTAAGATGTTGAGAACTAGACCACTGACCTGCACACCAACAGCGAGTACGCATGCGACGGGTAGCTATGTGGGGCCAAAGTCGGAACGTAGTCGGAGTGACGTGGTGTGGCGTGAAGTAAGACGGAACAGGGCAGCAATAGCTACAATGACGTAGACGGCTCGTAATACTGCATCTGTGAGTTGAGCGGACGGGCCGCAGCTGTCCCTCTGCGAGCCTAGGTGCGAACTGTTCATAACTCACACTATATAAGTATTGAAGAATGATTTTGTGATTCAGTCCGTCAGCTGGCATCTATCAGAGGCATTTGTGAAAACATATTGAGAGTTCTTTCTGTGAGAGATACCCCTTTGACGCTGCCTCTCCACACATTAGCAGGTAACGCACCCTCTTTCCACATTGCCACATACCCCCAACAACGTTCTTGTGCCTGGAAGTGTCCCTGTGCGGTTGGACAAAGAAGAATCTTAGTCATGTATAGATTTACATATAAAAAAATTTATTTAAAGAAAAGAACAACAAATAAGACTGAAGGGATTCTGGTACTGTGGTCGCTGCAATGAAGTTGGGGTCACTGCCATTCAGGACACAGGACACAGTTACACATGTGGGATTGTTTTTTGTTAAATAGGGTTAGTGGTACCAGAAGCATTGAGACTGTATGAGCCTGTGATGGTGCTTGGTATGGACGGGCCGCACTGGGAGCAATGTGTCTTGCCTACTGGACTGCGTCTGTGGAATAGGGACTCTATCTGAATTGTGAGCTCTGCTGACCATAGTGTAGGCCAGAGGTAGCGATGAGGAAGGGCCCACAGCCATGTGCATAGGTTGGTTGCCCCACTGGTCTGCGTAGTGCAGGTTCAGTGGTACCACTTGCTTCCAGCCTTCAATATGAAAATCCTCCTCATTAATCGAAGTGAGTCTGGTGCTGTGGTTGTTGCCACGAAGTTGGGGTCATTGCTATTACGAGTCAGGACACAGTTACACATGTGTGAATGGCTTGTATTAAAAAGGGTTAGTGGTACCAGAAGCATTGAGACTGTATGAGCCTGTGATGGTGCTTGGTGTGGATGGTCTCACTGGGAGTAATGTGTGTTGCCTACTGGACTGCTTAATATGGAATCAGGACTGTATCTGAATTGTGAGTCCTGCTGATCGTAGTGTAGGCCAGAGGTAGCGGTGAGGAAGGGCCCACAGCCAAGTGCATACGCTGGTGGCCCCACCGGCCTGCGTAGTGCAGCTTCAGTGGCACCACGTGTTGCCGACCTTCCATATGCAAATACTCCTCACAAATGGAAGGGAGTCAGGTGCTGTGGTCGCTGTCACAAAGTTGGGGTCACTGCCATTCAGAACTCAGGACACAGTTACACATGTAGGATCGGCTTGTGTTCAAGAGGGTTAGTGGGACTATGTGTCGCCGGCTTGCATATCAAAATATGCCTCTCGAATCGAAGGGAGTATGGTGCTGTGGCCGGTGCTATGGACTTGGGGTCACTGCCATTCAGGACTCAGGACACAGTTACACATGTGGGATCGACTTGTGTTAAAGAGGGTTAGTGGGACTATGTGTCGCCGGCTTGCATATCGAAATATGCCTCACAAATCGAAGAGAGTATGGTGCTGTGGTCGGTGCCACGGACTTGGCGTGACTGCCATTCAGGACTCAGGACACAGTTAAACATGTGGGATAGGCTTGAGTTGAACAGAGTTAGTGGCACCACGTGTTGCTGCTGTTGCATATGGAAATATGCCTCACTGATCAGAGGGAGCCTGGTGCTGTGGTCGCTGCCACGGACTTGGGGTCACTGCCATTCAGGACTCAGGACACAGGTACAAATGTGGTATTGGCTTGTGTTGAACAGAGTACGTGACAGCAGGTGTCGCCGGCCTTCCATATGCAAATATCCCTCACTAATTGAAGGGAGTCTGGTGCTGTGGTTGTCTCACGGAGTTGGGGTCACTGCCATCCAGGACTCAGGACACAGTTACACATGTGGGATCGGCTTAAGTTGAACAGAGTTAGTGCACCCGATGTCGCCGGTCTACCTTATCCAAATACCCCGCACTGATCGAAGGGAGTCTGGTGCTGTGGATGGTGCCACGGACTTGGGGTCACTGCCATTCAGGACTCAGGACACGGTCACACATGTGGGATCGGCTTGTGTTAAAGAGGGTTAGGGGCACCACGTGTCGCCACCGTTGCATATGGAAATATGCCTCACTGATCAGAGGGTGTCTGGTGCTGTGGTCGGTGCCACAGACTTGGGGTCACTGCCATTCAGGACTCAGGACACAGTTACACATGTGAGATTGGCTTGTGTTGAACAAAGCTAGTGGCACTACGTGTCGTCGGCCTTGCATATAGAAATATACCTCACTGATTAAAAGGAGTCTGGTGCTGTGGTCGCTGCTACAGACTTGGGGTCACTGCCATTCAGGAATCAGGACACAGTTACACATGTGGGATAGGCTTATGTTGAAGACGGTTAGTGGCACCATGTGTCGCCGGTCTTCCGCAGTGTAGGCCGGAAGCAGCAGTGAGGTAGGGCCCACAGCCACGTGCATACGTTAGTGGCCCACCGGCCTGCGTAGTGCAGATTCAGTGGCACCACGTGTCGTCGGCCTTCCATATGCACTTTCCCCTCACTAATTGAAGGGAGTCTGGTGCTGTGGTCGCTGCCACGCAGTTGGGGTCACTGCCATTCAGGACACAGTTACACATGTGGGATCAGCTTGTGTTAAAGAGGGTTAGTGGCACCACATGTCGCTGACATTGCATATGCAAATATACCTCACTGATTGAAGGGAGTCTGGTGCTATGGTCCCTGCCACGAGGTTGGGGTCGCTGCCATTCAAGACTCAGGAACCAGTTACACATGTGGGATCGGCTTGTGTTGAACAGGGTGAGTTGGCGCCAAGTGTCGCTGGTCTTCCACAGTGCAGGGCAGTGGTCAGCAAACGCCCACGGCACGTGACATTGACAGATTGGGAGCATTTGGTCTTTTTAACCCATTATAGTCTCTTACACAATTTGAGTATCTACTAATCTTGAATTGTGAACCGTGGTAACCCCAGTGTAGGCCAGAGGTAGCGGTCAGGATGGGCGCACAGCCACGTGGTGTTGAGTTGAGCTGCGCAGTTAGCGGCACCTGGAGCACCCAGCGTGTGCTCACCCTGCGATGATACGTGATCCCGGCGGTCCGCAGTAGGAGCAATGTCTTTTGTCTAAGAATTCTACCTTAATAAAGCCATGTGGTAATGACTTATGGTGCAGTGAGTTAGTTGCACCTGAAGCACACAGCGTGCGTGCACCCTGGGATGATGATGATGACGGAAGTCATGTTGTTTGGGGGGGTAAGACAACTCTGGACTCCGGACTGGTGGCCCCAAGATCTTGGCCCAGTACCAGAACCGAAACCATCTGTAAAAAATCTGGGGGTCCGGCTGGACCAGGAACTTTCCCTCAAGCAACACGCCAACCAGGTAGTGGGATCCTGCCTCCACATAATTGGTATGCTACGCAAAATCTTCCCCCTCCTGCCAGATGCCAGCAGAAGAACATTGGTACAGGCACTAGTCATAAGTCGCCTGGACTATTGTAACGGCCTGTTGCTAGCTGCCAATGAGGGAGTCATGGCAAGACTGCAGGTAGTCCAGAATACGGCTGCCCGGCTAGTCCTAAATGCACCCCCTCGCTCCCCTTCTAAGCCCCTACTGGAAAAGCTTCATTGGCTACCCATCAGACAGAGGGCTAAATTCAAGGTATGCTGTACCATACACAAGAGTCTCAATGGTATGGGTCTGACATACCTGGCCACCAAATTTGTCCCCTATCAGCCCGTCCGCCCTATTCGCTCGAGCGAACAGGGCCTTTTAGTAGTGCCTAGGGCGAGGAAGGCAAGACAGGGCAGTAAAGCTCTCTCAATAGCTGGACCGTCTCTTTGGAACAGCCTTCCTAATTCCTTAAGGCTTTGCACAGAATACCTTCCTTTCAGGAAGATGCTAAAGACCTTCCTTTTCAGCTTTTAGACAGCTTACGTTCTCCCGATTGCACTGTGGCAGATGTCAAAAGCGCGGAGATGCTCCCACGGGAGTCGATACCAGCGCTATACAAGCCAGTAAATAAATAAATAAATAAATGCGTGGTCCAGACGGGTCGCACTGGGAACAATATCTTTTATCTAATGAATTCTGTCTTAATAAGGTCACGTGGCGATGACTTATGGTGCAGTGAGTTAGTAGCACCTGAAGCACACAGCATGCGTGCACCCTGCGATGATTCGTGGTCCAGACGGGTCACACTGGGAGCAATGTCTTTTATCTAATTAATTCTGCCTTAAGGTCATGTGGCGATGACTTATGGTGCAGTGAGTAAGTAGCACCTGAAGCAGACAGCGTGCATGCACTCTGCGGTGATGCGTGGTCCGGGCGGGCCGCACTGGGAACAACGTGTCTTGCGAACTGGACTGCGTCATCTGCAATCAGCGCTGCATCTGAATTGTAAGCCCTGCTGTCCGCAGTGTAGATCGAAAGCAGTAGTCGGTACAGACATAAATCTGGGTAGCTGTGCCGCGGGGTTTGCAGGGGGCCTTTGTCGAGGAGGCGCACAGTCATGGCGGCAGCCATGTGCCAGGGTGAGGGCCACCACTGTGGCAGACTCATTGGCCTTCCCACAAGTGACCCACGCCCAGGGTCTGGCCTAATTATTGATACTCCTACGCTGGAGTGGCGAACATTGGACCAGCCCATTCCGCTTCCGCTTCCAGGGGGGGACAACACAGCTACATGACCGAGATCTTCCCCATTGCATGAGGTAACATGGTTGCGTCCACTGTGCACCACACTACAAGTATCAATACTATATGTCCACATGGAGAGGTTTGTGCTTTGCATAGTGATGTCTGTGCAGCACATCAGCGTTACACTTAGCATTGTGTGCATTATTATTGATGGGTTCTTTGCCTCCTTCATACATCTCCCAACATTCAGCTATTGTGCGGCTTAGGGGCCATGATGTTTTGAGAAAGGTCCGTTATCCAGTTTTGCGCTGCCTCGGTGGTAGTAGGGGTGGTGCTTTGCGTTGTGGCCTTGTTGGGTGTCAGAGCTGAATGATCAGTACCTCTATCACGTGTTGGTCTTTATGTGTGGCTGTGAGTTGGGTTCAATTCACGCAGTAGATAGTCGACCTCCTTACACCAGTTATAGGTTGATGTTAATTTGTTGCTGGTAACTCGGCCTATCGCTTGTTTTTGGATCGCATTGCAGGTTTGGCTGGCCATTCAAAATATGGGGAAGTACGGTTTTAGTTTTTAGTTCCCACGGGAACGCTTACTTTGCATATCATTAGCGTTAGTTGTGAGTCTCGTTTGTGGCGATTTCTTTTGGTGGAAGGTATAGATGGAAAACTAGTGAGATTTGCAGTTTTGACCAGGTTAAGAATGGGATGATAATTTGAAAACACAAAAAAAAGATAGGTTTAATAAACATTATAATTAGAAATTAGCATTTAAAAAACCTTTGACATTCACTGAAAAAAACATAGGTTTCAGGCACGTTATAGTTAGAAATTAGCATTTAAAAAACCTTAGAAATTCACTGAAAAAACCATAGGTTTCAGGGACGTTATAGTTAGTTGGACATTTCACTCATACAAAACAATAGAAATTGCCCTGTTATAGTTAGTTGAGCTAACTGTAACTCGCGCCCCCGTAATGCACTGCTGATGACGTCACATATTACATCATTCATGACATGGTCAGTGACATAAATGTCCACCACTGTTCTGAACCATCATTAGCTGGGCTGAATGTGATTTTGTCTTTGTAAACCTAAGCAGCGGCATTTTAAAGATTTTTGGGATCTGGACCAAACGGATTTTGGGGGCTCCTGTTCAGAACAACTTTGAATTTATGATCCAGTTTCAGCTCTTCATGCCTTCTTTGTACGGGTCACTAACCATGCATAGGCACTCTCCTCCAAATTCCGAATGTGTTAACATCAAATATTCAGGGATAGTGATGTGTGTTTTTAATATTGTAATATGGCAGCAGCTCTGTAATATTGCTGCAAATAATCTCTGAGACACCATCTTCCCTAATATGTGGTGTCCTGCTTACATCTAAAAGGGACTTTATGAATGTTGCATGAAACATAAACACAACATTTCTCTGCAAAATGTCTGTAATAGACACAGGCATCAGCCACATTACAAATAAAGTAAGAGAAAACGGCATTTTTAAAGCAATCTGTTTAAGAATTATTCAAGGTCGCCAGGGCTTTACTCCCAGCAGAAAAGAGCTGGCTCTGTCATGGGGCCTCCTGAAAGGCTTCGGCCCTGGGCCAGAGCCCACTTTGCCCATGGCTTATAACATCCCTGAATGGACAGAGCACGGTGTGCCATTGACGCAATACCTTGTTAATCTACCCTTGGCGGCGTCGACTCCTTCTATTATTGTCTTTTATGTTTTTTAGGGACCACATTTCTATCAAGAACTGATTAATTTGCGGAGTGAAACTGAAAATAAGTAGGTCATGCCATGGATGTTAAACTGTAGAGGATTTATTGTTAAAGTCTTCAAGTAAGGTAAACGACATCCTAGCCACACAGCTTCATCACACACAATCATTGAACAAGCATATGTAAAAGCAAATAGAGAAAGAGAGCAAGTATTGAACAAGCATATGTAAAAGCAAATAGAGAAGGAGTGTAGATATTACAGAAACACTGAGCATTTTAGGTTATTTTAAAGTGGTACAGTGGAACGCGCGGGCGCAGTCAGTGTTTGTTAACTAAGGCTTCGCCTCAAATTTATTTCAATAAAACTAAAATGATTGGTGTCAGTTTAGAGAAAAAGAACATGATAACAACTGGCCCCTGAAAAGGTAAAATTCAGCGTGTTTTAATTAGTGGGTTTGTCGACAATATTAGACTGCTCAGACTATAGCAGAGGTGACTCAATGGAATAGCAGCTTAAGCAAAAGGGTGAATGTACTTGAAAGTGAAAAGTAAACATCCAGTGTTTTGCATGAATCGGAAATGAGAGTACTTTGAAGATTGTGCTCTAATGGTGACAGATGGCAAACAGATCTGAGGAATAATATGCGCATCGTGTATTACGTGGCAGTCATTGAACGAAAAAGAAACAAAACAGAAACGCTGCTCTTAAGAGCATGTTTGAATGCAGGTTCAAAGACTACATTAGAGCACGGAGAAAAGATCATGAATGTTTCAAATACCAGTTTATGTCCTAGATTTGATATTAGAATGTGTGAAGCACATTGCTCAACTCTGTATAATATTTCAGATTCAGTAACATTAAATGGGATGTGTACCTTTTAAAGGTGTTGAGGCAGAATATCGGAAACAAAAATATCATGGGACAAATTTAGCGTCAAGAATATCGAGAATGAAAATATAAGCAAAGTTTTACTATATATAACTCCATTTATAGGTACCTTGACAAAATATATACATCTTTATCTTTATTTCGGCCATTAGCTATAAAAGCACAGGTCATAAAACACTATTAAAACATATCAAGACAGTGACAGGATAAAAAACAGCAAATAAACAACAATCGATTGTGCTGAAGCAAGAAAATAATTTGGATTAAAAATAAAAACAGCAACATTGGCAAAAACAATAGAGTCCCTCTAAAAAGACATATTGATTCTATATTAGCAGCAAGTGGACCACAATTAATCATGATATGGTTAGAATAAAAACATGGATAAAAACAAGCAAATAAGCAATTATCTGGATCCATAGAAGAAACAAGTAATCAGTTATACAATGTCAAACATTTACATATACCACCTAAATAAAAAAGATATGAAAAGTACAAGTCATCCAACCTGGTCTATAGGGAACAGGGATCTCATTTCAGTTTACACCACCACATACATAGTAGAAACTGGAAGATGGAGAAAACTATTGTGTGATCTGTGTTAGATCTTAAAATTCTTAATTCAGATTTATGGTCCCAAATTGAGCCATAACGGCACAATCCAAGCCCTCCTGTGAATGTGACACTGAGGGCAAAAAAATAAGACATACTCAGCAGTTTCCTTGATCCCAGGGCAAAAGGGGCAACTATATTCTGGCTTGGTAAGGAATCCCTGATATCTCCCCATAAATGGCCGAAGTGGCAGGGTCCCAAACCAGAATTAAATATACAGTGTTAAGGCAGGCAGAGGCTCAATGGCATCCATATTCTCTTCCAGAGAGTGACCATCCTTGAATTCTAAAATAACAGCAGCCTGGGAGCCCACACTATCAAGCCTATAAAATCCTTCATATATGTGTCTCCAATACATTGCTTTTAACATGGGCTTTGACACCCTACCAGCAGTTTCTAGATGCACCCATTGGTTCTCACCTAAATTTAATGTATTTTAACCAAGCAATCTTGCCAACCCCACAACGCTTTAAAATTTCTTCAAGGCCCATCCTATAGTGTGGCAGTTCGGGGTTGGACCAAATCCTACTCCAGTACATCAGCGGTCTGAGTCTTACCCTGTGTACAAGAGATCGGGGGGGGGGCCTAACCTGCAGTTTGGTGAAGATACGTAAGAAACAATTCGACTCCTTTTCCATATCATTAATGTTATGGTGCCCCCAGATTTCACCCCATATAGCGACCCCCCAATGCCTGCAAGTTATTGATCTGCAGTGCTGGAGTGACAAGGTGTAAACTGGCACCCTCGACCTCCCTCAGGATAGCGACTTTGTAATGCTCCAATCTGAGTTTGCTCTTCTGGATCTGAGAGGACCAGCCAAAAGAATCATTTAAGGTAAAGCCCAGATAACAGCATGAGTTTGGGACCCCCTCTAATGTTCATTTATGACCAGGGAAAAGAGAGGACAACATCTACAAAAACATAATAAAGTTCCCCCATGGCCTTATCATATTTTTTCATAAGGCATAGCTCATAGATTTAATCAATAAGCCTTCAGATTAACACAGGTACACAATTATTTTTTATCTAGTTTTTAATATTTTATTCATTTTTTCTGTAGTATATCAAAAAAGACTTTTTTTCTATTTTTACTATTTTACCATGTGTATTCATCAATTCATCAATAGTACTTATAATCAGATAAACATTAAAAATCAAAAACAGTTCCTTTGTCTCTACAATTCAATATATACATACAAATGAATTTTTATAGTAGAAAACAAGCACCCTGTCTACCACACACTTATCAACATTCACACCTGCTCATTCACACAATTACACACACTTCTATTTACACCCCAAACAATTTCTGAGGTTGAGGTAACACAGATATCAATTGTGAATCTCCACGCCAGGTCTACCCGCGTTTCGGTGGGCTCGTACAACCTTCCTCAGGACCAACAAAGAAAAGGTTTTTCTCTTCAGCGTGTGTACACAGGGTACCCTTAATGTAGATTTGACCAAATGTATAGTATATGGTTCTATTTATTCACATGCACAATTTGATCATGTAGTTTTAGTCATTCAGGCAGATGGAATTTATGTGCCCAGGGATGAGTCGAATCAACAGACTTAGTGGCTATACTTGTCAGCTTTCTTCCTGCAGAAAGTAAAAAAGATTTTTTGGAAAGGCAACTCCGTTTTTATTCTTATTGTCCGTTGGTGGCTTGATCTCTGCAACTTATAATCTCCAATTTTGTCAGATATCTTTATTTGTTCATTTATTTACACACCCGTTTCTCAGTCACGACAATCTTTCTATTGATAGATGAAGTCATATAGCCAGCACACCCTGTACGATCCGGTCGGAAAACGCCGTTGGGCACATAAATTCCATCTGCCTGAATGACTAAAACTGCATGATCAAATTGTGCAAGTGAATAAATAGAACCATATACTATACATTTGGTCAAATGTACATTAAGGGTACCCTGTGTACACACGCTGAAGAGAAAAACCTTTTCTTTGTTGGTCCTGAGGAAGGTGGTACGAGCCCACCGAAACACGCGTAGACCTGGCGTGGAGATTCACAATTAATTTCTGTGTTACCTCAACCTCAGAAATTGTTTGGGGTGTAAAAAGAAGTGTGTGTAATTGTGTGAATGAGCAGGAGTGAATGTTGATAAGTGTGTGGTAGGCAGGGTGCTTGTTTTCTACTATAAAAAATCCTTTTTATGCATATATTGAATTGTAGAGACAAAGGAACTGTTTATTGAATTTTAATGTTTATATGATTATAAGTACTATTGATGAATTGATGAATACACATGGTAAAATAGTAAAAATAGAAAAAAGTCTTTTTTGATATACTACAGAAAAAATGAATAAAATATTAAAAACTAGATAAAAAATAATTGTGTACCTGTGTTAATCTGAAGGCTTATTGATTACATATATGAGCTATGCCTTATGAAAAACTATGATAAGTCCATGGGGGAACTTTATTATGTTTTTGGTAAAGCCCAGATGATCAAATGTATGTACCTTCTCCAGGGGGACTCCATTGTAGACTGGATGTGACCGAGTGGTGGGACAGGGATTTCAAGACATATACTTTGTTTTGCTAATATTGATTTCCAGTCCTCCGAACCATTTGACCCACAAATTTTGAATGTCAATGGGGGACTTCAAGATCAGCAGGGTATCATCCACAAAAGGAGTGCCAGGATCTTCCTATTAGCCAAACTCGGAGCATCATGCTTAGACTGTTCCAAGTAAGTCACTAGGTCATTGATGAAAAGCAGATAAGAGTTTTAGCTAAGACTCACCCTTGTCTCACACCCCGGGATACTGGAATGGGGCATGTTTACTCCCTGGAAGTCCCACATCTGCCCTGGGCATAGTTATTCATATGCAACCTTCTTATAACATCCACAAGATATTTCGGGACACCCATGTTAGTCAAAACGTCCCATAGTACCTTTCTAGGAACAAGGTCAAATGCTGATTGAAGATTGACAAAAATATTATATAAACAGCCACCACCCATCATGACATATTTCCAATATACTAACTGCAGATGGAGGACCTGATCAATGGTACTGGTCCCAGCCCTAAAAGCCACTTGTAGGGGTGTTAGCACATCTGCATCCTCAATCCAATCCTGTAGATGACTCAGTAGAATTTGACTAAAGTGCTTCTGTGAACTATTTCAGTCGATAGTAAAGCTATCCTCTACTTCTACGACTACGATCAGAGTCCCCCAAGGTTCAACTCTCTCCACTACTCATATTTACCCTCTATCTGGATACCATTAGCTGAAATACAGCATATATCGCCAACATCTCTATCCACTTGTATGCAGATGTCAGACATATCTACATCAAAATCCCATCCCTAGAGGAGATCAAAAAAATGAAGGAGGCTCTAAAGCTAACTGCACAATGGCTTGCTAGCAACCATCTCAAACGTAATGCACAAAAAACTGAATTCTTACTAATTTCCCCTTCTAAAAGTTCCACTGACATACTTGAATGGACCAAATCGATCACTAGAATCGAATACGGATGCTCAACCCTTACTGGCCTAACCAAGATCTCAACAGCCCCCCTAATAGATTGTCTCAACGACGCGGCAACGCTCTTAACAGGTTCAAAACAATTGGACCACATTTCTGCACCTGAAGGCTCTGAACTGGCTACCCTACAAAGCCAGAATCCAACTCAAATTGGCCTGTATCTGTAACCACCCCTCTTCCAGAAGAAGAAAGCATACAACAGAGCTTTCTCTGGGGCCACACCTAGAATCTGGAAATCGCTGCCACCTAACGTCAGAATGATACCTTCCTTGTCAAGATTCAAAAAGGAAGCTAAGACTTTCCTAATGGACAAATTCCTTTAATTAACACTCTCAGTGCATATACAGCTCAGCGGCCTAGCGATATGCTAATGCTCTCTTTTTGATCTCTACCGGTGTATGCCAGTCTTGATTTCATAGATGTCACCTACGCGATTCTTGTATCATGGTCGTTGTTATTCTTTTTGCATCACTCGTAGTTCACTGTCATTTTAAGGGGGAGAGGCTGGTGCTGGGCAGTCTTCCTCTGCTCCTGCTAATGTTTGTTTATCTCCCACAAGTGTACTCATGATTGCCTATGCCTAATATTTGTAAATGCCTGGGTGTCCCGACAAAATGTTCTCATGATCGTCTGCTCCGAATCTTGTCAACAACTTGTTTAGCCTTGTAAAGCCCTCTGATACCCTAACCAGTCACATTCAAGGTCTATAAAACACAAAACAAATAACAAAATAAAATAGTTAAATGAGAGTGACCTAAGACCCTTTCTATAAATCAGGATAATCTCGGGCCCATCCCATGACCGTGGTATAGGTAGCCCCGACATAATGCTATTGAAAAACAGCTTCATAATGGTATCCTGGAACCTTATCCAGGCTGGGTGTTATCCTTGGAGTAATCCAATTAATAGCCTTTACCACTTCACTCTCAGTGATGGGGCCAGCAGCACAGCCAGTCAGACTGATAAAAACTCCCCCAGGCAGGGCACAGGATGGCAAGTCTACCTCTGCCTGTTCTTCCAGGTGTACCATATCTCTAGCAGGGTCCACCAATGTCCTAGTCACAGGACTCACTTCAGTCTCATTGTATCCTGGGTCATGTGCATATAAGCCTGAAAAATGGTCAACCCAGGTAGTTGCTGATGTATTGCACATTAGAGGGGCAGAGGTTCCAGGGCCCTTGTTGGCTAACGTGTGCCAGAAAGAGTAATAATCTTTCCCCTTTCCTGCGGGCAGGAGAATTTACCAAACAGCCATTTCATGCTCACGGTTGGCCTTTTCATAGACAACCTTATAATCTGAACTAGGCTTCTTAATTGAGGCTCTATTCCCGCTTTTCATAGTGGCCACAAGGTATCGTCTGGATGCCCTACTATAGTTAGTATACCATTGTACCTCCTTGGCCCGCCTGGGGAGAGATCTAGCTTCCACAATAAAAAGGTCCTTTGAAGAACAGAACAATGAATGCTGAATAACTGAAAAAGCCTCTCACAAGGTGACTACAAGTATCCTCCCTCTCAGCTCTAAAACTGCTTCCAGTGCAGTAACAAGCAGCTCAGAGAGTTGTAACTGGATGGTGAGGGTGGAGGTAATATCCTATGTCAATTGGTAGTTGGGGACAGCATCCGATCGAGTATTCGTGTTAAGGTGCAACGGAAAAACCCATAAGGTTCAGTGAGAAATTCAAGGCGCTATGATTACTGTCCTGTCACTGGAGCACCTCCATATCAATAACTTGCTGCCACAACCTAATGTCCACCAGGACGTATTCTATGCGGATAGAGCATCCTAGCCTGTTAAATTTGACCGTCCCATCTTTATCGGAGGGTGTTCTCCAATTGCATGCTCTCATTCCATTATTTAGGGTGAAAGCATTGATTTGCAGAGCAGCTGCCAACCACTTCTTGAACTGTTCAAGGGAAAGCTCCAGAACTGCCCAAACTTCATCCTAATTCCCACTTAGTGTGATAGTAGCAATACCAAGGGGTTTAAAATTAGAATAAAGGACATCAGCCACTATTTTGTAAACATCAACCCGTAGACTTGGTCGGTAGGAAATAAGTATATTAATAACAGGTAAATTAGACTTACTACCTTCATATCTGCAATACACTTTGATCAAGCATAGCCTAACCCCATCAGCAAAATATGTAAAATTACACACAATATATCGGCTGTGCCAAGGTCAAACACATTTGAAGAACATACCAGGGTAGTTTTCAGTCAAGTTGCAAGGCCCCCCAATGGCCTGCCCTTTCCTGAAGAAAGGGCTGGTCAATCAAAACCAGAGAACCCTATCTGGAATGGTAGAGAAACAGCCCATGTCTCCTGGGACACACAAATATCATTTTGATCTATAAAGTCACCCCACTCATGACATGCTAGTTTACTACTAATATCAGCAAGTTTCCAGAAGACAAGCTTAATCGGACGTCCTGCCCTGGGTGAGAAATCACGAATAACAGGCTCACAAGAATCAACCATTGCAGTACATTGCAACATAGCGGGCAAACAAGAGTGCAACAACCTATCAATAGAATGGCTAAGAACATCGGTGCAGAATGGACAACAACAGCAACATTGTGTCTCAGTATTCCATTGGATCTATCACCATCAACCTTAAAACTCAATGAACTGAGCGCCCTTGTATAGTCCCGTGATTAGGCAATTCAAAGTCAAAGTAAGCTTTATTCGAAAATACATTGTGTATCATAAAAGCTGCATACAACAACATCTCTAATTAAAAATATCTCGTTAAAATAGAAAAACAGGTCGCAAAAATTAAAAAGTAAAAACACAATAAATAAAAACAGGCGTGGTCCTCCACAGCAGATAGTAGAAGTCATACAGCTGCTTCCTATGTCTTAACACAGCCGATAGATATTGTGACACCACAACACATATGTACAAACTTGGTAACATTTGCAGATAGGTAAAAGCTAGGCGACATTGGATAAATCCAAGTTGTTTTAACAACAGCTTAATAAAACATTTTCGTACCTCTGAATATAACAAAACAAAAAAACTGAATATGTATAGTACTTTGATTAGAAACATTGTTACATAAGCATAACAGAAGATCAGAGCCACAATTGTTAGTGCTAGGGAAAGTCCTTAAGTGATGTAAAATATCCAGCCTAAACCTAGTGAGGACAAATCTGTCCCATTGGTTAATTATATTAGCTAGGTACATCAACATCTAAATGGCCCTCCTTGCTGCCATCGTCAGATAGCTTGGACTCAGCATAGTATCCTACACCGATGACACCCAGATCATCCTCTCCCTCACGAAGAACCCTGATGACACCAGACTCAGCTTCCAGGAAGGAATGAAAGACGTTGCAGCCTGGATGAGCAGCAGCTGCCTAAAGCTCAACTTAGAGACGACTGAGGTCCTCATCCTTGGACCCTCTCCCACCGCTAGGACAACACCTGGTGGCCGCCCGCCCTCGGAAACACACCCACCCCTACTGACCACGCCCAGAACCTCGGCATCATCCTTGACTCCTCCCTCACCATGACTCGACAGATCAATGTTATTGCCTCCACCTGCTTCAACTCCCTCCTCAATCTCCCCAAGACCTTCAAGTGGATTCCACCCGAAACCAAAAAGACCATCACCCACGCACTCATTACCAGCAGACTCAACTACGAAAACGCCCTCTACGCCCTCTACACTGGAATCAACAAATCCCTACTACACAAACTCCAGACCATCCAGAACAGCGCAGCCAGACTCGTCCTCGGCACCCCATGACATGAGCACATGACCCAACACATGCAAGACCTCTACTGGCTCCCCATTAAGAAGAAAGTAACCTTCAAGCTACTCACCCACGCCTACTCACCCACACCTAGAAATCACTCCACAACCTCGAACCCAACTACCTCAACGAAAGTCTTTATCCACAAACCCCAAAAAAACCTCCGCTCTGCCGACCTCACCCTAGCAGAAACCCTGCACATCAGCAGAAACAGAGCAGGTGGAAGAGCTTTCTGTTAAATCGCTGGCAAGGCCTGGAACAACCTCCCATTCGAGATCAGATGCTCCCCTACTCTGCACACCTTCAGGAAGAGCCTCAAGACCTGGCCTTTTGGATAACCCTTAGCTGCACCCCCCCCCCCCCCCCCAGCGCCTTGAGACCCTCACAGGTGAGTGGGCCATTTTAAAATTCCCTGATTGATTGATTAGATAAGGTTGCATATCATAACTTGTCAAAATTAACAGTTTTTTTCCGCCAAGGGTTTCACGATCTCAGAAGATAACCTCAAATCCTCTAATAAGGAGAAGCCTATTAATTTTAGAGATTTTCTTTAGATACTGCTATTAAGGTCCATGTGGTCAAAAAATTCAGAGTGGCCTATGTCCACCAAAAAGTCACGCATGTATCTGAACCAAGGGATTTTTAATGCCGATGAAGATGTTAAACAGTCCTCTATTGTAAAGTGATTAAGCATAGTGTGTTCCGAGGACCAGATCTTGTGCCAGAGCAAAACTGGCTGGAACTTAATCATATCTGTCAGGTATGCAACTCCCAATTCAGAGTGACACATGTATGTAGAACTACTTTTTCGGAGGGCGAGAAGATTCCTTAAAAATGTGTTTTCTTCACCCTGTAATAGTTTGACATTCGCATAACCCCCAAAGCTCACAGCCATATGTGGGGGTCGGTCTACATTTGGCATTATAGATATGCTGCATTTCCCTCTGATGCTTTATGCTCAATTTCCTGGCAAAGTCTAGCAGAGCTGTGGTACTTTTATTAAATTGGAGTCTCCTTGATTTAATTGCATAAGACCAGCTCCAGTCTTTACTAAATAAAATACCTAGATAGGAAAATGTAGGTGTAAAAAGTATCTTTGAGCCCTCTATAAAAATGTCTTTACAGTGTGAGGACCATTTCCCGAACTTAATAATGAAAGTTTTACTGATATTTATTTTTAAACCCAGACCCTGCATGAACTCGACATATTCATCTTATACTTGCTATAAACCTAGTGGAGTACGGGCCATTAGTACTGCGTCATTAGCATATGTGTAAGTCAATCATTGGTATAGAGGTCAAAGAGTGTCAAGAATCTATTAGAGATGGAGATAGTAGGATCTCCCAGATCTTGGTGCTGCAAGTGGGGGCCAGTGGGGGACGGGTAGAGCAGGGTCTGTAGAAAAAAACACAACGGAACAACACTTATCAATAGACTAAAATTTCTGGCCCTGTGGCCAGAGTTGGCCAAACTGTGCTCCAGGGCCAGAGCCCTGTGGTTAATACCTATACAGTCCCCCTAGACTGATTTCAATGAGCTACCAATCCACCGGGTCTACTTACCAAGAGGATATTGTTATACTATGACATCCCAAAGGTGGTATTATGTGTGAGCCAATGTCAGACTTATTTTTCAGTTCTCAATGTGTTTCCATCTTATCAGTTGACGGGGTGGTAACGAAACAAGAAATTAAGACCTTGGGAGTCTGGCTGGAACCTGAGCTGTCTCTGAAAACTCAAGCAGCCAAAACAGCAGGCACCTGTTTTGGTCTCATGCGCTCCATCCGCAGGATCCTCCCACTACTTCCGCCCCTATCTAGGAAACTCCTGGTCCAAGGTCTGATCCTTGCGCGGCTAGACTACAGCAACATGGTCTATCTTGGAGCTCCTGAAGCCACCATGGCAAAACTTCAGCGTACGCAAAACGCAGCTGCCCGGCTCCTTATGAATCTCCCTTCCAGAGTCTCAGCCAGACCAGCGATCAAGGCCCTCCACTGGCTTCCAATACGCCAAAGGGTAGAATTTAAGGCCCTGTGCACCGCACACAAACTTCTCAACGGTCTTGGCCCTGCTATCCTGAGAGACCTGGTCACCCCATACAAGGCCCCCAGGTCCCTACGCTCGGACAATGAGCGCCTGGCCAATGTCCCCAGATTCAGGAAGGCACGCACCGGCGGTCGACGCTTCTCTGTAAAAGCGTCCTCAGGATGGAACTCACTTCCTCGCCCCCTGCGGCTGGAACCCAGCCATCTCCTTTTCCGAAAAAAATTGAAAACTCTGCTGTTCCCAAAATAAGGTCCCCTTTCCCAAAATAAGGTCCCCTTTCCCCTCTGGTCTCCACAAATGTTACAGCGCGGGGATGCCTCCGGGTCACCAGGCGCTCTATAAATCGCTAAATAAATAAATAAATAAATAAATGGTACTCCAACCAGAACTGCCACATACAGGTGGCAATCAAGTGGCAGGTCCATGGGAGGCTGAGAAGGAGGTAAGTTCCTGGAGTTGGTCACTGCTGCCTTTGAGTGCCTGGAAAACGCTGTGCCCAGACTTTGAGTGCGCGAAGACTCCCCTGCTGATACTGGCATAGACACATTTGGAGTGTTGACTATTGGCTCCATAATAGGAACAGACCACTGTGGGCAACCAGTGGTGACAATGTAAGGTCCATTGGTGGGAGGGGCTTTACTTGGAGTTGGATAGAGGGTCTGGTGCAGATGATGATAACTGTTTCAATTTATTCGCCAAATCATGGATAACTCCTTCCAAAGAACCTATCATCTTCACAAGTAGAATCATCGCTGATGACACTATTACTGTAACTTGGGCCAAAGCACCATCCTCAGATGTATTAGGCCCTTCTATAACTGTATGGTTGGTAGGTACCACATCCACTTCAGCAAAACTTGACCCAGGCTTTAGGTTAGAAGCAGAACAGATGACAGGCCCTGTTTTTATGTTGATTACAGGTTTGGGTTCTATTTTGATTTACCCATCTTCCTTACTGAAGGTTCACAAAAATCAGGCCGTTGCGGTTTGGGGACTTACCCAGCTGGTTCACTAGCCACTGAATGCATTGATATGGGACTTAACATAGGTGTACGCATTGGACTCAGGCGCCTCCAGAGACAAGCAAAGGAGAGCCAGGCAGAGTAGTTATCAGACTATGTGAGACTTGACAAAGTCTCTCCCCCATGTCTCAAGAGAGACTTCTCTCCACAAACTCGATCTCCTCATCAACCATACTAACAGCTCAAACAAGAAATGAGCCCACAGTTGTACCGGCTTGGGGAATGGCCCTGGCCCCCTCCTTCTCCAAGGACAGCTTGCCCTTGCCCATGACAACAAGTTTGACTCCCAGTCAATAAAAATCAAGAAACCAGACTCACCGAAGTTAAGAGTAAAAAGAATCAGCTGGAAAAACCAAGAGGGGTGGTCCAGCTCAGCCTCTTCTGGGTGATGACCGGCGAAGATGGGCCACCCCTTCGCCCAGGTGCAGCCTGTGTCACACATAGCGGTATTTCAAGAGCGATTTTAGCATGACGTCGGGGAGGCCACACACTCTCAGGAAGGCACTTGGCAACCACGCATCTTGGCGCATTGCAGTGTGGCATATGAAGTCCACAAGGGTCCTGGTGGACTGCAGAGTGATATTGCCCCAAAGTTTGGCAACAAAGATGGTATATATATATATATATATATATATATATATATATATATATATATATATATATATATATATATTACCAACTGGCGGTCGCCAGTAGGTAGTTATAGTTAGGATTTTTTTCAATGCAAAATCTCAAAATTCTATTGTGAATAACTTTGGCAACGGTTGACGAATCTGCCTGAAAATTTCCTCAAATTTGCCTCGCGGAGCTCTGGCCCTTCCTAGAAAGTTTGGGGGGATTCGTCAAGCGGGGGCCGAGATAAAAGGGGGGTCCCAAAACGTGTTTTCCCCATGTTAATTTCTATAGGGCGGTCGACCTCACTTTTAGCCCGAACGGATGTCCACCAAACTTGGCAAAATTGTAGGGACTGGTAGCCCGATGCGCCTTTGCTATGTCTCAAGATATGTGCTCCAGTGGTTTTTGAGTAATTTAGGTTCAAAAAAATATATATATCTATGGCAGTGCCCCTGGTACGCGCTCCGGGGAGCGCTCTGGGCACGCAACGCGAGGTGCGCACGGAAAGCTGATTGGCTCTCGGGTGTCTGTAAACATTCCTGAGCGGCCGCCATCTTGTGTCTCGGTAGGATCGAGACACAAGAGGTGGGAAAAACAAAGGGGGAAATTACCATAAGGGGGCAGAGTAGACCCCCCTTGACCCCCTAGGTTTGATGTGGGGGCTATAAAAGGGCTCCGGGGAGCGGACTGGGGAGCGTGCCATGGGGAAAAATAAATGATAGAGTTTTAAAAAAATGTAGCCATTTTTTTTTAAATTGGAGGTAGTTCTAAAAAGAACTGACTCGATAATTTTCTCGCCTCAACGCCTACTCTTATCATGGGTCCCACGCTGCAACTCTGGGCAATAGCTTGCTTAATCTCCACAACGGCCCCTACAACGCTGGGATGCCTGGCTTCACCTTGGGGGTGCCCAGGAGGGGCATCTCACAGGGAGAGCCAGGAATGGTTCCACAGCGTTATACAGCGCCGGGACGCCCCGTTGCTGGGGCAGCTGTGCGCTTTACAAGTATACTACATTTACATAAACCCATGGTATCTCAAGATCCCCCAGATTAGGGAGAAAACTGTGAGAGGGAGTGAGCTCTATTTCAAAGATAACGAGAACTCAGTCGAGTCCGCGCAAACACTGTGGGAGGCATATAAAGCAGTAATTAGAGGCTACGCCATTTCCCTGATTGCGGGAACCAGAAAAGAAAAGCATGCATCACTAGTTAGACTGGAAGCAGACATATTGCAACTGGAGTCAAAGCTCAGAGAAATGAACGCAGAAGAAGCTAGACATACATTAGAAATCAAGACCAAAGAATACACAGCCCTAGCAACAGATGCAGCAAAAATACAATACAGGGAAACGCTTAGTAAAATCTACGACATCTGGGACAAAGCCAGGAGACTGTTCGCCTGGCTTGATAGGAGAGAGCAAGTCAATAGATTAGCCGTGGAACTGGTGGACGACCTTGGCAGGCGCCTTACAGAACCGCAAGAGATTGCGGATGAATTTGGGATTTATAATAGGTCAGCTTTACGAATCCTGCATGTACTATGCGGAAGAAGACACCTGCTCTTTGTTGTCTGATATGCCTCTACCCACTCTCTCAGCAGAAGACTGCACGTGTCTTAAAACTGTCTTAACCAGCACGGAGGTGGAGAGGGCGATTGGAGCGCTACAATCGGAAAAAGCATCGGTCCCAACGGGCTACCCATAGTATTATATAAACTTGCTCCTAGTAAGCTGGTACCATATCTGCTTACAATGTTCCAAGAAAACTGATAAAGAGGGTCACTCCTGATAGTTCAGAGACTAGCTACCATCGTAGTCATTCATAAAAGCGGGAAATCGCACAATAAATGTTCCTCGTATAGGCCAATATAGCTGCTTAATGCAGAAACCAAGATCCTTGCTAAGATATTGGCCTCTCACCTGCTCCCAGTCATTTCTAAACTAGTACATCCAGATAAATCAGGCTTTATGCCTGCCAGGAACACTGCTCTTAATTTATGACATCTACATGGTGTGATGGCACCAGCTTCCACAATACGTGAAGATGCTGTGGTCGTATCTTTTGACGCTGCCATGGCTTTCAACACAATCAAATGGCCTTATGTTTTCCATCCTGAAGAAATTTGGATTTGGTCCCGAAGTCTTGAGCTGGATTCAATTACTGTACTGCGACCCCTTGGCCCAAGTAATTGTAAATAACCGTAAATCACCTACATTCACACTCGTAAGGGGCACGTAGAAAGGGTGTCCACTATCACCGCTGCTCTTTGCCTTGATGTTGGAGCCGTTGGTGATTTTGGATAAGGAAGGACCCTGTTATGAGGGGCCTAAAGGGGCTGATGACTGGGAGGACCGTATGCAGACGACATTCTGTTGTATATGGCATCGCCCAAAGCCGCACTAAATAGAGCATTGAATATTTTTTATAATTTTGGAGAGTATTCAGGATACAGTATAAATTGGTCTAAGTCAACTATTTTTTTTTTTTAGAGGGACGCTCCCCTACATGCTACAGGGGCGAAACTCAACGAAGCGACAGAAGGATTTAAATAGCTAGGAATTTATATCACTCGGGACCTGACTAGGTTCCATGAGCTGAATCTTATGTCCCCGCTTCAGTCACTCAGAAACAACATTAGACATTGGAAATCATACCCTATATCCCTGCTTGGTAGAGCTAAGCTCTTTAAGATGATGTCCCTGCTCCGTTTTCTTTATGCCCTCCAGAATTCCCAGATTCCAGTAAAATTTAATTTTTTAAAGCTATAGAAACTGTCCAGAGCAAACTATTATGGGAGGGGAAACCACCCAAGATCTCAATCCAGAAACTCACAAGAGGGTGGTACGACAGGGCTATTGGCTTCCCAGATATCAAGCAATATTACTGGGCGGCTTAGCTTGCAGCGATCAACCACAGTCAATATAGACCACCCGGTTACCCTGGGAACCAAATGGATAGGTGGTTACTACCCGGGGGAGACTTCACAAGGGTACTCTATTCCAAGTCAAATAAACCGAGCCTAACGGGACCCACGTTACACGCAGTTCAAACTTGGCAAACAGTCACGAAGAGCCTGGGCTGAGAGGGAAAGATCACGCAGGCTATCCCACTATGGGACAAGGATAGGCTAGGCACCTTAAGGAAAACTAAGGGGTTTGATCGGTGAGACTTGATTGGCATTTCCAAGGTAGGGGATTTATGGAACGTGAGAGACGTGGTGGCTTTTACTCAGTTACAAACTGATTGTGATCTTGCACGAACAGAGTATTTTCGATACATCCTGATCAGGCACACAGTGCAAACTACTATTATCTTACCCACTGGAGGATAGGATCCGAGACGGCTGTATGCCAGAGAATTCCATCTCGCTGATTTATAAGAAAATAATAAACAACACGACTGACCCTCTCTCTCAGCTCCGGACTAGATGGGAGATGGACGTAACAGAGATGGAGGAGGATGAATGGTTAGAGGCAACTGCTTCCCCTAGAGAGATGGCTATTTCCTCCAGGTTGAGACTTGTGCAGCTCAAAATCCTTCACAGGACGTATCTTGCAGGCCCGGCCTTGGTAAGGCTGGGCTATAGAACTAACTCAGAATGCACGAAACTCTGCGGACAAGAAGGCACCTTTATACACATAATTTGGAACGGTCCCCATATACAAAACTACTGAGCCGAACTTATAGCACCGATTGAAGAGGTGGAGGGGAATAAAATAGAGAATAGCATTAAGCAGTTCCTCCTAAAGATAAGGGGTCCGTCTGACTTGAGTGGAAAGGAAAAAATATGGGTGGTGCTGGGCCTAATGATAGCCAAACAAAACATTGCAAGATTCTGGGGGGCTCGGGAGTCACCGTCGATACTGGTGCACGGTGATGGGAAAGACAGTATATGTATCTAGAGGATGTCCCAAAAAGTGGGTGTAGATTTGTGAAAACTGGAATAACTATAGGTGTGGAATCTGTGAGCCACCGCAGCTGGTGTTGGCAGTAAACCCGGTGTAGCTTAAGTGCAAGTGGGTCAGATGTGGAACCGATAACTAATATGACTGATTCCTGGTAAATAAAACAGTATGCAATGTAAACTACATCCCTGAACGTTAATGTTTGTAAAATGATTGAAACCTTTAACCTTGCAATCAATAAAAAGATGTATTAAAAAATAAATTTAAAAAAGTACGTCAAAGAAGCATTTCTCGATCTGATCCCAAAGTTATCACTTATTAAGTGCATTAAGGTACCCTAGTGTTAGTCTATGGGATATATAGCCTTTCTACAGTGAAAATTACTTTAAAAGTTTTTCCAAGGTCAGCACATGTAACACGTAAGTGAACAAGTCCTATTTTTAAAATACAATGTTATGATATTCAGATTTGTGGAGCACGCTATCACTTAGGAGTGCATTCTGGGGCTGAGCAGGTGAGAGTCTAGCCAAACCTAGGGCTTAGCGGGACATCTAGAAAAGCTGGGTCTTCACCTTCTTGTGGAAATCAGGAAGTGTGGTAGAGTCTGTTATGTGTAGTTACAGTTCATTCCTCACTTTAGGAGCAATATAGGAGTGAGCTAGACCACTGGATCTGTTTTTTTGTCTACGTGGGATGTGTGCATGTAAGGGGCTGGATGAGCGAAGGCATCTGGGAGATTTGAGAAAGTGGATGTGATTGTTGTTGTATGCTGTGCCAGTGTGATGCAGTGCTTGAAAGTATGGGTGGGGAGTAGTTTAAATTGTGCTCATTTGTGTGTTAGGAGCCTATGTAGCTCCTACATAAGTGGTGTGATGTGACTGTGGTGTGGACAGTTGTAGGTGATCTCGCTGTAGAGTTATGAACACTCTGCAGCCTTCTGGTGAGTCTTTTGTTGATCCCAGCATAGAGAGTGTTCCCATAGTCCTCTTTGCTTGTGACCAGGGTGTATGTGATGGTTTTCCAGGTGCTGATTGGGAGCCATTTTAAATCTGCCTCAGCATATTCATAGTATGAAAGCATAATGATCTAAGGGCGCTGACTTGGAGAGGGTCACCTTGAGTTTGCTCTCGAGGTTTTTGGCATAGGTGGTGGAGGTTGCAGTCATCCTAGCTCTGTTAGCCATGAGGTGAAGTCCTACATGAAGTGCTTTTCCCGAAGATCACAATTTTGGTCTTGTTGGCAGTCAGCTCTAGACACTTGTGCTTCATCCAGTGGGTGATTTCAGTCATGCAGGCATTGAACTTGTTCTGGGTACTGGGTGTCTTGTCTGTGAGGCAGAGAATGAGTTGCGTGCTATCAGCATATGAGAGGATGTTGATATCATGAGAGTGGATGATGCTGGATTGAGGGATCTTGTATGCGTCGAATGGGGTTGGCCTCAGAGAGGATCCTTGTGGAATTCAGCAGATGAGGTTAAGGGCATCCGAGGTATATGGTGCCAGGCTGACAAACTGGGTCCTTTCAGTCAGGAAGGAGCAGGTCCATTGGAGTGCTTGTCCTTGGATTCCGATATCATGTAGGCGTTGGATGAGGATGGGGTGGGAGACTGAGTCAAATACTATGGAGAGGACCAAAAGGAAGAGGGCCGCCGTGTGTCCTCTGTACAAAGTTATGCCAATATCATCTGTGGTGGCAATGAGGGCAGTTTGTATGTCGTGTTTGGATCTGAAACCAGACTGAATAGTGGTGAGGAGTTGTTGGTCGTTGAAGTATTTAGGGAGGTGTGTGTTGATAATTTTGTTTAAGTCCTTAGAGAATAGTAGCGGGGAGATCAGTCTGTAGTTGGATAATGTTGAAGGGTCCATGGTGGGTTACTTCAGCAGTGGGAGGATAGTTGCGTGCTTTCAAGTGTCTGGGAAGATCGCAGAAGAGGCGGAGGTATTCCAAATGGGTGTGAGCAAAGCGCTGATGGGTTGTATTCCTCTGTAGTAGGTGTGGTGGGTGCAGGAGTCCGATGGGGCCCCTGAGTGGATGGACTTCATGGTGGCATCAGATTCTTCTGGGGTGATGGGTTCATGTGATTAGCAATGGTTCTTCGAATAAGATCAGGACCCTGAATTATGAAATGTAAGGGCCTGGCTATGGGATGAATTGTAAGTATTAAAAAGGAAGGTTTAGGCCTGGTAAAGGGTTTCATTGCCAGGTTAAAAATGGCAGATTAAAACTGCTGTACTGGCTGCAGTGACAAGCTTGAAACATGTTTTACAATGCTACTTTAGAGGATGACATGGTGTGCTTCGGCCCACTTGTAGCATTTACATTACAGGCTCTGGGTACATGTAGTTCCATATACTAGGGTCTTACAAGTAATGTATGTGCCAATTGGGTATATACATGTTTGACCGTGTTTAGGGAGACATCACAAGCTTTTCGTCACTGTTTAGTAAAGAGGACATGCACAGAGCCCTAAAGGCAACAAAAACAGTGTTAGAAAAAATTAGGGGAGTGAATGCAAAATGTCTTAGGAACTACAACACCAAGGATGTCAGGCCTAACAGAATTAGAAGCATTTTGTTAAGCATGTGTATTAAAAAAACAAGGAAGAAATTGGCACTATCTTTTCACACAACAGTCAAACCTTCTCATTTTAGGACAATTCTGAAGTGCATTGGTTTCTGTTGGACCTGATAGCCTTAGGGTGGTCTTCCCCTAAACCCTTCTCCTGCTTACCTCCAATTTTGCTGAATTCATTGTTGTTGGTCTTAAGACTCCATGCCCTTTACCACTACTAACCAGTGCTAAAGTGCTTGTGCTCACTCCCCTAAACATGGTTTGATTGATCTATCCACAACTGGCATATTTAATGTACTTATAACTCCCTAGTAAAGTGTACCACATCTGCCCAGTGCCTGCAAGTTAAATGCAAGTGGTGGGTCTGTAGCTCTGGTTGTGCCACCCACTTAGATAGCCCTTCAAGAAATGTCTCAGGTCCGCCATTGCAGAGCCTGTGTCTAAAAATTAAACTACTGTGTCTATCTGGCATTTAAAACCCCTTGCCAAGCCCTAAACTCCTCCCCTTTTATTGCACATAAGTCACCCCTGAGAAAGGCCCTAGGTAGCCCTTAGTGCAGGGTGCTGTGTAATTAAGAGGTAGGAGACATGGTTTTAAATTGTACATATGCTTGAAGTGAAAATCTCTCAAACTCGTTTTTCACTTCTGTGAGGCCTACCCCTCTCACAGGATAACATTGTAGATTCCTTATTACATTTAATAAGCTTTAATTCCTAGTTGGGAGGTGATAGATCTGTCATGTTGAGTAACAATGGAATTGTAATGATAAATCCTCTTTAATGGCAAAGTCAGATTTATTGTTACAATGTTGAAAATGTCGCTTTTAGAAAGTTGCCATTGTCCTGCTCTTAGCTCTGTGTGTCTGCAGCCTGTATCTGAATGCACATCTGAGTTGGAGGACAGCAGGGCTTTGTGCATTTCCTATAGACAGGGAACTTAGGTTTGACTTAATGGGAATAACTGGGAGGATGGGAGAGAGGAGCTGGGCACAGCCTCACACTTACACATGGTGTCCTGTCCAGACACAAAGGGCAGCATACACCCCTGTAGTGAGTCTGGAACCAGGGCAGGAAGGGTGGACCTCTGTGTACTTCAAAGACCCTTTTTCGAAGTTTCCACCACTTGAAAGGCACAACTGGGTATACATATTGGACCTCCGACACCACCAACTCAGTACACATCTGGATCTGTAACCACTGTGCTGTGCTGAAGGACTGCCACTCTGCTGGACTGCTGCTCTGGAATAACTGCTGTCTTGCCGTGTTTCCCTGCTGCCTGCTGCTCTCTCTTGCCTGTGTGTTAAAGATTGGACCAACATCACTTGAATCCAGATTCACTCCAAGGGCTAGCTGACTAGATTCCTGATCTGAAGTCTCAGGGACATAAAGACTTCCAACCACACTGTTCCTCCACCTGGACCATTGGAAGTGGGTCTAAGGTGCTAGGTGCAGCGGAACTGACACATCCTCTGCTGGGAGAGCAGAATCGACGCATCTCTTCCGTTGCAGGAACAGGACCAGCAAATCGCACTCAGAACCAGTGTGTCACCATCGGAACCAACGCCTCTACTTCTTGGAGAACCCGGTGCATCGCCTTTGGAGCCATTGCATCTTATCTTGGAACTGGCACATCATCTTCAGAACAGACTCATCACCCACGTTGAGTTGCGAAAATTGACACATCACCTTGAATGCTGTATCGACACTGAAGCATCGCTCTCCTGCATCCTGCATCTTCATTATTACAACCAGGATTAGGAAACGTTTGCTCAGCGGGTCTCAGTGGGTCCCTGTATACAGCCTGTGCTCCGTCAGTATCAGCCTGAACTGTTAACTATGTCCTCGTCTGGCACACCCAGAAATCCCAAATACATGCTTATTGCTTCTAAGCGGTATTTTTTACTTTATTCTGTTGAAATTCATATCTTGCATTCTGCTTATTGGATTTTTGTCATTTTGGTATTGTTTTATTTATTAAGTTAAAGAGCTCTGTTTCTAACCTGGTGTCGAATCGTTTTAGATGTGTTTGTGACTTAATTTGAATAGGATTGTGGTTTCTGTTTGACCAGGACTTCCACCTCAGTCAACCAGGAACCCAGCTTCTAACAGTTTCTTTCATTGTGTTAAATATCCATGAAGAGGACAGCAAGCACGGCACATCATACGTTGCTACAGTGTCTGAAGAAAGGAGGAGTGACAGGCATGGCCTGGCTATGGCTGGAATCTTTTCTTACCAACCGCAGCTTCTCGGTGCAGCAAGGAGGAGCACGATCCGACACCTTTGACCTCGGTCAAGGAGTGCCGCAGGGATCAAGCCTCAGTCCAACACTTTTTAATTTATATGTCACCCCCGTGGCTATTACTGCGGAACGCTATGGGGTGGAAGTAGTAACATACGCAGACGACACCCAGCTGGTGGTCGCTCTGACCCAACCCTCTGAACTAGCCGCTGCAAACTTCTCAGCATGCCTCCAGGAGATGGCTGAATGGATGGCGAAGAACTGCCTCCGTCTTAACGGTGACAAGACTGAGGTGCTGATTGTGGGAAAACCCCCCTCAGTCTGGACATCTGCCTGGTGGCCGCAGACCTTGGGGCCCCTCCCTACCCCCAGTGATCAGGTGAAAAATCTCGGAGTATGGGTGGACTCAAAGCTTGGCTACGACTACCACACCAGACGAGTAGCTGGTGCTTGCTTTTCGACTCTACGGAAACTCCGCAAAACCATCGACCTGCTCCCAGAATCCTCAAGGAAGACCCTGGTCCATGCTCTTGTCACGTCAAGATTGGACTACGGAAATGCCCTGTATCTAGGTGCCAACGTCTCTAGTCGGCGGCGACTGCAGACAATCCAGAATGCTGCAGCTCGCCTGGTCCTCCGGCTGCCTAGAAGAGCCTCCTCTAAAAAATCCCTACAAACATTACACTGGCTCCCGATTAACGAAAGGATCGACTTTAAGGCCCTGTGTATTGGCCACAGGATCGTACATGGCAAGGGTCCGGCCTTCCTTCATAACCTGCTATGCCCCTATACGCCCACCCGTCAACTCCGCTCATTAGGAGCAGGCCTTCTTGCTGTCCCCAGACACAAGAAAGCCAGAATGGGAGGCAGATCCTTTCGTACTCTGGTGGCACACAAATGGAACTCTCTCCCCCTGAGCTTAAGAGTGGAATCATCGGAGCTCATCTTTCGCAGGAAACTGAAAACATTCCTCTTTCCTAAAGATTAACCCGTCCTGTTCTGACTGTCGGAGCAACTGACTCTTCTGACAGCGCGGGGACACACTGACAGTGTAACCAGGCGCTATACAAAATCAGAAATAAATAAATAAATAAATAAATAAGCAACTTGAAAGCCTTGTGGTGTACCTGTAGTAGAGTGGTTTTTAACTTGAGGTCTGTGGGCCCCTGGGCGTTTCCAAATGTCTATTCAGAATATCAGCGACTGTTTAGAAAATTCAATAATATGAGGAAATTATTAAAGACTATATACTAGGCTTGTGCAAAATTTAACCACATGACTGCTGCCCCGATTTACCCCCGGTGCTGGGCCCCAATGTTAATGGGTGTGGTCATGACGGAACGGTTCCGTCATGAGCACAGCTCAACCGATGCTCATGACGGTACCATTCCGTCATGAGCATTGAAGGGGTTAAACTGCACCTGCATGGTTTGCATAAATCAGAAAGTTTGCATTACGCCTGCTACATGAAATACCTGAAAATATGTCTCTAGGCCAGTTAGTACAATTGCGCTTCATTCACAGTAAAAATGTACCATAAACGTGGAAGTCAGGGTAAAAATGTACTATGAATGGACATGAACAACAGAACATAAGCAGCTACTGTTTGCAGTGCTTTTCTTTCTTTTAGTGTGAACGTTTCCAAAAATGTTCACGATGATGCAGTTTGAGCTGAAATATTACACAAAATGGCGAATTTACACTTTGTGTAATTTGGCATAATTACACAAAAGCATATTATGCAAATTTCTCACACCTCTACATAAGAAAGCAACATTTTAATTATGTTTTTGAAAAAACTAAAATAATTTAAAAGTTTGACACATGGTACAGTCATTTTGAAGATACCATCAATCAAACGTTTAACTGCAGGAACCGATGTGACTGCCGTCCCTGTCACTGGTTAGACAAGTCTGTTGGGCCAGCGGGCATCTCTAAACTGGGAGTGCGGGTACTCTATCAGGCTGATAGACATTTTTACTCCGTCGCCAGCTTGAGTGCAATATGTACATTGAACTCTAAATCAGACACTAACCTCAAAATACTCCGACCTTGTGAAAAATTGTGTGGTGCGGTGGCCAGGGCAGCTGACTTCAGAGCACACGGTTCAATCCCTGGCCCAGACGGCAGCTCAGCAACATGTGACTCTGGCAATAGCTCACTTAATTTCCAAGACCGCCCCCAGCCCCTTGAGATCCATAAGGGTGAGTAGTTTGCGCTTTACAAATACGGATTTACATTTACAAATTGTGATTTTTGCATTTTTTGTTTGAGAATTTGATAATATATTAAATAATGTATGAATTTCTTTCATCTATATTTGTTTCTGTATTTTGTGTATTATTTTGAGTTTCAAATCGGAGAAATTGCTTTGGCTGGGGTCCCTGGCTACCAGCATTGGGGGTCTACACAACTGAAAAGGTTAAGAACTGCTGCTCAGATTATACATAGAAAGCTGTACGAGCTGATTAGTTACAAATACATTCTGATGAAAAGATGTCCACAGTGATTTCATTTCCCAGTGAATGTAATCTGGCAGATAATAATTGTTAATAAGGGGTTGTTGGCAGCCATTATTGAGCAACAAGGACAGCCATTCATAATCATCACAGACAATCCTGTCTCATACCTGAAGGCAGTAAAACTGAAGGCAGTAAAACGTATAAATCTAAAATAAGCAGACGGAAGGTTGTACTTTTCAAGATGAAAGTCCTCACTATTTTGCTTAGAGAAAACAACTGAAGCCAATGCACTTTCACACAAGAGTTTAATAGTGAAATTAAACAAAAATATCTGCAAAGTCTGCCGTCGAAATTATTAATGAAAGTTTTCGGAGGGTTTGGCTGATTTACTTCCATTGCAGGATTGGCCTTGACCGGCTTCCTGGAACTGCCAAATAAGTTGTTTTGAAAGGAACAGTTTATGAGCCGAATTTCTAATTCTGTCGTGGACACGGGACAAGGTTTACTGGCTCTTTCAAGCCTGCTCGTTTGGCACCCAAGTCAAAAAGGAAGATCATCCTCAAGTAATTCTGAAGACATCCGATGACTTCAGCCAGGCTATTTCTGCAATTAACTGGGGATGTCATCTGAAGCCACCCTGAAGAATGCCTATAGGGTAGAATATTTAAATGGGATGACTCCTCGAGTCATCAGAGAAACTACTCCAGGATTAGTTCCTGATTACTTCAGTGGAAAAAATGTGATGGTCTTGTACTACTGCAGGTGATCCGGTGATGATTTCAGGATTAGTGTGGATTGCAGCAGGATGGGTTCTTGATTGCCTCAGTGGAAAACATGTGAAGATCCTGAACTACAGCAGGATGATCCCATGATGATTTCAGGATTAGGCGGTTATTACTCCAGGATGATTCTGTGAGTATTTCAGGATGCGGCTGTATTACTACAGAATAATCTTGTTATTACTTCAGAATGAACCTGCATTACCCAAGGATGATCCCAAAATGAATTTTCCTGTGGGACTCTTAAGTCGTGATCTGATTTTTGGTAGGTCATGAAAGTCAGAATAAATAAAGATTCCTTTAAATTCTGTGTTGAACTAGTAACATTTGCTGGTGATTCTTTACTTTTCTTTCTCTAACTGCAAAGGGAGAGGATTTTTTTTAAAGTTAATTGACAATGTAGGATGTTTATTTTTGCATTAGACAACACAATGTAAATAACTGCAAATGAACAATATGCATCCAGCAGTTAAGAAAGCAAAAATGAAGCTTTTACAAATTCGGAAATGTACTGAAAGCAAAGATTTTAATATGATCAAAACAAATCAATACACTCACTTGGTGATGCACAAACAAAAAATATTAACAGAAATTGGATTTCCACACAATATGATTTGTGGCACTCGCCACCGCTCCGGAGTTCACTGTGCTTGGGGACATTCACTCTGAGCTATACTCTACCTAGCAGAAGTACTGAACCCGGCGGCCTGGTCGAAGAAGCCCAAGGGGAGAAGAGCCTCATGGTTCAATGCTTCTTGCAGGAGAGCAAAGGCTGTCTGTAAGGGGGTGCCCGGGGCCCCCCCTGGCGTATCTATAACATGTGACCCCCCCCTCTTCCCTTCACAGCCCCAGGGCACGTCTTCATGGAACAGAGTGGAAGAACGCTACAGCTGAGATGAAGAGGACCTGGACAGCGGCCCCTTTAAATGGTACCACGGGCTTGAGGAGGAGGTACCCGACTACGCCTTAAAAGAGGAAGGCGCTTAAGCCCAGGTGTGTCTATACACCGGAGGAGCAGTAAGCCGGGAGAGCAGAGAGAGGTGGACCGACCAAGAGGTTAGCAACGAGTGGTGGGACGACGAGTCGTTGGAGCAGAGACTTCATTGTGGAAACCAGCAGGAGGACCCCGGACCGGCGGAGGAGCCCGGAGACATCCAGCGGCTGCTGGAAACCTCCCAGGAGCTGGACGTGTATCGAGGAGCTTGGCAAGAACCGGAGGCGGGTCAGGAAGCCATTGTCATCGAGGACTACGAAAGAGGAGGGTCCAGAGCACAGGGAGCCCGAGAGAGAGCGGCGGAAACCGGAGCAGCGAGAGGCGAAGAGGCATCAAAGCCGGGAGGCCACCGATACCGCGCATCGCCCAGCCACTCCCCCGGAGGGGCGTGGCTCACGGAGGTACGTTCCCGTATAGCGGGCTGGGTGGTGAGGAAGACGAGGCGCAAGTAGCCGTTCCGCTCTGATTAGGAATTGAGTCGTCTAGCATAAAGCACAACCCCCGTCACTTAGACAGTGCACTAAGCCCCTAGAGTGTATTGGGTCTGGGCACCGAGCGTCCCTCACTACCCTCCCCCACGTGTGTGATTGGATAAAACCTTTACAGAGTGTGGCACTAACGTACCTCCCTTCTTTCTCCCCCCCTCTCCCCCCCCCCGGCGGAGTTAAGGGCACGACGGACGAAGAAGGAGGAGACCGAAGGCGGACATTGACGAAGAGAAGGGAGGAAGGAGTGATTTCTAAGACAAGAAGGGAAAGAAGTCGTTCTTCCAGGAAACCCGTACAGCGTAAAACATGTACTGACTACCTTTTACAACAAATAAAACCGATTACTGCAATCACCAAAACTCGTCTCCTGCCTCTCCCTGTTGCCCCCGTTACAGTGGTGGAGAATGCGGGCACAGGGACCATCTGCATAACAAAGATGGAGGAGGTAGTGCAAACCCTAAATAAGGGGCAGGAAAGGCTCGAGTGGGCAATACAACAGCAAATCCTGACGGCGGAGGCCGACCGGGAAGTGATGAAAGCCGCCGTAACAGCCAGGGCGATGGAACCAACAGTGATGACAGGGCCGGTACCAATACCGACAGCCAACCCCATATCAGCGGGGTATCCCTACAAAATACCAGCCGGGAGAGGACCCGGACGCTTTTCTGCTGAACTTCGAGCGAGCCGCACGTGCCTGCGGATGGCCCGTTGTCAAGTGGCCGTTCTTCCTCGCTCCTCTGTTAGTGGGCGAGGCCCAAGCCGCATATCAAGTGGCCAATCCCACAGGTGACACGGCTTATGCTGATATTAAACGTATCATACTCGACCACCTGGGTCTGGATCAAGAGGCATACCGGCTGCGATTCAGAAAGGAAAGAGGGGTCCCTGGGGAAACCCCTAAGACCTTGTTTGTGCGGTTAAAAATGGCCGCCGACAAGTGGTTGACCCCCAATACATGCACCAAGGAGGAGATAATGGATAGAGTATACTTAGAACAATTCCTAGAGGCCTTGCCTTACCCCACTCAGAGGTGGTTAAGGCAGCATCACCACCTCACCACTGCCAAAGCCGTAGATATGGCCACCGCCTTTTCGAGGGTACAACCAAGGCTTCCCCAGTCCTGGGAAAACGAAAGACACAAATCTGCTGGAAGAAGCAAAAGAAAACCGATGAAACCACCGGAGACAAGCAAACCCCGAGCCTGGAGACCGGAGGGGCCCGTACATACCGGGCCACAATGCTTCGACTGTGGCACATGGGGCCACATAGCCCGACTCTGTCCAAGGAGAAAACAGCCCGAAGAACCCATGGAAGTGGGCTATCTCCCCAGTGCCGTGTTGTACTCCAGTGAAATGGGACAGACATTTCGAGTAAGTGTTGGGGTAAACGGCACCTCCCTCCAGGCCCTATTAGACTCCGGCTGTCGCCAGTCCGTGGTCCAGTCCCGACATGTGAGACCCTATCAATTAGTAAGGAGGGAAGAGGTCAATATACGTTGTGTACATGGGGATGTCAAGACATATCCAGTTGCATTACTGCCCATAGTGCCCCGCGGGGGTAAGCCCCATAAGATCAGGGTGGGGGTATTGGAGACTCTCCCCGAGGACCTTATCATCGGGACGGACAACCCCGGCTTCCTAGACATGTTTAACCAGAGCATCCCTCTAGAGGTTCCCCAGAATACAGTGAGGTCCCCCGAAACGTATGTCCCTGCCTTGGTGACAGCGGAACCCTGGGTCTTGGACCGTAGTTTCCGTTTCTCCCAAAGCAACGACACCACTCTATTTAATGCCTGGGAGGCCGCAGACAGGAACAGGGATCAAAACCCCCTCCAATATCCCCGTTTCTTTATAAAAAACGATCTACTTTACAGACAGGGTCAGAAGGACGACCCGGAACAACTCCTGGTACCAGTATCCTTTAGGGAACAGGTTTTGTACTATTCACATGCTCAACTGGTAGCGGGACACATTGGAGCAGAAAAAACCTCACAAAGCCTGCTACGCCATTTCTACTGGCCAGGCATTTATAAAGACACTGTGAAATACTGTCAGGAATGTGAGATATGCCAAAAACGGAACCTGACACGTCCCCCAGCGGTCCCCCTACAACCCCTGCCCATTATAGGAACACCCTTCGAGAGGATAGGTATGGACCTAATCGGACCCTTACCAAAAACCCGGAAGGGATTCCAATACGTTTTGGTGGTAGTTGATTATGCCACCCGTTTCCCGGAGGCCTACCCACTGTCCGCAACAACAACCAAACAGATAGCCGATAAGATGTTGGAGTTGTTCTCTCGAGTGGGGTTTCCTAAGGAGATCCTCACTGATCAGGGAACGCCCTTTGTGTCCCGTCTAATGAAAGAGGTCTGCCAACTACTACATATACAACAGATAAGAACAGCGGTATATCACCCCCAGACCGACGGTCTCGTCGAGAGATACAACCGAACCCTGAAAACAACCTTACGGAAAATGTTGGAAGTCAACGGTTCAGAATGGGATCAACTGTTACCCCTGGCCTTGTATGTTATCAGGGGACAGAAACAGAGCAGCCTGGGGTTCTCTTCATTCGAGTTACTGTATGGACGGCAACCAAGGTCGCTCCTGGAGATGACCAAAGAAGCATGGGAAAAAGAGACCCCTGAAGAGACACTTAAAACCCTGGAATATGCCAGGAACCTGAGGTCTAAGATCGGGAAATTGAGAGAATTAGCCTACACCAACCTGGAAAAACACCAACGCCAACAGAAGACCTTTTACGATAAAGGAAAACGCTGGAGGAAACTGCAGGTGGGGGACTGGGCATTGGTACTACTGCCCTCGTCAACTCAAAAATTCAAGGCGGAATGGGGAGGACCGTACCAGGTTGAGGAGACGATTGGGAATACGAGTTACAAACTACGAATAACCCCAAGGAAGGTACAGGTATATCATATCAACCTGTTAAAGAAGTGGCTCGGATCCCCTCCTGTAGGGGTGCATCTCCCGGATAACTCCAATACCCTGGACCAGCTCATCGTGAATGATGACCTGAGGGACAGCGAAAGACAATCCCTGAGGGAAACTCTACAGAAACATTCCGAGGTATTCTCAGACACCCCTGGTAGAACCACCCTGGCTACGCATAATATCCAGACCCAACCGGGCAAGATAGTGAAAATCAGGCCCTACAGCGTCCCATAAGCATGAAAAAAAGGGATCAAGCAAGAGGTACAAGAGATGTTGAAACTTGGTGTTATCCGTCCCTCGCAGAGCAACTGGTCAAGTCCTATTGTGTTGATTCCCAAACCAGATGGTTCACGTCGCTTTTGCATGGATTTCCGTGCCCTCAACGAGATCTCGACGTTTGATGCGTACCCGATCCCCAGGATAGACGAGCTAATTAAAAAGCTCGGGGAGGCTAAATTTATCAGCACCATAGACCTAACGAAGGGGTATTGGCAAGTACCCCTTAAAGAAGAAGACAGACATAAGACAGCTTTTTCCACAGACGACGGACACTATGAGTTCACGGTGTTACCATTCGGACTGCACGGTGCCCCCGCCACATTCCAAAGACTGATGAACAACGTCTTAAAAGACTTAACACCATTCGCCTCGGCTTATCTGGATGACATAGTGGTATTCAGCCCAGATTGGGAAACCCACCTCTCTCATCTTCACCAAGTGTTCAAGACCTTGAGAGAGGCAGGCCTGACAGTCAATGCCAAGAAGTCCCGAGTCGCGTACCAAAAAGTGAAATACCTGGGTTACGTCCTTGGGCACGGCCTTATAGAGCCCCAAATCGAAAAGGTCCGCGCCATAGCCGATACCCCTTTTCCAACCACAAAAAAAGACCTACAAGCTTTTTTAGGGCTGATAGGCTACTACAGACGGTTCATTCCCCTATTTGCACAGGTTTCCGCCCCCCTAACGGACATGTTGAAATGCAAAATCCCGGAGAAGGCCCTAAGACATCCCACTCCCGAACTGTTAGATGCCTTCGCTTCTCTAAAGAGAAGCATCACTTCAACCCCGGTCCTGTCTTCACCGACTTTGCCAAACCTTTTGTTTTACATACGGATGCCTCCGATTATGGGATCGGGCCGTACTGTCACAACAGAGGGAAGATGGGGTGGAACATCCCATATTGTATGTCAGTAGGAAGCTGTTCCCAAGAGAGCTGAAGTATTCCACCATAGAAAAGGAATGTCTAGCAATCCGGTGGGCGGTGGACAAGCTAGCGTATTACCTGGAGGGCAGACCGTTTAACCTGTTTACTGATCATGCCCCTCTACAATGGATGGCACGGAACAAAGCTAACAACGCCAGGGTGATGCGCTGGTTTCTGGCATTACAGCCCTATGCCTTCACTGTGCGGCATACGAGGGGGATGGACAATAAGACTAAATTCATGGTGTTTAATCCCCCACCAAAATTCCGCTCTAGCCCCAACATTGGACAGAGCAGACTCGAAAGGGTGAGAACCTTTGAGTACCTTGGAGTTATGCTAAATGAGAGAATGTCCTGGTGCACGCATCAAGAGAAAGCACTCCTCAAACTGATTCAGTTCTCGGGTGGAACTATGAAACTCGTGGGTAAAAACAAATCATCTATCCGGCCCGTTGGTCCACCTCTACAGATCTATAGGGCACAGGCAAGGGGGGCTGCCATGTATGGGTGTGAGCTTTGGGGCCATGCAGTCTCTCCTGACCTGGTGAAAGAGGAGAACAAGTTAATTCGGAGGGTGGTAGCACTTCCCCCCAGCACGCCACTTGTCCCTTTAAGGTTAGATCTAGGGATGCGACCTCTTGATGAAGAACTGGCTTTTCGACCCCTGGCTTACTGGCGTAGGTTGTGGTCTGTTCCAGAATTGATTAGCTACAGACAGGGACTCCAGGAGGTGCTTGCTATGCCTAATGCAGGGAAAATTAAATGGCTGAAATACATCAAAACCAAGCTGGAGGGCCAAGGCCTCCTGAAGTTGTGGTCTGACCCTCTATCTACTTGTCCACTTTTTCCCAAAAAGACACTGGCAAAGGTATTCCATGATAGTAAATTAATTGCACACTGCCGCCGACAAAACCACGGGACACTAACGGAGTCATTTCTATGCACCAAGGACACCTACAGCTTCGAGCCAGCCCTAGGCAAACTGTATCCTCCCTTACTTAGGAAACTCTATTTACAATGGAGGCATGGGTCCCTTCCACTTCGAGAACTTACAAGTAAGTGGAGTGAACAAGCAGTCAGCGTATGTCCAGCATGTAGAGTGGCCAATGAATCTGAGCTCCACATAATCTTTTTTTGCCCGGCTTATAATGAGACTCGTAAGAAATGGATTGTCCCCTCTATGCAGAAACTTGGGATTTGCAGAGTGTTTGGCCGCCTTCAGGGTTCTGAAAACAGATCTGTCGGACCACATAGTCTTCGCTGTGGCTAAATATCTAGGCGCAATGTGGTCCTGAGAAGAAAATGCCTTAAGGCTGGTCACTGACTCTACTGTACCAAAAATGTGACATTTGTACTAAGAAATTTTTTAACGGATTTCAATGACAAAGTCTAACTTTTTTATCTTTTAACATGTTTTATGAAATGCTACTATGTCTTTTATGGTGAAAATTTACCGAAATAAAGATTTAAAAGTAAAGATTTGTGTGCTATATTGTTGTATCAGTTAAACTGTATGCCTGTGCAAATTTTGTGGCCATTTCAATGGAAAATGTGAGGTCTGCCTGTAAATGGCAATGCACTCCCACATGATGCTTTAGTTGGAATGAAAAATAAATCTCCCCAACCTTATACATTAAAGGTACATGGGTTGCAAACCTTTGTTTTTCTAAAAAGTAGGTTGTGGTTTGTAAATGATTGGGAACACATGCTCTAAAATGATCTTGAGTGATATATGTGAATTATGGTGAAAACCGCCAATGTGAAACCACATTGTAGGAAACCAAATCTGGGAAAACCAATTTTACTGGAAAAAAAATCGAAAAGTAAAGGAAACATTTTAAAAGAACAATAATTTTAAACAAAAATCCCAAATTAGATTAAACTTGTGTGGAGTTTAGGAGAAGTGGCTTATTTTGGGGTTCAAGGATGGCTAATCATTAGGGGTCTGGAGGTTTTTTTTGTGGACAGGAATGGGTGGAGTTCAGGCGTAGAAAGGGAATTTAGGGTTTAGGATAGGTGGAGTCTAGGGATGCTGAAGGTTTTTAAAATTCAGTGATGGGTAGAGTTCAGGGGTGGTGAGCTTTTAGCATTCAGGATTTGGTGGAGTTTAGGTAGGTGAGGGGTTGCAAGGATTCATGGCTGGGTGGAGTTTAGACGTAAAAAACGATTTAGAGTTCAGGGAAGGGTAGGGAGTAGGGGTGGTATTGGTTTTTTAGGATGGTGGATGTGTGATGTTTAAGGGCAGTGAGGGGTTTTTTAGGACTGAGGGATGGGTGGAACCTGGGGGTGGTGAAGACTAAAGCAGAAAAAGGATTCTTAAAAGGAGACTTAGCTTGGAATTCAATTCAGCTTACCAAAGAAAACGTACACAAGTTTAACTGCGACCTCTTGAGGATATGTTTAGTTTAATCACCATTTTGTGATCCTGTCTGAGCACCAAAACCTCTTTTTTTTTTTTAAACATATTCATCCCCTCATGCAAGCATATCCCTTCTTGTACTCTTTCGTGTCACCCAACTCCGCCTTCACTTGCCCCGTATCCACTTCTCTCACCTATCCCTATTCTCAACAAACCCCATCATGCATCCCAAGTCCTTTCCTATCAACTGTACACCTCACCTTCCATCTGTCATGTCTCCTTCCACCCCCTGCCAACCATCAGCTATATCACACCCTTTGCACCTATTCCAATCTGTGGCCCATCTCCTTACATGTCCAGTGTGCTTACGCCATGAATTCACAACTGTCTCCTATTTGATGGTATCGTCTCCCATCAAGAAACATCAACTGGGGAGAAAGTGGCCTAACAGCCAGGGCGGTCGTTCTCAGAACTGGGGAACTGGGATTCTATCTCAGCAATGCCGATCAACATCCTGTGATTCTGGGCAAATCACTTAATCTAACTGTGCCTAAAGAAATGATCGTGTACTTGTGGAACAAAAGTGGTGCTCATGTAAAGCGCTCTGACACCTGATACCTTCGGGTCAAGTTTGCTCTATAAAAACACTGAAGGGAAAAAAACCTGTTCCTTCTCTCAACTATAATTAAATTCTACTGTGACTGTGTGCTACATTCTATTAACAGTGGTTCCACATCTATCCAGTGTCACTCATTTCCTGTTGACTTCAATCAAACTTCCATGTTCTGCCACAAGTCTTTTAATCCAATATCTTCTAATCTCACCCTCTTCCAAGAACCCTACTCAAACTATCCATACCTGTCTTCATCAGTCATAATCCACTCTCACTGTCTGTTCCATTGTATTGTCACATTCATTATGCTGTCCCAACAGATTGCTCCCTTCTGTCAACCCACCTTCTTTTCTGACATCAGGAAAATAACTGTGAGGTAAATACTCATATAGATTTCTAGTATTCCTCAGGTCACAAATTCAAAACCCTCCAACACAAACTCAGTCTTACATTCTTCTGAGTTCGGTAAATAAAGTATGAGGAAAGAGTGCAACATTAACAACTGTCATTTACAACTTTCATAACATAAAAAAGTGTTATATAAAAAGTTATTGCCTGCTTCCCCATCACGACCTCATGTTTACAGCTACTTTCACCCGATAAACTCTGTGCCCCATTATCACCCACAGTAATCAAATATTACTCATTTATGGCACTTACATCACATTATGTTTTCGGGAGCCTGATTTTACAGATGCATACTCCCAGATTCAAGAAATCTGGGTGTTTGTAATCGCTAAAAAACGTTTTGTGATTTACAAAAATCAAATAATGATCCAACAAGGTTTTCTGAATCGTTAAATGGATTAGCTTAACATTAAGTACTCACTATTTGGAAGGGACATTTCAAGGGCATTCCTTACAAATACTGAATCTTGAAGAGATGTATTAATGTTTTGTGACCAAAATCCAGTCGCAAAACATTAACATTTTTACTCCAAATTGGTGTTAAGTCCTTCGCAAACAGGAAGTGGTCTCCAGATGACCCCTTGCCCTTTGAGAATGTTGACAAAAATGTTTGTTAGGAGTAGGCAGTAGTCCAATTGAACAACTGCCTGCTCTTAAAAGGTTTCCACTTAAGAAAATAGGATGGGGCATAAAAAATAAAAAGAATTACTTCCTTTAAAAGCAATCACAGACATGGTGGTCTGCGGACCCCAGAAGGCCTCCTTGCCTTTAACTCTAGCCAATCGCAGTGGGACACAATTACAACCTGTCTCATGCATATTGAAGTCAACCCATTTGCAATATT
This sequence comes from Lissotriton vulgaris, assembly GCF_964263255.1. NCBI lineage: Eukaryota > Metazoa > Chordata > Amphibia > Caudata > Salamandridae > Lissotriton > Lissotriton vulgaris. The sequence goes on from NC_141694.1 coordinate 588,675,235, forward strand.
TGGTGTGTAACTTGCACACTTTTTGCAAATGGAAAATTTGTAAATCAGAACTGTGGATCAGAAGCCACAATATGATTTTTTTTAAATCCCAATCCCGTTTTATGCAATTTTGTGAGTTTTATTGTTGGGAAAAAGCCGCAATTTCAAGTTATGTCAACAAAACACTATTTCTGGTATTGAAACCTGACAATCCTTCAGGAAAGAGTGGATATATTTAAGGAAGAGGCTTTGGAAAAGATTATATAGCCATCAATCACAGAAGAGCTGCACTTGACCTTTAAAGTAAGAAACTTCACCATAAAGCTTCCTAAGTTCACTGAGCTATCACTTGCATTCATGACTGTGTCTCTGCCTCTAATAGGGTTCTATGCTCTCACTGTATTATCTCTGGACAATGTAGGGAGCCTCCCTGCCTCACAGCTCTATTTTTAAGTCTGTTAGCTAAGACCTTTTGATTTTAATAAAATTATATGTATAATATACTTAGTTATTGAGGCTTTCAGCTAGCACCTTTCACCCATTGGCCTGTTACTGTGTCATTCATATTTTTCATCCATCCATCCATTATAGCACAGTAGGGGGAAGAAGTCAGCCCACTTCAGTCATTGGCGAACTTGACCAGCAGTGACGGCATTCTTCCCTTTCACAAGATGTATGTCCACACAAAAATAATTCCCTTAAAAGCCAGGGACTACTGTGTCAATGTGCGCTTTTTAAGATCTGAAATATTCGTGCTTTTAGCCAACTATTTTTTGTATTAATGTGTGCCTGGCAGCTTCCACAATAAACATGACAAAATAAAAAATATTGACAAAACCTAAATGCTGGTGGTTATTTCAAACCTATTAGTTTTGCCCGTACTTGTTTCATATTTTAGAATATTACAACCCAGTCAGGAGCATTCAATTTACTCAAAAAGGTACATACATGCAGACCAAATTGATGTTGTTTCTACCATAGGTAGAAACACCATCAGCAGATCAGAGTTAAGGCTGAGTCTTAACCACATTGGATTCTGCCCAGCCTGTCACGTTGAGGCATAGCTGTGGCCACTGCAAAGCAGTGGCATTAATGTGTGGGGGTGATTCAGAGCATTGTGGCATGTGATGGCTGAAGCCCGCAACTTAATGATAAAGTAGCCCCAGGGAAGAGTGGTGGGTGGGTTTGTTTCAGTTCCACTGTCTGGGGAAGATTGCATGCTACAGTTTGACAAGGAGTCTGAGTGAGAATTGGGCTGGGCAGTTGAGTTCAGAACACATAGTTCAGTGGGGTGATAGCAGTACAGCTCAAAATAAAAAAATATTCTCAAGTGCTTACACCATCATTGCACTATTGTATTAGGTATGGATTACAGTGTGCAGACACTTTCTTAACTGGTGGAGTAGGAAAGAACAATGGAAAAGAAGGAAGCAGGCAGAGGTGTAAAGCATGAAAGATAGGCGCAAGAAAGAAAACATTAAAGGAAGCGTGAGGAAAGAGGAGAGATGGGTGTGAGAATCAAACAGAGGGGGTAAACAAGGAATGAGAAAAGTGAAGAGTACTGGAGAAAGCAGAGAATGAAGGGCAAGTGAACAAAAAGTGAAACTAGGGGGGAAGGAAAGAAAAACAGACCTAGAGAAGCTAGAGGGAAAGGGGAGGGAAAGGAAAGTGGAAAGAAGAAGAACTGAGAGCAGGAAAGGAGAGAAGCGGAGGAAGGAAAGCAGAGGGAGAGCCAGTAAGAGCATATACCTCTCCCTCATAACGCATACAGCAATAAAACATATCGTGAGGTGAGGGATGATGGCTTTATCAATCCTGGGCCTGCCTTACCTAATGTATATTAAATCTTTCATCGACCTAGGGTTTTCTGCCATCAAATAATATTTTGTGGCAGCACAATAGTTATTCCTGATAAGTGATAATAAAGTGTCAGTCATACCATAAGGATTACGTTTTGGTGGAGAATCACATTCTGATAATTAAAACCAATAATCATACAACATGATCATGCTTTTAGAACAAAATCCCACTGCCACCTTTTTTGAGATGGAGCTCCACATTCAACTGCTTTCCAAGAGCCACACACAGACACACTTTTACAATAATAAAGCATGAAATTCGACTGAGCCTGACTGCCTTGTTGGCAATGAGAGGTGAGCTCATACACCCCACTCAGTAGAGGAGGGCGAGCCCTGATGGCTCAGGGCGAGGTCACCTTGGAACCTCAAAATGAAATGAGACTAGCTTTCCTAGGAGATGTAGTCTAGTGACTTGAGATGACAACCCTGGCACACGGGGAACTAGTAGTGACGTAGCCACTGTGTCATGGGCCCTATTGCCCCCAAGGCTGTTTGAACTGTAAAATACAGAAATTATTAGGGTTCAGTGGGGTGTCAAGGTATATGTGCCCCAGTGCCACTGCACCTATGGGGGGGGGCTACCCTCCTGGGACTGTAAACACATAGACCAGTCATACCCAACACTTACCACATCAGAAGGCTTCACAACTTGAAACCTTCACAGAATCAGAATACTGAATAACAACAACTCACTGCATCACAAGGATCCCAACTGATGGAGAACTACAACATCAGGACACTCACATCAACACAGCACTCAAAAGGTGGAAGCTTGCATTAAAACTCCAGAGGTGAAACATGTTCATCCTTAATTTCTAGTGCTCTTGATTCAGCGCCTTTCACATGCTTAAAATGCAAACATTGAAGGGCCAATACCACCTAAATGTCCACTATTTTGATGTATGTGCCAAATATGATAAAATATACTCCGCAACAAACACATGTACTCTGATGGTTATAAACACATGGTCCTCAGAAGCAACTCGAAATATGTGTTTCCTTGCTAGTATGCACCAAGAAGTACAAATGTGTACAAGTGTTTTTGAAAACATACATCCTTGTGAACACAAGCGTCGCTCTCCAAAGAAGCGGACCTGTATTACACTAGCATGCACTCACACTTATGTATTGTACAGACAACTCCACAATCTTTACTAGACCGCAATTTTAGTTACACCGTGAGTTTGCCTGCACATAAAACCGTTGTGCTCAAAGTCCAGAATGAACATATGTTCTTTGGTCGGGTCAGAACCCCTTAGATAAAATCAAATTCACCTACACATGTGTCCGGACATGTTCATGTACTCATAGCCATTTGCAAATTATATCCCAGTAGTGGACTCGTAGCGCTACAGAAAATTACTAGGAAAACACAGTGAGTGGACTAGCCAGATCTCAACACTGTGACTTACAGTTTGTGTTCAGGTACCAGCAGCAAGCCTTGGCCACTTTTCTAAAAATAACCCAAGCCCAGGTGAGTTTTCCACATTAGAACTACCTTTTGTAGAGCCCTAAACATTACGGTCTGCTGTGTTGCAAGGTGTACTGACACACATCTCAGTGCTTCCTAAGAATGAAATAAACGTTTTCAGTAAAAGGGCGCATTGGTGTGGAAGTCTCAGTCTGCTTAGAACTTGTTTGCTTCGCCGTGCTCTTTATTTCTTCCACTGCAAGTAAACTATCCAAAAGATCACCAGAACTAGCTCCTCTTTTTTCAACCCACTGGCTAGAATGTAACTTTCAGGGTCCTTTACAAATACTCGATTTCCCTGTTCAGTTAAAAAGGAAAAGTTTATTTGTATTTTACCTGTCAGTGACATCATATATCCGCTGGGATCCCCAGAACAGCACCTACCTCTGCTTGAAGCCACTAAATCATTTAACCCCTTCTCTGCGGCGGCTATTCCGCCGCAGTGCTAAGGGGGGAGGGCGGCCGAGCGGCGGGCGCATGCTGGTGACGGAACCGCTCCGTCACCAGCGTCGGTTGCGCTGTGCTCATGACGGAGCGGTTCCGTCATGGCCCCGCCCGCTCAATAGAACGCGCCGCCAGGCGCGAAATCAGCTCCACGCAGGCGCTGCGGCCGGGCCATGACGGAACCGCTCCGTCATCAGCACAGCGCGACCGCGGCTGATGACGGAGCGGTTTCGTCATCAGCAGGGGAGGGGTTAAAAAAAGAAATGTAGATAATGTGAAAAGTGCAAGGGATTTTACCCCGCAAAAATTGCAGTTAGGATATGCACCAGTGACTACTAATTACCCCGAGAAAAATTAGAACTGCAATGCACGACTCCATTTCACATTTATACAAAAATACAGCTGTGCCCTTAAGCGTCACCTCCCATTTTCTGCTGAGTTGCCCGTGGTGCACTTGGAAAACGTCTCTTTTAATCGGACAGCAAAAGTTAATAAATCTCCACTCCATCCAAAACAGAAAGGAATTATTACCGAACGTCGTCCTGCTGGCAGAGATGAGAATCCGATCTCTGTGTGCTTAGTTTACAAACTATTTCCACAGCGAATCACTCTGCCTGCTTGAAGAAAACTAAAAGCACGGGAAATGCCATACCCACACTTTGAAAGTCCACAAGGGCTCTCCCTCACTCTCGCTGGGTGTGCCAATAGCCACGGAACTGCATGAATATTTAGAAAAAACGCTGTTAGTTATGTATACGTGTACAAGGTCAGTAATTAAGGTGAATGGAAAAATAGAGCACGTTTTAAACAAATATTCAATTCAGTCGCTAAGGTTTCTTAGGTAAGTTTATTTTTTATGTTTTAGTCGGTTTCAATGCCGGGCCCCGGGGAAAGCAGAGTCGCAGACTAGTCTTTCCCCGGGGTCTTTCGCGCAGGGGATAGTCCAGGCAGGGGAAGGGGAGGAGTTAGGGGGTGGGTACTTAAGCGCGGGGGAGGAAGGGATCTTCCTCTTTTCTGCCCCTGGCACCATCGGGAGGGAGCTGTAGTTAGTGCGTAGTTTGAGGCCTAGTGCTACTTTTGGAATTGTGCTCGGAGCTGTTTTACGGCAGCTGGGGTTTCTATTGCTTTCCTGTTCTTGTTTCTGACTCGGGAGGGATGTCTGGTGTGTCTGCGGAACAGGTCCGGGAGGCCTTGTTACTGCTCGCTAGGGCCGGCCGCGAGGACCTGATTAGGCCCGGGATCATGGACCAGGCCTGGGTGGGGGCCACCAGAGGCACGAGGGCTGCCTCGGCCGGGGTGCATGCGGCGGTTTTTGCTTGCTTGGAGGATCACCAGGTTCTGGAGGGTGGCCCGGGGGCCAGGAGGGGGGGGGGGGGGGTGTTCCTAAGGATACAGCGCGGGGCGGGAAGCGCAGGACAACTTCCGCGCGCCCCTTCCCCCAGTTGGACTTTTTGCCTGGGGCCTCGGGGGCGGCCGTGAGGGCCGCGCCTGATGCGCTTCCGCTCCACGGGCCCCTGTTGTCGCCGGCGGGGGGAGGAGCTAGGAGACGCCCGGGCCGGGCCCGCTCCGGGCCTGGACGGGTCGGTGGGTGGCGGCGGGGCCCTTGGGCCCTTGGTCCGCCTGGGGGAGGCCTCTTTTAGTCGGGATGGGCCTGGGCATGGGTTGCGGGAGTCGGGGGAGGGATCTGGGGGGGCCCGATTGACTTGTCCCGGGGCTCTAGGGTGGGCACCCCGGCTGTGGTTCGGCCGCTGGTGCCCGGGTTTGCGGTGGGCAGGAGCGCTTCCCCCGCTCTGGTTCCCATTGGCGACCCGGGTTGGGTACAGGGTTTCCAACAGGTGGGTTTCTTCCCCCGGGGGGGAGAATTCTTTGGCCACGGACCACCCCTCCCCCCCCCCGATTTGGGGTTCCGTTTCCTGGGAGGAGAGGTCCCGAGGGGAGCGTATCCTGGAACAGATTCAGGAGGTCAGGTGGGCTGAGGAGACGAGGGCCAGAGTGGGTTCGGTGTGGGGCACCGACATTGAGGGGCCTCCCACCCCCTTCTCTGAGGAGGAGAGGGAGGCGGAGAGGCAGGAGGAAGAAATTCGGCAGGCAAGGTTGAGGAAGTCAGGCCCGGCCGCCCACCTTCCCAAGGGCGCGGCCGGGGTAGGGACGGCCAGCACGGCTTTGAGGCCCGATGGTGCCGGGGCCCTGCCAGGTTCGAGCGACCTGGGGGGCGGGAGGGGATCCAAGTCGGCGGTTGTCGGCAGAGCCAAGGGGGGCCTTGCGGGGCGCACCACGGCTCCGAGACGCAGGCCGGAAGAAGTAGGGCAGTCCGCGGCGGCTGTCCCTCCTCCGCGGGATCGGGCAACGGCTACTGGTGGCGCCACCGGATCGCGTGGCCGCGAGTGTGTGCCTAAGGGAGTGAAACGTGCTGTGAAGTGTGTCTCAAGCGGAGGTGTGGATCAGGAACCGGTGCTTGAACTGGATTACAGCGAGGAGAGCGAGGAGTTGGAAGAAGGGGAGGTGCGGGATGACCTGGAAGGCGTAGGCCGCGCAGCGGGGGTTGACGACCTTGGTGTGTTGCAGGTCGACCCCGGGTCGCGGAGGAAGACTGGAACTGGGGAGGCCCATGGAAAGGAGTCCAGAGGACGGCCCCGGGAGCGGACGGAGGCACTAACAGGTGAGAGTGCCTGGTGGGCGGTTTGGGATGACGCGCCCCGGGGTGGGGAGGGGAGGAAGCGGGCCTGCAGGTCGGTGGGAGTGGGAGATGGGTCTGTGAGGGAGGGGGGGCGCCTTCGGGCGGTCCACCTGTGGATGGTAAGAAGGTGGATGGTAAGTCGGTGACTTTGGTGGTGCAAACTGACAAAAGTGATGGGAAAGATGAAAAAGGGGTGAAGGTCCCGAAGAAAATGCCTTACATGGGGTTGGCAATGCCGTTGGGGTCGCATTTGTCCGAGAAAATGAGGGAGAAGATTTGGAAACATGAGTTTGTGGATGTTTTTAAGTTGTTGCACCGGGAGGTTCAGGCGAAGGAGGGTTCCAAGGAGGAGGAGTGGGAGCTGACGAGGCGGCCTAGGGTGCCGATCACTATGGAAAATTGGACTTCGGCCTTTTTGATCTATGCTAGCGTCTATTGTCAGAAGTATCTGGACCGGGCGATTGCGCTATTCAAATACATGGATATCATTCGTAAGGCCCAGATGCAGTTTGGTGGTTTTGCATGGCTGAGCTATGACGAGGAGTTTCGGGCCTGTGTCAGCGCCGATCCGGAGAAAAGCTGGGGGGAGGTGGATCAGGAGCTTTGGATGCAGTGGATGGCGTCTTCTCACTCGTCTGCCTCTACGCATACGGCCAGCGGTTTACCGGTGTTGTATCGGTCTTTTCCGACGCGTCCCGCCCAGGGCGGGGCGGGGGGCGGAACTGTGCCCAACACCATTGTGTCCGGTCAGCCGCCCAAACCAGGAGGGGCCACCACGGGGGTGTGTTGGAGCTACAGTCGGGGTTTCTGCTCAAGGTACCCGTGCAAGTTCAAACATGAGTGCTCTAAGTGCGGAGGGAAGCACCCCATTACTCAATGTCTCTCGCTCGCCACCCCTTCTGAACAATGGCGGAACGCTAGGGGAGGGGGGCAGCCTGGCCCGAAGGGCGCCTACTCCGGTTAAGGTGGAGGCGATGGCCCCGTGGCTCACGCGCTACCCTGATCGCGAGGCCGCGGCGCGGCTCTTTTGGGGTTTCACCGAAGGCTTTCGGGTGGGTTATCAGGGTCCCAGGGAGCGGCGGTGGGCCGAAAATTTGAGGTCGGCGAAGGAGTTGCCGGGTGTGGTGGCTGCAAAGTTGGAGAAGGAGGTGTCGGAGGGGAGAGTTGCGGGGCCGTTTGTTGACTGGCCGCTGCCGGACCTGATCGTTTCACCGCTGGGTGTGGTGCCGAAGAAGGAGGAGGGGGAGTTCAGGATGATTCACCACTTGTCCTGGCCGGAGGGGAGGTCGGTGAATGACTTCATTGCAGAGGAGGACTCGAGGGTGCTGTATGCGTCGGTGGACGATGCGGTCCGGATGGTGCGTTTCTGTGGTCCTGGGGCGGAGCTAGCAAAGTGTGACATCAAGTCGGCTTTCCGGCTCTTGCCGATTCACCCGGCGGATTTTGGGCTCTTGGGCATGCAGTTCGGGGGTGCCATCTATGTCGACAAGGTCCTGCCCATGGGTTGTGCCATTTCCTGTGCGTTGTTTGAGCTGTTCAGCACGTTTCTGCAGTGGGTCATGGTGCGGGTGAGCGGATGCCGCGAGGTCACTCACTACCTGGACGACTTCCTTTTTCTGGGCAGGGCGGGGTCGGGGGATTGCGGCAGGGCTCTGTCGCGTTTCCAGGCCTTGGCTGTGCAATTTGGAGTGCCTCTAGCGCCTGAGAAGACGGCTGGTCCCAGCTGTTGCCTCACGTTTTTGGGGATCGAACTGGACTCAGTGGAATGGTTGGCGCGCCTGCCGGCGACTAAGGTGAAGGAGATTCTGGCGTGTCTGGAGTGGGCTGTGGGGGAACGGCGGATTCCTTTGCGGGCGGTTCAGAGGCTTCTGGGTTTCCTTAACTTCGCATGCAGGGTGGTGCGGGCGGGGCGCATGTTCTGTCGGCGGCTCGGCATGGCCATGTCGGAGGCAGTGCTTCCGCATCACAGGGTGAGGATCTCGCTGGGGGTGCGGACGGATTTGAGGACTTGGATTACGTTCCTGCAGGATTTCCATGGGGTGCCTTTGGAGTTTGATGAGGAGAGGGCAGTGTGGCAATGCCAGATTTTCTCTGACGCGGCTGGGTCAGCGGGGTTTGGCGTCTTTTGGGATGGTCGGTGGTGTGCGGAGAGCTGGCCGGCCTCCTGGATCAAGCAAGGCAGGAGCATTGCGTTTTTGGAGTTCTTCCCTTTGCTGGTGGCTCTGGTGGTGTGGGGGGATGACTTTCGGGACAGGACAGTGCTCTTTCACGTTGACAACATGACGGTGGTGGACCTGGTTAATAACCAAAGGGCGAGGGACCTGCGAGTGCTGCGGCTGTTGCATAGATTCATGTTGGCTTGTCTGCAGTTGAATGTGGTGTTTCGGGCCAAGCATGTCCCTGGGGCGAATAATGACATTGCGGATGCGTTGTCTCGTTCGCAGTGGCAGCGGTTCCGACATCTGGCGCCGGGAGCGGACGCCTGCAAGACCGAGCTGCCGGCCGGCATCTGGGCCTTGGGGGAGTGAGGATGATTGGTCTGGTGGAGGGTTCGTTGGCCCCGTCCACGAGGAGAACATATCGACTGGCATGGTCTGAATTTAGTTCTTTTATGGGCTGGATGGTGGATGGTGTGGTGAGTGGGGAGTCGGAGGTGCTGGAGGGTTTGAGGGGATATGTGCTTTCTTGTATGGACCGTGGCCTGACTGCTGCTACGATTTCTGGAAAATTGGCGGGCATTTCCTTTTATTGTGTCTTGTTTTTGGGTTTCGATCCCACCAAGGATGTGGTGCTGGCTCGCATGTTGCGGGGGTGGGGCTGAGAGAGGGGCGCTGGGAGGGGGCGCCTGCGGGAGGCTGTGACGTTTGACCTGTTGGTCCGGCTGGTTGGGGTGTTGCCGGAGTGTTGCTATGACGGGCCGAGGTGGGCCTGTTTCGGCTGTGCATGGTGTGGATGTTTTTTGGGGCGTTTCGGGTGTCTGAATTGCTGGGCACGAGGCGGGGGGCCGGAAGGTTGTTTGAGGATGTGCGGGTTGATGCGGGGCGTTTGGGGATATGGCTGGGCCGCTCGAAGACTGATCAAGTGGGACGTGGTACGTGGGTGTGGCTGAATGAATCTGGTGGGGCGGTTTGCCCAGTGCTGGAGTGGCGCTCCTTCTGCGGGGCGGGGGGCCCGCGGGGGGGTGAGATTTTTCGCCATGCCTCTGGTGCGAGAGTGTCGGCTGGCCAGTTGCTGGCGGTGTTGCGTATGGCTTTGGGACGCCTGGGGATTGATGGGGCTGGTTTCGGTACTCATTCTTTCCGTATTGGGGCTGCGACTGCGGCAGCCCGGCTGGGTTGGTCCTGGGACAGGATTAGGAGGATTGGGCGTTGGAAGTCGCGCTGTTGCGAGCGGTATGTGAGGAAGTAGTTGGGGTCCCAGGCAGGTTTGTTGGTGTTGCACTGTTTTGTTTGCCTGTTCTAACATCTCTTTTCTTCGTAGGTTGCGTGGGTGGCCCGGGTGGTAAGACGGTGACGTGGATCGTTGGGCACTCATTTGTGCACTGGGCATCCAAATACGCTGACCAGCAGGTTTACGGCCGTAACCTGGGACTGAAGGGACAATTGCACGAGTTGAAATGGTGGGGAAAGAGCGGAATGCGATGGGGGGCACTACTGCCCTGGCTCGCGAAGATGGTCCCACAGAGGGGATGCCCGGATTTGTTGATCATTCATTTGGGCGAGAACGACCTGGTGCAATTGTCTGGACTGGCTCTGTTGCAACTCATGCAGAGGGACTTGGATGTGTTAAAGTCAAGGATGGCGGGGGCCTGCATTGCCTGGACGGAGCTGGTCCCCCGGAAAGTTTGGAGGGGGGCCATGAAACACGGGGCTATTGAAAAGGCCCGGAGGAAACTGAATCGGGCAATGAGACTGTACTGTGTGGACAGGGGGGTGAAAGTCATTTCGCATCCTGGGATTCGCCTGGAGGAGCCTTTAGCCTTTAGGGAGGACGGTGTGCATCTGTCTCGACTGGGGAATGCGTGGTATATGATGGAGCTGAGGGATGTGGTGAGCAAGTTGTGGAACAAGTCGATTTGGTGCCGGAGGGAGTGACTTTGCAGTGACGGACGGGCGGCCCCTTAGTGGGGGGGTGGGGCAGTGTACCGCCCTACAGGGGGTCCACTGGGTGGCAGGTTTCGAAGGGATAGGGGGTCAAGAGCGGGCATACCCATCCCTTGGTCCCCGGGAGCTTGTTTCCTTCCCAGTGTAAGAATTGGCTTCTGTAGTTTGGTTTGTCCTGTTCCCATCATGCACTGGGACAGGAACAGACTAATTTGCATACAGCCAGGTTCTGAAACTGGGATGGTGCAGTGAGCTAAAAAACGGTGTTGGATCTAGCCCTGATCTTTTGACTGGTTGAGAGCTTTCTGCTTAATTCAGAGACTCTGTCCCTCACCACCCCTTTTTGTAAATATTTTTGTCCACCCTAAGCGTGGAAGGGTATTCTCAGATGTGAGACCCTTGCTCATTGCACCATCAGGATTCAAGCAAACCGGGCCGAAGACGGCTGTAATGCCAGAAACCGGTCCCCGGGAGCTTGTTTCCTTCCCAGTGTAAGAATTGGCTTCTGTAGTTTGGTTTGTCCTGTTCCCATCATGCACTGGGACAGGAACAGACTAATTTGCATACAGCCAGGTTCTGAAACTGGGATGGTGCAGTGAGCTAAAAAACGGTGTTGGATCTAGCCCTGATCTTTTGACTGGGTGAGAGCTTTCTGCTTAATTCAGAGACTCTGTCCCTCACCACCCCTTTTTGTAAATATTTTTGTCCACCCTAAGCGTGGAAGGGTATTCTCAGATGTGAGACCCTTGCTCATTGCACCATCAGGATTCAAGCAAACCGGGCCGAAGACGGCTGTAATGCCAGAAACCGGTCCCCAGGAGCTTGTTTCCTTCCCAGTGTAAGAATTGGTTTCTGTAGTTTGGTTTGTCCTGTTCCCATCATGCACTGGGACAGGAACAGACTAATTTGCATACAGCCAGGTTCTGAAACTGGGATGGTGCAGTGAGCTAAAAAACGGTGTTGGATCTAGCCCTGATCTTTTGACTGGGTGAGAGCTTTCTGCTTAATTCAGAGACTCTGTCCCTCACCACTCCTTTTTGTAAATATTTTTGTCCACCCTAAGCGTGGAAGGGTATTCTCAGATGTGAGACCCTTGCTCATTGCACCATCAGGATTCAAGCAAACCGGGCCGAAGACGGCTGTAATGCCAGAAACCGGTCCCCGGGAGCTTGTTTCCTTCCCAGTGTAAGAATTGGCTTCTGTAGTTTGGTTTGTCCTGTTCCCATCATGCACTGGGACAGGAACAGACTAATTTGCATACAGCCAGGTTCTGAAACTGGGATGGTGCAGTGAGCTAAAAAACGGTGTTGGATCTAGCCCTGATCTTTTGACTGGGTGAGAGCTTTCTGCTTAATTCAGAGACTCTGTCCCTCACCACCCCTTTTTGTAAATATTTTTGTCCACCCTAAGCGTGGAAGGGTATTCTCAGATGTGAGACCCTTGCTCATTGCACCATCAGGATTCAAGCAAACCGGGCCGAAGACGGCTGTAATGCCAGAAACCGGTCCCCGGGAGCTTGTTTCCTTCCCAGTGTAAGAATTGGCTTCTGTAGTTTGTTTTGTCCTGTTCCCATCATGCACTGGGACAGGAACAGACTAATTTGCATACAGCCAGGTTCTGAAACTGGGATGGTGCAATGAGCTAAAAAACGGTGTTGGATCTAGCCCTGATCTTTTGACTGGGTGAGAGCTTTCTGCTTAATTCAGAGACTCTGTCCCTCACCACCCCTTTTTGTAAATATTTTTGTCCACCCTAAGCGTGGAAGGGTATTCTCAGATGTGAGACCCTTGCTCATTGCACCATCAGGATTCAAGCAAACCGGGCCGAAGACGGCTGTAATGCCAGAAACCGGTCCCCGGGAGCTTGTTTCCTTCCCAGTGTAAGAATTGGCTTCTGTAGTTTGGTTTGTCCTGTTCCCATCATGCACTGGGACAGGAACAGACTAATTTGCATACAGCCAGGTTCTGAAACTGGGATGGTGCAGTGAGCTAAAAAACGGTGTTGGATCTAGCCCTGATCTTTTGACTGGGTGAGAGCTTTCTGCTTAATTCAGAGACTCTGTCCCTCACCACCCCTTTTTGTAAATATTTTTGTCCACCCTAAGCGTGGAAGGGTATTCTCAGATGTGAGACCCTTGCTCATTGCACCATCAGGATTCAAGCAAACCGGGCCGAAGACGGCTGTAATGCCAGAAATCGGTCCCCGGGAGCTTGTTTCCTTCCCAGTGTAAGAATTGGCTTCTGTAGTTTGGTTTGTCCTGTTCCCATCATGCACTGGGACAGGAACAGACTAATTTGCATACAGCCAGGTTCTGAAACTGGGATGGTGCAGTGAGCTAAAAAACGGTGTTGGATCTAGCCCTGATCTTTTGACTGGGTGAGAGCTTTCTGCTTAATTCAGAGACTCTGTCCCTCACCACCCCTTTTTGTAAATATTTTTGTCCACCCTAAGCGTGGAAGGGTATTCTCAGATGTGAGACCCTTGCTCATTGCACCATCAGGATTCAAGCAAACCGGGCCGAAGACGGCTGTAATGCCAGAAACCGGTCCCCGGGAGCTTGTTTCCTTCCCAGTGTAAGAATTGGCTTCTGTAGTTTGGTTTGTCCTGTTCCCATCATGCACTGGGACAGGAACAGACTAATTTGCATACAGCCAGGTTCTGAAACTGGGATGGTGCAGTGAGCTAAAAAACGGTGTTGGATCTAGCCCTGATCTTTTGACTGGGTGAGAGCTTTCTGCTTAATTCAGAGACTCTGTCCCTCACCACCCCTTTTTGTAAATATTTTTGTCCACCCTAAGCGTGGAAGGGTATTCTCAGATGTGAGACCCTTGCTCATTGCACCATCAGGATTCAAGCAAACCGGGCCGAAGACGGCTGTAATGCCAGAAACCGGTCCCCGGGAGCTTGTTTCCTTCCCAGTGTAAGAATTGGCTTCTGTAGTTTGGTTTGTCCTGTTCTCATCATGCACTGGGACAGGAACAGACTAATTTGCATACAGCCAGGTTCTGAAACTGGGATGGTGCAGTGAGCTAAAAAACGGTGTTGGATCTAGCCCTGATCTTTTGACTGGGTGAGAGCTTTCTGCTTAATTCAGAGACTCTGTCCCTCACCACCCCTTTTTGTAAATATTGGGGGGGGGACTTGGCACAGGACGGACCGAAGTTTGATTGGAAGTTTGCAATGACTGGGGGCTGGAAGGGTGATTGACGGACAAGAGAAGGGTGTTTGGAGCCGCTAGGGCTCAGTGATGACATGGATGAATGAAACGAATGGGAGGGAAGTGTGAATGGGGGTTTGCTGTTATTGTTATTGTTGAATCATTGTTATGCGCAGTTCTGGTCTAATAAATGGCCTTTTACGCTTAAAACTGCGTGGTCTGTTTATTGCGCGATGCCGGACCCCGGGGAAAGCAGAGTCGCAGACTAGTCTTTCCCCGGGGTCTTTCGCGCAGGGGATAGTCCAGGCAGGGGAAGGGGAGGAGTTAGGGGGTGGGTACTTAAGCGCGGGGGAGGAAGGGATCTTCCTCTTTTCTGCGCCTGGCACCATCGGGAGGGAGTTCGAAAGGCCGCCCACCCACCCGGCAACTGGAGGTGGTTCTTGGGCCGGTCTGTTGCGTTGCCAGTTTAGGCCAGAGCTGCGGTAGGCAGGTTTCGAAGGGATAGGGGGTCAAGAGCGGGCATACCCATCCCTTGGGGGGGGACTTGGCACAGGACGGACCGAAGTTTGATTGGAAGTTTGCAATGACTGGGGGCTGGAAGGGTGATTGACGGACAAGAGAAGGGTGTTTGGAGCCTCTAGGGCTCAGTGATGACATGGATGAATGAAACGAATGGGGGGGAAGTGTGAATGGGGGTTTGCTGTTATTGTTATTGTTGAATTATTGTTATGCGCAGTTCTGGTCCAATAAATGGCCTTTTACGCTTAAAACTGCGTGGTCTGTTTATTGCGCGAACTTCGATTGTTTACAAAAGCATATTCCTTCAAATCGGGCCTTTCGATCATAGCCAACATGAAACAAGGAAGCGCACACTACAGCTGAATTTCTACATAAATGCAGACCAAGAAACCGGGAAACCAACAAATTGCCCTACAAATGTTACTTGATAGCAGCGGGGATTTTACAGTCCGATCCAACCTGCTAGCTGGGGATGCCTTTCCCCTGCAGAAGCTCTTGGGCAATACATTCCGATCTCCAAGCACTACGAAAATGTAGAAATCCTGCAATAACAAAAAATATTGCCGTGGCCCTTCTGCGTCCTCGACCGGTTTTCTTTGAGGCATACATATGTAAATGAGTGCCTTCAAGCAAAGAAAATCTGGTGCAGCAGAAAGGACCAATTAACTTTTCCTGAGTGTTTTCAAATGCTAACTATCTCCCAAGCGTTAACATGGATAGTATGGAGGGCTGTTGAAAAATGTAAATGTTCGAGAGAGGTTGTTGGGGGCTAAACCATAAACAGTGATTAGGGAACAAAATGGTACTGCGTTCTGGGCGCTCCGTCCAGGGCATCTCTACTGGCCCTGCTGTGGTCCAGGAACATGCAGCCATTCAGTATTTGCAGCTGTAGGAGTGAGTATTTGTCAGGACCCCAGCAGGCTGGGGAGTCAGTAACGGGTGCTTGTGCTGCTGCGACCAAGGCACTGCATTGATAAACACTGAGTGAGGGCATGGTTCTGGCCCACTCACTGGCAGCCTAGGGGTGGGTACTGGGTGTGGGCACTTCGCATCCAGACTATGCTGCCTTATGGTCAGGTCAGTACCTCTTTTTCACTTATTTTCGACCACCTGACACATAAAATGCCTCCATAGTCTTTAATGGCTGTCACCCTCCCAAAAAGTCCTCATTCTATATTCACCTTAACGAGAGCACTACATTAAAATCCTGACTTCACTAGCATCTTTGAGTCACGAGATAGACAGCTGAGAAGCTGTATCCTTCAGACATCCATCCTCCATTCAGAGGAAGAAGCAGCCAGAGACCGCTTCGCTTTACATGAATAAAATGTAGCCTTCCAAACATTGCGACACAGTTCTTGATATAACAAGCATTAGTAAAGCCTGTAGGTCTTGCTTTTGAGACCAGTGGCTTTGCCAGTACCTTTTGTTGATGCTGTACAGCATTGTCCCCAAATTTTTTTTGTTGATGCTGTGTCGCATTACCAAAACAAAAAAAGTACGATGATGTAGCCACCAATGAACGCTTACGTTTGTAGGCACCTATATGCATACCATAGCTACAAAGTGATGCGTAATCTCTCATAGTTTTGCAGTCATTTCGCATAATTATGCTTAAGAAAATTACACAAATTATGCAAACCCCTCTTTTACTACCTACCCTAAGGTTTGCTTTTTATTTTGTAATTGTTTTTTCTGTGGGACCAACAGCTGCATGTTGCTAATGGCCTGCTACCTAACCCTCAGGAATGCATTCATCATTTTTTATGTTTGTGAAGTAATCAGGTGCACATTTTTACATCATCCTCAAGTCACCTACAATGAACTAATTGTAAAGTAATCAGATGCTTATTTTCTAGTCATCCTCAAATCTTCAGGAAAATCAGGTCCTGAGAAGTCATCAAATACTAATTTTCATGGCATCCTCAAATCATCAGGTACAGGTTTCTAAACTCTGCTGATGACTTCAGGAGCTTGATGATGTCTGATGATGGGAAAATGACGTCTACAGTAGTTGGATAATCTTCCAAGGACTCTGGGATGGCTTCTAAAGTAATCCTGTTAGACCTGGGGCAGTGGCCGACCGACCGGCCAGGCTAACTGTGGTTGCTAGTGACTTACAAAATGGACGGCGACTACGATGTGGAACGCAACATTCAACATTATGGACCATGTGGTATAGTGACATGTTTCCGATATAATGATAGGAAATGGTACAAGCGCAGAGTGTCTCGACGATCTCTGTATACTTCCTACTAACACTAACAACCCTTAAAAAAAGAAGAAAGAACGAGGCAGCTAACAGATCTACTGTAGTTTAAACTCTTGAACTAAAGTGGATCAGAGCCCAAATTCACACAGAAAAATTCTTTGCATTATCACTATATACCAGCTTTTACAATGGTCTCCATCTGTTCCCATGGAAACCATGGAGATGTGTCGTCAGGTTTAAAAGACTGTGCCTCTCTTTTTGTGGAGAGAGAGAGAGAGAGAGAGAGAGAGAGAGAGAGTGTGTGTGTGTGTGTGTGTGTGTCTGGGCCCACGTGGGAGCAGGTGAGATGCGTAAAAAACGTGCAACCTTTGGTGGTGATGCCGAATAGAAAACTTGCACAAAACAAAATAAAGAACAGAAAGTACATTTAAACAAAAATTAAATAGAGCACTGTGCACAGAAAATATGCTAAGCAAAATTATTTACTGTGGGTACAGTGAGGGGACAGCAAACGCACAGAAGTGGAATGCCGGTCGCTAATTGTCCACGCTCACAGTAACAAATGCAGCGTGTCCAGAGCTACCGAGGACTGCAGCAGAGCTCATGGAAAATAATATTACTAATTTGGCCCAAATAAGGTCTGACTGTGGCACTATTGTATAATTCATGAGATTTTTATTTGGTTTCCATATGAGTACATCGCATAATTGACCTAGAGGGTCTCTCACTCTTTAAAATAAGATAATACATGTTGTAGTTTCAGTTTCTGTCGACAGCAAAACTGTTAAAATTAGGACTATTTTATTAAACAAACTGGAGTCACTTGAAATTTGTATACATTTAAAAGGTGTTTATAAAGATATATAAAAGTATTTTCAAACGTGAATTTGTGATGACTTTCTTTTCAGCCAATATAAAAAATGGCTACAATAAAAATATATTTGGTCTCAAAAAGCACGCATTGCCAATTGCACTCAGTGGCACTGAAGGGAACTAATTTTTCTGCAAATGTGCTTCTTGCGAAGTACCTTCACAGTGAAGATAGGCAAGGGCTGAATGTGCTGAGCCGTTGCTGCATGATGTTTGCTGCAATGTCCGGAAGACAAAAATATGAATAACACAACAACAGACCAATGGATGAGGAAGAGAGCTGCGTAAAATACCCTATTAGAAAGAATACTAATACACAATTTTAGTAAAATCCAAAGGTCTTAGCTAAGGTCACACCTAAAGCTATGTCATGAATTCAGAGATAACATTTTCAGCTGTGGCAGAATGTGGCTGTATGGATTGAATTTATAAAAGCTAATCATATCAATGCAGGTGAGTGAAGATATGTTTTAACATAATTTATAATTGTCCAATTATAGAGCTGCGCCGATTATATATGTGATACAACACAAGGGGCCCAATTCTCAAAGATTTTGATGTATGTTACGCCGTGTTACACTAGGGGCCTCATTATGATGTCGGGCGGAAAGCCTCCGCCGGACAGTCAGAATTTCCTAGGCTGCGTCGGAACACTTCCGAATGACTTGGTCGGGTTTACAATCTGCCCGACCGATTAAAATGTTCACGGTCGGAAAATAAACAGCGCAGTCATTGCGAATCAGTTCTGACTGGCTCTCGAAGAATCCGTGTCGGTCCAAACCGCATCGTGCACTTCAATGGCCAGCTATTGCAACCAACCAATTAGGATGTTGATTTCCAACAGCCTTTCCAAGTCGGCCTTTCCAACACGAAAAGGCTGTCGGAAAGTGCCTTAGGGGGCCCTTAGCAAGGCCCTCTTCATCCTGCGGCCTCTGGTTGGGGGCCGAGGGGGTACCTAAGGGACCCCCCTGTAAAACCCTGCATTGTTAGACAAGCACAATGGGCTGCCTGTGAAAGGGTGCAGGGTTTTCTGCTCTAACCCCGTTTCCCGATAGAGCCTGTGTTACGGCTGGTTGTCGGTCATAACACGTGCTCCCATAGGAAACAGTGTTCATTCGCATCGTAATCAGTTGGGCAGAACTGCCAACTGCGCGTTGGTCGGTTCAGAATCCGTGACGGTGTCGGGTGGAAAATTTTCCACCGGACACATACTGAGGCCCTATATGTATTTGTATAGTGCACAATTCTTATGCTAGGGTATCCTGGCACTGAAGCAGGAGCTGCATGGGCCACGCCAGGGTCTGGGTAGGTGAAGAACCGAGTATTCAGTTTCTTTGGGAATTAAAGAATTAAGGAAGCAGCTCTGATGTGCAAGGGCATGTTGTTCCATGCTTTAGGAGTGAGGTAGCCAAAGGCACAACAGTCAGATCTAGTTCTGCATATGCAGGGTGTGTGCACGAGAAGGAGTCAAGCTGAGTGGAGGTGTTTGGTAGGTTTGTGGAAGTTTATGCAGCTGTTGATGTACCTGGGGCCAATGTTGTGGAAAGCTTAGTATGTGTGTGTGTGAGGAGTTTGTAGAATGTTTGTTTGTGGATTGGGGGTGATGTGAGTTCAGGGTTGGAGCGACTCTTGTAATACTCCTGGATTCCTGGAGTAAGTCATGAATACCACTGCTTACTCCAGAAATGTATGAGTAAGCCAGGTGTACCTCATGTGTAAGACACACCTACTCATACACCCAGTCTTTGTCAATTAGACCGCTGCATGTAAAATGCAATTAACCAACAAACTGATTGTGTCTGGTATACAGAGGCTAAAGGAGCTCAACAACAAAACTCTTATCCATATTTTATGACTTATAATAATTTGTTATACTCTAATGCAAAATAAATTTGGATTGTCAGTACTGGTCTCTCTCAGACTGATTTAAATGTTGATTTCATACCCAAATAATCCTACAAGCAAAGAAAATCCTAGTCAATACTAACTGGTGTTTAAGAATTACCAATTTCTTGTTCAGATTAACCTAAGAGCTCAAGACAAAGAATGTTTCATATATGAGAGATTGATTTGTGTGTTACAGAGATGCAGCAGCACTGTATAATAATTTAGGGTAATTTCTTCTATTCTTATGTGATATGTTATATCATGTGATCTGTGTTGCGTAAATTCTGCCTTTAGAGTGACCTTGTGATACTGTCAAACTTTGGGCTCCTTTACATCACGATGTTGAAAGATTCTGTTCATTTAACTGCATCATTCATAGAGACAGGGTCAAAGGAGTACAAGCTGTTTTGTTCTACTGATATACACATTGCTTAGTTTGTTGTAAATCCATGGGTGGCTAATAGTACATTACTCAATGAAGCCTGGTATCTGCAATTCTGAATCTAGTTTTACCACCAGGAAACATGGGTCACCTTGGAAAGAAGTCCTATCATAGCAGTATTGTGTCTATGTATATTGTTCTATTGCATGTCATGATTGTTATTTATTGTTAGTGTGGTTGGAGCCCAGAGATACCCAACTGTGAGAAAAAGGGTTTATTATATTGTGAGGTTGTGTGACCTCACTGTGTAATAAGCTCACTAGTTGTACTGGGTCCAGACAGATTTGTTTGAGAAACGTTAGCTCAACCCTAGTTAGATGTGGCTGCGAGCAGTCAGGCTTGATCAAAGGAACACGTATAAAGCTAAAGAAGTACCAACCCAGCTGAAAAAGAAAGAAACAAGACTTCGTAAAACTCCAACACCAATTTAGAAAATAGGTTGTATTTTTATCTTTATATAGACACCTCAACAACAAAAATCCACCAGAGTGTTTCAGAGATATGAATTTTCAAAGGAATAATAAATCATAATGCTTTTTCACTTAGTGCAGTAATGTATTGTAATCAGCCATGCTAGCAGTATTCTTTGTAAAAGCATTACAAAGTTGTGAACTACTACTGTGGCCCACTTTAGGGGACCAACTCGAGCAGGAAGTGAGTCACTGGGACTAAAGAGGTGCAGTTGGACAGTTACATTGCAGTCAAAGCAGTCTCCAGTCCAGTTCTAGGCTCTATGGGTGCACTGCCATAAACGTTCATGCAGTGGTCCCATTGCAAAGGAGGCAGGATGCTAAAAATGCTCTGCAAAAACAAAAGAGCACTCTTGTGTCTTTCCACCATTTTCCCTTCAAAGGCGGTTGCCCCTTTGAAGCTCACTTTTTGAGCTCACACACTCTTTGGCCTTTATGCCAGGGAAAGGTCACACCACCTCCAATGCCTTGGCCTTGTGCTCCTTCCTGAGAATCGATTGTTTACATCTCTCACCAGGAGTACAGAAAGCTGTCCCTGGGATGTGTGCGCAGAGTGAAATAAAACAAAACTGTGACATTTTGTTATTTAAGGTGACAGTGGAGATGAAATCAATGAGGTCATTAAACATGTCATGAAGGATGTAAAATGTAAGGGCACAAGCGGTGCATGGCAATGGCATGAGTTCTGCATGAGTTATAGATACTTTAGGGCACGAGTTTTAGTGACTTGAGATTACCAAATCTGGTTACTTTCAGTGGCTTTGTTAGTTTAAAACATAATGGGCCTAATTACGAGGTCGAGCAGACCAACCGACCTCCAGTCGACGCTCCCTACACCGCGATTACAATGCGACTGCACAATGGGCAGTCGCAAACTCTCATTTGTCTATCGGAGCTTGTGCTGTGGCCGTAAACCGGAAGTAGCACAAGCTCTCATAGACAAATGGGAGAATCTCTTCATCCCTACACCATGTGGCAGGCGCCTAAGAGTGCCTGCCACACAGTGCAGGGATCAACGGGGGGCACCATAGGTGCCCCCTCAGCCCCCAATTGGTGGCCGCTGGGTGAAGGGGGCCCTGCTAGTGGCCCCCAATATCACTTTCCGACAGGCTCTCCATGTCGGAAAGCCCGACATGGAACGCATGTCAGTAACCATCATCGTAATCCTTACGGTTGAAACGCCGTACATAGGGATTATGTGCCAGTCTCTGACAGGCTGACGGGCTCTTTGAGCCTGTCGGAATTCAGCCGGAATGACCAGCCGGTTTCCCTTTCATGCATCGTAATGCGGTGGTCGCAACTGAAACCACGATGAGGCTCGGAAAGCCTCTGCCCTGTAGTCAGAGGCTTTCCGACTCATCTTCATGAGGGTGTATGTTTTAACTGACATTTTCATCTAACTATAACATCCCTTTGACCTTTGTTTTCTTTGTGAACTCTTTTTTATGTTTTAAATGTAAAGCAACATATTACTACAATTCCAAACTATAATGGCATCTTGACCATTTTTTTTCACTGAACTTCTATCATATTTTCAACAAGTAGTGAGGTGCATAACTGCCTAGTTTTCACTGTGATCATGTGTGTTATTTCTCTGTTTTCAGGGTGATTATGTGTGACAGTTCAACTAATTACATTACACAAATTACTCCTTCTTTTGAGCATTAAAGTGAACAGGTCTGAAACCTGCGCATCGTCTCTAATAGGATGTAACTGAAGCCATCTGTTACACTTCACAATGGAAAAGTAATTTAGAAAGGGATATGTGAGGTGTGGGCTCACAGTTTGAGAAGAAGTTTTAGGCGCCTAGAATTAGAAAACCTGTGGTACAACTCCCTCTATACATTTTTGTAATATAATATGAGGGTTATTGCAAGGATAAACCGCACTACCTCATGCAGCATTGTGGTCTGAGAATTCTCTAGATCAGGTTTAGAGAGTGAGGTCAGGTGCAACACACCTATGTGCTGCAGTTGGGGGGACAGTGAGATTGAGGGACCTAGGTCAAAATTAATGTTAATCCCCAGAAAGTTTAATTTAAAAAAAGAACTCAGAGTGAGGTGCTTGGCATATATAGTTTGCTTTTAAGTCAAATGGTGCATACTGTGCACAAACTACGACTAAGCATGCTGATTAAAAAACTTGAGTGCATCAACACCTTTTATGTTGTGACACAAGACAAACTGTTATAAAATCTTAGATTTTAAAGCAGTTAATAATAAAGAATGCAAATTAGAGTTATTTTCACCAGTTGCTGGGCAGGTCACAAGTTGTGAGAGGAAAGGGCTGTCTTTAATTATTGAGCAAGAATGACCTTTTATTGGTATTTCCTTTTTACCCATATTTTAGTCTTGAGGGCTGGTCCCAGGCACTCAGAGCTGTTCATGTTCTTTTGGACATATGAGCAGCTTTCCACTTTATTAAACTGACCGGATAATGGCTATGACATTGTCCACGTTTACCTGACAAGGATTGTCTGAACATGTGGTCTGCAGAGAGAAACTCTGAGGCCGGGAAACAAACCCGAGTGGTCGGAAGTAGTTGGGACTTGGCTTTAATTAGTGGGAAAAAACAACACAGAGGTTCGTACTCACCCCTCCTCTCTTTTTTTTTTATTTCAGTAATTTTTTATTGAAAATTATATTTACATGGCGCGTAACATTTATTTATTAGAGGCTCTGGGCAGCAGCAGAAGCGCAACAGGCACGTCTGACATAGAAAGGCAATTCAAAAAAACACTTACCGGGATGGTCCAAGGAAACTATTATACATGACTAATGTATTTTAGTGTGGTGATGTGGATACAATCAGTAAAATGTGTTAGTTTGACCCCTGATGCATGGTACTTGGCAGGACTGGAGAAGTCCATCACTGTGTGTGCCGTGGAGTTGGCTGCAGAGACTGGCCGGTGGCCAGACCCTGATCTCAAGCCCTGTGGACCCTCATGCACCCATGCAAGGTGTGGGAGTGGGCGCCCAACCACTTTCTAAAATGTTCTTGTGCTGCTATTCTCCAGGGGACTGGGCTTGAGGTCAATTAATGGATCCAAGGAACCCAATTTATTTTTTATTAAACTGGCCGTTCGGGGCCCAGGGGGTGAGGGTACCTCTACTCTGCCCCATATCTTACTTTTATTAAAATGCTAGGACTCGGGGACCGAGTCTCTGAGTCCTATAATGGTGGTCACAACTTTCCTTCAGGTTGCGGCCAGCCAATCACAGAGTGTTGTTGAGTTTGTGAATCCACTGATCCTCCTCTCTGGATCTGTAGCATGAAATATGCATAGATTTTGAACTTTCATTTCTCAAAAACTACTATACAAACTTACACCAAATCAGAAATCAAACGCATTCTTTCTAGATAAGAGAGCATTTTGCCAAATTTAGTGTAATTCCATTCAGCCGTTTTTGCTGTATAACTGTTCAACGTCCTATAGAAAACTGCAGGAGGAAAGGTCATATTGAAAACCCACCCTTTTTCTCAGCCTCCACTTGACAGATCACCCCAAACATCTCAAGGAAAGATTGTAAAGTTTCATGAAGCTCCGTCAATCCAAAAAGTCCATTAAACCAAAAAGTCAGTTTCTAATTGAAACATGACATATATTCACTGAAAAACCCAAAGGCTACAGGAACATTATAGTTCGTCTCAGATTTCACTCATACAAAAACAGTGAAATTTGATATTTATAGTTACCAGAGCAATAATTTACGCCCCCACAATGCACTGCTTATAACCTCACATATTACATCATTCATATGGTCAGTGACATCACTGATGACATCTCAAATGACATCACTGAGGACATCAGTGATGACATCATCCACAGAAACACTCACACACCCACTCACACACCATACACTCTCTCATTCACACACCTAAACACTCACAGACCCATTCAACCGCTGACTCATTCAGGGAACTACTCACAAAGCCACTCAGTTGCTGATATAGCCACTCACAGAACCACTCATCCACCCATACAGCCACTCACACACACACTCACCCACACAAACAGTCACCCATACAGCCTCTCACACACTGTAGGGCTAAGCCCAGGTGGGTAATTCTGCTCCACCCTCGTAGTTTATGTAGTTTTGCCTAATCCGCGTTCCGTTGCAAACGTGGAGTTTAGGCAAAACTACGACTCCGTGGTGGAGCGTAGTTAGCCGGACCCTCCATCCTCCCAAGGTAATTATAAAGTAATAAAAAAGGCCCTTACCTGCCGTTGCTGCCTCCTCCTCGCCATGGACGCTCTCCTTCCTTGTCCTCACTGTCCTTCTTCTCTGATAACCCCTACGCTATACGTCTTGCGCGTCAAAAATGTATCATCTCGGTCAGTGAAGAATGCAATTGTTATCAAAAGCTTTTAATGGAGTTTGGAAGTCCGCCAACACAGCTACTCGCCAGGTGGAAACAATGAAGTTCAATGGTGTTGGGGGATCACCGCACAGTTACTGTCATTGGGAGTCAGATTCCACTGGGGGATTTCTGTCAACCGCGATCTCTCGGTTTCTGAGGTGGTCTTCTCTGGAAGAATTAAGTTATTTGGTGGCCCAGGCTTCTTGCACAGTGGGTCATTTCAGATGTCCTGGCTAGGAGGCACCAGAGGTTGCAGGGGCACTTTTGGTCATCATCGGCAGCGGACAGGCCACAGGTGAGGTGCAGGGCAGTCCATCAAGGATGGCGGTCGTGCCAAGTTATTGCTTCAGCACAGTCAATGTCACCAGCAGGAGGGTGCTGGCTCACGGGAGTGGGGCTGTTTCCAGCATCGGTCACTAGGCCATGCGGAACCCTCAGAGTTGATATATGCACTGTGGGTAGTAAGTCACATCGACACGGTCCATGCTGATCCTCACCACAATGAGTTTCTTTACACCAACGAAGTTACTTCATGTAGTTTTACTTGGCAGAAGCAGGGAAACACAACACGTTTCGACCACACTCGGTCTTGATCATGATCATTTATGTGGAGTAAATAAATACTTCCTACATATAATTACAAAAGGGACAAAACTCATATGTAGGAAATATTTATTTACCCCACGTGGATCCAGATGTATTTCGATGAAGATAAACACCATTATGTGATTGGTTTGCTGAATTAGAAGTGTTTCCCCATTGGAACAGCATTAATGGAAAATTATATAAGCACTGTGTATTATTTTGATAAGGAGACATGGGGTCAGTAATTTATGAATTGGGCTACTTTAGCCGATATATTTCTTTTTTCCTAATAATAAGCAAATAACAATTCAACATCCCATTGGGGTGTAATGAGACAAACTTTATTGTAAATACATACACATTCCCCTTGCTGACCAACTCCAATACTTTGGGAAATTGGCAAGGTGCTTTTGTTTTCTCAATCATTATTACATGTTCCATAATCATGGCATTTTGTATTGTAACACATAGGAGGTTTCCTGTGTCGCTTTTTCAATATTGTGCACTTAGGAACTTCTGACTTTTCATAGAAGCAAAAGTCTTTCCTTCATGTTTATAATGTTGTTAACCCTTTAAATATCTGGTGATCGCAACTACATGTCAAGTGATCAAGACTGAGTGCGGTCAAAATGCATTGTGTTTCCCTGCTTCTGCCAAGTAAAACTACACGAAGTTACTTCGTGTAAGTTGGTCTTTTTTCCTGACCAGAGTGAGGATTGGTTGGGTGCAGAGAGATTTACATGGTAGTGACGCCTGCTGCACAAACCCCGGTCTGGAGGCTTGGTGTTTTTCAGTTTCCATGTTGTCTCTGTCACATATTGTAATATTTGTTTAAATATGGACTAATGTGCACCCGCTGCACATTATAAGGATATTTCAAGGCATCAAGGGGTTCCATGACCATATAAAGGGATCGAAGCCAAAGCCCAAATTCCTTTGTGTGGGTTATAGAACTTCTCAGTGACTTGCAATATCCTTTTCATGTTCGCCACCAGGTACATTATCCTATATAATAGATGGTCACACCATCACCTTTCCCACAAACCACTTAAAACCTTGGTGCATAGCTCTTTCATATGAAAGAGCGAGCATGATTGCAAGTATGAAGAATGCAAATGACACCTTTTGTGCAAAATTAAACACATCAATAACCTGTTAGATATGTTTTTCAAACAGATATTACAAACTCTTCAAAAGTCAGTTTAGAAAAAACAAAAGCTGCTGTAGCTGGGATTGTGTAGAAACATGATGAAAGGTTCTAGTTTTTGTCTATCTAATGAGTGGATAAAATAAACATGTTCTCTCTGCTTGCCAAAGTAAACAATGTTAGGTTTGCATTGCTTTAAACAGCTGCCTCAATTAAGCTCTGTGGCCTGAACTGACTTTCACCTCGGCTGCTGGCTCTGGCAGCAGGCACTGTGACATCAAAACTCAACTGTAATAACTCATAATAGTGGAGTTTGGAGGTCTTTTCTTTATGATACAAAAACTGGGTACATCATAAGTGGCTGATTTAAAAGAATTAAAGACAGGAATTTATGCAGGGATTACAGATTCCCATGTTTTATATTATACTTATGTAAAAGCAGGTTGAGCAGGTTCTCCTACTAGTCTATTATGTCAGTCCAGCGGTGGATCACCAGGTGTGGGAGACACCAGGATAGCTAAGCATGCTTCACCGCACTCTTCCCGACCACAATTTGCACTCCTCCAGGCTCTAGCTCTTTCTGCACAAATGCCGCATGCTGCCAGCATGAGGAGGAGGTGGTGCTGCACAAAAAAAATAAGTGCTTCCACCTCTGCCCCATTGAAAGTGAGGTGGGGTGTTACCCCCTCATGCGCAGATGGACACAGGGCATACAGAACTCAGAGACAGATGCACTACCTTCATTTACTGCCTGATCTACAAGAGCGACCGTTGACCCTGCCTCCAGGCTAGGTCGCCCCCTCGCGCTGCTGCCCTCCAGCCAGCCTCCTCCAGCTGATTGCTGCCTCGGATGACCCAGCCGCTGCTGAGCCGCCCACCTCAAGACTCTGCTCTTTCCCGCCGCTGCCTCCCTGCGGTCCCGCCCCCCTCCAGCCCATTCCCCGCCTCGCTCCCGCCACCCAGCTGCTCCTCTCTCCCGGCTCCTTACTTTGGGGACTAGCAGCAGGCGAAGGGAGCGACCGTTGACCCTGCCTCCAGGCTAGGCCACCCTCTCACGCTGCTGCCCTCCAGCCAGGCTCCTTCCAGCTGATTGCTGCCTCGGATGACCCAGCCACCGCTGAGCCGCCCACCTCAAGACTCTGCTCTTTCCCGCCGCTGCCTCCCTGCGGCCCCGTCCCCCTCCAGCCCATTCGCCGCCCCGCTCCCGCCACCCAGCTGCTCCTCCCTCCCGGCTCCTTACTTAGGGGACTAGCAGCAGGCGAAGGGAGTGACCGTTGACCCTGCCTCCAGGCTAGGTCGCCCCCTCACGCTGCTGCCCTCCAGCCAGCCTCCTTCCAGCTGATTGTTGCCTCGGACGACCCAGCTGAAGCTGAGCCGCCCACCTCAAGACTCTGCTCTTTCCCGCCGCTGCCTCCCTGCGGCCCCGCCCCCCCTCCAGCCCATTCGCCGCCCCGCTCCCACCACCCAGCTGCTCCTCCCTCCCGGCTCCTTACTTATGAAGCCCACAGAGCGACCGCGCAGCGGACACGCGCAGCGAGCGCGCCGATTGTGCACCAAAGGCAAGCCCGTCTGCGCCCGTCCGTGCCTGGACCGCGCCCAGCGCCAAGAGCCCTGGCCCTCGATGATGCCAGCGCACCTGACAGACCTACGACACCGCCACCCTCCACGCACTCAACGCTGGCCAGAACCCCGCCTGCTACTGAGCCACCCCGAAACGCACCCACGGACCCTTCACCTGCCAAGACTGCAAATTCACCTGCCTCCGACCCGGCCCGGCACCCGCCAAGACTAGCACCAGCAACAATCACCTCAAGTGCATCCTGCTCAACACCCGCTCCGTCCACAGACACGCCGTCGAACTCTGGAACCTCCTGGACACTACATCACCAGACGTCGCCTTCCTCACGGAAACCTGGATGAACGTCTCATCGCCATAGCCATCCCGGATGGCTACAAGATCACCCGGAGGGACCGCGTCAACCAAAGCAGAGGAGGCATCGCCATCGTCCACAGAAACACCCTCCGAATCACGACTAACTCCGACGACACCCTCACCGCCGCTGAACACCTTCACTTCAAGATACACACTGACCCCAGGACTACCCTCAGAGGCACCCAGGACCACACACACAATTCAGCGAAGCCATCGCAGACTTCGTCAGCCCGTACGCCCTAACCTCCTCAGACTACATTCTCCTAGGGGACCTCAACTTCCACCTGGAGAACAGCAATGACAGCAACACCGCCACCCTGCTGGACAACCTCGCCAACCTCGGACTCAAGCAACTGGTGAACACCCCCACCCACTACGCCGCCCACACGCTTGACCCCGTCTTCTCCTCCAGCAAGCACATCTCCTTCAGCCACAACACCGGACTACACTGGACTGATCACAGCTACGTCCACTTCAACTTCAGGAGAACTACGACCCACTACCACCCACAACAGGTTCCCCGCAGAAGCTGGAGCAAGATCACCACCGACCAGCTCACCACCTCCCTCAGCCAAAACCCACCCATCAACACAGCGGACCCCAACGAAGCAGCCCGCAACCTCACACAGTGGCTCACCAACTGCGCAGACAACCTCGCACCACTGAAAAAACCACCCGGCAGACCCAACAGCAAAAAATCCTCGTGGTTCACAAGCGACCTCAAAAACTCCAAGGAAACCTGCCGCACCCTCGAGAAAGCCTGGCACCACAACCAGACAACAGAGAACATGACAGCCCTCAAGAACGCGACCCGCAAACACCACCAGCTGATCCGCACCACCAAAAGGACTACATTCAAAGAACGACTGGACAACAACACCCACAACAGCAAGGAACTCTTCAGCATCGTCAAGGAGCTCTCCAACCCCAGCGCCTGCAACAACATCACACCCTCGCAAGACCTCTGCGACTCACTCGCCTTGTTCTTTCACCACAAGATCGCCGACATACACAACAGCTTCGGCGCACAAACCACGCACCCAACCACCAAACCAGCGCACCCAACCATCACCCTCTGCACCTGGACCTCGGTCAGCACCGAAGACACCACCCGCACGATGAGGAGCATCAACTGCGGCTCCCCTACCGACCCATGCCCACACCACATCTTCAACAAAGCCAGCTCCATCATCGCACCCCAACTTCGGGACATCATCAACAGCTCCTTCACATCCGCCACCTTCCCGGAGAGCTGGAAACATGCTGAGCTCAGCACCCTCCTGAAGACACCCACCGCAGACCCCACGGACCTCAAGAACTTCCGCCCCATCTCGCTCCCTTTTTCTGCCAAAGTCTTCGAAAAGACCGTCAACAAGCAACTCTCGACATTCCTCCAGACAAACGGATCCCTCGACCCGTCGCAGTCCGGTTTCCGAGCAAACCACAGCACCGAGACCGCCTTCATCGCAGCAACCGACGACATCAGGGCCCTGCTCGATAACGGAGAAACAGCTGCCCTCATCCTCCTGGACCTCTCAGCTGTCTTCGACACGGTATGCCACCGCACCCTGATACAGCGCCTTAGCAACATCGGAATCCAAGGAACGGCCATGGAGTGGATCATCTCGTTCCTCGCCGGAAGAACCCAGAGAGTCCGCCTTCCACCGTTCCGATCCGCGGCCACCGATGTCATCTGAGGCGTTCCACAGGGATCCTCACTCAGCCCCCCTCTTCAACGTCTACATGAGCCCCCTTCCAGCCATGGCACGCCAACACAACCTTAACATCATCTCCTACGCCAATGACATCCAGCTGATCCTCTACCTCACCAACAACCCCACCACCGCCAGAGCGAACCTCCAGGAAGGAATGAAAGACGTTGCGGAATGGATGAAGCTCAACCGTCTGAAACTGAACTCAGACAAGACAGAAGTCCTCATCCTGGGACCATCCCCCTCCGCCTGGGATGACTCCTGGTGGCCCCCTGCCCTGGGCACCGCACCCAAGCCAACGGATCATGCTCGCAACCTGGGCTTCATCCTGGACTCCTCCCTCATGTTGACCAAGCAAGTCAACGCCGTCTCGTCATCCTGTTTCAACACCCTGCACATGCTCCAAAAGATCTTCCGGTGGATCCCCACCGCAACCAGAAAGACTGTCACCCATGCCCTCGTCATCAGCCACCTGGACTACGGGAACATCCTCTATGCTGGAACCACAGCCAAACTCCAGAAACAACTCCAGCACATACAGAACGCATCGGCACGACTCATCCTGGACATCCCCCGCTACAGCCACATCTCTGCCCATCTGAAAGACCTGCATTGGCTCCCCGTCAGCAAAAAGATCACGTTCAGACTCCTCACCCACGCACACAAGGCTCTCCACAACATGGGCCCCAAGTACCTCAACAACCGCCTCACTTTCTACACACACACCCGTCAGCTTCGATCAGCCAGCCTCGCCCTTGCCACCGTCCCACGGATTCGCAACGCCACAGCCGGAGGACGTTCCTTCTCCTACCTGGCGGCCAAGACATGGAACTCCCTCCCCACCCACCTACGACTGACCCAGGACCATCTCTCCTTCAGGAAACAACTCAAGACCTGGCTGTTCGAGCAGTAGCGACCCCCCCACCTCCCCCTCCCCCCCCCCAGCGCCTTGAGACCCTCACTGGTGAGTAGCGCGCTATACAAATCTGATGATTGATTGATTGAATAGCTGTGAATTGGAGATCCCTAAACAAAAAGGGAGCAAAAAATAGAAAATAAACCCTAGAGGCTGTCAGGCTCTAGCAATAAGTGAAAATAAAGTAGAAACATGGACATGGGCATGAACTGCAATTCACACCATTATTTGGATTTTAAATGCACCTCTGCTATCTTTTTTTGACACAAAGTAGTGAGATGATTTTTGCATAATTAAGCAAAATGTAATGTAATTTTTTCATACTTTTGTGAAATATGTGAAAGGATATTAGAACATTGGAATGTTGGGAGCTCCATTGAAAACAATGGAGAGCTCTGGGCTTATAATGGCTGGTATAAGCCTGGAGCTCCAACATTCCAATGTTTCTTTGTTCATAGCTCTGGCTGTGAACAAAGGCTTCAGGGAGCCTAAGGTGATTCCAAGCCCCTCATGCTCCCATAAGACTGTGTTCTTTTTTGTTTGAACATTCTGCCCTTTAGTGGCAGAATGTTCTAATTGCCTTAAAGCCCTTTGTAGCTGGGCTATACCGGCTATTAAAGTCCCTCTCCCTTGTTAAAGGCCCTCGCCTTTGGCAAGGGCCTTTAACGCTTGAGAGGGCCTTTAATAGCCGGTATAGCCTTCTACAGCGGGCTATAAGGCTATATTACGTGAATTTTGTACACCCCTTATAGTTATTTAAACAAAAATAACTTTATTGCATAGTGTCACATGCTAGTAGGGGTTCATTATTATGTTATGTTATGCATTTAGTATAGTCCAACAATTCACCCCTAAAGGGTTATCTTGGCGCTGAAGCAGCATCACTTCGAAGCGGCAAGTCGGAACAGCTAAATTTTAAGATATTTTTCGAAACTTGTGAAATCAGTGCATGAGCGAATGTATAAGGGGAGCCTATTCCAGTGGTAAGGAGCAAGGTAACATAAGGACCAAGTGCCGTATCTTAACCTACGGATGCAGCGAGGATGTAGCAACAATTATATTTATTTATTTTTGAAACTTGTAAAGCGCACAAATGCCTAAGGGCGTCTCGGCGCCAGGACAGTAGTAAGCAAGTTTTTCCTGTAGGTATACTGCACTTTTGCCATTAAAGGAGATATGGGTCAAGCAAAGCAATTTGAATAAAGATCTTGTGCTGATTGGGAGCCAGGGAAGGGCTGTAAGCGAAGGACCCAACCGCGTGCCTGGAGGCAGTGTTCTGAGCTACCTGCATTTTGGAAAGGAGAGATTCATTGGGTCACTAGTAATAAGGCATTTCCATAGTCCAAGCGACTAATTATTAATTTCTGAGTAAGAGTTTTACTCAATCTCAGTGGAAGCCACTTAAATACTCTCCTAAGAAGGCACATAGTTTCAAAACAGGTACCTTCAAGTGGATATAACCTGATCCTTTATGGATAGGTTTTCATCAAGATGAACACATAGATTTTTCACTGTTTTACTAGGAGAAGGCACAGGACCTAGCTCAGAGGGCCACCATTCCTCTGACCGGTATAGCTGAGCTTTTCCAAACAGAAAGATCTCTATTTTGTCTCCAGTTAACTAAAGACAGTTAAGAAGCATCCATGTAGTAATGTTTCTCATGCAGGCGATGAATCTATGTTTGACATTTTCTATGTTATGGACATAAGATAAGACTAGGTGGGTGTCATCTGCATAGGAAAGTATTTCAAAACCACAGTAATTAACTACATGGTCAAAGGGCACCAGGCCAACATTGCCGAAACTCTCGATTTCAGCTTATTTCTTTACATATTTGTCAGGTGGGGAACAGAAGGTCTTCACAAATAAACCTTTTAAAATTGGTAAAAGTTACCTAAAACTGATGCTTGTGAAATGAAAGTAGAGAAAAGAAGCCTTATCACTTTTTTAATAATGTTTAGGGCTAGTATACCCAGTTGTGTATCCCTTATTTGACTTTCATGACTCAGCTTCCTTTTCAAGCCTCTTTTGTACTTTGTAATACATTAGTAACTTTATCATGGAGTTTCTTGCCAAGAAAATGTAATTGATTAATTTGGATATCAAGAGTCAACTCTTCCACTTATATTATACCAAGAGTATTTACTTCACGTTTTGAAGTTAAGTCTAGTGTAGTACTGTAATGAAACTTAGCACATGCTCAGTATCTTTGTCAGATCCACGCCTGGCATATAATTACTTCCATAGTTTCTATAATGAATACCACCATTACTATTTGTCATTTTCTTCTTTATTACAGGGTTAGTCGCACTATGTTGAAGAGAACAATGATCGCCCTTTTGCTCTAAAAACTTTAAAACAGATCCACATGGTTTTGAAAGTTACTTCCCATTCCCAAAATGTTGCCTTACTGTGTGAAACTGCTGCCGTGAGTGGCGATGGAGCTATTGCAGCACTCCAGGGGTCTAGCAGCATGTTACAAGAGGTTCATAAGGGATAGCTTAAGGCGAGAGGCTTTGAATGTCTGGTTTTGTACGTTCAGTAGCCATTCAAAACTGAGGCAGACTCTGTGTCCACTTTAATTTCAAAGGTCTTTTCCTAACCTTTGACAACATGGACCACATGTTATGTCTAGTGAAGAAGCTCCGGGTACCTATTAATACCCTTTTGTCATTAATTCTTCAGACATATAATATTAGCAATGTGTTTTACACAGAAAACTCTTGAAAATACATTTTTGTCTTCTCCTCTTCCTTAAATGTTTACATACCTGCCACTGAATATGCCTTATACGGACTATGGACCAGATGTATTGCTGATTTTAGCAGTCTCAGATGGAAAATCGGGCTGTTTGAGACTGCTAAAAAGAGTTGTAGCATGTATAAACCCTATTTTGAGAGTCAGTAACTAATTACTGACTTAGAAGATATGGATTACGAGTCACTATTCGGAAGGGGCGTGTCAAATGCATCCCTTCGTAATAGCGAGTCACACTGGTATGTACGATTGTTTTGCGACTGCAAATGTGGTCACAAAACAATTGCAGTTACCACCTCCTTCAAGTAGGTGGTCAGCTAGTCGCAAATGGGAAGGGATCCCCAGGGGATCCCTTTCTCTTTGTGAATGTATGCAAAAAAAAATTTTAAGAGGAGGCTGTGGTTCCTCTGGCCATTGCCTGCTCTTAAAAAATTCAAAGACAATTTTTCATTTTTTTTCTTTTAAATGCATCCCGTTTTCCTTTACAGAAAGCGGGTTGCATTTGAAAAAGAAAACATTCCTTCATTTAAAAAGCAAACACAGTTTTGGTGGTCTGCTGTCCCCAACAGGCCACCATCCCTGTGATTGTAGCCATTCCCGCTGGGTCGCAAATTGCGACCTGACTCATGAATATTGATGAAGCAGGTCACTTTCGTTCCCATTGGTAATCACTAAATGTGTTTGAAACACATTAGTACATTCTGTTTTCCGAGCTGCAGAATGCCAGTCACAAAAAAATCGCAATTCATGACATTCAAAACAGAATGGTCATACATCTGGCCCTGTATGAATAGATTCTGTTTGGGTCTTCCAGATTAAGCACTCAGCGGCGGCCCGCACAGCGGGGTGAGGCGTGGCAGGGCGGGGCAGGGCGGGGCGACGCTTGGGGGGAAGCGGACAGATGATGGACTAGGTTTTATTTATTTATCTAATTATACCTATTCCGTTGTCTGTCTACTTGCCCCCTCCCCGTCTGCCCGCCCCACCCCACCGCATTTAACTGTGCCGGCCGGCGCTGTAAGCATTGCAGTGGCTGCAGACCACGGGAAGCATATTTCACCTGACCTGGTCTTCTTGCCTTTGTTGCAGGTTCACCAACAAGTCTCTTTGTATGACCCACAGAACAATCAGTGCAGTTTGAAGCCCATTTCCTCTATCTGTTTTACAACAATGCCTTCACTCACTGCAGCTTTCCTCCTCCAGCCCCACCCTGATGCAGCATCTGTGATTTCAGCGGTAGAAATCTGAAGGACGATCTTTCTTGATTAGACAGCAGTCCTCGAAAATGACATTCTAATTGTTGTCACAGTACCAGCTGTTCGTTCTTCTTTTCGAACAATTCTGTAACCTTGAATTTTCCAACAGCACTAATGTACTTGTTGCATGCATTGCAAAGTCGTTTCTATTGTCAAAAGATCATTTGTTCTGATAATGTGCTCTGCAAACTGTGCCTAACATTCCATCATAACATAATTTCATAGCGTTGAATGTCACTAAGGACTGCAGCCCACCAAATTCAAAGCGTATTGCATGATTAATAAAAACCTTTGCAATCAGGCAAATGTAAGACAATCAACAGGGTACTAAGCTCAAATGAGAAAGCAGACTCGGAGTGACATCTCAATAACTGCCAATGCGTCAATGTAAACAGTAAATATTCAGACATGATAAAAAAGAAAAGCCCAAAGGTAGGAAAAGCCTACCAAGCGCAGTTGGGAACACAGGACATAAATACATCCGGTTAAAAAGACGAGGGGCATATTACCAAGCAATAGCGATAATTATCGCTATTGCTTGGTTAGAGACAAAAATTTACCGCTGAGCTGCGGCGATTTTTATCGCAGATAAACCTTGGTATTACCAAGGTTTATCGCAAATGCGATAAAAATCGGCCGCAATGCATGAATATCGCTGAAAAGTCAGCGATATTCATGCATTACCGAGCTAATGCTCTTAGCTATGTTACCCACCTCCCATTGGATAACATGGCTAAGAACTGCTCAGGGCAGGTTTTAGCTTTTGGAGATATTCACGCTTAGCGCGAATATCTCCAAAAGTTGGTAGTAGGAGATAGCGATGTTAGCGACTGTTTCCAGTCGCTAACATCTTGGCACGCCCACTTTGCATGTCATTAGTGATAAATATCACTGACATGCAAAGTGGGGCCCAAGATGGTCGCTATCTCCTACTAGCTGTCGCTAACTGGTGTTAGCGACAGCTAGGTATTAGGGAGATAATTTTATCTCCGCTTTCTTGGCTTTTAAAGCCAAAAAAGCGGAGATAAACCCCTTGATAATATGCCCCAAGGTTGTTTCATTCAAAAATACAGCTGGGGTGAAATAGTGTCAACAAAGTGCTAGTGTACCTAAACGAGAGAAGAGGTAGTGCCAGTATGAAGAACTACTGTGAAAAAAAAGCATAGACTAAAATTCACGAAAGGGAATGATCTCTAGGTAGACAATTAAGGTCATTCAGAGTATTTGCCAGTATTAAACAGCGGCGGCCCGCACAGGTAAATGCGGTCGGGCAGGGCAGGCAGGGTGGGAGGAGGAAGTAGACAGACAAAGGAATAGATATAATTCAATAAATAAATAAAACCTATTCCATCATCTGTCCCCGCCCCCCCTGCCTCGCCTCGCTTCACCGCGCTTACCTGTGCCGTCCGCCACTGGTATTAAAAACCTTCTTAAAGTAACAATGTTGGTGATCATGAACAGCATCAGTTTCCACCTCCTTTCTCCTGTTGTTTCAGCACAGGTGAGAATACTGGCATAAACTTAACCAGCCTGACATTCAAAAGTGTATGTAATGGGCTCCGAACTGCTATAGCGAACTGTCGACAGGACCACACATTCAGGAGGTTGAACTGCTGGTGAAGCAAGCATCTGCGGGGCTCGAGTAATCCGGGCCACAAATATATTATATGTAGGGAGGAATCTCGCCATCCATTGCAAAGTCTGTATTCCACCTCTGATGGTGGGGTTTGCCACTTGTAAAATGTAAAATGTAAATGCCAGCATTTGTAGAGCGCACTGCTACCTCCAACGGAAGTGTCCCGGCGCTGTCCGTATACCGCTTAGGAATCCTTCCTGGCTTTTCCCTGTGAAATGTCCACTCCTGCGCACCCCCAAGTTGAAGCCAGGCATCCCAGCACTGTTGGGGCCGTTGTGGAGATTAAGCAAGCTATTGCCCAGAGTTGCACCCATGATTTGAATAGGCACCGAGGCGAGAATTATCAGGTCCGAGGAAATTGAGCCCAAGACCCGCCGAGGTGGGTATTGTACCCTGGTCCGAGGCCAGACCTCTGCATCAGGGTCTGCCGCTCTAACCATTGAGCCACACTTCTCCACATTCGGTAGATGGTCCAGCATTGGCAAAGTTCCAGATCAGGATGCCAATAGTCTGGTTCTTATATGCCTTTGATAGTTCGCTGCTAGGTAGGCTTGTTTCTCTGGAATGCTGTATGATACCATCCAAGCATGAGATAGTTGATGTAGGGCTTCCCTATCAGCAAGTCTACTAAGCGCCCGGGCATTGTAATTCATACTTTTTAAAACTCAGGGGCATATTATCAAGAACAGTGTTGAAATTATCGCAGCTTTAGCGGCAGGAAACTGCTGCTAAAGCGGCGATAATGGGCTTGATAATATGCACTTCTGAATTCCCATAGAAGCCCAGGTTCTGGTGTGAACATGGGTTTCTATGGGAATTCACAAGGGCATATTATCAAACCCATTATTGTCGCTTTAGCTGCAGTTTCCTGCTGCTAAAGTGGCGATAATATTAACACCAGCCTTGATAAAATGACCCTTAGTTTGGCTCCTTATCTACCTATCGACCAGCAAAATGGTTAAGGCAGAAGGAAGTGGAGGGAAAAGGAATGAACAGAAAATACTGAAGAAAGGAGAAACATAATAAAGGGAAAATAATTTGGAAAAAACAATGTAGTGCATACGAAGATAGTTATACTACAGCAGTGAAATAAACACCTGGGGTCAGATTTCTAAAGGCATATAAGTGTAGATAAAAGAGTATTCCTTCCTGTAGTATGGTTTTACATACTTATATACTCTTACATGCCATTTTGGCTGTGGTTGGAGTCTACTTCTCTTGAAAATAAGTTGAAAATCCTGAAGTTTGGGCTCCTTGTGAGCGTGAATGGTCCAGTTCGCACCAAGACTCTGTGCTCACAACGACTGCCAATATGAAGCTGTGATGAAACCTGTTCGTCATGTCAACAACGACAGCCCGCAGTGACCATTAATGTAAGACCTGCACTTTGCTCTATAGCAATGAAAGCCTGCAATGACTGCCACCGCAAAGATACAGCAACGACCGTCCACAACGCTTGACTGGTTCTTTGCTCTACAGCACTGGTACTGATTGCATGGCCAATGGGCCGCTTGTGGCCCAACGGGCCATTTCCTGCGGCCCTCTTGGTAAACACCTGCACTTGGCTCGAAGATTAGCATGGACTGTTGTTTGTCCCAGAGCCTGGTTCGCATCAGAGTTGCTGCGGAATAGATGAGCATGTGTAAAGTATTTAGGGGCAGATTTACAATAAAGTAACGCAGCACGGTGCAGCAAGTCATTTTGCTGCGCCGTGCTGCGATGTTTGGAAAGCACAGAGATGCGCCATATTTACAAGAATATGTCACATCTCTATGCTTCCCCTGCGCTGGCACACAAATTGTAGCAATGCACCGGCGCAGGCACCCCTGCACCATGGTGCAAGGGTGCCTGCGTCGTGGGGAGATTGCTTTTGTGCAGGAAGGGATACCTTCCTGCACAAAAACAATTACAAGAGGCTTTTTCCTCTTTCAATGCATGCTGTAGAATGCAGCACGTATTGAAAGAGGAAAAAACGAGGAGAAATGTTTTCATTTCTCCTCGTTGCCCATCGCTACGCCACCTCTAGGGTGGAGTAGCATTCACACGCATCTCCAGATTTAAGATTTCTCGTAAATCTGGAGATGTGCTTGTTCCATGGGTGTTGCGTGGGAACGCCGACAGCAACACCCATGGAACGCCCCCTCCACGCACTGTGCTGCCTGTGAATGGGCCATATTTACAAGGAGAGGAAAAGTCACGCAGGGTGTCTTTTTCTCTCCTTGTAAATATGGAGAAACCCCCTGTGCCACCAGTATGTCACGAAAAGTGACATAGTGGTGGCGCAGGGGACTTATAAATCTGTCCCTTAGTGCTGTGCAAGCTCGTTGCTCCTAGCCACTCTCAGAGTGACTTACCTTCAGTGGGAAGGTAGGAACCTGCCTTTAAAAGTCAGCTGCATGCTCTGTGTGCATCTTAATTTGTATAGGAACTTCTGAGCTTATCTGGCCCCAGCCGTGCTTTGTCCAGGGCAGCTTTACTTTCACAGATTGAATAGGAAAAGTCTGCAGGCAAGAAGGCAAGGGTGCCCTGCTACTAATAGCTTTGCATATGAAATCGGGAAGTACATAACTACGAAAACCACAATAAACCTGAACTAGATAATCTGCTGACATGGGCACATGCAGTTGCAGAATCTGAGCAATCGGTTCTGCATTGAGATACTCAAATGCATGCCTGTCAAGTTGCATCCATTTCATCTGACACTAATGTAAAAACTAAATTCACCACCTTAGTTATTTATCACACATGGGTTATTAAACTGGGACTGCACTTTAATACATTTTAGAAATGAACAAAACCCTATTCACAGTGGATCACCGCACGCTCCATCAATGTGATGGGTGATTTGTACATCAAAATGCACTACTTTCCATGAATTAATTAGAAAAGGTTTTTGAAGGAGGCATGCACTAATAACTCCCAATATGTTTACTCTGAAGCCAGTCTTTCTTTATTTATTTCAATGTATGTCTCTCTTTTGGCAAATGACCCCACCGCTCCTAGCACGACTATCAATGCGCCCCCCGGGTACACCCTAGACTGTACTTTTGGCCTCCTAGCAAATGTTTTTGCGTACCCATACCCTACAGCAACGACCGTCCATGCCACCTGCCCCACTCTTCCCACTACGGTGATGACCAGCCGCAATACTCTTTCTCTTCCTCACGGCCTCCTCCAATGTGAACGGAACTTTTCACACTAGACTTGGAAGGAAGCTTTTCAGCTGGACTAACCTGGTCCTTGTATCTGACCCACTCCATTGAGGTCAGCCTAAAGTTGTGATTTTCCCCAGATCTAGCAGGGCTAGATGCCCTTGAGTGGCGCTTCGATCTTTTAACACCTTGGCTGCTAAGGGTTTTCCCGCTGGGCGCTGGCACTCATTTTTTCCCATTGTTCATGACAAGGTCAGCTCGTCATGAGCGCAGCGCAGGTAACACCCATGACGAGCTGGCCTTGTCATTAGCATGGAAGGGGTTAAGGAGCTAGTTTACACACAAAAAAAACAATTAATAACTCTGGTTCTACTCATTGGATTGAATTTGTTTTGGTGTCATTTTATTTTTTACATTGTGCTCTACTTTTTCTCATGACGAGACCATTTCAAAAGAACGATCTGCTTGAAAGCGAAACCTACATGGTTCTTGAGGCTGCGGATCACAGTTCATGTAGGAATCTTTAAATTGTCTTGAAGTATGTTTAGACATCATCTCTTGCTGGGCTAGGTATCTGAACTAAATAAAACACATAGGGGCATATTCACAAGGATTTATCTCCGAATTATCCCCACTTTAACACATCAAAAGTGGTGATAGAATTAACACCCCATTCACAAGCTGGTGCAAACTGCAGACAACACCAGTATTCCCGCGATAACTGCCCCCAAATGTAGGTCCACAGTGGGCACCACCAACTAACACTAATGAGATGCAGAGTAGGCGGTCCCGTGCAAAACACACGAGAAAACCACAACACCACATTCACAACGAACTGCCAGATCTGCAAAGTGAAGCAAAAACAGGGGATAGCCTGCGGTACAATCAGGGATTTTACACCTGCCTGTTGCTGTTGTTAAGCAGGACGACTACCTGCAGCATGGAAAGGAACACTTCCAGGAGCCTTTTAGGATGCAGGTATTCCAGAGGGAAGGTGTCTGCCTAAGTTGGCACCACTAAAATGACAGTATCTTTGATTAAAACAAATGGTCAGACTTCGAGGAAGCTGATTGCCACAGTCACTATGCTGCCAGTCTCACAGTGACACCTGGCTTCCAGCAGGGGCAGTGTTGGGCCAGGAGCTAAAAGTTTTGATTATGGGACTTGGCAGATGATTATCGGCCATTCACAACGTATCCCCGGCTAACGCAGGATTTCAATGCGCCATCGCGATGATTAGTACGTGGATTTTGACACCCCTTCCCTGTTACTATCGCCATGTACCGCAGGCTTGAAAATACCCCGCTAACATGCCAGCATATTTGTTGTGTAGGCTCTGAATGAAAACATGTCCATAACCAACAACAACCTGTTTTCCTCATAATTTACCAACAGCCCAGTCCATATTTGTGTAGCCAAACCTACCACACACTGTCACAAATCACATAATTCATTTATGGTTTGACTGCAACATGTATCACAAGGAGTGTTCCTTAACCCCTTCACTGCGGCGGCTATTCCGCCGCAGTGCTAAGGGGGTGGGGCGGCGGCGCGGCGGCCGCATGCTGGTGACGGAACCGCTCCGTCACCAGCGTCAGTGGCGCTGTGCTTATGACGGAGCGGTTCCATCATGGCCCGCCCTGCTCAATGGAACGCTCAGCGCAGGCGCGGAAATCGCGCCGCGCAGGCGCTCCGAGC
Organism: Lissotriton vulgaris; assembly: GCF_964263255.1. Taxonomy (NCBI): domain Eukaryota; kingdom Metazoa; phylum Chordata; class Amphibia; order Caudata; family Salamandridae; genus Lissotriton; species Lissotriton vulgaris. The sequence continues at coordinate 588,716,479 of NC_141694.1, forward strand.
GGGCCATGACGGAACCGCTCCGTCATCAGCACAGCGCCACCGCAGCTGATGACGGAGTGGTTCCGTCATCAGCAGGCAAGGGGTTAAACAAAAATTGTGGCCAATATTATTGAGTAATTATTAGACTTTCCCTGAACAAGTACATGTTTTTAGTACGTGCCATATCCTCTCACTGTCAAAGCACAAAGAAAATACAATTTCACAGCATTCTCTTCTTTACCTACTCATCTGGAAGCTGCTGAAAATTATTTTCTTCAAATCCAATGTGAAGTTAGAGACCACCAGAGCAATATTTGAAGACCCTGGACCGTATTACTGAAGAGCCCCAGGGGATCAATGGGTGTTTGCTGCCGCTTTGCATGCCCCCGAGGCACTTTGTTATTACGGAAGGGGCTGAAGACACTGTGCTGCCCCTTCTGTAATTCTGAAAGCTCTAGTGCACATGCAGCCCCAGAGCTTCTAAAAGAGGGCATTCCCTTATTTGCATTGGGGCGGGCCCCATCCAAATGATGGAATCCCTCTGCCTCTTTGCCTGCGCTGTATTATAGACGTGGGCGCAGAGGCAAAGAAGCTGTCATGTCAGTGCACCCCCTGATTGCAGCCCTCTGTAGGGGAAAACGGAGTCTTGTGGAACACTCAGACATATCCTTGCAGGCTGGTGCCATCACTCACTGCATCCGCCTGCAAGGGGATCTCTCATCCCTTTAAAAGTGCAGGCGTGTTGCCATCTGCCAATGAACGGCAAACCCGAAAGCAGCTGCTTTGTTTTTCAAATGAAGAGTTTGCAGCTGCCTGGGGGTCGGGGCATTCGTGCTAATACGGCGCATTTTCATTGTTTGCGCTAGGCGCACCTTTTAAAAGGTGCACCCAGCCCAAACAATGAAATTTTGCGGTTTGTATAATACTGCCCCCGGTGTGCAACTTTAAAATTGTAACCTACTCTAATTTTGCAGCATTGCAATTGAGACTGTGTTTCTTATGGAACTAATTTGAATTTGGCTGGCAGGGTAAATGTCCCATCCTTCATATAGTGCACTGTAGTCAATGGAACTTTATATGTGGCAGAAAGGACATCCGCCATATTGTGATGGAGTACCCAGTCTGCCAAACTCCCACTTAGGCCCTAACGGCGTCAGCCTATGATTTAGTGAAATTAAGATCACACATTATCAAGAAATGAGTTAGACTATGCAATAATAAAAATCTAACTGGACTTTATCGAAAACTGTGTCAATGTGAGGATTAATATGAGTTAACCTATACGTTGTTAAGGACTAATCAAGTCTGGAAATTAATACATTTGACTGTGGTTTTCATTGTGAAATATCTGAGCCAGGGCACAAATGATATGGTGTCTTGCAAGTATGAATCTAAGAGTCAGCCAAAGCATTATTGGATTTGATTCTGGATATTATTGATAATGATCCATTTTTAACATTGCCGAAAGCAAGACTGGACATTATCAATTTAGCCATTAATACACACAGGAGTAGTTACTTTCAAGAACGGAGCTGGTATGGGTATTAATGAGTTTGGATATCTGGAACTATGCCAGTATGGGGATTGAATAATGATGCTTATGTGCATTTTCAAAACGTGAATCAGTTTGGGCATTAACTAAATAGAAATATGGATACTACCAATAGTTGAGTCATTCTTGGTATTAATTGAGGCGACTGTAGGCATAATCGACATGTGAATTAGTCTGGGCAATGATAAAAGTGATCTTAAGCAGTAACAAAAACTGAACCAGTTTGGGCCTTAATAAAAGTGAGAGCGTGTGTCAGTCTGGACAGTCAGTTATTTCATGTCCTGTGATACCCCTTGAGACAATTAGAGGTTCCTTCTCATACTCTGTGAGGGATCAGCAGTGGCTAAGATCCAGAAGTGATATAGAGCATGCATACCTGATAGTTATATAATTGTTTATGTACGCCATGCATGGCATAATACATCATAATTACCAGTACAGACGGTTTAGGGCATAAGGCCTTTCTGTAGGCTATTGCATATGCCCAAAGCTGTGCGGCTCTCCTTCAGTAGGTCCAAACTTCACTGGGCATGCCAGAAGGCTCTGTATAGTCATCATATCAACATGGTCCAGAGGTCTGAGTGGTGGTATGTGGTCAGTCTCTGACCCAGAGCCACTGCACTTGACCAAAGTCTGGCTGCACAGGGTCTATTTTGTGCATCCGTGGCTTGCAGCACCCAGTACTGGTGCAGGAACTAACCCAGAACACACTCTAAAGGCCTACATGCCTAAAGGAAATGTGCAGCTATCTCATTTTCACAGGGATTGGCACAGGGCCAGGCCAAAGTTCAGGACATTTACCCAACCTGCACTTTGCATGTCCAATGCCTGCGCACAATATATTTGATAAACATGGAATTGGAGGAATCAGGTCATAAAAATATCACCAACAAATCAATTTCAAAGGTAAGTTATGGTAATTTTAACTCATAAGACAAGATATGTTAAGAATAATCATAATATACACAAATCAAAATGGCGAATTTTGACATGTCAAAGTTGCAGTTTAAACATGCACAGCCAGGCTACTCGTGGAAGACCTGCAGTCATGTTTGCATTGTCACTGCAGTGGGTGGCATAATAAGTGCTGCAGCCCACTGGTGCCATATAACGTACCAGTCCTGAGTACACTTTGGGTACCATGTACTAGGGATTTGTAGGTAAGTTATATATGCCAATTAGGGGTATACCAATTTCACCATGTTGAAAGGAGGTGCACAAGCACTTTAACTCTGGTTAGCACGGTTAAAGTACACAAAGTATTATATTTAGCAAAAATACAGTTCAACAAACAGCCAAAAATCTGTGGTGTCCCATCAAAAAGAGCACATTTCCAACAGCATCATTGTGGACAATCTAAGTACACTCCACTAAATACTGTACATTACAGTTTGGACTATCTGAGATACTGGACCCCTTTATCATGCAATTCTGAGAGCTTCTCTGAGCTTAATAGTAGTTATTTGCTGAATGCCTCCATATATTAAAACTTCATTTGACCACACTCTCAAGAAACCTGACAGTCAGCAGTTACGTTCTCTCAGCAGTACCAGAAGCAGGATAAAAATGATCAGTAGTCGAGGAGAGGTGGTTGCTGTGATTGCATAGCACACAATGTGAAGAAACTGAAGTAAGATGTTCCCCTGCTCTCTGGAGTGTCATTCCTGTGACCAACCTATAGTACACCAAGAAGTCTCACTACCACCAGGTGTCAATCAGCAGCCAAGTATCCATGAACCTGATGTCCTGAAACTGCTTAACCCACTGCCACTAGTCTACCATTCAACATGACAGCCACTCTTCCCAATAAAAGTCTAAAAGAAGAGCTCCAGATTCTGAGGTCATTTGAGCTGCCCAGAACAACACATGAGCTTCACAAAACCTTGTGTGTGGTGTCTCCTGATTAACCACCTGACTTCAGTTCTGCCCTGAGCCTCAATATGCAAATATCAGTGGATTAAAAGTGGTACTTCACCGTATGATGCAGGCTTAGGTCTGACACTTTGCACTCTCTCCCATCACTTTACCCCTCTGCAGTATGTATACTCAAGCTGGGTGGTACCAGTGTCCTATACTGTCCCTGATTGGTTACAGGCAGTGTGTCCAGATTCATATAACTCTGGACCAACTTTCCAGTTGTCATGGTACTGCAGCACCCTCTAGCCCTGCAGCAGGATAGTCACTGAATGTGAGGTAGACCACACACCTCAGTGTTTGAATCTTCCCCTGACCATCCTGAGGGCGGAGGCCTAGCACCTCGCCCCAGGATGTGCATTGCTGCAGGCCCACGAAAGCGGATGGCTCTCTACCCGGGGGGTCCAGCAACATGTCTGCTGGGTGGCACTGGGTACTGTAGGGGTACAGGGCTCATGCCCTTTTACCCACACCACTGGAATAGGGCACCCAGCTAGAGGGGTGTCTGAGGTATGCCAGGGCAGTGTGTTGCGGGCATGGCACACAGGGATGTGTGCCATGTCGACTCTTTGGTTTGTTCTGCACCAAGACACTCAGCCTGTCAGGGTACAGGACCTCTAAGGGTGGCACAAAAAAGTGCTGCAGCCCTTAGGGGTCTTCTCTGGTCACAGTGCCTGTGTACCTAGGGTACCATTTACCAGGGGCTGACATGTGGCCAGAGATGCCAATTGGGCTTTGGATTTAATACAGTTTTAGGGAAGGAACACAGACCCTGGGCACCTGATTGGCAGGAGCCCAGGGCACACTCAGTCAAAGTACATCAGCAATTCAACAAACAGTGGGGGCATACCATGCAAGAAAGATTGCACTTTCTCACATGTCTTTATCACTTGATATTAGACCCAGGTTGTAACCTGGGAGTGTTCCTGTTTGAGCCACTCTACATTTTTAGGGAGTAGGTTGTAGTATGGCAAGGCTTCCTTGGGATCTTATGCAAGCAAGTAAAATGGGGACCCGTAAACCTTGTTTTGGGTAGTAATAACATCATAAGTTGGTACAGAGGGTCCCTTACAGACCCTAGAGCCAGTGCACTAACTATACATATGCTAGTTACATCCTGGGAGTAGGCTTACCACATGTATGCTTCCATCCACAATTTCCTTGGTTCTAGGTTGCCATAGTACACTGGTCTGATGTAGTTCAATTGAAACAAATACTTTGAACAATGACATCAGGAAAAAAAAAAATTTCAAGGTACTGCCTTCCACTTTCAATTTTCTATCTTTGTGGTGTTCAATCATAAACCTGCTGTGTGGGAGAGCAGCTGAATTAGTTAATACATAATCCCTGGTTGAAGGTAGGAGTTGACCCTAATGCCTGACCATTAACTGATAATCTGCTTCAAAGAATGCATGTTTGCCTATATATTTGTTTGGTATTTCTGCAGCACATCCATATCTAGCTAGGAAAGGAATTCTATACGCAACACAGGGCGATGCAAGCAAGTGTAAAAACGTAGGGTGGTCTACCCATTGGTAGGCCGGGGGTTAAATCCTGCTGTTTTTATAAAGTTGTGTTTATCATTTTGCAGCTCAATACAATTGCATTAACTGTCTTCAAAAAACACCTCGCAGAGTCACAGTTACATAGTTCAGGTGGTGGAGTACAGACGCAATCCATCAAATGCTAGGTGACTTCAAATCCTTTTCTTTATAGTAATCAGCAGCAGAAACACAATCAATTTCTAGAATATCACTTGTCTGCTACATCTCCAAAATGATTCTTTTACAATTAGGTCTCAGGCTGGAAAGCATGTCCCCCATCAGTCACACTCTCCCCCATACTAGTCCCAATGATCTGAAGAGGTCGAGTAATAGCTCCTGACTTATATCTAGGATCACTGACACAATATCGAGATAACAATATTATTTGACACTAATATTGTGTCAAAAATACTGTTTACCAAAATATCAGCAGGTCCCTATACTTGTAATGTAATGTAAGGTGGATTTGTAGAGCGCTGCTTGTCACCCGTGAGAGTATCATGGTGCTATAATTACAATGGCAAGTAGAAAAAGATCAGAAATCAAATATCGTCCAAAAGCATACAAATATATCCTGTTTTAATTGCTATTAGTTTAAAGAAGTAAATCTTAAATATTTTAATGTATAACTTCAATGTTAATTTATTACATGTACAGCTATAAAAAGCATATATACATTTATCTATAATACATAAACTGTTGGTAGCAGGAAAAATGCTTCACTCTCAGTGCACTAGTAACCAACCAGCATTGGTAAGTACAATACAGAAAAAGAATACTGAGAAAACAATAACTGTAGAATAGCAGAATCTCCTATGATCTCTTATGATGCCTTCTTTTATTCTTATACATAGTACATTCTTTAACAGTCAACTCATGATTCGCGCACATTTCGCTCTTTCTGGGCTTATGCAAGCATCAATTCCTTTAATGAATACTTTCCCTATGAATATTGGTATCCTAGATTATTTTCCAATAATTGCTTTTCTTAATGTGGAATTTAATATTAGTACAGTTGATTTGTTATATGTTTTCAAATTGGAACTTCCTATCCTAAATCTTAATAGAGCTTCTCAGCTATAGTATCTAGAACTACCTCTAATTACTCCTTCAACAAATGTGCTTCCTAGTCTGAGGTCCCTTTCAGGTGAGTCAGCTGACATGGTGACATAGACGAGGGAGGGCAGTCTACAGAGAAGCGATTCCCGTATCATGTGGAAGCTATGACGTACAAGGAGGCAACCTGATCTTAAAGGACAAGTGACACTGACTCTGATCGAGTGGCGGTGATAATTGAATAGAACTGTTATAAACATTTAAATCTTAATTAGGGTACATTAGGACAGGGAAACTATGCAGAATGCTACATCTCCTTTATTCTTAACAAAGTATACCTCAAATTAAATGGAAGAAATGTCGGAATGATTTTGAGAGATGTTCCAGGGTATTTGGCACTAGTCTAGGATCAGAAAGAAAGACAGCGCTGTCATTGCACTGTCTTGGCCCAGAAGGACAGGAAGTGTTTGGCCACCTACCTGCGATTACAGATGAAGATGCTGAAGATCTAAATGAATATGAGACCTGTATAAGAAAGCTTGATAAGCATTATCTCCCTAAAGTGAGAATCATATTAGAAAGCTATAATTTTGGCAAACGCAACCAAAAGGAGAGAGAGTCTGTTGAAAATTATGCAAAGATTTATTAAAATTAGCCTCATCATGTAAATTTGCACTGGTAGTGCATGAAAGAATATGTGATCAATTCTTGTTAGGTTGTAGTATTGAGAGAGTGCGAGAGGAACTTTGGAAGAAAGATGAACCAAAGATATGTGATGTGTTAGTAGTGGCTAAAACCATACAACACTCTCTCAAAAGTGTAGAGACTATGAAAAGAGAAAAAAACTAGTAGTGAAGAGGTTTCAGCAGTCAATAAACCTACAAAGAAACTAGAGAGGAGAAAATATACTCATGCAGCTTAGAAACTGCTCACTCTTTACACAAACATAAACTTTTAATGAGAAGATAACAGACATTTAAAATGAGCGTACACTTTACATGCTTCGTAGAGAATGACAATGAATATGAGAAAACATATAGTACATGAATCGTAAAACAGGGCGCGGTTAGTAGAAATAGTGTTAATATTATATGCTGTGTGTTTAACTTGTCTAATAGTTCATTTTCACATAAGTTGAAAGTTCCAAATCACATTAAACAGCCTAAAGTAGTTATGTATTTTAACTTATCAAAACCAAACATTCTCAAGTTAAGAAATTAATCAAAATCTATGTATGAAAGCTATAATTGTAACACATTATTAGGCTGTTCTTGAAACTATAATGATTCATATGCTAAATATAAATGTATAACTGTCTAAGAAACCCTCTTCATTAACTCTCTTTGTATTTCACTATTGGAATATGAAAAGGTGGTGGAAAACTGTCATACTAATAGCTGACAAGCCAAAATTTTCTTGACATGATCTTCATATAAGTAGAATCTCGAAAATCCGAAAACGATCAAATTCTTTAAATGTATGCGCATCCGTTACATGTATATGTTTCCAATGTAGTAATAAGATATACTTACCATTGAACAGTTTCATGAGATTATCTATGACATTGATTACCTTGACAGACATATTAATGAAGCCACACAAACTTATGATTAAAAGTATACCTGTATTTTAATTATGCTATAATGCCTCTGTTAACTTGACCTCATTGGTAGGCCGGCCAATTTCTCATGCTGTCTGTGAGAAAATATTTCATTTCAGCTCTCCCTCACATAGCATTCTTGTACTTTCCCATGAGATGGTAGACGAGTAGATACAAATTTTATCAGTATATTGACACTTCAATGAGAAATGGACTTTAGCGACTAGTTCACGGGAAACTCCAGCATTTAATGGCCTTTTGTGAATTAACCTGTGTATCTGTGATGGACAATCGTTCCCATGTTTGGTGTGGGATAAGTGGTCTCTTTTGCCCCTTGTGAGCGGGTATTACCTCATGGATGTAGGACAATGATGATGTGACACAGTAGGAGTCACTTCCAGACTAATAAACTATAATAACAATTTTCCAAAAGGCAGGAAAAGAGTTTTTGAAATTGTTCCTGGCTTTCAGCACACCCTGTCTTTTTCCCTTGCGTGGCTGTTCTGAGAGAACTTTGCAGACTTCCTCCTGCCTGTGTAAACGGCCAGAGCCCCTTTCTTAGCAGACTTCTTTGGACTCCTTGGTCAAATCATAATTCTGCAATGCCCTGCTGAGTTTTTGCCTTGAGCCTCTTTTTTCCAGATCTTTCTATGAGTTATCCTTTCCTATGAACTTTGGAAACTTTTACTCCGTAGACTCTGTTTAATGTGTAGTATTAGACTACACCTGTAAATTACCTATTTGAGACTCATGACCGAGCTTACTAAATGATGATAGCTGCTTTGTCCCACTATTATTACTTTTTATACAAATCTTACTGAAACTCTTTAATGTCAGTCTTTTTAAATGTCATAAATGTCCTTTCCACAGGGACTGTACAAGGGTTACTTATATTCCTACTGTATAGCAGAGATAGTGATAAATTATTCACAGAACATCAGGTATTGTTGCTATTATTCTGAATTGCAGTAGCAGAGTTGTTACTAACGTCTAAACTTCTCCGTAAGGCTAGGACTTCCTGTTGCCATCCTATACCTTTGCAGCATGGTCTTAAGGGTTATATATCTGAATTTAATCACTAATCTGTAATTTGATTACCAATTCCTGGTCCTCATTGGGTGGTCAAAATGCTGGACACCCTATTTTCCTTTACCCCCAAAGCGATGAGCCAGATCCATAGGAGGACCAATTATAGGAGAGCCCAAGATACTGTGTAAGGGGTACATACTAAAACAATTCTGTTGTTGGGTTTGGTAAACACTGGATCAATACCAAGGATGAGAAGAAGAAAAAAATTGTATCTGGGCACCTGATTAGTCCCACCTCAATGTCTTAAAGATGAGTTGATCTCCTTAGGTTATGTCCACAACCAAAGAGAGTCTTCGAGTAGCGCACTTGCGGCTGTGAATGGGCAAACAGGTGGAAAGAAAAGGAAAGAGGGTGTATGCAGTGTGCTCTCAGTCAAAGGTGGTAAAGGCCATAGTGCAACCTATGATTATCAGAGAACGTCCCAGTTCTCCTTGGCAGGAAATGGCATTGGGCATATTAGGTCTTACACATGGTGACAGATGCGAAACATATGTGTTTGTAGCTTTGGACAAGTATTCCAAATGGCCTGAAATATGCCTCACACAGGTAATTGAGACCAAGCATGTGATAATATGTTTGAGATATATTTTTGGGAAGGGAAGGTTTACCGCAGGTATTATTAACTGACAATAGTGTACAGCTTGTGTCTTGTGAAATGGAGAGGTTTTTGTGTGCTTGTGGAATAAAGCCTAACTAGTGTGCCTTATACCATCCTAAAAACAACAGAATGGTAGGGTGTTTCAACAGAGTTCTGAAGGAGACCATAGACATGACCAAGGACAATGGCTTAATTTGGAAGGATGACTCACCAGTCTACCACAAGTAAAACTCCCTTTGAACTATTTAAGAAGAGCCAGATCACGCCAGATTTCGGAAATGGCTCAAAACCTGTCTCTTTAACCCTTAGTATTCCGAACCCTCAAACCTCTCTGAATCTGCTGAATCTAAGGATCTTGTCTGCTCCTAGCGCTCTGAGACCTTCGGGTGAATTACGCGCTTTACAAGAGAAATTAAATGTAAATGTTTAATGGTAAATGTCCTAACGCTCTAGTTAGTTCCCAGTTGGGTCAACAATTTGCTTGGAAAATCTGATGGAAAAACTGGGGGTGATGATTGGATGTTAAGAAAGGAAGATAAATTAAAAGCTTGTAAAGAAAACTTTGACAGGGGGAAATCTGTCAAGAAAATGAAAGTGAAGATTGGTGACTAGGTTATCAATAAGAGAACATGTGGCAAATAAAGAGTGTGAGATTTTCTTAGCCAAAGGAGTTTCTGTACTATTCACCAATGCTCTACAGACCGATGATTTCCACATTTAGAATGTAGACAGTAAACGAAGGATCTCATACAGAGAGGGAAACGCCTGACTACCAACAAGTTTATGTGAAAGAACTACTTAAATAACTGCATTATTATATTGGTGGGGATTCCATTTATTTAAGGTACTTTTGCATATTTTTGTAAATTGCATGATAATATTGTTGAGAGCTACATTTATTTAATGTTCTTATGTATATTTTGTTAGCTTGTTTAATTTACACTTATTTATTGTAAAAGGGGAGGTGTGCAATATGTTATGGCTTATGCCTGTCTTGTATTAAGGATAAGCCTGATTTTATAATGTGTAGAATGTGATGAGGTCATAGAAGAGCCTTCAGAGAGGGTGGTGACAGTTGGACTGGAGTGAGCAACAAGAGGTTGGATGGATGAGGTCTTCTGACTTAAGAATAAAGCTTCTTCTACTAGCATAATATTATTTGGAGTGATTCCTTGTTGAGAAGGCACTTTGTTACAGGTAATATCCTTAGTAGCCATTGCTTGTTAGAAATTTTTGGCATGTTTCTAGATATGTGGTGCAATACAGATATACAATTTTCCCAGTAACCTGCTACTGCCCTTCAAGGCCAGGTCCTGTGTACCGTTATCTTTAGCTTCACCACATCTCGGCAAGGTGGGTGATCTTCCTGGGTAGAGGAATCAGTCCCATCTGGATGATTAGTGTTAACAATTTTAAACTCAGCATTGCTGGAACAAGCTCCTGACCTGGGGACCTGCCACTTCCCCGTCTTTATCTGTAAGGGGTTTTGAGGAATCTTTCTCCCATTTCTGCCTTATAAGTGTTTTTCCCTATTGCTCTGTCTGCTGTCAGTGATCTATACAGTTTCAACACAACCCATCCTTGTCCATAATCTATGATTGTTGTTCTGGTGTTATTTGTCTCTTGGGAGCACTTGGGAATTCCCTCCAGAAATTCATTGCTGTCTGGTCCAACCTGGCATATAGTTTGAATTTCCCTATTCTGACCCTCAAACTCTTTTGTGCCTCTTCGAATGTGATTAAGACATCTCCTGTAGTCAACTAAGGCCTAGCATGACATTTAGCCACCAATAGATTTTTATTGATACCTTTGAATGCTTATCGTGTCCATATGTCCATACTCATTGTGTAATGGGGCCCTGTCAATATTCTCTTCACTATTCTTTCAAATAAATCCTCACCTGGTGAATTATGTAGTGATAGTTCACTGGTAGGGGGATGCCATCATTCATAACTCCCATTCCAGAATATTTTTGTGGTCCAATTTAATAGCTGTTTCTTCCAAATGGCACCCTCCACAAGCCCCCTTAACAGGAACAGCTGGTCCATTGGGGCTGAGGGATCACGCCTCTCCACTTTTCGCCCCTCATGAAAAGTGTCTGTCAGGATGCACAAAGGTCAGACACAATTCACTTTCAGTTCAAGCTGCCAGGAGCCAGACATGTACATTTAGCACATGTGCCTGGCTGCCTGAGCTGAACTTTGCTGGGCTGAGGAAGTCACAGCTCCTGTGGGCGTGACATCCCCTGCTTAGCAAAGGTCCCTGAGGCCCTTCGCTCAGTTACGAGGGAAAGCGTCACTGATTGCCTCGCACCTGGGTGCTTCAGTTTTAAACCCTGAAGTGCCCAGAGTCCACTGTCAATCAGTGACCCTTCATCATAGGGTGGGGTCAGCAGTCTCACTGACCCCACCCCGCTATGTGATGACGTTGGGACTGCTGCCTTCCTTAAGGTCAGCCAATGAGGGAAGGCAGCAGTCCCAAGCCTTCTGGAACCTCCGAGGCAGAGCTGGGTGCATTTAAGTGTTTGTTTTAGTTTTAAACTCTTTGGTGCATGCTTGTGTGTATGTATGAATGTTTGGTGAATAGTGTTGTGAATGGATGTGTTCGTGTGCATGCGTGCATGTATGTATGAATGTTTGGTGAATAGTGTAGTGAATGGATGTGTTTGTATGCGTGCGTGCGAGTGTGTATGTATGAATGTTTGGTAGAGTGTTGTGAATGCATGTGTTTGTGTGCGTGCTTGGGTGTGTGTGAATACATTGCTTTAAGTGTTGTGTGTCTGTGTGCGTGAGAGTGTGTCCAAACTGCCCTCCTCCCTCCAAAACGTGCAGGCCGCCACTGCACCTTAGGTATTATAACCAGCGGTAGAAGTGGGCGGGGACGGAAGGGCATGGCGTGCCCCTACTTCTAAAAATAATTTTAGCCCGTTCCCCTACTTCTTTCTTTGAAAAAAGCATCCCGGGATGGCAAGAATAGTCCTACTTAAAACGATAACTTTTTTTTCAGCTTCCAGGGGCTGCTCGCACTTCTCTGTTGAACTCCAGAGGCTGCAGCAGCCCCTCCCTGAGGTCGCAAAGACTGCTGGCAGGCCCATTGTTATTCCGATTGAGGATGATTATCCCCTTTGGAATGACAATACGCCCGCCTGCTGCCTGCCTTTAGCATATGCCAGTGAGATCTGCATGGGGTGTCTCTGGTATCTGGGTGCAGGCCATGGCTCGTTGTGCAACAAATATACGAGATGGGTCCGCAAATGTGTAGTCAATACTTTAAAACAATCCCGCTGGGGCGGGAGAGGTGCGCTGTGGGCAGTGTAATCTGCTGTTTGGAAAACACAACCCTGACGTCGACGACACGGAGGAGGCGTGGAAAAGCATTACATTCGACCAAGCTATTTATATAGACAGTATACTTGTAAAAACACTTGTGGCTGTCAAAGGCCTGACCGGGGGTGCTTGCTTCTTCTAATGCGTTTTATGGAATATTTGTTTTGCTGAGTGCTCTAAGCTGTGTTTTTATAAGTGTGTTTTGCTGCTTGGTACGTGATGTATTAACCCGTTCCATGCTCATAACGAACCCCAGACGTCATGCACTAGGGTGCTCGTGTGCTGATGACGGCTGGGGTTCGTCACAGCCCGCCCCTGTTCGTGCTGTTTACAGCACAGCAGGGGAATCGCGGCCGCATCGAAGGGGTTAAAGGGGAAATCCATTGAATATTACATTAGTCTCAACACCCAGCAGACGTAATTGAACAAGGGAACATCATGGGATGCCTATTGTTGGGGATTGTTCAAAATACGGGTCTTGATAAAGAGAACTGGGTTTTCCTTTAAACTGCCAGACCCCTTTAACTGAGGACAACATGATCTTAAGCCCTCCTCTGCGATCCTGTGGCCTTTAAGCTGTGAGGCGCTGCTCAGGGGAGAAGCCAGAAAATCAAAACGCCCCGAACTTTGAACTACACTTATAATGGCAAGCAGCACGTGACGAGAGTGTGCTTTGCACTCCCTAAAAGAGCGGCCTTCACTGCCCCATCCAACCAAGGGAGTAGTCAGAAAATTAGAATGCCCCCCATTTTGCAGTAAACCTCTGATACATACCAAGCAAAATAAGTAAATGTGCCCATCCTCCACTCGAAGAGCTCCCTGGTCTCTTTAATCCAAGCATCTATCCATTCATCAATTCACCCACTATCTCACCTTTACATTCTGTCATCCATTAATTCATTTATTCATCATTCAATCTATTCTTATCCCAAACGTTCACCAACTCTGCAACCCATCCATTCACTCTGCCATCCGTCCAGCGTACATTCTTCCACTGCCATCTTTTTACCCACTCATCTATCAATCCTTTCACTTTGCCTTCCTTTCACCTTCACATCCACCTATCCATTTACTCATCCTCTTACCCACACATACATCTATCCTCTCATCCATCCTTTCACCCCTCCTTCCATTCAATATGTTATGTTATGTTAAGATAGTTTGTAAAGCGCACAGCTGCCCCAGCAACGGGTCGTCCCGGCGCTGAGCAACAATAATAAAAAATACTGCGGTGACGGGGGCAGGAGCGGTGACGCGGGCAGGAGAAGGGAGGGGGCAGGGGAATTGATGAAGCAGGAGTGTTGATCGAGCATGAGCAGGAGTACTGACTCGACAGGAGCTGTGAAAGGGCAGGAACAGACGTTTCTCAGGGCGACTTGAAGGGTAGGGGGCCAGTTTAGTTTGGGGGGGGACCGGTTTTGTAGAAGTGCAGGAGTTTTAAAAACACTGCGAAGTTCTTTGTATATTCAGCAGGTTTCGGTCAACAATACAAGTGCCAAGATAACTTTGGTGATCAATGTACCTGCTGGAGAGAGATGGGAGCATGTTTTGTCTAGTGGCTGTTTTACTCATCTAAGGTAGTGCAGAGGGGTAAGATGCCGGCTGCAAAGAACATGCACCATGCATATCAAAGAGCAATATGTTATGTGCATAGTTCAGTGGGTACTGCTTTGTGTTCACTTCCCGAATGAAAGGACACTTGAATACATATGGCCTGGCAGTTCCGACTGGACTGTTCCCATTGGGCGCAGAATCTAGACTGATTTGCATATGGCTGGGTCCAAACTGGAATGGAATAGTGAGCAAAAAACGATGGATTTAAGCCCAGATCTCTAAACTGGGATGAATGTATGACATTGTTCTGCATTCTGTCCATCAATTGTTCTTTTTTGATTTTGTCACCTGAGTGGGACAGGAATGCTCAGACATGAGTTCAGTGCTCTCCATGCCACTGGAATCAAGCTATCCTGGCTGATGAGGGCTGAAAGCCAGAAACCGGTCCTAGGATGCTTGTTTCCAGTCCAGGGAGGACCTGGCCTGGCAGTTCGGGCTGGACTGTTCCCATTGGGTGCAGGATCAAGACTGATTTGCATATGGCTGGGTCCAAACTGGAATGGCATGGTGAGCAAAGAAACAATGGATTTAGGCCCAGATCTCTGTACTGGGGTGAATGTATGATATTGTTCTGCATTCAGTTGTTCTTTTTGCTATATTATGATTGAGCAGCTAGCTGGCGACATGAATATGAAGGAGCCTCTGTGGGTTTCCGCGAGTCTAGATTCTCCTGAAGAGTTCCTTTTTCTTCTGAGCCCTGCTTAACACATGTGTACAGGAGGAGCCCTGTATTCATGACCTCAATGTTTGAGACAATAAATAATCATGGATTTCTGAACAATGAGTAAAAGCATTAAGGTAACATGTTGTTCCTGCTTATATTTCACACGCTTTACATAAATCTGTATTCCCTATGAGTGTTTGCTTTTTCCTGAATTAAACCTCAAACATGTTTATCCATTGTTTTAATTAAATAACGTTATAAGCTGTAACTGGTAAGTGAAATGCTAAACGTACAAAAAATTGGTATGTTTTGCTATTTCTAGCCACACCCCTGACTCCGCCCACTGATTCAATCTTCGGTTATTCCCGCCCCCAGATTCTCCACCCACAGTTCCCCTACTTTTTTTTCCCCACTTCGACCACTGATTATAACTATGCTATTACGTAGTAGAGTTACAGATGCAGGAACCCCAAGCTGCTTGCCCCCCCCCCATTTCAATTTATTTCAAAGTTTCCAAACAAACCCAGATACTCTTTCCAGCCCAAACCATGAAGATCATTAATTTGACCACCTATTTAAATGCGTCTTGGTTTACGGTGTACATCAGATTCTGCATTGCACATAAGCATTAATGTAGGAATCACATTTTAAGTTGTTAACTTTCTGAAAGATCTGGACCTTATTCAGTATATAATTGAACCATCATCTATTACTGAGATAAGTAGAAAAGCTCTGAAGCACCAATGTCTCGCCCACCTAAGAGAATTGCGTTTGTCTGGGGAAATAGTTAAGCAATCAAATGCTCATATTTTGATAGTACAAGCGTCCCCAGGTATACAGCCTTACCTGACATTCCACTTATCGAACCACGAAAAATACCTATTAACCAGGTTTCGTTTTAACCTGTTTTTTCGACTGGTTACTTTTCCTACAGTGTCAAATTGGTCAAACGAACTAGTAAAATGTCCATGTGACCAGGTCTCCCCTCAATCGACTATTCACGTATTGTTGTTCTGTCGTTTTTATGTCGAAATGCGTAAGCGTTAGATTATACCATTGTTGCGCCAGATGGGGTTGAGGACCTGTCGCCCGGCATTTCTAGCTTTGCAACAGATAGAAACACAATATGTGGCAAAGAATGTAGCAATGTTCTTGAAATCATGTTTATTAACTCGTAAAACCATAGAAATGATGCCTAGTTGAATCTTTGATTACCTGTATTAACCCTGTATTTGACTTAAAGAGTAATTCCTTTTTATATCTTTTTTACACTTGTAATTTAAAAATGTGATTTAATGATGATGTATGTAAAATTATGATGTACTTTTTATGATTATCAAAACGATTAATCGAATAAAAGATTTTGAAATGAAGTACTGCAATCCAAAACATATTCAAGAAACACTGGGTATTCCAACGTGTTGCGGAGATGTTTAGACACTCTGCAATTTCCCCATGTTGTATGAGAGCTGTTTATCTGCTGTATGACCCAGCTGTATGACTAGGTACACAAAGTGATCTTGCTTGCATTGTATGCCAATGTCTGATTATGTTGGGTGTTCTGCTAAGTGAACAGCCAGTTTACTCTTGGTTGATGTGTAAGCAAGAGAGTATCCAAAGTTATTCCAACTGTTCTAAAGGATCGGTACTGTGTCTTGCAGTTGTCAAAGATAAGCGAGGACATAGTCTTTCTGCATCTATACTGAATGGGTTGTGCGTCCAATGCCTCAGTGTCTGTATCACAAATATCAGAGCAGAGAGTAGGCAGCCATGCTTTGTGCCTGTTTGAATATCCCAGCTTTCAGAAACCAGCTGGGTCCATTTCACCCTAACAGTTGTGCAGTGTATATTAGCCAGCTCAAGCTTAAAATGTTATGACCAAACGCCATGCCATCAAGCAGTGAACCAAAAGCTATCTGGCCAAATTTAAAGCTGCCTGAAATCTATGTTGTATTTTGTGTGATACAGGATGCAATATGACCTACTAAAGTGTTATATTTCCAATAGAATAGCAGAGGTGCTCCTTACATTCGGGTGATGAGTCTTCCCTTCCAGTTGTCCATTAATCCTACCTGCTCACAAACTTCCATAATGCAGCAGCCATCCTGGGGTTAGTATGCAGCTGGGATGGATGCCAGTTCAAGTGTCTAGCCCAGAAAATTGGAATATTCATAAAGGAATTCCCCAACACCAGAATATCCAAAATAATATTTTGTCTACATATGGTGCTTATATTTTATAGCACTAATCTCCCTGCCTTCCAGCATTATTTTAAGCACAATAAATCTCCCCTCTACATCGGTCATGGTAAAACAAAGCTGGAAATGGATTCCAGCTGCTGTTCACACTGAGGCCCCGCTGTCAGAATAGGTGGTTGATTAATGCTGAGCCTTCCATTTTTAGGCGAGAACCCTTTTGTTCAGGGTTTGAAAACGGACCCTGGAATCACACACGCTCGTGCATGTGCTTTTTCCTTTTGGGTTATTGTGTATTACCGTGTTCTGCTGAGCTACTTACACCCTCCTCCCCCCCTCGTAACCAGCGGGTTCTTACAAAAAAAGCCTCTTGTCATGTTATGATCTCCCGCCATCAGACTTCACTGGTAGCCCAAGTGAGGCAGATCACGCAAGTCTGCACTTGGTGCCAGGATGTACATAATAATTGGTAGTAGTATTTTGGGTGTATTGTTGCCTGGTGCACCTACACTCTTTGGGGATGGTGCGACCTCAGTTCTGATTGTTTGGCTTTGTGTAGATCTTTACCCGGTTGTTCTCTGCTTAATCGGGGGTGTCTCTTCATGAGGATCTGAGCAGTGGACCAAAATGGCACTTGTTAATCTTCTTGAAGGGCCTAATCTGCAGAGCCTGGTTACCACACACGGCTGCCTTCCATTTCATGTGGGTCTTGTTCTGTGTACCTGGCCACGTGCTGATGTCAAGGAGTTGCCTAACGTAGTGTTCTATCCATCTATGTTGTTGACAATTTCAAAGTGCCATTGCCACAATGGGTTAGTGTTAGGTTTGTTCCGTCTTATTTACGATTACAAAGGCACTGCAGTCACCATGTCCTTTTATAGTCAAGGGGAGACCGGGGAGGGCTGGGGACTCAAGGTTCCACTTCCTCCTCGGGTTTCGGTGAACGCCCCTGAATGTTGTGAGCTGGTCACTTGGTTCGTGTGGTAGGGTTGGGCCAGTGCCAGTGTTTGCCTTCATTATGAGTGTGTGTTGTCGTTCGCGTTCAGATAAAGTCTGTTGACTTTCCGTCAGCCCTGGCCCTAGAATACAGCACCGTGACCGGGGTCAGGTTTTCACCACTCCCCTCCTGCCCCGGCCGAAACTACCAGGGTCGTGGGAGAGCGATGCAACAATTCCTCCATGCGGGTCAAACGTTCATTGGCTAGGAGGAGAAATAACTCATTGGGGGAGAGGATGTCACTTTACGGGCAGAGATGCCAGTTTTGGAACTGGGGAACTACAGTAGTCTCTGCTTCACATCACGTGATTGTAGGCAAGTCACATAATCTCCCCGTTCCTAAAAAAAGAAAACTAAATGTGACCCTGCATAATGGAGCTGGCGTTTGTGTAAAGCGCTCTCAATTCCTTCAGCTTGAGCTCGTGTTGCACATAACTCCCAAAATTAACAAACATTTGCAATGTAAGAGGTCTCGCATTATTAAAGTTTGAGCTATTGGTGTTGCATTATTTAGCAATGCCAATAGATCAAACTTTAGTAATGTGAGACCTATTGCATTGCAAATGCTTGTTTGGTATAAGTATGCTTCCTGCAAGAATGTAATATTAATTGAAAAGTATAGAGCCTGGTAGACGTCGGGGTTGCTGTCAATGGCTGTGTACGGCAAACAAGAGTCTCCCTATGGAGAATGCCCACCCCCCTACCCTGCTGGCCTACCCTATCCAGTCAGACAAAACTACACCCAGAAGGAGTTGCTTCTACGAGATCGGGACTTGAACAATCTGTGACCCATGTCTCAGTGATAAAGACCAAATTTGGCTTCCTTAGCGAGACAAAGTCTCTGAAAGCCACTTTATTCTTAATCAGGGATCTTGCTATGATAAGAAAAAGCTACCCTACAAGATTCAGATTAAAACTAAAAACTTACCTCTTTCCAAGGCAATAATTATTTCTCGTAGCCTAGGACCCAGACATGCCCCGGTCCTCGGCCTCTTCAGGGAGCTATAGCATTTCTAAGCGCGGGTACACACTGTCTTTAGTGTAACCAGGCTCTCTAAAAGTGGTTTTATTATTATTATTATTACCCTGTCCACTCTTTAGAGGGGGACATGGTTATCCCATTATTGATGGTGGTGCTCCCAACATCTGCCTGTGTCACATGGACACTGCAGGAGGAGCATACATAGCCCTGTTTCCTAACTAGGGTTTCGGGGTCCATAGTAGGGAAGTGCAGAACCCTTACAGTCCGAAGGTCTAGGGGTTCCCTTCTAGTGTATCTAGTCCATCTCAGCTGATCTGCCGGAAAAGAAGCAGCATCCCTGGCGCAAGGCGCGGTCCTGGCGCGGACGGGTGCAGACGAGCTTGCCTTTGGAGTGCCTTCAGCCCGCCAGCATGACGAGCAAGCCATGCTTATGCTTTTTGATGCATTTTCTTTCACTGTCCTTCACCAATCTATGTCTATGACACTTCGTCTTGTGCGTGGTCAGTGACTAGCATTCCATAACGTTTGCTGACTATCCTAGCAGTGGTCCTAAGCTGTTCTGTCCAGACCTACCTGTTTTTATATCTGACTCACCCGTTCAGTTCCATTATCTGCCTTGCATCTTCCAGACCTTCCGCCGTAGGCGGTATACTCTCTTAATTTCATATAACCCTCCCATTCTCCCATGGTTCACTGTACTTCTTCTTAGGTTATGCTCTGTGCATTCAGGTAACGAGTCCTGGCTTTAAGCCAGACTGCTTATCCACCATAATAGCTCCAAGGTCACTTTTGGAATTTAACCAAGTCTAGTGATTTCTGGGTGCATGGCCTTGCCTTTAGGTCCTGCAATTAAGATACCGCACGGAAGAGACCCCTGGACAGGATCCATGTCATATATTTAAAATTTATTCTCATGACTCCACCGCAGCTCACTGTACTCACTTAATAAACCTACCAATAGTTCAGGGATCAGGGCTTCCTTTTGGCGAGACACAGTACTGAGTTTTTCAGCAATCATAGCAGCTGTATTTATTAAATTAAGTAATTTATTATATCATCTACAACATCTTGTATGAAGGTGTAGGCAGCACATGGCGGGTTATGGATTCAATGCGTCTTGAAAGTAAATTTCAGTGGGTTTTAAAAATTGAACCGGAAACATGAATTTCCTTCAACTGACTTTTTTTAGAGGATTATTAAAATCTTTTATGACAATTGTTATTTTATTTTGTGAGTAAAGAACCATACTTTCCATTTAACATGGATTTAAAGAGACTTCTATACATTTTAATAATCCACTTTGTACAGTTTTTGACCAACCACAGCAGGTAGTGGTCACGGTCCACCACAAGTGTGCAGCCACTGTACTCCAAGAACCCACTTGCACAGTCTTGGGCTGTGCTATCTGAGCACTTTTGAGATCCTGTAAGTTTTGTACATATTATTTAATTTGTGGATCTCAAATAAGGTCCATGGAGCAAACTTTCTCCCACATACAGACCAGATTCATGTGATGTACAATTAACATCTTGGCTTTGCAGATAATGAAACACAAATTGTTTTTAATTTTGTGTACTAGACTCATCCTACTTTGAACTTTCTGCATCCTCATGGGAGTCGGAGGATGTTCTACATAGCAGTTGCTAGGAGTATTCATTGATGCCTTGCATTTTCCTATGATAGTTAGTCAATCAGATTGTTTAGCTCCTCAGACTGCAAAATCACAGACGTGAGCAAATCCAGAATGTTTCACATTATTTTATCTTCAACATCTCTATGAGTACTGAACTGTGAATAATTAAAAAATTAACATACTAAAGGTGCAAAAGACTAACCCTTCAACACCCACCCATGTACTTTTTAGCACAGACGACTAGAAAACTACTGCACAGATTTACACCAAAATAGAAAAGCATGTTCTGAATAAAGGTCTTGTTTAAGCTTTTTGGTTTCACTTCTTTCAGCAGTTTCATCTTGAGTGGCGATTGTAACGCCTTATGCGACAAAGCATTCAAATCTTGCATTGAGAAAAGGTGGAACAATTACATTTATGAAAGTCTTGAGACCGCTTTAAGCCCTCCTTTATGCTGCCACTGTGCCATATATATTTCTTTTATTCAAGATGATTTCATATAAAATGTGAATTTATCCTGAAGAGAACACATTGTATATTGATTCAAACCACTCTGAGCAAGTTTTTTCTTTTCCTCTGCTGTACAGTTTGAGAAACATTTTCACTCTCAAGAAAGCAGAAATTCATTGTTGATAACCTCACCAGTATGTATGAATGTGGTGATTGTACAGCATGAAATGAGGTTGTATGTGATTTAAAACAATGTTGTCATGGAATAACATTACAAACAACCAATTTATCCGAACTATTTAATATACATTTTCAAAATGAAAGCCATTTACCATTTCATGGACACCAATCCACCAAGAATGCCTTTTTGTTTATTGCTTTTTGAATTTTCGTTGTAATGACAAGTGCTCTCTCTGGTGGTCTTTCTCCAAGGTTTGTATTGTCTTTTTGTCCCTATCGATCTATCTATCTATCTATCTATCTATCTATCTATCTATCTATCTATCTATCTATCTATCTATCTATCTATCTATCTATCTATCTATCTATCTATCTGTCTGTCTGTCTGTCTGTCTGTCTGTCTGTCTGTCTGTCTGTCTGTCTGTCTGTCTGTCTGTCTGTCTGTCTGTCTGTCTATCTTTCTATCTGTCTGTCTGTCTGTCTGTCTGTCTGTCTGTCTATCTATCTATCTCAAACAGAAAACAGAATATATATATATAAATATATATATATATACACACACACACACACACACACACACACACACACATATATATATTCCCATTCCAGCCCTATCCAACCTAATTCGGGGCTGGTACAGACAAGACAGACAATTGTGACAGTAACAATCGGTCTCTAAGACATTTGGAGAGAATTTAGGTCTCTATGCACAACTGTATTTCATTTTCAGGCGTGAACCTGAGACTTACATGGATTGTGCATGTATTAATGTGACAATTCGGACAATTGTATGAAATATGTCCATGCATTTGTTTTAATTTAATTTGAAAGCATTTTTCTTGTGTTTAAATTTTACACCTTTGAGCACAGTTATCCAAATTATCTGAGACCGTTTTTTCACACAGTCTGTCTTATGCCTCATTTGTAGTTCACATGAAAATGTAGTCTTGACTTAAAATGTAGTCCTACCTCAGTTTCCTCTAACACTTGGAGCACTGTTATGTGTATAAAATGGTGATTGTGTTTTTGTGTGGTTGGCTTTCGAAGAAGACCGTTTGGTCGAAACGCGTCGCCAATAAACGCAATTTTGAACACGGACCCTGGTGTGCGAGTCGTTTGTGTGGTTCCTGGGAGGAAGAAACTCTGTTTGGGAGCCCTTTCAATCATATATATATATATATATATATATATACATATGTGTGTGTGTGTGTATTTGGGGAGATGTTCTTTTTGTTCATTCTATCTTTCTCTCTCTCTCTCTCTCTCTCTCTCTCTCTCAGACCCAGTTGAATGCGGTTGCTGAAACACGTTGGTCGTGGTCAGTTACTGCAATTGTTGTAGACCACAGTAATCGTTATTTTACTGGATAAAACTAAATAAAAACGCGTTGTGTGTGTCAAAAGGCCGGGAGAGTCCTGGATCATCCTTTTTTTGTTTATGCCTCTGCACGGGGGGGTTGTATTGTATTGTATTGTATATTGGATTTATATGCGCTTATCACCCAGGGGTCTCTAAGCGCTTGCCTTGGGAACCCGTCCTGGCTTTTCCCTGTGAGATAGCCCCTACAGGGCATCCCCAAGGTGAAAGCCAGGCATCCCGCCACGGGGGGCCGTTGTGGAGGTTAAGCAAGCTTAATGCCCAGAGTTGCAGAGTGTGAACCCATGATTAGGTCAGGCACTGAAACGAGTATTATCGAGTCCATGGACATTTTGAGCTCAAGATCCTGCCGCGTTGGGAATTGAACCCTGGTCCCGGGTCTGACCTCTGCTTCAGGGTCTGCCTGCTCTAACCAGTGAGCCACACTTCTCCAGTAAATATAAGGTTACAGGAATGTTATAGTTAGGTTGGCCTTTTACCCATACAAAACCATAGAAATTCAGCAGTTATAGTTGCACTTATAGTTATACTTATGTTAAGAAACAATAACTCATTACCTAAAGATACTTAAAGGCATGAGTTATAGTTTCTTCAAATAAGTATGACTGCTATTTTTTTTATGGGTAAAACATCAACCTAACTATAACTCCCCTGTAATTCCTATGGGCCCGATTAGCAGAACTAACTTAAGACAAAATCCTAAGCGTACTACTTTTGGTATTCACAGAAGTTAGGATTTTGTCTAAAGTCTGTCTTAAGTCTGTCTTAAGACAAAATTAAGACAAAATCGGGTCCTATGTTTTTTTTAAAGTAAAGTAATATATAATTACCGCACATTGATTCAACACCTGCCACGCACTGTTTTCGTCTGTGCCTCAGCAGTGGTTGGCCACAGGGCCTGGTCTGCCAGCAGGCCCTGCAGTCAGGCCCCCTGCATGCACCCAAGCCCACACGGCATACAGCCAAAGGCTGTGTGCAGCAGGTTTTGGTGTGTGAGTACCTTTTTGTTCCATTGTTTGTTCAATCCATGAACAATTCAGGAGTTGACACAGGTGGTCATGCTGAGCATTGTGGTGTATCCACACATCTGGGATTGAGCTGGAAAAAAAATTGGGGACATTTTTGCCAATGATGAGTCCCTTAAAGACACCTCCATCTCTCTTATGGGGGTGCAAATACCTGTATCCTGACCACTTATTTCAGTTTGTCATTATTTTTTTCCTCCCCGGCCCAAAGCGAGAAAATAAATGGCAGCTGCAACTTTCCTCTTAGGTTTCACTCAGCCAATCAGGGTCTTCCTTTTTCACCTGGATCCGTGAATCTTTCTTGAGTGGCTCCATGAAGGATCGTGTCCCTAGATATTTACATTTCTTTTTTCTTTAATAACTTCAAAACTAATGAAGGGATTTCCAAAAAGTTACAAAATGGCTCTTTCTGGACCAAGATCCAGCATCCTGCCAAATGTGGTATAATTCTGTTCAACAGTTCGGGCTCATGTTCAAAATGGGGAAAATGCTTTTTGGGACCGCTCTTTTTTCTCAGCCCCTGCTTGTGAGAGCACCCTGAAACGTTCCACACAGCAGCTGAAATCAGTTGCAAATTTCATGAGGATTCGTCAAATGGTACCAAAGTTATTCGCAAAAAAATGCTTTTCCTTTGGAAATTAGGGGTAAGATGTGCGACACTTGCATTTTGCGAGTTGGACATTGAGTCAAATTGTGACTCGCAATTTGCGACTTGAAAAATGTAATGTACTACAGTGTCTGAGACACTGTGTTCAGATTCCCAATGGGGTCGCAAATAACATGCCTCATTAATATTTATGAGGCAAGCGTAATTTGTGACCCCATTTGGAATGGCTAGCACTCACAGGGATGGTGGCCTACTGAGGTCAGCAGACCAACATGTCTGTGACTGCTTTTTAAATAAAGCTGTTTTTTATTAAATGCAACCCATTTTCTTAAAGGAAAACGGGATGCATTTAAAAAAGAACAATTTAACTTTTCAGTTTAATTTTTAAGGGCAGACTGTGGTACCTTTAAAAATACTTTCGCACCCATTCACAAAGAGGAAAGGGTCCCCTGGGCACCCCTTCCCGTTTGCGAGTGGCTTGGCACCTTTTTGAAAAGGGTGGTAAACTGTGAGTGTTTTGGTACCGTAAATGAGGTTGCAAAACACTCATACATTGGTGTGAAACTCGCTATTAGGTAGGGACGCCCTTGGCACGTCCCATTCTAATAGCGAGTCGAAAGCCACATTTTGAGAGTCACTAATAGGTTACTGCCTTGCAAAATATGGTGTGTACATGGGGCTGACCAATTTTGCAGTCGCAACCTGGCCAAATTCCCATTTGTGACTGCAAAAAACAGTCGTAATTCTGCCCCTAGGTCCTAACTATAACTACTCCCTGGTCACCTCTAGTTGGGTATGTATAGGAATTTTAACTGGAAAAGTATTACTAAAAAATCATATATTTGTAATAATTGTAGTAAAATTTGGTATGTTTTGAACTTTTTAAAATGTTATTACCAAACTGTGACCTGATATAGAATAAATCTATTTTTCTAATTTTAGACATATATTCAGTTTCAGATTTACTGAACTTTCTAAAGACTAAGTGCAATCAAAATATTTGTCCGTGATTCTTGCTTTTATTCGATTTTAAGGTCTTTATTTATTTAATTGTACTCCCCTAAAATTGTCTTTTGTTAAAATAATGTTTCCATTATTTGGTTTCCGCAAATGTGGTTTCTCGGTTTTCACTTTTCTAATAATTCACATACTTCATGCACCTAGCCACAAGGCTTTGTAGAGCTGTACAGAATAAAAAAAGCATACAGTTAAAGAGTGATAGGAAAGTTAGCTGGTTATAGGTCAGTTAGAGCAATGTGAAGTTGTTGTAATGCCATGTCAGATGCAGTGCTGGATGTTTCTTTTGCATAACTGGGCATTTCTCTGAGGACTGATCTGACTCGGTTTCTAGTCTACCTTTCTCCCAGCCTTGACCTCCTTGATTCTGCAGCTGTCTATCCTTCTGACCAGTTACCCCATGGGGGCTTTAGTGCAAAACCACTTAGGAATGTATTTTGCCTTTGCCTATTCCTTCCATTGTGGGACTCCTTCTGGAAGACTGTGAGTTCACTAACCACTGAATGACATGGCTACTGTAAGGAATCGCCCTTAGCTCTGGTAGACCCATTGGAAAAAGATTTCACCTGGTCAGCATCCACCCCAAGTAGAGGTCTTTAAGAAGGTGTGTATTAATCTTTTTCCTAAATTGGACTATCAGTGGGGCTGTCCTGATGGATAAAGAGATATTGTACCAAATCCTGGATGCATTAATGGAAAAGGGCTGCTGCCTTATGTTTTGTTTTTACACTTGATAGTTTGCACTATGATGGTGTCATGGCTGCGGGTGTGCCAAGAACTACCAGAGATGGTGATCTTGTCTGCAAGGAAAGTGGGGCTGAGTGTTATGGCAATGATGCAGCTGGTTTGGAAGAGAGTGCAAGCTGGCAAGGGAAGGCAATGGAGTTCCATCAGGATAGGGGTGGTGTAGTCATATTTATTCAGGCCCTGGATGAGACATGCTTGGCCCTCCTATACAAGGACCCCAAAATATGTCTTGCTCCCAAAATCCTGATGATGTCACTGTGGGTAATAGAGGCATTTTGCATCAAATAGTGGTAGAGAGAAAATAAGCTGTATTTGACTTCAAATACAAGTTATTAAACAGCAGTGTTGTACAGCACTCCACTTCTGTACACAGATGAAGTGTATGAGAATAGGTTTGCGTCAGCGTTGACGTATAATATTTTCTCTTTATCACTCATCGGCGGCTCTGTAGGAGTAGTCATTGATGACTTCATTCATGCAGACACTGATAGCTGCTTTCCACAGGAAGGAAATATAAAACAGAAAGCAGGTGTGGGCCATGCCTGGATGCCTTAATGTGTTTGCTTACCTAATAAACATTGCTGCTGCAGAGTAATAGCTCAACACATCAATCAGACTAATTGAACCTTTTGCAGAAACCTTACAAACCTTACATTTGTAGATTAAAGTTGGCGTAGTAACACAACATGGCTAACACTATGAAACAGGCGTGGTACACCTCCCATTGTCTCCTTTTGTACCCTTGCAGCATTAGAGGTCTATTTTAATTCTGCTCGGCTTGGCTGGTGCTCTGGTCCTGTGTAGCAGAAACCGGGAGACTGTGCTTTATTTGCTCTCTAGAAATTAAATTCTCCATAGTTTGATAGATGACAGGTGGGGTCCTAACAAAGAAGATTAGCCTAGGCAAGCAAGGAACATCAATGGAATTGGCATCTGGTTTGCTCTGAGCCATTGTAAGAAAGTTGAAATATAAACCAAAATAAAAAATGTGCATGCTACAATTACCTTTAGCCCTCACAATTGCATTTGCAGCACCCAGGAACAAATAGCAGGAGATCTTGATGGAAGAAGAGGTCAGCCATTTCTGGACTTGCACCTACCCCCACCTGTTTAAGGTACATTCCCAGAGCCTCTCCTGGAGCTCATGAGACGTGGTGCCCTATATTTCCAATCTCTTGCCCTCACCTCAAAGAGTGTTGCACAGCATACAGCACTGAGACCTATGCAACACTGAAGTTTCCTACCTCATTAATATAAACACATGGATGGTCAAGAGCTGGTTGTAGGTCTTCACCCGGCAGGTCCTTCTTCCAGCTCTATTTGAATGGATTCAGCCTATCCTCCTCGGTCTCGAATATCAACCAGTACCAGGCTGCCACCTCTTTCCGGGTTGTAGATCTTGAACAGATCCCGTTCAACAAATCACGGTTCCCTTCTATCTCCTTCCCTATCGATTTTTTCCAGCACAAGATCTGTTAATATTTTAATTTTGAAACCGAGTTGTTTGATAGTACAGAGGGGAGACAGCCATGACAATGCAGACTTTACACCGCGCTGCCATTACGACGCTGCCATCACAACACAAGTCGTTACAACGACTTGCGCTGGAGGGCGCTCTTGGTAAAGGAATAGTTTTATTTTCTATTCCAACACCTTCCCTACTGTTACGTGGGCTGGAGTTGGAATAGAAAATTTAACTATTCCACAATCCAGCGCCTACAGCGCAAGTCGTTGTAACAACTTGCGTTGTAATGGATGCGTCGTAATGGCAGCGCGGGGTAAAGCCTGCATTGTCATGACATACATTCAGTACAGAGAGGCACTGCCATGGAATCAGTTCATTGTCCACACTTAACTGCCCCCACTTAAGTATGCAGGATTTACAAAAGGGATGTGTAAGTGCATCCAATAGGCATGCCGGGGTGCCAGGATAATCCCATATAGGTGTTTTATCGTTATAGTAAGGTATGCATGCGCAGCATTGCCCTCACCTGAGACCAAACTCTAGTTGCGGCTAGGAGGATCTTCAGCCTAACCTTCTTAAAGAATTTAGGGTGGCCAAACTTTAAGAGGAAGAAATCTGCTTGATTCCTGTGAATCGTTGTTAAAGCCTTAAAACGTGGGGAGAAGGCCGAACTATTCTTTAATAGTTGGTGTGAATTTTTCAAGTGGAAAGCACAATAGTATATATAGAGGTCCAGCATGGCTATGCCCCCATGGACTTTTTTCCTCCTAAGCTTCCTCTGAGAAATGTGTGGGTTTTTCCTACCCCAGATAAAAGAGGAGAATAGCCCCTGTACTTTTTAGAATTCTCACGGAATAAAATTAAGTTACAAAAGTGAATTTTGGTCAAATTGACACTTTTAGTAGGTTAGACCTACCCCGGATAGAAAGTGGAAGGGTCTCCCATGCCTGTAGCTGTTGACTCACGCTACTAGTTGTTTATCGAAATTCACCTGTGCTATCTTGTCTATGTTTTCAACTATTTGAACCCCAAGATATCTTTTTGATGTTTTAAAAGATCGCTCTTATAGGGGGTATTCCCTGTAATTAGCTCTGTTTTCTGCTGGTTAATTAAGAACCAGACACTCTCACAAAGTTTTCCAAATGCTCCCATATCTCAGGGAATGAGTGCTCTAATTTCCCCGTCAAAATCATGAGGTAGACCTATTTTCTTTTCCCAGCCATTACAACTAAAAGAAGAGATGCCCTGGCAAGATCATAATTTGCAGTGGTTCAATATACATATTTGACAAAAGGGGCGAGAGGGGGCAGCCCTGTCTGATTCCTCTGGAAATTTTTATTTGTTTTGTTAGGTTGCCATTAACAAGTACCCTGGCAGATGGATTTTTATATAGGACCCTCACTGCTGCTATGTAAGTTTCACCTAGGTTAAAACGCTGGATCACTTTGGTTAAGAAGGACCAGCTGACCCTATCGAAAGCTTTTGCAGCGTCGAAGGTCATAACCGCTAATGGGATCTCATATAAATTCGCCAGGTCAATTGCTCCCATAAGGTCTTGGGTTAATTTGTGTAGTTGCCTCCCCTTCGTAAAACCCTTCTGATCAGGGTGTATTATAGAATCACGGTGTATTATAGACCCCGCTACTCTGTCTAACCTTTTAATTAGAATCTGAGTATATATTTTATGGTCACTGTTCAGAAGGGAAATAGACCTATATGATTCGCAAACTCGGTTTTTATTTGGTTTCAAGATGATGGTAATAATGGCTTAGCTACAGGATGACGGGAGGTCCTGAGCAGATGTAAAAGCAGAATTAAATAGTTGGAGCAAGAATGGAGGTAACTCTTCTTTGAGAATATTATATATTTCGTTCGGGATGGCATCAGGACCCGCAGCTTTTCCTTTCTATAGGGTTGTATTAGTATGTAAAACTTCTTCTAAAGCAATTGTGTTACTCAGGTATCTCTATCAGAGTCTGGTAGAGTGGGGAGTTGCAAGCCTGTGAAAAAGGCTTCAATATGCTCTTCGCTCGGGATTAAGTCTTCCGAGTAGAGATCTTGGAAGAAATGAGCAAAAGCCTCCTCAATCTCTGTGTCCTCTGAAATGATTCTTCCAGTGGTCGGGCACTTAAGATCCTTCACCATATTCCTAACGTGGTCCGCCTTGGCTTTCCATGCAAGGAATTTGCCACATCCCTTGCCATATTCATGGTGAGAAAGCCTACTTGCTTCCCATTTCCTTTTAGTTATTGGTTCTAGATAGTCCGCTAACTCATTTTTTGGTATGGATAGTTTTTGTATGTTGTTTGGGTCATTCGGCGCGTGTTCTAACGCCGCCTGCTTTAGATGTATTATTGCTTCTAGCGTTTTGATTTCCTCCCTCACTTTCTTATTTTGGAATATTGAGAGAGAGGTTAATAAGCCTCTCAAAAAGGCCTTATATGTATCCCAAACTATGTGGGGAGATGCGGAATTTGTATTAAATAAAAAGAATTAATTTGCATCTTTTTTTAACCTATCGATAACTAGTGGTTCGAGGAGTATTGAGCGATTTAATGTCCATCTGCGCGGGGGGACTCTTTGGTAAAACAATTTTATCAAAAAGACGGCTGAGTGATCGGACAAATGTTCTGGGAGATGAGTGACATTAATCGTGTCCTTACTGGTGGTGCGATCTACCAGGAAAAAAATCGATCGATCCTAGATCGATGACCGCATTTTTTGGTGTGGAAAGTAAATGTTCCCCCTGATGTCCCAGGGTCATGTCTATTTGCGCCCCATGTATTCAAAAGTCCTATATCTGACATCAGTTGCTTCTTGACTTTTTGTGTGCTTTGTGTAACCCCTGCAGCTCTTTTAAACGTTGAGTTGTGCCTAGGATCCACGACTACATTAAAATCCCCTCCCATTATAGGATCATTAAAATCTACTAAGTGGAGAAACAAGGATTGTAGATGGGTCGGATCGTCCATGTTAGGCCATAATAGCCCACAAAGGTAAACCAAGAGCTATTGATTTTTGCCCTGGCAATTGCCCACCTACAATGTGAATCTACAATGACATTCTCTAAGATTGCTTGTGTTGTTTTTTTAAAGATAATGGCAACTCCTTTTGTGCGAGAAGTCTGATTGTATAAATGCAATGCTCTATCTATTTTAGATTTTTAAGTATCCCTACCCAGTCTTATTTACAAAGGTGTGATTCCTGGATGAGCAACACATCATAATTCACGAGGTGCAGGTATGCTAAGATTTTCCTTCTGCTGGGGGGAAACCTAAGCCTGTTCACGTTCCAGCATAAGCTTTTTTGTTTTTTTGGTCTACCCAAATCTATCATGGAAAAATAATTTGTTTAGATGCGCTTCCCCAGAAGAGAAATTGAAATTTCAAGAGTTTCATTCATGAATGAGGAATTTTTTTTAATGTTTTTCCACACATGCTCACCCACCCTGTGCCTGAAAATAACCTCTGTGCTTTTTGTTTTTATTTTTTAACCCACCCGCCCTTTCCCACCCTGGGGAACCCTCCCTCAACTCTGGAGGCATACTGGAGTACCTCCATTTCGGACTCTCTCCCTCTCTAGGCGGATATAGGAAAGTGAAGAGTTTTTCAATTGTAAGTACTCTTAATCTGGCCGATCCAGGAGCTGACTTCGACAGGATCTCTTAAATTATGCATTTTAGTTTTTTCACATCACCTTCAGGGAGGCGGGGAATTGGAGTTTTGCAGTGGCACCCAAGCTCTTCAGTTCTTGTATGTGTTTTCCCAACTCCCACTGCCTGTGTGGTGCATGAGATGTCTGACCTGATAAGGAATACCAGTCCCCCTTATTGTATACTCCTTTTCTGAGATCCTCTGCAAGAATTTTTTCTTTAATTAAGTAAGTTTTAAAGTTTACTAAAATGTTTCTGTTTTTTTTTTCCAGGCCTTTTAGTGAAGGGATCTCGAACTCTTTGTACGTCGCTTTCCAGGGACTGTTTCTTAATCTCTGGGTGGAGCTCGTTAAGGAGAGTGATAACAAAACACCTTATGTCTCCCCCCTCAAGATCGTCTGGGATATTTAGAATCCTGATATTGTTCCTTCTTGCATTGTTCTCTAAGCTTTTTAGCTTATCTGTCAGTTCTATATCCTTCTGATTTAATCTCAGGATCTCCGATGTATTTTTTTCAGCTTGTTTTGAGATATCTTCTACGGCTGCTTCCACTACTCCTACTCTTCCCATTATGTTGTTGATTTTAATTTCTAATGTTTCGCATACCCCTTGGATCTTTTTCTGATTATTCTCTGATACTGCGAATTTCTCTCTCATTTCGTATATCAGGGTAGAGAACAAAGTCTCTGTGAAATGGTGCTTCGAAGAGCTGAAACCTATATCTTGCTCTCTCAGACCCTCTGCCTGCTCGGATGGTTGACTCCGTAGGTTATCCGAGCTGAGATTTTGACTGGGGCAGGGACTAAGGCTAGGACTGGGGTTAGTTAGCCCCTGTGTCGAGACATTGGTCATTAGCGCCAGAGTTGGTGTACACTCAGTTTCTGCTAGAGGGGAAAATCTGTTTTCCAGTGGGATGGTGTCGTTTCTTGCCTCCATTACCCTTGTAATTACTCTTGTATTTATAGGGCCACCGGCGCTATCTTGAAGCTTATGGTTGAGGCTAGTGCTATTCTCTAAGGTTAGAGCAGTGGAGACTTGAGCCTGTACCTGTGCTTGTACCTTGAAATATGTACGAAGAGAAGGGTTAATCCAAGAACTGGCCAATTTATTTGGTTTCATTTGTTTGCTTTTGTTGACTTTTTTCCCCTCTATGGGTGGCAGATTATCTACTTGCAGCTTTTTCTTTTGCGATATGGGGCCAGATATTGTAGTCTGTAGGTGGGGCTGATGAGTTAATGGGGTAGTCGCTTCAGGTGGAACCTCGGTAGGAGACAGTTCCTGCTCCCAAAAGCCTCTGCTCCTTAACGTGTATCTATTCAATTTACTATTCGGCTTACAATTTGTTCCTGATTCCCCCGATTAGTCTGGGGTCTGCTGTTCTCTGAGGTTTCTCTCCCCCCTTTTGGTGTTTGTCCCCGGACCCCCTTCTTCCTCCTCCTTACCGGGGTCATTAAGGGGGACCTCGCATCACCTAAAGCTGCACCACTGCTACCTCTCTGTTCCTTCTCCTGATCGCAAGCTGCAGAAGCAAGAAAAAAGCTCCTGCCTCTTTGAAAACCGATCCTCGCTGCTTCAAGCCGGCCTCTGGCGATCCGTAGTGCAGCCTATGCCCAGATTCCACCTCGCGGCGGACTGACTACTGCCATTGCTGTTCAGGATGGAGAACAATAGAAGAAATTGACGCGAAACCATTGTCTTGCTTCCCCGCAGCTGTCAGCCCCAAGTATTGGCGTCTGTGTTGGTGCACCTACATCCAAAAAGCCATAGGTACTCTGGTTTTCCACCGAGAGTGGAGAGAGCCCATGACCGCTATAGCTAGCGGCCGCCATGTTCGCCCCGAGGCATTTCACTGTCCATAAGGCATACTGGACGCCACATAAATTGTCAAAGATGGGGAATTGAGTGACAAAGAAGTCCCCGAAATGTGACGAGAACAACGTGAACTAGGTCCACATGTTCTGGCAGTGTCTTTCAGTCCAGCTCTTCTGGAATCATGTGGGTAAGATCAGCTCCGATACTATGTGTAGAGAAGTTGGGTTGTCTGTAATCTCAGTTATTTTTGGGTGATCCCATGTGGGGTGGAAAATCTAATATTTTCTAAATACCAGAAGGTGACCTCTTTTGTCTTGATGCTTCTGGCGCGAAAGGAGATATGTGTAAAATTGTTCCTCTCCTCTCCCCCCACTAAAATGGAATGGATTTCCCAACTTGATCGAGCAAATAAGCGGGGTACGAAAACAAAATTTTGGGATCTTTGGGACACTTGGTTTACAACATATGTTTCTAGTTTCTCTCATTGAATACAACTTTCACAATTCCTTTTTATTGGCATAATATATTGACACTTTTTTGGGGGGGGGGGGTTTATCCTTTCCGTTCCTCTAACTGTTAGAAATATAATTTGTGCACCCAATGGTCCAATGATTACCAAGTTGCTCAACAGGCAGTTACGATGGTGGTTCAGGCCAGTAGAAGAATAGGGGCCATGGTCAACCCAGGAAGCTTACTCTGACAACAGACCTCGGGGGTAAAATGTACTCACCCTTCGATATGGAGTGACCGGATGCTCTCTTGCCTTTTTACTGGTATGACTGGCCCTATCTTCTTGAAACCAGAGTATCTTTTCGAAGAATGAGGCCAAAAAAAAGAAATATAAAGATTGAAAAATAGGTACCAAGGAAGCCTACATATTTCCAAAATGGTAACAAAATATAGAGTTTAGAAGCCATAATTATTTACACATCTCCGAAATTGTGGGTACCCATACAAGAATGTGAATTAGAGGACATTTTTAAAAATGATTTCTTTTTTACATATTGTCTTACATTTGGAAGGCAGAAATGCAAAAAAAAGTCTGTTGGTAATAACACAAGTTCTACTATTCTGTGTTCCCCTAGGTCTCCACGCAAAGACACATCACATTTTTCCAGTGAAAACTGACCCTTTTTCGCAATGTGCTTAACTATGAATTAAGGAACCTAGGGGCATATTACCAACAACTAGCGATAATTTTTGTCTCTAACTTGTTTAGAGACAAAAATTATCGCCGCACATCGGCGATTTTTATCGCAGATAAACCTTGCTATTAGCAAGGTTTATCGCAAATGCGATAAAAAACGGCCGCAATGCATGAATATCGCTGAAAAGTCAGCGATATTCATGCATTATCGAGCAAATGCTCTTAGCCATGTTATCCACCTCCCATTGGATAACATGGCTAAGAACTGCTCAGGGCAGGTGTTAGCTTTTGGAGATATTCGCGCTTAGCGCGAATATCTCCAAAAGTTGGTAATAGGCGATAGCGATGTTAGGGACTGTTTCCAGTCGCTAACATCTTGGCACGCCCACTTTGCATGTCATTAGTGATAAATATCACTGACATGCAAAGCGGGGCCCAAGATGGTCGCTATCTCCTATTAGCTGTCACTAACTGGTGTTAGCGACAGCTTGGTAATAGGGAGATAATTTTATCTCCGCTTTCTTGGCTTTTAAAGCCAAAAAAGCGGAGATAAACCCCCTTGATAATATGCCCCATAGTTCAGCAGGCACCTAGGGAAATCAACCAAACCAATACATTTTTAACACTAGACACCCAGGGGAATCCAGGATGGTGTGACTTGTGTGGCTGTCACTAGGTTTTGTTACCCAGAATCCCTACCAAACCCCAAACTTTGTCAAAAAAATCTAATTTCCTCACGTTTCTATGATGGAAAGTTCTGGAATCTGTGGGGAGCCACAAACTACAAGCCACTCAGCATTCCCCAAAGTTTCCCAATAAAAATGTGACCTCTCTGGTGTGGGTAGGCCTAGTACCCGTGACAGCAAACGTCCCAAAACACAACGTGGACAAATCAAATTTTTGCAGTAAAAACTGACCCTCTTTTCTCAATGTGCCTAGCTGTGGATTTTGGACCCTAGATCTGTCGGCACCTAAGGAACCTTAGCAAGCATATACATTTTTGCAAACTTTGGGGCAAATTATCAAGGACGGCATTAAAATTATCACCAGTTTAGTGGCAGAAAACTGCAGCTAAAGCGGCGATAATGGGCTTGATAATATGCCCTGGAGAATTCCAATAGAAGCGCATGTTCACACCAGGGCATGGACTTCTATTGGAATTCTCAAGGGCATATCATCAAGCCCACTATCGCCGCTTTAGCGGCAGTTTTCTGCTGCTAAACCAGCGATAATTTTTGAAGCAGTTCTTGATAATATGCCCCTAGACATCTAGGAGAATCCAAGATGGGGTGACTTTTGTGACTCTCACCAGCTTCTGTTACCCACAATCCCTTGCACACCTCTACCTTTGTAAAAAAAAAGAAAGCATTTTCCCCACATTTCTGTGATGGAAAGTTCTGGCATCTGCATGGATCCACAAACTTCCACACATGCAGCATTCCCCAAACTCTCCTTATAAAAATGATACCTCGCTTGTGTCGGTAGGCCTAGTGGCCATGACAGGAAACGTCTCAAAACGTATCACATTTTTCCAGTGAAAACTAACCAGTTATTTGCAATGTGCCTAGCTGTTAATTTTGGACCCTAGCTCTGCCGGCACCCAGGGAAACCTAGCAAACCTATACATTTTTTAAAAAAATAATCACCCAGGGAAATCCAGGATGTGGTGACTTGTGTGGCTCTCACCAGTTTCTGTTACCCAGAATCCCTTGCAAACCTCAGACTTTCAAATAAAAACATTTGCCTCACATTACTGTGATGGAAAGTTCTGGAATCTTTGGATAGCCACAATCTTCCAGCCACCAAGCATTCCCCAAAGTCTCTCAATAAAAATAGTCCTTCACTTGTGTGGGTAGGTCTAGTACCCGCAACAGGAAATGGGCCAAAATGCAACGTGGGCAATTTGCCTAGCTGTGAATTTTGTACCCTAGCTCTTCTGGCAGCTATGGAAACCTAGCAAACCTGTAATTTGTTTTAAACTAGACACTTGTGTGGATCGCCTAGTGGGCTTTCTGCCACCCTGGGGGTGGCAGATTGGGGGCTATTGCACCAAAATGGTAGAAAGACTGTGGCTATTTTATTGGGGGGGGTGGTATGCCCATTCTGGGCAGCCCTAATCCACCTATAAAAAAATAAGCCAGCATAATCCCTGGTGCCTATTGGCCTCTCTGCCCTCCCCCCCCCCCCAAATGGAAGATCAAGAGCTATTGCCCCACCTTCCTCCTGGGGGAGGCAGAAAGACTGTGGCTAATTCTTTTTGGGGATGGGGGCATTGGCTTGCCCTTCTGGGCCCCTCCGTATAATTAAAATAATTCCTGGTGCCTGGTGGGCTTTCTTCCACCCTGGGGGCAGAGAGGCAGATGAGGGGCTATTGCCCCCGTCTGACTCTCGAGGGGGGGGCAGAAATTCTGTGGCAAAAATGTTTGGTGTGGAAGCATTAGCAGCCCCACCCCTATGTATCAAAAAGAATTATCCCTGGTGCCTAGTGGGCTTTCTGTCCCCCCCAGGGGGCAGATAAGGTAGCCCCTATATGCCCCTATATGCCTCCTGGGGGGGGGAGAAAGACTTTGGGAAATGTTTTGGTTGGGTGGAGCATTGGCATGCCTATTCTGGGCAGCAACTAGCCCTACGCATAAAAAAAAACGAATCCCTGGTTCCAAGTGGGCTCTCCCCACCTCCCGAGGCAAAAAAAAGGAAATCTCTCTGCTGTTTACAGCAGAATGATTTTGTGCTATTGTGCACATGACCGAATGGGTCCGTCATGAGCAAATGAGCACTGGTGCTCATGACGGAACCATTCCATCATGAACACCAAAGATGTTAAGGCTGCACAGCGTTTACAGCTTACAGACACTTAACTTCCATAACTACACGTATTTAAAATGTGCTTGTTTAAGTGCCTTAGTGGGTGGAACTTTTGACTAATTTTCACCTTCTTTATGATATTTTTCCCCTAAGAAAATTGCAGTTTCTTCTGTTTCATGTGTTTGTCCCTAATAAAATATTTTTTTTGGTGTCATATGTTTGTTGTTGGCACATTATGTAGTGGAAACCTGAACTAAGCGATTGCAGTGCTTTACATGAGCACTTGGTGCTCTGAAGGGATTTTTTAACCTCCTTTATCTGTTGGGACAGTTTCTGTATAACATCACAGTGCCAGACTGCCAAGAGTCTTGGATTGTAAACATGGTCAGGTGTCTGTTCTAAAAGTATTCCTCAAGTTTTGTGAATGCAGCCTGTTCCTTTTACTGGCTGGAAATGGAGGCAGTATAGTTTCAAGAGCAGTGAATTTGAAAATTCCAGCTGCTGGGCTTTATTTTGTGAGCAAGCGTGTTTGGTGACTTTGTTATGTTATGTTATGTTAAGGCCGTACTTTTAGAGCGCACGGCTACCCCAAGGGGTGTCCCGGCGCTTTGGCAAAGAGACCTGAAACCTAAAAACACAGAGGCAGCAGCACTACAGTCACAGTGATTACGTGGAAAAGAGCATGGTCTTCAGCTCTTTCCTGAAAGCTAGGAGACTCTTAGCTTTGCGGAGGGAGAGAGGGAGCTCGTTCCAAAGGCGAGCTGCCACATGTTGGAAGGACCGTCCTCCCATCCGAACTCGTTTGGCGATAGGCACCTCCATTTTAGCCAAATCGGCTGACCGCAACATCCTCCGCGGCACATAGAAAGCGGTACGCTTCCTGATATAATTAGGACAGACAGAGTGACTTTGTGGGATTTGTTCTGCTGTTATTTTTTCGGAAGGTATCTATTATTTTGAAAAACTTTTAATGTAAAAAATTGTTTTTTTCTTCTTTGCTGTGAGTGCCCCACTTTAGAAACACCGAGCATTTCGCATAGTTAGCATGTAGGTGTAGGACTGGCTTTTTTTGGAATTACCTTTATTGTGCAGATTGTATTGTTCTTGCATCAAAAACATGATATTGTTTGCTGTATTTTCCATATGAATAAGCAACATGGTAATTGAGCGATACTCTTTAAGCTAAAGCAAGAGTTATTTTCTAATCTTAAGAATTTAGACGTTCAAATTTATGCATACTTTTAATGCATGGTATTTTAGCTTAATAATTGGTAACACGGTTTGAGTTGTTCTCCAAAGTAATTTAAACAGCCTCCAGCATTTTCATTGTTATATAATTTGTAAAGAACACCAACTGCACATTCTTAAATCTGTGAAAAGTGTAGTTATCTAGCAGGCAATAGGGTCAGGATTTCAATGGTGCAGCAGGTGCAGTGGCACCGGGACTTATTATAGCAAATGCCTTGAAAAATACAGTATTACAAACTTCAAAGTATATAGCACAAAAATTTAAAATGTCACGGTGTACCATTTAAATAAAGAAAAAAATTGTAAACCATATGTAGCACAATGCCAATGACGATGCAAGAGCAAATATTTACTACATGTTTATTATTGTTTCAGAGTTTATGTTAAAGTTTTTTCGCAATAATGAAAACATGTGCAATATAAAAAAAATTAAAAAACTTTATAAGAGAAATCTGTAATTTAAAAAAAACGTGCCCATGTCAATAAAGCAATTATCTCACTTTCAGTGTATTTCTTTCACTTATGTTGCAGAACTGCTCAAATGCTCATTTAAAACATTTTAAGTTAATTTTCATTTGTTTATCTTAACAATGGACAATAACCAAAATAACACATTTTAATCTAGTTTTCGAAATCTTATTTTTTTGGATTTACAAAAATGGCTTAGGCTGTATGGTTTTTCATCCACCCTTTACATATTCTCCCCATAGCTACACTACTTTCAAGGCTACTTATCAAGTATTTTTTTTTATCTTTGTCCTACACCGTTCACCTGATCACCCCACGTTATAATACCACTAATAACAGCAAATTTATCTTGCCCTTTAGTACATAAACACGTCCTACAGACTTTTCATAACTTACATTGTACAACTACTCAGCAAGCTACAACTTACAACAAAAATAATAAAAAGTGTATTATTATTCGCAATGGCAAAAGCTAATGCTTGTAATAATGCTTGTTCTATATGTGATGCATTGCGCATCACTCATAGGCAATGGAAAATGCCTTTAAGGCTTTCCTTCCTGCACTAAAAAAATCTGGCATGTAATGCAGACACCTTTGCACCATGGTGCAAGTGGTGATGCTAGGCCGCACAAGGAGGCAGAAGAAGTGCACCATATCTTTGTAAATATGCCTCATTTCTGATGTTTCCCTTTCACATAATGCAGTGAAGCAAGTTGCCTTGCTGCGCCGCATTGTATGAAATGTTAGTGAGTCTGGCCTTAAATTCTTGTTTAGAACTACCAACTCTCCCAATGATGCTCTCTCGTATTTGAATTGCCTCCTAATAGTACACAACTGGATGAGGCTCCACTGGTTGAAACTCAGCATGGATAAGACCAAAATATTGATTACTAGTGGCACGCATATATTTTGGAAACCTAGTTTCTAGCTTCCAGATTTCTGCCTTATTTTTAGTGTAAAGAGCATGGGCATTAAAGTGGATGCCTCGTTTTGGATTTATGCTGTCATATCCTGTTGTTTCATTTACATAATGTTCAAACACTACCTCCCCTGCTGTCTTATGAGTGCAGAAAAATGTGCATCTTTGCCATTATAGGGTCATGACTAGACTACTTAAGTCTTTACTTAGACATCATGAATATATCCCTCACTGGGCACCAATGTGTACAAAAATCCAGCTGCCAGCATGGTGGACGGACAGCTCTCCTCGCTGCTCACGCTAAGGCCATCCTCCATTAACAAGGAAAACGCACAACTGTATATCTATATAATCGATAAGAATATATTATAGATGTTACATGTTTGTGTCGTTATGATGATGTGAAGTAAACTGGACCCATGTGTTATATCCTTATGATGATGCAATGTTCCATGGTCTCTGTGCTCACTGGATTCCAGAGTGTGGAATCCAGGGGGCAGTACACAGATGAGCAGTCACTGGATGTGTTGGTCTTGGATCTCCCTGGGGTTGTTACTATAAATAAACTACTTAATTTATCTTCAACTCTGCTCTACTTGAAGTCATTTCAGTGGCCACGAGGATGGGATGTTTTGAAGAATTTCAACTGAACTAATGAAGACTTCATGAAGAAAATCAATTGATGAACTGAAGATTTTCTTTCATCTTATGAATACAACAACCCCAGATTATAATTGAACATTTCTGTGGATTTCCAAGGCATCTGATGTATGTATTCAATTTTTTTTACCTACATCGTGTTAATGTTTCACTTTTTAAACTTATCATTTTGCGTTTAAAATCCGAACTAATTGATAAACTCTTTATGGTAAAATCTTGCCACTTTATTTTACCATTTTGCGCAATTTGAATTCCTTTGCCTAAGCGTTTGCCAAAGTATAGCGCAATTTCGACATATTTTTAACTAAACGCAATCCCAACGTTAAAGATCTCCATGCACTGCCAACGTTTCTTACTTGAAAAACGCTGTATATTTTCGATTTGATTCCTTCGCGTGCACTCGATCCTTCATTGTCTTCGTGCTTCTCAAGCGTCTGCATCAACAAAGCATCTACGTCAAGATACGTCAACAACGCTCCTACGTCACGGCGCATTATCACGCTACTACGCATACGTGGCGGCCATTTTGAATTACCATGGCAACTTGATGCCATTGATCGTCACGCCACAACTCGGCTGCAACTTGTTTGTTTACACGCGTTTTTACACGCTACATGCAATTTTCTTCATTACAGTTTAGAAACGCTGCCAAACTTGTTCATTTTAATAGCGTTTTCTTTTAACCTCAAGCATCTCTATAAACTGGAACTGTTTAACAATAATCTACTACTGCTACAGTCTACAGCTGACAACGGTGACTACATTATTTATTTTAATTCAACTGACAACGGTGACTACATTATTTATTTTAATTCATTATTTTATGCTAAAAGTGACAACGGTGACTACTTTTATTATTTTAATTATTTGTTTTTCTCCATTTCTTCTTACTGTTATTGTGTGCTTGTTATTACTTTTGTGAATAGTATGGATGTTTCATCTTCTGTGATTGCTCCCCCAAAATTTTTACAATCCCCTGGTCCTCCACCTATGAATTGGGAAGATTGGTCTGAATCCTTTGAGACTTATTTGGAGGCGATAGGTGGTGATGTATTTTTGCCATCCAGGAAACTAGCTTTATTAAAACATAACTTGGGAGTTGAGGGCAGGAAAGTCTTAAAAACTTTACCTACCATCATTCGTGTCGTTTCAACTGTTGTTGACAATGATGAAGGTAGTGAAACCAGCGAAACAAGCGCAAATGATACATCCATAGATGTATATTCAGATGCATTAAAAGCATTAGAAGAAAACTATGGAAAGAAAACCAGTATTGTAGTTGAAAGGCACAAATTTTTCTCCAGAGCACAGCTACCCGGCGAAAATGTGCAACAATATGTGGCATGTTTAAGAACTTTGGCCATTACATGTAAATTTAAAGATTTACACGAGGAAATAATTAGAGATCAATTTATAAACAGAGTTAAAAACATAAAAATTCAAGAACGTTTACTTGAACTCAAGAATCCATCCTTACAGAAAACACTTGACACTGCTAGAAAAATGGAGAATACTTCCCATTATGTTAAGGAGTTAGGTTCTAAAGATGAGTCAAGTAATGTTAATGCCTTAACTTCAAATCACAAAAAGTCAGATTCTAAAAGTGATAATAAGGAATTCAAACCCAATTTCAGAAATAAGTCAGTTTTCACAAAAAGAGTATGTTTCAGATGTGGTAGTCAAAAACACACTGCTGACTTCAATAAATGTCCTGCTAGTAAAGTTACCTGCATTAAATGTAAAAAAATTGGCCACTTTGCCAAGTGGTGTAGGACTGGTGATAATAGCAATTGGAAACGTTCGGTTAATCTTGTTGAATCAAATGTTGAAAGTGATGATGAAGAAATTGACAGCAATGACAATGATATCGAGGTGATGATGCTGCAAGATGACTTTGTCAATGATATATCTGATGATTATTGCCCACCTAAATGTGAAGTGTTAATAAATGAAGTATACATGATGTTATGGGCAGATTCATGTTCACCGTATACCATTATTGATAAAGATATGTGGGAAAATGGGAACAAATACTCCTTAATAACTCCTGATGCACAACCTAAAGGGTATTGTGGCATTAAATTACCAGTGGTGGGTTATTTTGATGCTAAAGTGACTTTCAAAGGAAGGTCTTGTTCAACAAAAGTATATGTTGTTGAGCGAGGACGTGCACTATTAAGTTGGAAAGATCTTAAAAAGATGGGGTTACTACTAAACCCAAATCATCCTGATCAAGTAGTTTTAGCTTATGATTATCTTGACCAAGTTTTACTAACCAATGAGGATTCATCTTCAAGATGGGAAACTATCTTTCCAAAATTGTTTAGCAAAAATTTAGGATGTCTGATCAAATTCGAACATAAAATCATATTAAAAGCTGACAACACTCCATCTGTCCACAAAGTAAGGAATGTACCTTTTGCTCTACGGAATCCTTTAAAGGAAGAATTAAATAGGTTATGTGATGCTAAGGTAATAGAACCTATTGAAGCTTCAGAATGGCTTAGTCCCATCGTTTTGGCTCGCAAACCCAACGGAAAAATTAGGATGTGTGTAGACCTGAGGGATCTAAATAAAAATATTTGGGTGGATAGATATCCCCTACCTCATATAAATGAAATGATTTCTAGTATCAAAAATGCCATGTATTTTTCTTCAATTGATTTGTCAAATGCATATCACCAAATCAAGTTACACGCTGATTCTAGACATCTGACATCTTTTATTACACCGGAGGGTGCTTTTCAATATCTCAGGATGCCATTCGGATTGGCATCTGCGTCCTCAGTTTTTCAGAGGGTCATGTGTAGCATTTTGAAGGATGAACTGAATGTTAGAATTTTTCAAGATGATGTTCTTATTTGGGGGAAGGATTTAACTTGTCATGACCATGCAGTTCACAATGTGTTGCAAAAGTTACAAGATGCTGGTTTAACTGTGTGTGGCGAAAAATGCAAGTTTGGAGTGAAAGAAATTGATTATCTTGGTCATACCATCTCCAATGAGGGTGTTAAACCTAAAATGAAATTATTAGATGCTATTGAGAAAGCACCTCACCCCATTAATAAGGATCAATTACGATCATTTTTGGGACTTGCAGAGTACTATTCTAAATTTGTCCCAAACTTCGCTGATAAAGTACATAGTTTAAGACTACTAATGAAGAAAGGTACCTCTTTTGTATGGTCAACTTTGTGTCAACAAGCCTTTGAGAACATCAAAAATGATATCACAAAAGCTGTAGCTCTTAAACCGTATGATCCTAAACACCTTTCTATTATTGTGGTGGATTCCAGCGCTTATGGTTTAGGTGCTGTTCTTATGCAAAAGCATGATGGAATTGAACGAATCATAGCCTTTGCGTCTCGCACACTTAAGGGTGCTGAACCTTCATATTCAGTAATTGAAAAGGAAGCGTTAGCATGTTGGTGGGGTGTAGACCATTTTAAGACTTTTATTTGGGGAACTTCATTTGAATTAAGAACTGATCATCGACCTCTTATTGACATTTTTACCACTAAAGGTGCTTCAAGGGCTACACCTAGAATAGCAAAGTGGTTGTATAGATTACAAGGATATAATTTTCAAATAAACTACGTTCCAGGTCATAAAAATATAAGTGCAGATTGTTTATCTCGCCTTCCTTTGCCTTGTGTCAAAAGTGATACAACAGAGGACAATGATGAGTGGTTAATTGCCAGCATTGAAGAGTCTTGCAACAATGCATTCAGCAAGCAGGAATGGGTTCAAGCTGTGTCTGATGACACTTTGTTACAACAAGTTGTCAACAATCTACACGTTGGTGTAGATCTGTCTTCTCTAGACAAGTCCATCTTGGCAGACTATAAGATGGTCTGGCCGGAATTATCATTTTATGATGGAATTCTTAGGAGAGGTGACAGATTAGTTGTACCTGCAGTTTTGCGTGACAAATTATTGAATTTGTTACATGAAGGACACAGTGGAATGACTAGCATGAAAAGAAGGGCTAGAAATGATTTTTGGTGGGTTGGAATGGACAAGGACATAGACAGGTGTGTCAGAAATTGTCTGGCATGTATGTCTAGTGACAAGTCTCATAGGTCCCAAGAAACTACCATCTCTGCTACTCCTTTTCCTGACAAACCTTGGGACAAAGTGGCTATCGACATTTGTGGTCCATTTCATGTTAAAGGTATTGAAAACAAGTTTGCAATTGTCTTGATGGACTTTCATTCAAAGTGGCCGGAAGTGGCTTTTGTCAAGGATATTAAGGCCTCCAATATTATTGAATTCTGTGAAGGAATCTTTCGTAGAGAGGGCTATCCAAGTATCATCTTATCTGATAATGGTCCTCAATTTATAGCAGAGGAATTCTCAGTTTACCTTAACAAAGTTGGCATTAAACACATGACAACGTCTGTATATAATCCAAGAGAAAATGGTTTAGTAGAAAGATTCAACCGAGTGTTGAAAGAATGCATTCAACTGGCCAGCAATAATGATGATGATTGCAAAAATGCTGTCAAAGAAATGTTGTGGTGTTACAGGAATACTCCCCACACAGCTA
Organism: Lissotriton vulgaris; assembly: GCF_964263255.1. Lineage (NCBI taxonomy): Eukaryota > Metazoa > Chordata > Amphibia > Caudata > Salamandridae > Lissotriton > Lissotriton vulgaris. Next base: position 588,761,351 of record NC_141694.1, read on the forward strand.
CTGCAGTATCTCCATTTTCTTTATTAAAAGGGCGTGCGGCTGGATCTAAAGTCAAGCCCGCTTGGATGTCCAGAAACCGTCCAAGTGTAGTTGACAGCAAGATTTTAACAAGTAAGGTTCAACGATACCAAAACAAATATGTTAATTGTCACAATTCGAAAATCAACTGTAGTGGTAGAACATTTAAGGTTGGTGATTGGGTACGTTCACAATTAATGGGGAATCGGAAACCTGGTTCTTCTAAGTGGTCTAAGCCCAAGCAAATTGTCTCAGTTACTGGTAACGTTGTGAAACTAGATGATGGTAAACAATGGAATATAAGAAGCATTACAAGATGTAATGATCTTGAATGTAAACACATTTTTGGTCAGGCTGTACGTTCTCAAAAAACATCTGTTGAGAAGAGAAATGATGTTCCTGTTTCTGTTTCCACTTCTTTATCCACTGTGCCCAAATGTAATCCTGTTTCCACTTCAGTTCCCACCTCAGTGTCTTTATCTACTAGGCCTAAAGGTAAACCTGTGTGGATGAAGGATTATGTTTGTTCATGATTTGATAACATTCTGACACATGATTTTGGGTTGCAGTATGGTTTCTTGTTTTTTCTTTTAAGTTTTATTTTATTGTTTTTATAGAAAGGGAGATATGTTATATCCTTATGATGATGCAATGTTCCATGGTCTCTGTGCTCACTGGATTCCAGAGTGTGGAATCCAGGGGGCAGTACACAGATGAGCAGTCACTGGATGTGTTGGTCTTGGATCTCCCTGGGGTTGTTACTATAAATAAACTACTTAATTTATCTTCAACTCTGCTCTACTTGAAGTCATTTCACCATGAAAGTATAATTTCTGTTAATCTTAAAGTTAATGTGAATTAGCTTTTCTGTATACATAGATGACTTATGAATTGATCTAATGTCAATACGGGATTTCAAGTATTGTTTTTAGAGAGTAGATGGAACAGTTCTGAATCAATGTGATTGGCTGTTTTGATGTATGGGTATGTTCTTTTAGAAATTCATGGTATGAATTGAGAGTTCGGTACAAATATATTGATTTACTTTTTCTAAAATATTGGCAATGGGACATATTGATGACTGTTTGAATTCTGTGTGACATTCATAAGTGAAGATTATGAAAAAAAATGTAAGACTCAATAAAATATTTTTGGAATATGTCTGACTCATGAAAGTGGTACACCTAACGCTAGTAATTGAACTATACCTATATAAAAAAAAGACAAGTAGAGAAACACTTAGGGGCATATTATCAAGGGGGGCGATAGGCAATCGTCGTTTAGCCGCAAAAAACGGCAGCTAAAGTGGCGATAATTCTATCGCCCTATTAGCAAGCTGTTGCTAACAGCAGTTAGCGACAGCTTGTAGGTGATAGCGAACGGTTTGGGGCCCGCTTTGCATGTCAGCGATATTTATCGCTAATGACATGCAAAGTGGGCGTATCCAACCTGTTAGCGACTGAAAGCAGTCGCTAACATCGCTATCGCCTATTACCAACACAGGCGTAGTGATGGAAATATTCGCGCTAAGAGCGAATATCTCCAAAAACTAGTGCCTGCTCAGACCAGTTCTTAGCCATTATATCCAATGGGAGGTGGATATAATGGCTAAGACCCTGTTAGCAATAATGCGTGAATATCGCTGTATTCTCAGCGATATTCACGGATTTTGCCGCTATCGCCAGGAATGTTATCGCTTTTGATAAACGTTGCTAATAGCACGTTATCTCAGTGATAAAATCCGGTCATGCACGGCAATAAAAAAATTGCCGCTAAGCCTACATAGCGATAAATATCGCTATTTGTTGATAATATGCCCCTGTTTTCCTTGTATATTGAATCGTATTTTTCCCTTGGCTGTGTCTTCTCTACTCATCAGTCTACAGGGGCCCTCTTTTACTTAACATTCTCGATTAACTGCAATGGTTACCTATGTGTAAATATGCTGTTTTCAAACAAGTACAAACCACAACTCTCTTTATGATAAATTGCCTGAAATCATCTTGAGAAGAATTAATAAGTACATCCCTGTTGTGTCCTACTGCCCAGGAACTCACACAGGACACGATGTGCATCTTACAGGTATTCTCTTTATTGGTTGGCTTACATCATGCATGTATCATGACCTCCTTCCTCGAGGTCCCGCTCCGGAATGTTCCCTCTCCCCGCCACTTGACCGGATGTGGTGTCCGGTGTCCCCTCGCCCCTGCGCTGTCCCAGGGTCCTAGTGCCCTTGTCCTGGACAGGACATCTCCCCCCTTGTTGCAAAACAAACATTTTTATTTTTGAAAGAGGAAAGAGAGAGATAGAGAGAGAGAGAGAGAGAGAGAGAGAGAGAGAGAGAGAGAGAGATAGAGATGTTGTTCGATGGCCCATAGGCCTCTTCATTTATACCTCCTCAATTAGTCTCTTTGGTTCCATGTGTTTCCTTCTTGATCGCTGTTTTCTGATATCCACTTGAGCTTCTTCCTTTTGTGTGTCTTTCTACAGTTCTTGCTTTGACCTTTCCGCTTCTCTTGCTTCTGCCTTGCTGACATACGAAAGGTGCCCTGTGACGTGACACTGGCCACACTGCCGCCTTTGCCATCCGTTCTTTTGCTTTTGTCATCTTCAACTTGCCTCTGGGGATCTCGTTGTTCCATTTCCTCGCTTGTCCTTCTTGACCATCGCTATGCCTCCTTTCTTTATTTTTCGTTTCGTCGCATGTCTTCCTTTCTTTTCATGGGCCTTTGTTGTTGCGTTTGCTGTTTGAGCTCTTGCAGCAGTGTCTACTTGTTCCACTCTTTTTATCCTTCTTGTGTGTGATAGTCTCACTCTTCTTGATTCCCTCATCGCCGTTCCATTTCTGCTTTCTTGTGCCACCACCTGTCTTCGGTGATTTTTTTCTTGTTGATGTTGTGTGACCATTGCTACCAGTTCCATTTCGTTGCTATCTGAAGTTGGCTCTCTGCGCAGCCTCCAGTCAGCATGTGCTGGGTCGTTCTTGGCCGTCATGGCAAATCTGATCTCTTTCCATTCTTTGTGGTGCTCTTCGGTCCATGTGAAACGTTTTCCTTTGTTTGTTAGCCCCTTCAGTGGGGTGCTTGTGGCAGCATCTTCTTCTTCCAGTCTTTCAGTTGGCATGAGACCCATCATTTGCGTTGTGATGTTGCTCAACAGGCACAGCGCTGTTTCTTCTGTGAACTTGCCTCGCTCCATTTCCTTTGCATCTGCTGTCGCTCTAGCCTCCGCTCTTGCCAGGGCCAGGATGTTTTCTAGTGATGTTGGCTCTTTTAGTATTTTTGCACGGAACCCCATGTCACGGCAGCCTTCTATTATTCGCAATCTTATTGCTTGTGTGTTGTCAAATTTGTCAAATTCACAATGTGTTACAAGTTTCCTCAGTCTGGTCGCAAAGTCGTCTGGTGTTTCGTCTATTTGTTGAGACGCAGTTGCGAAAGTGTATCGTTCAATATCAATATTTCTTTGCTGGTCAAATTTCGTTGTTAAACATTTCTTTAGTTTTTTATAAGTAGTTGTTTCCTTTGTTGGTAGCGTCACTAGGAGGTCCTCAGTGTCATCGCCTGCGAAATTTAGTAATAGACCCAGTTTCTTTGCCTCTGTCACATCAGTCGCTTCCATGTATCTCTCCAGACGTCTGATCCAATTCTCCCACCTTATTCCTACTTGTGGCTCCGACAAGTTGAATGGTGGTGGTTTTCTGTATTGTGCACTTTGTCTTTCTGGCTTGGGGTCTGTCATTTCTTATTTTCTGTGCTCTTCTTGACACTCTTTCGTGTGCTCTTCCTGGTACTCTTTTGTTGTTTCCCGTGCTCTTTCTGGCACTCTTCTGTTTTCTGTGCTCTTCCTGGCACTCTTCTATTCTCCGTGCTCTTCCGGCACTCTTCTATTCTCTGTGCTCTTCCTGGCACTCTTTTGTTATTTCTCCTGTTATCTTTTTCTTTTGTCCTCTTTTCTTTATCGCCTGTGCTTGTTTCTTTTCCTGGTGCTCAACTCGGCACTCTTTCTTTTTAGTCAGCACTTTATCGTCTTTATTTTCTCTTATGTGTCTTTATTTTCCTTTCTTTCTTTTTATTTGTTGTCTTTTTCTCTTATTTACTGTTTTTGTCTTTGCTTGTGCTTTATTAGCGCTCAATTCTCTTAGTTCGATTCTCTTATTCGTCCTTGTCACCCTTTGTTCTTTCTTTATTTTCTTCTTTGTCTGTGCTTTGTTCTCTTGTATCTTCTTTATTTGCACCTGTTCGTTGTGCTGTCACCTTCTTTTCTGTTCTTTGCTCTATTGCTGCTTGTTCAACCCTTATTTTCTTATTTTGCCTCTTTTTGCCTTTGCTTATGCTTGTTTGTGCCTTTTTCTTAATTTCCTTTCTTTTCTTTCTTTTGTCCTTTTATTTGCCCCTTTTCTTCTGGTGTTTTTCTTATGCCCACTTGTTGTCGTTATTTATCCTTCTTTGTGCCTTTTCTCCTCTTTGATCGGCACTTTCTAATGTTTTTCGCCCTTTGCCTGACTCCAAAATGGCCGCTGCGCTGTTCTCCGCTCCTATTGGTTCATTTCGCCTGACCTTAAGATGGCCGCCGATCTTCTCGTGAGACTTCCTGTCCAATTACAATGCCACCTGACTTTAAGATGGCCGCAGCGCTTATTCTTCGTTTCTATTGGCTCTCACGCCTGGCCCCAATATGGCCGCCGAGACTCTCGCGAGAGCTCGCGCTGGCTTTTCAGCTCTTTGAACTTCGCGCTCCTGTTGCTGGCGCTTACCGGCTTTGTTGCTTTTTCTTTTTTGCGGCGGTCGGGGTGGGCTCCCACGTCGCTGCTGATTTTTTGATGGCGCTTCACTCTTCCCTCTTCCTTTTGGCCACGACGCGATCCAGGGTGGGCTCCTGTTTTCAAATCGCGATTTCTGCACGCAGGGACCGGATCCGTCCTTTGTCGCCAGATGTCGTGTCCTACTGCCCAGGAACTCACACAGGACACGATGTGCATCTTACAGGTATTCTCTTTATTGGTTGGCTTACATCATGCATGTATCATGACCCCCTTCCTCGAGGTCCCGCTCCGGAATGTTCCCTCTCCCCGCCCCTTGACCGGATGTGGTGTCCGGTGTCCCCTCGCCCCTGCGCTGTCCCAGGGTCCTAGTGCCCTTGTCCTGGACAGGACAATCCCCACTAGAAATGTCTGCCTAGGATCATTGGTTTCTTTGGTCATTACTCTCTTTCCGAGAAAGCTTTTGGGGTCAGGGCCTTCTCTCAGCAAACCCTCTCAAATGTGGAATACGCTTCCACGCAAACTGTAGCTTGCAACCAACCACTCGTGGTTTAAAAAGGCTCTGAAAACTTGTCCCAGGCGAAATTTCGGTTATGCTGGCGTGATCTGCAGAATTTCAGCAATTTTGCATTTCCATTCTTCCATGAAAAATTCCTTAAAATTATGCTATGACTTCAAGTCACGTGAGGATGCGCCGATCACAGAAACAATTTAGAGCAAGTGCTCAGAAACAATGTGAATGAAAGGAACGCGCGTGGCTGCGGTTTGTGGAGCTTGGGCTTTTAGCTTTTTTTAATCACAAAATGCAACTTATTTTGTGCTAAATATAGCAACAAAATGGGAATTTCGAGTAATTAAATATAATTCCCTCTAAAATGTTGAGTTATTATGCAAAAGCAAATTATGCACATTTTGCACACCCTATTGAGATCCTGATTGTGCCCGTGTAGACGCATTCCTGTTTTCGTTCACTCCCTCAGACAGTACTAGCAGCAAGACAGCTCAGGAGGATGGTGCACTATATAAAATCAAACTCAAACTGCCAGCAGCAGCCTGGCACAATGCTCCTATTACAGAAAGAAGCATGAATACCTATGCTTCATTAATAGTACGCATCTTATAACCAATGTTAAATTATTTCAGTTATATCAATCCCTTCCACACTTTGAAGAAGAAACTGGACAGGTTGCTTAGTTCTAAAGATTAACAGTAAATAGGCAGGGAAGCATCAATGCATCCTGCCATCATAACATGTGGCAAAGGCAATGACAGCAGGAGTAGGAAGAAAGTATGCAGGATACAGAAGGGGTGTGCTGCAGAGTGGGAGAGGGAAATAGGGCTAATTACAGATGGAGCACCTCCCACATGATTACATGTGCCTGATCTTGCTGCATCAGTTTTAGTGTCTTTCCCTATTTATGTCCTATCAGCATCTTGGAATTGTCGGAATTGTGGGACTCTCTAATCTCCCAAATCCCCTCCATCCTTACCAACAGTCCAACTATGTCAACATCAACCGGCCCTTTCGCTTGCTCACATCAGCAGCGTGTATGTACAACGAACGTGGGGCACGTCTTCTGATTATTTTTGATTTTGTATATATTGTGCAATATTTCTGTTCGTCATTATTAAGTATTTATATTTTTAGTTTACCAATTACAGTTTCTATTTTAATTTTAATTTTATTTTCATCTGCGTAGCATTTAATGTACATTAATATTAATATTAAACTTTCACAGTCAATGATCGAATCTGTTTGTCACCTAACCTGGCTGACTGTTCTGTCTTTAGAGTACAGTGATGTAAAAAGCACAGGAAACGCCTTATAGTTACCAGCAAAAATGACAAATAGAGAGTGTTCAAAGAGTGTCAAAGTCTCACTTATCTGTGACTACACCTCATAGGAACAAGGGGGCATATTATCAAGGACCGGTGTTAAAATTATCGCCGTTTTATCTGCAGGAAATTGCCGATAAAACGCCGATAATGGGCTTGATAATGCGCCCTTGTTAATTCCCATAGAAGCCCATGTTCCATGGGCATCTATTCGAATTAACAAAGGCGTTTTATCAAGCCCATTATCGCTGTTTTATCGGCAGTTTCCTGCCGATAAAATGTCGATAATTTTAACACCGGTCCTTGATAATATGCCCCAAGGTGCTGTCACTCTGGTGGTCAGTTTTAATAAAACATTATATATACAGAGAAAATCAGAATTTGGTTATCCAGACATGCATGCCAAAGCTAATACCAAGCTAATACAATTACATAGCTAATACCATAGCAGCGCCCTCACCTGTCCCAATTAGGGCAGAGGAGAATTGCACCCCCACTGCCAGTGCAGCAAAAGTGAACAATAAAACACTAATAAAATGAACTACCATTTTATTTTTCACTGCTCCCAGCCCGAGCAGTCTTTGAGAGCGGGGCATCGGCTGCTGACTGGCAGCAGGGAAGTGGTGCTCACTCCACCAGTTTACACTGCACAAGTCTCTTTGGCCGGCCATCTTGCAACGGCCAGGCTCACACGCTCATTGTAAACCTCTCCACCTAGCTGTCTCAGACAGCTAGGTGGGAAGCAGTCACAGGCCTCCTGTGCCTGTTGGAGAATCAAGGCAGCCTGCTCCTGCCAAACCTTGCGCTGCTCTCATGGTGCTCATCTGCAGCATGACAGCAGCATCAGGATTTGCAGAGGGTTTACCGTCGGCTCCATGAGGTGCCATTGCCAGAAAAAAGAAGAAAACAAGGAGAGAAAAAGTAAATACATTTTTTCAATTATCTTTTTGCCCCCCCCACTGGGCTTGTCCCTCCACCCACCTTCCCCCGACGCCATTCCAGTTTTGAGGGTCACCACCCACCACTGTAATACTAGAGTAAAAGATAGCGCCTGAAAGAAACCAATCTGTACAATTTGCTGCCAATACTCATCTTGCAGGTTTTTATCATGCATTACATTCAATTCTGACCCTCTTATCTCCCTTCATTTAGTAATTTTTTACTTTCCTCCCAACTGGCCTACCATTAACCATGCATCAGTGTTCCGATGTTTCCCATCTAGGTTTTTGTGATATATTTCAATGTATGAAGCACAATATTAATACTATATGTATATATATTTGATGTCATTGCGCTGAGAAAGGCGGGTGTGAGACAGATATTCGATGCTGGGGGTCTGTCATGCTCATCTAACACTGAGGCTGTTAACAAGAGGAAGGGAACAGAGCAGGACAGTCAATAGGATGGGAGACAGGGACTGTACTAGGCCCATCCCTTGCCTTCCCCCATTGATAAGCAGGTTGGTGGGGTTGAGTAAGGTCAATGGGCAAGAATGGAGCAGTGAATGTAGGTGAACAATTTTAATAGCAATTACGGAAAAGACAAGATCTACAATAAGTTAGAAGAGTGTGATGGGCTCAGAGAGGCCACAGTCCATGTTATTATGAAAAATGATGATAGTATTACTAAAATATAATGGAATATGAAAAATAGCACCAAACTTTCAAGGTCACCCCAGGATTTTTGGACCCTAATTTTGCTGGCTTTATGAGACTGTGAATTTTACCCATGATAAACAGTGGTAAAGGACATATGCTTCCCCCCCTAAATCGTGTGTTGGGCTGCAATGTGTATTTACACCACAAACAGATATGACAAAGAATATGTCTGCCAGGAGCACCACAGTGCCATGGCTGGGCTCCAGCATAAATGTACTACAGTGAATACATGGCAGAGAAAGTGTCTTTGCCATTTAGGAAGAGTCTATTTTTATAGATTCATAAGCCATCCCAAAAGTGTACCTTGTGCACAAAAAAGGCAACACAAAGTATTTGGGTTACGGGGACCCTCACAGTGGAATACAATACAAAAGCGTTTTCACTGTGTAGGCCTGGCTGTTATTTTCCTTCAAATGTTTAAAAGCTATTTCATGCTAATAGTTTTTAAAATCTAACTTCATGGCGAAATCAGAAGTCTGATAACTTAGGCTGAAAACTTAGTTAGTAAAAGGGTACTTTAGACTACCTGAGCCAGAACTAGTGTAAACCCTGTTATGCCGCTTATTCCACCTCCAGAGCTGGAATACATTTCCTAATCTGGGAGAGTTTATGACCCTGGCTTAGAAAATAAGGGCATGCCTCTGAGTTTAGGAAAGGCTGATGTGTTTTAACTGATGACCACTCATCAGGAATTGGCTATCTGCGAGTGGACAAGAGCAGTTGCCAGAACAAAGGGCAGCTTTCACAATGTCTCTTTTGACTTGGACATGCCATGAAGGGCTTTCTCCTAATCATTTCGAAAAACCTCTCAACAGTCATCCCCACTAATGGTGGGCGCATAATTTTCTAAAGCATAATTACGCAAAATAAAATTAAAAATTTGTAAAAACGGACAGAATTAAGTGAGGAGCCAAACCCTGTAATTAGCGCTATTTTCTTAGCACAAAATACACCCTTGCATCAAAAATGTACCCAAGGATACATTATGCACTTAGAAAATAATGATAAATGCAACGGAACTTGGACATCAGCAGCCAAAAGTAGGTATTGTTGCCCCAAAATCCCCTGAATCATCTACATGACTTTTCAAGGCAATTTTGACTGTTTACAACTTTATTTGATACATCCTAAAATCACTTCATCATTGTGCTACTATAAGTCAAACTTTTGTCCATCACAGGCTATTATCTATTTGTTGTAATTTATGGAACTGCTCACAATGCTTTCATTTCAGAGTTGCGCATTTAAAACTAGATGATGATCAAACTGCAGAGCGTTTTTAAACCTCTTTTGTCAGATTTACAGGCCCCTTGCGCCTCATTTACGCAGCCGTTGCGTCACTTTTGTGATGCAGCGGCGGCGCAAATCCTGCGCCATAGTGCGGGGTACTTACAACGTGACGCATCTGGGAGATGCGTCACGTTGTAAAGCCCTGCGCCACATGTAAGCGTTCCTGTGCAGGGGGGGCGTTCCGGCTCAGGAACGCCTCCTTAAAGTGGCTGAGTGAAATCTACAAGATTTCACTCCGTCACTTTTAGGCCCATGCTGCGTCAAAACCCTGCGCCTGCCTGAAGCAGGCGTAACGTTTGACGCAGCATTACCTAGATAGGGCCCCCAGAGCATTGCTGGAGCTGCGTCGCGCTTGCGACGCAACTCCAGTTTCAATTTTTGTTGAACCGATGAGCCATTAAATAATTGCACTGACGATTGATCTACTGTACAGACATGAGCCAGAGCAAAATGCCATTTTGAATAGGAGAAAATGTTGCTCTTGTGTTGACAACTCACTAAAAGTGTAATTTTAATGTTTCCCTGTTCAATCAGCTTAAAAATTGGTGAAAAAACGCCCTACCATCACATGGAAAATTACTCGGTTTTCAGCGCAATGCATGCAATTTGGCCATGCACCAATGTTCTTCCTAGCAAAATAGGAGCTACCCAGAACATTATTTACCTCTTATGTTTGGTATTTTAATTTTAAAAAATTGTTTCAATTTGATTCGTCTTTTTCACAATGGATTATTTGGATTCCATAAAAAAATGCGATTCAAATCACATTTAAAGACCAGTTTAACAAGAGAAAGAACTATTCGCATTTTGACAAGCAGGGTATACAATTTTAGAAAATATAGTTGCTTTGAGCAGTGTGAATCCTCTCGCGGAACATGGAGCTCAGTTCCCGGTTTAACGAGTTCAGCAAATGCCGATATGCTTGCTATAAGATGCGTGGTGTCTTTGAGGGTTTTTGTATTGGCCATTACACATAGAGATATGGCCAAACGAACTCCAGGGCACATATAAATCAACTTAAATTAAATTAACAGCATACAACAAATGAGTATTTGATTAACACGGATTTAAATATACCATGGGAATGTATACTGTTCAGAACTGGTAAAAAGTAATCTTAAAACTCAGCCTGCAACCATAGAGCAGTTTAATAATGCCTAGCAGCAAGGACATGCAATTCTATATGGGCAAGTACTATGTGCCTCTGCTTAGTATTCCCAATTATTCTAGAAGTGGGTGCTGTGGCAAAGGCAATTAGCAAAGCGGCACAGACTGATGCCTAGGGGTAAACAGTCCATACATGCATGCTAGTTTGTACAATTTTATTACAAAATTTAATCAGATACCATCTTCTTCCTTCTGCATGAAAAATTCAGGCATGCCACAACATATGTGGCATGACAGAAACTGTGATAAGATTCAACCAGTTTGAGAATTCCAAATGGTCCACGGGTATTTCAACTCACTTTGTGAAACTGAGCTATCTTCATGATTATCTCTTTTGTGTTCGAGTTTATTCAGGACATCCATGACTCTGGCAGCCATCTGTACTGTATTGTATATGGCATTTATAAAGCGCAACAAACACCCTACGGGTACGCTGGCGCTAAAGATATGTGAACACAGACCAACGTAAAGCGTGGGGGACAGAACCTAAAATGGGCAGTATTCAGAGACGACAGGATCAATTTCTGGTGAACAGCCACGTTTTGATCATATTCCTAAACAAGGACAAGGTACTACATTGTCTGATTTCAAGTGGCAGTTCATTCCATAGTTTCGTGGTGGCAATACTAATCTACCACTAATACAAGGCTTTGACTTAATTACGGTCTCGACATAACCACTGCAAATACAATAGAAGATCATTGTGATTTACCCATTAGCACTCAGTGGCGGTTCCTCCTAAAGGGCGGAGGAGCGTAGCACGTAAACACAAATTAATAAAATGGTGATTAGTACTTTTTACACGTTTGCTGCTGGCTTGCACTGTTATAATGAGGGTAAAGGGCAGGGGTGGGGCTGATTCCTGTGGATTACAGGATGACTGCTGACCCGGTCAGCTAGGGGTGCACATTTTGGATTGGTTGGCTGTCTTGCGACGGCCAGCGTAACATGCGCATTTCAGACCCAGCAATCCCAGCGCTGTGAAACAGCCAAGGGGATGCTGGCACAGACCCCCTAGCCTCAAAATGAGTACTGGGTTAGCCTGCTCCAACCAATCCTGGAGCAGTTCTCATGCTGAAAACAACATGAGAGCAGCTCTAGTGTTGGTTGGATTTATGTTGCACTGGGCAGGAAGTACGTCAATCAGCTTCCTTCCCTTTCCTGCTCCTCGTCACCCTCAGGATCAGAGGAGAGACACACCAAACGGAGGGCCAGCAGCAAATCTAGTGAGTTTTTTCCAGCATTGTCCGCGCCTCACCATCTTTTAGTGTTAATCAGAAGCCAATGTTAGCATTCCCATTTAAGAGAGACTCCGGCAAGCGGTAATATGCCTTTTAAGCCATGGCTTATTTGTAAACATTTTGCAAAGTTTAAAAGCAGAAACAACTAGAACACATCATGTTAGTTTGAATGGTTTGTATTTTGAGATATCACAGTGGATCTCAATCTGCATCAATTGTCTATGGTCTACTGCACATATTTAGGCGCTTATGTTAATTGTTAATGAAAAGTAAGATTTAACTTGGCAATCACTTACAAAAGTACTGAATCCTCAAGGATAAAAATTGATGCTTTTAGGCCACGTGCGGTTCTCACAAGGTTCCATGGTATATGATTGTAGGTGTCTCAGTTGAAGTAGTATATGAAATGAAATATATTGGAACTACTCAGTGTTTGCCTCTGTTTATCCAAATACAATTCAAAACATCACACAGTGAACAAGACTGAGCCGCACGACTAGTCCTACTTGATTCAGAAAATGTGTGTCTGCATGGCTTCCCTCTCAATTTAGTGGTGGTACATACGGTGTCTTGATTTGAATAAGGGGCACTCTCTCTACGCCAGCAAGAAACTTAAGCATGACAGTAACATTTTGCTTTGTGTAAAGTCCATTGATAAAAGCCTGGATTATACATGCATTACACACACGCACATTCAAGATGATCGTATACCTCAATTATAAAATAAAATACTCAGCTTCATGCTTGGCCCCTTGACCTACCTGGGAAACACCTGTCCCCACAGGAATGCAATGCCTAGCAATGTTGCACCCAGCTGTGTGACATTACAATGAATGCCTTTACCATGCATCCTTTACCTCACGACACATTTCACATGCATGCCTTTACAACTTCACAACAGAGAGATGAGTATATATAAGGTAAGTGAAACCCTTATTTTTATATATCTTAATCTTTATATCTATGTCTGTCTATCTCTGTGTGTGTGTGTACCTCTGCTAACTATAACTACCTCTGCTAACTATAACTGGTGAATTTATGTGGCTTTTTTAAAGTTAGAAGTGTTAATGTTGTCACTGACATATTCACCTAACAATAACATTACTTTACTTTTGCTGTTTCAGTGAAGTTAAAAAAATAAAATAATAGATCTTTTCACCACAACTAACTTTAACGTCGCTTTAAACTTTGTTTTTTCCAGTGAATTTCTAGTGTTTTTTTAACATAAAGTAATATGTTACGTAACGTAAAGCTAACCCTTCGCCACACATTACCTTCAGCTAGGCCCCTTACAAGCAGCTAACCCCACAGAATGCATGACCTTTGGCCATGGAGAGCAGAGGGTTGGCAACAAATGTTTGGACTGCAGCCAGCCATGTGGCCAACCTACCCAGAACCAGCACTGTTGCATACTACAAATTTTGAAGGGGTGGGGCCAAACATGCAGAGCTTGCAGGTAATTTGACACCTTTGCAGTCTCCACAGCAGTTGAAAGGGAGAATCATGGACTTTGCCCGAACACCAGGAGAAAACAATAAATAAATCACTAGTCTTGGACAGTCACTACAGAAGAGGCTGCGCTCCAATAAATCAACAATTCATTTACCTCCATCAAGAACATCAGATTGTTTATCAATGTGCAGTTGTAAAGAAAACACACTGTCCACCAGCCCAGAAAATTGCAGGAACGCTGTTGCATACTACTAATGTTGAATGGGTGGGCCAAACGGGCATAGCTTGTAGGCGATTTCGTACATTTGAATACACAGCAGCAGTTGAGCGGGTTAACAATAGACTCTGCCTTCAGACCAGAAGGCAACAAAAAAAGAACCCACTTGTTTTGGACAGTCACTACAGAAGAGATTGCACTCAAATAAACCAACAATGCATTCACCTCAATCAAGGATTCCAGACTATTTTTCAACGTGCAATTGTAGAGGAAACACACTGCCCATCTGCCTGGAAAATGGCGGCAATGCAGTGATTTGGCACTAGTATTCTTTTTTTAAGGGGATGCCACTAGAGTAAAGCTAATCTGGCTCATGAGGGGTAAAACCCCGAAACCGGTCCTAGGGTGCTTTTTGCCAGTCCAGGAGGACCTGGCCTGGCAGTTTGGGTTGGACTGTTCCCATTCGGCACAGGGTCAAGACCGATTTGCATATGGCTGGGTTCAAACTGGAATAGCATGGGGAGCTCAAAAACTATGGATTTAGGCCCATATCTCTGTACTGTGTTGAATGTATGACATTGTTCTGCATTCTGTCCATCAATTGTTCTTTTTACCCATCCAGAGCACCCACCATACACAACGTTAGAGGCCATGGGGAAGCCCCAAGACCCAACCACCTCCCGACATACTTTGGGAGCCAGCATAGAACCCATTTTCGGGGAGCAACTATTTCTGGTGCTTCCGCTGGATAAAAGCAATATCTTTAAAAACTCCCTCCTGCTGGGAGCAGACTTTGTATTTTCTCCTACTTGGAGAGTTTTTAAAATGCACCCGCCAGGCAGGAGCTAACACAAATGTCCATTCCCTTCTGGTTCAGGCAGAAAAACTGCTGCATCCAGGGTTGGTTCCCCAGGACAAGCAAGTGACCCCTCCCCGGGGGAAGGGTCCCTGGTGCCAATAATGGCTCAGGGAGGGGGCCATGAGCCATGAGGCCCGCCCCCTTTTGACTAAAAGTAGGAGCCTTGGGTGACGGGGTCCCCTGGGCCTTTTAAAGGCTCAGGGCCCCCTCCCCTTTTTTGTGGGGGTCATCAGCGGGGTGGGCTCCCCAGGGTCTATAATGGCTCTGAGAGAAGGGCCGCACAACCCCCCTCCTCTTTAATTAAATAAATCAGCCTCAGGGTTGAACGCCCCAGGTCCTTTGAAGGCTCAGGAGGGGTGCCCCACACAAGCGCCCCCCATTTCGACCCCAGCTGTGGCTCCCAGAGGCCTTTCAAGGCTCAGGGAGGAATAGTGAGTTACCCCTCCTCCTCTTTTGTACACATGTCGACTTGGGGGTGGGCTCCCTGGAGCCTATAATGGCTGTGTGATGGGGCCACATGCCCCCAAACCTTTATGAAATGGAGCCTCCGGTGTGTGTTCTCAGGGACCTATAGTCTCAGGAGGTGCATTGTGTGCCCCCTACCCTTAAAAAATGTGGCCCTGAGATCCCCAAACCCCCCCATTAATTTTACATATTTTCTTAATATAGGGGAGACACTTTATTTTTCTTACTTTACCATCCGGTAAACTTACTCACTCCTAAACCTTAAAATCACCCCACCATCCTATACCCTTACCCACTCCTGAACCCTATGAACACCCTTACAACTCTATTCTCTTACCCAACCCTAAACCTTAAAATCTTCCTTACCACCTACACCCTTACCCACCCCATAACTCTAAAAACACCCTTACCACCTTATTCCCTTATACACCCCTTAACCTTAATATCACCTTTACCCAACACCCTTACCTACCCCTAAACCCTAAAAATGCCCTTACCACATTAGCCCCTTACCTACCCCACACCCTAAAACACCCATACAACCCTATTCCTTTACTGACCCCAAGCCTTAAAACACCCTTACCAGCCTATTTCCTTACTCACCCTAAACATTAAAAACACCCATACCACCCTGCACTCAACACACTGCTTTGTGTGACCCTTAATGAAGCAATGTCAATGTTAGCCTGTGATGTTTATGCCTGCACTTCAACATTGTTGTGTGTGACCCCATTCTTTAGTGATACTATCAAGCTTCTGCGGACCATGGGGGGCGTGGCCAGGCGCCGAAGATGGCGGACGCATCTTACTAACGCTCCGTACCTCATACCCTGGTTATCCTGGGCATCCTGCTTCTGTGGGGCTCTATTTAGCCCCAGTGCATGTCTGCCATGACGGGCCGAACCTGTGCTGCCGGAGAAGAATTGCTTGGGCTCTGAATCCACTCGGCGGCGGTTCTGGACGTTGCAGCCTGCCGCGCAGGAGAAACCTGGGCCTCGTGCTCTCTGCGGTCTGGTGGCAGCAGTGACTGGAGGGCAGCTCGTGGGAGAGGGCCGGATCTGTTGAGGCGGGCTGAGGCATCGGGGGCTGCCAGTGCAGCGCTCGAGTGAGGCCTGCACCACTGAGGTAAGCCTGCAAGGAGAGCTTGGGGGACCACAGGGGTCGGTTGGGCCTAGGGGCCCCTACCTGATCACAGCGTGACTGCTCCTGTGGGCCAGACATCTCTGGTGAGTCACGGGGGCCGGCCAGGCCTAGGGCTCCTGCAGAGGTTCCTTGTGGGGAGACCCCACTACCTGGGCACATGCTGTGGCCCCTGCAGGCTTCTTGACATTGTGGTGCCCGTGTGAGGTTGGGGTCCACAAGGGTCGGTCGGACCTAGGGGGCCTCATCTACACGTGGCTGGGACTGAGTGGCTGTGCTTACTGTGGCTCTGGTGAGGTGGTGGCGCTTATATCCTGCTACCATTGGATTTCATATTGCCACACAGTGTCACCCTTCCTGCTGCAGCAGTCGTTGTCTGCTGTGCTGGTGGTGGCCCTTTCTGGGACCTGGCCTTCTGACGTGGCGGTTAGTGTGGACCACGCTAGAGCTGCTGGGTATAGCCTGCGCCGCTGAGGTGAGCCTGCGGGGAGCGCTTGGGGTGCCTGCTGGTGGCGGTGGGGGAACACAGGGGTCGGTCGGGACTGATTACAATGCGGCTGCTCCTGCAAGCCGGGTAGCCAGTGTGGGCCACGGGGGCCGGCCAGGCCTAGGGCTCCTGTGGAGGCTATTTGCGGGAGGGAGACCCATTACCTGGGCGCATGCTGCGGCTCCTACAGGGTTCCTGGTGTTGCAGCGCCCATGTGAGGTGGGGTCCACGGTGGTCAGTCGGGCCCAGGGTCCCTCGTCTGCACGAGGTTGGGACTGAGAGCCACGCTCGCCGTGACTCTGGAGAAGTGGTCGTGTTTGTACCCTGCTGCCCCTGGAATTATTATTGGTGAACCGTGTCATCCTACCTACTGCAGTGGTCGTTGTCTGCTGTGTAAGTGGTGACCCTTTTCTGGGCCTAGCCTTCTGGTGCGGTGGCTGATGTGGATCGCAGCGCTCACCTGTGAAGGGATATTCTGCCAAAGGTGACCTGAGGAGCAGCGGATTCCGGGGATTCGCCACCCGTCCCACCCAGATTACAATCCTTGGGGGAGCGTTTCATATGACCAGGTGGACACGTGAGACTGACTGAGGGGGTTGGCTCTGTTGCCCATCGGGTCCGGGGCCCCGCTGCGGACCGGGATTGCGGGCTCCTCCCTACTGCGAGTCAGTCCACCAACTGTGCTGTCTGCGCGGGTCCTTCTCTGTGACACAGGCACCCGGAGCGGAGATGGAGATACATCGCTCTACATCTGACTTCAGAGGTGCACGCCTACAGTTGGGCTGTGGAGCAGTAGTACCCAGCACGCGTAATTCCATTAAAACCTCATGTTCTTCTGCTCCCCCGTCCGACAGAGTGTTCGTAGTGGCAACCAACTATGTAATACCAGGGTTGGGACCCTATCTTACAGGTGGAGAGCGGGCTGGGGGCCATCACACCTATGCCACCTTACTGACTATCGACCGGGGCATCGCCCGGCAGACGCATCTAATCTTCACAGAACTGACTTGGGAGTTCCTCGGCTGAGACCGCTGTGAGGGGGGGGCCTAATCGTCTGGAGGAAAGAGCCTGGACCCACTGACCACATGAGGTCATGCATTGTTGTCTAAGGTGAAGCTACGCTGTGGAGGGTCTGATCCTAGTCGCGGACGAGGCCTCCGAGTTGGAGAAGTCACGGAAACTTGCCAGCTTAGCCTTGCTGCCTATGGAGAGCGCACAGCAGATCGTTATGGGCCGCTTGCGCAACAACCCCTCTCGTGATGCACCTCCTGGGGGCCAGGCTGGTACATCTCTCACGGCCCCCAGGCAACGGCAGGGATGAACCTGCCTGACATTGCCACAAATTTGACTCTGTACTGTTGGCAGTGGAGCGCACCGGTATCGGCCTGGACCTGACCCGCACATCCTTGGAGGGCCATATGGACACTATTACCTCAGACTTTACACTACTCCGGGCTGACCAACACAAACTGTCAGACTGAATACATGATGCGGAGGCCACAATGGCAGACCTCCGACCCAAATCCCAGAATTGCTCCTCCGCACTTTAAGATCTGCTGGATCGGGTTTGCACCCTGGAGGCAAGGTGTACGACGCGGAGGGTCGATCACGCCAAAATAATGTGCGTGTAGTCAATCTTCCTGAGGGAGCGGAGGGGCAGGACCCGAAGACTTTCACGGAGGCCTGGATGAAGGAGCTCATGCCCTCCGGATCGCTCTTCCCACAGTTCGTAGTAGAGCGAGCCAACCCAATACCTGCCTGCAGACCCCCTCCTGGGGCGCGCCCTCGCCCCTTCCTGTTCAGAGTCATGAACTCCAGAGACAGAGACACTATTCTGCAGGAACTGGGCAAGCATCCTGGCCCTAAGGTGCAATACGTATCAGTTTCTCTCTTTCCTGATTACACAGCTCAAGTGGAGAGGTGGCAAGCCACCTTCACGGCAGTAAAACAACATCTCCAGGAACTGGACCTCCCCTTTTCCTTGCACTTCCCAGCCCTCCTGCGAGTCATCAGAGAGGGCACTATGAAATACTTTGACTCCCCCGCTGAGGAATGGGAATGGCTCGAGGAGCAGGGGTTGGTGACGGCACCTAAATCATCTGATGAGTCCTGGCCTTGTGAGCCCCCCAACGGAGGTAGGCGTAGAGGGGGAAAGGCCTGGAGTGTGAGACATGCAGTGACCATCCCCAGTCCCGTACAAATCAGATTGGAACATCTTGGGGCCCTGCGGGCAACGGCGGCCCTCCAGCCCTCCAGATCTCCATCCCAGGCCGGCTCTGTTGCCTCTCCGCTTGGGTCCGGAGCCTCTGAAACCAAGCCGGAGTGGCCCTTGGACGCGGATTTCCCCCCACTCCGGGGTGTCACCCCCAAACCGCAGATGGCATTATATGATGTTAACTTTATGTTCATGTTGGACTATCGCACTACTTCAGGACTTGTTTGTTTCATTCTAGCGGCTCCGTCATGCCCCCCCCCCCTTATTTTTCCACACGCTCCCTTGGGGCGTTTGGCAGGGGCAGGCCTTACATTGTTTATTACCTCTTTCAGATCATCTTTACCCCCGAGACGTGGGATCCTTCCTGGATACAGTTGAGTTACCCTCTCTGACAGTGGAACAGTCCCTGGAGCTGGACTCCCCTATAGTGGAAGACGAAGTGCGGGACGCATTACGTGCCTTGTCCTCGGGTAAAACTCCAGGGCCGGACGTTCTTCCAACGGAATTTTTCAAAGCCTACATGGAAAATTTGGTACCGTAGCTGTACTCATTGTTTCTAGAGGCAATCTCGAAAGGGACCTTGCCCCCCACCATGCGTACTGCTAATGTGGTGTCTTTGTTGATACCTGGTAAGGTCCCCACATCACCTGGTTTATACCGACCGATTGCTATATTAAATTCGGATTATAAGATCCTGGCAAAGGTCCTTGTCAATCGACTGGCTCCATTCGTCCCTGATCTGGTATACTCTGACCAGAATGGCTTTGTTCCACAGCATAACACGGCCCTGAATCTACGCCGCTACTTTCGAGTGGCAGGATATGCCCCAACCGCCTGGCCGCAATCCGGTTGTATGGTATTAGATCTCGAGAATGCCTTTGACTCTCTGACCTGGAACTTTCTATCTGCTGCCCTGGTTCGTTTTGGAGTCGCCCCTACTTCCTCAGATTAGTCTAATTGTTATATTGTGAACCGTTGGTTCAGGTTCAGACGGGCCCATATATTTCCGATCCGATTTGAGTACAGCGTGGGACCCGGCAGGGATGCCCGTTATCCACGTTACTATTAGCGTTAGCGGTGGAGCCGTTGGCGGCTGATATCCGCACGCATGTTGATATGGGAATAGAACTAGGCGATGGCATTCACACCATTTCGCTCTACGCTGAAGACTTGTTCATATACGCCAGGGATCTTCATGATTTTCCCCCTTCCCTTGATTGTGCCCTTAGCCACTTTGCACGAGCCTCCGGGCTGAGAGTCAACCTGAAAAAGTCCATATGTTCCTGGGGGATACACCAGATCCAGGCTGTATACTCGGGGGAACACCAGTGGCCTGGTGCACCGACCCTTTTTGTTACTTAGGTGTTCAGGTTTATCAGGCTAAAACCGACCTCTTTGACGGAAATGTTGTCCGAGCTACCACGGCGATTCAATCTCAGATGAGTTTCTGGAAGAATCTCCTGTTGGCAATCTCTCGTAGAGTCACACTGGTTAAAATGGTGGTCCTTCCTCGCCTCCTTTATTATTTTGCCTCACTACCCCTCATTATCTCCCCCCCTTCTTTAAGCAGTGGAAAAGAGTAGTACGAGATTTCAAATGGGGGACTTCACACCATTGAGTGTCCATGGGAAAGCTTTATCTACCTGCCGTGCTGGGTGGACTCGCGGTGCCCGATTTTGAGCATTGCTACCTGGACTCCCAGCTGCAATGGGTCGCCAGGTGGCTATCCTCCTGTTATCTACCAGACACGGCCTCTCTGCGACTCCCGTTACTACTAAAAACCCTCCTTTACATTTTCCATCCCTGCTCCACATTTAGGCCTCCAGATATTTTCCTCCTAACTGTAGCGCATAAATGCTTTCGCAGGTGTCTTTTCCTCACTAGAGCTATCATTCCGTATGCACCTGCCATCCCTCTTTTGGAAACTCCATGGGGGGATACCTACACAATGGCAGCGGAGTTACATCACTGGATCTTGGAGGGGGTACAAGACGTGGGGGACCTCTTTCAAGAAGGCGCTCTTATTCAATTCCAGGACCTCATAGTAGGAGAAAAACATATACCTCCTGGGCAGTTCTTATTACACAGAGCACTCACAGCCTCATTAGCATCCAAATGGGGTGCGCTTACCCAGGAACCTCCTATACATCATACTTTCCAGTACCTTTACGTGATGGGGAGAGGGAGGCACCTTACGGCTGGTTCGCATCCTCACTTCGACAACACACGGAAACAGATCTCACTTGCCTTCGGCTTCACTAGGAGGGGGCCCTGGGGAGAGTGTTTACCAATAGGGAATGGCTAGCTGCCCGTAGCGGTCCAACCCACATCCCATGGAATCAACAGTTCAGACAGATACAATTTTTCATACTGCACCAAACCTACCTTACCTCAGCCCAAATAAACAGGTACTTCCTCCGCATAGATCCGGCTTTCCCCTGCTACCGGCAATTGGATGCAGACTTAATGCATATGCTTTGGGGATGCTCGGTCCTGACTGAATACTGGAGCACCGCGACAACCACCCTCAAAAGCTGCCCAGCCCCCACCATTCCCCTGCATGGGAAGCTCATGTACTGCAATTCTATAGCAGGAGCAAGAAATATAGAGCTGCCACACGATTTATTGACCTAGGCCTAATACCAGCCAAGCGACTGATCACCAAGTACTGGAAATCCCCCCTACCACCTCACCTCTTGCTTGGCACCGATCCTTTTCCAATTGGGCGAGGGAGGAGGGTGCGGGGCTGCGCAGAGAGGATCTGCTTGGCATTCGTATGTTCTCCCTGGCGCCTCAGTGGGATGCGATGGTCTCCAAGCTCTTGGGAGCAGACACGGGATCCCAGCCTGCATCACAGAGGGCTAGCATTCAGGGTGTCCACCACCTTCACTGATGCGACTCTGGACTGACACCTACACCCAGACTGCAATTACCCCCCTGCCACAGAACCCCGCTGCCACTGAGTCTTAGGGGTGTTTCAGGTCCTCCAGCGAATTTAGCTATGGTGGCAGGTCTTGCGCGACTCTATCCTGTCCTTCGTTCACTTTCATTGCCCTCATTTTGTTGTGCCCTATGCCCCCGGTTACGTTTGAACTGCACTGCTCCTGCATTACTTGCACATTACTCGATGCTGCGATTTGTCAGCACTACTCTGTCGTCCTGGGATATTGCCACAAGCTTTGATGTAATTAATGAACACTGAATTATTCATCGTCATGTAGTTATCAACCCGGCTGTACCCTGTCACTGGCAATCTATTTTCTTCCCCCCTTTCTCCACCTGTTAAATAAGTGATGCCCTACCTATATGTCTTGCTACTTATATTCTTCGCATATTACCCAATGCTGTACCTTGTCAATGCCACTCCGCCTTTCTTGGGACATTGCCGTAAGCTTGGATGTAATTAATGCACCCTGAATTTTCATTGCCATGTTGTAATCAGTCAAAGTGTACCTAGCCACTGGCAATTCATCTTCTCCCACCCCCCTCCCTTTTCTCTACTCATCTGTTACATGAGTGCTATTCTGACTGTATTTTTTTATTGACCAATGTGCAAAAATAAACAAAAAAAGTTAATAAAAATGATTTAATCCCAAAAAAGCTTCTGCGGACCATGTGCTTACATTCCCATGCTTACATGTGTGATCCATTCTTTTAGCAACACGAGTAATCTCAAGAAACCTCTGAGCCTACCTTCTATTTTCCATGTGCCACACATTCTGCATACCACTGATGTCCATATGATGCTCATGCGTCTCTCCTCCTATATTGTCATACGCAACTCTTTTCATCTGCAAAACAGAGGTGAGCATAAGTACTATGATAAACCAGCAAATGAGAACTGACTCACCCAGCTATCCAGTGTTGAAATTCAGTTTCCCCTGGACAGTGACATCCACTTCTTTCCCAAAGACCACCTGGGAGCGAGAAGGCTGTTGTCTGTCCCTGAGACCTCGGGACTGTCTGCTGTGCTGGGCTCTGTCATCACCGCCGCCTCTCGCCGCACCCGCTCCGCGGGTGCCGCTTCGTGGCTAGGGGAAAGTGTGCAAGCGCTGTGCTGAAGGAGGCGCTGAGAAGAACACCACGTCGGCGCTCTGCAGGGACTCAGAAGTCCAGGAGTCCCTGCTTTCCCCAGGTGCAAGCGGACGCGCCCACAAACAGACACGCCCCCCGCCTGGCCAGAGTGAAAAGGGCGCGTGTAGCACTACTTGCTGGGACCCACCTGGGAGCGAGAAGGCTGTTGTCTGTCCCTGAGACCTCGGGACTGTCTGCTGTGCTGGGCTCTGTCATCACCGCCGCCTCTCGCCGCACCCGCTCCGCGGGTGCCGCTTCGTGGCTAGGGGAAAGTGTGCAAGCGCTGTGCTGAAGGAGGCGCTGAGAAGAACACCACGTCGGCGCTCTGCAGGGACTCAGAAGTCCAGGAGTCCCTGCTTTCCCCAGGTGCAAGCGGACGCGCCCACAAACAGACACGCCCCCCGCCTGGCCAGAGTGAAAAGGGCGCGTGTAGCACTACTTGCTGGGACCCACCTGGGAGCGAGAAGGCTGTTGTCTGTCCCTGAGACCTCGGGACTGTCTGCTGTGCTGGGCTCTGTCATCACCGCCGCCTCTCGCCGCACCCGCTCCGCGGGTGCCGCTTCGTGGCTAGGGGAAAGTGTGCAAGCGCTGTGCTGAAGGAGGCGCTGAGAAGAACACCACGTCGGCGCTCTGCAGGGACTCAGAAGTCCAGGAGTCCCTGCTTTCCCCAGGTGCAAGCGGACGCGCCCACAAACAGACACGCCCCCCGCCTGGCCAGAGTGAAAAGGGCGCGTGTAGCACTACTTGCTGGGACCCACCTGGGAGCGAGAAGGCTGTTGTCTGTCCCTGAGACCTCGGGACTGTCTGCTGTGCTGGGCTCTGTCATCACCGCCGCCTCTCGCCGCACCCGCTCCGCGGGTGCCGCTTCGTGGCTAGGGGAAAGTGTGCAAGCGCTGTGCTGAAGGAGGCGCTGAGAAGAACACCACGTCGGCGCTCTGCAGGGACTCAGAAGTCCAGGAGTCCCTGCTTTCCCCAGGTGCAAGCGGACGCGCCCACAAACAGACACGCCCCCCGCCTGGCCAGAGTGAAAAGGGCGCGTGTAGCACTACTTGCTGGGACCCACCTGGGAGCGAGAAGGCTGTTGTCTGTCCCTGAGACCTCGGGACTGTCTGCTGTGCTGGGCTCTGTCATCACCGCCGCCTCTCGCCGCACCCGCTCCGCGGGTGCCGCTTCGTGGCTAGGGGAAAGTGTGCAAGCGCTGTGCTGAAGGAGGCGCTGAGAAGAACACCACGTCGGCGCTCTGCAGGGACTCAGAAGTCCAGGAGTCCCTGCTTTCCCCAGGTGCAAGCGGACGCGCCCACAAACAGACACGCCCCCCGCCTGGCCAGAGTGAAAAGGGCGCGTGTAGCACTACTTGCTGGGACCCACCTGGGAGCGAGAAGGCTGTTGTCTGTCCCTGAGACCTCGGGACTGTCTGCTGTGCTGGGCTCTGTCATCACCGCCGCCTCTCGCCGCACCCGCTCCGCGGGTGCCGCTTCGTGGCTAGGGGAAAGTGTGCAAGCGCTGTGCTGAAGGAGGCGCTGAGAAGAACACCACGTCGGCGCTCTGCAGGGACTCAGAAGTCCAGGAGTCCCTGCTTTCCCCAGGTGCAAGCGGACGCGCCCACAAACAGACACGCCCCCCGCTTGCAACGTGTCTACTTTACGGCCAGCACATCGCTCAGCGGGACGCGAGCGGGACGCCGAGCGAAGCCCGGGCAAAGGGCGGGCCGTCTGTGGCCGTCCGGGGCAGGAGGAGGCAGGGCAGGGCCACCCCATTTCCATCTATTGTACTGGTTCCAACTTGTGGTGCCGCATCTTAGCATGTCAACACGCTCCGGTAAGGCCTTGAGGGGTTGCGGGGAGAGTGCCCCCGGGGGTGCTATGTTTGGCTCTATGGACAAATTCCTGACAAGGGTGGCGGCTGTCATAGACAATGAACTTGCCATATCTGAACGGCGCCTTTCACTTGACTTCCCTTCTGCCAAAAGTCCATCGCCAGGAATAGTGTTGTCCCCTCTAAATCCTACTCCCCCTGCACCCTTGCTTGGGGACTTACCTGGGGATTCCCTTATTGCACCTCCAACGGGTGGTCTAGAGGGGGTAGAAAGCTCATTGCCTGGTGTCCACGGTACCAGTTCATGTGCCGTGCTCATAGACCCATGCAACGAGCTCTCTCTAGTAGGTGCACCTGGCATTCAGTCCCCACACTGTCCTGAGGTTCTTGCTCCCGTCCCACAAGCACCGACCAAAAAGCAACCCATCCAGGAGACTATCAAAAGGAAGGGGAAAAGGGCACATCACACTAGAAAGGGTTGCCCATTTAAGACCACTAACCATCCCAGGTACCTGCCCCTGAGGGGTCCCTTCCCTGAGAGCACCGCAGGACCGGTATCCACAGGGACAGCCATTTGCGCCCCGACTGTTATCGATACAGTACCACCCTCCTTGTCGGCCCCACTAACGCCTGTCCAGGACAACGCGGGTCACTCTATGGAGGCGTTTGAGAAGATGGTCAAGTCTCTTGTGTTGCCACTTATAGACCAGGTCAAGAGGTTGGGGGAAAGGCTTGACTGCTTTGAGCAGGCTACTAGGGACAACTTCTTTGCCCTAAAGACCCTTCTCAAGCACCAGCCAAAGCCCAGTAAGGATAGGACTGATAGGTCAGATGAGTCCAATAGGATAGAGGTCCCAGAGACACCCCCCCTGGGAGACCAACTGATGCAGACGTCCAAGCTCCCTGCACCTGGGAATACGATCTTGGCTGCTCCTAAGGTTGGTCCTAGACAGATAAAGCCGAAGGCTTCCACTTATGATGCCCACGTGCATGCTACCCTTCCCCTAGCAGCAATATCCACGGTGGCTACCCAGGCCCCAAGTCAACACAAGAAGGGAGGGACGGGCCCTGCTTCGCAACCTGGGGTTGCTATATCTGATGCAACTGGTGGTGTTGCATCAACCCCTAAGGTTGCATTTATTCCCGTCCCACCTATAAATCGGCTCCCTCTAGGTCCTCCTCAGAACAGTAGACGCAAGTGCCCCCCAGTTAACCTCCCCCCTGAGTGCCACCCGTATGTCGTCATCCTCACGAAAGTCCCCCCTATTGGGAGTACCCAGCGGGAAAACCATCAGGAACTAAAGAATAAGGTCACCCACTGGCTGAAAGTCAACAGGCCCTTGCCTGCGGGAGTGGATGGAATTATTCTTGGTGTACGTAGGGTGGGTTGGATTGGATACGGGAAAAAATCGCTTGAAGGGGATTGTGTGGTTGTAAATTTCCAAGACGCTAGGGTTGCCCAATTTATATGCTCACAAGGCCAATCCACGGCTGGTTCGGGTATCGACATAGTCGATTTGACATTTTTTTACCCACGGTCTATTATGACCACCCCCTCCATCCACCTTGGACAGCCCTCCTTTATTGGCAGCCCAGTGGGTCAACTTTTGGTGGAAAACACTGCCCATGGCCTTCTGACCCCGGGGGTTCTTTCCCAGCAGATATCCCCAGCTCCAGTGTTACCAAACTGGGGACCTGGGAGTTGTTGACTCAGTCATGATCAGGGGGAGGTCGTTGTGGCCCCAGGTTTTGTCGCTGAGTCAACACCATACCCCAAACCCAATGGCTCCTCCTACCACCCGCAGACTCTGGCTACGGCCGGGTCTGTGGAGGGGAAGGGGGAGACTGGGGCTCCCCATAATTCTACGCCTGGTCCCCCTAATGTGGGTCCTGCGGACTTGTCACCCCCTGTCGAGGATTGTAGCATTGCAGCTGTAACGGACCCCCAGATTAGGGTTTTCAGCTGGAATGTTGCGGGCCTCGAAAGGAAACTGGCGTTGCCGGATTGGAGCGAGCATGTGGAGCAATACTCCATATGCCTGTTCCAGGAAACCTGGAGTCGGGTGCCCCTTCACAAGGCGGGTTATTCCACCCACTTTTTGCCGGCGGCAGAAAGTGTAACTGGCAGGGGCCGCCCCTCTGGCGGTCTGCTAATCTGGGTAGCCACCGCACTTAACTGTAGGGTGGAGGAGAAGGACACTAACTGCCCCGACCTCCTAAACATTTTGCTTAGAAATTCCAAGGGCAGAGTCATTTTAAATATTTTTAACATTTATGCCCGTGGTACTAAGGGGGGAAGAGAATCCCCAGTTATAGCTTGCTTGGAAGCGCAGCTCCGCTCATCTCCATACAGGTCTTGTACACTGTTGGCAGGTGATCTGAACTGCACTTTCGAGCCTCTGGATCTGGACATCCTGGCAGACCAAGAGGAATTTGATAATGGGTGGGGGATTCCTCCCCTCGAGCTTGGCCCTGTTAAAAAATGGACAGAAGTGGCCCTCCAGATTAACGCCCTAGTTATGGAGTTTGGGCTTAGAGCTGCCAATGGCAGAACCAGGTCCGACAAAGTAGGGGCGCACACCTACAATAGGCCAGGACACACGTCACGGATTGACTATTTCCTCCTTGACATACACCTGTGGGGCATGGTGGAGGACATGGTAGTTTTACCCTCTGTGGAGAGCGACCACAATCTCCTGTCCCTCACCCTGTCCCACAGGTGTGTCAATAGCACCGTGTGTGGTTCACCTTGTAATCCCGCGCCAGACCTGTCAGTGGTCACGAACTGTGGGCGTAGGCTAAAGTGGGCGAAGCTGGCTCTTTCGGAGGAGAAAACCTCTGCGATTAGGCAGCTTCTGGTTTCATCCCTGGCCAATCTTGACTGCCAAGAGGAAGGGCTGATGGAGGTGGCACCTAGGTTTTGTGTCATAATTCAGACCATTGGCGACCTCTTTGTAGTCCCAGCCCACCGGAGCGGAAGGAAACCCAGCCTACGACCGGGTCAGGGCTGGTACAACCAGAAGTGTAGGGAGGCAAAATCACTTCTTATTGGGGCAGTCAAGTCCAAATTGCCGTTTAGGACTAGGGAGGCCAGGAGACACTACACACTGTGCCAGAAAAATGCAAGGATGGAATGGGAGGATAGCTTCTGGCAGGACCTTCTGGCTGCCAGCCGAGGGAAAGATGCTAAAGGTTTTTGGGACATGGTGGGCAAAAGGAATCGTCCCGCCGATTCCCGGAGGACTTGTGCGATTAATGCTCAGACTTGGTTTTCCCATTTCCAAAATCTGTACTCTGCTGTTGAAGGTCCCCTAAATGATCCCTTTAACTTTCCAGCCTTTACCCTAGACCGTGACCTGGATCTGTTTTCCCCCCTTGATGTAACAAAGCAGATCAAAACCTTGGTCCCCTTGAAAGCAGCTGGCCCGGACGGCCTACCGGGGGACATCCTCCGTGCTTACCCGGAAGAATGGGGGGCTCTAATCTCTGCACTCCTCAATGCAATCATGGGGGGAGGGCTTGTGCCTGACTCCTGGAGAGGTGCAGAGGTGGTCCCCATTTTTAAAAAGGGCAGTCGGGATTTACCCGGGAACTATAGGCCTATAAGCCTAATAGATTCCAGCCAGAAATTGGCCGGGAAAACCATCTTGGGGAGAATTAATCAATGGGTGGACGACAATCACATTCTGTCCGACATGCAGGCTGGGTTCCGTTCGGGTACAGGAACTATTGAACAGGCCTTTAGACTTTTGTTGTTACACTGGAAGGTGGTGGTGCTGGGCAAAGGCAGTCTCTATCTGGCCTTTATTGACCTTAAGACTGCCTTTGACCTGGTACCAAGGGAGGAACTTTGGAGGGTACTTCATGGTTTAGGGATGCCCCCATACCTACTGAACCTCCTCATTAACCTGCACACCAACACCTATGCACAGGTTAGATGGGGGCTGAATGGGGAAAAGACCGATAAAATCAGGGTCGAGAGGGGAGTAAGACAGGGCTGTGTTTTGGCCCCCACCTTATTCTCCCTCTATATTAACGGGGTGGTAGATCATCTATTGGGCGAACCATCAGATGCCCCCAGCCTGGGTGGAGTAAAAATTCCAACTCTGTTGTTCGCCGACGACACCCTCCTCATCTCCAAAACCCCCCAAGGTCTACAGTTTTTGCTGAACCGCTTCCAGGATTTTTGTACCACTAAAGGCCTCGTCATTAATATAGACAAGACCAAGTACCTAGTCATGCACCCACCCCGCAAACTTGGTCGCCCTCCAATCCTGAACTCCATACCCCTAGAAAGAGTGGCGGAATTTGATTATCTGGGGATCCGTCTGAATGATGCAATGAGCTGGACTGCCCACATTGATAAAATGACTCTGGCCCACAAAAGGGTGGGGGGCGCTCTTCTTAAGGAATACAATAACTCCTCAAAACATTGTGTTGCACCCATACTGGAGATTTATAAAGCTCGTGCAGTCCCTGCTTCTCTCTATGGTTCGGAACTGTGGGGCTTGGGCAAAGTCGACTCATTGAGTAAGGCCGAAAATAAATTTATCAAGGATCTTCTTGCTATCCCATCGAGCAGCCCGACCATCCCAATGCTCTTGGACACTGGCTGTAAAGCCATAAGGGACCAGGCTCGGCTTCGTCCCCTTCTGCTCTGGGCACGTTTGTGGAGGGTCCCGGAGCTACAATCGTATGCCAATGGTCTAGCAGAAGTGATGCATGCGGACGGTTGGAGCAACATCAAATGGCTGAAGGACATAAAACACCTTTTAGGGGAACTGGGTTTGGCTTCTTGCTGGCATAGTCACTCCGCTCCACCTAAGAAGATTCTAAAAAAACTTTTCTGGGAGTGGGTCGACGTGAAGCGTTCTAGTAGCCAGCAGCATTGCAAAACCACCGCAGCTTTCCTGTTGTTCAAAGACGTTGTCTTGTATGAGCCATATATGGATATTATAACAGTGGCTATGGATAGGTCCTTGTACATAAAATTTCGGCTAGGAACCTTGCCCTTGGCGGATCTCTGTTCAAGGTGGAATAAAGCCCAGCCCACATCACGCTTTTGTGCCTCTTGTCCGGACAAACCAGAGACGGTGCCACACTTCCTTTTCGAATGCCAGGACTATGGTCGCCCCAGATCGCGTTGGCTTGCCCCCATTTGCAGAGAACTGGGGACTCGTCAGCACTCTGTTGCCCTACGGATTCTTTTAACTAATACGGCCCCTCCTATTGTTTGTGCTGTTGCAAAATTTTTAAAATGGGCTTGGTTGTTAAGACTTAGAAGACTGTCCATAACAATTTAATTCTTTTTTATCTAATTTATGCTGACATACCGTGTTTTAATTATCATTCCATTTGTACAGTCTTATCTATTTCGACATGCTGTTTTTATCTTTTTGTACTGCTTTTATGATATGTGCATATTGAAATAAAGCATCAATCAATCTTTCCCAAAGTTTGTGATTAGCAGAGATTGCGTGACTGCTGACCGACAAAGACTGTGCTGAACAACACGTCTATGAAAAGCTGTATGCATGATAAACAGAGAAAATTGAATCAGGCTTTGAACTGTGAAATTAAAAACCTCCAAAAAGCAGACATTGTGCTTTGCTATAGATCAGATCTCTGATTGCATTCTGTAATAATCACGATGAGGCACACATAGCTTGAAGTGATTTATTATGTCAAAACAGTGAACTTCATCCGTCAGAATGTCCAGCGTCTTCAGCTCATTACCGTCTCCTCAACTGACCTATCAGCTGAAGGGGCGCTGGCCACTCACTCCTCATAGAACCTCCATGAGACAATATAATGCCCACACAGAGGATACGCACATGAGGCAGACACTATTTATCTCTTTCCTTATACAATAAAGAGAGATAACCAAAATAAGTGAAAGCAAAACATAACATTTAAGATGGATAGAGCACATAATGAATTACAAGGATACTCAAACCACACCTTGGGGCAGATCTACAAGGAAGTGCCGCAGCATGGCAATGCAGGCCCTTTGGCTGCGCCACAGGGCAGCACTTCCGAAGCACAGCAATGCGACATATTTACAATAATATGTTTAATTCCTGTGCTCTCCCCTGTGCAGGCGCACAAACTGCAGCCATGCGCCGACGCAGGCATCCTTGCACCATGGTGCAAGAATCCCTGCGTCATGGGTAAATGCACTGGGCACCTTCCTGCACAAAAACAATCACTAAAGGCATTTTACTCTTTCAATATGTGCTGTAGAATGCAGCACGCTTTAAAAGAGGAAAAAATGAGGAGAAATGAAAACATAGCTCCTTGTTGCGTCTCACTTTGCCTTCCCTGGGGAGGTGTAGCATTGACAAGCATTTCCAGATTTACAATTTCTTGTAAATCTTGAAATGTGTCTCGTTCCATGGGTGATGCGTGGGAACACCCACAGCATCACCCATGGAACGTCCCTTCCATGCAAAGTGCTGCGTGTGATGGGGCCATATTTACAAGGAGAGGAAAAGTCACATAGGGTGGCTTTTTCTCTCCTTGTAAATATGGAGAAGTTAAATACGCCTCCAGTACGCCACAAAAAGGGATGTACTGGTGGCACAGGGGGCTTGTAAATCTGCCCCTTGTATTTTACTCTGGAGTAAAACAGCATTCTATGGATTTAAAAAATATATTTCTCATCATATACTTATATTGATAATAAAAATAGCATAAAAACTAGTCTAAAAATAAATTAGAGTAACATAACGTAAAATATACTGAAAACTCGAGCCTCAGTTGAACACCAGTGAGGCTATGCATTAATTTATATTTAAACAGAAATTATTTGTATCTCAGGGGCATTCTTAAATGCCTTCCACTCGTTTATAGTGGTTCTAATGCTACTTTAGCCCATTTGTTAAATCTTGTGGTGGGTTGCACTTTTACCCATTTACAATCCGAGAGTCATGGACACCTTCAGTAAACATGTTAGAACCAATTTTAACAACGTTATTCATGTTCTACCAGTTGCGTCCATTGACGCGCACTGCACTATCAGACATTTTATCAGTTCTCATGGGCTCTGAAAATTTTGAATCACCTGTCCCTAAAAAATTCCCCTCTTAATACGGACAACATCTCCCACTTCAAAATGTTTCACTGACACACTCTTCATTTTGTCATAAAACAGCTTTTGCTTAACTTGTGCATTTTCAACCTTGTTCCCTACAGCTAGGTTTAATTCAGACAACAATGAATTCTGTTTAAGCCACGTTGACATCCAAGCTGGCTTAAATTCAGTTAAAAGGTTTTCTACCCCTAAATAATTCGAAGGGAGAAACATGGTAGTGGAATGTGGTATTGTTAAATAAAACCAAAGAATGGTGCAGACAGCTACTGGTATCACACATTTATGTACCATTGCCCACTGTATGCATTCACATGAAACTCTGTTTAGGTTCTCAACCATGCTGTTGGTCTGAGGATGGTAATGCAAACTCTTGAAATGATGGATGCCAGTTTCTTTAAATAAAAGTTTCTATTTCCGTACAACCAGATTGAACCCCATTATCGCAGCCCATTGCCTCTGGAAACCCCTCTAGCATGAATACTTCCTTTAAAAAAATCTAACACTGCTTTGAATCATTGATTCCAATAAATTTCACTTCTGGCCAGCAGGAATAATAATCAACCAGTACTAAAGCAAAACGTGAGTGATGTGGTAAAAAATGAAAGGTCCTATGAGATCAATCCCCAATTTCACCCAGGGTTTTGAAGGTGACAGAATGGGAGATAAAGGAGGAGTAGATGGTAATAATACATTGTCACTCCTGGAACAAACTGCACAATCATGTACCAAACTATCAATATCTCCATCCATCTGTGTCCACGAAAAATATTTGCATCCCGTACGTTTCTTAAGGGTGGCTCCCAGAAGCCCTTCATGCACCTTAGACAACAGAATACTTCTTACATTTTCAGGAGGAACTAATATCTCTGATCTTGTTACTAACCATTTATCACTGACAGCTCACCTCATACCTTGTCATAGGGTTGCAAAGCTACATCCACATTCTTTTCTTTTGGCCACCCTTCAACAATGGTTATAGATTTTGGAACACCATCCTGTTCAGCAGCTTCTTTCCACACCTCTTCTGAAACCGCACACAAAGTATAACTTCAACTGCTGCTATTATGCAATCATCTAAATCTTCATCATCACATGAACCAGTGTTAGCCTTAACGTTCTCTGTCTTCTCAATGTTTATAGCAAAACTTGAAAGAATGAGAGAGAATGTCCGCTTGAATATTTTTACTACCAGAGATCTGTTCAATGTTAATTTGGTACTAAGACACAACTTCCAACCGGATCACTGAAATAATATCGAGGGACAAAATATCGACTTGCAAAAATATCGTTGACAAAATATCGACAGACAGAATATCGAGTTTGTATCTACAAACAGGTAAGTACAAAAATATCGAGTACAAAATATCGTTTACAAAAATATAGTTATAAAAAAAATCGACTTTATTAAAAACAGTGTTAAATTAAATTAATATTAAAATTTAATTACTAAAATATACTTAAAAATACTTAAATTAACTTATAATAATCAAATAATAAATGAAATTAATAAAAATAAATTTTTACAATCATATTTGTTAAAACATATATATATAGTAGCATACTATAATTAAATAAGATACTATTATATTACTGTACGATAGCAGAAGTGTAAAAAATACTATTCCCACTCCAAAGAGTGCAAGCGTAGGGAAAGCATTGGATAGCGTAGGGGTTAAAATTACTATTCCCACTCCAGTGGGTGCAACAGTAGGGAAAGCGTTGGATAGCGTAGGGGTCAAAATTACTATTCCCACTCCAGTGAGTGCAACAGTAGGGAAAGGGTTGGATAGCGTAGGGGTTTAAATTACTATTCCCACTCCAGTGGGTGCAACAGTAGGGAAAGCGTTGGATAGCGTAGGGGTTAAAATTACTATTCCCACTCCAAAGAGTGCAACAGTAGGGAAAGCGTTGGATAGCGTAGGGGTAAAAATTACTATTCCCACTCCAGTGGGTGCAACAGTAGGGAAAGCGTTGGATAGCGTAGGGGTGAAAATTACTATTCCCACTCCAATGGGTGCAACAGTAGGGAAAGCGTTGGATAGCGTAGGGGTTAAAATTACTATTCCCACTCCAAAGAGTGCAACAGTAGGGAAAGCGTTGGATAGCGTAGGGGTAAAAATTACTATTCCCACTCCAGTGGGTGCAACAGTAGGGAAAGCGTTGGATAGCGTAGGGGTTAAAATTACTATTCCCACTCCAAAGAGTGCAACAGGAGGGAAAGCGTTGGATAGCGTAGGGGTTAAAATTACTATTCCCACTCCAGTGGGTGCAACAGTAGGGAAAGTGTTGGATAGCGTAGGGGTTAAAATTACTATTCCCACTCCAATGGGTGCAACCGTAGGGAAAACGTTGGATAGCGTAGGGGTTAAAATTACTATTCCCACTCCAGAGAATACAACATTAGGGAAAGTAAATACTTCATAAATAATAAAAAAAATGTATAAATGAATATCTATTAATAATTAATTAAAAATAAATAAAATTTGTATATAATATAATAATTAATATATTAAAATTACTAATTAACAATAATTATTTCAATTGATCACCTATTAATACTAATTAATAAAAATATTTACAATTAATTATTTAATAATGAAAAAGTATTTAACAATTATTTGAAATTAAATAAATATAAATAAATGTAATGAATTAATTAATTATACTTTAATCACTTCCCACCCAATTCCCCTATAAACTCACAAACCGCTACAAAAATAATTTAGTAAAATTTACATAATTACCAATTAATCAATTAATTAAAATTAATTACCAATTAAAATGTAATTAATTAACTATTATAAATTAATTAACAATTAATTTATATTTACTATCAATAAATTTAAATATTTAATTAATTATAATTAAAATACTTCCCACCCTATTCCCCTATAAACCCACAACCCGCTACAGAATTAAATTACGCAATAATTATAAAAACAAAAATCATTAATAAAAATTAATTATAACATAAATACACACTTTTCACACATATTATACCATAAACATACACTAAAAAAATTAGATATTATTAAAAAATCGATATTTTTTACTATCTATATTATATACTTCGATATTTTAACTTTCTATATTTTTAACAGTCGATATTATATCACTTACCTTAAAAACGATATTTTGGTCATCTATATTCTGTCCTGTCGATATTTTGTCCAGTCTATATTTAAAACTCGATATTATGTCCAGTCGATATTGTGGAGTCGATATTATATCTGTGCACCCTTCCGACCAAATGCTGTATGCCTAGGTGCAAATGTTTGTGTTCCAAAAAAAACAAAACTTAAAATGTACTCACAAATCCAAAGTTCACAAAACCAATAGAGGCTGGAGCCGACTTCTATGTGTGAAAGCACCAATGCTGGCTGTGTGACTTTAAAAGGGCGTGTAGATCAGTGACCTTGATAGGCGGAGTCGCTTACCCCGTTGGACCCCTGATAGGCAGGGTTGTATTGAGCCTTCTCAACGATGGTTGCACAGACCTGATGCTTACGGCTCATACTGTGCAGGTCTCACCAGTACTTACTCGGATTTCCTTTAGTGCCAGCAGGCATCCAATGGCCATCCGTCATAACTATTAAGCAATCACTACAAAGCGGTGCAGGATGTACAAGCACCGTGAGTTCTGAGTGGGATGATGACCAAATAGTCACCACACTTTTTAAGTAAAAATCACGATGAGGCAGATGCAGCTTGAAATGATTTATTATGTCAAAATAATTAACATCATCCCAAAGACAGTCCAGCATGACCGTCTCTTCAGCCGACCTAAATGTCAGCTAAAGGAGCACTCACGACTCGCTCTACATCAACCCTCCAGGAGCCATGACACAATACAATGCCCATGCGGAGGATTCTTACGTGAGGCAGATCCTACATATTCTCTGTTGAATAAATGTAGACTTGAGACACACAGACACATTTACACTGATGATCATGCCTTAAAGCATATTAAAGTCACTAAGACTATTCCCTTTATATAAAGTCTGGCTTTTTTTCTCACAAGAAAAACTCTGCCTTGACAATGCATTTGTGTATGGTACCTGAACTAGACATTTTAACCCATGCCACCCTCATACACTATGGAGTTTATTCACAGACTGTATTTTGTAGTACTTTTTCAGTACTACAAATGCTCTGCAAAATGCTATTCATTAAACCTACGTTCGCCTGTCCTTTCTATTTCTGTAAGGAGATCTCTGTCCTGAATGCGGGGGTTACTCAGACATAAGTATTTGTTTAAGTAGTAAATGTGGGAGTAATGGAGGGTGGCTGGAAAATGGGAATACTTACTACTAAAGAGGAAGGGTTTAGGGAGGGGGACTAAGGGAGGTTTAGTGAGCGGTGTGTACCGAATCACAAAAGCATAGGTCCATTGGTATTCATAAACTACCTTCTAAAGATATTACAGCTAAAAAAGGGGCCCAAAAAGGTAGTACATTTCTCCAGCTCACAGTTGAAGCAAGCCCTGCACCACACATGGTCAACAACTCTTAAAGTAAACCACTTTCACAAAAATGAGTGGAGGTAGGGACTTTTAATAAAACACCATAGGAAATAATGTTACATTTAAGTAAATTACTTGAACTTAAAAATATATCTAAATATAAGTTATTGTTAAGAAATATAAAACTATTACATATTTACTATTCAATAAGATATTTAAAAAAACTTTCTTTACAAATGTATGCAGCTTTTTCATTAAACTATAAATGCATTACTTTTATTAATTTCTATACTTCACTTTAAGGGGCTCATTACAATGTTGGGCGGAAAGCCTCTTCCCCTTACAATCGGACTGCCCGATTACGATGCCCGATTACGATGTTTGCGGTCAGAATGTAAACTGTTTGGTCAGTCCGACTCAGTTCCGAATGACTCGTGGAGTATTCCTGTTGCGCAGAACCACATGGTACCCCACTATGGACAGTGTTTTTTTCATTGGGATTACGATGCTGATTCCTAAAAGCCTTTCCGCATCGGCCTGTCTGACAAGGTAAGGCTGTCAGAAAGTGACTTGGGAGGGCCCCTGGCAGGACCTTCTTGCCGCCGCAGCCTACAGTTGATGGCTGAGGGGGGTACCTAAGGGACCCCCCTGTAGAACCATGCACTGTGTGTTAGGCACCGTGGGGTGCCTGAAACAGGGTGAAGGGTTTTCAGCACACACCTAATTTCCCCATAGGAGCTTGTGTTACAGCTGGTTGTTGTTCGTAACACAAGCTACCATTGAGAACAATGGGAATTCTACCAAACAATGTTCGGTTACATCGTAATCCGGCAGTCAGAACTGCCGACCACAAGTCGGTTGGTCCCGAATACATCCGACATCATAATGAGTCCCAAAGTATTAATCCATAATATTATTTTTACTTTTAGGTGCAATTTCTTTTTTTTTTAGTTTCAATTCTTTTTTTATTTGACTTAATATATTTTGATTAAGGAGCTTCGCGGGCAACCAAGATGGCCGCGTAAGCTCGGAGCTCCGCGGACCTTCCGATCCTCCGCAACTATCCTGCCCGTAATCCTGATCCACGAGGGTGGATACTCGTTGCTGAGGGCTCACTGAGGCGAGCACCGTTTTCAGACTTCAAATCGGTGCCTCCCAAGCGGAGCTACGTCGAGTGGGACTCCGTGCCAGCTCAGTGCCATCGCCTCTGCGGACTCCGCCGCTACGCTTTGCTGATCTGCGGAGTGCCTGCCTGCCTTCGTCAGCGGAGAAGTGTACTGGACAGCGGTGCTATTTGGATTGCGGAGCTAGCCTGGGACGGTATCCCGGTGGCACCCCGGAAACATCTTCGACTCTCTGGGCTTGGACTTGCCTGGCATAGCCCTTTGTTCTTTGGGACCTAACATGGCGGGCAAGGGGGACCTCGACAAGCCGTCTAGCAGAGGAGTGCGCGGCAAACCGCAACAGCAGCAGAATCGGATTGAGCGCTATACTCAGCCGAAGACACCGCCTGTTACTGGTCCCTCTGCCAAGAGTATTCCACATTCGGGCTCGCCGGACGGCTCTGAGCCCACCTTGAGCGACATTTTGGGAGCCATTACGAATTTCCGGGCGGACATGCAGCAACAGCATGAAGTCCTCACGCACAAGGTGGATGGCATGGCCGTTGATCTGTCCCTCATCAGAGCCGACTTGGGCAAAACCAATGATAGGGTTAGGAATCTGGACATCAAGACGACCAGTCTTACGGGAGACGTCTCGGACTTGCAAACTGAGGTCCGGAACCTGCAGAGGACAGCGGACCAATTCGCGAGGCGGCTGGAGGACTTTGAAAGCCGGGCCAGGCGGCAGAACGTCCGCATTGTCGGCGTGCCGGAGGGCTCGGAGGAGGCGGCGACGGACCTCCTCGTTGAAGATCTGATCAGGACACATCTGGCCCCGCCTGGCCTCAGCAACTTTTTCTCGGTGGAGCGTGCCCACCGAGTACCGGGTGGCCCGCCGAAGACGGGAGTGGCACCTAGACCCATCGTGGCCCGGCTGCTTAACTTCCGTGACAGAGATGCTGTCCTGCAGGCTTCCAGGCGACATGGACCGCTTAAATTCCAAAATGCTGATGTCCATTTCTACCCCGATTTCACCAGGACGGTTCAGCGACAGCGCCAAAGCTATGCTGGGGTGAAGCGACGACTACGAGACCTAGGCTTCAAGTACTCTATGATGTTCCCTGCCAAGCTCCGGATCGAACACGAGGGCCGTGCCCTGTTCTTTGACTTCGCTGAGAACGTTAGCGACTGGCTGGACACTCTATCACCGCGCCGAGAAGCACAGGAGGACCATGAGGGTGGCGCGGCTGGCGGCTCGGACCTATGAGACTTGGCTCTGCAGTGGGTGATTAACTGTTTCTCTTGCTTGCCTCGGAGGCCTACCTAATGTGGCTTTGAGATGCCGTACTATCTTTCCTGTCAGTACATGGAGGGTGGCGGGAGGTGTTCGCGGAGATTCCTTACTCCTCTGGGTGTCTTTTCGTAGAGTAGTTATGGGGCGACAGGCACACTGCTGGTTGGGGGGGCTTTTTAGTCACATGCAGGGGTGCAGGGTGGGGGGTGCAACTTTGGGAGTTTTGTTGTTTGTTTGTTCTATCTCTTTTTCTTCCTTGAGGCAATGGACTGTGTGTTTTCATATGCAATTGACGTTTGAGTTGGATGGAGTCGGGTGGGGCGGGTTGTTCGGGGATGGGGGGTAGGAAATTGAAAGTGCTTAGCTGGAATGTCAATGGATTAGGTGATCGGATTAAGAGAGGGGTGGTGACTCAGCTGCTTAAGAGGAACATGCCTGATGTTGTATTGTTACAGGAAACGCACTTAGTGGGAAACTCTTGCAGGGCCCTGAATCGTAAGGGTTACAAGATGGTTGCCCACTCTGGGTTCTCCTCGGGCTCCCGGGGGGCGGGCATCCTTGTGCGTGCGTCCCTCCCTCTTGAAATAGACGTCACGCTCCTGGATGATAGAGGACGCTACGCAGATGTGGCGGGGAGATGGGAGGGGCGTTCCTTGGCCCTGCTATCAGTTTATGTTCCCCCTGGCCTCCAATCTAGCACCTTCCGGGACCTTGGTGGCGCCATTTTGTCCCTGCCCTTGGGCCTGTTGATCCTAGGGGGTGATTTCAATTCAGTCTGCTCTGGTACTCTAGATCGCCAGCCACCGAGAGACCTCCTGGGTTCCCAAACGTGGCTGCCGACCTTCCTTGACTCTATGGGTCTGGTGGATTGTTGGCGGTTATTGCATCCGGCGCTTCGTCAGTTTTCATTCCTTTCCGGGGCCCATGGCAGCCTGTCCCGCCTGGATTATGTCCTCACCCTGGCGGCGCAGTCGCCTGCCATCTCTGAGGCGCGTTTCCTGGCGAGGGGCGTTTCCGATCACTCGCCGCTGTGGATCTCCTTTGATTTCGGGGTCCTTCTGTCCAGCCGCCCGGCAGCGGTAAATCCCTGGTATTTCCGCAACCATAATACGAGAGCACTTCTGGCTAAGGCCGTTAGCCTATATTTTACTGAAAATACTGGATCCGTGGGCTCTGCGGTCACTCTGTGGGAGGCCTTCAAGACAGTGTTGCGGGGTGAAGCCCTGGCTCTCATTGCGGCGGCTAAACGAGCTCGTGATGCTGATCTTATGCAAGTTGAGGAGGAGGTCTTGGAACTCGAATCCCGCCTGGGGCCTGAGCCCGACCCCTCTCTCCTGCATGAACTCTCTCTGAAACAATCGGAATATCACGACCTTGCTACGAACGCAGCCCTGATCTTAGCGAAGGAGCAGCAAGGCCGCATCTACGATGTCGGGGACAAGGCTGGTAAATTGCTGGCCTGGCTGGACAGGCGGGAAATGGCAAGCCGGGTGGTCCCGGAGATCTTGGGTGAGGACGGAGTGGTGGTTACTGATCCGAGTGCCATTGCCGAGTCTTTTGCGGACTATTTTCGGGGGGTGTACACGTCCGGTTCGGATCGCTCCGAGGCTGACTCATCTGAATTCCTCTCGGCGATAGACCTTCCCTGTCTCTCTGAGGAGGACAGGGTCGACATGGACCGGGACATCACTGCGGACGAGATCGCTCTGGCGATCCGCGCTTTGCGTGCAGGCAAAGCAACCGGACCCAATGGCATACCGGTTGAACTGTACAAGATCCGGCCGGACGTGATCTCCCCTCCTCTGAAGGACATGTTCCTCCGTGCCCGCGAGGATGGTGTCTTTCCCCTAGACCAGCGACTGGCCACTATAGTGGTTATCCATAAGGATGGCAAGCCGCGTGATGTTTGTAGATCCTACCGCCCCATTTCTCTCCTTAATGCTGAACCCAAGATCCTGGCCAAACTGTTGGCTAATCGGTTGGTCGGGGTTATAAGCGACCTGGTGCACCCGGATCAGTCCGGTTTTATTCCCCGCCGCAACACTGCCCTTAATCTGAGACGCCTGCACGGGGTTATGGCCAGGGTTCACGCCATTACGGAACCAGCGGTACTGGCCTCTCTGGATGCCACGATGGCCTTTGATTCCCTGGAATGGAGCTATTTGTGGGCGGTGCTGACGAAACTTGGGTTTGGACCGGGTTTCCTGGGCTGGGTGCAACTCCTTTATGCTAGCCCTCTGGCTGCTGTCACGGTTAACGGTCGCATGTCTGCTCCATTTGCGCTTCAACGCGGCACCAGGCAGGGCTGTCCCTTGTCTCCGCTCCTGTTTGCGCTGGCTCTGGAGCCTCTTGCGGTGATGCTGCGCACGCACCCTGACTTGCATGGGATCTCCTGGTCCCCGGGCTTCGAGGACAGGGTCTCCCTGTACGCAGACGACATCCTGCTCTACCTCACCTCCCCTTGCAAGTCGCTTATTGTGCGTGTGATGTGCTCAGGTTGTTCGGGCGCTACTCCGGCCTGATCATTAACTGGGCCAAATCCTCCCTTTACATTCTCAAGGGTGACACGCCGCGCCTCCCCAGAGGTTGTAACATACAACTGGCTGGACAAGGCTTCAAGTATTTGGGGATTTACATCTCGCACAACCCTAAGGCAAGGTACGACCACAACTTACTCCCCCCGCTCCACAGACTGCGGAGGGATGTGGAGAGTTGGCGTAAACTCCCTCTCTCGCTACTGGGCCGGGCGGCGTTATTTAAAATGATGTCCCTGCCCAGGTTTCTGTATGCCTTGCAGAATACTCAGGACCTTGTTCCGGCCCGCTACTTCAGGGAGGTTGAGAGCCTGCAGCGTGCCCTTCTTTGGGATGGTCGACCTCGTGTCGCTGTCCGGAAGCTTACCATGCCGTGGTATGACGGGGGCATTGCGTTACCTGACGTGCGGAGGTACTACTGGGCCTCTCAACTTACCGCTATCAACCATGGTTTTTACGGTCCCGTGGACAGCCCCGGCTATGCCATGGACCGATGGCTCTTGCACGGGGGCAATTACTATCGCGCCCTCTATTCTAGATCCTTTGATCGGAACCTCACGGGCCCGACCAAGGCGGCGGTCCACGCGTGGCGAACGGTTACCAAGATGCAGGGCTGGCAGGGCAGACTGACGAAATTCACCCCTCTCTTCGATTCCGACATTTTGGGCAAGCTCTGGCACACCAAGGGCTTTGACAAGTGGGACCTCATTGGGATCTCGAGGGTTGAGGACATGCTTTCCAGGGGGGAGGTCAAGACTTTCCCACAGCTGCAGGCGGAATATAAATTGAGTGGAACGGAGTTCTTCCGCTACGCCCAGCTGCAACACGCAATAGTAGCCGCCAGACCGGATGAGGGTGACATCCCCGAGAGCTCTCCCTTGGAGGACAGAGTGCTGGACGGGCATATGCCGGATAGCGCCATCTCTCTGTCCTACAAAAAGCTGATAAACGTTCAGGTGGACCTCCTCCAGCGCTTGCGAGAGCAGTGGGTGGCCGATGGGCTGGAACTGGACGATGAGGACTGGCAGAGTGCTGTTTCCTCCCCCAAGGAGGTCGCCATTTCCTCACGTCTGCGGCTGGTCCAGTTCAAAATCCTTCACCGAGTGTACGTTACCGGCCCCAGGCTTGTGCATATGGGCTTCTCGCCGGACGGCCTTTGTCGTCGTGGCTGCGGAGCCCTTGCCACTTTTCTGCATATATTGTGGGAGTGTCCCGTTATTGCCCCTTACTGGGAGAGAGTCCATAGAGTGATGCGAGAGGTGACTGGAGTTGAGCTAGCTGCGGAGGCGCGTAGGTGCCTCCTCAATGTCTGGGAGCCAAATGACTACAACACGGCGCAGACCCGATGGGCTACTCTGGGCAATATGGTTGCTAAACGGGACATAGCGCAGAAATGGGGATCTAACGTGGCCCCCCTGGTGGTGCAATGGAAGGCCAACATGGATTGGTGCATGTTGCGTGAAAAGACTGTGTACACTGCCAGGGGGCGGCCTCAGACATGGAATAAGGTGTGGGGAGCTTGGAACGCTTACAGAGGTGATTTGTGCCTACCGCCTGAACCGATGCCCCGAGATGAACGCTTATCGCCATAGACGTTGACAACAGCTATGCTATTCTTGTCCTGATTCTCCTGTTCTTCCTCCCCCCTCCCTCTTTTCCTGCATCCTGCTTTAATTCTTTTCTACAACTTCTCTAGCCCCTGCCGCCTCCTACTGACTCATGGTCCTTTTTCCTTCCATTGCCTTTCTGCGCCCTCGGGCGCTTCTGTTTACGTTTCTGTGTGTAAATAAAATAAAAAACAACCTGCATTGTACTGACATGAATCGCTTGGCACTATGACCGTTCTGTTACTGTGCTGCCTTGCCTCCGGGATGTTAGGCTGAATAGCTGTGTGCTTTCTTACAATAAAGGTTTTAAAAAATTAAAAAAAAAATATATATATATTTTGATTAATTTAATATTTAATAAAAAATTAAAGTAATGGTGCTGCACAATGTTTTATTTTGTTCTACATTTAAAATAAATGTATAAAATTAATTTACATGAATAGCTATCAAAATAATATTTTTACTAACTTTTTCTTAGTTTAATAAACTATTAACATTTTCTATATACTTTCAATAGCAAGGCAACAGTTGAATCGCAGATCTCCGTATGGTAAAGTATAGGGAAAGATTATACATAGTACCATAGAGAGACGTCAGCAGTCAAGAGATCCCTAGTCTGGTGGTGGAGATCTCTGTATGGTAGAGTATAGGGAACATTTAAAAAGTGGTGGAATAGGTAGGTTACTTTTGAGCTCCTGCGGCCTACATTCTTCTCACACATCAAACCGCCATTAAGAGTTAAACCACCCTAGGAAATAGGTTGTGCAGCCTACATTCGTCTGTAAAATGGTATCCTCCAATCAGCATTGTTTGGGGTGGCCCTGAGATTGTGATAGGGCCTGCCGGCAGGTATGTTGTGTACTGCGATGACTTTGACTTCCCTCTGGAGTAAGTCGGACCCTGACATAAACTCGCATGATCGCATTATTCTGCTAGTTAGTAGCTTCTGAATATAAACTGAAACAGATTTATATGAGGAAAACAGAAAATGTCGTATTTAACATCTACAAAGAATTCTGAGAAGAAAAAAGTCAATGTTTGACTTACTGACTAGCCAAAATTGAGAGCAGCAAGATGGTGCATGCAAAAGGGTACATGTCAACATCAATGATTGCTTCCACCTCTTTTAAACCTTTACAAGAAACCGGTATGTGACAGGTCCAAGTCTTATTAGTTGTTATAGGCATGCAAAATCTCATGAAATCCGAATATTTTGTAATATCCTAATGTTATGAATTACTTACCCTTTCATGACCATGCTATTTCGAACTATTATTGCCCAAGGGGCCCTGCTTCAAACAGAAAATGGCTATTTGGAAATCTAAAACAACATCTGAGGAACATTTGCTACTCAAACGAGCTGCTTGTTAGTACAGGCCGATGTTATTGACTCGTGACTAAATTATGAGCTTTGGCTTGTGCTGATGATAAAATATTGACTAAATTATGAAGAGTCGGACTAAGCATATCAGGCTAGTTTTGAACTTGTCACATTTGGTTTTGCCACTGTTACT
This sequence comes from Lissotriton vulgaris, assembly GCF_964263255.1. Classification (NCBI taxonomy): domain Eukaryota; kingdom Metazoa; phylum Chordata; class Amphibia; order Caudata; family Salamandridae; genus Lissotriton; species Lissotriton vulgaris. Next base: position 588,805,654 of record NC_141694.1, read on the forward strand.
TTTTCTGCTTTTGAACTATCTGTGAATGTGAATACACCGTTTACGTTATTTTTGTGAGTGGGCTGCTTCTATAATACATATTAACTGTTATATCAATTTTTGTGGAAATATGTAACTGAATCCTATAATGAAAGATTGCCGTTTAATCAAGTTAATGTACACCGGTTTATTTGAGTTTATTGGGCTGCTCTTGTTACATGTATAAATTTGAATTCTGACTAGGCCAACTCAGGTTTCCACAGTAATGAGGTTGGTAAAATGAGGACGATTACAAAGTGTAATATCACCTGTCATGTACATGCAGATGTGCTGCATGAGTCGTTATATACATATTTATAAACGAGTTATTATTATGATGTACTCCTTATCCTTTTTAACATTTCCACTAGCAACTTTAATTTCATTTGGCACAAAAATATATCTCTACCATTAGTAAGCCCTCGTACTGAATATTTGGCAGGGGTTTCACAGATGGTATTTCCCAGTAAAGAGGACTGTAATTCACAGTTCTTCATACATTCGCCAGACATTTCGCTTCCATAAACAAATAAAACAGTTAAATGGATGGTTAATAAAGCATTTAGGCCCAGTTTTACTTAACGGTGACGCAACATAACACAGCAACTGCGTTGCTCGAAAGGGAGAGAGTAGAACAGCATCATATCTTTCAGGATGTGGTTCTACTTTCCTCTCTCCCTGCACTGGTACATTTTTGAATGCCATGCATCAACGCACACACCCTTGTGCTATAGCACAAGGGTGTATGTGTTCTGCAAGGAATCGTTTTTGTACTAGAAGGGGACCTTTCCAGTTCAATAACTATCCTTCATCACGTCGCGGTTGGCATGGGTTGCGGGTGGGGAGGGGTTGCGCGGGGAGTTTTAATTTAATACAAAATAATTTTAAAAAACGCACCTTTCTGCCGGCCAGGTCTCACGTCTTCTCGGTTCCTGCTTCTGCTCTCCTGCCTCTGGCAGGAAGCAGGCAGCCTCCCTCCCCTCCCCTAAGCCAAATCACAACGCTGCAATGGCAGTGTTGTGATTAGTGGGGATGCTGCCCAGCCAGGTGTTTATGGGGAGACCATGTTCTACAGCAATATGATTTGTGGGGACGCCGAGCCAGGGGTTTACAGGGGGGCTGACTGCATGCAGACTGCATTGCAGTCTGCATGGAGAATGGGCAGAGTGCACATGACTGGTTTGGGCAGCCCCTGAGGGCTGACTAAACAGTCATTGCAACCTCAGGAGTGGACACAGCACTCCTCCCCTGCTCGTGGAGAAGTAAAAAAATGGAGACATGAAAACATTTCTCATTGTTGTGCCTGCCTTAAGGAGGCATAGGATTTTGGCACAAATCCCTTTCTACCATTGTTTTTAGACAGTCATTTGCATCACACTCCAAGGGTGTTGCTTACTGAAGGAAACAGGAGGGCTTGTTGGCCCTCAAGGACACTATAGAGCCAAGGGGACTGCAACCCCCAACCAGCAGTGCACCAGGTGGTGTGTTTGCAGAGTGGTGGAGAAAGGGAGCATGGCCTCTGAAGTCCTCTCAGCAATTCTGCTGTGTGGGACTTACTGGAGGTAACAGGAGGAGTAGTGGGCCCCCAAGGACCCTCAGCAGCCAAGCAGACTTCATCCCCCAACTAGATGTGCACCAGGAGGTTAATTTGCAGAGTGGTGGAGAAAGGGGGCATGTCCTCCAACTTCTCTGCAATCCCGCTGTGTGGGACTTACTGGAGATAACAGGAGGGATAGTAGTTGGCCACAAAGTATCCTCATGAGCCAAGGGGACATCATTCCCCTGTAGTGCCCCAGGAGGCGTGTTTGCAAATTGGTGAAGAAGAGAGGTGCAGCATCCTACAACGTCTCAACAATGCCGCTGGGTGGGATTTACTGGAGGTAACAGGAGGAGTAGTTGGCCCTCAAGAACCCTTAGCATCCAAGAAGACTTCATCTGTCAACAAGCAGTGCACCCGGAGGTGCGTTTGTAGAATGCTGGAGAAAGGGGACATGCCTCCAAAGACCTCACAGTAATTCCACTGTGTGGGACTTACTGGAGGTTACAGGAGTGCTTGTTGGCCTCCAAGGACCCGCAGCATCCAATGGGACTTCATCCCCCAAACAGCTGTGTGCTAGGAGGTGCGTTTGCAGAGTAGTGGAGAAAGGGGGCATGGCCTCTGAAGACATTTCAGCAATCCCGCTGTGTGGGACTTACTGGAGGTAACATGAGGGCTTTTTGTCCCCAAGGGCCCTCAGCGTCCAAGGGGACTTTGTCCCCCAACCAGCAGTGCACCAGGAGGTGCGTTTGCAGAGTGATGGAGAAAGAGGGCATGGCCTCCAAAGACCTCTCAGCAATCCTGCTGCGTGGGGCTTACTTGAGGTAACAGGAGGGCTTACTGGCCGCCAAGGACCCTCTGAAGCCAAGGGGACTTCATCTCTCAACCAGCAGTGAACAGGGAAGCATGTTTGCTGATTTGTAAAGAAAAGGGGTGTGGCCTCTGAAGTCCTCTTAGTAGTCCCACTGTTTGGGACTTACAGAAGGCAACAAGAGAGCTTGTTGGCCCAAAAGGACCCTCTTCAGCCAAGGGGACTACATCCCCAACCAGTTGTGCATTAGAAGACACGTTGGCAGGGTTGTGGTAAAAGGGTACGGGCTTCCAGTGACTTGTTGGTTGTTTAAAAAAATATAAATATTTATTAGGAGAGGAGGCTGCGTGGCCCCAGTACTCTGGGCAAATTTAGTCCCCCGGGTCAGGCCTTTTTTCAATGGGAGGGGTGCCGTACGACTCCCCTCCCTGGGCCGGTTTCGGCACTGGAAACCCATCCCCAGGGCTCAGCCTTTTTTTTTAAAAATTACAATTTTAAATGAGTGGGAGAGCCACTCTTCCAACTTCCTGGGCTAATTTTGGCCCCAGGAACCCATCCACCAGGGCTCATACTCTATTGTGGGTGCCCTGGTCCCACCCAGAGCACCCACTCACCACTGATGGTTACCGCAGGGAAGCCTAAAGGCACATGCAGTCCCTGTTGGCTCCCTGCCTCTCTCTGTGTAAAATGCACAGCTTCCTGCAATCGAGAACATTTTTAATGCTCTTTGTTGCTGGAAGTGGAGCACAGTTTGCTAAGGCTTGGTGGGAGTTATAGAGCTCCCGCCAAGCCATAGTAAACAGCTATGTCCTGGGGTTGGGTACCCCGAGACATAGCAGGAGCTGGCCCTGAGGGATGGTGGTCCCCAGGGCCATCTATGGCTCCAGTAGCGGGCCACAAAGCTTCCCTCCTTTTTTAGATTGAGCCCCGGGGAGGTGGTGGTCCCTGGGGTTGCGGGAGCAGTCTGTGTACCTCCTCATTGTTTTACAATTAAGCCTTGGAGGGGGGTGGTCCCGAGGACTTGGGCATCTGAGAGGCCCCCATTTATAAATAAATAACCCCCCGGGGAGGTGGTGGTCCTTGGTGCGGCGGGGAGGCCATACGGACCTCCCCTCATGGATTTGTGAACAAGCCCAGGGGAGGTGATAGTCCCCAGGGCAATATTAATCATCCCCAGATGGGGGGGGTCTATGCTCCCCCATCCCTTATTAAAAAATTGCCCCCGGGTCCTGGTCCATCCGGGGGCGGATAATTTTTGTTATGTTGTGATGTTAAAATTGTTCGTACAGCGCTCATTTACCAATCGGTTTCTTGGCCCTTGAGTATAGGAATAAAGCTATGGCGCAAGATGTAAATCATATGCTTGTGTGAAAAACATGAGTTTCCTGAATTTAAGGTAATCAATAGTCATTCTGATGTTGAGTGGAAGTACGTTCCAGAGCCGAGGAGCTAATTCAGAGAACCTGGAACCTCCTAGTCTCTTCTTGGAGGAGGGATGACCAGAATGTTGAGAGGGGATGACCTCAAGTTACGGGGGGAGTATATTTCTGGATCAGGGGGGTAATATGACACTTCCTAGGTTGTCGGTAGATCAGCCTAGCCACCTGGTTTTGTACCAATTGCAGTCGCTTAGTCAGGTAGTCTGGGAGGCCAAGGTAGAGTGAGTTTTCATAATCTATTTGTGAGATCACTAGAGTAAGAATAACTTTGATGAGGGCTTCAAGAGTGAGGGGATCTGCCGACTTACCTAATCATGTTGAGCTGAATAGAAGAGGATGACACTACTGCTTTTACTTGAGGCTTCAGAGCGAGTTTATTATTGACAAGGACTCCCAGACTTTTAACTGATTTCTTTGGTTGTGAGGTGACCCATTTCAGTTGTCCAGAAATTGAAGTTCCAAAGGGTTAGTGTGCCTTCAGCCGGGACAATCTCTGTCTTATCAGAGTTTAGTTTAAATTGATTAAAATTCATCCAGTCACAGATGAATAGCATTGTATTTTGAAAGAACATTTTTTTCTAGTCTGGTGAACTGTCGATAGCAAAAAGAATTTGCATATCGGCTGCATCATTAAAGACTCTCACATTTATTTTCCGCAGAGTTTTTACTAGACGATTTATATATAAATTAAAGAAGTGAGGGGACAAGGATGATCCCTGAGGCACCCCACAAGTAAGTTGAACCTTTGGGGAGCCGAAGGGAGACAGACGGACTGACTGGTGTGATCATTTAAGAAGGAGACAAATCAGTCTATGTTAAGTCTCCTTCTTATCTGGAGAGTAGTTTGTTTACCAGTTGCGTTTGGTCCTGTGAACGGCTAGTTTTGTCAGTTTGAGATCGTCGGAGAATCATTATTGGACATTGTGATGCTTGGCAAGCCTAACTTCCCTTGGAGGGGCATGAACGTTGCTGGTATCTACTAGCCAATCTGTGATATTTTCGTCTAGATGATCAATATTATTCTGATTTAAAGGCAGAGCCGGGGCCAGTGAGTTGTGAAAAACATTGGTTTTAACATGAGTTGAATTCCTAGCTACTATCCCAGCTTGGACATGGCAAGGTCAATAAGAGTGAATTTAATTAGGAAATGGTCAGACCAGACACAAAGAGTAACTGTCAAGTTAAAAAAAGAGAGATATTAACGAAGCATGGGAGCCTGCGCTTCGTTTTTAAACAATTTGACAAATGGGGAAAATGCTGTTTTTGCTCCTGTGAGATCCCTTCAAGAGGCCTGGGGAGTCAGGATATTTCTACCCAGTTCTCTTTTCTTTACTTTTTTTTCTGAGTCCCAAGATGACTGTCTAACCTTCCTGGTTTGAAGTGTTTCCAACCAATCAGATCTCAGCTCATTTCACTGTGGCTCCGCAGATCTATGAAATTATTGAAAAAAAAAGAGAAAAGTTATTGCATTTATAGAAAGACTACTTCATTTACATTACTTTGATTTGTTAATTGTTACTTTTAAATGTATAATAAAAATAAAAGTGTGAATGAAATGTATTACATTAGTATTATACAGGTTCCAGGGGTGTTATTGTTAGAAGATAGAAAATAGAAATTGACTGAAAAAACACAAAAGTTACATGTGTGTTATAGTAAGGTTCAGAATTTACACACACAAAAGTATAGAAATCCAGCAGTTTTAGTTACCTACGCTAACTATGCAATTTTTATGACGCAAACGTACGGTGAAACCCAAAACCTACGCCCCTACGGAGCCTAAGCAATTTGGTGCCATTTGTGTGGTGGCTACTGCGGGTGGCTGCCTGCCACAAAAGGCAGTGTGTCACAGCCATGGAAAGGAGTGGCCCAAGAAAAGGGAATCAAGGCATCCTGAATCCAAATTCGTCAACCCTGGGTGGCAGAGAGGGAGCCCAGGAACCACCATCCCCTGCAGATACTTGAACAATTAGAAATCAATGGCAGGAGGAAGAATGCGGCTCCCATGAAGTTTTGTGTGAGGCTGCAGCGGTGATGTGGGTGAAGGCCAGATTGGGACTTACAGAGTACCGTTGCTAGGTCTCCAGGATGCGAAAACAGAAACTGCGGGCGCCAAAGAACAAGGGCCATATGTATCATAGTTCCGTTTTGCGATTCCTAAATAGCGATTTTTAAGGAATCGCTATTTAGGAATCGCAAAATGGTATGTATGAAGAAATTCGCTTTTTTTAGCGATTCCTTAATCTTCCTTATTTGCGAATTCGCATTTTGCGAATTCGCAATTAAGGAATAATTTCCAATGCATTCCTATGGGCCAGGAGGCCCATAGGAATGATTGCGAAATAATTCTCAAATTGCGAATTCACAATTTGCTAATCGCAATTTGAGAATTATTGCAAGGGTGCAGGGGTGTCTCAAGGACACCCTGCTGCACCCCTGTAAATTACATGTGTGCGCATATGGTGCACATACATGCTCAATGGGCATGTATGTGCGTCATATGCCACCCTCACAAATGCACAATTGTGCATATTTACAAGAAATCGCAAATTACCACCAACTACAAGTTGGTGGTAATTTGCAATTTCTAAACCTGAAATTGCAAGTTTAAAAAGCTTCATACATAGCATTTAAGGAATCGCAAAGTTGCGATTCCTTAAATGCTTAAGCAAAATAAGGAATCGCAATATTTTGCGATTCCTTATTTTGCTAATTGTTCATACATTACAAAATCTTTAAAAAGGCCGTTTGCGATTCGCTAAGGCCAAAATAAAATGGACACTATGCCTCTGGACTGCCTCTGCTTCTCCTACAACAGCAGAAGGAGAAGCAGAGGCAGAACCTTCTCTGGGAGCAAAGATGGCAGCAGTAGTAGCCTTTAAAGGTACACTAGAACCAAAGATAGACTCAGTGACAATGAAGGTCACTCTGAACTACCGAAATTAACTGAAAAGGTTACAACGAAAGAGACTCAAACACTCCAACTCCAGTCCACATCGAAACATCTGGAAACCCAAGTACTGTCCTTGACACAGCAGACCCAGACACTGTTGGCTAAACTTGAAGACCAAGAAGGGAGAGCGAGAAGAAACAACATCCACTTGGAGGGGGCTGAGGGCCAGAGTATAGACCTGGAGGACTTTATAGTAAATAGGGTGAAACCTAATAGGCTGTCCACATTTTTCTCGATTGAGAGAGTGCACCGGGTGCTGGTGCCCCCGCCCAAGCAGCTGCTCCTGCTCAAGCAATAATCGCCAAAATCCTCAATTATTGTGACCGAGATGCGATCCTTTAAGCTGCTAGGATTGAAGGAAACATACACTGATTCTTTCCAGACTGTACACTACAAGTACAAAACAATGGAGGAGCTTTGAAGGTGGAAAGTGAGAGAGACAGAAAATACAGGATGCTCTTCCCTGCCATACTCGTGACCTGGGGCAAAGGACCGAGGCTCCTGAGAAGAGAACCAAACCGCGACAGTAAGACAAACCATAACAAGAACAACAGGAGACAGGAGTCTCCCTGGAAGCTCAACACAATGATGATGGGACACTCCCACCCAGCAGTGTAATTAGTTTGAACTGTTAATAGGGTGACAGGTGGAGAAGTGTGGCTCAGGGGTTAGAGGCGGCAGACCCGGAAGCTGAGATCGGCCCTGGACCAGGGTTCAATTCCCCGCCTCGACGGGGGCTTGGGCTCAATAATTCCACGGACTCGATAATTCTCGCTCCGGTGCCTACTCGACTCACGGGTTCACACTCTGCGACTCTGGGCAATAGCTTGCTTAATCTCCACAACGGCCCCTCGCGGCGGGATGCCTGGCTTTCACCTTGAGGATACCCTGCCGGGGTTATCTCACAGGGGAATACCAGGACGGGTTCCCTAAGCAAGCGCTTAGATACCTGCGATGTGGGTGATTTGCGCTATATAAATACATATACATATATAAATACATGTACAGTCTCTCTGCAAGTTGGGTAGTTGGAGCAGGAATAGCCGATTCAGCCGGTTTGAAGGGAAAGGGAGGCAGGTAATAGTTGGGGGACTTGGGGTTTACATTATAATGTTACAACTCTTAAACTTAGTGCTCATGTGAAATTGAGGGGGCACAGACACCAAGCACCACACAAGTACCCCGAGATACTGAAAGCTGCAGAAAACTGGGTTTGGAGATAGGGAGAGAGTATTGGCCCACTCTATGATGACCCTTGATAACAGAACAAGAGATGTAAAAATATGGTCCTGGAACGTAAATGGTCTAAATGGTAGAATAAAATGGACTTTAGTACTGATATTTATCAAAAGACACTCCCCAGACTTCATCCTGTTACAAAGGCCCTGAATTGCTTTGGCTATATATTGCTGGCACACTCGGTCACACCACTGGGTTGAGGAGGGGTAGGAATTATTTGCAAAGCTTTTTTTTCCCTTTCAAGTGAACAAAGTGTGGACGGACCAACTTGGGAGATAACTGCATTAAGTGGCCACTGCTCTGTGTACATATATGCATATACATATATATATATGCCAGAGCTTTAGACACCCACACTGGATATGTTGGGGCACAGACTACTAGAGCTTCCGGAGGGTCGCCTGGTCATGAGAGGGGACATGAACGACATAGTGTCTGCAGAACTGGATATGATGGGTGGGTCCACCGCTGAGAAGAAAGTGGTCCACTTAGAGGACTTTCTAGTGGCTCTGGACCTCAGTGATATTTGGAGGTGTCAGAACCCCGCTACCAAACAGTACACACATCTATTGGCAGCCCATGGAAGCCTGTCTAGACTAGACTACAAACTCAAACAGACCAGGGGTCTGGGGGACTGCACGGAGGCTCCACATGTGGCAAGGGGGTTGTCAGACAATGCACCCATTGAGGTGGCCCTGAGCGGCCCCAGTAGGGACTATGCCCTATCCCCGAGGATAGATCCATGATACCTTAAGGATAAAAGGTTGTCAGCAGATGTTAGTATAGAGGATAACCACTTCTTTGCCGAAAATGAGGGCTCGGTGTACTCAAAGTTCATACTATGGGAGGCGTTTAAGGCAGTGTTGCGGGGATCCGCACAGGCCCTGATTGGGGCATCCAGGAAATAGACAAAGTTTTAAAATAAAGCGCAGGAGTCTGAGATATCCAATATAGAAGCTAGAATAGTGGAGGAAGGGGAGATTACATCAGAATTGAAGCATCATCTTCAACTGTGACAAAAAAAGTTGAGGGATGCACTAGAAGATAGTGCAAGGGCGCAAGCCTTAGCTTCCCAGCAAAAAGTATATGGGGTGGGTGACAAAGCCAGCAGACTTCTAGCGGGGTTACAAAAAGGAGGACAGGTTATGGATGGGTCCCAGAGATCAGAGATGCAAAGGGGCAACACCACCAACTGCAGAAGCATTGGCCACTTATTACAAGAAGTTATATACTTCTGTGACTAACAAAACGGAGGAGGAATGTACATATTTCCTGCTAGATATACGCTTATAAAGCTAGAGGGGGACCTGACAGTAGAGGAACCCGGTAATGCGACTCAATCCTTACAATCAGGAAAATCGGTGGGACCAAATGACCTACTGGTGTACATTTTTAAATGCACACTGAGCAAAATCTCAACCCATTTACTGGCTATGTTGAGGGAGGAAGGAGAGAAAGGTGCCCTGCTCTGCGAGCAGAGAACAGCACTGACAGTGGATATCCCCATGATCGGACCTTCATGGCGACTTGTTGCTGCAGTACTTTGGACTGCCGACATTGGATTTTTCGTGCACACAGGATGATTCTAGAACCCTGCGATTGACCCCCATGAGTAAAAGATAGGACAACGCAATTAATAGTTGCCGTTTGTCGACATAGCGGGTGGCTTGCCACAGTGAAGTTCAAGTTTGTTTCCCCCTACTTTTGTCGCCCTGTCCTGAGGAGGCCTAATTCTTTGGAAGGCCGAAACGCGACCGCGTCGACACTTTCCCATTGGAGGAGTCCTGTTGTTCTCAATTTATTTGTGAAAGATGCTTCACTGGACACATGTGAAGAGTGGGGTTCCACAAAGTTTTTGCTTGGATCCGGCGTGTCCGACTACCTCCCAGTGTACCACCTAGATTCAATAGGAGGACACTTCTGTAGTACTGTTCCATAGGGTGAAAGATAGGAAGTACTTAACAGAGATATATATATATAAATTATACCCTTCCCCTTTTTTTGTCATATATTGTTTTTGTTATATGTTTTTGCTGTATAAAGTGTACATGTTGTTCTATTGTGTATATTTGTTGTATATAGGTATGTACATAAGTAGGCTTATTTGTTGTGTATAATGTATACATTTCTGAGAGGATTTTGTGCTTGTGTTTTGTGATATATATATAAAAGAAATGAAAAAAGTATCATTTGAACAGATTACAAGAAATAAAATGTGTAATCTTATCCTCCTGTGGGTGTGATGATATTAGAAAACATTTGAATAATTTTGCAGTGGACGTTAGTCACAGGACCAATAGGAGAATTTACTGTCATCTATTGTGAAAATGTGTCCATATCTGTTCCTCCTTTTGCCATTTTTTCCTTTTCTATATATCTGCGACCACAGAACAGCACTGATAGTGGATATCCCCAAGGAAGGGGAAACTGCTGACAAGTTGCAGTTTCTACAGGCCAATCTACCTACTCAACCATGAGGTGAAGCTACTAGCTAAGATTTTATTTACACATTTATGTTAAGTAATCACCTCTTTGATACACCAGGATCAATTGGGATTTATGCCCTTTAGAGGCACCACACCAAACCTTAGAAGAATGTTCGGGGTCCTCACATAACAGGTGAAGGTGGAACAGAACCCGTGGCCCTCTTGTCCCTGGATGCCAGGATGGTTTTCGACAGCGTGGAATGAGACTATCTCTTTGCCATGCTGAGCCACTTGGGTTTTGGAAATAAATGTATTGGCTTGGTAAAACTGCTTTAAAACCAGTCGTTGGCAAGAGTATGAGTCAATGGCCGGGTGTCCAGAGTTTCCCATGCAGAAAGGTACGAGACAGGGTTACCCCCTTTAACCCCTATTGTTTGCCTTGGCCCTGGAGCCACTGGCTGTGTGGATGCAGCAAGACCCATTGATTTGGAGTACTCCAGCGAGTGAGGAATGGGAAGAACGCATTTCCCTCTATGCAGATGACATACTACTATATTTTCTCAAACCAAGGCAATCAGTAGATAGGATACTCCAAATTATCCATATTTTTGAGGACTACTTGGGGTACAGAATTAACTGGGATAAATCTCTGCTGTTCCCTTTGATGGGTGGGGCCTCTGACCTTACTACCAGATGCAAGGTCCCGGTGGAGACACAATGTTTTAGGTGCCTGGAAATTGACGTGACAAGATACCAACAAGACTTCCACCACAGATATGTGGTGCCTCAGCTGGAGAGATTCATAAAAGATGCAAGGCGTTGGTGAACGCTTCCACCCATGCTAATGGGTTGAGTAGCCCTATACAAAATCATAACACTCCCCGGCGCATATATGTTCTGCAAAATACACGATACGAAATCCCTCAGGTTGTTTTTTTCAAAGGGTCGAAATAGGAAATAAACCCTTCAATCTGGAGCGGTGGTGCAACTGCGGGTTTATGAAGGAGGCTGAGTCATCCCTGATACCAAAAGCTACTATTAGGCCTCATAACAGGTTACCATTAATGACTGGATGTTTTGGGCTTGGACGGACCCGATGTGGATGGTAGATAGAGTAGCCATGGTAGAAAGCGGGTGCCTGCCCCTCACCCACACGTGAACGGTAGTAAACGTGTAGAAAACTGCAAATAAATGCCTAGTTTGGGAAGGGAAACTCACAAAAATTACCCCACTCTGGGACTGTAGTTTGCTTTGCCATGTGAAGGAGTTAAAGAACTTTGATAAATGGAAACTACTGGGACTAGAGTCAATAGAGGACATATGGAGGGACCAGGCATACATTACATTGAACACATTATGACAGGAATATGAAATGGGAGAGGGTGAGTGGTTAAAATACCTACAGCTGGGCTATGCCCTCAGGAATCATATCATCGAGGGGGAGGCTCTGGAAGAGGCACCCTCCCCTGGAAGAACGTTTATGAATGGATCTCCTGATCACCAAGGCGATATCATTCTTATACAAAAAACGAATAAACAACTCCCCTGACTTACTCGGACTGCAGAGAATGACATGGTGGGGTCGACCTAAGAACCCTTGTTGATGACGACTGGGTCGAGGCCCACTGCCCCTTCATCCTAGGCACAGAAATACTCTCAGACTCTTGCAGTATTGTTTTCCCCGGATTTATTCACAAGCCAGCCTGGCCGCGGGGAAGAGCACCATCGTCAGCCAGGGATTAAGCTCTCCTTTGCTGGAATGAGGCTGTGGTCCTGAAATTTTTGGAGACAACATACGGCACGGTATTTATATGCTAATTTAATCATCCTGACAGCACCGTACCTACTTAAGGATACAAATAAACATTAAACGACGGAACTTACACTCAAACTCACCAAAAGTAAAACCACATTTGCATAAAGGACTGCTTGCCCCAAAATGCACCAGTGACGAAGGTATGTAGTACACGTCATGAAGGGCGGGGCTGGATTGTGAATAAATCCGGTGAAAACAATAATGCAAGAGTCTGAGAGTATTTCTGTGCCCAGGATGAAGGGCCAGTGGGCCTCGAAACGCGTTGGCAGCTAGATACAAAAACGGAGCAAGAAGGAAGATTGCATTTTGAAAGCTGGATTGCTAAATACCGTGTGGGCCTTCCCGATGCTACAGGGCACTTTGATAGAACATATACATATATATATATATATATATATATATATATATATATATATATATATATATATATATATATGTATTTATAATTATTAATATGTTTTAAATATTTTATAATTTAGTAAAATCATTATTTATTAGTTATATTAAGTAAATATATGTTAGATTTTATATATATGTAGCTTTAAATTATTTTTACATTAATATTTATTACTAATCATTTTAAACATTTTATGATAATTCTATCTTTTTTTAATATATGTATTATTTGCATTATTTTACACCATTTTTAAACATTAAAAACAATACTTTAAACAAAGATATTTTTAACAACAATAATTTTTTTATCGATATTTTTGTACTTGCCATTAGAAGATAGGACTTCAATATTTTGGACAACAATATTATTGTCCCGATATTTTTGTAGCTCAACATTTTTGCTGTTGGTATTCTGTCAGTAACCCACTTGACGGTGCCACTGCAGCCCCCAACATATTACTGTTCCTGACCACTGCGCCAATGCCACAGGATCCTGGATTCCAGTGGACGCTGCAGGCCTGTGTTGGTCTGGCCACCAAACTCAGAATATTGTAGGTGGGTCAGACGACCACCACAAGTACAATGATCCTATGGACCGTCATACTCGTAATAGGGCCCCAAGCCTTTAACTGAGCATATTTCACAAATAGGAAAAGTGCTATCTTTATTGAGAAAACATGGACTGTTTGTTAAAGAAGAAAAGTGTCCCTTTCATCAGAAATCTATTGAATTTTTGTGATTTGTGATTTCTAAACTAGGGGGCACATTAGGATGACGGGCGGACTTTGTCCGCCCATCATCCTGCCGGTGAAAGGGACCGCCCGCCATAAGGGCGGGGGTCCCGTGGCCAGCATTAGGATGCACCCACCACAGTGGCGAGCGCATCCAGCATTCCTACCATTGTGGCGGGCGGTGCACTCAGCACCGCCCGCCACAATGGCAGGAAGGCGGGCTGGGGGGTACCATAGGTACCCCCCATGTGCACCCCCACTCTCCCGGAGTGGGCCCCCAAAACAGACTCTGCATGCCTTTCAAAAGCATCTTTCAAAAGCCCATTGACAAACCCCCCCAGCCATACTAATATGGCGAGGGGTTACTCCGGCACGGATGGCGGGCGAATCGCCCCCACCAGGCCGGCGGGGACTACTGCCGGCGTGGCGGGGGTGATCCACCCGCCATCCTAATGGGCCCTTAGGTGTTCACGTGGATCAGAGAAAGGTGGAAACTATCATATCCTTGCCATCCCCAACGTCTATGAAGGAAGTACAACATTTCATGGGGTTCGCTCATTTTTGGTTGTGCTAGAATTGTGCATCTCATCACTCAAATCACTAGAAAACATATGCCATTTGTATGGACCGCAGAAGCAGAGGAGGCATTTCAAGCATTGAAAAAGAAATTTACTAAAGCACCTATACTCAGGCATCCTGTTGTTTCACAACCCCTTTTTGTGTTAGCAGATGCTTCTATATGGCAACAGGTGCTTTCTTATCACAAATGCATCCTAATACAGGGTAGTTACATCCTATTGCCTATTTTTCACAGAAACTCACTTCAGCTGAAGTGAATTACACAATTACTGAGAAGGAATTACTTGACATCAAGATGGCATTTGAAGAATGGAGACATTTTCTCCTCAGTACTAAGGAGCCCGTTACCATATTCACAGATCATAAAAATCTCACCTTTTTAAAATCTGCCATAGTAATGTCACCTAGGTACATGCATTGTTCACTTTTCTTTTTAGAATAGGATTTTGTTTTAACATATAGACATGGAAGCAAAAATAGAAAAGCTGATATTTTATCAGGATTATGTGAAGAAGAAAGGATAATATCAGAGGTGCCAATCATTCCTTCACACACAATTATTGCTACATTTGATAATGATGACCTTTGAACACAGATACAAAAGTAAATGTCAGTAGAGGAACAACAAGAGTAGGTTGGTAAAGGCAGTGACAGATTAATAAGAAATAGGTTGCCATTTTTTAGAAACGCCTATTCTGTTCATTCAGCTCATTTACAAACTAAAGTGTTAGAAGAAGCACAAGATGCCCACCTTGCTGGGCATTATGGTGTAAAAAAAACTTTACAACTAATTCAGCGCTTCTATTGGCGGGAAAATATGTCTACTGGTAGGCCTAAGTATGTTAATATGAGTGTAATCTGTGCTTAAGCCAAATCAGATAAGTCAAGACAAAAGGGCTTTTAAAAATTACTGAAACTCCTACTCAGCCATGGACAATATTTCTAAGGACTCTACAACTGATACGCCTTTAGGTCAATGCTACAATACTATTTTTTGCAGCGGTGAATACATGTACAAAAGTTGCTAATTTTTTCCATTTAAGGGTCTTCCCACTGCAAAGACAACCAATCAATTATTTTAGAAACATTCAGTTAGGTTACATGAGCTGCCAGAGAAAATAATTTTCAAAACAGGGCCCCAATTTATATCCACGTTTTGGGCTGAGATTGCTAAATCTTTGGGTACTGAAGTAACATTGGGAGTGCTTACAATGGTGGGTAAACTGTTGGTGTTGGTTTCGCTGCCATTGTAACTAACTTTACCGCCGGCCATATTATGATGGCAGGCTGACATGTGGCGGAGGTAAAGACCGACCGCCACACACTCAACAGGCTCCTTGAGCCCACTGGTATAGCAGAGGGGATTGTTATATTATGTTAATAGGTTTTGTAGAGCGCGCAGCTGCCCCAGAAAAGGGGCATCCCGGCGTTTTAATAGCTTTCCAAAAAAGCAGACAGGCACTCAATGCCCCGGATTTGCTCAGGCAAAGAATTCCATAGCCTAGGGGCATGGTGGCGGAAGGAACGTCCGCCGGCAGGGAGAGCCTAACTCTTGGCGCGACCGCCAGATGTTGCCCGGCCGAGCGAAGCTGGCGGGAGGGGACATAGAAAATGAGCAGATTACGCAAAAGATCAGGACTAGCAGATTTCAGTATCTTAAAGGAAAGACACAGAGTCTTAAACTGAATTCGCCTTTCCACAGGAAGCCAGTGGAGCCTATGGATAGTACTGGCTGCAGAGCAAAAGCGTGGAAGACCCACCAGGGCTCTGGCAGCAGCATTTTGCACACGCTGCATCCTGAGTATTTATGCCTTATTCGCCCCCAAGAGGAGGGAACTTGCATAGTCCAAGCGAGATAAAATAGTCGCCTGAACAATCAATTGTTGTATAGGAGGATCAAAGAACTTCAGCACGGGCCAAAGGTCTCACAGAAGGCCAAAGCAGGTGGCGGCAACTTGCCTAGTGTGGTCTTTAAAAGAAAAAGGTTAGTCCATCAGGACCCCAAGGTTTTTTACCACTTCCTCGGGTTTAGGGATAACACCCAAGGCAGTGGGCCACCAATCCTTATTCCAGAGACTAGTATTGTTTTCAAACAACAGAATCTCAGTTTTGGTGGCATTTAATTGCAGGCAATTGACAGCCATCCATTCTGCTACCGCAGTCATCCCTTCTCTAAATCTAGAGGCAGTCGAAGAGGATCCTTCAGCCAGAGTGATAACAAGCTGCGTGTCGTCCGCATAGGAGACCATAGTACGGTCCCATTGCTTGGCGACCGCAGCCAACCGCTGAACATAAAGATTAAAAAGAAAAGGGCTCAGTGCAGACCCCTGGGGGACCCCCTGATTAATAGGATGGACCTTAGAAAGGAAAGGGGGGGCATACACACGGAAAGATCTTTTAGTCAAAAAAGAACGAAACCATTCTAGAACAGACCCCTTCATCCCCGCTTCTTCTAACCTTCATAGTTGGATGCCATGAGAAACCGTGTCAAAGGCGGCACTGAGATCAAGTAAAAACAGAGCTGTAGTCCCTACAATGCTGGCGGTACCTACCAGGCACTGCCATAGGGATTACGATGTCCCTTTCAGTCAGCTGTTTCATCATAGCGGGTTATCCGCTATGAAAAGGCTGGCAGAAAGGGATATTGAGGGCCTTTAGCAGGCCCCCTTCCCCCCTTGGTTGTGGGTTGTTGGTGCCCCCCCTAAATATCTCTGTACCATGTGACAGGCACTGCATGGTGCCTGCCACGTAGTGCAGGGATATGTAACAATTCCTGTTTTTACATTGCGGCGGTTGCTGCAGCCAGCAGCACCCACCGAAATGTAAAATATAGGCAGTGCGACCGCCACATTGTAACTACTATTGGACTGCCAACAGCATGTCGGGCAGTCCCAATCCCCATACGGTGGCGGATGGACTGCCATCGTAATCAACCCCATTGACTACCCCTCATCACCCTCCAACTGATGGATAAACTGAAAGAGTTAACCAGAACTAGAGAAATACCTTTGTTGTTATTTACCGAATCAAAATTCTTGGGGGGAACATCTCTGATTACCATAATTTTGTCATAATAATGCTTACCATTCCTCTACAAAGAGATCCCCCTTTTTTAGTTTACAGGGCTATGATCCTTGCATGTAAATGAATATTTTGTCTCACAATACTACTAACCCTTCAGCGACAGAAAGAATAGAAAATATTCAACAGGAGTGGGAAAAATAAAATTAGCCAAGAAAAGGTATAAGAAACAGGCAGATAGTAAAATACATGAGTCTCCCCCTATGTTCCCGGGTCAAGGTATAGCTTTCTTCTAAGTATGCCCACCTTCATGGAAAAAGAAAAATCTTACCGAGATTTCTTGGTCCATATCAGGTACAAAGATGTAGCAATCCGGTGGCGGTGAGGTTGACTCTCCCTTCTTCTCGCAAAATACACCCTGTATTTCATGTCTCCTTGTTAAAATATGTTAATCCTGGAACTCAGTTAAATCTAGCACCTCCTCCAAACCTTCAAGATTCAGAACCTGAGCATGAGATTCAAAACATTTTAGATTCTGGTAAGGTATGGGTATCATTTTAGTATTTGATCAACTGGAAAGGTGATAATCCAGAGGAGCGTTCTTGGGAACCGGCGACTCAAATAAATGCCCCTCACTTGTTGAAACTATTTCATCGTAGGTATCCTCTTAAACCAGGTCCTGAGACAGGGCCATGAGGAGAGAGTACTGTCATGAATCAAGATTCTGTATTGGTTGTTTAAAAACCGTTTACTAAGACTTGTCTGTTTTTTATTAGTTAAGATAATTTCCTTCATGAAACTATTCAGCAAAATAATGAATTCTCAATTACCAGTTCAGGGATTGGCTTTGGAGAAGTAGTCAAATCTGAACTAAAGGAATTGCAGCACAGAACTCCTGTGCAGGTTCAAGTGCCATATTGAAGTTCTTTTTGGAACTGTGGGCTAGACTTTGTTGATTTAGTGATGTGTTATGTTAAAGGCTCTTGGTAATGTGAACACTATCTATTACTCCAATGAGCTTGTATCCGTGCAAGCTGTTCTGCTGACTCCTCTACTGACTTTCCATGTGAAAACATTGAAGGTGATTCATTTCAGCTGCTTCACTTGAAGAGTTTGCAAGGGTCAAGTGAGAAGATTTCCAATGTTCTGATTTCAAACATCTTTTATTTTTTCCCCTTTGGTTATAGGTTTTCATTTGCTTAACTAAAAGTGAGTTCACAAAGGTCACCTTTGGATTTATGAGTTTTCTGCTGCTAGACTTGACTTCACAAAGGTCAGTTTGAAGTCTTTAAACAGAGTTATTCAGGAGCTGGTAATGTGAAATGGAAAAAGAACTTTGAAAGCTTTGTTTTGTTCTTTGTCCTGATAGAAACAATTCTGGATCATTTTCTTTACTTTGGAGAATATTCAAAAGCATTGCATTATTTGTTTGAAAGTGACTACAACCTGGGACAGTTTACTTTCCTGTATGTTTATTTATTGAATGTCTGGCAAGTCACTGAACTATATTTTTGTTGGATTTACAAATCAGACTTTCATTAAAAAAAAAGGTACATATGACAGAAAGGGAAAATTATTAATGTGCTATTGCAACACCCAGTTATTTCCTTCCTTTGTTGTATTTCGTTTTTAAACAGAGTTACTGGTAAGAATATATATGTGTTGTAACACAGTGCAAGCAGAAAATAAGGTTCAGATATAATAAAAGTTAGAGGCAAGAGGCTTTGTGTGCATACAATTCACATCCTCGACAATATTTGAGGCAGTTGATTATTTCTATTTCCTTAGGTAACCACCCCTTGTCTTGTGCTACAGTGAGCAACTGGCTGCTGTATCTTTTCCCATCCCCTTTTCTCCAGGGCCTCTTTTACTCATGTCTACCATTGGGTATGAGTCTCACAGGGAGGAGGTGGGAAGAATTCTGCAGTCATCTCTGATTCCACTGCAGTGGAGCTCAGATATTTGTTTGAAATTTTGTGACAGAAAGGACTTTTAAGCTTTAGGCATGAGTGTAGTTCAGGTGTGGAGAGGGATTTTAGGGGTCAGGGATTCATGGCATTTAGGGTTTGTGAGGGATCAGCAATGGATGGTGTTTACGGGAGGTAATTGATCAGATAATTGAACGCATCCAAAGTAATTGTTTCACAATGTAAAATATATAAATATGGAGCTCTGAAGTGAAGCACTGAAATAAATATCTCTGGCAAAAAGGTTTCTGAAATTAAGACCTAACACCATTGCATTTACAGTTAAAAATATAAGCATTCACAAGCCAATTTTGCGAAGGCACCTCCTCCGTAATGTTGGAGGAGCGTCACCCCACTGGTCAGAGTCAGATGCAGAAAAATAAAATCATATTAAAACAATATTTCACTTTATTTTTCTGTGAGGGGCTCTGGCTGGTACGTGTCTGCGGGGTGGTCGCCATAACAGGCAGGAGTGGTGGGCACTCAGAAGTGTGCATGTACATTTGGCTGGCTGTCTCAGACCAGCCAAACAGACATGCGCACCTCTATTTCCCCAACCCAGCTGTGTTCAAAGCCAAGTTGGAAAAAAGGCTGCAGGCTCCCAGGCAGTGTCTGAGCAGCAGAGCAGGCTGCTCAGACCAGTTCTGGTGCTGCTCTGATGGCTTGGCAGTTCGGGCTGGACTGTTCCCATGAGGCACAGCGTCAGACTGATTTGCATATAGCCATGTCTGAACTGGGGTGGCAGAGTGGGCTAAAGAACGTTGATGGATTAAACCCAGATCTTTTGACTGGGTGTGAGTGTTTGATTGGTTCAGATGCTCCGTCCATTACCACCCCCTTTTGTACCACTTTTGGCCGCCATAAGTGTGGCAGGGTATGCTCAGACGTGAGTCACTTGCTCACTTTGCCACTGGATTCAAGCAAGCCGGGCTGAAGACGGCTGGAATGCCAGAAACCGGTCTTCGTAAGCTTGTTTCCGGTCCAGGGAAGGCATGGCTTGGCAGTTCGGGCTGGACTGTTCCCACGAGGCACAGGGTCAGACTGATTTGCATATAGCCATTTCTGAACTGGGGTGGCAGAGTGGGCTAAAAACGGTGATGGATTAAACCCAGATCTTTTGACTGGGTGTGAGTGTTTGATTGGTTCAGATGCTCCGTCCATTACCACCCCCTTTTGTACCGCTTTTGGCTGCCATAAGTGTGGCAGGGTATGCTCAGACTTGAGTCACTTGCTCACTTTGCCACTGGATTCAAGCAAGCCGGGCTGAAGACGGCTGGAATGCCAGAAACCGGTCCTCGGAAGCTTGTTTCCGGTCCAGGGAAGGCATGGCTTGGCAGTTCGGGCTGGACTGTTCCCATGAGGCACAGGGTCAGACTGAATTGCATATAGCCATGTCTGAACTGGGGTGGCAGAGTGGGCTAAAGAACGGTGAAGGATTAAACCCAGATCTTTTGACTGGGTGTGAGTGTTTGATTGGTTCAGATGCTCCGTCCATTACCACCCCCTTTTGTACCGCTTTTGGCTGCCATAAGTGTGGCAGAGTATGCTCAGACATGAGTCCCTTGCTAACTTTGCCACTGGATTCAAGCAAGCCGGGCTGAAGACAGCTGGAATGCCAGAAACTGGTCCTCGGAAGCTTGTTTCCGGTCCAGGGAAGGCATGGCTTGGCAGTTCGGGCTGGACTGTTCCCATGAGGCACAGGGTCAGACTGATTTGCATATAGCCATGTCTGAACTGGGTTGGCAGAGTGGGCTAAAGAACGGTGATGGATTAAAACCAGATCTTTTGACTGGGTGTGAGTGTTTGATTGGTTCAGATGCTCCATCCATTACCACCTTCTTTTGTACCGCTGATAGCATGGGAGCAGTGTTTGGATTGGGTGAGGAGCCTATGCCTTGCCAGAGACTGCCGTTAGTCAAGCACCTAGGCTGTCATCGGCATCCGGGCAGCAGAAGGTACGTTTTTTTAAATATAATTTTTTCCCTCTATTCCTCCAATCTCTAACCCCTTCCCTGCTCATGACGAGCTCAGCTCGTCATGAGGCACACTGGAGCTGTGCTTATGACGAGCTGACCTTGTCATGAACAATGGAATTTCTCAAATTCCAGCACAGGAGGGGAAACGTCTTAGCAGCCAATGAGGTTAAGGAGTTTTACTATATATCGCCTGGGTTCTGAAATAGGTTTGTCAGCCTTTGTTAATGACAAACATGCACCAGGTCCCAGTGTTTAATGATCTGTGGCTCGTTGTATTTTTAGATCTTCTCAGGTGTAATGATACGTGTTATAATTACATGGGTCATTTTACTTTGGATGCATAAAGAGATCTATAGACTCACAAGATGCAGATGATCTGTAAGAATAGATGGCCTTTTAAAATTATGAACTACTACTGTTTTTCTTGATATTCCTTCCCTCCCTTGCTCATTACTTTGCACTAATGAATAATTATAAATAAAATAAGGATTACTCTCTTGGAAACGTGATTCCCAGGACCACATAACTTTGTTTATTTTTCAAGCCTCGATTTGTTTCCAATAAGGTACTCTGATTCTTTACCGTATTTTCACTTTGGTGATGGGACTTTATGAAAAGAACTCCTTTCAAGATCACTATTTGTGGGGTTTCACTATGGTGTGAGCTCTTCCTTATTGGAGAGCTTTGATGACTTTCTTGGTTTCAATATCTATGTAGGCCGCTAATTGTGTATTCTTTTACCTTTTTTACTGGGGGTTTCACTGGTATGGAGCGTGTAAATTACTCATAGTACATAAGGACCATTAACATGGTTTTGACATTTGCTTCTTATATTATACTCACATAGTTTCTGCTGTTAAGTAACTACCGATGGACGAAGTAGGTCACAATGACGATGTCTGTTGTTTTTTTATCAGTGTGGAGCGGACAACGTAGGATGCTGTTATGTCTTGGAAGCCACTGTGTCTGCATGCTATATTCAATCAATAGTGCTGCTTCCTCTACCACCTTCTGACTGTCTCTGCCTTTTAGAACTTTGAGCATATCTTCTACCTCTACCACAGCCCATATGTTAGAAACACCCAGGCTTACCTGGCCTATTTTTCCCTCAGCCTTAATATTCTGTTTGACAAGTGAGGCAAGATAGTAAAGTACTGACTGCTGTTACTCTAAATGTAAATGGACTGTCTCACGACATTAAGCAAAAGAAAATTCTGCAGTACTTACATACCAAGATTAGGAAAATAAGCCATTTTGCAGATGCCCCCTCTCCCATTTTATGCCTCCCAGTTAGACTACTAGATTCTGGTTATTGACTCTGACAGTGCCCTGGAGCCTGCTTACTAGGCCCCCGTGCTCTTTTCAGAGAACTGATGTGTGACTTGGTATCCCCAACTGGCCAGGGATTTACCTGCTTATAAGTCCCTAGTATATGGTATCAGTGGTACCCAGGGCATGGGTGGTAAAGGGGTACCCAGGATTTGCAGTGATTGTTCCACCCTGAGTGACCCAAATAAACTAATGACATCAGGCCTGGCATTGCATACTGCAGGAACAGTGCAAACTGCTCGAACTTGACTGTACACTCACCATGTGTGGCGAGTCAATGCATTGCCCCTAATATTTATCAGTCACCCCTAAGCAAGGCCTCCTAAAGCCCAGGAGGCAGAGTGTAGTATATCAAAGGTGTGGCCATGTGCATGCTAGATTGTATATATCCATATAGTGCATTGTACCTTTATAAGAACATTATAAGTTGTAGACAGTCCCTATGATAACATGGGCTGGCACCCTAGCGAACCGGAGGTTAGCAGCTCGATTACATTACTGCCTAAATATGTCATGTTTGGTATTAAACAATGAACCTTCTCACCCCTGATACAAACCTCATGCCAGGAGAGATGTGGCATGTACCCCGTTGGCACCATAGAGGTTTCCCATCTGGTAACCCCAGCCTTCCCTGTGCTCTGGCTGACAGCCTGTTCTTGCTGCCACCAAGACAGGATTCGGATCTCCTGCCAGGTGGTGTGATCACTCCAAGGAGTCAGGAACAAAGGCATGGGCAGGAAGGAGGTCACACCTCCCTTCACCCAAGCAGGCTAATGAATTGGCTCATCAAGGTGGTGAATTTTAAAAGCTGCACCCCCTCTGATATGCAACAGCCCTCCCCTTGCCCCAGGCACATTTGCATCCAGCCAGGCATGAAATAAGTCAAGGAGGTGTAAACCCCCAGAAGGCTAGCCACACCTCCAGGATGCTCAGCCTGGTCTGTATACTAAAATTAGATGTCTGCCATCTTTAGGAGTGGCAGAATAGAGGTTTGGGTAGAAACGATGGCCCACACCTCTGAATGTGGTCACCACGTGCGCATATTAGCTGCAGGGACTAGCAGAGCAATGGCTACTTGTTTCCACACCCCTAACTCCCCTAAATCTAGGATTTAAGGGACACTCCGAACACCAGATCCTCAGTTCTGAACAACTTGCAACAAAGAGGACAGAAGAAGAGACCTGTGTCTGCGACAACAGGACATGCACAAAAGAAAATAGGTCTGCTCTGTGACTGTGGTAACACTCCTGGATCTTCCTGACTGACACTTGTCCTAGACAGAGGGACCTCTGTGTAAACTTGAAGTACCCTGAGGCTCCCCTGGACTAGTGGCACTAGTCCATGGCAAACTGCAGGTAAAACAACGCTGTGGATCCAAAGGATCACTGTTCATCTGGCCTTCCTGGGAACCTCCCAAATGCAGATGGTCTAGAACACTAGTACTGCTTTCCATGAAGTTACAGGCAGCTACAGCATCCTCCAGGACCACCAGCTGTCAAAGTTACTTTCTGCTCCACTTGCTGCTGTCAAGTCTTGTTGGTCACCAGTCTGCCTTCAGAGCCCTGCATTAAATGCCGCACCTAGAAGGAATGCCATCCGACATTCACCCGACATCAGCAGCGGCCTAATTGTTCTGTTTTTGCATCTTTTTCCCCACAGCACCATTTCAGCAGTAAAAGCAGCTCTCCCACAGCTCCCATTCAGCACCAGGGACAGTCAGGACAACTCTGCACCCGAGCTCCACAGGCCAAGTAAATTGAACTGACTGTTGTGGCTTGGTCCTTGGATCTGCATCACCTTTACCCTGCTATGGTACAACGCAACTCGACCTGCAAGTGACCAATTGTCACTAGTGTTTTTTCCCATTGACCGCAATGTTAAACTTTCACTGTAATATTTTGCACTGATATTATATTGCTTCAAAAATCTATGACTCTGGTTATATGTATGCCCTTCCATTCATTGAGGTATCTGGAGTAAGATAAAAATATACATTATTTTTTTTAATTGCTGTTGGATTTCTCTCGAGTCATTCAATTACTTATCGTCCATGTTGGTACTCTAAAGTATTTGAACAAAAAAGAAGGGGGGCTAGGAGCCATTAAAGGTCCAGTATCCAGGCTCTCTGAAATCACTAATACAACAAATAGTGGGGGTACTGTTCCTATCAGAGAGCAAAGTAGGGAAATAAAGAGAAGAAAGCGAAATGGGAATCCTAAGGGTTACTTCTTAGTGCTCTCACACATCACTGTAAATGTCATGCTGCATCATCGTGTATGCTCCTCGTAGGGCTGGCACTGCAATGCCCTACGGAACCCATGAAGGGTTGCTTTAGCAGAGACATTTTTATTTGTTTGTCATATGTATGTAAGGACATCAAGAATATGTGGGGTGGAGTGAGTGTGTCTAGTCAAGTGAAGAAGGTTGAAACTGTCTCAGAGAACCTGAACTAGAAATTAATATGGTGGATTTCTTGGCAGGGTTAAAAAACTAGGTAAGTTTAGGATTACTGTAGGCAGATGATGCACCTCAGTAGCCTAAAACTGTGTGTGTGATCAGATCGACATGTTTCTCATCAAATGGTCCAAAAAGGATCTGTGGGGCTTCTCCGAGCCCTAAAAGAAAGAG
Source organism: Lissotriton vulgaris (assembly GCF_964263255.1). Lineage (NCBI taxonomy): Eukaryota > Metazoa > Chordata > Amphibia > Caudata > Salamandridae > Lissotriton > Lissotriton vulgaris. The sequence goes on from NC_141694.1 coordinate 588,830,520, forward strand.
TTATGTAACCCTACCCCACATCTAACATGTGATGTGCAATGAATAAATTCCCCTAAAAAAAGATACCTGGCTCAATGAAAGTTAAAAAACTGACCGCCCAACCAAAAAGATAAAAATCACAAAGAATCAAAGTAAACAATGTAAAGTAAACAATTACTTGGATGCATGGATCAATGCGTTACCATGATCACTTGTCCAACATACTCAATGGTTGTGTCTCCCAAGGTAAACATGTGCATGCTCGTAATGGCACTAATCAGTTGCCACAACGTGACACAAGTGAAATAAACATACTACTATACACAATGGCATTGCAGGTAAGTGGAAATACGTGGGACACACAATATAAAATCAATCTGCAAAACCAAGCTGGAGGCGCACAAATGTAACATTAGCATCAGCAATCAAATATTGAAGTCCATAAAAAATCCAATCCAAATGCAAGCTTCTTGGTTCATCAACCGAGTTCAGTTTCTTTAATGGTATGTTTCTTTTGATGAATACATCAAGCAATGAACCATCAAATATATACAGCAAAACTCCACAGCCTACGCGTTACGTCCCCCACGGGACATCATCAGGGCCAGAATAATGTTCGTTTAAAACTTCATTTGTGTGCAACGTAATAGGTCTTTTTTCGCCCCACCATATAACCATATCTTGCTATATGAAATCACAAAATCTTCTTGTTAATTCACTAGTGAGTTTTACATCAATGTGCCACTTGGAATATTCTAATTTCAGAAAAAGTTCCAAAAAATAAAGCGAAATCCCTCAATATAAAATTTTATTCTTTTAAATTCTCGAGTGCTCATTGAACTATTAACCCGGTCCCAAATTTCTCATCCTATTACGAATTCTGGAATCACACCATCTGTTAATTTGTAAGTTCTGAGTACCCTCTGCGGACTACCAGACTCGATAAATATATCGGGACAGCGCTCCCTGCACTGTCTGCCGGTCAGTAAAGTTTTTTGTCTAGTTCATACTGCTCTCTTCCGCCAGGGCCCTATGCACCTGCAAACGGCTTCACACTGGTACACTCCTAATAGACAGTTAAGGTCCGCCCCTCTCAGGAAGGTGGAGATACTGAGATTTTATAAAGCCAAGTGCGGGAAGGGGGCAATCCTTTCAGGTCGCTGCTGCCAAGTTATGGAATACTCTTCCCAGCCATATTGGTAGTCTTTCCTCTCACACCCCATTCCACAAGAAGCTGAAAACCTGGCTCTTCTCCTTTCCGTGATGCTAGTTGTGGGCATCTCTCTGGTAGTGGCTGTTCATTGACTAGCACATTGACACCCTCAGGTATAATGGCCCACATGCATCATTGTGACATTTTGCACTTCCTAATTTGCGAAAAATAAGGAATCGCAAATTAAGAAGTGTAAAATGCTATGCATCATTATTTTCGGTATTCATTTGTGATTCGGTAAAAATCGCAATTTTTACCGAATCCCAAATGAATACCGAATTCTTAAGTTAATTTTCGCAATTCCCATTGATTCCTATGGGCCAAAAGGCCCATAGGAGTCAATGGGAATTGCGGGTGGCACTTTGAAAATTTCATGGGTGCAGGGGGGGTCCAAATGTATTTTTCGCATCATGTTTCACACACACATGTCCTAAGGACATGTGTGTGTGAAACATGAATGTTGAAAAAAAAACATTTTAAGCATTTTAAACACTTTTTCCAAATTTACCGAGTGGTTCAACCACTCGGTAAATTTGGCACCCTAATTGCGATTTTACAGTTTTAAATATAATGATGCATTGCTTTTAAGAAATCGCACATCTGCGACTTCTTAAAAGCACCCGCAATTTTAGAACTTGCAAACATGTTACGAATTCTAAAATTGCTTCATGCATCCCAAAAAGCACTTTTGCATTCGCAAACGGCCGATTTTAAGGAATCGCACCGTTTGCATGTGGGCCAATGCGCTTTATACATTTCAAAATAAAAATGAATTTGAAAAAAATGCTAATCTTCAGGCAGACTTTTGTTCCACATTGATGCTGATGTCAGATCTTATTTTTAGAGTGATCCAAGGCTGAACGTGACTAGATTATGGGGTGACACTATGGCTGGTGGACTGAGAATACCTCAAATAGCCTTGTACAGTCTAGCTTTTGACTTGTCCCAATTAAGCTATTACACCAAAGACCCAGAAGTGTCCCTCCTCTCGGTGGCCCTGCAATGTTGCCTCTTGGGTAGGCAAGGCCTGGCATCCCCGGTTCACTTTGGTAGTACACCCTCAGTAATGGTGATTAACCCCATCCTTAAAGCAACTACAACTGCCTAGAAAATAGTACACAAAATGCTTATAGTTATTTACTTAAGACACAAAACAGCACTGATGCAGCATAACTCGGCTATTCACACGGGGCGGAGTACAATTTTTTGGCTGAATTGCAGGCATGGTACTTAAAGACAATTGGGCAACTGTACAGTGAAGGGCATCTCAAACCATTAGTGAATTAAAAACTGCAGGAATCAACTGAAGGGCAATTCCAACTGCTAGCATATTTCCTCCGTTCTAGGCTGTGGCCCTCCCCCACCCCTGATAGTTCTTGAACCATCACCTAGCAATCATTATTTACAGATCAATGGGTGATACAGTAAATGGCGTCAGGATTATAAGGAGTTGTTATTAAATCTCATCACTTGGAAAGTTCCTCTAACTCAACCAGACTTTTATAGCAAGTAGTTTTGGGAAAACAATATACACCTGAACTTTGGTTACCTCCACTGTCAGAGGAGCGATAGTAAGCTCAAGATTCAAATTATAAGCTGTTATATTCAAGATCCTGAATAACTAATACAGGACCCCTTATAGATTGAGAAATGCAAGTCTACCGCTCATAAACGCTGAGGGAAATGGAAGTCACAACGTTGTGGCATATGACATTTTAAAGACTTGGCCTGCCTTGGCACAATATTTGTAGGACATTTCGGGCCAACCAACTACACCCGAACAAAGTAGCCGACATTCACAAATCCCTATATTTAGCTATACTGCATGGCAACGCTGATATTGTAGGACTTATAGTCTATACGCACAGATGGCTAGCAACCTTTCTAGTGGCGGCTACATTCTCCATGTTTCACTCCTTGTGTAAATCTTCCTCCACCACATGCGATAAATGGTTGACTGAAACGCATAGTATAGCGCACTGCAAAAGAATAGCATGCACGTTGAGCACAAAGTGGAAGTGTTAAATATATGCAAGGCCATTGTCAAGGGTCCATATGACAGCGTCTATCCACTCTTTACATATGGTGAACGCCGCCTACCCCGCCAAGAAGTTGGGCCCCACATAACATGGCAGACTTGTCCCAATGTAATTTTCAGACACCGGGACACATTCAGCCACCTGTGGCGTAACAAGAGCCTCCACAGCTCCCGCCGTGCACCAGGGGGGCCCACCTCAGCACTGGGAACAGGCAGGGCTGAGAACCCCTGACTGAATCCGGAGCATGAGGGACCTCACTTTGGGTGGGGGCGGGGGCCATGAAGTTTGTTATGCCACTGCCAGCAGCACATTCACCTTATCTGCTTTCATTCAGAGCAGCAACATGCAGGTGGGAAGAGGTTTATCAGATTACAGCTGGGCCTATAACAAAGGGCGACGTTAAGGGCCAATCAGGCCTGCTTTTGTTCAGTATCCTGGCTGTATCCTGCCTGGGAGCTATTACACCTCTTTGCATTGGAGAGGAACAAAGGCATACAGCTTATCACTTTACAGGTACTTGAGAGAGGCATGCTTTTCACTTTGTTCAGTCCCTGCATATAAGAGATATGCATACACTGTTGGTCTATCCCAGTATTTTCACAAATAACAATTTAAATACCATTATTTTGATTTATTTCGTTTAAAGCGCTATAGTGATACTCATCCCAGTGCAGGGTGTTGGAGCGCTTTACATCACATACACACATTAAAAATTGATACTAAATCATATGTGTGAGAATCAAGGTATAGAACGTGCTACATAACACAGTGAAATTTACAAGTTGTAGTAGTCACATGTCCTTCATAGCTCACTGTGCGAAATTAGAGGCATTACAATGTATGTAGTGCAAGTAAGAAAAGGATCTCTGTGTTAAAAGCAGTAACCCTCTTACCTATACATAAAATAAAAATCTGCCTTCTGCGTGTTACAAGAGTCATATTAACCCCTTTGGCGCTTATGGCGGAACCATTCCGTCACGCGCCTCGGGTGAGCTGTGCTAGTGACGGAACGTTTTTCCTCATTGCCAATTTCTTTGAGGCGGGGTTTTGAGAAATAATTGTAACGGTGAGGCCCAGATTTTCCGACTGCCTTGAATGTGTTTTTTGGGCAGTACTCCGAAGCAAAATCTAATTTGTTAAATATTGTACTGCACTCAAATGTATTCATGATAGACCTGCTAAACATATGTGTGAGGTCTTAAGATCTGATCATTTATTGTGATGTCACTTCTTGTGAGGTCATGGGGTGTGATCCCACTTCCTGTGATGCCACATGTGATGTTACCCACTGTGATATCATGCCCCACAATGTCACTCGCATACTGCCTAACTTGTTTAATCCAGCCACTTATTTTTTAGGACTTGTCCCCTGTTGAGATGAGATATTACATTTTCTTAGATAAGTAAGATGGAGATATATAGGAATACTGCTAAAATAATACATACCTACTATGGATACCACAGCTATATCCGTTAACTGGGTGAAGATTTACACAATAAACATGAACATGTGAAAATGTGAGCCTCTTGCCCTGCCTTCAGTATGGTATTACCCGCCCCCTATGTGTCCCCCCACCTCTTTGTGCTGCCTCTACAGCACTGACCAAATCCATCCTTTCTCTTATCGCCCATGAGAAGCATCATTCAATTACGCCCATTGTCAGTTGCATTATTTAGTCGCACTGGACCATGATATATGGTCAATGTTTAATGCTTAGGACCACGGGTACGCACTGATTTTCATATACCCATTCTATTGCTATATGTCGGCAAACTGCCCAATATTGTTTACTGTTGTTGCATTGTTAGTTTCCTTGCTCTTGGAACAATGGTATTATCTGGTGCACTCTACCACATTTAATTCCAAACGCTATAGTGTCCTGATAAGTGTACTGGTTTCTTGGTTTACTGTCAATGGCCTGCATGCTTAACAGTGCCCTGGAAGCAATGTCCTAGATATGTTATCTTACGCTAGCTACATGTTTGCCAGGATATACACCGTACTTTGTATAGGATATGTATGTGTTCTTATTTTTTGCATAATATCCATTTGAAAAATAGAAATGAATAAATATTACAATATAACAGACAGACCAAAGAGGCTATGATAGCAGTACAATTTTCTGCACATTTTAGAAAATTCACAAGCTTTGTAGAAATGGTGCTTGTAATGTGTAGCATTGCTGGTATCAATTAAACTTTTACCATGTTCTTTTTGTCTTTCAAGTTTCTTCAAGATGAAGTTTTTCCACTACTGTAAGAAAAAAGTTATTTCCGTTTCTGATGCTTCTGCTCAGTGAAAAGTTGCCAGAGCTGAAGACCTTCTATTGCTTCCTTCCTTTTGAGGTAGGTAATGATGTTAAAATGGACTTTGGGAAGACCAGATGAAACGCAATTTATTGTGTTTGCAAAACAGAAGCATTGTGTTGTGAAATGAGTGGTCATTGTAGGAAGCTGGCTTTTTCTGGAGTATACCAAAAAGGACTGACTTACAGGCCTTAAATTATTTATTCCAAATGCTCTCTTTGGTAGTGTAGGCGAGCAGTTTAGCCTTATCAGAGAGTAATTTTAATACATGTGTTAAACACATAGAGTCAATAAATGAGACAGACACTCAAGAAGAAACTTGAGACCAATTTAAAATAGAAAATATTTTTATATATTTATTTTGACTCCAAGAACTTTGTAAATGGGTTAGTAATTTTCGTAAAAGCAATTTTGGAGGGTAAGTAAAAATGTCACTTAAATGCGTTTTATGTGGTAATGCCATCCTATGGAGTAAAAGGCATATACGGCACACGATTATTTGCAAACAGTTCTCAGGGCTCCCCATTAGGACTTAAAGTGCTAGGCGGCCAAGGTCTAAAAGTTCGAGATTACCTGCCTAGGTGTGTCCAGGTGCAGAGGTGCTGGGCAGGTTTGTAGCCTCGAGCATTACACAGTAGGAAAAGAGAGTGGCCACATAGAAACATGCTGCAGAGGGGGACTTGGGGACACATCAGGGAGCTCCCAAAGGGAGGCTCTGTTCATGGGGTCCTGGAAGCAGGTAAGAATCTTAGGTTGTCTTGGGGACCCGGGTCAGGGAGCCTGGGTGCAGAAGGTTTTGATCAGTTGGTGCTTGTGGGTCAATGACAACCACTGTTTTTGGTACAAACCAGGACAGCTGGGCCACTCTTGGCGCTGGCCTCTGTGGTGCAGCCAACCCTTATCGGCTGCTCAGTCTTTGTGGCTTTGGAGTCTGGATTGGACTCAAGCAAGCTTTGTTTGCCTCAATTGTTCTGGTCCCCTGGGTATTGGTGCAGGGTGGCTGTGGTTGGTCCTGGCATCTTCTCACATGGTGGGGGACATAGCTCCTACTTCTAGGAGCATGGTGACCTCTTCCTGGGTGGCTACTATGTCAGTGGACCCAGTGAACAGCAGAACGGTGAACCGGATGTTGTGGTTGGTGCCTGCAGGCAGCAGGGAAGTGGCTCCTCTACTTGAAGGGAGATGCTGATGGCTTGGCGAAGTGCTGGAGGCCCTCCAAGGCTTTTGGAGGATGCACAGATGCAGAACGAGTTGGATTGTCACATTGTCGGAACAGGAGTATGGAGGCAGACAGGGTTTGGTGCCAATTCTCCACCAGCAGTCTGCAGTTCTTGCTTCTTCTGCTCTTCTTTGTCCTCTTCTATCATCAGTCAGATGAATCTGAGTTCCTGGTGCCAAGGGGCCACCTCAACACTCACTTTAGGTGAGTCGGTGGAAGTGAAGGGTTGAAGCAAATGGGCTACTTACTCTTGGGGTCACTACACTCCATACATTACCATTTCCTGTGGGGACAGGGCATAATCCTGTCCTAGCATTCCTAATTTCACCACAACAAAGATGGTGAAATACTAATTTTCGTGTTCTCTTCAGGCAGCCCACCTTATGGGTGTGACTAGCCAGGAGGTGTAACACGCCTCCTTGAACAGCTAATTTCCCATCAATTTGGTGCCAGATGGGCCTCAGGGCAGGGTGCTGGCATCTCCCAGATCTATGGTAGCCGGGGTCACATATCAAAGATGGCAGAGGCTTTGAAGCCTCTATCCTTGGTGTGCAGATTCACTAGCTATCCTGCTGGTGGAGTTGATAACATCTCCTGCCTGAGCAGGCATTGTACGTGACCTCCTGAGAGTGTGGACACTCACCTGCATGAGGTCAGACACAGCTCTGTAGTGGCAGGCTGGAAGGATCCAGTCAGCCAGCACCCTAGAAGCCTAGTAAGGTTTCAGGGGGCACCTCTAAGGTGCCCTCTGGTTGCTTGTCATAATAAATCATGGCATCAGTACAGATGTATTAAGACAAGGTGTTTGATACCAATCACAAGTTCTTTCAGTGAAGCCATTATGTATCTGGGGAACTCGTGATGACCAGTGTCCAGTACTTATGTACTTCAAATGGCTTCCCTGTTCAGTAATTGAACTAGACAGTACATGGGCATATCTGCTCATGCTTCGGGCTCCTAAGGCTTGCTGTATGGATGACTTACATATTGTACATGCAGTGTATGGGCATTGAACACAAGCAATGTGCAATGTTGTGTTTTCAGGAGGAGTTTACATCCTTTCACGCATTCTGCAGTGGCAGTCTGCATGTGATTTCTGTATGGGTCCCTTAGGATGGCATAAGACGTGCTGCAGCTCTTAGGGACCCTCTTTAGTACCCAGACCCTAGGTACCAGGGACTTACAAGGGAGTTAAAGTCCTTGCCAATTGGGTTACAATTAGACTTTCTTTTTAAGGGAAAGAATTCTGGCACTAGTACCTGTTTAGCAGGCGTTCAGAGTAAAAAAAACTCAGGGGCAGATTTACAAGCCCCTTGCATCACGTTGTAAAGCCCTGCGCCACATGAAACCTGCATCAGGCTTCATGTGGGCGTTCGGGCGCAGGGTGGGCGTTCCCTCGCAGGTACGCTTCCTAAAAGTGACGCAGTGAAATCTACAAGATTTCACTGGCCATGCTGCGTCAAAACCTTGCACCTGCTTGAAGCAGGCTAAGGAGTGATGCAGCATGTGAGGCATAGGGCACCCTCGAGCCTTGCTGGAGCCGCGTCCCGCTTGCGAGGCGACTCCAGCAATGCGCCGCTTTTACGCCTGGGGATGCGACACGCATCTGCCCATCCGTGCTCCATGGCACGCTGCATTGTAAATGCGGAGCATCAGTGGTGGCGCACGGGGTGGTTTTGTGTGTCGCAAGTGTTCTGGCGCATCCCTGCTGATTTGCAGAGATGCGCCAGACCTTGTAAATCTGCCCCTCAGCATCTAGCAGTTCAAAGGGAGGCAAAATGTGGGGGGAACTCTGTAAAGAAGACCAGCTTCCTACAGTCACTTATAGCTGACTAAAGATGAACCATCTCTGCTTTTGAAAGCGTGGCTAAACAGTCTGATCCATTGCAATTCAAACTGTGACCTGAAAGCTATGTTACAACCTGTTACATCCAGACCCCGTGACTTCTGGCAGCCATTAAAGCAATATCTTCTCGATAAGGACACCACTCCTAACTCCCAGCACCCAGAGAGGGATCACCCATCCAGGGACAGGCAGCTTTGCCCACTCAATGCTGATTCTAATGTGTTGGCGTAAAGACGCAATTGACTAATGCGGGCCCCCAAAGTGAAGGAGGGGTGGGGGGTGCACACAGGGGGGTACCTGTGGTACCCCCCTGCATTTGCATATACAATGCGGTAGGCACTGCGCGGTGCCTGCCGCATTATGTATGCAAATGCATACATTCATTTATGGCAATGTGGCGGGCGGTGCAGAGAGCACCGCCCGCCACAATGTTATAAATGCAGGATGCGGCCGCCCGGCGGCCGCATCCTAATACCACCCACGGGACCCCCGCCCTTAGGGCGGGCGGTCCCAATCCAAGACAGGATGGCGGGTGGGCAAAGTCCGCTCGCCATCCTAATGACCCCCTAAGTGTGTGGAAAATGGGAAATTAGCATTGCAACTCGTTGTTTGCTATTTTGAAAATTATAAAGTTCTCACACAAAAAATGTTTAAACCCATCTCTGCTTCGAAAGCCATGGTGAACGGTTAGCACTGATGAAAAACGTGCTCTTATTTCTGTTGAATAAAACAAATATATCAAGTCCTTTACGTGGAGCTTATAAAAGCATTCATGTGAAACATTATTTTAGATATATCACAAGCCCGAGCCAAACCTAAGTCAGAATCTCAATATGAATTAATGTCCAACTTGGATTCCACGCACAAGTTTCATAAAATATAAGCCTATCTTGATTGTTCCGTGACTGGAAAATATTAGATGCAAATGGCCATTTGGTTTGAAGTGTGAACATCATACCTTGGGTAGGCGTATTGGTGTTTTAATGAAATGGCCGCCGTGGTGAAGGGAATCAATGATTTGCTGTTTACCTTTTGGTTACTAGGAAACCCACATCATAAATGTTGGTGTATGTTTAATCAAAATTCTCACGTTCCAATGCAGCTAATATTTTATTGATTGTTAGCAATAAGACATGACTATGTATATTTACTGGATTTTACTAAGCAGCACAGTACTGGCTTATATTACATTCAGATCCAAAGAAATTATCAATAAACAGTGGAACAGAATACTAAAACAGCATCATTTTCACGGAAAGAGAGCGTAGACAGTAGATATAGCCTCACATGCGTAAATAGGCTCACAGATAGGTCTCCTTCATAAATATATGTTAATTTTCCTGTAGAAGTTAAATGTGGCAGCCCATGTCTGACGCAGGGAGACACATTTGATGGACAGCTTCGTAGAATTCATTCGTAGGCCTGCACCCCCTAATTCCCCCATTCCACCGGGGAGAAGCCTGAATTATTGGGTTGGAGCCAACTGAAATCAAACAAATAGGCACCTTTTTATCCCGCTGCAGTTACATTATTTCGGGGGTGGAGCCATGAATCTTAATCCTGACCTCTTGTTTGTGGTTACAGCATTCAAACATGTTGTACACAGCCCATGATAAACCCACTTCACAGGCCCACAAAACCCCTGGCACTTCATGAGTCTCCTGGACAAGGTTCTCGCTTTTATCACGGTCTCCCAGTCTAAATTCCCCACACTGACTGCCACCTTTTCCCGCTGACATCAGATGCAGAGGCTAAAGACAGTCTTGCCCCCTTCCTTTGCTACAAATGTTTTAGAATTTGGACATGTGTGCCTGTAAACAGTTACCTGAACAAAAAGGGTATGAAAGAGATACATTTTTGTTCAGAGTCTTGGGGGCTGGACCAGGGGATGACAGGCACTGAGGGGGAGTGGTTGGTGCACTGCCTTCATTGCGAATGATGGTTTGTCCGGCCTTCTCAGGCGGGCCAATCCGTCATGCACAGTGAAGGTGTCTCCAACCCGATCTGCATTGCTGGGCTGGAGACAGCAGGCCAGGATTGGATTGGGATAAAAAATCGGCCCGGGCACATAAAAAAAAGCATTGACATAGCCAATAGGTCTCGCTTTTGGGACCTTATAAGTAGTTAGTTATGCAGCACAATCTCCTTGGTGCAACAACATCAACTGCTGCATGGCCAAACACTTATAAGGTCCCAAGGGTGAGACATATTGGGTATGCCAATGCTTGTTTGAGTCTGGGCAATGACGCTCAACATCCTGTGATTCTGGGCAAATCCCTTAATCTCCTGTGCCTAACAAAAAAATGAATGTGTCCTTGTGTAAAAAATAGTGCCCATGTAAAGCGCTTTGATACTTTCGGGTCAAGTAAGCGCTATAAATACTCAGAAAGAAGAAAAAACAACATGTAGAGTAACATGTACGTCGAGTCGACAGCTATCGTGTAGCACCATGCTGTGCATGACAGCTGGCTGACCAGGCTTCGTCTCTAATGGCATCTTTGAAAGCTGGTATTTCCAAACAACACTACAAATCCCAGAATGCAAAGTGTTATTGACTTATATACCTAACGTTGTTACATGACATCGGCCCTTTGTAAAAATTATGTTTTTTGCCCCAAAATTTATAATTTGCTGCTGGAAGGGAGCTTGTGTTTCCAGCACCACACACAGGGTTATGCTGACAACTCTGGGAACAGTTGTAGCTGGCCAGCAGTCAGCCAGCCGGCTTCCATGTGGCCGCAGGTGGCCCCGCCCAACGTATGTGAGTATATTCTCTGCCTCGCAGAATCGTGGGACAAGAGACTGAGCCCTGGAAGTGAAGGCGCAGATGACACAGGCTTGATAATGCACAGACAGGTAAAACATTAGCTATGGCACCCCGAGGGCAGCCTCGTCGCGCCAAGCAGCGCGCAGCCAAGGAGGAGGGGTGAGCCAGCCTGGCTTATAGTCCCATCAGGTCAACAGAGCCCCACGCCCCAACATACCCAACATCCCGTAAATAACACACAGACACCAGTGTTAGATTTGGGAAAAAGTTGCTGCAGGTTTATTACATACAACGTTATGTAATCACGGTGGGTTATCTTACGGACGATCCAAGGGCAGGCCGCATTCTTGCCACCTGCCCGCCTGATGAGCCAAGCAGCACAGTGGCGAACCACCAATCTGCTGCGCCATAATGGTAATCACTCTACTCAAGCCCCTTGCGGGGCGTATCTAGGCAAACCCCGGTTGCACAGGCCCACAACTGCCCAAAGGACTACTGGGGTGCCGACACAGGTTCCCGGACCTCCCCTGAGGTTCGAGGTTAAGCTCTGGCACCCCTATGTGCCCGCTGAAGTACAATGTTGCACCTCTCTGCTTCCGGATCGCCCTGTAACTCCGCCACAGCCCGGCCGGCGGCCACCGTCGCCGCCCGGGCCCCCCACCACTTCGCTACTTAGGGAAACCTGCAATCCTTGCTTTGCAGAGCTTCTCGTCAGTCCAATAGGAACAAGTCAAACCAACAGGAGAGAGTTGGACCCCTTCCACTTCAAAGTGACCTGATCCTGTCCTGAATCAACACATGCCTGACGAACCAAAGCCCCTCTGTCACTAATCTGCAGATTACCCACGGGTCTGTATGCCTCTACAGCATTAGAGTGGACCGTCCCAGGTACATTGGGTCATACCCCCAGGTGAAGGACCAAGCGCTGAGGAGGGGCCCCCATTGCTGATAGCGTTTCCTGTAATCTGTACAATAGGAGATCCAGCGCACGCCACTGAGACCCAACCACACACCTACACAAAGCGTCAGCAGACTACACCCAGGTAAGTTTCAACTACTGCCGTAACGCGGTCCCCCGAATAATCAGTAAACAGTGCTACTGATTAAACGCTTGAGCTTCCATACTCAAAGAGTACAGGGGATCACATTCTGGTGAAAATTACATACATTCTTTAATAAATAACTTGTGTGGAGTCCCTACATTTGATATCACAGAATTGCAATGGTAAAACACTGGCTTCACAATGTTCTCATGAGTTTGGCCTCAAGGCTGTTTAGTCCATGCTACCAATAGGATAGCTTGACTATAAGGTTGACATACAACCACCACACTAAGGGATTGCTTTGACTGCTACAAGGTGCCCAGAGAGTTGGAGACATCATCATCAGGCCAACTTCTCGCATTGGGGAAAGGAGTGTTGGGTCACCAGATAGATCAGAGAGAACCCCCGAAAACTAAGCGGGGAAAATAGTGCACCCCCCCCATGAGCGCCACAGGAGTAAGCCCAGACAGCAAATCTTTACATTGTATTATTTAAGGAGCCCAGGAGAATATTCGCACAGCAAATAAGGAGGTTCACTAAAGCTGAAAAGGCAAAACCAATACCCTATTTACACAAACTACTCACTGCACGTGATGCTGACTGCCTCCTACTAGCCCTATCAGGAGGAAGTAAGGCATCGCCAGTTGGAACATGCGCTTGGGGTATATAGCCTCTTGTATGAAATTCTGCTACTGTGTGCCCTTTTCCAGGGAAAGGACGAGGGAATGGCAAGGTCACGGACCCTGTCGTCATTGGCTCCAACACTGCGTTACCCCACTTTCTGTGCCACAATACACTTGATAGATGTAACTAACTCCCCCCGCCTACTGCCCTTGCTAAAGCGCGGGTGGATATGTCCTAACTGAAGCGACCAGAATAAATGTCAGATTCGCTACCTCGGGTTAGCCCCATATGACTGACACCGCACTCCAGTCTGTGCATAGTGTGAACATGGCCACCAAAGAGTATGAGCAGCGCCCGTGGAGTATATATGGCTTTGTGGCCGCAGATGCACCAGAAAGATGAAGAAGTATAAACAATTCTAGCAGAGTCCTGGCCAGGACCGACCACCCATTTCTAATTGCCATCAATGGCGCCTGCATCCATCGGACATACCGCAAGGCCACATGCATAACTCCTGGTGGCAAAAGGGCCATTGTTAGTCAAGCAGCGAGACTTCGCTCTAAGCCATAATCCGGAACCAACTTCTCATCGTGCACGCCACCCAGGCGCCAAAAACCGTGCCCCAAAGTTTACACCGAAATTCCAACAACCAAAGGAAAGGCACCACGAAACAGGCTTCTCACAGTGCGCGCCACCCCGGCACCAAAACAGGACACCCAGGTTACTCTGAACTGCCCAACACCAGGGAGAGGCACCCAGGACGAGCGCTATGCCTGGTCTGGGGGGGGTGCTCTTATGCTGTGGATGGGGTAGGAATGGAATTCTCACGACTCGGGCAAGCCATGCAATTGTGCTGAGACTGTAGAAGCACTCGCTGAAACTGTGTGCGCTGTTATGCTGTGGGAGGCTGGTGCATCACTGGGTCCTTGAATCCCATGTCCTGAGTGACGACCCAAGGTACCAGGGCTAAAAGCCCCCCTTGACCCAGGATAGTGCGGACAAGATTAAAGCTTCCGTACCACAAGTACGCAGACGCAAATCAAACCGCCTCGCACCTAAACTTCCAGAGAAGGAAGAAACCCAACAAGACATGCTTATGAAAAGCCCGGCTAACTATATCTGATTCTAGCACTCATAGGAAGCAGATGGAAGGATTACAACATGCACCTACTAGACCTCGGCATACTACCATGTAGCGGCTTGAGCCTACCGCGGCGTAAACTGACCGCCCCGCCCAAGACAGCAGTTTGTTATCAAAACATGCGCACCAAACGCTGGCTACAACACCATTTAATCTTAACCAATTCTTGACTATCCAAGACTGTTAGTGGCTTCCGTCTGCGGCGCTCAATGCAAGTGGCCTACGTGTTTCTTCCACACAACACCTTATCAGGCTTGAGAATAACAGACTTGCTCAAGCAGACACCCAAAATTCGATTATCCTCACGCTCAGCCACTTCTGCTCATCTAGTCTCCGAAGTCCAACGTGATAACGTTTGCGATAAAATCTGGTGTAGGCACCTAAACCCATCATCTTTGGGACACCCTTTGTCTAAGACACATCTTATAACTCCACCTGACATGAAGTTCCAGCCAAGGCAGGTGAAAAAGCATTTGAAACAGCAGCCCACCTTAGGGATAGGTGGCCCAGCCCCAATGGGCCAAAATGGGCAGGCATAAAGGTACATGGGTCCGTGTCACAGTACAACTTACAAACTAGACCAAAATTTGCCCTGTTTAGATAGTCAAGACATTCGCGCCACCGCTTCAACGACTATCGTGTGCGCAGAAAAAGGGATCGACTTAAGGGATCCGAACTGGCAAGGCATGGCTAGTGTTTCGGTGCACGGGTTACTGGCAATTTGTTTTTAAGCCCACGATTATACACATATAATTGTCTGTTCTTAATATCCAAGTCTTCTCCAGTCCAGCCAACACCTCAACGGAAGTACCACCCCATAACCGGCCTCACCTGGTGTTTATAGAAGGCACTTACAGCGCCTCTACAACACAATGTGTGTTACCACCCACACTCAAAATTCATCCTGTCCTTGTGCACAACGTGTAAATCTTCTAATGTAATGTATGCTCGGCGGCCAGCATTGGGTTTATGCGGGTGAAGCAAGGGAGTTGGGAGCACAGTGTAGAAGTGTGGCAACTCTGGACAGTCATAAGGAATAACAATCCCGACCAGGTGTCTGGTGTAAAAGTACTATCGTTTTGACTGGGTGAGAACATACAAGTTCCCCTCAATGCTCGCTGGCAGTTACAAATTCCTTTAATGCCGCGTGGGATTAAGGTGCTGGATGCCATGTATCGCGGAGACCCGGTTGGCACGTCTGGCCGGCTCAAATTACGCCCGCTTTATAAAAATTAAGCAACGAGAAACGACCGCGTGTGAACTATTATATACACCATCCGCACCTAAGGATACGCGCCTATCTCAGATGCCCTGCGGCCATACTGTGATGTAACTAATCTATGCGCTAGATTATATCCATACGTCTCACCCAAATACAAGTATGCAGTTTGTACATCAGGTGATGTTACAGATCACACCGAGGCTGAGCACACCGAGGCTGAGGCCTGCCGGAGGCCTTCCAGAGGCTGAAAAGGGGCATCTACCGACACGTGCTCTTATGCTCACTAGCTTCCTGCAAGATTGAACATCCAGGCTTGCATGCCCCGCTGAATCCGGCTGACCCAACTGTGGTTGGCCAGCCCCTGGCCACTGGCATTAGAAGCTACCCCAGGAAGCCGATGTGAAATATGCGAGGGGAACCCCGTTTGAGGTTTGGACCAGGGTCACCGGGTGAAAACACGACCCGAGGCTCGAGGCCCCGAGACAGAACCCTGTTACCAGCGCAAAGGTCGCCCGTGCGAGCTCGCCCAAACAATTGAACGTAAACTTGCAAGCAGGTAGTACCGACACATTCTGGCACGGACTTGTACGAGATATGGCCGAAATCGCAGGGGTGAACGCGACCCCCGGCTCGATCCCTAGTTCCAGCACCATGGAAGTCAGTACGACTCGGCCCAGAGAGGAGCGCTACCTTGAACAATTGGTAGCGTGGTTAAATTATTAAACATTCAAGGCACCTGCTGATGAGATTTGACCAGGATCACTGCGTGTGAAGGCGACTCTGAGGCTCGAACCCCCAAGTCGGCCGCCGGACTCGACCCAAATGTGTGAAGCGCTTCAGGAGCCGCTTCCACAATGCCTTAAGAGTTGGCAGGTAAAGTGGAAAGGCCAGAATCACTAAATGTGAAACGCAACCCCAACGCGTGCAATCTATAATGTACACAATTAGTGAAAATGACTTGAAGTAACTAATTTTATTACTGCTGAGGCAGTTCTCACGAACGATTGCAGAAGGGTACGCTGGGCTAGGTTTCTGGATAATCCCACCATTATAGATAAGGTTTCAAAAGAGGTATTAGCAGCAACGAATCTGATGGCGCCCATATTAAACGAAGGTACGTCATTGGAACAAATTGGGGTGATTCATGAGTCCCTTTTTAACAAAATTAAAACTTTTTTTATTGAACCAGTAAAAAGAAGGAAAAATGGCCCGGTTCAAACAGGAGCGAAATTGTATAATAAGACTTGCCGCCTTGCCCATAGCTCCCTGATAGCTGCTATTAAAAATAAATCAGCTATTGATATTAAACAAGAAAGGGTAAATTATAAGAAGGTGCTTAAGCAGGCAAAAATAAACTGGGATGAACAACGTTGGTTAGACTTGTATAAGGCTAGTACTTCCACTAATCAACAAATATTCTGGGAGGTCGTGAAATGGGGAGGGACTGGTGACCAGCAAGTACCTGTCAATTACGTCCCTGCCGAGAAATGGGTTAAGCATTTCTCGGCACAGTTTAGTAACACGGAACGGATCTCCCTCAACACTAGGGAAGATACCAGTGTTCTGACTGTGGTACCCTCACATGACCAGATTGTCTTCACAGAAATGGAAGCTATTAAAGCTCTAAAACTAGTGCAGAACGGAAAAGCTCCTGGAATGGACTGTGTCCCTGCGGACCTTTTTAAGTATGTTCAAATACACTGGGTCCCTTATATAACCATCTTAGCGAATGCCATAGCTAGAGGGGTCAGAATACCAGATTCGTGGAAAGGGGCAGAGATCCTACCTGTGTATAAAAAAGGGGATAGGACTGATGCGGGAAACTATCGACCCATCAGCCTTATCGACGCCCTACAAAAGGTAATCGCCAGAATGCTGCTAGGCAGAATCCAGCACTAGATGACAGAAGTCGACATCCTGTCTCCATTGCAGGCTGGCTTCAGGGCTAATATCAGCACAGTTCACCAAATACATGATCTATTGGAAGACTGTGTTCTTAAGAGGAGGCACTATATTCGCAGTGTTTGTGGATCTCAAATCTGCGTTTGATTTGGTCCCCAGAGGAAAGATGTGGGCAGCATTAAGGAGAATGGGTGTTCCTACTGCCCTTCTAGAGCTTACAATCAGGATGCACGAGGAAAATTTCGCCAGAGTTAGGTGGGGTCGCCAGGGTCAGGTAACGGACTCCTTCCCTGTGACCGGTGGAGTGAGACAGGGCTGCGTCCTGGCCCCTACCATATTCATACTTTTTATCAACCAGGTGGTTAAGTTCCTCTCAGCTACCCCGACAGATGCACCAACACTGGGTGGGACCAAATTTCCCCTTTTAATCTTCGCTGATGACACCCTAATTCTAGCTAAAACTCAGATGGGTCTTCAGGTGGCTATAAATAAATTTGTGGACTTTTGCAATGAAAATGACCTCGAAATTAATGTCTCTAAAACTAAGTTCATGGTCTTGACAAAGAATAAACCGCTGAGGGGCCATGTAACGATGAATGGGTCTAGCCTAGAACAAGTTGAGGTTATGACATACTTAGGTGTTGCAATAGATTATAGGTTACGCTGGAAAGAACAAATAGCGGCACTTAGTCTAAAATTTGCTCGTCTATCTGGTTGCCTAGTGAAAGAGCAACGTTGCTCCTTGACCAAAAGAGTTTTACCTGCGCTTAAAATTTATAGCGCCAAAGTTAGTACTGCCATACTTTACGGGGCTGACATATGGGGGAGTGTGGATTTGGCTGTTCTGGATAGGATCCAGAATAAATTATTTCGTAATTTAGTCAGTCTCCCTCCTTCAACGCCAGCATTACCACTCATGCTGGATATGGGCTTTTATTCCATTAAACATCAAGCCCAATATAGGATGGTGGCGTTATGGAGACGCATTTGGTCTACCCCGGAACTTGTCATGTTTGCCCAAGAGATACAGGATGTAAGAGCACAACAAGGGGCAGGGGATATACTTTGGTTTAAATCTATCAAGAACACACTTACTAGAATGGGTCTTCACTCGCTCTGGTCTGAGCCGGGTACTCACATCTTCCCGTCAAAGAAAGATTTTAAACTTCTCTTCTGGTCCACGATTAAAGAAGAATATGTTGTGCTCTCTGAGAAACCTAACCTGACATGCTTGTTTCTGATCCACAAAGTAGTTCCACATACAGAGACCTATTGGGACATTATCATAAAAAGTTTAGATAGGAAACTTTACCATCAGTTTCGTATTGGTACTTTGCCACTAAGGGATTTTACTAGTGGATGGCAGAACTCAGAGTCCACATCTTGTCCCTGTTGCTTTGGAAGCAAAGAATCCATAGGTCATTTTCTAGCTTATCACGAACCACGCCAAAAGTGGCTAAAGCCAATATGTAAAAGATTAAACACCCGGGCGAGTAGGGAAGCACTGATCATCCTGAGATATAACACAGCCGAATGGCTATCCATAGGGCTGGCCAAATTCCTCGGGTGTGCCTGGCTAATCAGAACAAGGTATGTTTGTAGTATTTCAAGCTGAAAAAATTAAAAAGCCTGCCATAACCTATCTTACTTGGGCAGTACCCCTGTAATGTTTTTATACACTTGTTTTAATCTTTTCATGGGCGTCTTTTTACGTATATTTAATTGAGATTTTTAAACAAATTCTTTGTCTGTTTAAAATTTGTATATTCTCGTTGTATGTTTTGTATTATTACGCTTGTCTTTTATGAAGAAAATTCGAAATAAAGACGTTAAAAACTGAACTGAAAACTGACTTGACTAACCGGCTATGCTGAGTGAGGCACCACAAGTTTCCCCTGCATAGTGGTCGACAACTGTAACCAAACGGCTAGACCACCAGACCTGGCAGGAGGATGGCAGCTAAACCTGCCGAACACGGCCTTTGGAGAATGGCGGAACCATTCTGCGCAATGTCCCCGTATCCGGCCGCAATGCAGGGGAGCTGGCAAGTGCCCAATCGTCAGGAGGATGCTCCTGGTAAGGGCACGAGGTGGCACAGACATGCCTCTGCCGCCCAGCACCTGACAATACCTCGGGCACTTGTCTCAGCCCCACCCCAGCGCCCCCTGCGACAAAGACAGGGAGCAGAGAGATGGTAGCATTCGGGGGCGCTAAAAGCCGTATCTAGACCGGGAAGATCCATGCCTATGCGGGTCTGGAGCTCGATGGGGCTCACCAACTGGCCCCAGTCCACGTTCGACCCTGTCTGCCACCCCCAGTGCCACCACCAAGCAGCTCGCTGAACCAACTGCGGGCAACCTTGTTGACCTCAGCCCCAGGAGCGGGGGGGGGACCATACTGCAAACGTGTACACAAATATCAACCCCCTACGACAACAGCTAGGTAACGAACCCCTCCTAGCGACACGTCTACTCACTAAGAGTGCGCCCCTTCCAATGATATAGAACTGGAGCCACGGAGGCACCTCAAGCAGATGAGGAGCGAAGCTGAGGAGCGCGGCGGTTGGGACGCGCCTCTGTGGCCATGGCTTGCTAGTCCTATGATTCAGGAGACACGGTCCGGTATCAAGAATGTTGAGCATGTGTCCACAGCTGTAGTACAGTCGCCGCAGACATAAGCAATTCCCTGGGGTGTCCCACACTTTGAACAAAGGGATTGTAGCGCTTTATAGAGCACCGTATTTACATTACACATTTATGCACGGGGAGATTATGATATTTGCCTGGAGGCGAAACCGAGGCTCAAACCACAGTCTCAGCACCAAAGCCCGCAATCTAGCCGACTGACCACATCCTCTCCCTATTAACTAAACATGGCAAAGTTATAATAGGCTCCCAGCAGAGATCTGCCAGCGCCAACACCGTGAATCAGATATGAGCGGCAACTGTGGTAAGAATGCAGGCTGCTAATCTATGGGGTGCCCCAGGGCGTTACAAGACTGACCCCATGCCGGAGTAAACAGGCCCGAAGGCAACCGCTTTGTATGCCCCGCCGCGGCCTCTCGCTTCCTATGGGATACAAAGGCATACAGTACAGGCGGCCAGTTGCACTAGGGCTGCTCCAACGTACAATAGTGGAGCCGAAAAGGGGAAAGTAGCATAGCTTGCAGTTGAAAGCTCTGACCAGGTGAGATTCGAACCTGCCCCCTTCTAGTCCGAAGTCGGACCCCTTAACCATTAGGCCACGGGATCTCGGTGAAGTTGCAAGCGTGGCGAAAAAGGGGCCCCAGAGATGTAACCTTAGAAACTATACAGTTTTATCGCGCTAAAAGCCCCGCAGTCAGCACGCTCGGTGAGCAACCGTTGTCAATCCAACCCGGAGGCTCGAACTCACCACCTCGGCATGCAACCATACAAGTACTGTTGCATAAGTACCGTCCGCTAAGGGATTACACCCTTGGAGCTCGGCAACATGGCGGACACGATCCTGGTATTGGCAACGCGATCTAATAGTTGCCTAGACAGCACCGGAAGTTCGAGCCGCCAACCCGACTCCCGAAACCCCAACCTCAAGGACCATCGCTCTTACCGGTGACTGAGGCCGTTTGGGGTCAGTGATCCCCTTCCACATACTGTGCCGCCGCCTACCCCCACATGCAAATTGATGAAGGAGGTGGGGGTGGAATCAATCACCTCTGCATGGTGTGCTAGGAAACCGCCTGGATGCCGCGGCGCCGCCGGGCTAGCACCCCAGATGTAGGCTTGGTCCCATGGCCACCTTGTACATGGCCTCACGCGCGGTGGCCAGGCCACGCAGCTACCAATATCTAGAGCCCTGCACCCGATCACTACCTCCCAGTCCCCTCCAGCTAGGCTAGGCAGGGAGGGGGAGCTGGCGCCGCAACAGGGGAGAGGGATGCATCCGTTACTCATCGTGGCACAAATCGACGCATCACACCCCGTGTGTCACGTTCACGTGACACTCCCTGGAAGACGAGAAGCTTCCGAGGGGTAAACCTTTGCCCAGCAAGCGTCGCCCAGATGTGCGCAGCAGCGGTGTCAACCCGCTGAGCTATGTCAGCGGCTGACAAGACGAGCCCAAGCTCACAAGGGTGCGGGAATGCTAGGCGTTAACACCCACCGCACAAAGGCCCCACCCGTCTCGTCAGCCCGGGGCAAGGCAGACAAGGAATACCGCCGAGCCAACGACCCGTATCCACGTGGGCGTCCTGAATGGTGACTGGTAGGGGGGTCGAAGGAAGCGCCGAGCCCACGGGGGCAGGCAGTACCCGGGGACCGGGCAGCAATTGCACAGCGGGCCGGGAGGAACCCCCCCCCCCCCCTTGCGCCCACCCACGAGAGTGGGCGGTAGCAAGGTGCCCCGCACTCCAGGCCAGCAAGGCCTGCTCTACATAAACCCGGAGGCCACAAGACAACTGGACGGGGACAAGGCCAACTCTGCCCCCCATCCTCCACAGCGGCCAGTCACTACGCGGGCCGCCTGGCCCTGCTCGACCTCCAAGAGGGGGGAGTAGGCTTAGGGGGGAACAGTCGAAGGCCACTCACCTCCGAGTCCAGCAAAAAGAGTGTCCTGATGCACGAGGCGCGCGTCCGGAGCGGCAAAGAGGCAACTAAAATGGCGAGGGGGAGATATATACCCCCTCGCCTTGCCTGCCACCCCGGACGCACGTCACAGCCTACTAGGCTCCCCCTGCCCGGGGGAGGAGTGGAGGACCACAGTCAGGGGGCGGCGGAAGCCCTCTGGGACTAAGGGGCCCGCCCTCTTGATGGCCACTGGGTGGCCTCGGGCAGCCACATTTACCAACCGCTAGAGCGTGTCTGCGAGCTTCGGAAAATGAGATACCACTTCCAAAACCTATTTTGGGGTATAATATGGCGTAAATTGTCGCAGTTATTGGGGTGAAGAGTGAAATAACAACCATAATAGTTAAGGAGAGCAGCTGTTGTGTTTAAACGTTATTATAGCTCCATCATGGAACTTTAAGGACACGTCGTAGCACTTTGGTGTACTGCAGAAGTGGAAGTCAACGGACTAGACATAAACAAGCATTGGCCGCCCGGCTGCTTGGGCGCCTGCAGGTAGTGCATATAGAGGCTGGGTGGGAGGGGGATGCCACTAAAAGGTGGCAGTGTCCACAGTTTACATTGTAGGGTAAAGTCAAGAGACCTGCTGAGTCCACAGAAAGGCAATACTCGTGTGGCAAAATAATGTTGCCACCTAACTGGAGGCTAGGGTGTGACAGAAGGCTGGGAAAATGGACAGAGCAGAGAGGGTAGCAGTGGTTAGTTCTTGTCAATGTCTGTGCCTAAATGACAGTAACAGGTCAGAATTGGTCGCAGATGGCAACTTTAGAAGAATAGGACTGAACGCACGTAGGATGTATAACAAATTCAGACTCACATAGCTTACATGCATCAATTAATGCAGCTTCTGTGCCCTGCATCTCAACAGTTGTTACTAGGTCTCTATGAACACTGCGCCAAAAGTAACAAATTAAAAAAATGCAGCCGTGAAAAGATGAAGCGCTGCAAATGAAGCAGCTGTGAACCTTTCTTCAAGCCGGCGCACAAAGTAAACAAAAGAAACACTAATCACTACAATTCAAAAAATACGAGCAGCAGAGGCAAACAATACAAGTTTTTTCCACCAATGTCTTAATGTTGATGAGGAACATGCATCAACCCACATGCATCAACCCAGACGGATCCTTTCCTCTCAAACTCTTACATACCTTGAGTTACAGAGTAAGTTAGCCACATCCCTGCCTCAAGGAGTTACTATGATAGCACCAAATCTGAAAAATTCAGTCAAGATGTCAATGACGCAAATACATCCAGTCATGTCAATGACAAATAGGAACTGTTGAAGACCTGTTCTCTCCTCAAGTTCCATTGCTTTTACCTGTAACTAAGCTTCCTCTGGGGGCTTGGTACGACAGTTCGCTCTCTGATGCCTTTCAAGCACTTCTGCTGACTTCGGGACTCCTCAGCACCTTCCTTGGGGTGGCCAAGATAGCTGAACATAATCATGGCATGAAGAAAAAGAGAGGGGGTGGGAGGGTGCCATTTGACCAAGCTTTGTGCGAGGGCACCAGGAGAGGCCAGCCCCGCAGGCCTAGTGTGCAGGCACCAAGCACCAACTGCAAGCAGCAGAACTGGCACCACTGCCGAGGTGGGCAGTAGCAGGCCATCCCCCAGTGTAACAGTAGAGTGGCCCAGGTAGCTCCCCACGCAGTGTCACACAAGCACCAAGGTCGCGCTTCGGCGCCCGGCTGCAGGAACCATCACGGGCTGCCGCATTAGGCTTGCAAATGATTGAATAAGTACAAAGACTACAGTAGTGTAGTCCTCTAAAGGAATACATAATAAAGTTAGTGAGATCGGGTGAAAAATAAGAAAAACCTAAAATGGCGGAGAGAAGAGAGACAAAAACACTTTCCTCTGAACCATGTTTTGAAGTTTGGAAAGGAAGAGAACACCCCAAAAAGGGATATATGCAGATAAAACACACTGCAAAGATGTGAAGAGTTGACATGGTAAAAAAAACTGTAAGACCGCAAAAGTGAAAGCGATCGCGATCCAGAGGGTCAAAAGCAGACATGGCAGGAGCCACAAGACGTGCGGCAGAGTGGTGCTAATGACCCGTGAAAGACAGATGGCGGCTGCACGCGTGCACGCTCGCGTGAACACAAGTGCTAGACCAGCCAGTAGCACTTTGAAAACTCACCTACTAAATGTCTCGCAGAGTAGTGCATGCGCTGACTCAGCGAGGCCTAACAAATGGCCCACATTTGCGTATTGCCTTTCCGCAAAACACTGCTTCAGCAAAGCATTATGAAAAGAAAGGGGGTGGGGGCAGGTTTTATTAACTTCACTGATATAAAAAAAAATGCACAGATTAGTTCACACTGCTGAGCCACACATGAATGCACGTGAGACACCTTCTGCTCAGGCCCCCTGCCCCCTCACAATTAGCATATATTAATGGGTCAGCCCAGCGAGAGAAAGGGAGTCACACTTCCATCCATCTGCCTCTAGAAAGGCCACTCAGGCACCCACTGGACCGCTGGCGGCATCCTATAGCACAGACTACCCCTAGGCTCGCCAAAAAAGCAGCCCACGGCTATGACTCGGCTACCGGCCCTTCGGCCATTTCCCTAGTGCCCGCGTTACCAATCCAGCGCAGCAGGCACAGGCTCCCAGTTTCCCTGGGAGCGCAAATCGAGGGTGCTCATGCCAATCCTGACGCTGCTCTCATGCTGTGAGAGCAACATCAGGATTGGCCACAGGGAATTCTGGGATCCTGTCTGCAGAGGAGCAGGAGAGAGCTGGCTGAAGGTAAGATAAGTTGTTATTTTTTTTTGTGTGTGTCTAGTCGCGGTGTTTCCCCCCCTGCTGCATTGTCACCCCTCCACTCAGCCCTGACATAGGCCACCACTGCGTCCATCCCACTTGGACTCAATAGAATCCCGTTAAAGACTTTGTAATCCGCCTTTCATGTACCTCAGCAACATTGCTAGCATCCTGTCAACCCCCTGCCCTCCTCCCATCTTCCTCACACCTCCTATGTCACACTTCAATGACACCCCCCTCCCCACCCCCACAACATACACCATATTTTCTTTCTGCCCACTGCACTATCCCTGTCAATGCGATTTAAGAGCCGGCCCTACTTATTGCCACATTCTTTGTCAGCGGTGGATCTCTAATGACCTTAGCTGACACCGGAAATTGAAAGCTGCTCTGATGTGGCTCTCAGACTGAGTGTCAGCATAACACTGGCTCTCTGATCCATGGAGAGTACAGAGCGCTTTATTCAAGGGATGGGGGAGGAAAAGCACTAAGAGAGGTGTGGGTGGGCAACAGGAGGCTATGGGTCGTGTCATGAACCTCTGCGCTCTTACAGTGTACAGCTGTACTCGTATCTGTATTCGACTGCACTTCTAAAAGTGAAAACATTTAACCTGCACTTTCTCCTAGTTAGTTATTGCTGCAGAGAGTTCAGCTCGCGCACAGAGCGAGGGATTTGCGGCTCACTGTTTCCAAGCTGTGCTGTCTACAGCACATATGTTAACTGATTCATAGGGGAGAAGTAGGAAACAAGAAGTGGAAACAACAGAATAATGCAGAAGCAAACTTTACAACACGCAGGCAAATATGTAAAATGTAAGGAGATACAAAGGGGCTTAGTTGACAGGAAAGGGAGCCATTAGGACAAAGGGATTTTGGAAATAAATATACCTAATGGAAAATACAGAAAAGGTTTAGACACATTAATGTGCTAAATAATCCAAGTAATTGGGTGTTGGTCTTTGCAGAAAATTCATGCAGCTGAAAGAACCAGGATCAAAAGACAACAACATAGTAGAGAAATTGTAATGTTGAGACATAAGCCTAGAATTTGGCTGTGGCTTTGTGGCATTTGTCTAGGATTGTGTTATGGCTGAGTTGTGCCATACTGTATTGGTGTTGTCCTGTTAGTGCATTACCGCAAACCACATATCTATAGTTTTAGAGCTTCAGAAGACCTTGATTCACTGTTTATGTTTGCAGAGCCTGTAGGGATTCTCATGCAGTGGGAGGTACACTAAACCCATTTTCAACTCAGCCTCAGTATAGGCTGTAAATACACTACTTGTAGAGGGTGACCAAGCTAAATCCCTGTAGCAATTGGTTGTAGGGTTCTATGGATGCTGGTAGTGTGGATAGATTTAGCTGTGTTGCCTGTATTTCACTTCAATATTGCCGATCTGTTTTAATAGCATTCCCATTTTGGGGCTCACCTTGTCTTGCTAACAGTCCAGTGATGATTGCCTAAAGAAAAGTTACTATTACATGTAACAAACCTTTGCTTCCTCCAATGGGGATGGACGTTGAGTCCCCTGAGAAGACCTGAAAAGTTCTATTGTCTAGGTACAATTGTATCCAGGTGATCGCCTCATCTAGGATCCCTAACCTCCTGGGTCTCTATACTAAGATGGTAAAATTGACTGTGTCGAAAGCTGAGCTTAAGTCAAGGAGGATGATGGCAGCTGCTCCTCCTTGGTCAAGGATTCGTTTAGAGTTCTTGACCACAGCATGAACAGCTGTTTTAGTTCCGTGTTTAGGACAGAACCCAGTCTGGGTGGAATGCAGAAGGTCATGGGTTTCTAGGAAGTCAGAGAGGGTAGCATTCACAAGTTTTCCTAGAATTTTAACGATCGCTGGAAGCAGCGAGATGGGGCGGTAATTGCTTAAGTCATCTGGATCTAGGCTAGGTTTTTTTAGTAAGGCTTTAACCATGGCATGCTTCCATTGAGAGGGGACTGATCCAGTGGAAATGGACAGATTTACAACTTCCAGGATGTTGGGGAACATCACATTTCCTGCTTTATGTAGCATGTGTGTGGGGGCAGGATCTAGGGGGAAGCCTGATATTTAGGAGAGAATTTCTGACAACTTATCCAGATTTAAAGTTGGGAGTTTCTTAAGTACAT
This sequence comes from Lissotriton vulgaris, assembly GCF_964263255.1. Taxonomy (NCBI): domain Eukaryota; kingdom Metazoa; phylum Chordata; class Amphibia; order Caudata; family Salamandridae; genus Lissotriton; species Lissotriton vulgaris. The sequence goes on from NC_141694.1 coordinate 588,857,318, forward strand.
ATTCTGGATGGGGTGGGGGCTTGTCCATTGTTAGGAGGTCGCTAGGGCAGGGGGAGCTGGGGAATGCAGGGTAGAGACGTTTAATTTTTCCCTGAAAGAAATCTGCCAGTACGCTACAATGTTCTGGGGAGGCCTCGTGGGATAGTTCAGATTTTGGGAGCTCTAAGAGATCCTTTGCAACGCAAAAATATTCCCTCGGAGTGTTGGCAGTGGCTGTGATGATGCCTTCATAGTAGGTGGACTGTGCTACTCTTATTTACCTTTGGTAGCATTTTATGGATTCTCTGTATTTTGGTTTGCTTAAGTCATGAAAGTCTTTCCTCCATTCCCTCGCCAGTCTTTTGCACGTCTGTTTAAGTGCTCGCAACTTGGGGGAGTACCATGGTGTCCTTTTATCTCTTGCTTTGGGGCTGAGTTTAGCTGGGGTGACCTTGTCAAGTGAGGCCTCAATCCAGTGAGTGAAGTTTTCCGAGGCGAAGGTGAGATTTTGGTTGGCTTTAGGTTTGAGGTTACCAAAAGCTACGAACCAGGAGTCTAATGGAAGTTTAGCCCAAGGGCATACTTTCCTGTTAATGACTTTGGTGGCCGGGGGTTGCTATAAGGGGCTTATACAGAAGGAGATCAGAAAATGATATGACCAGGCTATGGGAGCAGGATCGCCCATCAACAGTTTGGTGTTGTTACTTAAGACTGGGTATAGTGTATGACCTTTCTGGTGTGTAGGGCCTGTGGCTTTGCTTGAGAAATTGAATTGCTAGAAGGTCCTGGGTGACCTCCGATGCATCAGCCTTGTTGGGGTCATCAAAATATAGGTTGAAGTCTCCCAAGAGGGTGATATTAGGGGACGAGCCCACTAAAGTGGCTGACACCTCAGAAGGGATTTGAGGAATTGACCCCACCCACCTGAGCTGCAGGAGATGAGAACTCCAGAGAAGGAGTGGGTGGCGGATAGTGAGATGTTAAAGAAAAGACTTTCGCAGTCTGTAATGATATTGGGTTCAGAAACCAATCACCAGGAAAAGTGGTAGAACGAAATGAGAAAACTTTATGCACTATCCAAAAAGATTTCTCAAAGAGGCCTTACCTTCTTGAGTGTCAGCCCCGGACTCTGAATCCAGTCAGTAGCTTCTCATGAAAGTTTATTCAGACTATTTGATGTCCACTTTGCAGATTTCCACAATATGAATATTTCCCAGCACAGCATTAGTCACAGCCTTACTTCTAGTAGAGGTAGTTTTATGCTTGCCAACTATGTTTGCCAACTAAGGTTGTTAGTTTTCTGCCAACATGTAATTATGCAAGGTACTATCCATCTGGAGATGGATTGCTTTCCAGTGGCTAAACCCATTTTAATTGACTCTTGGTTGACAAGTAACTGCTTACTCTTATTTTAACCTTTATCCTTGATGTAGTTAAATTTCCAAGGGTTTAATTGAGCCCCCGCTCAGAACCCTTTGGGAATCAAGTAGCTCTTAGACAACCATACCATGGAATTATAGTATATTGCAGTTAGTACAGATGTTGCTTTGGACTGCAGGTGCTGAACACTGGTTGTTGCTATTTAGAACTCAGGACCAGATGTACGTACCACTGGTCGCAAAATACTGGTTGTAATTTGCTACTGACTGACTGGCTACCAGCATTTTTGCGACCAGTATGGTAATTTGTAAACTGACCTATTTACTAAGTCGGTTTACAAATGACTGATCAGTAGTTGGTCGCATTTCAACCTTCCTTATCTATCTATACTAATATAATAAAGAGAAAGCCCAAACCTTTGAGGCAGGTAATCTCAGGAACCACAGCACCAATAACAACACCCAATACAGCGTTTGAAAGGGCAGTTGCAGCAGAAGGACATAGGCTATGCAGATGCCTACCATATATATTTAAAAGGTAAAAGAACCGTGCCAGCAAAGTAGTCCCTTGTGGGCGTGTTTGCGTTGTGCTGTGGGCGTGTGCTGGGTGCGTGACAAACGCTGGGGGCGTGTGGTACGTTCCGCCCTTTCATGCCATGTCCCACCCTGCTCCCTTTAAATACCCCTGCACCCCATAATCATACCCCACCCTTACTCCTTAAATACCCCAACACCCTTAAAAACGAACCCATCTTAACCCTACAAATATACCCTGTACCCCAAAACCCAAACCTATCCCTGAACCCTAAAAAACCCCTGTACCCCAAAACCCAAACCTAGCCCTGAACCCTTAAAATACCCCTGTACCCCAAAACCCAAACCTACCCCATAACCCTAAACATACCCTTGTACCCCAAAACCCAAACCTAGCCCTGAACCCTAAAAATAACCCTGTACCCCAAAACCCAAACCTATCCCTGAACCCTAAAATACCCCTGTACCCCAGAACCCATACCTAGCCCTGAACCCTAAAAATACCCCTGGACCCCAAAACCCAATCCTAGCCCCGAACTCTTAAAATACCCCTGTACCCCAAAACCCATACCTATCCCTAAACCCTAAAAGTACCCCTGTAACCCATAACTCAAAACTATATCTGAACCCTTAAAATACCCAAACACCCCAAAACATATACCTCAGTACCCCAAAACATATACCCCTATACCCATACTTACCTTATCCAAACATTAAAAAAAACATGCTTTTACCATTCATGCATTTGCAACGAATTTCGTTGTAAATGTATGCGTGGTAAAAGCATATAAAATGTAATGCCATGCGTTATAATGGCATTGCGGAGTCATGGTACTTTCGTAATGAAAGTATGCGGAGTGATGGTATGCGGAAAGAAAGTTACAGAATAATGGGTGTTTACCCTCTCCCGGTAAGTACATTGGTGGCACGGCGGCCCACATCTCCAGCAACATACTAATATTTTTTCACCACCCATTTGAAAAATGCACAGGTCTCTCTTATTGATGGCCAGCACCGACATACACTTTTAGACACACCTCCCGCGCAAGTGCTAGAATTGCGAAACTTTAGAGCTGGGGAGCTACGTTCGAATCTCGGCATTAGCTCAACATCCTGTGATTCCAGGCAAATCGCGTTGTCTCCCCGGGCCTACCACAAATGAATGTGTTCTTCTGTAATGTAAATTGTGCTCATGCCATGTTGTCGAGTTCACGCTATATAATATTGCAAGGAAAAATAAAGTAGGGAACCTCGAGTTCACACACTACTGAACGCGCCCTCTTAAGTGCATCAGCAGTGCACTGTGAATCGGAGCGTTTCACAGGCCAGTCACAGATAAGAAATGCTATCAAAACGAAATCCTACAAAACAATATACTACTGGCCGGCAGCAATTCATACCCGGACAACGTCGTGACGGGCTGCTAGTGAATAATAAAGAGGTAGGTCGCAAATTGTGAACCACTATGAATCACAGCTACCAAAGTGAGGGTGGCCTGCTGAGGTCAGCAGAGCACAATGTCTGTGAATACTTTTTACTGAAGCAATCTTTATTTTTTTAAATGCAGCCCTTTTCTCTTCAAAGAAACGGTACTGTATTTAGAAAGAAAAGATTATTCGCTTTTTTTGTTCGTTTAAGAAGACACAGTGGTTCTGTGGATAACTGCCTTCTCTTAAACTTTTTTTCTGCATTGAAAAAGGGCATGAGGTCCCTCTGAATGGGTTACCACTACATGTTTGTAGACAGTAAAGTATTAATATTTTGCAACCCGAATTCAGTCGCAATACATTACTACACACCATTTTGATTTGGGTATTTGCTAGGGCCACCCTAAACAAGCCCCTTCCAAATACTGAATCAGCATTTAGTCCTCAACTCAAAGTGAGATTCAGTAATGTACTACTGAGTCACCGTTTGGATTTCATACATAGCAACATAGCTTTTTTGCGTTCGCAAATGAGCGGAATATGAGAACCGGCATGTTTGTGAATGCAAACAAGCTTAGTGCATCTAGCCCTAAATGTCTTGATTTTTTTCAAGTAATCTCCTTTCCTTTTTTTCCTGTTTTTACTCATGCCATTCCTTATCATTGAGGGCCACAAACTTGGACTCCTTGCCTAAACGCCTTAGCCAAATCTCTAGTTCGTCTGGTGGTCTTGTGGCAAACTTTAATTATATTGCACAATTTTACTATTTAAGGTTGTTGGTGAGACATACAAAAAGGTGATATTCTTTGAATGCTTCCACAAACCCATCTACCCATCTGGCCATATTTTATGGGTAGCCCACTCAATTTTTGCCCAAATTGTCACAGGACCACCCCTCCAATCCCAGAGGAACTGAGGAGAGAAATCCAGTGGCAGGGTTCTAATGTTGTACTCTTGTTAAGATGAAACTTGTGGGGCATGCTATGCCTCCCCAGTGCATCTCCCATGGAAGCAGGCAATTTTCATGCACACCCAAGGGCTTGCAGGAGTGTTCGACCAGTCACTTAATTGAACAGGAACTACTTAGGCATATCAGTGATATGCTGTTGGACATATTACAAAATACTATATTGATGACAGAGACTGCTAACACCCCTGCTGGACCTGGCCAGGCTCTAGGGTTGTGGGAATAAAACATCAGACCCCAAAATTAAGACACACCAAAATTTACCTTACTCAGATCTCCATCATTTATTTGGATCAGATATGGTGTTACGCCTAATGTGCCCCTGTATTAAGGCACCTCCCAAAGCATCATAATCAATAAAATAAAATCTCATTAAATTATTCTAAATTAAGAATAATTTGGATCCACTCAATGACTGAGTTCTAGATCAATGAAAAGTTAAAGGGTTTTAGTACAAAATTAAGAAATAGTCAGTACAGAGTCAATGCCATAAAGGCTCTCTGGCAGAGTATGTAAAAATCAGAAAATATCATAATTCCCAAGGAGCAGCCAAATCAGAAAAAAAGCAGCTAACATCCATAGGAGAACAAGAAAGTCTTCAAAAATCCCTGGCTCACCCCCCAAATCAAGGATTTTCCATACAGAATTCTTGTATAGGAATTGGGAAATTTTTCAGAATCATTGCTGTGTGAACAAATGTGTCCTTTGTTCAGCAAATCTGAGCACAGAGAAAAACAAACATCATTGCATTAACACCTAAGCACTGTCCCATTTCCTGAATAATTATTCAGCACCCTCTATGCTAATATCATCTGGAGATGTTCGAACAAACAGGTTACATATACAGTATCATACTATTTGAATAAATGTTATTGAAACAGCAGAAGGCATACTAATATGTTCCCAATTACATCCAATTTAGAAAAGTTTACCATAAGAAGAACAATAACAACCCTGTTCTAATACATGGCAGCTTGACTGTGTTCTGCAGAGCTGATGGGGAAAGGATGTGCGTAAAGAGATGGCTTCCATCTTAATTAAAATGCCGTTTTGCACAGAAATATGGCCTACCTAAAAACATGCCAAAAGAACATAGGAAATGTATTTCAAAGCATTCTAGTGATTCAGTCTGCATATGCCAAATCATGTGTGTAAATGATTGCACTTTGTTAATGATGTAGAGGAAAAAACAGGGCGTGGGAGTCTTCTCAAGGTTTGGCAGTCCATATCGCAACCAGTCAAGGGGCTACCTTGCCTGAGTGCAGGGGGGGCTAATATGATTGCCAGGCAGTGCAGCAGGTGCTGAGGCCTCTTACTTACTTTCTGTGCTTTACTCCCTCCCCTACCTGTGAGGATGGTGTAATGTCTTACCTGATCCTGATTGGCAATGCCACTGATCTGATCTGTTGATAGTGATTGGCTACTTTGGTGACCCTTAATAGTGTGTGGGTGCTAGTGAGGCTACCAGCTAGAGCTGCTGGTCCCACACTCTGATCTGACTGCAACCATTATCTATAGGAAGTGTTCTCCAGTGTATGAACAGTGAGAATTTGAAACTAAACTACAATGATCTCTTCTATGTTCTCTAGCAGCCAATCCCTAGTTGGCCGATGGCGTAAGTTTGCAGGCCGCAGTGTGAAGAGATGAACTGTTAAAACTGCCAGCGGGCTACTGCGTTATTAGGCAAGTTGTTTGCATACAGTTTTGTACTTGTTAACTCCTTGCTTTTATCAAGGTATTGACAGAAAGTACTGTAGAGTAGAGGTGCAACATTACTGATAGGCCTGATGTAAAGTAGTGGATAGCAGAAACAAACGACTGCAGCTACCCTGTCAGTGACCAGCTGAAAAGAAACGATTGCTGCTCTGCTACACTGAGGGCCTAATTCACAAAGGTAAACTTACACTTTTGTGTAGGTTTTCGATTGTTTGCTATCTCACAAAGGTATTTTACGAGTAGTATCTTTACCAACTGCAGAGCCTCCACACCTTTGTAAATTGCAAATAAACATAAACTTACACAAAAGTATACGTTTACCTCTGTGAATTAGGCCCGAATGTTCAAAATTTTATTTGTGAATATCACTAATATTATTTTAGATGTCTTGGTCAATAGGCCACTTTAATCAGACAGACTACCCCTAGTTGCATCCCATGCTATTTCAGAAATTCTGGACCCACTAGACTTTGATGTGAAACTCCCTAGGACTGCTCATAAATGGTCTGTCCTTGGTGCATTCCATTTATGTCCCAGATAGATGGCTGTTTATAGTCACCAACAATGGCTTCATGTGTGAAGGCTATTCGTTGGTACTTGGATGAATGAATGTCATTTGGAAAGCAGACAGCTGCTTCCCAAGACGTGTCAGAAACAGAGCAGAGTAAAACTTTAGCATTCCCTAATAGATGTGTTTTTAGTACTGCCTTAAAAGCCTTCTCTACATCTAGATGCCTCAATGCTTTAGGGAATGAATTTTAGTTTTTAGCTGCCAAACAGGCGAAGGACCATCCTCCTAGCCTTTCCTTATGTATCCTTGGGATAAACACCAACCCCTGGTTTCCTGGTAGATTGTCTTTTCAAGCAGTTCAGAATTAAGTGCGCTGCAGCCTTTTGTTTTGCACCAGTTGTAACTTGATGAGAAGCCATGCCTGCAGACCAAGATAAGGAGCGCTCCATAATCCAGCCTCGTGGTGTTCTCGACTCTACCATAACTAACTCCACTCTACCATATTCCACTCTATGCTATTCCACTCCACTCTACACCACTCAACCCTACACTATTGCAAGCACTGTATGCCACTCTACTTATGGTACTCCATTCTACGCCACTTCACCCTCCCCAACTCCACTCCATGCTCCACTCAACAACATTATACTCCACTCAACAACAGTCTATTCCCCTCCACTGTACCATACTCCACTGAATAGCACTGCACTGTAAAACAATATACTCCTCTCAATACCACTGTACAGCACTCTACTTTACTTAATAGCACTTTATGACACTCTTCTCCACTCTATGCAACTCCCTCAATGCCTTTCCACCTCAGTTAACATACTCTATTGTGACAGACACTAATCCATTATATTCCACTATATTCCACTACTGCACTCTACGCCACACCACTCTACGCTACTCTATACTACTCAACTGTGTGACAGTCTATCTGACTCCACTATACCACACTTTACTGCACTCTACTAAACTCCACACTAGTCCACTGTACAACAATGTAATCCACTGACACTCTAATCTATTCCACTCTATGACACTTTCTGACACTCTACTACACATCATTCCACTCCACGGTACCACAATCTACTCCACTAGACTATAAGATACTGTACTCTAGAATACGCTTCTCTGCTCTATACTACAATACTCCACTCCACTCTATTCGATTGCACAACACGTTACCCTTCCCTATGGCACTGTACCATACTCCACTTAACCTAGCCTCATTGTACGACACTATACTCGACTCTATGCAACTACACTCTATAAGACTCTTTTACACTCTGTGCCACTGTACAACACTGTTCTCCACTTAATGCCTCTACACTACATTGTACAACCCTCTAATTCACTCTATGCCCCTAAACCAGTGTAAAACACTCCACACTACGACAATTTCCAACACTCTATGACACACCACTCCACTGAATTGCACAAGACACCGCTCCAATGTATAACAATGTACTCAACTCTAAACTATGCATGTCCGCTCTAGTGCATTCCACACAACTGTACTATACAACATGCCACTCCACTATATAAAAATGTACACTATAAGCTGTGCCACTCCACTCTACTCCCCTCTGCCCTACTTCACTGTACAAAACTGCACTGTACAACACTGCACTCTACACCACTCCACTGTACACCACTCTTGCTCCACACTATGCTCTTCCACTCTACTCCACTTTCTGACACAGTACTCTAAAACAGTACACTGTACAGCACTCTTCTCCAGTCTACAGTACCACACACCACTAAAGATCTGATAACGAATTTTGCGGTGCAGCACAGAGTCTGCCCAGCGGCCGCAACGCCACACTCGTGGTTGGACCGCCTGCCAGATTAAAAGTATTCCTCAATTTCAAGAAGTCTATATTCGATTATTACATCATAAAAGACATGCATCACAAATTTACAGTAGCAAAAATACATGTGTTGGTTTTAAAATAATGTAAAACAGTATTAAAACAGGCTAAGCCATATTAAATCATTTGTACAAAACTTCATTTGAATTTTTTTTTTTTTTTAAAGCTTACAATAAATCCTTGGTTAAATAACCATAGTAGCTCGGGCACTATAGGTGGTAGCACATTGACACATAGTCAATGGAAAGCCTAACGTTTTAGGTTAAAGCCTAAGTCGAGTTAATGAACCTTATTCTTAAGATCCAAGCCCATCCTAGGTATTTTGCTACACCAGTTACAATCACAGGCGACAGATCTGTCTTTAGTATCCTACTAGCATTTGCTGCTGAACGTGTTCCCAAGCTTCTACAAACTGGACTTAACCACTTTAGTCTAGAGGCAACATACAGCGGGCAGACAAAAAGAAAATGGTTTATACTTTCACCCTGTCCTGGGCACCTAGGACAGTGCCCAGACCCACCCTTACCCCACGTTTTAGTGAACTCCCTTAAAGGTAAAGAACCACATCTATATTGATGAAATAATTTGTGGTCCAGGGGCTTGGTTATAGCATCCCAGTATTTTTCAAGGCAGGGGAAATCCTTCGTAACAACGAATATACCAGTAAGGTTACTAGCAGTCAGTCCCGAATGTCTCTTTTGTACAACCCAATCCCAATATTGTATCTTCAAATCCTTTTTGGAGGGGAAGGTTGCAGTAACGGGGTTTAGCCATAGTTCTCCATGTCCCAGGGCACACAACGTGGTTCTTAAATCCTTGAACCAACCTATGTTATATGCACCAGGAAGATCCCTAACCTCAATGCAGGCTCTTGCATAGAGTTGGAGTTCGGGCGTTGTCCAGAGGCGGCGCCAGAATGCTAGTGGATGCAATCTGGCTTGGTCCACCACGGGCTGACACCCAAGATCGTACAAAAGTGGGATCCGCGGTGTTGACTGTGGGAGACCAGAGGCCACCCTAAGGAATTTATTTTGAGCAGCTTTCTGGGGATCCAGATTACTGTAGCCCCAGAGCTCCGCCCCATACAAGACAGAGGGTAGAACTTTCGTTCCATAAATCTTCATTAAAGGGGACATGGGCCGGGTAAAGGAGCTTTTATGTTCTTTGATCAGGGCTCCTCCTATCTGCGCATGCTTTAATGCCAATAGGTCAACCTGATGGGACCAACTAAGGGTCTCGCTAAACGTTACTCCAAGGTAGGTAAACAGTTTAGTCTGTTCCAGGAATGTGCCCCCCATGGTAACCCTAGCTGTAATCGGGGTTTGTCTTCTTAGTATCATGAATTTTGTTTTTGACACATTCACCCCAAGCTTATGCTCGCTGCAGAACAATTCAAACCTTGTTAGGGCCTGTTGAAGAGCCTGTCTGGTCTTGGAAATTAAAAGGGTGTCGTCAGCGAACATGAGCAAAGGTATTTTCATTCCAGCCAGGGACGGGGCATCAGTGGGGTGATTGGCAAAGTAATTAATAACCCCATTTATATATAAAGAGAAAAGGGTAGGGGCTAAGACACACCCTTGCCTTACACCTTTAGCAACTGGAAATCTATCCGTTACCTCCCCTGGTTTACCCCAACGAACTTGGGCAAAAGTTTGAGCATGTAGATTCACCAAGAGGCGTACAAGAGGGGCTGGCATACCCAACTTTACTAGACAGTTCCACAACCTTGCCCTTGGGACAAGGTCAAATGCAGACCTTAGGTCCACAAAGGCTGCATAGAGAATACCTTTACCTAGGATGACAGTCTTTCAGTAAAGAAGAATGAACCGAAGTATTCCTCATGTTTGGTGGGCTTTTTTTTTACGTTCCCAAGGGGCATGCCAAAAGCAGTTCCTGCACAGCATGGACTCTAAAGTCCATGACATGCAGGAACATGGATGCATGCACACAGGAGGGTACCCCATGGTATGCACCCCATGATGCAGAGGCACAAGGGTGCCCTGCACAGCCCTCTTTGTTTCCTCTCCGCCACATTTTTCATGGAGAAGGAACCACTATGAAAACCATGAGGAAACACGTCAAATGCTTTGCAGGACCCCTGACAAGCATACTGTGGCTTCCTGACCGCCGAAACACAGCAGAATGGTGATTCCCTGGTGCCTGCGGCAGGGCAATGATAATCCAACCACCCTTATTGTATGTGGGCGGTCGGGAGACCGCCACTGCCGCACCCCAACGAATCTGGCAGTCTTTGGATCGCCATACTTGTAATTGGGCCCTAAATGGCACTCCACTCAAAGACAGTACTCTATGATTTGAAACAAATTTTTATTAAAAATACAAATGAGCTTCAATGAAAAAACCAAGGGTTAACCTTTCTTATAGTTAGGAAAACATTTTTTCTTTCTGTACAAACCAAATTTAAAATACACAAACATTACACATTCCCAAGTTATACCTATACTTTAATGTATAATTTAAGCACCACTTTTAAATGAATATAACATTATTTATTTTCTAACTACAAACCAAACTTAAATGACACAAACATTTACATTTCTAAACGTATATGTATTCCTTTAATTTATAAATTATACAACACCTTCAAATTATTATAACTTGTGCACCTTCATGCACAGTGTATTTATCTATGCAGACACACTACATTGACTTAAACTTCCCATTCTACCATGCACTGTGTTCTCACAAAAGATTTGATTTGAGATATCATAACTTTTCTTGTAAATAATATTACTTTAGATGATCTGAGTATTAAATAGAAAAGTGTAAAAGCAGTGCATGGAGAAGATGCGAGTTGTAGTTAATGTAGTGTGGCTACCATCCTGCATGAGAGTAGAAAAGGTGTGATATTACATCACATATTTTATACAATGTGTCTGCTGCACGAAAATGTAATAGCACGGATGCCCTACAGACCTCTCCGAAAGAAGCCGATAAATAGCCTTCTCTCATATTCGGTAGCCTTGTACAATAACTTAGAATCTATCAGTTTTGGATTTAGAAACACTTTCCGAATAAATAAAAGCATGATGTTATTATTAACCTCGGAGATGAAAGGTTGAATTTTCCTCGCTCGGATTTGGTTAGAAACCCTCAGGTCTGTTCGTATTTTGCAGGAGAATTCCTCGGGCCACCGGAAGCGAGACTAATTCCGAAGCGCTAATCTACTCTCTAAAGTAGGGAATGAAACCTGAAAACTGTAATCCACCCCCAGGGTTGTTTTGCATTTTAGGAAAATTGCTTTTCTGAATCCCAAGTAAGTGTTGATGTTAAATGAGAACAGGGAGGCGCTATGATTATACCTGGGAGGGGAAAAGCATTGATAGCGACTCCCTCTTCTCTGCGCTGCGGGCAAACAGCCGTCTGTGCAGAGAAGATCAATTAAAACAACAAGTTAGGGAAATATTTCTGGGATGAAGAATAAGCGATTTACATGGGCTAAATGCTGCATTCATGGTGCACTACATGTTACTTCAGAAACCTGGCTGTGATCTAAGCGTGTTCAATAGCATTTCACTGCAAGCTTTTGCAAATACCTTGTTTGACCAGGAGGATTGGTTGTATTTTGATATATTCGCAGTTGATGGTAGTGTGTTATCTCTCTGTGAATTCTTAGCGTGCATTAATGATGTCAAGCAGAATCGACCGATTTATTATGTTTTATTCCCTAGATCTGGAGTACCAAAACCAATAAAATGGCATTCTGATCATCGGTGGCTTAGATAAGCTCTGCATTTTCAGGGCTGGTGTGGTGAACCGAAAGCAGGCATAGCAACATTTTTGAAACCAGCCTCACTCCCTTTGTCTCCTCTCTTTCTATCCATCCATCCATCCTCTCTTTTTCCTTCAGTCCTCTCTCTCTCTCTTCCCCTGTGCTCGCTTTCTCTCTAACATCCCCACTCCTCCCTCTTTTTCTCTCTTGAACCCTACCCTGCCTGCTGCAATTAACATCAGAAAGCTGGTGAAAGTCACCGAGCCACCAGGAGGCTGTCAAAACCGGCCTCCAAGGGCTCCAGCCCGACGGGGAAATGCCTAGTAAACAAGCATTGAAAAAGCCAAAAGTTCTTACCTATGCAAAAGCTATTGGCTTTGCCAATATGCTTTAGCACGTTGTACACCATAATGGCTGCTGTTCAGCGTGACTAAAAGTTAGTGGGGTAAAGTAGAGTGATGTGGAGTATCATAGAGTGGTGTAGACTAGACCAGAGTGTTATAGAGGTTATAGAGTGGAGTGGAGTGGAGTGGAGTGGCGTACAGTAGAGCTGAGTGGCATGGAAAGGTGTGAAGTGGAGTTCATGGAATAGCGCACAGTGTTGTGGGGTGTTGTGAAGGGAGTAGCGTGTCATAGAGTGGAAGGGCATCGAGTTGAGTGGGGCAGAGTTGAGTACAGCGTCATAGTTGAGCAGAGTGTTGTAGAGTAAAGTGGCACAGAGTGTCGTGGAGTGGAGTAGAGTAGGGGTTGTTGCATAGAGTGAAGTAGACTGGTATAGAGTAGAGTGGCGTAGAGCAGAGTAGATTGTCATAGGGTAGAGTGGCGTGTAGTACTGTGTCATGTAGTAGAGTGAAATAAAGTGGCATAGAGTGACATATAGGGAGTTGTGTGGAGCGTTGTAGTGTGGAGTAATGTAACAGAATGGCATAGAGTGGAGTAGAGTGCTCTAGAGTAGAGTGGTATAGAGTTGAGTAGAGTGGAGCACAGTTTAATGGAGTGGAGCATCATAGAGAAGAGTATCATGAAGTGCAGAGTTGCCTGGATGGAAGTGGCGTAAAGTACAATGGTGCAGAATAAATTGACGCAGAGTGCAATGGCGTAGAGCGGATTGATTTTGAGTAAAGTGGTTTAGAAGGCATTGGCATAGAGTACAATGACATACAGTGGAGAGAGTGGCATAGAGTTAAGTGACATAGGCTGGAGCGGTGCAGGGTAGAGTGGAGTAGTGCAGGGTAGAGAGCAGAGGTGTAGATGCAGTGGCATAGAGTGCAGTGGAATCAAGTGTAGTGGCATAGAGTCCAGTAGTGTGAAGTGCAGTAGAGTTGAGTGGTGTGGAGTAATGTGCAGTGGCATAGAGTGCTGTCATGTAGAGTTTCGGAGTGCAGGGTTAAAGAGTGGTGCATAGAAGAGTGGTGCAGAGAGCAGTGACGTAGAATACAGTGGTGCAGAGTAGTGCAGAGTGCAGTGACAGAGAGTGCCATGATGTAGAGTGACGTCGCTTGCAGTGTCATAGAGTAGAATCTTGTAGATTGTAGTGGAGTTAAGTGCAGTGGTGCAAAGTAGTTGGTGAAGATGCAGTGTTGTAGGGTTTAATGATTTTGAGTAAAGTGGTGTAGAATGCATTGGCATAGAGTGTAGTGGTTTAGAGAACAGTGGCATAGCGTGGATTGCAGATGATTATAATGATGCAGGGTATAGTGCAGTGGCATAGAGGGGCATAGAGTGCAGTGGTCTAGAAGAGTTGTTTCAGCGTAGAGTGGAGTGGTGCAGGATAGAGTATAGTGGTGCAGAGTAGAGTACAGTGGCATAGAGTAGAGTGGTGCAGCATTAAATGCAGTAGTGTAAAGTGGAGTGGCGCAGAGTGGAGTAGAGTGGTTTATTGTGCAGTGGCATAAAGTGCAGTGGCAAAGAGTAGATTGTTTCAGAGTGGAGTGAAATGGTGTAGAGTGGAGTGATGTAGAGTGGCGTGGTATAGAGTAGTGGCATAGAGTACATTGGTGTAGAATGCAGTGTTGCCTGAGTGGTGTGGTGTCGAGTGAAGTGGTGCAGAGTGGAGTGGTCTAGACTAGAGTGGTGTAGAGTGCAGTGGTGAAGAGTTCAGTGGTGCATAGTAGAATGGGGTAGAGTGTACTGGCATAGAGTAAAGTGGTGCAGAGGTCAGTAGAGGGAAGTGGCATAGACTGCAGTGTCATAGAGTGCAGTGGTTCACAGTAGATTATAGTGGCATAGAGTGCAGTAGAGTGGTTTAGAGTGGAATGCAGTAGCATAGAGTAAAGGGGCACAGAGTAGAATGCATAGAGTAGAGAGGCTTAGAGTTCAGTGGCAGAGAGTGCAGTGCTGGAGAGTAAAGTTTCATAGAATGTAGTGGTGTAGAGTAGACTGCGTTGGTGTATAGTGTAGTGGTATAGATTGGTGTAGAGTAAAGTGACAGCGTTCAATTTTGTAGAGTTGTGTAGAGTGCAATGGCAACGATTGGAGTATAGTGGAGTACAGTGCAGTGGTGCAGAGTAGATTGTCATAGGGTACAATGGCATGGAGTGTATTAGTGTTGAGTAAAGTGGCATAGGGAGAATTGGTTTATAGTGCAGTGGCATAGAGTGCAGCGGAGTAGAATAAAGTAGTGTAGTGTGGATTGGCATAGAGTGGAGTGGTGCAGAGTGGAATACAATGGCGGAGACTGCAGTGGCATAGCGTAGATTGTTTCCAAGTAGAGTAAAATAACGTAGAGTGCAGTGGTATGGAGTAGAGTGTCATAGAGTCAAGTGGTGCAGAGTAGAGAAGAGTGGACAGATGCAGAATAGGTTGGTGTAGAGTTCAGTGGGGGAGAAAGCAGTATTGAAAAGTAGAGTGACTTAGAGTGAAGTGGCAAAGAGTGGAGTGGTCCAGAGTGGAGTGGTGCAAGGTAGAGTGCAGTGGCATAGACTGGAGTCATGCAGAGTAGAGTGGCGTAGGGTGCATTGGCATAAAGTAGAGTGGTGCCAAGTGCAGTAAATTGGTGTAAAATGCAGAGGCATAGAGTGGTGCAGAGAACTGTGACATAGAGTACAGTACTACAGAGTAGAATAGAGTGGCGTAGAGTGAAGTGACGTAGAGAGCAATGGTGTAGAGTGATGAAGCAAGCAGTGACATAGAGTAGAATGTTTTAAAGTATAGCATCGTAAAGGGCAGTGGTGCAAAGTAGTTGGCATAGGTACAGTGCAGTAAGGTGCATTGGTTTTGAGTAAAGTGGTGAAGAGTTAATTGGTGTTGACTGCAGTGGTTTCGAGTAGAGTGGCATAGCGTAGAGTGCAGTTGCATAGAGTGGCGTAAAATGGAGTGCCACAGAGTGGAGTAGAATGCAGTGACATAGAGTGAAGTGGCCTAGAGTAGATTGTTTCAGAGTAGAGTGAAGTGGTGTAGGGTAGAGTATAGTGGAGCTGGATATAGTGTAGCGGCATAGAGTAGTGGCATAGAGTGCAGTTGCATAGAGTACAGTGATGTAGCACTGATTGCAGTGGCGTAGAGTGGAGTGCATTGAAGTAGAGTAGCGTAAAGTGCAGTGGAACAGTGGTGTATAGTACATTGTTTCAGAGTAGAGTGTAGTGCTGTGGAGTGGTACAGGGTAGAGTTGTGGTGCAGAGTGCATTGGCGTAAAGTGCAGTTTTGTAGAGTGGAGTGGCCTATTGTGGAGTGATGCAGAGAGGAGTGGCCTAGACTGGTGTGGTGTAGAATGAAGTGGTGAAGAGTGCATTGGTGCAGAGTAGAGAGGGGTAGAGTGCACTGGCATAGAGTAGAGTGGTGCAGATTAGAGTAGAGATACATAGAGTGAAGTGGCATAAAGTGCAGTGTCAGAGTGCATTAGTACACAGTGGATTAGAGTGACATGGAGTGCAGCAGAATGCCATTGAGTGTAGTGGCATAGAGTAGAGTGATGCAGAGTACAGTGGCACAAAGTAGAGTGGCATACAGTTCAGTAGCAGAGAGCAGTGGCATAACGTACAAAAGTGCAGTGTTGTAGAGTCCTGTGGTGTAGAGTAAAGTGGCGTAAAGTGCATCGATGTAGAGTGCAGTGGCATACAGTGGTGCAGAGTAAAGTGATGTAGAGTGAAATGGTGTAGAGTATAGTGGGGTACAGTGTAGTGGTGCAGAGTAGATTGGCATAGAGAGTAGTGGCGTAGAGTGTATTGGTTTTGAGTAAAGTGGTGTAGAGTGCAGTGGTGTACAGTACAGTGGCATAGAATGGAGTGGTCATAGTGGAATAGAAGAGCGTAGAGTCCAGTGGTATAGAGTAGATTGTTTCAGTGTAGAGTGAAGTGGTGTAGAGTGCAGTGGTATAGAGTAGAGTAATGTAGAATGCAGTGGTGCAGAGTAGATTAGGTTGGCTTTGAGTGGATTGATATAGAGTGCAGTGGTGTACAGTGGAGTGATGCAGAGCTCAGTGGCGTAGAGTGGCATGAAGTGGAATGGCAGAGTGCAGTGTTGAAGGGTATACTATCTGAGAGTACAGTAGTGTCTAGTAGAGTGGCAAGGAGTGCATTGATGTAGAGTGCAGTGGCGTAGAGTGTAGTGGCGTTGAGCATAGTGGCATAGAGTGCAGTGGCGCAGAGTAGTTAGGCATAGAGTGCATTCTTTTTGAGCAAAGTGGTGTAGAGTGCATGAGCAGAGGATGCAATGGTGTAGTGTGGTATAGATTAGAGTGGAGTGGCGCTGAGTGCATTGGTACTGAGTGCAATCGTGAAGGATTCCTATTTCTTAAAGTCGGACTATACTTACCAATAGTCCAAGGATATATATTAATATATCCACAATCAAGGAATAACAAAGCAGTCGACAATGGAGAAGGTCGAATTGTTTATTGAATCAAAATACAAGCCCTGACAGGGGAGCCTCTGTCTACACGACCTATGGAGGTGCGCAGAGGAGACTAACGAAATATACATAACACGAAGTATATATACGTTTTACATATTCTGATTAACACCCAAAAAGGAAGTACACAAGCTGTCCATTAGTCTACCGGAACACCCATTTAAGGTTCTTACACATTTGCCAATAGCTAAGCTAAAAGCCATTCCAAGGGTAGGTCAGTGAGGTGCCCTTCTTGTCTTATCTTAGACCTGTGAAGTACAGAAACGGACCCTGCTAGAATGTATGCGTCCTATGAGAAGAGCAAGTATGACCTTGGGTTTCCCTGAGCCATGTTCGAATGGAGGAGAGGCAGACTTAAGCGACTTAACCTGTTTTCGTATCCTGTGTTATACCATGTACATCTACTTTACAGATAAATGAAGGGAGATGAAACAAAGTAGTCCTAACTATATTAAATAGGACAAAACGAACCTTTAGAACCTATCATTAGGCTATCATAAAATATTGCTTTATTCACGAGCATGGATAGGTATATGTGGTTATATGGTACATATTGGGACAATCACGATTATATAATTTTATATTCCAACAGACGGCCCTTTTGGCCCACTATGGCCAATATAACCACACTATTCTACTCTACGAATACCCCTTCGTCTATCTGCATAAGATCTGCTACTTCTTTCTGAATCATTTGTTTTTCCATCTTCTTTTGTTGGGCCTGGGTTAAAGAAGACGTTATTTTGGTTGCACAGAAAGTACAACACGCTGAGCCACAGTGAAGGCATAAGCAGCAAGTGAAAATGATTCCGAATATTCCTACTATGATCATAAATACCTTCCATCCCCATGTAGCTAAAAGACTCCAGAACCACCCACCGAGGGACCAGGCACCATTTTCTTCATGTAATTCATTAGCTAACAGGTGCAGTTTTTTAATGGCCAGATGTATAGTAGGGCCTGAATCAGGTATGTAGACACAACATGAGCTGCCAATCACACGACAAGCTCCGCCCCGATCTGCCAGGATGACGTCTAACACCATCCTATTTTGAAGGGAAACAAGTCTTGTAGCCTGAAGCTCTACAGTAATATTAGCTAATATTTCAGTTGTTGTTTGGACCACATTTTCCACAATTCTAGACAGTCGTCTTATGTTACGACTGTTGAAAATTGGTCCCCAAAATTGAACCAGTCCCTTTGAAATATCTTCAAATTGTTGTAGTGAGGTATCCGTCTGGTCAGTCTTATCAGTATTATAGCTTCTTATAGTCCTATTAGCTTCTAAATCTCTTTTCATCAGCTGATGAGTCTTATGGTAATTGGAAGGGGCTACATAAACAGGAGGGTAAAGAAAGGACAGATAACACTGTCCTGCCCATCCCCGGGGAAGCCAAGTATAAGCATTTTCCCCACAGACGAAATACACGTTAGGGGGAGTGATCATCGGAGGAGTACTATCAGTTTGCAACGTATAGGTGTAAATACAGGTACTACTCCCTACCTTAATGTGACCTTGCCCCCTAATACAAAACAAAGAAGTGGAATTTATAAAGGGGACTGGCAGTGCTCTATCATTCGTTACATTACGTTCCTTAAAATGTTGAAAATACAGAGTGGAATTGAAAAGCTCGAAGTCTTGCATCTCTTCTTGTAACAAGGTATCATTTTTGTAATCTGTATATACATTCATGCAAGCATTTGGATCTAAAGAACCCCGACCCTTATCTCCTTCTGCATCAAATCCTTGGTGTCTCTCTATATATTTCAAAATAGCTTCATAGTCTCTTTCAGAATATATTTTGGGATTTACAACATAATGAGAATACATCAATGATAACAGTTGCCACCATGCCTCACAACTAGCTAAATACGATAAAGGGAGAGATATAAATAATTTTTGTTGATGCATAACCAATGGCAATAACCCACAAACCCAGCAATTCGTCTTGTTTGTGGTACTGTGAGTCTGGTGTAACATTTTTATGAACACATTTTTTGAATAAGTCTCCCTATGCCTTGCCTTATGCGGGGGTAGAGAATAAAATTGATGTTCTTGGGGAGCAGGAGTAGTCTTCAATAATTTACGAACTGGATATTGAAATTCTAGATATACAAATACACACATCATGATTACCGTAATAGAAGCAATTAAAACAACAAATGCCACCTTCACTCTGGTGGGCCATCCGGAAAACAATTGCATATCACGAATCTGGCGCCGAGGGGCCAGTGGTCTTACATCCTCCATCATAATTCGGCCAAAGGGAAACATACTCTCTAAAAGTCCAAATCTATCTCGGTCCCTTGCTAAAAGTCCAAAGCTAAACTTTATATCCACAAAGCACGCCAACCACCAGAGGGTTTCTTCTTCCACTTACGGGATCTTCTCCCTGTGTCCGTTTTTCTTCCCTTAGAGCCTCACAGGCAGGCTCTTATCCATTTATCCAAGGAAAAGCAAGTTTTCAAATTCAAAAAGTACAATCGCCGCCCTTTTTTTTCAGTTCTTCTTTCTGAACAGAGCTTTTTGCACAAAGTTCCTAGCTCTCTACGAGTTCAGTCCAGTGTCTCGCTCAGCACCCCAATCACTCTGCTCGATATTTTAAATAACAATGTCTCATTTTATTTTCCTTCTTTAGCGAGTGGGGAACCGTGCTGTTTTCGGGGCCGCAGATCGTAGCGACAACGGCCAGGTTGCTCCTGGTCAAAGAACAAATTAGTAGCATGGGTGACAGGCCTGGCCTCCTCTCGTGCTGCCTCGGGATTAGTAGTTGCTCTTGACTCAGCTGTTTCACCTTCCCCTTCAGGCAACACAACGCTTAGCTGCTCTTTCTCTTGAGCATCCGAAAAAAGGCGCAAAACTCTGAATCAGTTCTCCTTCCTGACTCGGTACTCCGTCTTTGTTCTGTCGATCAGAAGGCAGTGGTAACAGGAGGCTCTTGACGTGACTGGCATGGATCCAATGCTTGCGGCCATGCACTTTCACTGCCGTCCTCGTTACCAGTAATACTTGGTAGGGGGCAGACCACCTGGGCTCTAGGCTCGATGTTCGCTGATAGTTCTTCACCCGTATCCACTGGCCAGGCTCCAATCGATGTCCAGGACCCTCCGGTAGTGGCTGCAATGTGTCCGATACCTGTTGATGAATAGAACGCAGATCTTTAGTCAACTCATACAGATAATCTGTCATTAATCGGTAATCAATATCTCTAAAAGATCTAGGTCTTGGGACTCCCCATACGTTTGCCGGACGGCCAAATGTAATTTCATATGGAGACAGGCACGTCCTTGAATGAGGAGTTGTTCTAAGGGATAGCAAAGCTATTGGGAGGGCATCATGCCACTTTAGTCTAGTGTCTGCACACACTTTGGCCATTTTAAGTTTCAATATCCCGTTATATTTTTCAACCAGTCCCGCAGATTGCGGGTGCCTAGCGGCATGAAACTTCTGTTTAATCTGCAGGCCATCGCAAACACATTGTACAAGAGTAGCGTTAAAATGTGCTCCATTGTCTGACCAAATAATTCGAGGCAAACAGTACCGAGGAAAGAATTCTTTAATCAGTACTTTTGCGGTGGTAATGGCAGTTGCATCCTTGGTGGGATAGGCTTCAACCCACTTACTGAAAGCGCACACCACCACCAAGACATATTTTAAAGTATTTACACGTTCCATTTGTATGAAATCTATATGTAAAACTTCAAATGGTAAGGATGGTGGAGCAAAGTTACCACTCAAAACAGATTCTCTACCTCCAGGATTATGTCGTAAACACACCGGACAATATTTCACAATGTGGGCTGCTGTTTTTACAATATTAGTGTTATACCGCACTGGATCTAGTACTGTGCTAATTCCTTTTGCACTGATATGGGCCGGACCATGTGCCATGATAACTACTGCATATACCATTGCATTAGGAAGCAACCATCGCTGTTTCTCAGATCGGTCTATCCAGCACCCATTCTCATCTAATTTCCCAATGTCCTGTTCCCACTTCTGTATTTCTTCTGGAGTTGCTTCTTTCCGTAATTGTTTTACACTTTCAAGGGTATTATCAAATAGAGAGGTTTCAATGGGCCATCGGGTAGATGCACTAGAAAACATAGGACTTCCTTTACTCTGAGCAGTTTCCTTTGCTACTGAATCGGCAAAAGCATTCCCTTTTCCAATCGAGTCTACAACCTTCTTATGTGCACTACACTTAATGATGGCTACCTTTTTTGGTAATGTTAAGGCAAATAACAATCGATCAATCAAAGGACCATGCTGTATTTTCTGGCCATGAGTGGTGAAGAAACCCCGCTCCCTCCAAAGCCTCCCAAAACTATGGCGACGTCAAAGGCGTACTGGCTGTCTGTGAATATATTTACTTCTAGACCCTCACTCATTTCACAGGCTCTAAACAAGGCTATTAGTTCAGCTGCCTGAGCTGAATGATGTGGAATCCTTGCTGTTTCCACTATGGTCTTTAACCTAGTGATGGCGTATGCAGCTGTCGTAGTGCCATCTGGCAACTTGAAACAAGAGCCATCAACGTATAATTCTCCCTCTGGTTCAAGTAAAGGGGTGTCAGTTAAATCTATACGTCTTTTTGTTTCTTCCTCTGTTCTAAATACACGATCATGGACATCAACTTTTTCATCTTTGTCAGGGAGAGGTAATAACGTAGCAGGATTCAAAGTAGTGCATTTCTTAATCGTAATATGGGGGGCAAACAATGTCAACTCATATCCTGTCAATCTAGCACTCGTGAGGTGTTGCGTTTTCGTCCTATTTAAAAGAATATCCACAGCATGCGGTACCATGACTGTGAGATCAGTGTTAAGGACTATTCCCTCTGACTGTCGGATAGCCAGTGCTACTGCGGCAGTTGCCCTCAGACAGCTTGGGAGGGCTCATGCTACAATGTCCAACATCGAGGAGAAATATGCACAAGGCCTCTGTTTCTCCCCAAACGTTTGCGTTAACACTGATAATGAACAACTGTCCACCTCATGCACATAAAGTGAAAAAGGTTTTCGGTAATCTGGGGTTCCCAACACAGGCGCAGAACCCAAGGCAAACTTTAAAGATACAAAGGCTTCTTGACATTCATCCGTCCAGGGCAAGGGTTCATGCACATCTTTGGTTGTCAATTGCAACAAGGGTTTAGAGAGGAGGGAATAGTTAGGAATCCACTGACGACAGTTAGAGGTTATGCCAAGAAAAGCACGAACATCACGTTGTGTACGAGGAACAGACATGTTAGTTATTACAGATATTCGTTCTGGAGTCAATCGTCTCCCCGCTTTCGACAGAAAATGACCTAGGTAGGTCACTTCCTGTTGACAATATTGAACTTTGGAAAGGGACACTTTATTTCCTTTCTTCGCCAAATGTTGTAACAATTTTACTGTGGCCTCCTTGCACCTCTACTTAGTATCGGAGGCCACCAATATATCATCCACATACTGAATAATAGAATTTCCGGCAGGCAAAATGAATTCATCTAGGACTGCTTTCAAAGCCTGACTATAAATACTGGGACTTTCAGTATAGCCTTGAGGAGCGCGTGTAAATCTAAAACTTCGGCCAGCCAATGAGAATCCAAAGATATGCCTACTATCTGGATGAATTGGGATGCTAAAGAAGGCATTCTTTAGATCTATTACCGAAAACTATTTGGCCGTGGGAGGAATCATTGTTAAAATAGCTGTTATATCCGGTACCACAGGATACTGTGGAACCACTATTTTATTAACTGCACGTAGGTCAATCACAAAACGATAAGTATTTTTATAATCTGTAGTGCCATCAACTGGTTTCTTTTTCAAAATCGGCAAAATGGGGCTATTACAAATATTAGCTGATGTTTCTTCTACCACCCCTTTCTGAATAATATCCCAAATTATTTCCAACATAGCTCGTTCACCTTCTGGTGAAATCTTATATTGTGGAATGCGAGGCGGCTGCGCATTAGGTTTCAGAGTAATAGATACGGGGGCTATCTTTAACAGGCCTACATCAGTGTTCCCTGTCGCCTACAAAGTCTGAGGAATGGTAGAAAATTCAGGGGGTAAATGCTCGTTTCTCGCAAAATATTGTGAATCCTTCAAGGAAGGTTTCTGCATAGTCAAATATACACCATCCGGTGAGCAGTAAATCCGAGCATGTAATTTTTTCAAGATATCTAAACCCAAAAGGTTCTCACCACAGTTCGATGTTAGCAAAAAGGGCGACTGTATAGAAATAGGTCCTATAGTGAAGGGCAGAGGCTTAGAAATAGGGCTTACCACTGGTATTCCAGAGAACCCTACTGATACATTTTTGTGGCCAGACAGAGCCGCCTCTGGGACCATGGTATGAGCAACTGAACTATTCATGGAGAAGTGTGGCTTACTGGTTAGAGGAGGCAGACCTGAAGCAGAGGTCAGCCTGGGGCCAGGGTTCAATTCCCGGCTCGGCGAGGTCTTGAGTCCTAAAATGTCCATGGACTCGACAATTCTAGCTCCGGTGCCTACTCGATTCATGGGTTCACACTCTGCCACTCTGGGCAATAGCTTGCTTAATCTCCACAACGGCCCCTTGCGGCGGGATGCCTGGCTTTCACCTTGTGGATACCCTGCCGGGGTTCTCCCACAGGGGAATACCAGGACGGGTTCCCTAAGCAAGTGCTTAGAAACCGCTTGGTGATTTGCGCTATATAAATTCCTGTACATTTACATTCATTGCTCCAGTATCCACTAAGAATTTTCCTGATGCACCCAACAGTTTCCCCTGTACATAAGGTCCCTCTTGGTCGATTGGTACTGAAATGTGGCCCCCTCTCTGTCCTTGGCTGTCTCATGCATAATCTGCTCATCATAGTTGTCATCTACAAAAGTCTCATTATAGTACTGCCTGTTCTGCGGAATATCGAAATAATTTTTCCGAGAATCACCATCTTCTCTTCTCATGCTATTTCGGTCAATGTTTCCCCAGCCCCGGCCTCGTCCCCTACTGGGAACATTTCTGGCCATTATCAACGGACAATCCGCTCTCCAATGCCCCTCCTCTCTACAATGCGAGCATTGATTTAGACCAAGAATCGGGGGGCCTCCTCGTCCTCTGCCGGTCCTTCTTGGGAAGGTACCGCGCCCACTTCGCCCTGAATTCTGTCCTTTACTGACTTGTTGTAGCAAAACTCTAGTCTTCAAATCTTTCGTTTTCTTCTCCGACCTTTCCTTATTTTCATTTTCTCGATGCTCATAGTATTGAGCCATACTAAGGATCACAGATGGGGTGGACGTAGTTCATGTACTTTCGGCCGCTTGAAGGCGCGTCATAATCTCTGGTAACAAATTTGTCACGAATCTATTTACAAATAATCGTATTCCCCCATCTGTGGATAAATCCTGCCCACTAAAATCTATGAATGTTTTCTCGAATCTAGTGAAGAAATCCGAGGCACTCTCGTCCTTCTTCTGTTTACACGCAGCTAACTTATCCCAATCTATCTTTTTAGGAGACAGGAGTGTTTGCATGTACGTAATTATTTTAGCTGGTACTGCCAATATTTCATCTCTGGGTTTCTCTCCAGGTTTCTGTTCTTTATCCCAATCTTTTAATTGATCCCATGCTGCTCCTAACTCAAGAATATGATCCGTATCATGTATCTGTCTCCAGATATCGACCGGAATCAAAAGGCCAAAGAACAGCTCAA
The DNA here is from genome assembly GCF_964263255.1 of Lissotriton vulgaris. Lineage (NCBI taxonomy): Eukaryota > Metazoa > Chordata > Amphibia > Caudata > Salamandridae > Lissotriton > Lissotriton vulgaris. The sequence goes on from NC_141694.1 coordinate 588,881,974, forward strand.
TATCTGCTATAGTCATGATCGCAGAATTGGCAGCCTCGCCCAGTTCTTTGTAGTAAGCGGTGGGATTTTTACGCGGGTCAGGGAGCAGAGCTTTTAATGAAAGGACCTCGCTTCGTTTCCAAGGGATATAAACAAATTGTTCCTGAAGCTTAGCGTCCTACCTAGCTCTAGTTACGTTGCCCCCGGCATCCCTAAGTTCAGGTAATTCTGGGACAAAAAGAGGGTGTACCTCTCTCATAGGATTCTGAGTTCCCCAATTGGTACATCTCCGATGCATTCGCTCACGATACTGTAAGAGAGTTGCCACATTCTGATATACTTCATCGGCCTGTAAATGGAATTTATGGGCTCTGTCTCTAATATCTTTTATTATCTGTGGTGAATATCCTTCCTCAAAACACTGTTCCCACAGCGAAATCAAACGAATCGCCATATTTTCTAAAGCTAATTGTTGGGCAACAGGCTGATAATCCTTCATGGTACTCCAAATATCCTCTAGTGTATAAATACTATTCCGCATCCATTGGGATGCCTGATTTACTATGGTTTGTCGTTCTTCCATTCCCATCGCAGATCTAGTATAAATCCGTGGGTCACTCAGATCCGATTTCAAACTTTTAGGGGTTGTATCTAATGTAGCCAAAGCTCGAGGATCTATAACACTTCGAGCCAGAGGGGAGATAAATATTGGACTTGACATAGACGGTACAACCGAATCTGGTTGTATGGTAACCAGGGGGGAAGTAGAGGCTCGGAGCGAAGGAGGGGGAAGCAACGCATCCCGTACAGACCCGTCTAGTGGGTCCGTAGCCATTGTTCCTACAAGATTTCGTATGGGAGGTGCTGGGAGTAGTGGGGGTGCCGGCGGAGGTGCAGGCGCAGGCACAGGTACAGGTGCTTGATGAGCCAATTTCACTGCTGGATATAATCCCTATGGGGCATAAGGAGGAGGCGGACGGGCTTCTAATAACCCTTCTAACTCATCTCCCGTATCGGTTCGAGTTACATAGCTTTTGTCTGTCTCTAAACGGTACTGCCTATCCATTTGAGCAATATTCTCCTCTAGTTTCCCCCTATCATAAGCTACTGCCTTTTGAGTTATAGTTTGTCCAGCTTTAATTCTTCCTAATTTCTCTTCCCTTATTTGCCCTTGTTTAGCTTCCTTTAACCATATGTTCAAGGAGTCAAACATAGACTGGCGACTTTTCTTCATAAACATTTTACGTTATTTTGTTTTCATCAAACGACCCTGTAAGGGGCCATTGCAATTCGGTATTATCTCTGGTATACCTATTCCATAATGTGTTAAATAAAATTGGAGTAAGACCATGTTTAACATACATATCAAAACTGGGGCTCCCTTCGGGAGGGGCAGGCTGTCTTTCTTCCAGCCGAGTACCTCTCCCACAGCACCACCCAAAACATAGTTTACTAAAAGAAGGTATGTTCGTTTCCAATTTTGGAAACGAATTTTGCAGCGCCAGGACGCCAGAGGAGCACGGCGGACCCTCAGTGTAGCTGACCCTCTGTAGCTGACCCCTTGCGGATTCCGACCGCCTCCACGACTCGCCGGACCCGCTTCGCGGGTCCCGCAGCGCGTCGCCTGCCAGGAGGCAGCATCAAAGTCATCAGGAGGAGCGCGGGACAGGCGAGTAACCAGCGGGGCTGCGAGCATAGGCAGGGGACTCCAGTGTTCAGGAGCCCCTGCGCGCCCAATTACCATCACCTGGGCTGCTCTCCCCGCTGGCCACGCCCCCCCGCCAACGGAGGTAAAAGTAGACCTCACCTTTTGCCTGTGGGACCTTTTGGAAACGAATTTTGCAGCGCCAGGACGCCAGAGGAGCACGGCGGACCCTCAGTGTAGCTGACCCTCTGTAGCTGACCCCTTGCGGATTCCGACCGCCTCCACGACTCGCCGGACCCGCTTCGCGGGTCCCGCAGCGCGTCGCCTGCCAGGAGGCAGCATCAAAGTCATCAGGAGGAGCGCGGGGACAGGCGAGTAACCAGCGGGGCTGCGAGCATAGGCAGGGGACTCCAGTGTCCAGGAGCCCCTGCGCGCCCAATTACCATCACCTGGGCTGCTCTCCCCGCTGGCCACGCCCCCCCGCCTACGGAGGTAAAAGTAGACCTCACCTTTTGCCTGTGGGACCTTTTGGAAACAAATTTTGCAGCGCCAGGACGCCAGAGGAGCACGGCGGACCCTCAGTGTAGCTGACCCTCTGTAGCTGACCCCTTGCGGATTCCGACCGCCTCCACGACTCGCCGGACCCGCTTCGCGGGTCCCGCAGCGCGTCGCCTGCCAGGAGGCAGCATCAAAGTCATCAGGAGGAGCGCGGGGACAGGCGAGTAACCAGCGGGGCTGCGAGCATAGGCAGGGGACTCCAGTGTCCAGGAGCCCCTGCGCGCCCAATTACCATCACCTGGGCTGCTCTCCCCGCTGGCCACGCCCCCCCGCCTACGGAGGTAAAAGTAGACCTCACCTTTTGCCTGTGGGACCTTTTGGAAACGAATTTTGCAGCGCCAGGACGCCAGAGGAGCACGGCGGACCCTCAGTGTAGCTGACCCTCTGTAGCTGACCCCTTGCGGATTCCGACCGCCTCCACGACTCGCCGGACCCGCTTCGCGGGTCCCGCAGCGCATCGCCTGCCAGGAGGCAGCATCAAAGTCATCAGGAGGAGCGCGGGGACAGGCGAGTAACCAGCGGGGCTGCGAGCATAGGCAGGGGACTCCAGTGTTCAGGAGCCCCTGCGCGCCCAATTACCATCACCTGGGCTGCTCTCCCCGCTGGCCACGCCCCCCCGCCAACGGAGGTAAAAGTAGACCTCACCTTTTGCCTGTGGGACCTTTTGGAAACGAATTTTGCAGCGCCAGGACGCCAGAGGAGCACGGCGGACCCTCAGTGTAGCTGACCCTCTGTAGCTGACCCCTTGCGGATTCCGACCGCCTCCACGACTCGCCGGACCCGCTTCGCGGGTCCCGCAGCGCGTCGCCTGCCAGGAGGCAGCATCAAAGTCATCAGGAGGAGCGCGGGGACAGGCGAGTAACCAGCGGGGCTGCGAGCATAGGCAGGGGACTCCAGTGTTCAGGAGCCCCTGCGCGCCCAATTACCATCACCTGGGCTGCTCTCCCCGCTGGCCACGCCCCCCCGCCAACGGAGGTAAAAGTAGACCTCACCTTTTGCCTGTGGGACCTTTTGGAAACGAATTTTGCAGCGCCAGGACGCCAGAGGAGCACGGCGGACCCTCAGTGTAGCTGACCCTCTGTAGCTGACCCCTTGCGGATTCCGACCGCCTCCACGACTCGCCGGACCCGCTTCGCGGGTCCCGCAGCGCGTCGCCTGCCAGGAGGCAGCATCAAAGTCATCAGGAGGAGCGCGGGGACAGGCGAGTAACCAGCGGGGCTGCGAGCATAGGCAGGGGACTCCAGTGTCCAGGAGCCCCTGCGCGCCCAATTACCATCACCTGGGCTGCTCTCCCCGCTGGCCACGCCTCCCCGCCTATCACGTAGTTGTGGAGTCTTAAGGAGCCTAGTATCCCCGCTTCGCGGGAGCGACCGGGAGAAGCCCGGGACAAGGGCGGGGCCGTCTAAGGCCGTCCAAGGACGTACAAGGTCGGGTCGGGGCTACCTCCCTTCTTTTTCTCTTTCGATCCCAAATTGTTCCATTACCAATTTATTAACTATTCTTTTATAAATCTGGCACTATAAATTGTGCTTTTTCTTAACTCTCATGATGTCCACACGCTCAGGGAAGGGCAGACAGATTACCGTTAAAACAAATAATGGTAAAGCCACTGGAACTCTGGATGATTTTATAAGCCGGGCAACCGGAATTTTAGAAAAGGAAATTGTCCTCACAGAAAAGCGTCTATCACTTGACCTGATCACAGGAAAACGCTCGTCCCTGGGGAATATTGCATTAAAAATTACCCCTACCAAACTACTTACTCCTGAGCAAAGTCTACTTTGTTCCGATAGTAATTTGGAGGCTAGCCCAAATCTAGAGATAATCACCGAGTCACAGACAGTCCTGATAGCGGACCCAGGGGATTCCCAAGTTGAAGCATCTACACTTACTCCCATACCCATCTCACCAGATATTACGGGAGTAAATGTAATAGATAGCAACCCGAGTAATTTAATTAATAATGTCCCTACCCTTACACAAGATCAGACAGTGGTATCTCAGCGGGAACCTCATAACCCAAATAAACGTAAGAGAGGTGGCACTCATAGGAAAGGGGCAAAACCAAAGTTAGCGAAGCCAGCACCATCTAAAACCCTAATAATCCCTACTAAGCAAAAGGGTCCCCAATTAGCTGACATGGGACAGAAAACTTTCTCTTTTAATACCAACAACAATGACCGCCTTCTGGGGGAAATTGAGAAACTAGTTCAAATGCTCTTGTTACCTGTTTTAGAGAAAATTCAGATTGTTAATCTGAAGTTAGATCAACTGGAACATATTATTTCTTCTAATACTGATCCTCCTGAAACTCTAGCAAGTAAGAACAAATTGCCTGAAGAGGGGGGTATAAGAAACAAGAATAAAAATTGTAATGTCAGCAATAGTGACCCAAAAAAGGGGAGTGAGAATAAAAATATGAACATAAACGCTAAAATGCCTATAACTACTAATCCTAAGGTGGCACCGGTCCCGCTAGTTCGAACAAAACCTATACCACAACCCCGTTCTAAACCTGTTTTGGCGGATGTTGTAGGGACATCTGGTCAAAAAATGGGCAATGTGGCATCAACGACGGAAGCCGCGACCCCCAAACAGGGAAGTACCCAAGGGCGAAAACAAACAGGTTTACAGGGTTCCGTAAAAAATACAAAAAGTATTGACAGTGAGGTAGTACATCAAAAGAAACCACCACCCTTGAACTTGCCGCCAGATTCAGCCCCTTTTATGGTAATACTTACCGGAGTACCCCCACTCCCTCCCAATAAAACAGAATCTACCCAGGAACTAAGAAATAAAATAACATATTGGCTTAATATCAACAGACCACTCCCCTCTGACTCTAAAACAAATATACTTAGTGTACGTAGAGTCCCCTGGGTGGGCCCGAGTGAGAAGGATCTCGAGGGGGATTGTATCTTGATTAACTTCAGTAACACCTGGGTAAAAGATATCATCTGTAGTAAACCGAGATTTGCTAGAGTTGGGGATATCCAGTGTATAGGTCTGGAGTATTTCTACCCAAGCCTGAATTTTGTACCCCAAGCTCTCCCTTACAAGAATGCTAGGCAGGTATTTAACAACGAAATGTATCCTATGTGGACCCACAGAAATAGGGCTATATGGCCAAGCCAGAACAACTGGGGACCCTCCCAACAGAGTGATGCCTTTTCCTGGGACCTGATCCATAGTAATAACAACTACCCCCTGCAAGCTTGGCATAACAACTTAAGACCAAGGTATCAGGGAGAGGACTATGTAGGATGGCCCCCAAATAATGTCCCCTTGAGAAACCGCTTTAACCCACTTGTAGGTATGGAAGAGATCGATTGACCATCACAAGATCCTCCCAGGAATATGTATAATACAGTATTAGGAGAACCCAGCTTGTGGGAGAAGGGGGAAAGTGGCAATGACAACTCACTGGAGATTGCTCCCACCGATGATGACCAAACTTCCGATGCTCAAGCTCTTAAGGTATCTTCTGTTAGAGAATGTGATTTAAGCCCAACCCTTCCTGGGAAGAATCTAGAAGTAGTAACAGAACCAGACATGAGACATAAAAATGATCAAAAGATGGGCCTAATCTCGTGGAATATTGCTGGACTTGCATCAAGACTTGAGGACGAGGCATGGTTGGACTTTGTGGGGGACTGTGACATCCTGTGCCTGCAGGAAACATGGAGTAGAACTGCCCAGAGTATGGAGGGTTTTCAAGCTTTTAACACTTTAGCAATACCCTCTCAAATGGGCAGGGCAAAAGGTGGTTTAATGTCAGCAACCTCGTTAAAATTATGTAAACTTGCGGCCTCTATTATAGTTGATTCACCTTGGTTTCAAGTGTTGATGTTGGTTAATTTGTTCCCTGAACCATTGTTGTTGATCAATTGGTACTACAATATCTTTGACAACAACGAGACAACTGTAATCTTGGAACTAGAAAGGGCCATAGCTGGGGTACGTCAAGAACAACCCCAACTATTTGTTATCTGGTTGGGAGATTTTAACTGTTCACTATGTGCCCATGGTGATTCCAAGGTGTGTGGTTTGACAGATTCACATGATCAACCGCTGTCACATTTTAAACACACACCTCAGGGGGACGCGTTAAATAATATCATTATTTTAAATGATTTATGTATATTGGAGCCCTGGGTTGGCCCAAATTCTGTGCCTATACCGACGTTTCAGGGAACTAGGGGCACTATGAGTTTCATCGACTTTGTAATTGTCTCTAGTGGGCACCTTTCCTATGTCGATAAGTTGGAAGTAATACCTAATGCTGCCAGGGACCACAATCCTTTAATTCTAACCCTGTTTTGTCCGGTTAAACCCAAACATTCTATCTGGGAGCAACCGGTAAAGTATAGTAAAAATCAAGGTATCACCCTTAAATGGGGCAAAATAGACGCGGTGGGTCTTGAGGCAGAGATCCTAAATGGATATAGTGCTGAATATGAGGCCTGCCTCATACCTACAACCGGCCCAGAAGAGGTTATAGGTAATTTTGAATCCCTATGTGAGCATGTAGCTGAGCGCCTAATAAAACCAATTGGTAAAAACAAAAAGTCAGGCCCCCGATGGTTTGATGCTGCATGTTCAGCAACACAGAGATCGCTGAAAGCAGCATTAAAACAAAAACCTAGGGATATAAAATCAGTTAGAGCAGCTAGATTAGCTTATAAAGAAGCTATTAAATCAAGGAAGTTGGGTTTAAAAAATCAAGCCTGGGAAGACTTAGAAAAGTCAACAGAACTAAAGGATAGCAGACTTTTCTGGGAAGTCATCAATCGCCCCCTCTTTGCAAATAATGATATGGATAATATTGTGATGGAGATTGATTGTGATTCGTGGGAAACCCACTTTGGGAATATTTTTAATCCTCATAATATCCAACCAAATGTGATATCGACAGGAGATGTAAGGGTATCTGTGGTTCCCCAATCTTCCCTTTCCCTGAGTTTATCGTTGACTCTGCAAGAAGTGGAGGATGCGTTATTAAAAGGTACATCACTAAAAGCACCTGGCCCCGACCGAGTACCTTTGGACTTTTTTAAGCACAATGTTAAAGTCTGGGCACCTGTGTTGTTGAATGTTTTTAAAGCAGTTGTCACTAGCCATATTCCGGCATCCTGGAAGGAGGCAGTGGTGGTGCCAATTTTTAAGAAGGGCGATAGATCTGATCCCCGATGCTATCGCCCAATTTCTTTAATCGATGCATCATGTAAAATTTTGGGCAGGGTTATTTTAGCACGATTAGAATCATGGGCGGATTCGGTGGGCCTCATTGTAAATTCCCAATACGGATTTAGAAAAGGCAAAGGCACTGTTGAACAGTGCCTTAATTTGGCCCTAATTATTGGGAAATACACAAAGGCAAGAAAATCTTCAATCCATCTTGCTTTTATGGACCTATCAAGTGCATTTGACACTGTGTGTCGTAGTAAGTTGTGGCAAATGATGGAGGAAATGGGTTTCGAGGAACCCCTGGTCACTCTCCTTCGCAGACTCCATGAATCTACCACGGTGGCCATAAGGTTTGGACCAGGGGGAGAGAAAACCAAGTCCATTCCCTCGACCGAGGGTGTCCGACAAGGATGCATATTAGCTCCTTTTTTATTTCTTGTATATACTAATGGCCTGGAAAAATACTTGTTGGACCATTGCCATGATTTCCCAAAAGTAAATGGTAGAAGCACTCCAATGCTTTCCTATGCCGATGATACGGTACTCATGACACTTACTGCAAATAGCATGCAGCACTGCCTTGATGCCTTTCACAAATTTATGTTGGACCTAGATCTTAAAGTGAATTTTGCTAAGTCTTTTATCATGGTCTGTGGCCCGAAGGGCACCAAGAGCAGAAAGTTTGCAGTGAGTACCTCCGTCATTGACAAGGTTGAAAATTTTAATTACTTGGGAAACCTTTTTAATCACAAATTAAGTTGGGCACCGTTAATGAAGACACGAGTCCAGAGTGCTAGTCGCTCAATAGAGGGATTGTTCCGCTTTTGTGGCAAATTAGGCCAAAAACCCATTTCACATTTAAAAACTCTGTATAAAGCAAAATGTCTGTCGATTGCTACCTACGGGGCAGGGGTCTGGGGGACAGATAGCCTCGACACGGTACAGATTATGAAAAACAAATTTTTAAAACGTGTCTTGGCCATCCCATCAGGCTCCTCAAACAAATTTGCCCACAATGAACTAGGTTTAAATTATGTAAGTGACATTATTCGTCTTTCTCCTCTGTTGTTATGGGGCAAAATATGGTTATCGGAGGATTTACAGCTCACTAAGGATATTATCCAGGACTGTTTGAAATTGTCAAATATGAATCAAATCCCCTGGCTATCCTATGTAAATGAAATGTTTCATAAAATAGGTTTGGGTGACAACCTTTGACTATCCTGAAAATATACAGGGAGATATTAAAAATGTAATTAAATCGAATTACTGGAAATCTTCGATTGTAAATTGCATGGACAGCCCCTATGCCCCCAAGGCTGTCTTACAGCACCAGTTTTACTTGACCTTTACAAATCATGTACAATGGCGTTTTTACTTGACAAGATTTAGGCTACATACTTTGCATTTTCTTTTTGCATTTCCTATACAGAGGGGCTGGTGTGAGGAACTCCCCCCTTGCAACTGTAATAACAAAGATAGCCAAAACACAATGCATCTTGTTCTTTTTTGTTCCTTATATAAAGACCCGAGAACCAGGTTTATTAAACCGATTCTCAAGGAAAAACAAATACGCCATTACAAAGAGGGTTATGATTTCTTAATATCTCTGTCATCCCCCACAGTCTGTTGTGCAATGTTGAACTTTATACGCGTGTCACTCCAGATTAGGAAACGGTATGGCTAAAATTTTGCCCCAAGAACCAGACCACCTGATATGTGCACTTTATATTTCTGCACCGTGATTCTTTTTACTATTTATTTTACTTGTTCCCAAAAACACCCTTGCTCGATAAATTATGTACTATCCAGAGATGATTAATTTAAAGTAATAATATGGTTATGTGACTTTACCTGCCAATGAATTTTCATAGTGCCATAAACTGTAAAACTGCCTTTTATAGTGAATTTTTTATTGTGTGTTGTAAATGTACTTCTACTTTTATGATTCTTTGCATTGAATCGAATAAAGTTTTGAAATGAATACAATTTTGTCAATTTGCTTCTTTCATACGGGTGCGCCCACTTCACCATTCACTCTCTTATATTCTTTCGATCGTTTTTCATGCAAAATGCTGCTAAGGCCGCATGGTTTCCGAAATGAGCTCTTATACAAATTCCAATTCCAATGACATGTCTCGTAATACGAACAGAGCCCGTCGACTTCTGTTCGGGGAATCACATCCCAAAAAATTCCAAAAATCACAGTAAAGCCCCTTGGTAGGAAGACCACAAACTCACTTTTTAGGTATCCCCCGGTCGCATTCAGGTTGGCTGGTGTTTCGGGCCCAAGGCTCCAGAATCCTAGCTTACCCAGCTGCTCCGAGGACTTCTCCCAAGTGAGTTTGGTCGAGTGAACACCCCGTGCTTCGCAAGACACCAAGTGCAATTTCACAAAGTAAATACAAATCCTGAAGGTGTCTGCACGTGCAGTCCCTGCACCGCAACACCAGACCCTTTTTCCTGATTCCCTCATGGTCCGGCTTCCCCGGCCACCATTTCCAAAATAGACACTTCCTTCAAGTGTCTGATTCCATTCCGAAGATTCACTCACCTGGTGCACTCAGGTCGATCCCGACTTCTCCACTGCCGACTCCTAGACAGACCGACACAGTCTGTATTTCCTTCGGGTTATGCCCGTAGGACTCCGGCGTAGGGTCTTCAGCCGCCGGGAGGGATACTGGGTTAGCGGGCAGACTTTCTGCTAACGGGGTCTTTAAATAAAAAACTTCTTGTCCACCCACTTGGCCAAAACTCCTCCCTGTCCCTTCTGCTCCTGATTACAGGAGGGGACGACCCTAACGCGGAGTCCCGGCGGAGTCGCCAACTGAAGGATTCTAATTTCTTAAAGTCGGACTATACTTACCAATAGTCCAAGGATATATATTAATATATCCACAATCAAGGAATAACAAAGCAGTCGGCAATGAAGAAGGTCGATTCGTTTATTGAATCAAAATACAAGCCCTGACAGGGGAGCCTCTGTCTACACGACCCATGGAGGTGCGCAGAGGAGACTAACGAAATACACATAACACAAAGTATATATACGTTTTACATATTCTGGTTAACACCCAAAAAGGAAGTACACAAGCTGTCCGTTAGTCTACCGGAACACCCATTTAAGGTTCTTACACATTTGTCAATAGCTAAGCTAAAAGTTATTCCAAGGGTAGGTCAGTGAGGTGCCCTTCTTGTCTTATCTTAGACCCGTGAAGTACAGAAACGGACCCTGCTAGAATGTATGTGTCCTATGAGAAGAGCAAGTATGACCTTGGGTTTCCCTGAGCCATGTTCGAATGGAAGAGAGGCAGACTTAAGCGACTTGACCTGTTTTCGTATCCTGTGTTATACCATGTACATCTACTTTACAGATAAATGAAGGGAGATGAAACAAAGTAGTCCTAACTATATTAAATAGGACAAAACGAACCTTTAGAACCTATCATTAGGCTATCATACAATATTGCTTTATTCACGAGCATAGATACGTATATGTGGTTATATGGTACATAGTGGGACAATCACGATTATATAATTTTATATTCCAACAGTCGGGTAGAGTAGATTGTTTCAGAGTAGAGTGCAGTGGTGCCGAGTATTTTAGCATAGAGGATAGTGGTACAGAGTAAAGTTCATTGGCATAGAGCGCAGTGCCATAAAGTGCATTGTTGCAGAGTATGGTGGCATAGAGTGAAGTGACATGGAGTAATGTAGAGGGATGTGCATTGGTAGAGAGTAGAGTGGAGTGGTATAGAGTAGAGAGGCATAGCGTGGAGTGGTGCAGAGAAGAGTGAAGTGACGCAGTGTGGGGTGGAGTAGTGTAGTGTGGAGTGATGAAGAGTAGAGTGCAGTGGAGTGGTGCAGAGTAGAGTGGAGTGGGGTAACGTGGAGTATGGATGGCATGGTAGCATACAGCTGTTACAGACAACACATCTTGAATTGAAATGACCATAACATTTGCACTTGCATACAGTTTTACGAATAAAATGTATACAGCGCACAAACAATGTGTGGAAATGTCATCACCTAGTGTATTGATATGATGATCAGCACAGTTCATTTACAGACATTTAAATTGTGATGTGCGTCAGAAAAAAAAATAACATTGTAAAGCCTTCCTCAGGCACTTCTCAAGACTCAGCATGATTGTCACACAAATCCCCTCACTTTGAATTCAGAGAAAGAAAACAGAAGACGCATCTTGACATTTGACCTCTGTCTTTGAATGCACAGCAAATGCGACAAGATACAAACAAGAATTAAAGGCCTTTTTTTTTTTTACAGAAAGCGAGTTTGTGAAAGAATACAGTGAACGCGGTTTAGGCAACAGGAGGGACAAACTGAACTTGGAGAGCCTAAAGAAAATAAAGCCAGCAAATAGAAAGCCAGAAAATGTGAGTTACAAACCACAAAGTCAATGATAATCAACGGATGGAATGCAATCCTAGGTCAACTTTCTGAAAGTGCCCAAGATGTCTTTGTCTGGTAGGCTGCGACCTATAATTGGCCCTTAGCATATTTTAGACTTCAACCTTAAAAGTGGAGGATAAAGTTAAACATAGACTCTGCGTTTATCGAGAAACAGATTTAGGGAAAGGAAGTGTGAGTTTTCTGAAAGTTTAGGAGCTACAAACATGATACAGCCTAAGACCACAGACCGGAAAGATGACTATGGATTTGCCAGCACCATTATTCAGTTTACTCACATCTCACTGTAGACAGGCCTTAAATGTGTAGGCCTAAGGTTGATGAGCTCTTACACATTGACAGAACTCAATCACAGCCGACACCCCAGTTAACTGCCTCTCCCTCCCAATGAAAGCATCACTATATAGGCATCCCTGAGAAACAGTAAGAGCTGCCCTCTTCAGCAGCTTCACTAACATTGCTTACCCTGAGTCTCTGACCAGTGGCCTTTCCAAATATTTGCTACCGGCTTGTGTATTGTGTTCCAGACAATATATAATGCTGTGCTATGTGTGTTATAAGGAGCACTATGACACGTGAGGGTATCCTGGTGCTAAGCAGGTGTGTGTGTGTGTGTGCCTAGCCTTGCCTATGGTCGGTTGGTTCATTGAAAACTCAGGTTTTCAGCTTCTCGCTGAATTTAAAAAGAGAGGAGGCAGCTTTGATGAGGAGTGGGATACAGCTCCATACCTTAGGGACAATGTCAAATAATGCACATCTCCTTGATATGGTTTTGTGTATGTGTTGCTTTAGGAATCCTGCGCAACAGAGATGACTGGTTGATTGGTGGAAGGAGAGGCAACTGTTCAGTTAGGTGAGGCCTAAGTTGTGTAGTGGGATAATACATGCCTTTAAATATCAAAAGAGGGAGGAGGTAGGAAAGCTTTCTGACACCCACTCTGCTTCTGTTCGTATATATCAAAAACATCAAAGGAGAGTGGGATCAAGAGGTCTGGGAGGATCCCAGAAGGAAAATCTGTGGGACCCTCAACAACTACTTTCGGTTAGTGGTATGTTTTCACCACTGACATACTCGTAGCTTATAGCGTCATCATAGGGTCTTGTCATCCACCTGGGGGTAATCTCTCTGACTGAAAAGATTAAATGGGATCCACAAAGCAGTAAAAATATCTAACATTAACTCACATCTAGAGCTGATTGATTTATTAGAACCTAGAAGGGGTATCATAGGATAATCCATATTCAAGATCTATTCCATCAGATTCTCTTTGACCAGTCAAGAAAGCAGCCCTACTAGAGCAGATCCCTTGCAGAAGAGCCTATCAAGACAGTGGGAGACTGGCTGAAAGTCACTGTCTCTTTGTGGTGTGTCAATCTGCAAGCAAACAGAGACTGGTCATGGATATGACAGAGGCGAACAAGATTGTGTTGCAATGACTTTTTAAAGTGACAGCTTGCACGGAATTGACTCCTTTAATCAAGACTTTGACTATGTGGTATTCATAGATATGAAAGATGCTCACATCTAGATACAGATTCATGATAGCCATCAACGTTTCATTAATTTGTGATGGGTCACCAGCACTTCCAGTTTTATGTACTGCTGTCTGAGTTGTCATTAGCTTCCAGACTCTTCTCAAATGACTTAGCAACTTTAGTAGGTCTGTTATGTGCAGAGCATGGGCATATATTTCCCAAATCTGGAGGCTGACTAATTGACACTAAGTTAATTCCCAGGCGCCAAGAAGATGCGTCATTGATGCTCCAGGCTCTTCGCCGGCAGGGTTGCTTCATCAGCCTCGAAACGTTTCATCTGAAGACTTATTTTTTATTGGTTGTCACTTTTGGAAAGAGTGTTTGCCCACAAAGAGGATGTCTTTTCTCCAGTTAATACCCTCATACCTCCTTCAAAACGAGTGCAGCTCCAGCACATCCATACTTACAACTGCAGGAGTACATCATACCTACCAGAGTAGTTGTTTAGTGGGCCAGGTTCTATTTACATTAGTGATGGGGGAAATGCAAAACTTTTACCATAAAATACACACAAAATTTACAAAACATTAGCATATTACATGAAATGCCTTTCTCCGATCTTCTACTTCAATACTGTGCGAGAGGGTATCTCTTCCATAAAAGAGTAACATGAGATACTGCTAGGGTGACCAACTGGCATAGGTGCAAATTCAGGACGGTGAGTGTAAAAATTCAGGACAAAGGGTCAAAATTCAGGACAAAAATTCAGGACAAAAGGTCAAAATTCAGGACAAAAGGTAATTTTTACAGATACGTCAGAGGTGGTCGCGCAATAGTATATATGTAAGTAAATAGACAACCATCTAAGTACAAGTCAAAATAGGTTTATATTAGGTTGAGACAATCGTGCACTTCAGGGTTTTTCAGTATGGCTGCAGCTTGCTGCCTTAGACAATTCAAAATTCACATCTCACTCCAGCAGGTACATTAATCACCAGACAATGGTGAACCACACCTGAATATAAGTGAAGCCGCTTTTATTGTTGATTGAAAACTACTGGATATATAAGGAACTTTGGAGTACCAGCCCCCTGTTACAAAACCGCCCCCCCTCTTTCCAGCCTCCCAGGGAAACACCTGATGCCCAGTCCGGCCAGTCCTGCCTTGCTATCACCCTTCAATGGTGCCCCTCATCTTCACTCATCCCAATTATGTAGGGCAGGGTGTCGGAGTGCGTTACATCACACACATTATATAGAGACAATGATTCATATTAGCGTGAAAGTCAATGTATAGGAAATGCTACTTAAGATAATGGGTGCTAAAAGGTGTAATCATTCTTTTGTCTATTATTCAGTCTTTCACCATTCATTCTGTCCTTTCATCTATGTGCCCATTTATATCCAAACATATTCAACCATTTGCAAACCTATCCACCATATATCCTTCCATCCATCATTACACTCATCCATCCCTCCATCCACCCTTTCAGTTATCCATCCATTATTCATCTACCCACCCTTTCACCCCATCCATCCATACAGTCATCCATCCACTCTTTCACCCATCCATCTATTCCCTCATCCATCCAGCCATTTACCCTTTCACCCACCCATCCAGCCATTCATTCATTCACTTACTCATCCATCCACCCAGTCACTTATCCTTCCACTATTTCACCCTTTCAGTCATTCATCCTCCCTTTCTCTCTCCATCCTCCTTTCACTTATCCATCCATCCATCCATCCATCATCCACCCATCCATCTACTTATCCATTCACTTATTCCATCCATTGATCCTATTACTCATCCATCCTTTCACTCATCCATCCATCCGTTCTCTCATCCATCCACCCTTTCACTTCACTCATCTATTCATCCTTTTGTCCATCTTCCCCTTTTACACATCCATCCATACATTCACCCTTTCACTTATCAATTCAATCCATCCATCCTTTCACTCATCTATCCACCCATTCACTCGCCCATCATCTAAGCTTTCACTCAACCATCCATCCTTTCATACACCCATCCATCCTTTTACCCATCCATCTACCCTTCCACCCATACATCCATCTATTTACCTTTTCCCTCATCCATACTTCCACTCATCCATCCATCCTTTCTTTCTTGTATCTATCCATTCACCCTTTCATTCATCCATTCATCTTTTCAGTCATCCATCCAGCCATTCACACATTCCTTCACTTATTTACTCACCCACCTTTTCACATTATGAGCTGTGCCTTTGTCTACAGGGTTGCAGACAGAAGAGGCCCATCAAGAACTTCACATTGCTATAGTTCCTAAAGCAAGGGGTGGGGTGGGGTGGGGTGGGGGAAAGTTCACTATGCCCCTGCACATAGGCAGTCTGAAAACGTAGAAGTCATGAGTCACACATGATGCACAGTGCCAGGATGTGAGGTGACAGGTGACTGTGACATGGTGTTGTTTCCAGGGCTTTAAGTGGTGTAAAAAAACTGGGGGGTCTCTTCAAAGGGGGTGTTCGGTGTAATTAAGGGCGTAGTTTAAAACACCTAGGCTAAAAATCAGTGCTAGCGTAGTGTTCCTCCCGACTGGAATTATGTTGTTTATGTCTTTGCATCCAGATATATATATATATAATACAGCAAGTAGCATTACACCAACAAAAACCGGGACTATTGGCTTTGCCAATGGTTGTTAGTTGCTTAAAATAAAAAAAAAGCAGCAACCATGGCTTTGTTGGATATAATATTGAAAATACTTCAGTTAAAAAATGATGAGACAGTGAAAGAACGATAACCCGTAATTTTTAACTTATTTTACAGGCTTCTTTATATACACTGTTTTCTCACGTTGCTAAAGTTGCAGCATTAGCGTTTTGTCTTTTATTTTACAGAATGCCCTGCTTTGCATGGAGGCAGGAGGAGGCCGCCACATGATTTACCAGCCCAGACTGCCCCATTGACATTCTGTAAGTGGCAATCATCAGCCCAATACAGAATGATAATGGGCGGGTGGGGCTGCTCTTGTGCTCAAGGAGGAGCGCGAGGCGCCCCATTAGAATGGTGAGGCCTCTCACAGGAGAGCAGTGCTGCCCCGTGTGATGGCCAAAATTACGGACAAAAGGCGTCCGTAAAAGGTTTCCTCACGGACAACGGACGTGAGGCCCAAATTACGGACTGTTTGTGAAATTTACGGACGGTTGGTCACCCTAGATACTGCAGACTACTTGTAGTAGACTGTGGCACATATTCGTTTTACAGTTCCTGTAATACATTTTCTGCCCCAACCAATTGCATAATGGCAGCACTCCCAAAGCTAAAAATTGTGTGAAAAACAGGTAATTAAAAAGAAAAAGGCATTTAAGATTACTCTCACATATTGAAAATACCTCCCAAACTTAATTTATATATTTTGGTAAATATCAACCCATCATCTCATCAATGCAGCAGAATTATAAGCTTGACGCAGGGGACGAAGGATTCTCTCACATGGTTGCGAAATCATTTCATCATACAGTAAATATTTTACTTGCTTCATTTCTCTCCAATAGAATTACCAACAGATGCCATTTTGGTGGAGTGGGGGGACACAGTGGTACCCTGATAGACCAGTGTTTGCAGAAGCCCTTGGAAGACCCGTACTTGTGTCATTCAGCGTGCGCTTTGGTGCCCCCAGGATTACCACCAGATGGTCTACCCCTAAATGAACAGGCAGAAGATACAACGATATCCCGGCTGGATCACTTAGTTTAGGATATTATTACATGGCCAAAAGCTCACCTCCATTCATAAGCATGAATATATCTTCCAGGAAGGGAGAATATGGTCGATAACCAGCTCAATCACCTGTGAATGTGAACTATGCTGTTAACATATCCATTATGATTACTTGTAAGGTATTATCCAACCATGCAATTCACAGAGGTAATGTTATTATTCAAACATATAATTCTACAGTTTTTTAAAATAAAGAAACTGGGCAACGTGTTTAAATTGTATTTAATTAGCTAATTTATTCAGTAAAGTGCTTAAAGCAGTGCTAATTTTATTTGTTTAACGCGTTCAGTGCGCCCGCCGGCCAACGGCCATCGCGAGCACTACCTCGGTGGTGCTGAGTACTTCCGTTGGCAGATGCGGTCCTGCCCACTCAATGGAACGCCCCATATCGCGGACGGAATTGCCGCTGCGGTCAACGGGTTAACTGAAACGTCTAATGTTCTAGGTCGCTATAAGAGCTGCTTATCAGGGCACTGTTTACCATCTGTACTTAGTACTGCCTTTGCAACGTCTGAGGCCAGCGGTCGCAAAGGCAATGCCACGGTTCGCAAGCTGCAAGCCAGGGGGTCCCAGTTGCAAACGCTGGTGGCCCTTAAATGACATCCAAGTTTCTCTCCAAGAACCAGTTGGTGAGGCCAGTGATAGTCTTAACTGCCCCAGAATGTCCACATAGCCAACTGTACTTAGCATTAGTACTGTTTGGCTGGGCCCTCAGTGGGTTTTACCTTCCCTTTCCCTTCATTCTGTTGGTTACAACTTTCTGCTACAACTCTCCAGCATCCTTGTTTGGGGTCTGGAGATTGAGTAGGAAGGTCTTCAACGTGTAGGATACTAAAGATTCTCTTAAATCGTAAATCATACGTTCTTATATAGCGCCTTTCACTGTAAGGTCTCAAGGCGCTTGGTTTGGGAACCCGTCCTGGCTTTTCCCTGCGAGATAACCTCTACTGGGCATCTCCAAGGTGAAAGCCAGGCATCCCATCGCGGTGGGGCCATAGTGGAGATTAAGCAAGCTATTGCCCAGAGTTGCAGAGTGTGAACCCATGATTCGAGTAGGCACCGAGGCGAGAATGATCGAGTACGTGGATATTTTGAGCTCAAGACCCTGTCCGTGGACATTTTGAGCTCAAGACCCTGCCACGTCGGGGATTGAACCCTGGTCCCGGGTCTGACCTCTGCGTCCGGGTCTGACCTCTGCGTCCGGGTCTGCCTCCTCTAACGGGTGAGCCACACTTCTCCACTGATGTGAATCCTTCCACTTTACACTCGTATTTAGTATTATGGAAGCATTTTTCAAGTTGCTGTACCCCAGTGGCATCTCTAGAAGTGATTTTTAGGGGACGGGCATATAGTGGGCCCTCTTTGCAATGACAGTGGGGGCTCGGTATAATAATGTGTGCTGCAAGGTGCCTTGTCTGTCTTTTTCCTTGATATTCACCAGTTTAGTTGTAGGGCACAATAGAATGTCAGAGCAAATGGAGCTTGAGCATGGGCCCACTCATGCCACTGGTGTACCTATATATGGGTATTTTCTACAGTTTGTTTGATGGATGGTTTCCTTCTTGGGTTAGCAGTCTCTATCCCATGAGGGCAATGAGCTGGGAATTGTGTTATTTGAAACTTTGGTCAGATACGTGTGGGTTATTGCCACACGTATCTACAAGGCTCCAAACAAGCTTTTCAGTTTCTAAACCTGTGATTCATGCGACCATTCCAGCGACTTTTCCAGCAATCGAGCTTTCCTTGGTTAGCAGAGCTCTGAAAGCCGGCCCATCAGCACTTTAGATTTCCCTAGACGTCCTACCAGCAAATGTTTTCTGTCACCTTAGCCTCACGAGTGAAGGAACTCAGAGCAGTGCTTTGTTAGGAGTCCGTCTCAATTTCTTTCCTCGGACAAGGTGGTGCTGAGGTCTGATTCTGAAACGTGGCTCCAGGATGGGCTCTGCTTTTCATGTGCTGTTACCCATGTGCTATCCTAATCAGAACTTTCCTTAGACGTCTACGGATGTGTGGACCACTTCTCTACAGTCAGCCCTGCACCGTCTCAGTCAGATGCTGTCTGTCAGTTTGGCAGATTAAATCATAGTCCCTCTCTCTGTAATTTTTGGTCTGGTCATCAAGGGAGATAATCCTTCTATTATCTTTGCAGAATAGTATGTGGCTGCCACGCTCGTGAGCCTGTTGTGTTTGGGCAATATGCTCGCCAGGCAGTGAAATAGATAAAAATGTGGTGGTCTATTTAATCATGTTTATTCTAGTGTGACATATGTGAAAACTTTTAACATCTTATTAAAACTGCACAGCACCATTCAGAGAAAATAGTTCCTAATTTCAGGCTGTCGGTTCGGAATAAATGATGAATGACCTTCGCACATATTAATTAGGGACAAGGATAGGAGAGGACAAAATTGAGAAAGACATCTAAATAAAGATCAAAAGAATGAGCGAGATAGACATCACACGGGCCCTTTCATCTCCTGAGGTCTTTCAGCCGCACTGCTGCTTTCAGTAATTTACCATTGTACAGTCACATGCTGTTTGTGACAGAATATTCTTGTTGAGGGAAATTAATAATATTATAAAACCTAACCGAACAATAGAACAAGGAAGTCATTTGGATCACAAGGAGCCACATTATGATCCCATTTTCTAGGCTGCACTGACGCAGAGGGGGTCTGTGCGTTTATATTTACCATCTTCAGCACATACATTAGCTCTAAAAATAACAAAATTAGTGTATGGGCCACAGACAACAGAGCTCGGAAAATACAGGGTAGTTACTGCCTCTTCGTGTTTGTAAGCGCTGCTGGGAGTAGGATCACGATGCAGCCCAAGATGAGATTAAACTAAACAAAACAAGATTATTTGGCTGATATTAGAACATTGTAATATACTTTAACATTCATTTTCCTTCTCTAACAATACAGATTGATTTATCTAGCACCACTGGGAATGCTTGAGTCTAGACAAGCACCAGCATTTACTCAAGGGCCAACAAGTATGGTTTGGGGTCAGTTGATAGCTGCATTGATGCTGACTGGGGCTGGTGTAGAGGGCAAAAGTACTGTAACTTGCTTTCAGTCCCCTTACCACCTCCTAGGCACAGCCATGATAGCTCACTTTCCCTAGTAGATTAACGCTTTGAGACACCAATGCTAAGCAACAGTACCCCCACTGATGCTGTCCAGTAACTTCAGGACCTAGAGAAAGGGCCTCACAAACTCCTTCTGCTTCTTTATTCCCTTATCTGCAAACGCTGAGAGCACTTAGATACAAGGTCAAATGGGTTAGCGAGTGCTATAAAAACATCTTGACGAGCCCTCAACAATGTGGTTCTTCTTCAGAGGTGAGAAGACACAACCACCCAATCCCATTGCTAGATGCAGCCCAGAGGACAGGTTTTTATCCAGGTCTTTAGTAGGCTTGCTATTTAATCTTAGTTTTACCACCTTACCAAAATATGCTAGTAGTGAATACTGTATTTAAAATTAGTTATTTAACAACAAGGGGTGGTGAGGGACAGCGTTTCTGAAATAAGCAGAATACTCTCACCCAGTCAAGAGATCAGGGCTAGATCCAACACCGTTTTTTAGCTCACTGCACCATCCCAGCTCAGAACCTGGCTATATGCGAATTAGTCTGTTCCTGTCCCAGTGCATGATGGGAACAGGGCAAACCAAACTACCAAGCCAATTCTTACACTGGGAAGGAAACAAGCTCCCGGGGACCGGTTTCTGGCATTTCAGCCGTCGTCGGCCCGGTTTGCTTGAATCCTGATGGTGAAATGAGCAAGGGCCTCACATCTGAGTATACCCTTCCACGCAGGGTGGACAAAATATTTAACAACAAGGGGTGGTGAGGGAATGAGAACACCAGGGAGGATACTGGTGCCTAGATTCGCAGGATTGCGGCTCCGAATGTAAGTGAGAGAACACCAGGGAGGATACTGGTGTCTAGACACGCAGGATTGCGGCTTGTCGAGTGGGCACTGACTGTGATCAGTGTGTAATGGTAGCTAATCAGAACTGCCCTAGGGTAGATTAGTCTGGGCCTAAGTTGCCGCGAGACTAATGGGTGTGAGTGTGATATTGTAGAAAACCTATGCATGTATATTGCTAATTCCCCATCTTTAGGTACAAGGCATATATACCTATTGTAAATACGTTCTGAGGAGGGAGGTGATTACGTTCCGGCTGGGTTGGTGGTGCTCTGAGGAGCTGATCCTATCTGGTCCGAGAATCCGGCCGTTACACAAGCCAATTCTTATACTGGGAAGGAAACAAGCTTCCGGGGACCGGTTTCTGGCATTTCAGCCGTCGTCGGCCCAGCTTGCTTGAATCCTGATGGTGCAATGAGCAAGGGACTCACATCTGAGTATACTCTTCCACGACTGGGTAAGAGTGGTCTGCTTAATTCAGACGCTCTGTTCATCACCACCCCCTTTTCTGAATCGTTTTTGGCCACTATAGGTGTGGTAGGGTATACTCAGACATGAGTCCCTTTCTCACTGCACCATCAGGATTTAAGCAAGCCGGGCCGAAGACGGCTGAAATGCCAGAAACCGGTCCCCGGTAGCTTGTCTCCTTTCTGGTGAAGAATTGGCTTGTTAGTTTAGTCTGCCCTGTTCCAATGATGCACTGGGCCAGGGACAGACTGATTTGCATATAGCCAGGTTCTGAGCTGGGATGGTGCAGTGAGATAAATAACGGTGATGATCAAGCCCTGATCTTTGGACTGGGTAAGAGTGGTCTGCTCAATTCAGACACTCTGTTCATCACCACCCCCCTTTTCTGAATCGTTTTTGGCCACTATAGGTGTGGCAGGGTATACTCAGACATGAGTCCCTTTCTCACTGCACCATCAGGATTCAAGCAAGCCGGGCCGAAGACGGCTGAAATGCCAGAAACCGGTGCCCGGTAGCTTGTCTCCTTTCTGGTGAAGAATTGGCTTGGTAGTTTAGTCTGCCCTGTTCCCATGATGCACTGGGCCAGGGACAGACTGATTTGCATATAGCCAGGTTCTAAGCTGGGATGGTGCAGTGAGATAAATAACGGTGATGGATCAAGCCCTGATCTTTGGACTGGGTAAGAGTGGTCTGCTCAATTCAGACACTCTGTTCATCACCACCCCCTTTTCTGAATCGTTTTTGGCCACTATAGGTGTGGCAGGGTATACTCAGACATGAGTCCCTTTCTCACTGCACCATCAGGATTCAAGCAAGGCGGGCCGAAGACGGCTGAAATGCCAGAAACCGGTCCCCGGTAGCTTGTCTCCTTTCTGGTGAAGAATTGGCTTGGTAGTTTAGTCTGCCCTGTTCCCATGATGCACTGGGCCAGGGACAGACCGATTTGCATATAGCCAGGTTCTGAGCTGGGATGGTGCAGTGAGATAAATAACGGTGATGGATCAAGCCCTGATCTTTGGACTGGGTAAGAGTGGTCTGCTCAATTCAGACACTCTGTTCATCGCCACCCTCTTTTCTGAATCGTTTTTGGCCACTATAGGTGTGGCAGGGTATACTCAGACATGAGTCCCTTTCTCACTGCACCATCAGGATTCAAGCAAGCAGGGCCGAAGACGGCTGAAATGCCAGAAACCGGTCCCCGGTAGCTTGTCTCCTTTCTGGTGAAGAATTGGCTTGGTAGTTTAGTCTGCCCTGTTCCCATGATGCACTGGGCCAGGGACAGACGGATTTGCATATAGCCAGGTTCTGAGCTGGGATGGTGCAGTGAGATAAATAACGGTGATGGATCAAGCCCTGATCTTTGGACTGGGTAAGAGTGGTCTGCTCAATTCAGACACTCTGTTCATCACCACCCCCTTTTCTGAATCGTTTTTGGCCACTATAGGTGTGGCAGGGTATACTCAGACATGAGTCCCTTTCTCACTGCACCATCAGGATTCAAGCAAGCCGGGCCGAAGACGGCTGAAATGCCAGAAACCGGTCCCAGGTAGCTTGTCTCCTTTCTGGTGAAGAATTGTCTTGGTAGTTTAGTCTGCCCTGTTCCCATGATGCACTGGGCCAGGGACAGACTGATTTGCATATAGCCAGGTTCTGAGCTGGGATGGTGCAGTGAGATAAATAACGGTGATGGATCAAGCCCTGATCTTTGGACTGGGTAAGAGTGGTCTGCTCAATTCAGACACTCTGTTCATCACCACCCCCTTTTCTGAATCGTATTTAAAATTAGGGCATGGTCTCCAACACAGTGGAATTTCCCCAGGGAGAATAGTTGCTGGGCCTCGCCCATTGGAACTGCTCCACCCAGTTTTTGTGTATTGAGGAAGCTGGAAAACAATAGACCCAGAAGGCATGTTTTTTAATCACATACACCCAGGTGACCAAATTGTGTGGTCTTTGGCAATCACTTTTTTAATATATTGTCGTTTTCCTGTTTTTTGCAAGGTCTGATAGAACCAGAAATCAAGCTAAGCTCTGATAGTAAGTGGGTGATAAGAAAACTGCTCTGAGACCCAGAGCATTCTGGACATCATGCCTTGTGGGAGACATGCCCAGCCTCTAAGTCTTCCTACTATTATGTGACAGAGCAGTAACACACAGTCATGCGTTACAGTCTTGGTTCTCTGACTTGATCAAAATGTTTCCTCTTGACCAAAGCATAATCTCCATATACCTCTGTATTCTTATTTGCCATGATACAAGAACATTGAAACCAGATCAATATGCAAAAATACACTGAGAATGGATTCCCAGGACAGGCACCAGCATTCATACAGGATAAAGTTGTAATCATAGTTTCACAGCTAAATGTGGGATAGTTGAAAGGCAATGACCAACTAGATGATAATGAATCACCATAGCAAACTATTTAGCTGGCATATGTATGAAGGCCAAATGGGTTCGCAAATGCCAAAATTCGCAGAATTTCGGCGTTTGCGAACTCATTTTCGCAAAATGGTATGTATGAAAGAATTTGGGTGCAAAATAAGGAATCGCAAACTTTGCGATTCCTTATTTTGCGATTGCATTTAAGGAATCGCAAATTTTGCGATTCCTTAAATGCAATGTATTAAGCAAAAAAGAATTCCAAAATGCCCTTAAGGAATTGCAAATTACCACCAACTTCTAGTTGGTGGTAAGTTGCGATTTCCTTGAAAAATGCACATTTCAGCATTTTTCAAAGTGCCATGTGACGCACATAGATGCTCTTAGGGCATGTATGTGCACCACATGTGCACCCATACTTATTTCAGGGGTGCAACAGGGTGTCCTTTGGACACCCCTGCACCCTTGAAATTATTCTCAATTTGCGATTAGCAAATTGCGAATCACAAATTGAGAATAAATTCCCATTCCTTCCTATGGGCCAGGAGGCCCATAGAAATGAATGGGAAAGTATTCCTTAATTACAAATTCGCAATTTGCGAATTAGCAATTAAGGAATATCAAGAAATCGCTAAAAAATTGCGATTTTCTTGATACATACCTATTAGCGATTCTGAAATAGCGATTTCTTAAAAATTGCTTTTACAGAATCGCTAATTGGTATCTTGATACATATGGCCCTTAGTGAGCTAAACACTCACTACCGACAAATGAGGTCACAAGTATGAGTCCCATCAAGACAGATTCAGCCACCTTCTTTCTGATGTAAGTAAATCAAGTAACATAATTGGTCAATAATAACGTCTGGTACTTACAGTTCTTAGAAGTGGTACAAAAAGGTGAATAAAAAGACATGATTAATATTAAGCATTCAGTTTTTCCTATCCTCTTCCATTATGATCGCAATAGAGCTATTTGGAATCATCAAACTTCCAAGACATTGCTTAGTGATGCACACTGAATCCTAATATCACACAATTGTATGTTCCTTTCCTACAGAAAGTTAAACTAGTTCAAGTCAACCTAGATCACCAGTCACTAGATTGGCCATTAACTCAGACTAATGTAAAGAAGTGTTTAATTTGTAAGAAAGTAAATGCCAGGTCTTCTCTCAAAAGACAACTGTAACTTGTACCTCCGATTGCCCTTGCCAGCCCTGTCAATGTCAGTAGCAGCACAACTTCTAACTAATGCACTCCTACAAGTGTGACGATTTAGACTGCTCCCAAAGCTTAAAAACGTCATGGGCTGCTAGTATAATTATTTTTAATGTATATTGAATAACGAAACACTCATTGAGGCACTTACTATACAAAGATAGACAAATAGCACCACCGTGTGGTGGGCTGTCTTAAATGCCGGTGCTGGGAATTAAGTGCAGGTGATAAGCACCGACAAACACTGGCATAAATTAAGCGTTTTGTTTAGAAATACTTTTTTTAGACCATAGGTCTTTAAACAGCATTAGAACATGGGACAATAAATATTTTAAAATCATGCAATACAATTCTTCAACGACACCATTGAAATTGACTTATTCCCGCCTAGATCCTTACAGTTTGCACAATACAGCATATATAAAAAATACCCATAATATTCTAAAAGCGATAAGAGTATATTCTAAGATATATTTCTTCATACTAACATTTCACAATACATTTTATTTAATAAGATCAATGGCCATCCTAACTTCTGGTCTATCTTTCAACCATCCATTTCTTTTTCCAAGAAAGACCTTTTTACCACCTTCGTATATTTTGCAGTGGCAATTGCTATATCGAGGTTTGGCATCTCAGTAAGAAGTTCAATCGCTTGGAAACACGAGGCAACACCATATTTTAAAAAGATAGGGCATAAAAACAGTTTCCGCAGAGGTGAAACATTTTGACAGTCCATTATAATCATTACTGATTTTATACTCCCATTCAATACACAATGATTAATTCCTAATCTCCATCTTAGAACTTTGGCTCTAAGGCATTGTTTGGGCAATATATCCAAATAGGGGTACCAGATTTTTTTCCCCCAACTGTTCATCATAAAATTCACAGATTCTTTCTTTCTCAGGTACCCCAAATCCTAGATGCTGCTTTCCCTAGTGTTCTAAGTTCACCCTTTGTTGCTTCAAATAAAAGGGTCTGCTGATCGATTCTCACTTTCAAATTTTTACAAACAGAGAACAGTTCTTTCTGACCTCTTTGGCCCATTTAGGTCACTATACAGAGACTCATTCTTACACCATTGTGATACTTTCATGTCGTCTACTAAACCCAATCTTTTCCAGAATCTTAAGAGGCCCTCTTGCACCTATACGTTCCATGATGTCAAGCCCAGCTCCAGTCTGATTGCCTGAATCATAGATGATCCCGGTAATAACACTAATGGTTTTAAACATTTCCCTTCCTTAATGTCCCAACTAGTTTTCCCACTTAAGCACAGGACGTCTGCTCCATATTGTAATTGCGGGGATGTCATTGCATTATACGCTTTCAACAATGGTCTGTGAGACATATCCCCATAGATGGGATTACATTTTCTCAACCCATACACTGAAGTAAGATCTTTAGCTTTCTGGGCCACCAAATGCATGTCCCATTTTAAAGACTTATCTCACCAAACACCGAGATATTTATACTCGTTTACATTTTCCAATTTGGTTGGGACCAGGTACCAATTGAACCTCTGGCTTCTTTTTCCAAAGCACAGGATTTTAGTTTTGTCCATATTTACAGTCAGTTGCTCAGCCGTGCAATATTCATTAAAAGCAGTTAACTTCCTCTGTAGGCCCATCTCTGTCTGGTGCAGTATTACCAAATCATCGGTGTACAGTAGGTCGAAAAATTGTTTCCCATTAATTTTTGGGCTAGCAGTTCTATCCACCGCCAAGCTAGTTGGCCAGTCAGTATGGTGAACAGAAGGGGGGCCAATACACACCCCTGCCTTAGACCATTGTTGATCTTCATTTTTGGTACCATGGCCCGCCGTATCCTTAATAACTTGGGCCCAGTTATGGCTATGTAACTCCGGGGTGACAGTCAGGAGCCCCTCTGGGATATCATATTTCCTTAGGGTCTCCTGGAGGCATCCTCCATCCACCATATCGAATGCCACACAGATGTCAACAAAGCAGCAGCACAACTTTCCTTGCTGCTCCATAGACTTCTGCACCACCGCCCACAGGGCGAAACAGTGGTCAACCGTAGAGTGCCCCTCCTTAAAAGCCCCTTGTTCCTCCAGCAAAATCGACCACTGTTCCACCCAATTCTTCAAGCTGCCCAAGATTATTTTGGCAAAACATTTTTCCCGATATCCAGTAGGTTGATCAATCTGTAATTCTTTGTGGCTTTCCTATCTCCCTTCTTATGGATAGTTCTAATTACTGCCCCTTCCACTTCTCTGGGATTTGGCCAGAGTCCAGTATGGCCAAAACATATAGGATAGGAATTCCACCCACCAATTTAGCTGAGAATTTAATATAATGGCCGGTAGATTGTCAGGTCCCGCTGCACGGGTTAAAGTTAAGTTTCTTATAATGTCTTTTACCTTTTCTACTGTAAAAATAGTTTTTAAGTCTACCACAGCCCTTTTCAAGGGGTGAGTAATACTTCCAACAGCCCCTACACTTGTCCCATATAGTTTGCCTAGGCACTCTACCCATTCTGATTCTTTCACTACACAGGACATAGCCCCCGGGGACTGTCCAGATGCTTCCTGGATCAGTTTCCAAAACAGTTTTTTGCTTTGATTGTTTCCAGCAGATTTGCCCAACATTTGTCTTTAAAAACCCTCTTATATTCCTAACTAACATTTTATATTCTTTCCTCAATGAAACCAGTTTTGACTGTCTTCCCTGATCATACTTTATTCTTAAACTTCTTTCATCTCTCCTTATTAATCTTTTCTTAATCATACATTCCCTGTTAAACCAGCTTGATTGTCTTCCTTGCATTGTTTGCATAACATTAGGATGCAAATTCTTACTTTTTAAGGCTACTCAGAGGCATTGTACCATTTCTTCTATTGTTTCCTTAAACCAAGCCACTTTCTTAGCCCTTGCATTTTCCAATGTTAAATTCTGTTGAAAGCTGGACTACTTTTTGATGTATTCCTCTGTCAATCTTGTTGTCAGGTGTTTTCGGATACTCTAATTGTTGAGGGAGTACTATTTCACTGGGGCTTAACCCCTTGGCTAATTCAAAGCGCTGGGCGTTATGATTGCTGCCTTTGCTCTGGGTGACCAGGAACCCTTTTACACGGGCCAAATTCCAAGCATGAATAAACACAAAGTCAATGGGGCAGAGTTGGGTTTCTAACCTGAAGGTCTGTTTGGCCGGGCAATCTGTTTTCCACCTACCATTAGGCAGAACAGCCCCTTTAACCTCAGGTATTTCCCTAGCTTTACATCTTGTCTTGAAGTAGTGCAATTTGGGAAGAGAGCTGGCACTATATTATTAGAACTCCAAAGTTCTTTAAACCAAGGATCTTGTTTTATTGGGTTCAGTTTATGATTAAGGTTTCCCATTACAATGATCATGTCATTCTCAAAGTTTTCACACAGAGTATCCACATCTTCTTTGAGATGCCTCATTTCCACCTCATTCTCCTCATTGGACCCCCATTGTATGTAAACATTCACGATTACCAGGTGTTCACACAACCTTTATGTAACCAGCAAGGATACCTTACCGACCAACAACCATTTGCATGTCACTTTTACTGACAACATCTTTTCGCAATCAAAGTTGAGATGAGATTCAGGAACCCCCGGCTGGACGACTAAACCTTTTCTTCCGTGCAGGCCTATGCCTTTGGGCAAAGCCTTCAATTACAGGGGTATTGTCGCATAGCCAAGTTTCCTGCAAGCAGATGATCTCTGCTCCCCCGGCTAGTTGTTTTATACTTCTGACATTTGTCTCAACTCCTAGCCCATTTACATACCAAGATAATAATTTCAAACTATGCGACACCCCCATTCCCTAATCAATTAAGCACTGGTAAAGGATTTGGGGCCAGATGTAGGTAAATTAGATTTACTGATTCATAAATACCGAATTTTACCGATTCGGTATTCATGAATCGGTAAATCTAATGTAGGTAATTATTCGGTAACAAATACCGAATCGGTAGGATTCGATATTTACCGATTCGGTAATTACCGAATCGGTATTTGCCATTGATTCCTATGGGCCTTGAAGACTACAGGAATCAATGGCAAATACCGATTCTGTAATTACCGAATCGGTAAAAATACCGAATTGCCAAGGGGGACAGGGTGTCCCTTTGACACCCTGTTGCACCCCTGTTTCTGGCTTGTGTGCCTGTTTCTGGCATGTGGCACACATACATGCCCTTAGGGCATGTATGTGTGCCACATGGCACAGGTGTACATGCATAGATGTACATGTACACAGGAATTCGTTATTTACCATGCAATAGTATTACATGGTAAATAACGAATTCTTAGGGGCCTGAGGTACTGTTTGTAGTGCCACCTACATATTGATTTACCGATTCGGTAAATTTACCGAATCTGTATTGTACAGAATCGGTAAATTTATTGAATCAGTACATTTACCGATTCTGTAAATTTTGGCCCCCTACATCTCAATCACCAAATACCGGTCGATAACGGCCGAAATTGGTCCTTACCGACCAGTATTTGGTGACCTACATCTGGCCCTTGGTGTAGTTTCCTGCTGGATCAGGAGTGCTTCACTTATGGTGTTTACATTCTTTATTATTAGCTTCTCTAAGTGTAAACATGTTCCTAAAGCTGAGTTTGGCAGGATACTGTGTTGCACTGGACATGTAATATAAACAAACAATGGTCCTAGACCTATAGATTTTTGGTACACTGATCAAATCAAGAACAGGAGATTATTCAAAAATAATAGCAACTTCGGTTAGTCTGCTATCTGTGAAAGACTGAATCTTTGAGACAAAACTATTAGAAAAAATATATATATTCTTATTTAATTTTTCAGATTTTTACACAATTTAGTCAATATTGTCAATAAAAACATATAGGTTGCCCCAAGAGGGGAGTGCAAATAGAAAGTGTGGTTTCAAAGGGGTGAATAGGTGAAGTGAAAGGAAATGGCACAGTGGTAAATAAGAGACAAGTTTATAATTTAAACAATCAATACTGAATACGGAACTTCACAAAATAACAGTATTGGACACCTAGCCAACAAATATCAGTTCATTTGAATTTACGAACGACAACATTGTGGGGTTCTCATAACAATATCTACAGTCTTGCACTGCCTACAAAGTTGGGAAGATACTGGTCTAAGGTGTGTATGTAGAGAATGTCGACGTTTCGACTCGACTTTTTCCCGAACAGTAATTTAGACCTGGGTACTGCGAGTCTTCATCAGGACAGAAAACAAACAACGAGGCAACCAGGGAGTATTCAATAACCCCTTTGTGGTAGAGAAGGTATTTGGTTAGGTGATCCGAATTCACCAAACAGGAGTCCTTGTAGTTGTATTTAGTCCATAAAAAAGGGAGACGTATTTTCTTACATGGACACGATGGGTGATACCTTCCTGTGTATGAACCCAGCCTCCATGAAGGGAAGGATTCCACGAAGGGTAAAAATTCAAGATGTCACTCCTGCGATGCACACTGAAGGTGTGCTTCTGGAGGAATTAATCCCAAGGAGTTTCCAGATATAAACCGCTTTGAAGACGATTAGGCATCACCATCCGAACCTCTCAGTGCCATCGGATGTCAAGGTGCTGTGGAAATTAATTCCACTCGATTACGAACGCCATATCTCCGGGTACAGAGTCTAGCGATTACGAGCCTCTCGGTGCTGCGGTATGAACTGATATTTGTTGGCTAGGTGTCCAATACTGTTATTTCGTGAAGTTCCGTATTCAGTATTGATTGTTTAAATTATAAACTTGTCTCTTATTTACCACTGTGCCATTTCCTTTCACTTCACCTATTCACCCCTTTGAAACCACACTTTCTATTTGCACTCCCCTCTTGGGGCAACCTATATGTTTTTATTGACAATATTGACTAAATTGTGTAAAAATCTGAAAAATTAAATAAGAATATATATATTTTTTCTAAAATACCGTGGTGTAATAGTTTTGTCTCAAAGATTCAGTCTTTCACAGATAGCAGACTAACCGAAGTTGCTATTATTTTTGAATAATCTCCTGTTCTTGATTTGATCAGTGTACCAAAAATCTATAGGTCTAGGACCATTGTTTGTTTATATTACTAGATACCCAGGTCCATACCTTTAGGGTCACCCCATTTTTGTAATGGCACTGGACATGTGGCAGCCCCTTTATCATGATCATCATGTATATAAATTATAGCCGCTCATAGAGTCGGATGTAGGTCGGCAAATACCGGTCGGTAACGGCCGATTTCGGCCGTTACCGACCGGTATTTGCAAATGGAGATGTAGGGGCCTTCAAATATACAGAATCTGTAAATTTACTGATTCGGTAAATTTACCGATTCTGTAAAATACAGAATCGGTAAATATACCGAATCGGTAAATCCAGATGTAGGTGGCACTGAAAACAGTGCCACAGGCCATTACCGATTCGTTATTTACCATGTAATTCTATTGCATGGTAAATAACGAATACCTGTGCACATGCACATCTGTGCATGTACACCTGTGCCATGTGGCACACAGACATGCCCTAAGGACATGTATGTGTGTCACATGGCACCCAAGCCAAAATCAGGGGTGCAACAGGGTGTCAAAGTGACACCCTGTCACCCTTGCAAAATCGGTAATTTTACAGAATCGGTATTTACCAATTCGGTAATTGACATTGATTCCTATGGGCCTGTAGGCCCATAGGAATCAATGGCAATTACCGAATCGGTAAATACCGATTCGGTAATTACCGAATCATACAGATTCGGTAAAAATTACCGAATTTTTACCCACATCTGATTTACCGAATCGGTAAAATTCGGTATTCTAGAGTCGGTCAATCAGATTTACCTACATCTGGGCCATAGACACCTCAGCGCCGCTCTTGTACACAGTGCGAGGCGCATCCTACAGGTGTTACAACCTGTGTGTTTGTCTCACTTCGACCTAAACGTCCGGTCGGCCCTGCAAACTGCAGCAGTGCTCCTGTTTATCAGGTGGATTTATGACGGTCTGACTGGACTCGAGCAGCGCACAGGCTGTACAAGGAGTTCCCCTGCATGGGTGCAACGTTCCAACCAGAAGCAGAATACTATGAGTGTGTTCTATGAACACTGCAACTAAAAAAAACACTTTACTCCGATTTAATAAAATACGGCCCTTGCTGTGTTAGGTGATGGGTCGAGGTGGGGTTACCATAGCCACGTGATTTGTTTTCCAAGCAAATGTATGCCGAATCAAGGGGTACGCTGAGCACAATTAGACTACGTTTGAGAGAGTGGGAGGTGGTGGGAAACATAATTTATGATTTTCACAACAGGACACTGCATGGCCTCTGCAGGAAATACTCAGGGCACATTAGTAGGCAGTCCAAAAAGACCCATAACCTGGCTATGCTTTTAGAAAGGATCAAGGAAGAGCCATGCCTGACATTACTGTGTGATTATGATAGAGGTACTTAGGAAGGATGAATCCCATTGTGGCCAGTAAGAATCAAAGCTTATAGCATTCATTAGGCAAGCAAGAGAAAAACTTACAAGGTGTTCTGGCGCTGTCAGCATGCACAGCATAATAAGAAACATAACAGCAGTCTTGTTAGTACTGCGAAGAACCACGAGGTCTGAGCCTTGCTCTTTTTTATTAACTCACCCCCTGCACATGAGGGTCGAAACCACGACCATGTCCATGCAGAGGGATTTCTTACAAACACCTCTCCCACCAGTAACATAGCGGGACCGCCCCAGTCCCAACATAACGTTCCTCCTTAACCTTGACAGAACAAAACACAATGAGACACAACTCACAAAACCATTAAAGAGAAAAAAGAAACACCAGACACACAAGTGAGTGAGGACTGCACAAACCATATGCGCAGGATCCGGACCCAACTTGAAGTTTTGGTCAGCGACTTATCGTCAGGATCAGTTGAAAGTTAGAGGAAGTATGGCAAACAACACCGTCCTACTCAGAGTTTAAACAATTGGTCAACAAAACAGTTAACCAAATGTCCCAAGACCAGGTTAAAGCCACGCTGTCCAAGAAAACAAACGCATGGACGGTGCTCCCGACATATAAAAAGCTAAAGCCGCAACCATACCTTCTGGAACACTTCACAAACCGAATGAAACAGCAATTAAATCTACTGAGACTGGGAGTGTATCCTACCAAAGACTTAACTCCTAAATGGAAACGCACCTGGCCCTCAATGGATTGTCGCCTTTGCGGACATGGTGATGAATCAGTGCTCCACCTACTCTGTATTTGCCCGGCACTATTACCCGAACGGAAAAAACTGCTGCGGCCGTTGCTGAAAAAAGAGCAGATAAGGACATGCAGATCCGCAGTAATAAAATGTTTAGGAGGGTCAACAGTGCAACTGGCATGTAAATCACTAAAGTTTTTAAGACTCGCTGCAAAAGCGCTAGAAAGGAAAGATATAGAACTTGATTCAGAAAACGCTCAGACATTCACTCCAAAGCAAACATAAGCAAAAAAATCAGACTCCTCAAGCCAGATCAACTCCATAAGACTAATAGGCATTAACTGTACTATCTTCCTTTACTTATCCATGTTTTAATAATCAAATGTTTTAATTGGAATTTTATCAACTAACTAGTGTTTATACATGAATTTTAAATCGCAAGTGTTTATGTGTTTCTAGCGGTTAATCCGCTCTTTGTATGATTTAAACCAAATCAAATAAAGTATTACTTATCTTATCTATCAGTTCATCACAAATGTTGTGGATCTAGCTGGGTGTGGTCTGAAATGATGCCTAGCCATCCCCTTTCGACGCACCACTGGACTGTTGTCACCGATTCTCCTTGTTGTATGTGTTCTTCACCTGCACCCTCACCTACATCAAATCCAGTGCTCTTCTCCTGAAGGCTAGGTGATCGGTGGGCCATATCCTGAATGTCCGGCTCAGTCACATGCCCCGTGGGACTGCCTGTGGGACTTCCTGTAGAATCAAGTAAAATGTCTTCCTCATTTCCAGTGTCACCGTCTTGAGAAGGTGGGTAACACAATGCAAAGGCTAGTGGTGTGTACCATTTGAAGAAAACCACATTCGTGGTAACTGCATCATCACGTCTTCTTGTCGCAAGCATTGTACCTCATACAGCACTGACCTTCCATGAATCAACTTCAAACGGTAGCTGAAAATTACTCCCCGTATGTCGATCTCAGAGGAGTTCCAGATCATCCACTTGTCTTTGACCGCATTCTGATTAATAGATGCTTCGTTGTTCTTCAACTTGCACTGGCGCAGTGCATCTACCAATCTATCCTTATCTTCTGACAGGTCCACTATGTGAGGGATAGTGTCACCCACCATCCTGTTCATGCATAACGTTCTGGGACTTACTCTTGTTGTGGCATGTGGCATAAGCCTATGGTCTTGGAGAAGCAAGTACAAAGCACTTTCCAGGTTCTGGTTGTCAGCTAACACAATTCATATCACTTTATTTAGCATCTGCATGAAGCAGTCGTCTTCTCCATTGGCCTGAGGCCACCAGGGAGTGATCTTCCGAAGAAAAATACATCTTGATCTAAAATACTCTGCAAACTCCTGACTGGAAAACGGGGGCCCATTGTAAATACAGAGTTCACCTAACAAACCAGGAGTAGCCATGCCATTTTTCAAACAGGATACAGTCTGACTGGTAGTCACGGAATCGAGGCTCTCCACCTCGGGGTGTTTCAAAGTCATCGATTACACCCAGCATCTACTGACCTTCAGGTAACCTTCCGAATTAACAAAATCAGCACTCGCTTAGTGCCATGAAAAGGGAGCAATATCTTCCTTAATGATTGGTGCAGGTGGATCTGCTGGTCCAGCCACCTAGCACAGTGGGCATTGTCGCACAGTCGGCTCGACCCGGTCATTCAGTCCAGGAAATCAAACCTTGCACCAAAGTCTAGATTTTGTTTTAACCACCCCTTGGTGGGCAGTATGCGATAGATCCACCACCTGGTGTTGCAACCATCCAGGAATTACCAATCTTGGTCCTCTCGATAGACAGCCTTCCAGCGAGGTTGCCAACTCATGGGGGACATGATGCAGTGGCAGCAGAGTCTGCTGTGTCTCAGCAATTCCATAGGAAAAATCTTTCATCAGCGTCTTCCAATTTCCTGATGTCACAGCAGAGAAGGCCAACTGGAGACGTTTATCTATTCTCGTTACATCCACAATTTCTTCCAGGAAAGTTGGTAATGGATGAGATTGTTCAATTGCGATCTTTACATACTCTTCAATTTCCTCTGCTTTAGATTCCTCACCAGTAGTGGCTGGCCTCGCATGTCTCGATAGAAAACCTATTGGTATCTGTGTCCCCAGTCGATATTCCACAGAAAAACAGTATTCTTATAACTGGTGAATCCATTTTTTGATTCTCTGATGTGGCTTGGAAGAGGACCCAGTGAATAGAGGAATAAGGGGCGTGTGGTGAGTGTAACACAAAAAGGTGTCCATAGAGATATATGTGAAATTTACAGCACCCCCAAAGAATATCTATGGCCTTCTTCTTAATGTGTGAGTAGCACTGCTCTTTGCCCGTCAAGGCATTACTGGCATAGGCTAGGGGGACATGTTCACCATTGTCATGTTATTGTGACAGTACTGCACCCAAGTCCAGTCGGGCTTTGCTCCACCAACAGTTCTGACTCGTGGCGAGGATCCAAATAGGCTGAGGAAGTGTGATCTGAAAGGGCCTGTTTAATCACTTGAAAAGCTAATTTTTGGTCCTGGCCAGCACTATCAGGACACTGATGGAGTGGGCCTTACACTTTCTCGATAATGTCGATAATGTCTTGTTTGAGCTTTCATAGCTCTTCCTCAACCTTAAGGCATAGGTGGAAGACCATGCAGCAGTGTTTCAGGGTGACAGGTTGAATGGTTCTAATGTGGAAGTTGTTCCTGCGATGGCCTGCTAATTCACTTAAACAACTAAGTTTATAAGTATCTAACCAGGTGACAAAAAATAGAAAAACTACTGAAATTATTCAAAACGTATAAAATTTATTTTTCTCTTTTTTTTATATATCTTTTAGTTTATGTGAGTTCTGTTATCAATCAGAAATCACAGGACATACATTTATCAATTCATATCAAAAACTTTTCAATTCATATCAAAAGCTTTTTTTTAAACAAGACAAACACAATTAAATCCTAGATATCTACAAAAAAAGACTATGTACAAAATTATTCAATAATAACCCTTGGTAACACCCATATCTCTCAACACACTCACGTGCTAACAACCATACCACACTCAAACTCCAGACTAGGATGGTGAAAGGAACTGGATTAATGTTTTAGCAAG
This sequence comes from Lissotriton vulgaris, assembly GCF_964263255.1. Classification (NCBI taxonomy): domain Eukaryota; kingdom Metazoa; phylum Chordata; class Amphibia; order Caudata; family Salamandridae; genus Lissotriton; species Lissotriton vulgaris. Next base: position 588,918,320 of record NC_141694.1, read on the forward strand.
ATGGTAATGCTAAAAAAGATCGGGCCAAGATGTAACTTTAGGCTCCCGTCGCAGGTCTACGCGCGTTTCGGCAGCTTACACCGCCTTCATCAGGACCATTTTCATCATATCTGTGCAGATACCAAGGGATCTGAAAAAAATATATGTATCTATATTTACAAACAATATTGTCACCACAAAACGTTTAGAAAAATCTAATGTTGCCGCATAACAACAAGAGCTCAACAACATGACCACAACAGGAAAGATTTAAAGATTGTGCAAGACCTTTGCTCATTAAGAACGGATACCAGACCTGATATATATGCCCAAGAGTCCTGGGTATAACTGGGGCTAAGTATTTGGAGCCACATTACTTGTAAACTAGTAAATCTGGATTATCATATGATAAAGTTGAACAGAAAGTTTCAAATCTCATATTATACTCTCAATTAGTTATCTATGTTAAACCATAGGACATAACCCTTGAGCTTACCAGTATTGTAACACAGCACTAGAATCACCCAAAAGGACGTCTTCAATACATTTCAGAGGGCAGGACGTCTTATGCCGCCAGTAAGTAGCTACAAAGAAGAGATATCTCACGTTTTATCTTAAATGTATATTTAGGGAAAGGCTCATTACAATCACCACAGTACAGTCCATAAATACTAAGGCTCCAAGGTTTCCAAAAGGTAAATACCTTTATTTTAAAGTTTAGAAGGCTTATTTAACTTTTTTTTGATTTGATTTGCAGCTAATTCACAGATGGCTGAGGTTAGGAGGAGGCTAAGGGCTTCGATGATCCACTTGCATATATTACACCGTAATCTATAATAATAATAGAAAGAGAGATTCATCATAAGAAATCTTTTTAAACTTACTACCTTACAGTGGTCCCATTTAGGGTAGCGCAAAGCAACAGGTACATCCTAATCTAAGGCGTGCTCTTACTTTAATATGCGTGAGAAATCCTTTGTATCTGTTTACTTTTTACCAGCCAGTCCCCTGTAAGAAGGAATGAGAGAGCGTTTGTTAAGTTTTCCCCAAGCGGTGTAACTCAGAGCATCCAAACGGTAGCTTTAAACAAAAGTCCAGTCGGGCTTTGCTCCACCAACAGTTCTGACTCGTGGCGAGGATCCAAATAGGCTGAGGAAGTGTGATCTGAAAGGGCCTGTTTAATCACTTGAAAAGCTAATTTTTGGTCCTGGCCAGCACTATCAGGACACTGATGGAGTGGGCCTTACACTTTCTCGATAATGTCGATAATGTCTTGTTTGAGCTTTCATAGCTCTTCCTCAACCTTAAGGCATAGGTGGAAGACCATGCAGCAGTGTTTCAGGGTGACAGGTTGAATGGTATCATCAATGTGAAGAAGTATAATGCGGTCCTTGAGGCATCTGAAGCCCTCAACAATATTGAATGAGTGTACACTGAATGCAAAAGACACTAGTTGGAGGCGATCTTTCACTTGACAGCTGATCAGCATTTCAGAACCACCTTTTTGTCTTACACACACATTAGCTTGTGTTAATCGGGCCCCATGGGTCACGTCCATTGTAATCATGTCGACCGGGGAGAGGCAGTGTTGAGCAAATGCATACACCTGTGTCAATGTGAGGCACAGGACGAGTTGGAGCAGGAGCTTTTCCAGTAAGGTGTGCGCCAGGATGTTTTTGGAGTCACCCATATCAAGCTTAGCCAGAATAGGGTGATCATTGTTGGTAACCATGCAGCCCGGTATGCGCCATTTGCAGGGCTCCTCTGATTGCATGGCATGTATGAGGTGCACTGCACCATCGAGATCATCATCGCCCATGTTCTCTCTGTCTTCCTGGGATGCCCATGGCATTCAGATTCATGTTTGGACTTCTGCACTTCTTTGGAACACAGTGGAAAGAATACTTTGGAAAAATGGTTGAGTTTATTGCATGCGGAGCACTTTTTTCCTTGGGCTGGACAGACACCTTGATGTAGATATAACTACTTTGACTGGTTCAGATTTTAAAGGCCTTTGTAGGACCGCTCCCACATGTGCAAAAAACACAGTTGATGGACAGAATGGAGAACAATGTCATACATTCACCCCAGTACAAGGATCTGGGCCTAAATCCATCGTTTTTTTGCACTCCACACCACCCTGGGTTAGACACTGGCTATATGCAAATCAGCTCTGACCCTGTGCCTCATGGGAACAGTCCAGTCCGAACTACCAAGCCATGTCTTTCCCAGACCGGAATCAAGCATCCAAGGACCGGTTTCTGGCCATCAGCCTTCATCAGCTTGGATAGCTTCACTCCAGTGGTGTGGAGAGCCTGGGACTCACGTCTGAGTATACCCAGCACACTCGGGGTGAAAATTGCAAAAAACACAGTTGATGGACAGAATGTAGAACAATGTCATACATTCACCCCAGTACTATGATCTAGGCCTAAATCCATCGTTTTTTTGCACTCCACACCACCCTGGGTTAGACACCGGCTATATGCAAATCAGCTCTGACCCTGTGCCTCATGGGAACAGTCCAGTCTGAACTACCAAGCCATGTCTTTCCCAGACCGGAATCAAGCATCCAAGGACCGGTTTCTGGCTATCAGCCTTCATCAGTCTTGATAGCTTGACTCCAGTGTTGTGGAGAGCCTAGGACTCACGTCTGAGTATACCCAGCACACTCGGGGTGAAAATTGCAAAAAACACAGTTGATGGACAGAATGTAGAACAATGTCATACATTCACCCCAGTACAAGGATCTGGGCCTAAATCCATCGTTTTTTTGCACTTCACACCACCCTGGGTTAGACACTGGCTATATGCAAATCAGCTCTGACTCTGTGCCTCATGGGAACAGTCCAGTCCGAACTACCAAGCCATGTCTTTCCCAGGCCGGAATCAAGCATCCAAGGACCGGTTTCTGGCTATAAGCCTTCATCAGCCTGGATAGCTTGACTCCAGTGGTCTGGAGAGCCTGGGACTCACGTCTGAGTAAACCCAGCACACTCGGGGTGAAAATTGCAAAAAACACAGTTGATGGACAGAATGTAGAACAATGTCATACATTCACCCCAGTACAAGGATCTGGGCCTAAATCCATTGTTTTTTTGCACTCCACACCACCCTGGGTTAGACACTGGCTATATGCAAATCAGCTCTGACCCTGTGCCTCATGGGAACAATCCAGTCCGAACTACCAAGCTATGTCTTTCCCAGACCGGGCTAAAGAACGGTGATGGATTAAACCCAGATCTTTTGACTGGGTCTGAGTGTTTGATTGATTCAGATGCTCCGTCCATCACCACCCCCTTTTGTACCGCTTTTGGCCGCCATAAGTGTGGCAGGGTATGCTCAGACGTGAGTCCCTTGCTCACTTTGCCACTGGATTCAAGCAAGCCAGGCTGAAGACGGCTGGAATGCCAGAAACCGGTCCTTGGAAGCTTGTTTCCGGTCCAGGGAAGACATGGCTTGGCAGTTCGGGCTGGACTGTTCCCATGAGGCACAGGGTCAGACTGATTTGCATATAGCCATGTCTGAACTGGGGTGGCAGAGTGGGCTAAAGAACGGTGATGGATTAAACCCAGATCTTGAGGTTCCGTGACGATTTGAACCCGTGTTTTCAACATTGTCATAAATACATAATTTTGGTATCAGTGAACCGCAAATGATCCATTTAGCATATCCTGGTGTTTTCGCTATGCTACGAGCAAGAGCACTCCTGGTACAAACACATTTCTGATCTACCCATGGCATCCATTTTAGATTACGGCAGCCATTTTGTATTTCTTGCCCTCACATAGTCAATGGACACATAGTGACCTCTGATCACTTCATTTCAATTAAGGACACGTAGGCTTTGGCCGGCGATTCACCTCTCTAGTGACACGTGCACCTTAAGACAGAAAACGCCATGGCTGCATGACTCAACAGAAACTGCCTCCTCTGCCTGAGGCCAGTCCTGCTATACTGGTTCTCGTGTTCGTTGACCTGATCATGATTAGGCGGCCGAAGCTGGTAGCCTTGCCCATTTACGACCCACAAACATCTCTTATTCTGCTTTTCTATCTTCTGCACCTGGCTCTGCTCCTTTCCTTCTGGGCCTTTATTAGGGGGAGGTAACGAAATTTACGATGAGGCGGTCCGGCTCTTGAATGAAAAGTTGACATGGGATTATGATGGAATAGTGGGAACCCCTCGTTCGTAATGTTTTGACATCAGATATTGTTGACGATTCCTGTGCAACGCCAAATATTTATTGTTTAGGACACAAAGGTTTAGAAATTTACTAACATGTAAAGAATTTGCCCCAAGCCTAAAATTTAGTATATAAGGAGCAACCCACTTTGTACAAATCGAACAGGCTCCTAGATACTGCCCGTGTGTAGTTTCTGTGACTTCTGTGTCCCTGCAGTAATAAACCTTTGGTCTTTGACGCCACCATCGAGAAGCCCGTGTTTCTGTTTATTTGTGCACCGAGACAGGTAGAACTCCGGGGTCTTCGGGTGTTATCCCTGACACCTCTGGACGGAACCAAAAAGTCCAGAACTCCAATTGGCGCCCACGTGGGGCGACGTCATTCGGTACCGGTCCAAAAGCCTGAAGAGTTCGAGAAGCTTCGTGTGAAGATTCCTGAGGGAGGCGCCCCACTTCATCGATCCCGGCATATCGCAAAAGTGGCCCGACGTTCTCTTCCACGAGGGTTCCCGTTCGGACGGCTGCAGTGGTCCGTTGCCTTGACCGTCGCCCTGTCTTGGACCCGAGGTGCAGTCCTTAGTACGGCGAGACGTGACGGGTTTCTCCTTGGTGACGTCTTCAGTGCCTCAGTTAAGTATTAAGTGGTTGCTAGTTGGTTACTTCGTAAGGGTTGCTCCTGTTTGGATAATCCTTTTTAGTTCTTGGTTTGGTTTGGTTTCGTAAGATTATCACTGGTTGTTCTAGTTACGATAATCTTTTGGTTTAGTTTGGGTATCGATACATTTGTTCGCTTTGGTAGGCCTAAGTTCTTGGTTCGAGTGCACACCTTTTTGTTTGTGTTTTTGTTTGTTCTGTGTTCCGGATTATAAAATGGTAAGTCGGAAAAATTGTATGTTGTCGTATTTTGGTTGCAGCGGTGATTCCCGGTTAGAGGACTCATGTCTGGTTCCTCCGATTGGAACTCCTCTTTATGATTTGTATTGTAAGTTTGGTGTGGGTCCAATATCTTATAATGAGGTGTGGATCCGATATACAGAGAAAGACGGTGTCCTTAGTTGGCCACTGCATGGCAGTTTTGAACCCGAAGTTCTTGATAATTTGGAAATAAAATTGTTTAAGAAGAAAGCCCGGCCGGCAATGTTTTATTCTTTCCGTTATTGGCGAAAAGAATCTAAACAGAGAGAAATTAAGTTAAAGAAAGAACAGAAAGAGCAAGAGTTGACTTTAGAACAGTCTGCTAAGCAGCTGCAACTCAACGAGTCTGAGAAAGCAATGGAGGTGGCCAATAGAGAGCGTAATTTAGCGATAGGCAAGTGCTATCCTGCCTTGCCATCGAGTACAGCTAAGATAGTAGAGGACCCCGAAAACGATCCTCTGTTGTCTTACTTGTTGAGGTCACCCCCACCATATGCACAGGGTGCTACGGCTCCACCTTTACCGAATGTTCAATTACCGGTTGCTGGACAACCTGGTATTCCTGCTCCTGCTCCCCTGAATCAAGCTCCTGTACCTCCTGTGGTCAATGTTAATATTCCTTCGGCACCCCCTCTTCCAGGGTTGCCGGCTTCTTTACCTATACCTGCATCACTTACGCCTGTTGTGTCACAGGCTACTTTGCCTGCTACTCCTACTGTTCCTGTTCTATCTGTTCCAACTGCTACTTTACTTTCTGCTTCTGCTAGCATTATGACTCCGCTTTCTGTTCGACGGAGAATCACTGATTCTGTCTCTAATATTCTATCTCCCTTCTATAAAACTTTAATTAAGACTCCTGCCTCTGACTCTGTGCAGAGACGTAGTCAGCTTCCCAGTACTGAAGAACGGGGAATACTAGATTCCACAGCTCTTAGATGGATTTCGAAAAGTGGAAGATACAGTACTAGAGATGTATTAGATACATTTATGCAATGGAATGAACCAACACAACGATATGTGTTCGATGAAATGTGCTCCCTTTTGCGTGAGGAACTGGAAGAAGATGACTCTGAATCAAATCTAGACGAATTAATTCATGTCCAAAAAGAATTTGCTGCAGGTATGATAGTTGGTCAAAATATAAAGGAAGCGATGGAATTGATTTTAAGTTATAGGAATGATCCATCCCGTCGTTCACCGAGGGAGTTAGAGAAACATAGTACGAAGCAGAATCACCAATATCCAATGAGGGAGGTTCCTCCAATTTGGCGCGAAGCTGTGCAAGCAGATGCAGTGAATGGTATTGCTGCCGCTCCGGCCCAATTCCAGAGAGTGTGGATACACATTCCGTGGAAGCGAGCCGAAGTGTTAGCAGTGAAACAGGCCTTGCCTGATCCGCGTAAGAATCCAGCCGGATACTATAAGGAGTTAGCGCAGACAGTGGAAGCTTGTGTGATGAATTTAGCGGACATTGGTATGTTATTTGGTAATGTAGTTCCGCAACCAATTTGGGCTAAAATACGAAAAGAAAATCATCCAGTTGCCCTAGGTGGTGATTGGGCAGCTATAATTGCAGCGGATGGTCAACAAGTAGGTGGTTCCAAACCCGAACCTCTAATTGCTGATTTACCTGGTAGAATAATAGATTTAATGAAGACTCTGATGCCAGCATTGCGCGTTAACTGGGACAAGTTGTCCGCATGCAGGCAGAAGAAGGACGAAAGTGTCTCCGACTTTTTCACAAGGTTTGAAGAAACTTTTGTAGATCACAGTGGTCAGGATATGAGCACAGAAGGAGGACAGAGACTGTTTGTCGATAAATTTGTACACAATCTGCTACCAGAACTCAGTAATAAATTGAAAGATTCTGAGAGTGCGTGGGCTGTCTCTACAACTGCGCAAATACTTGCAACTGCCCAGTATTATGAAAATAGGGATAAAGAGGAGAAGGAAAAGTCAGATAAGAAAACGAAAGACTTAAAAACTAAAGTTCTTTTGCAGCAAGCATATCCGCCTCGCACGATTCAGACTAATACACAGCAAGGGTCATATCAAAGGACAGATTATGGTTCGCCGAGGCCGCAATATCAGTGGAACCAGTGTGCTTACTGCAAGAAAGAAGGTCATTATAAGAATGACTGTCCAGTCTTAGCGCAGAATAATGCTGCAGCAGCTCAGAGAGGTCGTGGTGGTTCTATGCAAAATTCTAGAGGTCGAGGACGAGGTGCTATGCCTCCACAAACGAATGATCGTCCTTCTAATCATTTTGATCAGCGAAATGGACAGTCTGCCCAACAAAATAGATCTCAACAGTATCATGTTGAAGACTACTGTGAAGTTAATGAGGAATTTCAACAAAGTGAGTACTAGGACAGCCATGGACAAAGAGAGGGAGTAGTATCAGTTCCAGTAGATCAGAGTGGGCCTTATGTCGCAGTAGCAACATCAGGTGTAGTCGAACCGTTTCTGTTGGATACTGGTGCAGCAAAAAGTTCTATCATTCATGCGAAACTCCCTGGCGCTCCTTTGTCTGGCTTAACAAATGTTTCTGTAGGTTTTTCAGGCGCCCCTGTTTACAATCCCGTGTCTGGTCCTTTGTCTATTTCTGTTGGACCCCGTCAATTGAAAGCACCCTTGATTTTGACGACTGGCTGTAATGAAAATCTGCTTGGTTTAGACTTGTTAAAACGCCTGTATGCGACATTGTACTGTTCTCCTTCAGGAGTACAGCTTACATTGGGTAAAAGAATCACCTCTCCCATGTACTTGTCGATGGATGCGCTCCCACCAGAGCTATGTTCTCTCCCTGATACTCTTTGGGCGACTGGTCCTAATGATGTAGGTCTTTTAGAAATTCCACCATATGTAGTCACTTTGAAAGCAAATGTCAAATTTCCACGAATTCCACAATACAAGATCTCTAGTGAAGGTGAACGTGCGCTTTTATTAATTGTGCAAGATTTGATTAAAAAAGGCGTAGTAGAAGAAACTAGAGGAAATGTCTGTAACAGTCCTGTATTGCCAATTCTGAAACGTACTGATCCTTCAAAGCCTCCAGTCTATAGGTTTGTAATCGATCTTAGAGAGGTTAATAAAATTGTGATTCCACAGTTTCCTGTGGTTCCAGACATTACTGCATTGTTAACGTTGATTCCTGCTACAGCCACATGGTTTTCAGTTATCGACTTGAAGAATGCCTTTTTCAGCATTCCAATAGCCGAAGAAAGCAGAGATATTTTCAGCTTCTCTCTAGGAGGTCGAAGCTTCAGGTTTAAACGTGCTCCACAAGGCTATTGTGAGAGTCCATCCATTTACAGCCAGGCATTAAAAAGTCAGTTAGATTCCTCTGTACTTCCTCCTGGTTCTGCTTTAGTGCAATATGTCGATGATCTTCTAGTGGCTGCTGATGACAAGGAAACTTGCAAAGCAGCTACAATGTCCTTATTGCATCATTTGTCTAGTTTAAATCACAAGGTGTCACCTTCGAAAATGCAATACTGTTGCCAAGAAGTGACCTACCTAGGTCATCTCTTGTCAAAGGAGGGAAGGAAGTTGACCCCAGAGAGAATAAAAGCAATTACGCAGATGAATGTTCCCAGCACACAGAGAGAAGTACATGCCTTTTTAGGTATTACCTCATACTGTAGGCAATGGATCCCAAATTTTTCTCTTTTGGCAAAACCATTGGTAGCTTTGACTGGGAAAAATGTTCCGAGTCCGGTGCCATGGTCTGCCGAATGTCAGCAGAGTTTCTCTGAGTTACGAAATGCATTATGTTCAGCTCCTGTATTGGGTACACCTGATTACAGTAAGCCATTCACGCTCTATGTTCACGAGAGAGAAGGTTGCGCGTTGAGTGTTCTGACACAGAGATTTGGTGATAAACAACGCCCTTGTGCGTATTTTACATCAACATTAGATCCGGTAGCTAGAGCGTTGCCTAGTTGTTTGAGAGCTACAGCGGCAGCTGCAGCTTCCATTCGACAATCTGCTGGTTTGGTGATGAACAACATGCTAGTGGTCATGGTTCCACATGCCGTGGATACACTCATGAACCGAACCAAGACGCAACACCTTACCAGTGCTAGATTATCAGGCTATGAGCTGACACTGCTAGCGAGTCATATTCAGATCAAAAGATGCAATGTATTGAATCCAGCAACATTGTTGCCGACTAATCAGGAGTCGAGTGATTCGGAACCACATGACTGTTGTTTCAGAACCGAGGAAGAGACAAAAGGACGAATTGATTTAAAAGACACTCCGTTGTCAGATCCAGATGGCACGTTGTATGTTGATGGGTCTTGCTTTAAATTGGAGAATGGTGATGTGACTGCTGCTTACGCAGTAACGACTTTGAGTACGATTGTGGAGACTGCGAGAGTGAGTCAGAATTCTGCCCAAGCTGCAGAATTGATCGCACTAACGAGAGCGTGTGTTTTAGCTAAGGGAAAGAGAGTGAATGTGTTCACAGATAGTCAGTACGCGTTCGGCGTGGCCCATAGTTTTGGCCATTTGTGGAAAGAGAGAGGTTTCATTACGTCCCATGGGACTAAGATTCAACATGGTCAGCTAGTTAACGACTTGTTGGAATCTCTAACCTTGCCGACTGAAGTTGCGATTGTGAAATGTAATGCTCATAAAGCAATCACGGATGATGTTGGTCGTGGGAATGCTTTTGCTGATGAGACCGCTAAACAGACAGCTAGGAATATGATGAGTAGAATGTATGTTGCAACGTCTGCAAGATGGATTTCTGAGTCTGGAATGTGTGAAGACACAGTGGAAAGTGTGAAAGAAATTCAGAAAGATCCGACTGAGGAGGAAAAGCTTGCATGGAAAGAGAATATGGGTAAATTGGACTCAAGTGGGTGTTGGATTGATCTGTCGGAACAACAGCGTTGGATGTTGCCTGATGCGTATGTGCTTGCAGTAGTAACGATGGCGCATGGAGCAGCGCACATTAGTTCTAAAGGGATTTGTAAGATGTTGGCTCCAGTCTGGAAGAATGATGGGATTAGTAAGTGTGCAGAGAGAGTGGTGAGAAATTGCATGGTATGCCTGATGCATAATCCTGGCAAGGGAATCCCCACACCCGCTGGTCACTTCGCTCCTCCTTCTTGCCCCTTCGAAGTGATTCAGTTAGATTTCATCCACATGGATCGTTGCAATAATCTAAAATACGTCCTAGTGGTAGTCTGTGCTTTTTCCAGATGGATCGAAGCATATCCACTGAAGGACAATACTGCCTTGCCCACTGCCAAAATCCTTCTCAAAGAATACTTCCCCAGATTCGGAATGCCACGTATTGTATGGTCAGATAATGGAAGTGAGTTCGTAGGGAAAGTTATGCAGAGTGTGTGTGCCGGCTTAGGGATAAAACAGAAGTTCCACAGTGCGAATCATCCCCAGTCTGCTGGTTTAGTTGAGGGTTACAATGGCACCCTCAAACTAAAACTTGCTAAGATACAAGCATCCACGGGTTTGTCCTGGCCAGATGCACTACCTTTGGCTCTGTTATCCACAAGAGCGACCGTGCATTCTAGAGTAGGGCTTAGTCCGTATGAAATTGTTTTCGGTCGGCCTGCAAACGTTTGGGGGGTACCTAGACCGAAGGAATTTAAGCAGTTGGAATATCCAATGTTAATTGATTACCTTTTCGACTTGACTGCTAAATTGAGTCTTATTCACCAACAGGTTTTCGATGCATTGCCAAAGCCACCAGAGAGTCCAGGTCATCAGCTGAAACCAGGTGACCAAGTGGTCATACGAAATTTTGCACGGACGAGAAATCTCCAACCCAGATTCGTCGGACCATTTCAAGTGTTATTGGCGACGAGAACTGCTATTCGTGTGGCTGGCCGAAAGAACTGGATCCATGCAATGCACGCCAAGCGTGTGCCTCTGCCACTTCCTTATGATAACTGGGTGAAGAAAGGAATCGGTGCCTCTGAAACTGAACAAGTCCCCAGGTTCATCCCTTTCAGCGATGCAGAACTGATCACTGATTCACCAAACTCTGACTCCCCTTCTGAAACTGCTCCTTTGAACTCCGAACATTTGCCCTCTGCATCAAAAGAACATTTGCCATCTGCGAACTTGAACATTGCAACCCCTGCTGAAAATACACTGTTTCCAGATCAAACAGCTCCTGCAGAATTGAGATACAATTTACGATCTCGCAATATGGACAAATAAAGCAGGAAACTGCCTATTTTACACATTTACATTTTGATACATTGCCTCCAGCCAGGAAGTTTGCTAATACTTTGTATTGTTATGTTGTTTTAAAATTGCCTTGCCGTCTGGGTAGCCGTAGGGTCGTGGCTGTGTGCCTAGTTGAATCTGCGGGGGTCAGACACAAGGTCGATCTTTCTGTTAGTTCTGGGAACTCCCAGGGCTGATAGAGGCATTTTCATCTACGTACACATCATCAGTGGTCGCGAGCAGATTGTAGAAGATGGAGCTTCCTGAGCTGCAACGAGAGAATGTAATTTATGTTCGCAGAAATAGACTTTACAAGATTCTTCATAGCAAATGCTTTCTGATACAATGTGCAGTTACGTTTTTAATTGTTTTAATAACGTTGGTGGGTGGAATCGTCTTTGGTGTGCATTTAATTTTTACACCGGTAACAACTACAGTACCTCCCCTTGATCCTGTTTCTTCTACTGTTGCCTCTATGCATTCTTTTCACTCGTTTCCTGAACACGAACAAGCTCGACGCTCAGAATTCATCAATAACACATTTGTACAGCTCTTGCACCAACACCAACTGGTAGTTAACACTACAAACTGCTGGGTGTGTGGCCTGATACCCCACACTATGGATAAAGGCATTCCCTATCTAGTCTTGCCTTTTAGCTATAATGGATCATTTCAGGCCTTTCAGACCATTTTTGCCTATGCCCTTGAGACCTATCCTCCGCGTCCACCACGTTCCACTAAATACAACTCTGCCAATAAAGCTTTAGTTCAGGGAATCATTGACATGATTAAAGACGTCAATAATACCCCATCTTACCCTAGAGATGAATTACGGGTATATTTGAGTTGGAATTCTACAGAGTATCGCCTTAGTTTGGGAGAAAGCAAGCGTAAAAGCTCCACTCCAGTCTGGGTCGTACCTCACCGAGGTCAAGTCTGTTTGCAGGGAAATGGGAGAAATCCGAGAGCTCAGCTAGGGAAGAGTGAGTGCGTTGAGACTTACGTGTTTCCGTCTAACTCGTCCCCTGCCTTTCTTACTGCTAGGGGTACCTACTTCATCTGTCAAGACAGAGCGTATACATGGTTGCCTGCTGACTTTTCAGGTTCATGTTATATTGCTCGACTGTTGCCTCCAACGTACACTGCTTCTTCCGATTATCACAAGACCAGAGTAGCAAGAGGTGTTTTCAGCAAGGAAGATACCGCTGGTCAGGAAGCTGGAGACTTCTTCAAAGGTTTCCTTCCGTTCTGGGGGCCTATGGCCAATAGTAGAAATCTACGTCAGCTAACACGGGTAGCCGAATCTACTATTACAGAAACTGCTGGTGCCCTTAGTAACTCTCCGTCCATCACCACCCCCTTTTGTACCGCTTTCGGCCGCCATAAGTGTGGCAGGGTATGCTCAGACGTGAGTCCCTTGCTCACTTTGCCACTGGATTCAAGCAAGCCAGGCTGAAGACGGCTGGAATTCCAGAAACCGGTCCTTGGAAGCTTGTTTCCGGTCCAGGGAAGACATGGTTTGGCAGTTCGGGCTGGACTGTTCCCATGAGGCACAGGGTCAGACTGATTTGCATATAGCCATGTCTGAACTGGGGTGGCAGAGTGGGCTAAAGAACGGTGATGGATTAAACCCAGATCTTTTGACTGGGTGTGAGTGTTTGATTGATTCAGATGCTCCGTCCATCACCACCCCCTTTTGTACCGCTTCCACATGTGCAGCACTGGCTTTTAATAGTTCTTTTTAGTGGCCCATGGTGGGCATGTTGACTATGGTCATTCCTGGAACTTGGATGTTGTGCTCCCTTAGCTTTGAGAAAGAAGAGCCCTGAATGAATTGAGCTCTGATCTCGTCATCTCCGTTTGTCAGGGTGCACATACTGGCCAAGTCTTTTAACCGGGTATAAAACAAGTCCACCAATTCCTCTGGAAGTTGATTAGCTTGATGTACGAGAAAATGAAAATAAAAACATTTTTCAGCAGTTCAAAAAGGTCTCTAGGTCTTGTGTCAGGGTACCGTACATGAGAATTGGCCTGCTTCTACTATTGTCTTCGCTGTCTTGTGAATAACAGCTCAAGCTAAGTGTAGGAGCATGGGGCATGTTCTGTCATTGTCCAACCTCAGCACAGCAAAGTACATTTCTAGGCAGTCCACCCACATATTCCAGTTTTCTGCCTGTGAGGAAGGAGATCCCTCCACCATGAGCGGGTCAAGGGCTGTAACTAATGCCATGGGTGCCCCTTGTGCTACTCCCTAGGGTTGCTGGCAAGATCTGACAGCCTGGCCAGGCGGCAGAAGATGGCAGCAAAGGACCACAAAGCCCTCCAAGGGTGGAGCAAAGAGCAAATGTTGTGCAGGAGGGACAAACTGCAGTCCAAGACACTGTCCGAAGTTCACCCTAAAAATTGGGCTTCTGACAGATGCAAGAAACCAACCAAATGGTCCGTGACAGCGGTACAAGTGGAACCACAACCCTCCTTGCAGTGAAAAAAAGATAAGGCCAAATGTGGTCCATCTAGAACAGAGATCCCCCCCCTGTGGTAAGCGAGGTCAACTGTCACTGGAGCGGGGAACAGTGGCGGTAAGCACATGCCATGTTGAGGCTGCAGGGTTGGCATGTCACGCAGAACCAGAGGCAGCCAAACTGTGCGGTCCTCCTTTAGGGCAAAGTGCCTGCACGCCACCGTCAATGCAGGCCTGTGGCATCTTAGTAGCCCTGGAGTGGGCAGAGCCAAACCACCAGAGATCCAAGGAGGCTCAGCACAAACCCCACCATTGGGAGATAAGAGCCAGCATGGTACTTGCAGCAAGGTGGGGGCCCCTGGTTGGAAAAGGCTGCCAACATGAGTGGGACTGCACCACAGATGCTCTGACTGGTGAGCAGAGTGCAGTAATGCAGCACAGCAGTAGAGGTGGGCAGCAACTCAGTTGCGGGCAAGTCGGGCTGCGGGCCGCAGGCGAAGCTGCGAAAGGAGTTCATAGACTCTTCTTGTCAACAATTTGTTGTGGTCTTGCCAGGCCTTGATGGATGCTATTGTGCAGTTAGCATGCACAACGTAATAAGACACACAACACCAATCGTGCTAGTACTGCAAAGAACCACACGGTCTGGGCCTCGCTCTTATTTATTAACTTACCACCTGCACGTGACGGTCAGAACCACAACCTTGTCTGTGCAGAGGGGTTTCTCACAATCACCCCTTCCACCAGTAATGTAGGGGGACCACCCCAGTCCCAACATAATACAAGGTAGACATTTTCACTGTCTTTTAAGCATTGCTGGATCACTACAATGCTCTAAAAACAGATCACATAGAATACTGATCAGCTCCAGTTATCATGACATCTTCTACTAGTTATGGGATATACTATATACTTTTCCTAGAATTCTTCTTTGATTTCTCGCACTCCAGGTATATAACAGGAAATAGACCAGGATACCACCTGAGCGGAGGAGGGGGTTACCTTTGGTCGCCAATCTGTGAGACTTGCTGATGACATGGCTGTTTATAGGGAAGATCAGACTGCAGTGCCCATGAACTGGGGTTCCACTTCCTCTAGCCACCATTATTATTAAGCCCTCCCCTCAGACCGCTATTCTCATACCTACAGTCACCATGTGTACACCCCCTCCATGGCCATGGAGCAATCCTGCTATAGTAGCTCAAGTGCTTTAATTGGCATTAGATAGTACATGCCACATAAAGGGAGTACGAAAAAGCTTCACAAACTCCAGAACACCCTTGTGAACCAAACAAAATAGAACAAATAATAAGTCAAACTCCTTGTGGTCTCGACCCCTCTCCTCTCTCAAAGACACGCCTAGCCACAGATATGTTTTAACTATTTATTGAGGTGGTTATCAGTGTTATTGGGCTGTTCCTCGTTCCTCTTCTTCTAAAAGGTTCCCAGTTCATTTATGTCTCTTCAGTTGGCTTTCTGGGTTTTCCTTTGGTTTCCCTTCTGCGTCCCCCCCTTTAGGCATGGGCGAATTTTGCGAATTTGCGATCCGCGAATTTGCGGATTTGCGAATTCGCGATCCGCAAAATTCGCGAATTTGTGCATTTTTGTTTTTTTGCATGTTCGCCGGGTTTTTTGCGTGTTCGCGGGTTTTTTTGCGTGTTCGCGGGGATTTTTGCGTCTTTGCGAGCCGCTTGCATAGCGAAGTTACCCATGCAGTCGTTTATGGGAGAGGGAGAGAGAGATAGATAGATAGATAGATAGATAGATAGATAGATAGATAGATAGATAGATAGATAGATAGATAGATAGAGAGATAGATAGAGAGAAAAGGAGAGGGAAAGAGAGAGGGAGAGAGAGGACGAGAGAAAGAAAGAGAGGCCGGATCTCTGAAGGGCAAGATTCCTGAGTTGCCCCTACAGAACATACAGCTTTTTATTTTTAGCAAAATGCATATGAAAATTGTACTGTAAAGGTCTCTTTTAGTTTAACCACTGCTGACAACTCAAAATGGGTGTATTTGCCATCCTCTCCCTTCTTCCTGTTTTTTATATCTGTAAGTACTTCCTGATGAGGTTTAATTCCTTGGACAGGTGCCTCGTTGCCTACTTGTAACTATTCTCTGACCCTGCTTCAAGGGTCAGAGCAGGGTCAGAGAATAGTTGCAAGTAGGCAACGAGGCGCCAGGAAGCAATTAGCAGCAGGTGTCCAAGTTGAAGTTAATTTGTTTTTAACCCTTTTGTAAAAGGTTACAAAGAAATTAGGTTCAACTTTTGCACCTGCTGCTGTAACCCTTGATTGGCTGAAAATTCGTCCCCGCTGATTCGCGGATTTTACCGCGATTTCGTGAGATTCGCAGATCGCGAAATTGCGGAAAATCCGCAAATTCGCCCGCAAAACGGATTTTACGCCCACCCTTACTCCCCTTCCTCTCTTAGTTCTCTTCTACTCAAATAACACAGGGATCAGGAGTATTGTGGTCCTCGAAGTAAATCATATAATAAAGGGTAAATAATACAAAGGGGTTCTTCAGACTCTCATCAGCCCATTATGCTCCCCACTGTGCTCTTGGTTCAGATTGTGCTTGCCATTGCTTAATTTGTAAAACATAAAGTGCCAGGGCCCTTGTCAGGTGGTCACTGAAGCTTGCACCACCCATTGGCCCTGCGTGCGCTGGCAAGAACAACTAATAACGTGACACTTCTACAAGGCTGACAATTTGTACTATTCCAGGTTGCACAAAGCTATAAGAATGGCTAGGGCGGCTAGTATTAGTCATTTGTAATCTATAAATAATGATTGAATAACTGATGTTGTGCTCATTTCAAAATTGTGGTGTATTGTCATAAGTACCAGTGCTAACAATTAAGTGCTGGTGCCGAGCACCGGCAACCATCAGCCCAAATTAAGCACTGATGCTTGCTGATTTATTCGTGCTCACCCTCAACACCTCGGCGGTTCCCTTCTTCCTCTTCCACTTCTTGGCCATCCTCTACATCTTCTCCCTCACTCATGTTGGGATGGAATCCCTCTGCAACTCTTCTCCCCCTCCACACTCAAAAATGGCACAACATCGCCGTGGGTACGCCTTCGATGTCGATCCATGGCGTTCTTTCATTTATGGTCCAAGCTTGCTCAGGAGTCACGTGTTGTGCTCCTGAGTAACAGGTGCACTACAGCCCTTCTCCCTCGAAATGACAGTGGTGGCCACCTTGGAAGTCCCTGGTGCAGCAGTTGTCTGACTACACTCTTCTTGAGGCCAGAGGCAACCGCAGGGACTAGAGCTGTCAAAGATCATAAATGAAAAAAACTCTTTCAAACCCAATCCTAAATTGCATTAGAGCGAAAAGAGAAGTGTGGTGGTGAGAGGCAAGCAAAGAGAGCCATTTCTACTCCAAATGGGCCCAGGAGGTTTGATCCTGAGATAAATGCTAGGACACGATCGCTTAAGGAGCCTACCAATGCATACTCTCAAAAGCAGTAGGTCCGCTGGTGTGCCACAGTTGGTAGGTGAACTGGAATGCTAGGGGCAAGAATCCAAAAGTCTGGGGATCATATGGGGGGGGCACATGCTGAAATCACTGTCCAGGACTCCACCATATAGCCCTTCCAGTCCCTGAACTCATATTAGTCTGCTCCAGTAAATCCAACCGTGCATGGCAGCCATAGGAAATGATCTAAGGAAAACAAGCTTTCTAAGCAAATATTTAGATGCATACTTCAAGGGAAAAAAGCCAATTTATGCACACAATTTCTGAACACTAGTTCAAACAAGCACAACCAAAGCCAAAACACCTGGGCTTAATATGTCAAAGCATGCATGCACATGTACACAGAAATAATGTTTCTATGCAATAGAACATCAAAAAGAAGCCTATTGGCTTTGCCAGTGTTCTATAGTGATGGTGGTGCAGCATTAGAAGTGGAGGCACTGGTGGTATAGGAAAAAGTGGTACTGGCATTGTGTTGGTGGGACTGGGTTTTGGTGGAGAATTTCTATTGGTGGTGTTCTGGTTTATGATTTCTACTGATAGATGCACTATTTGTGTATGTAGGACTAAGTAACTGCCATATTCCAAGTGCAATTGGATATAATGCACTTACAACACGGTGGATGGGATATCAGTCACGTTTGTGACAGAGTAACCCATCCACAAACTCTAAATAAGGCCTGAAATCCATTTTATGGCCGCACTCTTGATTCCTGTATCATTTCATATTTGCAGTAGTGGTTTGTGGGCTACAGTATCAAAGGCTGCTGAAAGAGCTAAAATGAATACAGCCACACCTTTAGAGTCAACTATGTTCTGGAGGTCATCAGAGCAGTAATTGATGTTGGTTTAGTGCTTTTGTCACGTCTAAAGCCTTCTTGTTGGTCATAGAAGAGGTCGTTTTTCCTCCAGGAAATCTGAGATCCAAATGATTGCTACCTTATCAATTTGCTAACCCCCAAATGGGCAATTTGATATTGATCTGGAATTTCTCGAAAACTTGACGTCTAGTCTTTGCTTCCACAGGACAAACATGATACGAACAATTTTCAGTTTCCTAAAGAATCCTCCTGATGGCTGACATTCATCATTTGGAGCTCTAACCACACTGGCTACAGGGGTAGCTATGAGAATGATCTTAAATAAGTTTGGGAGGCATGGGTCAGCATGTAATGCAATATATGGTGAGAGATGCTAGCTGGTTTGCTTCTTTTAAATCAAAAATCAAATGAGGGGGAATGGACCACTTGTAACTATGTAGCCAGGGTTTTTTATGGTACTGATTGACCTTAATAAAAAACTCTCATACACACACGTAGAAGGAAAGGCGGTATATCTTGATTCTCCGCCAATTACGCTGCGTTAGTGCATCATCATAGGGTCTTTTGTTTTGTTGTCTGCTATCCTCTACCCCCGAGGTAACCATTAGATGCGTAGTAGTGTCCAGAGAGAATATCTTTAAGTGCTCAAAAAATAATGAGTTAAAATTCTCTAGCTCATCTTCAAAAGGTATATATTTATTGCCAAAAGAGGATTCAAGAAATTAAAAAGATTATGTGGGTAGTTCTGGATCAGGTTAGTAGATCCTCTATACATTAGTTCAAAGTTAGGCCGACATGTTTCAGCCCCACTGTGCCCAGCTGGGTCTATGGGGCTTTCTTCAGGACCAATGCAAAGAATGTGTACTTACACAACTTGTGTAGTTACTAGAAGTGTTTCTGTGTTCCATTTGAAATGACTGAGGCCAATCGTATCTGTAGTTAAGAAGAAACAAAACAGCAAAAGACATAACGCATCTGCATGTCAGTACACCCTATTTTAGTTACAACTTATCTTATGTTTAGCTAATTTTCAGAGTTAGATATGTGCCCTCTTTATGTATAGAGATCATTAGGTGGCTGGTATTTTCTAGTGGTAATTATACTGAAGGTTATGGAAGACAGAAGGCTAAAAGAGAATAGTTTTGTGCGTGTGTTAGTCTGTGTTAGGAAGTGGGTCTCATGGACCTTGGTATTTTAATGTTCTTTAAGACAGTCACGCAGTTCTTGGGACAATTGGTGCGCTCCAGAGTGCAATCTGATTTTTGGATTTTGGAGATGATTTTGAATAGTCCTTATGTGATATTGCATTGAGAAGGGTAAGATTTCTCAGTTTTCATTGGTATTTCGTAGATACTGATTGTTTTTTGCCAGGATATTATCTGTTTCGCCATAAGTTTCCTTCACTTACTTTCCAGTATTCTTATTTTCTGATGTAATGGATTTATGTTTGAAATAAGCCAGCCCATCTTCTGTTTTGGTTCCCTGTGACTTGCGGCTTTAAATGGAGCCACAGTTTTGAACACCTCTTTAAGTCAGTATGAAATTGGTTTATGGACATCAGTGAATTCATTGGTTGCATCTTCAGGAATTTCATATAGAATAACTCTATGCTGAAACTCTCTATGGTCTGTTAAATGAAATGTTGTTCAATGTTGTTAAAGACAGTAGCATCATTGGTAGGTTTAAATTGAAATTAATGAGATGTTGAACACTAATATCAATTGCTTATCTTCGACTGACATTAGGTCTTTTGAGGCAAATGTGGCATTAAAATTAAGGCCTGCATCATGTTTGGCACAGGTGAAAAGTGGGTGGTAATTCTGTGATACCAGGTTATTGAGTAGTCCTATGGCTGGTGGACAGTAAATCTGTCAAAACAGACATTGATGTTCCCTAGAATACATACATTAGGGTCATATTTTGTGTTTTCTGATGCAAAGTCCTGGAAGGAATCCATGAAAGTTGCTTTGTGTGGAGGTGGTTGTTAGATTAGAAGAAACAAGATGGAGTGGTGAACGACTAATAAGGATTCACACTGTGTTCAGCGATCTTTACCATGGTAGTTGTTTGTTAAATGTTATAAATTATGTTTAGAACTCCCCCACCCTGTTGTTGGCTCATTTCTGTTAAATGTTAGGCATACTTTGAAAATGAGAATGATAAACATGGGGGTATGATGTTACAGCCATATGTGGGTTGTGTAAATATACTCCTGAGCTCACATGTGGCATTTACCTTTCATGCCATTGGTCCACTCCCTGCGCTTACTTACTGTGGCCTTATTCAAAAGTTGATTTAGCTACATTTACCTCATGTCTTAGGTAAGGGGCATATGCCCTGTATTTGCTTAATGGGATAATGACAGTGCCTAGAGTCAACAACCCAGCAAAACCATCAATAAGGGCCAAAAAATAAATCAGACCATGCAGAAAGTTGACATTGTTAGGTTGTTAATGATAATTCATTCTAAATGATTTTGGAACTGATTTAGAGTTTCGTGGAACGGATACCCTATCACAAATGTGATGGATATCCTGTCTGCCATGTTACAAGGACATTATATCCTATGGGACTTGCAATATACTGGGTAGGATATACGTCATATTTGTGGGAGTATCCCACCCGCCAAACTCTAAATCAGACACCTAGGGGTCTATTATAATGGCGGGAGGATCACCACCTCCCGTATGGCGGTGGCAATCCGCCCACTATTATACACCGCCCACCTCCCATTTCCCCCGTCATATTAGGATGGCGGGGGGACCCCAGCAGACGGAAAGACCGTCCGCCGGTTTTCCACTGGTCAAATAGGTGAGCGGGTGGAAAAGGGGCTTGATATGGTGGTGTGTCTGTAAGACACCGCCATCCATATCAAGATGCAGGCGGTGATGTGCCTTTCCATGAAGGCATTGCCGCCATGGAATAGCATGCAGAGTCTGCATGTGGGGGCCCGTTATGGGCCCCCAGGGTTTTGGGGGTGTGTGGGGTGCACATGGGGGGTACCTATGGTAACCCGCTGCATTTGCATTCACAAATGCCTTTTTTACATTGTGGCAGGTGCTGCTTACAGCACCTCCCACCGTAATGTAAAAAATGCGTGATGCGCCCATCAGTGTATTTGCAGTACTGCCGCACACATAGCTGGCGGTCCCATTTCCTGATGCGACAAAGTCCGCCCGCCATCGTAATAGACCCCTTAGATTTAATACCATTGGCATTGTTTGAGAACTTTACAAATTACGTAATTGTTAGCATTTTCCGAACATTTTTAAATATTCAATGTTTTTCTTACTTGGTGTTAAGCAATGGCCACTTTAAAAATAATAGTCAAAATACCTTCTTTATATTTTAACAAAAGAGCACAATCACTTTTTAGTTTCAGAAGTTAAATTCTAGTGTAGAAAAAGGTTGTTATTACTAATTAATAAGGTTGAAAAGTTGTTTTTGGTTTTGATTACACTGTTGCTAAAAGAAAAGCATCACCATTCCAACTGATGAAAACGTTGTGCATGTGTAAATCCAGCTCTAATACGCAAGACAAAAAATTTAAGTTTTAGTAGTTTTCACTTTTGGAGTGGTGATTTACGAACTCTTACATGATAAACATGATTGCATTACAGTGACAAACTTTTTTCAAAATTAATTTGACATCTACAATTTCTAGTTCTGATGTTGACTTGATGCCTTGCTGCAGTCACACTCTTAAATAACATAAGATCATGCTTCAAATAACAACAGGTTTTCTGAATTACCGTCCAACACTTTGACCACTCTTTATAAGTTATGTTCAATTGAACTCTTCTAAAATACCTACTTTTGCTTTGTGATAGGGGCAGTCTGCCATAATAATGACTCATTGTGTCTGATTCTCTCCAAAGTAAAGTTGGCACTAAAATTGATGATATGTGCCATTTCATTGTGTGGCCAGGGCTTAATGATTTCAATAGAAAGTTGTTGGGACAGGCTGTAAACTGACGTGCACCCCTACCCGAGTAAACTGTCTTCATGGGAAACTGTTATCTGGATTTCCTTTTCACCCTAGCACGCACTGAGTGTACTTAAGCATAGGGTGGAAATTGACTATAAGACCCAGGGCCTGGCTCTGAGGTCAGGAGTGCCGCCAAAAGCATAATATATAGTGGACACAAGGCTGCTATCCATTTCAATGGGGCATGAACTGTATGCAGTGGTGGCAGCATGATACTTTTGACTCATTCCTTTGGCTTCCATTACTTCCATTACTGTTTCTACGTGAAAGTGCGATGCTTACAGTCCCATTCATATAAATGTGTGTTCACCTGTCAAGCCTAACCCTTTAGTGACATCCCTGTGTATACGTCCAGGGTGTATGTATGTTTGGTACATTTCGTTTACTCTACTTCTCCAGTATTAGCGACTACATGCACCAGGGTCTGTAAATTAAATGCTGCTGGTGGGTTGCAGCATTCATTGTGCTAATCAGTTAAGTAGCACTGTAAAGTAGGTCTCCAAGCCTTCCACTGCAGCTTGGGTGTGCAGTTTTAAACTTTCATTTCAACTTGGTAAAATAAACTGTTTGCCAGACATAAACATTATTTTTTAATACATATAAGTCCCCCCTAAGGTAGGCTTTAAATTTCCACAGGGCAGGGTGTATGGTGTTTAAAAAGTAGGTCAAGTATATTTAATGTTTCGCAAACCCTGGCAGTTTTTCACTGTGCCAAGGTTGGCTTTCCCATAGGGTAACACTATTACATTGAATGAGTGCTGAATACAGTTCAGGAGGAGCTAGAGAAATGGTTTGAGGACTCATTTTAATGATAATTTACAATGTAACTTAAAAGCCAAGTCAGATTTTATGATACTATTTTGGAAATGACACTTTGAGAAAGTCGTCCTTTTCTTGCCTAAAGCAAAAAGTCTTTCCAGCCAGTGTCCATCTGTCACCTGATGCCTGTTGACTCCCTTTTGGTAAAATGTGTATTGCTCCCGGACAGTAGACAAAGGGCTTTGAGTGTGGGTGGGGGCTACCTATTTTTGCAGAATTGTCTGGAGGCTGTGTCCAGCCCCAGCCCCATCCCGATCCTATCTTGTCACTAGCAGATGAAGTTCAAACCTAGGCTTGCCTCCCTTTTGTGTCTCTAGTCAGTCTGGCTACAAATCCAGAGGGGACTGACCTGAACTGGCTAAGGGGGTGGGAAAAATCTTGCCCTCCAGCCACATTCTTGCACTGGGCATACATGTGGACCCCACAGATCTCTCCTTAGAACACTCCAGTACCTGTAAGAATCAGAAGAAGGGTGCCTTGCTGTCTGAAGAACCTAAAGGAAGACTGGACCTGCTTGCATTGAACCTAGGACCCCAGAAGTGACATTAAGGGTCAGTTAGCCGACCTCCTGTTTAAGCTACAGGGGAGACACAACTAACTTCCAGAGGTCCCTCACTGGACCTGCTCTTGTTCCTGCTTCTACCCTCTGCTGGAGTGAGTCCCAACCCCCAAGTAGAGCCCCCCAGGTCTTGAACCCGCCCATGCTCACTGTGCCACAGGGTGCAAGCTAGACTGGCTGATGAGGGGTGATACCCCAAAACTGGTCCCAGGACGCTTGTTTCCGTTCCAGTGAGGACCTGGCTAGGCAGTTCGGGCTGGACAGTTTCCATGGGGAGCAGGGTCAAGACTGATTTGCTTATGGCTGGGTCCAAACTGGGGTGGCACAGTGAGCAAAAAAACAATGGATTCAACTCAGATCTGAGACTGAGGTGAATGTTGACAATGTTCAGCATTCAGTCCATAATCCTTTTGTGTTACTTTTAGAAAGTTAGCATGTTCCTGCTTTAGCCATTTAGTGCCTTTAGCCTGTTCCTGGGTCACATGACTATTTGTAGCTGTCATTTGGTCTTTATGTATACCTCCTAGACAGCTACAAACAATAGAGAGCTTAGGTGTACCTGGATGGGTAATCAGTGGCATGATGGGAGGGCACAGCTGGGCCCTGCCCTACATAAAATTGAAGAGGCTATATCCTGCTTCCACACAAAGTGCTGCATACCCCCTGTAGTTAGTTAAGAGCCAGGACAGGGAAAACAGAATGCCTGGGAACTTCAAAGGGAAGGCTCTAGAAGCTTCGCCCTTGTTCAAGCAGAAGGGTACCAGGTATACATATTGGATCTCAAACACTGTTGTACACTTCCAGGCCTGTGGATAATCTGCCTGGAAGAAGAACTGCTGTGCTTCTGAAAGGACTGCAACTTGGCTGGACTGCTGCTCTAAGGGATTGCTGCCCTGCGGTCCCCCTTGGGTGAGAAGGACTGGACTTGAATCTGTTGAACCCAGGACCCTAAAGGGGCCCATGGGCTAGTTGGCTGGCCTCCTGACTTGAGCCTCAGGGACAGAAGGCTCCAACAACCTTGAACTCAGCACCTAGACTCTTTCATCTGTTAGTCTACTATGGCAAAGGGTGCCACCCCAGGCCTGGATCCTCGGAAGTGAGCCTAAGGTTCTCTGCCAGAGTCTGTAAATCCAGCAGAAGCAATACATCTCCTCTGCTACACATTGCAACCCTGAGCAGAAGCAATGCATCACAGCTGCTGGGTGGATCAATACCGGCACAAAGCCCCCATCACATTGCATTGCGTTTCCTCATCATAACCGTCACTGTGCGACACATCCTCAGCACAGGCCTTCGCATCCCTCGTTGATGGCAGCCTCACGATGACGAGAGACTCCACATCACAGCCTCGCAGCTCCTGGGAACTCACACATCGCATCGCTCTGACTGTGCAGCACATCCTCACTGTCAGACTTTGTATCGGAAGCCCTGGTCAATGGGATCCTCCCTAATGATTCAGGACCTCGCACCGCTGCATTGCCACTCTCCGGAACTGATGCATCTTTGACATGGATCCTGGCAACACTCAGCAAACCGGGATTTATGGTACCTTGTTCAGCTGACCAAACTGGGTCCCTGGAGCCGGCCCGCACTCCACTATGGTCAACTTGGACTTTGGACTTTGGGCCTTATTTGCATCTTGGTGCATCTGATCACACCGTCACTTTTCAGACAGTTTTGCCATCCTCCGGCTTGGTGGTCCACCACTCCATTTGGATGTTGGTGGATCCGAGTGCTAACGTCTCCCTGATAGAATTTTTCTCCCGCTTTGACAGCATCCTATGCAAAAGCAGCTGTTGGAGGGAGTCCAGCCAAGATTACTGCTGGGCCAATCATCTTGTGCATTTCCGTCAAGGAAACTCTGGCGAGAACACCTTCAACCTTGAGTGGGGAGAATCAAAGGAAATGAGGTAGAAACTTACCTTTTTTCCATTTTCCACTTCTGTTTCCATCTTGTACCCCATTGTCCAGGTCCATCCATTGCTGCTACTACTTGACCATGACGCTAATTAATTCCATTGTTGCTGGGATCTAAGATAAGCTTCTTTTCATTTGTTTTACAATGAATCGTGCGTTAACATTTACTTTGGCCTTGTATATTTTTACATTGCTCTTACATGCAATTTTCTTCATATGTACAATGCTGTGCTTATTGCAACTTATCAGGGTAAAATGAACACACCTGCAGTGACAAAATATTTGTTTGTTGTGGTGTTTGTGGGTGTTGTGCTGTGATGCCTGTAGTTGTACATTCAAATATGTGTAGTGACACATTAATAAGTAATATCACCAGTCTCCACTCCACCATGGACTCACTCCATCAAGAATACACCTGTAGGACAATGCCAGCACAATGATGAAATCTAAATAGGCTTGACACAAACTCACCGGCCTGACGGTAACGGAGTACTATTAGCCAACAGAGGAGTCTGCCGCATCGTCAGAAGTGCGCCTCTTACACAATGGTAAACAATCTGTTGATAAGGACGCTGGTTCAACCAGCCCACATCTAAATACGGCAGGTAGGACTCCATCAGCGCCAAAGGAGTACTTGTAACCGCCGCCATGGAGGATGACGGGAGGCCCGCCATATCTAAATCAGGCCCTTTATCCCAGTCTAGGGAAACCAGATATCCACAGTTGGCACCTTTTGCTTTTTGCAGCTATTTTCATTGAAATCTTTAAAACTAAATAATTGTTGTCTTGCCCTTGTTTTACTTGTCAAAAAAATTACTCTATTGTTCTTAACTGGTATGGAATCCTTTTGTGGTATGTTTTCACTGTAGTACTGTTTGAAGTGTTGCACAAATGATTTACACATCGCCTCAGAGTTAGAGTGGAGGCCTTCTTGGACACATATTTTGGACTTAGCAGACTCAGAGCTTTCCCGCCTTTGCCAACCTCTGCACTGGGAACCCACTTTTCTGCAGCTCACTTCGGATTTAGCTTGCAGTTCTGTCCCTCTCGTGGCTCATTGACAACCACATGTTTCCCATAAAAGTTTCTTAAAAGGTTAACTTTCCACTGGAATGAACCTAGTCCCTGTATCCAACTCGTTGTCCATCATGATTGGCCTTAACTTTTAACTTTGAACTGATCTCGGGCAACCAGATACTTGCATTTGGCAATATGTGCTTTTTGCCGTTTTTCTCAATTCAAACTTAAAAAGTCTTATCTCTGGTTCTACTAATTGAATTTTTGCCATTGCTTTGACATTTTGTTTAATAATATATTCTATATTTTCCAAATTGGTTTGTGATTTTTTTTATTTTGTTTTTCATGTTTTCCTGTTTGAGTGCTGCATACATTCTTTATACATTGCCTCGAAGGTAAGCCTCACTGTTTTGTACAAGGCTACCAGAGGGTGAAGCACATGCTTATTTTGAGACTTTAGTGGTTCATCCTGACAAGGATTGTGATTATTATATTAGGTGGCTTCTCCCTCCCCTCAACTCATACTTTAATTTCTTACAGTAACTTATTAGCAGGTGATGATTAGTCTTTCCTGGGAAGATTTGGTTAATAGTGGGGGAATGGAGATGAGTTGGTAGACTCAGTTATTAATTAGCGAGCGATTCCTGGATCGGGCGTACTCCCTTTGTCTTCTGCTTCAATAGCCCATCTAAGAAGGCTGATGACAGCCAGGTGCAGAGATTCACACTTATTGTGTTCATATAGGTACTCCTACTTGGAGCCATTCTCATCACTACCTTCTGTGAGATCTCTCACCTTCCCAAAGAGTATGTCTGCACTGAAGCCAGAAATTAAGTGTGATGGTGAACTGTACTACAGGGGATCCACATCCCCTGTCTAGAAATCATGTAAAAAAGAGTGACCAAGTTTGGGGGTACGCTTCAGAGTATTTTGAGAGCTGCTTTGATCCTCGTGTGTTACGGCTGATAGCCATTCTCCCAGAATTGAGGGGACATCACCTCAAGTCTGCACATTGCATATGTGATGTGTGGGTCTGCCTGAGATCTGGGAGTCTGTCTGCCTGTCTACTTGGGATAAAGAGTGACTTTTAGCACAGGAGCTGTCTGTCGAAGGAGAAGAGGCCCAGACACTTAGTCCGAGAAAGAAGTGGCCAGGGGAAGTGGAGTACTGTGGGAGTCAGCCTAGAGTTGACTTGAGTGTGCTTGGAAGTGTATTGGTCTCCCTGCAAATCCCAGATAAGCTAACATGATTTTATGATTCACCTGTGTGCCAACTGCAGTGATCACTACAGAGGAAGCCCAGAGGACCTGTACTGTATCAGTATTTGCTGCACCATGAGGACTACAACCATGCATTCTGGACCTAAGGAAGATATCTGCGCCTTCAGTGCCAGATCTGCCTGATCAGAGTGAATTTGCCCATGTAGCTGCAACTATCATCAGCTGAATTTGGAGAGGAGGAGGCAGGGCCACCCAAACAAGACACTGTGACTGTGAGCATGATTGCTTGCACCATGTGGTTAAAGAAGTCACTCCGACAGTTGGATATCCCAAGAGTGCTTCAGCTTCGGTAATGCTAACGCCTGAACAAAATATTGACTGAAAACAGATTTTTGAAGGATTTTGATCAGAGTTTCGTAACCTCCATAAGTACCTAGAAAAAACAATCAAGTTGGCGGGGTCTAAGATGGCGGAGTGAGGACTCTGCTACGCGGCAGACCGAGAGCTCTCCCCTCCACACTGGAGACAGCAGACTGCTAGGACAACCTCAGCAGCAGTTTAACCGACATCGCAACCGAATTCTCAAAAGCAAAAAGCAAAAGCAATAGCGAGAACGAAAAAGAAAAGAAAACAAAAAGAAACCTGCATCTCGGCTACTCTCTCCCTCGTCCCTCTTACCTGCAGGCTCCTCAGCAGGCTCTACGGCGGCCTCCCAGCGACAACGCAACGGATGCAGTGGCTGCCTCCGGCTGTTTGGCAAGCATTTGGAAACTGGCTCGAGAAGAAAACGAAAAGAAACCGGCATCTCGGCTTCTCTCTCTCTCGTCCCTCTTACCTGCAGGCTCCTCAGCAGGCTCTCCGGCGGCCTCCCGGCGGCAACGCAACGGATGCAGTGGTTTCCTCCGGCTGTTTGGCGAGCGTTTGGAAACTGGCTCGCCAGATCTAGGATCGATTTGCTTGGGCTGTCTGCCACCTCTGGGACACGGAAGGTAGCTACATCGGCGCTTGCACGTCTGCATAGGGTTATGTCGCCCAAACATCCATCGCGCACTACGCGGAATACAAAAAACTCCGCAACGGCAGCAGCAGCGGCGGCGGCCGCCCCCTCTATTTCTGTAGCCTCTACTGCCTTGGCTACCTCGGCCCCCGCGATAGCTGTATCAATGGCAGCACCTACTACAAAAACCACGGGGGCGGCGGCAGCAGTGCTGGCCCAGGTGAATTTCATGGCGAATCCTGCTTCTTCCTTACAGCCCCTATCTTCGCACGCATCCCAAGATTCTGTGATTCTGAAGGGGAGTGACAGGAAGGCGGCAGGTAAGACGATTCTGCGCCCTCCTGTACTAACAAACTGTGGAACAATACCAAAAGTGTTTGCTCAGAAGAGCGTGTGTGCTGACACTGGTGATGTCTCAAAGACTGGGGTGGCTTCGGGGAAGGTATCAGCCCCTCCGCTTAGTGTCAGGACACAAGACACTCCCATAGCAATAAATGATGAAACTGAAACACAGGCGCTATCACATCCACCACCAGGGTTGTCTAAGGATGGAACCGCCCCACCACAGAAACAGGGCCAGCAGCGACAGTCCCCCCAACTGTGCCATTATTGGATAAAGTCAACTGCGATGACTTCGCCACTTCTCCTAGGGGCAATAAGACTCAAGGGACCCAGGAGATCCTAGAGGACTCGGAGGTAACAGAAGGAGTTAATGTGGCAGGGGGGGGGGGCTACCCTCAGCAGAAACTTCCACAATGTTGCCCGGCGCTTCCGGGAATTCTAGAGGGACTCTGCTTGATATCTCTACGGCTACTGCCACAGCTTCTGCGTTGGGGGGTCCAATAGGCATAGGCACAGGCACAGGCACGATGGAAGAAGATACTGGACTTGGGGTGAGTCAAAACTGGCGATTCCTTTCTGGAATTGGTTGAGGAGCAGCCCTCCTTTGAGGACCTTGATGATGAGACGGAGGAGGAGCTGAATAAGACTACAGATAACTCTTTGATCAGGTTGTCCCCACGGAGACGTAGAGGCAAAGCCAAGGCAAGCTACAAGAGGAGGGGGAAAGTTTTGTCTAACCTGACGCGTCCTGCAGGAGTAGTGCCCCTAGCTGCTAAAAAACTGGTTATTGACAAGAGTCCGCTAAGGAAATGGATTGAGGCCAAGGAGCTAGTCAAGAGCATGGCGCTAAGGCTTTCAGGGGGTAGCCCCACAGATAATGAGACGTCACAGGTCCCCATACCGGGGCCACTCAGTGCCCAAACCCCCAGGAGCACTCCCTCTGAGTCAGCCACAGGAGAGAAGGATCATTTGTCATCAACTGCAGGCTCTAATCAGCCGGTTTTTGTAAATATAAATACAAACCCAAATAAATCATCTGAAGAGACACTGAACCCAACAGAGGGGACTGGGACGGGGAACACCGGCCACTCCCAGCTGGATACTATATTAAAACTTTTGATTAGCCAAAGGGGAGAATCGGAAGAGCACTATCAACAACTGAAAAGTGACAACGTAAGACTGCAAACTTCCATATCAGATCTAACCTCCAGCTTAAGGGGCGTCACACAGGAGATAATAGAGCTTCAGCAACGCACAGTCGTGGTAGAAGAGGAGACATCACGGATAGGTTTCACTGCGGAGCGTCATGATGCCCAGCTAGTCTAACTACAGGGGAATGTCGAGGACTTGGAAAACCGGCAAAGGAGATCCAACCTTAAAGTTTATGGAATTCCGGAAGGGCTAGAGGGGTCTGACCCAAGGGCATTTCTGGTGAAACTGTTAACTCAAGCCTTTCCAGAACTCTCTGACTGGGATTGGGACTCCCAAATACAAAGAGCACACCGACTTCCACTCGGCTTAAAACGGCAGAACAATACATTTCCACGCCCGTTTTTAATATACTTTGGCAATTTCCTGCTTCGACAAGCCGTTTGGAAAAAAGCCAAACCTAACACCCCAATAATTATTGGCAATCTCTCCATCTTTACCCGCTCAGATCTTAGTAAAACCACGATGGACAAAAGATGGGAAATGCGAAAACTAATCGATCCAGTCAATAAACTGGGAGGTCAAGCATACTTGCAGGAACCCGCCAGACTTAAAGTGATTATGAATGGGCGTACAAACTTCTTTAGTGACGTACACGAGGCACAGGCATTTTTGTCTAGCATCAATAGGAGCAAGGACTGAAAGGAAAGAAAAAAGGGATTTTTTTTTTTTTGGGGGGGGGGGGCTTACCCCTATTTCTCGCATATGATATAAGTGTGTTAGACAGATAGAAATGGGAATGTGAGGGGACACAGGAAATTCAAGGTTGAGGGGGGGGGACCGAATTGTTAATCACTAGGTATCACTAGGTATTACCAGATAGTGGTGAACTTATAAGTTATTCTGTTAAATATATCATCATGGCATCATGGTTTGATGCTGCATTATTAATAGCTGCAACTTCAGGGGGAGGGGGGAGGGAGGCTCGGACTCTCTGCTGCAGGCACTGCCTCACCAACGACAGCAGATGGTGAGGGGGGGGGTGGGTCTCCGCAGTCAGGGGAGGGTGTGGAAGGAGAGGGTAGGGGGGGAGGGCGGGGGGAAAAATGAAAAATATTTTCAACCTGGTAGAGGGACACAACGTGAGATTTGATTTTGTAAAAAACTTTTTTGTCTCTGAACAGTATATGAAGAACAATTTATATGGCTTAATAGAGCTGATGGAATGGATGCTGTTTATTGTCATTTTGCTCTATATCAGTGATGCATAATATTAAATGCCTGGCATGGAATGTCTCAGGGCTGAATAACAAACGTAAAAGGCTTTTAGTCGCAGAAGAGCTAAGACTCTATAACCCCCACTTAGTATTCTTGTTGGAAACACATATCACAGATAAAGACAAGAAACTGCTGAATCAACTGGGATTGGAGCTGGTAATAAGCTCAGCTGTGGTTTCCTCAACAAGGGGGGTAGCAATCTTGAAAGATAAAAGATTTAAAGCAGAAATAATTAAATCAACACACGACAAAAGGGGAAGGTGGGCGATCACTCAACTCTGCATCAACAATGCGAAGTTTGTAGCCTGTGTTGTATATGGTCCTAACAAAGATGAACCCAGAATATTTGATCAGCTAAATATAGCATTACTAGACTGGGAGGGAGAATTAATAGTTATGGGAGATTTCAATTGTATCTTGAATTGCCAAATAGACACTACTCGGCCGGGTAATCACAAACGAATGTCCAAAACTAGAGCTTCTATTCTAGATCTATGCAAGACACACAATGTCAAAGATGTATGGAGATACTTACACCCAAATTCTCCTGGCTACACATATTATTCAGCACCTCACAAGTTATGCTCCCGACTAGACATGGCCTTTGTTTCAGATTTCTTGATGAACTCTGCATCAATAGTAATCTACCCCCGCATTTCATCCGATCATAACCCCATCCTGGTGGAATTTTCTATTTCTTCGAATCGCAAACCTCCCAGACCTTTTACGTTCCCTAGGAATTTGATATCAGATACGTCTTATATTTTGCAGTTAAAACATCATATAATAGAATTTTTAGACATCAACAGAAACACTGCTTCATGTTTAATAGTATGGGACACTTGTAAGGCAAGCATCCGAGGGTTCACGCAATCTTATGTCCTGAAACAGAACTCTGAAAGACATAAGAACGATGCAGCCTTGACATCTGATATTGCTGCTGGAGACATTCGGTTAGCACTAGCCTTAAGAGATAACTTACCTACTCTGGAAATCTGCGCAAATCTTAGCCAGCTAAAATGTAAGACCAAAGAAAAACTTCTAAAAAAAAATAGTGCTCAGATACATAAATATAAATTTTCTAATTATGAGGGTGGAGACAAAATAGGCAACATTTTAGCCTTTAAAGTGGCAGAAGATAGAGTGGATTCCACGATTACTCAAATAACAGGACTTGACAACAAGAAATATAGTCAACCAAATGATATCACCCAACAGTTTGCTAAATATTACGAAGCTTTGTACACCCCGGAATGTACGCCTAACGGTTCTGTAATTAAGGATTGCTTAAGAGAAAATCCAACGAACCAGCTAACGACGACTGAAGTAGATGCTCTGGCCATAGGCATAAAGAGAAAAGAACTAAAGGAGGCTATACTATCACTGCCTATAGGGAAAGCCACAGGTGAAGACACCATTCCATTGGAAATCTATAAACTATGCTTAGATGAACTAATACCTTCTCTTTTAGAAGTGATATTACATATTGGCAGGACAGGATTGGCCCCCAGCTCCTGGAATAAAGCTAAAATAATATTTTTCCACAAAAAGGGCAAACCTAAAGAGGAGATGGGTTCATATAGACCCATATCCCTGATTAACACAGACGCAAACATTTTCGCAAAATGTTTGGCCAAAATACTTGCACCACTAATGCCCAGAATTGTAAATATACAACAGCACAGGTTTATAACAGGGAGGGACACATCAGCCCATGTAAACACAGCAATAACAGCATTTGACATAGCATAGAGGCCACCCCTCTTGCTATGATAATGCTTGATGCCGAAAAGGCATTTGACCGGGTGGGATGGGACTATTTATGGTGCACACTGGGATCTTTGGGCTTTGAAGGGGAATTCTTAAACGGGATCCGTGCACTTTACGACAAACCAACGGCACACATTAGTTATGGAGGGCTTACTTCGCCGTGTTTTTCAATCTTGAGGGGCACTCGTCAAGGGTGCCCTTTGTCACCTTTATTATTTGCCCTCTCACTTGAACCGTTCTTAAAGGCCTTGGATACCCAACCTGGAATAACACCATTCAAGACTGGCATGCATAGCCTAAAAATTACTGCATATTATTATTATTATTATTATTATTATTATTATATTCTTATATAGCGCCAGATTCGACATTGCTATTTATTCGTCTGAAGTAATCGAGTCCCTAAGAGCTATTAATCTCGAAGCACTTAAATTCGGCACAGTTTCAGGTTATAAACTGAATACACATAAAACTCAAATAATAGCTAATTTTGCCCCCCCGACACCAGTACCAGAAATCTGTAAGGTTGCAACCTATCTTGGAGTTAAAATCACCTCAAACATTAAAGAACTTAAGGCTATTAACTATAACGATCTAACGAATACTACCATCTTTACTCTGAAAAAATGGCATCGACTTCCACTAAGTCTAATTGGTAGAATAAATTTGATCAAAAAGAAAATCATACCCAAATATTTATATTTGTTTAGATCAATCCCTTTGATAGGCTTTTTTTTAAACAATTAGATGGGATTTTTGGTAACTTCATCTGCGGGTACAAGAAGGCTAGGAGATCATTAAAGGTATTGAAAAATCAGATCGGGTCTGGAGGCCTTAATTTTCCTGATTTGAAATTATACTTTTGGGCATCATTTGTAAGACGCATACGGTCATTATTAAATATTGAGGATACGTTATTTTACCACCATTTATTGCTAAAAGGCGACTCTAACCAATTTTTACTTCACATAACAGACCCAAATTACTACAAACGGGTCAAGTTCAAGACCGCACGTGACATAATAAGAGTATGGAAGGATATTCTTGATTACTGCAAAACCACTATATATCACTCTCAGCTGATTCTATGGAACAATCCTGGCTTACCGAGCATATTCAGCGATGGAGAATCCCGTAGATGGCAGCTGAAAGGCGTAACAGTTTTGGGTGATTTGTACAACTCTCAAGGCATGCTAGACTTTCCCACTCTAAAACACCTATATGGTCTGTCTGAAATACATAGGTTTAAATATTTACAAATCTATGATTTTTTTAGTGCGCAAAAATAAAATCAATAGCGTGTCGAGCGGTGGTATCTGGGATTGCTTAAATTCTAGGAAAGAGAAATCAATCATCAGCTCGACTTACAAATTTCTTATAGGCCTCAGACCTGACGACAGTGATATACTTGCTAAAAAATGGAACTCCAAACTTGGAACAAATTTTACAGGAAAGCATATAATTCAATATTATACTAATATTCATAACTCTGTACGGTCATCTAGTTTAAGACTCCAACAATACAGAACCACCTACATGCTTTACTATACGCCAGAAATTTTTTCGAAATGGCCCACAAGCAATGCCTTGGGAGATAAAAGCAAATGCCCGAAATGCGCCGAATATGCGGCGGATTTGGTGCACATGCTGTTTTCCTGTCCAATGCTCGGGAAATATTGGGAAGAAGTGGGAAAAATTTTGGTTGCTAAAAACATTCTTAGCTCCCCTATAACGGCGCCTATGGCATTATTTGGCCTACATCTGACTAATCAACCACGCCCTGCATTGGCATCAATACTAATTTCATGTGCTAAATTAATCCTAGCAAGGGCCTGGATTAGCCTTAATATACCTAACGCTATGGAATGGTGGTATTTAGCCATTGAAATCAAAACAATGGAGTGTACTCTAGCAGAATTAAGAGGCATTCGTTCGCTAAAGAAATTTGAGAAAATTTGGGGGGACTTAGATTGAACTGAATGACTTAAAGACCAACTTTGACTGACAAGTGGATTCTGATGGTATATTTTAGCCTCTCTATTATGATATTTGATTTATAGATTACTGTGTATGTATGTGATATATTTGACCTTATTAATAGCATTTTTTACTTTACCTTTCTCTTCTGTATTTAATCAAACTTTTTGTAAAAATTAGGTTCATCCAAATCAAATCACAGTATGATGTGAAATAATTTTGAATATATTGTTGTCTCGTACCAGGTGAAAATAAAATTAAAATATTTAAAAAAAAACACAAAAACAAAAAAAAAACAATCAAGTTAACCTGTGGGCCACAGAGCACAGGAAAGCTGCTTCACTTCGCTATGGTGAGCCTGCACCAGTTAAAGTCTAAAAGCTCCTGTTGTCTCTGTAGGAACCCTAGTAGCATCCATAGATTCTACATATTCCTTATAGATAGTCTTGAGTTGTGCTTTGATTAAAGTACTTCTCTCTTTCTTAAAAGAAAAGCACTTGGCTGGACATTCACTTAATATGTCTGATGTTTGACTGCTTGTTTTCTAAGTCTCTATACGCCGCACTACCTTCCTAAGATGCCTTCACCTGTTCCCCCTCACTACCATGAGGGTCAAGTGTTAAAGGATGTATGCTTGGCAACGTTGCTGGAGTCCTTGTAGGATGTACCCCAGTACATCAAAGGCAAGCAATCCTAATCCCCACGGTGTGCTCCATTAGACCCTGCTTGCCCTGCCACCCCCTGAACGTGGTCTGACAAACGTTGTACAGACTGTAAGCCACAAGTAATGCTTTTTTCTAGGTTCTTTTGTCGATAGATAAGAATCACACTTCTTATAGTTTAAAACTTCCAGAAAAATCTTGGTTCTTCAAAACATTTTCTTCAATGTTTGGGTGGCTGCCCAATATGCAGCCACAGTTCATTTGATAAAATATATCCAGAACCATCTCAACACAACTCATCCAGAACCACTCATAGCATAACTCATGCATTGTTGTGCTCAATGAAACTTTCCCCATAGCCGATGGTAAAATTCTCACCCGCAGTCTTCAACAATAACTCTACAGCCACTCATAATGTCACTCCAACAGCTGATACTTGAAGAGAGTGAGAGATATTCACATAGAATGCTAAAAAGCAAAGGCAGAATTGATAACCATGAAATGCACGTCTACTGGTTATTCAAGCTGTTTGGAAATGGGCAATACCATGGTATGAAGAGCTAGGGCATTTGGACCATCATTTAGAAGAGGGTGGTAATGACTGGCAGCTACCAAACATTAGTGGACCATCACCTTATCCTAGTTGTAACATCTGAACCGTATTGGTAAGATAGGAGCCCTATTTTCATCCTGATGAATGCCACTGACTTAGTTGGGCCATTGAAAGAAACATGTTGACGATAAAGGTGGTTATGGGGTAATAGTTCCCCCAATCCCTACATTTTAGTATTTAACACCAAGTATTACCCAGCAAATAAATGTATTTGGGTTATTACATTGGTTTTTAAAATCTCCTATTCACGGGCCGTACTTCGATCATTAGAAGTGCCTCCCTGTCTCCAGGTGAAGGCCCGCTCTCTATCAAACGTGGCTCTTAGAGCGCGAGGACTGCCAATGATGAAGCATGATACCTGGTGGTGTGTGAGGACAGTCCTTGACATTTTTTGAGATGCCCAGCACTTTACTGACTTAGTGCTTTGTAAGGATATGGTTACATTTTGTTAACATCCGTTTTTTAAGGGTAGCTTCTTTTGTGTGTGTATGATAGGTTTGGAGGCCAGCTCACCCTGAACACTGTGTAGTCTCTCCATTCCCTTCCTTGGATAATCCCAAGGGTTTGTATGCCCTACATTTGCTCACAATTAATAAATTCATCAGATTTAAATCTCTCTTCATGGTATATAAGGCTCAAACCCTGCAAGATTGAAAACTATGTTTGTCCGGTATCTCCCAGCTAGACTCCTTCGTTCTTCGCTTTAACTACAGCTCACGGTACCAAGACTAAAAGAAAACAAATGGGGCAACAGAGCATTTTCTACGGCCGCTAGCAAACTCGGGAACACCCTTCTACTAACATAAGAGCCATTCCCCATCTCCTGCCCTTCAGGAAGGCTCTTAAGACATGGTTATTCTCCGTATAGATATCATCTTTTGTACTATGAGTGGGTGTAGCCGGACGGCGATCTATAGCCCCTTGACGCCTTTTTGGTCATCGATACGCTTTAAAAATTTAAAATCAATCAACTCATTAACCCAGTGAGTGCATGTTGGTCATGCCTCCTCTCCATTCTACATAATGCCCTTACACCGATTAAACCAGCAGGATACACAGCCTTACTATTTATTGAAAATCTCGCCACTGGAAAACAAATCAACAGCAGAGTAAAGTCACACCATTCCAAGAAGATGACCCACAGTAGACTGATCATTTCTTCAGTCAAGGAAAAGATTTAGAAGGTATAGTTAATTGCTCTTAATATATTCTATACACCAACATCTTACTAAAAACACTTTGAATTCCATAATTAAGATTATTGGTTAAACTAAGACGTCTTCTCCTTAAGATTTTCCGTCTCATGGACTGTCTAAGGTCATTGGTACAGGTAATCAATTGGGGGGAGTGAGAGATAGGATCCTTTCAGACTCCATTGAATTGCTATTCATCAAAAAGGGTAAAGGATCACTTGTCCTGCGAAAAACTCAGGTCTGCAGGTTGGCAACTGGGTGTCTCCCAATAAAATGACCCTCATACACGTGTGTTTCTCTCTTGTTTGTTATCGTTAGCGGTATATAAGGTGTCCCCGCTTGTATCACACGTGCGTGCGTAATCACAGGGTCAAGTCATTTGTGTGCACCCTCCACCAGGAGGTTTTACCTTAAGTTTTAAGGCAGTAGTGATCGTGGAAAAAAGTGATTAGGATAGTCCTAATCACTTTTTTCCACGATCACTACTGCCTTAAAACTTAAGGTAAAACCTCCTGGTGGAGGGTGCACACAAATGACTTGACCCTGTGATTACGCACGCATGTGTGATACAAGCGGGGACACCTTATATACCGCTAACGATAACAAACAAGAGAGAAACACACGTGTATGAGGGTCATTTTATTGGGAGACACCCAGTTGCCAACCTGCAGACCTGAGTTTTTCGCAGGACAAGTGATCCTTTCCCCTTTTTGATGAATAAGGTTATTGGTAGTCAGACTCTAGATTACTGAGCACTCTGTGGGGCCTGCACTTCTCAAATAGATGTCCCCTTCCGCTCCCTACTTAAGAGTCTAAGGGCCCGATGTAGGAGCCCTAATACCGGTCGGAAACGGCCGATTTCGGCCGTTTCCAACCGGTATTAGGGTTTTCTAATGTAGGAGCATGCTTTACAGAATCGGTATTTTACCGAATCTGTATTTACAGATTCGGTAAAATTACTGAATCGGTAAATATAGGCTCGGTAAAAATACCGATTCTGTAAAAGCACATGTAGGTGGCACATCTTTGAGTGCTGCAGGCCTTTCATATTCGGTATTTTACCACCCAATCCAATTGGGTGGTAAAATACCGAATCCAGGTGTGCATGCACATCTGTGCATGCACACCTGTGCAATGTGACAAACAGACATGCCTTTAGGGCATGTCTGTGTGCCACATGGCACACAAGTCCGGAATTGGGGTGCCAGAGGGTGTAAAACTGACACCCCCTGCACCCTTGCAAAAATCGGATTTTACCAAATCGGTAAAAACCGATTCGGTATTCACCATTGATTCCTATGGGCTTCAAGGCCCATAGGAATCAATGGGGGATACCGATTCTGTATTTACCGAATCGGTAAATACCGAATCTTACAGATTCGGTATTTACCGATTCTGAAATACCTACATGTGCCCCCTTCTATTTTACCACTTCTTAAATACCGAATCGGTAAAATTCGGTATTTTAGAAGTGGTAAAATAGAATTTCCTACATCTAGCCCTAAGAGTGTACTTAGTAATAGCAGGTGTCAATAAAACTAAAAGATTGAAAATTCAACCATTGTGCTCTAAAAGCTAAAGCATTTGTCCCTTAGGAGGGATTGATGGTATCTCAAAGATGTCTTTGGAATTAATATTTCTTTTGTTTGACCCTCTCGCCAAAGTTGTATCAATGACTGGTGTATTATGAGCATCAAATTGCACTGGCAGTGATTAAATGTTAATTTTTCCTTCTCAAGGGCTGGGTAGAAGAGTGAATGATTATTGATTACTTCTTTACCTGGCTTGTCACATCGTAGTAGATTGAGCAGGATCTCTGTCTGTGTTGCTTACTCAGTTTCTATCTTCTTCTTATAGGAGTAACTGCTCGCTGTCTTTTTACAAGGGTTTCCTATGTATAATACTGTGACATCATTCACTACAATAATTTGAAAACTGCTGTTTGATTAGGCATCAGTTATAAAATCAAATTATTGACAATCCTTTCAATAGAGAGACGTTTTAGGCAGATCACCTAAAACAACTTGCTTATATTACATAGAGAACAATCATAAATACAGTATAAACCATTGAAAATGGTCACCTTGCTATCCCTCTGTGAGAAGAGGAAGGCTGTGCGGTACCTATGTATGTTTGGGAGTTGAGCCTTACATTTTATTAGAACATTCAAATGTTGACCGCTCCATTGAAAACAATGGAGTTCTCTGGGCTTCTAAGGTCTGGTAGAAGCTCGGATCATCTGCAATCCAATGTTTGTTCACAGCTGTTGCTGTGAACAAAGGCCTCACGGAGTGCAAGTGGATTTCAACCCCCTTGGGCTCCATGAAGCCTTTTTTTACAAATTAGAACATTCTGTGCTCTAGGGGCGGAATGTTCTAATAGCCTTAGAGCCCTCTGTACCGGGCTCTACCTGCTGTTAAAGGCCGGCTCCCTTGTTGCTTTAATTTACATTTGGAAGCTCTGTATTTATCCACGTAAAAGAAACAAGATTATAAAAAAGATTGAGCTCCCAGATCATGAATGTATATTGTATGTATGTCTAGAAACAAGCTGAGAAGGTCAATAATATATCTTCATTCTGATTGCCTCTTAATTTGAACCTGGAATGTGCAGTAGACTTAACCTGCATGAAAGATGGTTCAGCTTTGTAGCTATCATGCCTAGCCTCTCAGTATGAGTAGCCTGGAGATATCGATATCTGTATCTCCAAGGGTGGGCAAAATCTGGGCTATTACAATTTGAACCCTGAAGATGCTAAATTACCAAATAAATCTAATTTCAGGACTGATTTCCCCAGTAATTTCTCATTTTCCCTGGATATTCACTGAGAGATTTTGGCTGCTGAAAGTATCGGAAATCTCCATCTGAAAATATATATCTGCTTTTACCAACTACGTCTGAATGAAAAAGTAACTCATAATGAGACCTTAGGTGTTAATATGTAGAGTGAACAATTCCAGTAACCATGAAGGGATTCTGCATCAATGAGCGGCTAAGAAGAGCTCTAGCCCCCCTAAAGCTTTAGGAAATCATTTTTTTCTGATCTGTGGATGCTGGTGTTCCCCTCATGGAGAGAAGGTGTCACCAAATAAGGGAGGGCCCAGCTTAATAGGGAACAAAAAGTGAGGGAGGAGTTTTGGGTCCTAAAGAGGTGAAGTCAGGTAATTAGCTGGAGGAACAGTATACTATTAGGCCACAAGATAAAGCAGAGGCTCAGAAACTACTAGTCCTATCTTTCCAGGGCCAGCATTGGGAACCAGCATGAGTTAGTATGCATGGTTATTGACATTGAGTGGGGTTGGATCCTATAACCGTGGTGCCCGCCAGCATCTTGGAGTACCCCCAGCCTTGGACAGTTTA
This sequence comes from Lissotriton vulgaris, assembly GCF_964263255.1. Taxonomy (NCBI): domain Eukaryota; kingdom Metazoa; phylum Chordata; class Amphibia; order Caudata; family Salamandridae; genus Lissotriton; species Lissotriton vulgaris. The sequence continues at coordinate 588,959,237 of NC_141694.1, forward strand.
GGGTAATTACAGGGGGAGCACCTGACAATTCTGATATCTCCATCATAGAATTCAAATGTAATTATTGTTGTTTTTAAACACAGAAAACCACCAAAGGGGCTGTTGTTGTACAATGATTTGAACTTTATGGTGTCTGTCAACCTCTAGAAATTATAATTTAGTTAAAATATATAGCATATGTTATCCTTTTGCCACAGACTAAATAATGAATGTATCTTTAAACTATGTTTTCTAGATTGACCTGCGTGAAGATAGAAGAAGATGTCTCCAGAAGAACCCGTGAAGAAGCCAATTCGAGAAGCTCTGCACCTGAGAACTATTTATATCGGAAGAACATGAACCAGGGTACCTAACCTCTGGGATAAATATCTAAAATGAATTTCACAAACTGCTCAACTGAATACATCATGACAGTCAAGTCCAAAACAGTAACTGAAAAGCTGCTCATTTCCCTGACATTAGCATTAATAACCATTCTGACAACTCTTCTGAATTTTGCTGTTATGTTGGCAATCTGTACCACCAAGAAACTGCACCAGCCTGCAAATTACCTGATATGCTCTCTGGCGGTTACAGATTTTCTTGTGGCACTTTTGGTGATGCCCCTTAGCATCTCATACATTGTAATGGATACTTGGGCTCTGGGATATATAATTTGCGAAATATGGCTTAGTATTGACATGACCTGCTGCACCTGTTCCATTCTTCACCTTTGCGTCATTGCACTTGATCGATACTGGGCTATCACGGACGCTATTGAATATGCTCGAAAAAGGACACCAAAAAGGGCTGGATTCATGATACTCACAGTGTGGGCGATATCGATCTTCATCTCAATGCCACCCTTCTTTTGGAGAAACCACTACAACACTAGTATTCCCAGTGAATGTGTCATAAAGCATGACCATGTGGTCTACACAATTTACTCCACTTTTGGGGCTTTTTACATTCCCTTGACCTTGATACTCATTGTCTATTATAGGATATACCACGCTGCCAAGAGCCTGTACCAAAAACGTGGCTCAAGTCGACACCTGAGCAACCGAAGCACCGACAGCCACAACTCCTTTGCTCACTGCAAGCTAACACATACATTTTGTGTGTCGGAATTCTCTACATCAGACCCTACCACAGAAATTGAGAAGATAAATGTTTCGGTGAGGATTCCACCTTATGACAATGATACTGATCCTAATGGGGACCGCCAACAACAGATCTCCAGCTCAAGAGAGCGCAAGGCAGCCAAGATCCTTGGACTCATTCTGGGGGCTTTCATCTTGAGTTGGCTTCCATTTTTCATTAAAGAACTTATTGTAGGCCTTAAGCTTTGCACTGTGTCAGACGAAGTGGCAAACTTCTTGACATGGCTCGGTTACGTCAACTCTCTTATCAACCCGCTGCTGTACACGAGCTTTAACGACGACTTTAAGCTAGCCTTCAGAAAACTCATGCGATGCAAAGAACACTCTTCGAATGCATAGACACTCCGCACAGTGCTTGCAAAATGTGATTTTCTCATTGGCCTTAAGAAAGAGTAATGTGTATTCATCCGCAGCATTTGAATGGATTTCGTTTTTTTTTATTATTTCAGGGGCTTGTAATCTATGGCTTTTGTGGGGTTTCTCTCTTTTTGTGCTTTTTCCCTTTTAGCTTGAGAATCGGTATGTTTTCTACCTCTGGTATTACTCAAGATGCAGTGTTCAAGAATAAATTTTATAGTACATAAGTACGTATTCATTGTAGATCAGGAAAATGTATTCTCTCATGCCAATGCATCTTACTGTTTGGTTTGAATCGCTGTAGCATGGCAGAGGGGTTATCTTAAACATAAGAAATTAAAATCTGCGTTTACAGCTAGGAGTGGGAACGATTCTGTTATGTTAAAATAAGAGTGAAAGCTGGGTGTAAAGGTACATGGAAACACTCACTACCTGAAAGCAGTCACTGGGTAATAGCTAGAGCAGCATTGCCCGACATGTAGCAACTTACGTATCACCTCAAAATATAACAACAACAAAATGGTTGGTACTTGCTCTGAAATAAAGATATCATGGTCTGTAACTTGAAAACCACATTCAAGCATGCACACATGTATGGTGGTGTAAGCACATGTGCACAGGGCATGCACATCATATACGGATCATCTACCATCTTTAGTTGGCCATCAAATGAATTGGATATTTGCCCTCTTTCATGCAATCTTTGAAATAGCAACATATAAGTAAAAGGAAGATAGGGAAGTTTTGATTTCCAATGACTGCCTGCCAAACCCTTGATTCACTGACCTTATTTAGAGACAGATGGACTTTTAGTATTCCGTCAGTGGAGCCCTTGTTAGCTCCATCAATGGTATACTTCTTCTAATTGCCCCAAACAGTAGGGGCTGTCTAAAGAAGGACATTACTTCATTTGACGTGGATAGTGTGCTGCCTTTTTCCACAGGAAAAAAACAATATTGACCCTCACATCCTTGGAGAAAATAGCCAGGGTGCTGGGTTATTTGTCCTCTGTTTTTCAAAAACAAACTCCCAATTTTAGAGTTTGATTTGAAAAATAAAAAATTTCAAAAGATTGGTAAATGGACATCAAAGCCAATGGTGGCCATATGCTGAAGGTTTAGTATGTTGACAGGAACCTCCTTGACAGTGGTTCAGTTGAATGTACAGAGATGACCACAGAGCTGGCGGTCTTCTCTAACTTTAGCAGACAGAGTACATTTGCAATAACAGAGTTAATGTCCTCTGCTATTCCGATAGATACTACTCCCTCCACCAAACTCAAATTCAGGCTCTAAGACTGTTAAAAATATTATGACTAGGGATATATATATTGTTATATATATGTTTATTTTGTCAATTTTGGCCATGAAACATCACACATAAACATCATATAAAATGCATAGTCCATTACTTTGTAGTATGATACAATCACATCGTCTATAAATGCAAGCTAATACAAATGCAAGTAAAATCCATTAAAGCCAAAGAGCAACTGTGCCCAGCTGCATTAGTTATCCTTTATAAAGTGCAGATACATTACAAGACCACTCTATGTAAACAAAGATTTCAATGGCTCAATGAAGAATTCAGGTCGATATGGCACCTAATTTTAAGTCATTAAGAACATCGTAGAATCTTGATTCAAGCGATGCAATCATGGTAAAGGAAAAAACTGCAAAACAAAAACGTAGCTATCAGAATTTGTAGACAATAAAAATACAGAAAAAATTAAATAATAAATAGTGAATAATGGGGCAATTAATCAAATCTTGATCTAGACACCCAGGCTGCTTGTAAAAAGGATAGGACTGTAAGGATACCATGATCTGTTGGAATTATTTGCAGATACATCAAGGCTGGCCTAACGTGATTAAAATTCAGGGGTTTCAACAAAGAGATAAAAAATTGCTTCCTCAGTCAGCTATAATAGGAACAGAACATGGTAAAATGCAACATATCCTGCAGAGATATATATTGTTGCAGTTGCAGGGTTCCCTTGCATAAGACCGTAGCCACCCAGAAGGGAATGACCAAAAAATTGTGGAATTGGTTGAGCCTGAATCTGGCCAGTAGAAACCAATCGTGCTGTGATCGGACCTTGGTGAGATACGGCTCCAACACCTTCACAGTTTTTAGCAGAATGTGACCCCAAGCTTAAGATTTCTGAAGCTCTAGGTGCTCTTTCTCTAGGTGTGAATGCTCCAAGAACAGCCTTTTGACACACCCTAGCTCCCGCTCTGAGAGAGAGGAGGGGTCATTAAAAATATTTGCCCTACCAATGTGGTAATTTGGGCTACCTAAGAGCCAAATAATCCGCAATAAATCATTCGATTTAGCAACGGTTCTGCCCTGCTCGAAATATTAATCCAACACTGGAGCGTACTAAGGGATATCAAATCAGACAAGTGGACAATCCCAAGCTCTACCTGTACAGAGAAAGTTGGAGTAGAGTGTGGAACCTGTACCAATCGGCAAAGAAAATTATTTTCCGCTGATTTGATGCGGTCCAGCTTGGCATACCCCCCATACCTCACTACTGTATCGTAGCTGGGAGATGTACTTAGCCTGATACATTTTTAACAGGTCCCTCTGCAGCCTAGAACCAATCCTCTGTGCAAAATTAAAGACCGCTCCATGGATCAGAGAAACTCAGCTCTTTTTGCCTCCCCCAGAGGTTTCCAACAAATGTTAGCATCAAATAGGACCCCCAGGTAACGGAATGCCTTAACTTTGTCCAAGGTAAAATTAGCAACCTCAAAGGTATTGCTCTTAGTTGACTTGGGGCCCACAACATTCACATATGACTTCGAAAACTTTTCCCCATGAAAGACACTGACTATCCAGGAGCAGGTACAGCCCCTGAGTTGTTCGAGCCATAAGGACTGCATTGTCCACATATAATAACGCAGGGAGGAATCAGCCACCTACCTACGGACAATCAACCACAGCTGATAACAGTGCAGACTCAAGCCCATTTACTTACAAGGTAAATAAAAAGGGGTCAAGAATACATCCTTGACGCACACATGAACTGGTCCTCAAAGGGTGAGGACAAGCGGCATCCCGAAAGAAATGGACTGAGACAGAGGTCTCTGAGTGCAGATTGACTAGAAGGGCTACAATACTTGTGTCTATCCCCATCCCGCTAAGCAGGGTACAAAGTTTCTCTCGATTCAAACTGTTGAAAGCAGAAGTCTAGTCCATAAAGGCTAAATGTACAGATTTAGAACGAGCCACAGTGTATTAATTAAAAATCAAATGGAGGTCCAGGCATTGCTCTGAGGTGTACCTTCCTGTCTCAAAACCATATTAAACATCGCACAGGATGTTATTTTCTTCTGCCCAGTCACTTAGCCTATTTAAGATCACCCTCCCCAGTACCTGACCATTAAGTCCAGTAACGATATTGGTCTATAGCATTATGAGTTGTCTTTGTCCCCCTTCTTGAAGATAGGAACAATGACAGTGATAGACCAAGAGGGCAATGTCCCCACCTGAGCGGCCATATTCATTACCTGTGTTAATAGTGGAGCCCAGACCTCAATATTGGATTTAAACAGGTCTGGCAGGAATCTATCAGGACCCGGAGCTCCGTTACTCGCCAATGCAAGATTACAATGTGTAACTTCCTCTAAGGTCGAAACCACTAAGCTAGTGGAAGTTATGTGTCCCCCACATACCCCCTGATTATACACACCCTCCAAATGACCCACTTTTTGGTGCTCTGAAATGTGATGGCATAAAGACGGCCAGACACCCACCACAAACCAAGGCCTATTTATCACTCTCCAAAAGAGAGCGCTGTCACTCGTCTCACAAGCTTTGCAAAGTTCCTCCCAGGACAATTCCAGTAAATTGAGTTTACATGTAGCTGGGCCAACTTATAGGCCTGCCTACACTCCTTCAACAATTGCCCATCCCTCGGTACTTGCTTCAAGACTACCTTCAAGTGGCCCAGGGTTTTTGAGCAGTCCTTATCAAACCAGTTGGGGATATGCAATGCGTTACTACTAGGGACTGTTGCTGTCATCAATTTGTGGACCCCAGCAGCAATAGCTTTACAAATGTCCAGGATCTCCCCTTCACCAGCATCACTACCAAGACAGGTATTGACATAGTGCAAAAAGTGCCAGCTGATGGCTCAGGGGAATCCATCTGAGACCCAATTAAAACTCCTCTTTACTATGACTTAGGAACCCTAGCTACATCCAGGGTTACATATAAGGGGTTGTGATCACTAAAAACACTAGGTATAATATTATAATGGGTAACGAGCCAGTAAAGTGGTGCTGAGACAAGAATAAAATCAATAAAAGTGCTACATCCCCTCCCTTTGAATGTTGGGCAGAATACAGATCCTTGAGGTCACCAATTTATCCATAGTGAAGACCACATTATAACCATCCATGAACTCATTGAACTCATGGCCTTAATATGACTGAGGATAAAATCTCTGAATGCATCAGATTCTCCCTAGTGTATGGAATCAATTTTGGGAAAGAGCTCCAGGTCATATTTACAAGAAAATGTTGGAGTGCGAAGCAGTGCCAAATTTGGCAGTGCCATGCTCCGACATTTCCAAAATGCAAGGATGTGCCGTAGTTACAAGAATACAACACACCACTGTGTTTTCTCTAGCACTGGTTCTAAAATGAGCTGCCTAGCGTCAACACAGGCACCATTGCACCAGAGTGCAAGGGTGCCTGCATTGCAGGGAATGATTGTTTCTGTGAAGGAAGGTGTCTCTTCCTGCACATAAACAATCAATAATGGTGTTTTGCTCTTTCTATATGTGCTGCAGAATCTGTGACTGGAGGTGAGTGTCTGAAAAGTTTCAGCACTCCGTCTATCATCTCCTTTGTATGCTTTGTTCACTATAAGTTGGTAGGGTATGCCCAGACGTGGGTCCCTTGCTCATTTTGCCACTGGATTCAAGCTAGCCTGGATGAAGAGGGTTGTTATCCTGAAACCGGTCCCAGGGAAGACATGTCTTGGCAGTTCAGGCTGGACTGTTCCTATGAGGCACAGGGCCAAGACTGATTTGCATATAGATGTATTTGAACTGGGGTGGCGAAGTGAGCTAAAGAACGATGATGGATGCAACCCAGATCTGTGACTAGGGGTAAGTGTCTGACAAGTTTCAGTGCTCCATCCATCATCTCCTTGTGTTTGCTCTGCAGAATGCAGCACACATAGAAAAAGCAAAAAGAGGAGAAAAAAAGTATTTCTCCTGGATTTGCCATTTTAACGCCTGCTATTGCATGGCGTTCATTTTTGGTGCTGCCTCAGATTTAGGCATCCTTGTAAATCTGAGGCAGTGTCACAAAGTATTCGGTGTTGTAGTGCAATGCCCTCAGCAACACCAATTGTACACCCCTTTCACCCAAAGTGATGCATGTAAAGGGGCTGTATTTGCAATGTGGTGTTAAGATGCAAAAAGTGTAAATAAGGAGAAGAGCGTAACGCCACTAGAACGTCGCTAAAAGTGACATTCCGGTGGCTCTATCCCCTTGTAAATATACCCCTCAGAAACAGAAATCTGCTTTAAAAAGTTGATTACATGACTGTCCCCGTCATCCTCCATTTCACGTTAGAATTTCAAATGATTCAGAAAACGTTCGAAATGGCTTTGCTGATTTTGAATGCTGATTAGTTAACTTGCCTTTGATTTGGCACTAAGATTGCAAACATGGCCAGCTCTAGGGTGGTGCAACTGGTGCCATCGCACCTGGTGCTATCTTCAGGAGGCACCCTATTTGCAAAGTTATATTGGTTTCAAAAGTAACTGTTGCCACATTTTATTTTGGTTTTAAAAGCTCATGTGGCTGCGTTCCGTGCCTCTAGAAATTTCCAGGCAACAAAAAGAGTGTCAAGATAATTCTGGTGATTAATGTTCTTCCTGGAAAGAGATCGGAGTTTTGACTAGTTGAGGTTTTGACTGATCATAAAATAGCACAGAAGATTAATATGCCTGCTGCAAAGAAGGTGTACTATGCGTATCACAAAGTGCATATAATGTAAATATGTCAGTGGGTTACTGCTTTTCTAAGAGACATCTTTTCACTTCACAGTTTATAAGTTAGAATCCTAATATAGAGCGCACAATTATTAACTGCCATCAAAGAACTGCACGCACGCTGCATAGTATAGATTAGAGCATACATTAATGTTGCAAAAAGGGTGGAAATCAATTCCTATTACTAAAGAGAACCCCCAACTATGGTGTTCAGTTGGTTCGTCTTCAGACCAAGAACTCTCATACTATCGTGCCTACCAGTATGAATGACATGTGACTCCTACCCCTTGTAGTCCTCTGTCTTATGTAATGTTTCCTATACACTGATTTACTCACGTTGTCGGGTTTAGGGTCTTTCTTACCAGTCTCGAGCGTTGGGACGGTTCCCGGTTTTGGTTCTTGTAAGGCCTGGTTTTGCCGAGATAGGGGTGATCCCTTCAGGTAGCCACAGTACAACCGACAATGAAATCCTAAGCAGCCAGCGCCTTCCAGAAGGAGTCCGGAGAGGAAAACCCCAGAGGAAAAAAACCTCTTATGTTGATGATGAGACTCCAGGAATGAAGGAGACGGAGCAGAAAACACTGAAAGACCAGGAGCTCAAAAAAGAACCAGGAGAAGACTGGAAGACAAGCTGGAGCAGAAGGCACAAGGAGAAAAATAAGCGCCAATGGATGGAAAGAATCACCAAAAGAGGAGCCACTGAGCTAACAGGAGCAAGGACACACCAGCAGGAACCAACAGGAGTGAGGACACACCAGCAGGAACAAGGAGTGTTGCAACTCAAGGAAGGAAAGGTTCTGATCCCTTAAATACAGAAAAAACAGGAAGTGACATACGGAAACAGGACGTGACATACAGGAACAGGAAGTGACATACAGGAACAGTAAGTGACAAAACAGGAAGGAGAGGTGTAGCCATCTTGGATAGGGAAAAGAGTGAAGTGAATTACAGAAAGATCGCCATGTTAGGAAGGTAAGTAACCCTCACCTATTGCCTTCTGGGAGCAAGGTGAAGAGGTGAGCAACAATATGGCCCCCAAGGAAGGGGGATCACCAGACACCCACACCAGGTGAGTGTAATATCCCAAGGTGCCTCGGGTAGCAGATGGAATGCTGTGTTAGTATGTGGCTGTACTGCGACGCACCCGTAGAGGAGGGAAGAGCGCTGCGGGCTGCACCATGGCTGGCGAGGAAGAAACGTGTAGCGCCATGGGGCACAAGTCGGTCTGTGGCCTAACACGCGTATGATTGATATTCTCTGTGTAATGTGTGTGTGATGCAAAGGGCTCTAACATCCTACAGTGGTCTGAGTCGCGCTATAACGAATTAAATGCACCTGAAGAACAGACTTGAGGGGCACTGTTAAAAGGTCGTAGTGAGGTAATCTTTGGTGGAGGTGGCCACCACCTCCACCAGGAATCGGGGGCACCTACAAACATTGTCGCACCGGCTGCCACCAACACTAAGCCATGATTGCAAATGAGAAGAGCACAACAGATACTGCATTGAGTTTGTGCTTCATTGGGACAATGAGCTACACGTCAAGTGTTTTATGAAGTACCTGAAGAGGAACAGACTGTTCCCCATAATCATAACCCACCCTCACTCCTTAAAATACCCCAACACCCTTAAACACTAACCCATCTTAACCCTATAAATATACCCTGTACCCCAAAACCCAAACCTAGCCCTGAACCCTATAAATACCCCTGTACCTCAAAACCCAAACCTAGCCCTGAACCCTAAAAATACCACTGTTCCCCAAAACCCAAACCTACCTCTGAACCCTAAAATACCCCTGTACCCCAAACTCCAAACCTACCCCTGAACCCTAAAAATACCCCTGTACCCCAAAACCCAAACCTAGCCCTGAACCCTATAAATAGCCCTCTACCCCAAAACCCAAACCTTGCCCTGAACCCTAAAAATACCCCTGTACACCAAAACCCAAACCTAGCCCTGAACCCTAAAAATACCCCTGTACCCCAAAACCCAAATTTAGCCCTGAACCCCTTAAAATACCCCTGTACCCCAAACTCCAAACCTACCCCTGAACCCTAAAAATACCCCTGTACCCCAAAACCCAAACCTAGCCCTGAACCCTAAAAATAGCCCTCTACCCCAAAACCCAAACCTTGCCCTGAACCCTAAAAATACCCCTGTACACCAAAACCCAAACCTAGCCCTGAACCCTAAAAATACCCCTGTACCCCAAAACCCAAATTTAGCCCTGAACCCTTAAAATACCCCTGTACCTCAAAACCCAAACCTACCCCTGAACCTTAAAATACCCCTGTACCCCAAAACCCAAACCTATCCCTGAACCCTTAAAATACCCCTGTACCCCAAAACCCAAACCTACCCCTGAACCCTAAAAACACCCCTGTACCCCAAAACCCAAACCTAGCCCTGAACCCTAAAAATAACCCTTTACCCCAAAACCCAAACCTAGCCCTGAACCCTAAAAATACCCCTGTACCCCAAAATCCAAACCTAGGGCTGAACCCTAAAAATACCCCTGTACCCCAAAACCCAAACCTAGCCCTGAACCATTAAAATACCCCTATACTCCAAAACCCAAACATAGGGCTGAACCCTAAAAATACCCCTATACCCCAAAACCCAAACCTAGCCCTGATCCTAAAAATACCCCTGTATCCCAAAACCCATACCTATCGCTAAATAAATTGTAAATTGATACTTGTATAGCGCACTACTCACCCGCAAGGGTCTCAAGGTGCTTGTACAAATACCGCTGTGGAACCCATGCTGGCTTTCCCTGTGAGGCGTCCACTCCTGGGCACCCCCAAGGTGGAGGCCAGGCATCCTTAGCCTTGTGGGGGACATTGTGAAGATTAAGCAAGCTATTGCCCAGAGTTGCAGAGTGGGACTCCCTGATTGGAATAGGCACCGAGGCGAGAATTATCAGGTCCGTGGAATTTTAAGCCTAAGACCTGCCGAGGCGGAGAATTGAACCCTGGTCTCAGGCTAGACTTTTGCATCAGGGTCTCCCGCTCTAACCATTGTGCCACACTTCTCCACTATCCCTAAACACTAAAACTACCCCTGTACCCCATAACCCAAAATTATATCTGAACCCTTATACTACCCAAACACCCCAACACATATACCTCAGTACCCCAAAACATATACCCCTATACCCATACTTAACTTATCCAAACATAAAAAAACTTGCTTTTACCATTCATGCATTTACAAAGAATTTCGTTGTAAATGTATGCGTGGTAAAAGCATATAAAATGTAATGCTATGCGTAATAATGGCATTGCGGAGTCATGGTACTTTCGTAATAAAAGTATGCGGAGTGATGGTATGCGGAAAGAAAGTTGCAGAATAATGGGTGTTTACCCTCCCCTGGTAAGTACATTGGTGGCCTGGGGGCCCACATCTCCAGCAACATACTCATATTTTTTCACCACCCATTTGAAAAATGCACAGGTCTCTCTCATTGATGGCCAGCACTAACATACACTTTTAGACACACCTCCCACCACAAGTTCTAGAATTGCGAACTTTAGAGCTGGGGAGCTACGTTCGAATCTTGGCATCAGCTCAACATCCTGTGATTCCAGGCAAATCCCTTTGCATCCCTGTGCCTACCACAAATGAATGTGTTCTTCTGTAATGTAAATTGTGCTCATGCCATGTTGTCGAGTTCGCGCTATATAATATTGCAAGGAAAAATAAAGTAGGGAAACTCGAGTTCACACTACTGAACGCGCACTCTTAAGTGCATCAGCAGTGCACTGGGAATCGGAGCGTTTCAGAGGCCTGTCACAGATAAGAAATGCTATCTAAACGAAATACTACAAAACAATATACTTCTGGCCGGCAGCAATTCATACCCGGACAACGCGGGACGGGCTGCTAGTCCATACTAATATAATAAAGAGAGAGCCCAAACCTTTGAGGCGGGTAATCTCAGGAACCACAGCACCAATCACAGCACCCAATACAGCATTGGAAAGGGCTGTTGCAGCAGAAGGACATAGGCTATGCAGACGCCCACCATATACATTTAAAAGGTAAAAGAACCGTGCCAGCAAATTAGTCCCTTGTTGGCGTGTCTGCGTTGTGCTGTCGGCGTGTGCTGGGGCGTGACAAACGCTGGGGGCGTGTGGTACGTTCCGCCCTTCATGTCATATCTCATATTGTGTGCTAATCCCACCCTGCTCCCTTTAAATACCCCTGCACCTCATAATCATAACCCACCCTTACTCCTTAAAATACCCCAACACCCTTAAACACTAACCCATCTTAACCCTATAAATATACCCTGTACCCCAAAACCCAAACCTATCCCTAAACCCTAAAAATACCCCTGTACCCCAAAACCCAAACATAGCCCTGAACCCTATAAATAACCCTGTACCTCAAAACCCAAACCTACCCCTGAACCCTAAAAATACCCCTGTACCCCAAAACCCAAACCTAGCCCTGAACCCTAAAAATACCACTGTACCCCAAACCTACCTCTGAACCCTAAAATACCCCTGTACCCCAAAACCCAAACCTACCCCTGAACCCTAAAAATAGCCCTATACCCCAAAACCCAAGCTTAGCCCTGAACCCTAAAAATATCCCTGTACCCCAAAACCCATACCTATCCCTAAACAATAAAAATACCCCTGTACCCCATAACCCAAAACTATATCTGAACCCTTAAAATACCCAAACACCCCAAAACATATACCTCAGTACCCCAAAACATATACCCCTATACCCATACTTATCTTATCCAAACATTTTAAAAAAACATGCTTTTACCATTCATGCATTTACAACGAATTTCGTTTTAAATGTATGCGTGGTAAAAGCATATAAAATGTAATGCCATGCGTTATAATGGCATTGCAGAGTCATGGTACTTTCGTAATGAAAATATGCGGAGTGATGGTATGCGGAAAGAAAGTTGCGGAATAATGGGTGTTTACCATCCCCCGGTAAGTACATTTGTGGCACGGCGGCCCACATCTCCAGCAACATACTCATATTTTTTCACCACCCATTTGAAAAATGCACAGGTCTCTCTCCTTGATGGCCAGCACCGACATACACTTTTAGACACACCTCCCACCACAAGTTCTAGAATTGCGAACTTTAGAGCTGGGGAGCTACGTTCGAATCTTGGCATCAGCTCAACATCCTGTTGAAGGACTGGGTTATTTAAGACCCAGCGGTGCCAGGGGACAACACCTGAAACCTTCGTGGGTAACCTGTTCCGGCGTACAAATGACAGAGACACTGGACACTTCCTTCGGCGTCAAAGATTCAAGGTTTATTTACTGCAGGGAACACAGAAGTCACGTGAAGTACATAGTATGCAAGTTCGCGGAGTCTGATTCAATTTGCTACTGTGGATCGCTCCTTTTTATACAGTTTTCTCTCATAGGTTAACATGGTACACAAAGGTTTACAACTTGGTTCCCATCGTAATCCCCGAGAGGGGTCGCTTTGATGTATTCAAGGTCCGGAACATAAGTACAGAAACATTTGGTGGTTCCCAACTGTAAAAACCCATCTTCCCACCATTAGTACATTCCAATCGGCAGTAAGCAGATCGAAGAAGGAACAAGGACAGGTGCAGAGGAAAGCAGAAACAGTGGGGAGATCGGAAAGGGTGAAAAAGGGGTGGTATCGGGAAACACGAGCTACAGGCATCAAAGGGACGTGCCTAATGAGATGCACGGCTAAGACAATAGACCGGCACGGCAAGATGAGCCTCGAGCAGGGCCATCTGCCTTACAGTATCATCCCCCTCATCATAAAGACACTTTCAAAGGAAACGTGTCTTCCGCAAGAGTCTTGGGAATCCCAGGGTCGCGAACCGGACAGCGTCCGTTCGCTGGCTACTTGAGGGCAAGAGACAAAATGGATGCCGTATCTAAGATGGAACCCGTGGGTACAGATAGATAAGCCCACGAAACAAACGAACGGTTTAAGTTAGTACAGCGAAACTGCGTACACCCACTAAACTCGTCATTTGCGGTTCATAGATACCAGACTCGACCATATTCGTGCGAGTCGAAAACACCACTTACGATCGTCACGGAACCTCAGACGCTCCTTTTGCCCTCATGTAGGCAAGCACTAGTCAGAATCATACTCGATATTCATCAAACCATCTAGATGTTGCTGTAACATAGCTCTGTCCAACCGAGCTCCTTTGGTAACAGGCGGCTGTCCTATACACGTCGTAGCACAGAGGCCACATAAGGCAGGACCACACTGCACACAAAGGCAACACATGAACAGAAACGCCACAACAACTCCGATGATCATCAGAATCTTCCAACCCCAAGTCGACATCAGGCCCCAAAACCACCCAAGTAGCGTCCAATCCCCTACGTCCACGTGTATGGACTCAGAGATCTTATGCAACTTTGAGATGGCTTGATAGACAGTCGGAGCGTTATCTGGAATGAAAATACAGCAGCTCGAATGGATCACCTTACATACTCCACCTCGATCTGCTAAAACCACGTCTAAAACCATATGGTTTTGTAACGTCATAAGCCTATCCGCCTGAAGTTCTGTGGTGATATTACCAAGGGCACTGGCAGTGATATTAGCTGTCGATTCCACCACTCGAGTCAACTGTCTCAGGTTCCTACTATTAACCATAGGTCCCCAAAACGGGAGGAAACCCTTGAAAAAGTCTCCTGCCTCTTGACCGGCAGTGTCCTCTTCGCTAATCACGCCTCTCACAACTCTAGTCTTGTGATAGTCTGCATCTACAGTGAACGTCGGAGGCAACAAATTTGCGATATAACATGAGCCCACAAAGTCGGAGGGCAACCATGTATATGCACGATCATGGCAGACAAAGTATGTACCCTTGGCAGCCAGAAACACAGGGGACGAGAGCATCGGCAAGATATAAGTCTCGGAGCAAGCACTCTCCCCAAGACGAGCTCTCGATCTTCGGCCACGACCCAGTAAACAGAAATTACCAAGGTGGGGTACGACCCATATCGGGGGCGAGCTTCTAAGCTGTTTTTCACTCATGAGCGCACTATACTCAACCTTACTCAGGACCCTATAGGCTTGTACCTCTTCCTCTGGGATGAGCGACGGCTCATAGATATCCCTATCTAAATCCTCTATCGCTATAGTCAAAGGCTTTTGGTACGAGCCAGGACCAGAGTAGGAAGAACGTGGCTCTCGATTGGCGTTAGGAATCTAGTGCGCTTCGAAACATTGTTTGAAATGCTCGAGCTGAACCCTGGGAACTATAAGGTAGGACCAGATATGGAATTCCCTTATCCGTGGTATGTGGCATTAACCCACACACCCAACAATTAGTAGTGTTAACCACTAACTGGTGCTGATGAAGGAGCTGAATAAAGGAATTATTTCTGAATTCCGCACGTCTAGCCTGTTCGTGTTCGGGTAAGATATGGAAAGAATGAGGGGATGCAGTGGAGGTAGGTTTAGGTTCAGAAGTAGGAGTAGGTATGGCAGAAGGTAAGAAGTACTGCATCATGTAATACATCCCACCCGCCAATAGCGAAGAAACAGTCAGAAACAGTAGGAACACTTGAAACATAAAACATTTGGTACGAATGATCTGTTGCAGTTTGAATCTTTGCGCCTGAGCTTCTTCCAAGTCCATCAGCTTTGAAAACGCCATCCCCTACGACCGTCCGCAACGTTTCTTGACGCACTTCGTTCTGTGTAGCAGTAGTCAATCCCTAGGAGTTCCCAGGAACCGACGGTCTTTGACCTAGTGCCAAGACCTACTAACCAGAAGGAAGTACACGCGCGGCCCTACGGTACACCTGGATGCAAGGTATCTTATTCACAATGTATATACAAAAGTCTCTCAGCTGTGGAAACAAAAACACATATGTGGAACGAAACTCAATATTTACAAAAAAATAATCACAATGATACGGGTGTTTAGACTGATCGTGGCAAATGGGATAATGCAGATGTCAAGGGACAAAAACAAAAAAATTTATTAGTCTCTGGTGCTAGATCGCAAAAAGTATCGAGTTTTCCCAGGACGTGTCTGGTCGTCAAACAAAGAATCCGATGAGGGAACAGAGTTCTGTTGATCAGTCGATTGTTCGGATCTTGAGTCTTGTGATGACAAATGTTCAACAATGTCTTTCTGCTGCACTGAGGATTCTCCGACAGGCTGTGCGTCGCTAAAGGGTACAAAGGTCTGTAATCCTTCGGTTTCAGATGAAGCAATGCCCTTCCTCACCCACGAGTCCGCCGGTAAAGGTATAGGAACCTTCTTAGTATGGGTGGCGTGCACCCAATTTTTGCGCCCTTCCAAACGGACAGCAGTTCTCGTGGCAAGGAGGACCTGGAAAGGTCCAGTAAAACGAGCTTCAAGATTCCTCTTTCTTCCAAAATTCCTCGTCACCACCCAGTCTCCGGGCTGGAGCTGGTGGCCTGGACCCTCCGTCTGCGTCGGCAATGCTTCGTAAACCTGTTGGTGAATTAACCTCAGTTTAGCAGTCAGATCATGAAGATAATCAATCAACATTGGATACTCAAGATCAGAGAACACACCCGGTCTAGGGACCCCCCAAACATTCGCAGGACGGCCGAACATTATTTCATAGGGACTAAGCCCTATTCGGGAGTGTACGGTCGCCCTTGTTGACAACAAAGCTAAGGGTAAGGCGTCAGGCCACGAAAGACCAGTCGTAGCCTGAATCTTCGCTAACTTGAGTTTAAGGGTGCCATTATACCCTTCAACCAAACCTGCTGACTGGGGATGATTGGCGCTATGGAATTTCTGATTAATTCCAAGGCCCTTACACACACTCTTCATCACACTCCCCACAAACTCACTTCCGTTATCCGACCATACGATCCGTGGCATTCCATACCGAGGAAAGTATTCCTTCAGTAGTATTTTCGCAGTAGACAAGGCAGTATTGTCTTTGAGAGGGTAGGCTTCAATCCATCGGGAGAATGCGCAAACCACAACTAAAACGTATTTCAGGTTATTGCATCGCTCCATATGGATGAAGTCTAGTTGAATCACCTCAAAAGGACATGAAGGGGGAGCAAAATGGCCAGGAGGTGTTGGGGTTCCTTTACCAGGATTGTACAACATACATACCATGCAATTCTTGACCAATCTCTCAGCACATTTCGTGATACCATCATTCTTCCACACAGGGGACAACAACTTACAAATACCTTTCACACTAATATGTGCTAACCCGTGTGCCATCGTCACAACAGCTAGCACATACGCATCTGGCAACATCCATCTCTTATGCTCCGACAAATCAACCCAACAACCATTCACGTCCAACTTTCCCGTGCTCTCTTTCCACTTCGTCTTTTCAGTCTCAGTGGCCTCATTCTGAATTGCTTTCACACTCTCGATAGTGTCCTCACACATACCAGTCTCTGTAGGCCACCTAACCGAACTCGTCACATACATTCTAGTGCTAAGATTCCGGGCAGTCTCCTTAGCAGTCTCATCCGCAAATGCATTACCACGACCAACATCATCCGTCACCTTACGATGTGCACTACATTTAACAATCGCTACCTGCTTAGGCAACGTAAGTGCATCCAAGAGATCATTCACAAGCTGTCCATGCTGAATCTTCGTGCCATGCGACGTCATAAAACCTCTCTCTCTCCACAATCGTCCAAAGCTATGAGCGACGCCAAAAGCATATTGGCTGTCGGTAAACACATTCACACGTTTCCCTTTCGCCAACACACACGCTCTAGTTAAGGCAATCAGTTCTGCAGCCTGGGCAGAGTTCTGATTCAATCTTGCAGCTTCCACAACAGTATTCAAAGTTACAACAGCATATGCAGTAGTCACATCACCATTTGGCAATTTAAAACATGAACCATCCACATACAAAGTTCCATCGGGATCTTCCAAAGGAGTGTTTTTAAGGTCCACTCAACCTTTTGTTTCCTCCTCAGTCCTTAAGTAACAGTTATGAGCTGCTACTTCATCTGACTCCGTACTGATTGGCAATAAAGTCGCCGGGTTCAGAACATTGCAACGTTTTATCTGAATGTGACTTGCCAAAAGCGTCAACTCGTACCCAGACAATCTCGCACTCGTCAAGTGCTGGGTTTTCGTACGATTCAAAAGAGTGTCAACTGCATGCGGAACCATCACCGTAAGCATATTATCCATGACCAATCCTGCTGATTGTCGGATGGACACCGCAGCTGCCGCTGTTGCTCTCAAACAACTCGGCAACGCTCTAGCTACCGGGTCCAAGGTCGAGGAAAAATATGCACATGGACGTTGCTTACCACCAAAAGGTTGCGTTAAGACACTCAACGCACAACCTTCCCTCTCGTGAACGTATAATGTAAACGGCTTGCTGTAGTCAGGAGTACCTAACACAGGAGCCAAACACAATGCGTCACGCAGTTCAGAAAAACTTTTCTGACATTCTTCCGTCCATGGTAAAGGAGTTGGAACATCCTTGCACGTAAGAGCCACCAATGGTTTCGCTAGCAATGACAAATTTGGAATCCGCTGCCTGCAGTATGACGTGATACCTAGAAAGGCACGCACATCTCTTTGGGTTGTTGGCACAGTCATTCGCGCAATCGCTGCAATTCTCTCTGAGGTCAACCGTCTTCCCTCTTTTGACAATAAGTGACCTAGATAGGTTACTTCTTGACAACAATATTGAAGTTTAGAAGGTGACACCTTGTGATGTAGGTCACAGAGATGTTGCAACAACGACACCGTAGCAATTTTGCAGATGTCCTGAGTATCTGCAGCCACCAATAAGTCATCGACGTATTGGATTAAAGCCGCACCAGCCGGCAACATAAACGCATCCAGTTGGCCCTTCAAGGCTTGACTGTAAATCGATGGACTCTCACAGTAGCCCTGAGGAGCGCGTTTAAACCGGAAGCTACGGCCACCAAGAGAGAAACCGAAAAGGTCTCTGCTTTCTTCGGCAATCGGTATGCTAAAGAAAGCATTCTTCAGATCGATCACCGAAAACCAAGATGCAGAAGCTGGAATCAGAGTCAGTAGCGCCGTGATGTCAGGCACAACAGGGAACTGAGGAATCACAATTTTATTTACCTCCCGCATATCGATAACAAAACGATAAACAGGTGGTTTCGAAGGATCGGTACGTTTCAGAATAGGCAGTACAGGGCTGTTGCACACGTTTCCCCGAGTCTCCTCAATAACATCTTTCTTGATCAGATCATAGATGATCGCCAACAGTGCTCGTTCACCGTCAAGAGAGATTCGATACTGGGGAATACGTGGCAATCGCACATTAGATTTCAAGTGAACAACATAAGGGGAGATGTCAAGCAGGCCCACGTCATTGGGACCTGTGGCCCACAAAGATGCAGGAAGAGAACTCAATTCCGGTGGAAGCTTATCGAGAGACAAGTACATTGGAGAGACAACTCTCTCACCCAAAGTAAGCTTTACTCCCGCAGGAGAACAGTACAAAGTCGCATACAAACGTTTTAGCAAATCCAGGCCCAAAAGATTTTCACCACAACCAGTGGTCAAAATCAACGGAGCTTTCAGCTCTCGCGGCCCAATTGTAAGTGGCAAAGGGCACGAAACTGGATTGCTAACGGGGGCGCCAGAGAATCCAACGGAAACATTTGTTAAGCCAGACAAAGGTGCGCCAGGGAGTTTCGAATGCATTATGGAACTTTTCGCTGCACCAGTGTCCAACAGAAAAGGCTCAACGACGCCCGATGTGGCAACTGCGACGTAAGGCCCTCTCTGATCAACCGGAACTGATACTACTCCCTCTCCTTGTCTATGGCTGTCCTAGTAATTACTGTCGTTAGTTCCCTGATCGACGTAATAATCATCTACATTGTACTGCGCAGATCGTCCTTGCGAGGATCCACGTTGATCAAAACAGTTATTGGAATTTGACGAATTATCTGAACGATCATTTTGAGCACCACGACCCCTACCACGTGATGTCTGCTGAGAACCACCACGACCTCCTCTAGATGTGTTACCACTATTACGCTCATTCAGAACAGGACAGTTGAATTTTAAATGACCCTCCTGTCTACAATAGGCACACTGATTGTACCCTAGCGAAGATCTCTGTGAAGAGGAGTCATTTCGCGATTGCGACCTATTAGATTGCGACTGCGATCGATTGCGTTGCTGCGAATCATTCTGATTCGAACGCGGAGGATAAGCCTGCTGCAACAACACTTTAGTTTTAAGTTCTTTCGTCTTTTTATCAGCGCGGTCATTCTCTTCTTTTTCCCTGTTCTCATAATACTGTGCCGTAGCCAATATCTGAGCAGAAGTAGAGACAGCCCACGCACTCTCAGAATTTTTCAATTTGTTGCTCAAGTCAGGTAATAAGTTAGAAACAAATTTATCCACGAACAACCGCTGACCACCCTCAGTGCCCATATCCTGACCACTATGGTCGATGAATGCCTCCTCAAATCTCGTAAAGAAATCAGAGACACTCTCGTCCTTCTTCTGCAAGCTGATAATTTGTCCCAGTTCACCCTCATAGCTGGCATAAGCGTTTTCATTAGGGTAATGATTCTCTGAGGAAGAGCAGTAATAAGCTGTTCAGGTTTAGCCCCACCAATTTGTCATGCATCTGCCGCAGTAAGAGTAGCCCAATCATCACCTAATTCGTTTGCATGATCTTCCTGACGAATCTTAGCCCATACCGGTTGCGGTACGACATTGCCAAACAGCATATCGATATCGGCAAGATTCATTATCGTAGCATCTACAAGCTGCGACAATTCCTTATAGTACCGTGCAGGATTTTTGCGAGGGTCAGGCAAAGATTGCTTCACCTGTAACACTTCTGATCGTTTCCATGGGAGATGTATCCATACTCTCTGGAAATATGGTAGAATAATGGGGTTAGCATTAGGATCGCCATGCATCCACACTGGTGGAACTTCGCGCATGGGGTACTGACCAGACGCATCTGACTGTCTCTCAATATCCTCAACGAACAATGCTTGAGGCATCATAGAGGGGCGGAGAGCCAATAATTGCTCAATAGCACGTCGAACATTGGTACCCACTACCATTCCGCTCGAAAACTGAAGCTGTAAGTTAGTCAAAGCAGTAAATACATCGTCCGATGCATCTGCCGATATTTGATCGCGCAAAGCCTTGCACATTTCTTCAAAAACATACCTTTGTGTCGGTATATTGAATTGACTAAACGTATTTAATACCGAACGTGGAGGATTTCTATAGGGATGCAGCATCCATGACATCGCCATATTGTACAACGCAGCACGTTCCCTGTTACCGGGAAGCTGACTACGTCTTTGTGGACCGTCCGAACCAGCGGACTCAGAAATAGGTCCAAGAGAATTAACAAAATTAGCAGCAACTGAAGGGGTACGACGCCGGGTAGATGGGGAAGTATACGATAGAGTAGTAACAAGAGAAGAATTAGGAACAGAAGAAGCAGCAGGA
The DNA here is from genome assembly GCF_964263255.1 of Lissotriton vulgaris. Classification (NCBI taxonomy): domain Eukaryota; kingdom Metazoa; phylum Chordata; class Amphibia; order Caudata; family Salamandridae; genus Lissotriton; species Lissotriton vulgaris. The sequence continues at coordinate 588,980,198 of NC_141694.1, forward strand.
GTAAGTAGAACAGGAGCAGTAGCGGGAGCAGGAGTATGAGGAAGTACAAGCGGAGGAGCAGTAGGAACAGAAGTAGGCAAAGGAGCAGGAACAGTCGGAGGAACAGGTTGAGGGGCAGGCACAGGAGCAGGTACAGGGGGAGCCGCAAGAACTGCGGTACCCTGTGCGTACGGAGGTGGTGACTTCATAAGATAGGACATTAAAGGATCCTCAACTAATTCCTCCTTCTTATCCGACTCCGTAGGCAAAGCGGGATAACATTTATCTATAGACATACGCTGAAGCCTATCAAAAACTTCCTTTTCCTTTTCCTCCTTATCACGCTGGAACTGCTCTGCTTTCTTTACAATGGTAGCAACACCATCTCTCTGATTACGTTTTGTCTGTCTGATCTCTTTCTGTCTGGCTTCTTTGCGCCACAACCGAAAGGCATCAAACATGGCCGGCCTTGACTTTTTCTTAAACAGTTTAGCCTCAAGATTATCTAAAATCGGGGTCTCAAAACTACCATGAGGTGGCCAACTAAGGACACCATCTTTTTTGGTGTAACGAATCCAATATTCATTAAAAGTAATCGGGCCTAGCCCGTGTTTACTGTAGAGCTCATAAGTGGGAGTTCCAACCGGAGGTATCGGACAAGAGTCCTCCAGTCGGGAATCCGTACCACAACGTCTAAAACAACTGAACAAAGTACTGCGACCAGGCATCCTGCACACTAGCCGAGTTCCACAAACTTCAAGGGTTACGGGATTTTCCAAGTCCCTGTAAAGAGCAAAAACCCTCGGTTTTTGGCGGCTGCAGTCGTCAAATATTACAACAAAGAACCAAGTACCAAGGACCACAAATGCAATGGAACCATGCAACAACTAAGCAACCACAACCAAGAACTCTGGGAGCGACCCACAAATACTTAACTCAAAGATCGATGGCGTCACCAGGAAGGCCCGTCAATCGTCTCGCTGTACCAAGGTCTACGCCAGGCGCCAAAACAGGTCTACAGTCAGGGCAGCAGTCCGTCGCAGCCGTCAGGAGGCGGGAGTCTTCGCGGGAAAAGTCGTCGGGCCACTTATTTCGACAACAGGATCGATGAAGCGGGGTGCACCTTCCCTCGGAGATTTCACACGAAGTTCCTCACGATCGTCGGGCTTGGACCGGTACCACTGATGCAGCCCCGCGTTGGGCGCCAACTGAAGGACTGGGTTATTTAAGACCCAGCGGTGCCAGGGGACAACACCTGAAACCTTCGTGGGTAACCTGTTCCGGCGTACAAATGACAGAGACACGGGACACTTCCTTCGGCGTCAAAGATTCGAGGTTTATTTACTGCAGGGAACACAGAAGTCACGTGAAGTACATAGTATGCAAGTTCGCGGAGTCTGATTCAATTTGCTACTGTGGATCGCTCCTTTTTATACAGTTTTCTGTCATAGGTTAACATGGTACACAAAGGTTTACAACTTGGTTCCCATCGTAATCCCAGAGAGGGGTCGCTTTGATGTATTCAAGCTCCGGAACATAAGTACAGAAACATTTGGTGGTTCCCAACTGTAAAAACCCATCTTCCCACCATTAGTACATTCCAATCGGCAGTTAGCAGATCGAAGAAGGAACAAGGACAGGTGCAGAGGAAAGCAGAAACAGTGGGGAGATCGGAAAGGGTGAAAAAGGGGTGGTATCGGGAAACACGAGCTACAGGCATCAAAGAGACGTGCCTAATGAGATGCACGGCTAAGACAATAGACCGGCACGGCAAGATGAGCCTCGAGCAGGGCCATCTGCCTTACAGTATCATCCCCCTCATCATAAAGACACTTTCAAAGGAAACGTGTCTTCCGCAAGAGTCTTGGGAATCCCAGGGTCGCGAAGCGGACAGCGTCCGTTCGCTGGCTACTTGAGGGCAAGAGACAAAATGGATGCCGTATCTAAGATGGAACCCGTGGGTACAGATAGATAAACCCACGAAACAAACGAACGGTTTAAGTTAGTACAGCGAAACTGCGTACACCCACTAAACTCGTCATTTGCGGTTCATAGATACCAGACTCGACCATATTCGTGCGAGTCGAAAACACCACTTACGATCGTCACGGAACCTCACTGTGATTCCAGGCAAATCGCTTTGTCCCCCCGTGCCTACCACAAATTAATGTGTTCTTCTGTAATGTAAATTGTGCTCATGCCATGTTGTCGAGTTTGCACTATATAATATTGCAAAGAAAAATAAAGTAGGGAAACTCGAGTCCACACACTACTGAACGCGCACTCCTAAGTGCATCAGCAGTGCACTGGGAATCGGAGCGTTTCACAGGCCTGTCACAGATAAGAAATGCTATCTAAACGAAATACTACAAAACAATATACTACTGGCTGGCAGCAATTCATACTCGGACAAAGTCGGGACGGGCTGCTAGTAATATAATAAAGAGAGAGCTCAAACCTTTGAGGCGGGTAATCTCAGGAACCACAGACAGCACCAATCACAACACCCAAGGGCAGCTGCAGCAGAAGGACATAGGCTATGCAGACGCCCACCATATACATTTAAAAGATAAAAGAACCGTGCCAGCAAAGTAGTCCCTTGTGGGCGTGTCTGCGTTGTGCTCTGGGCGTGTTCTGGGGGCGTGACAACCGCTGGGGGTGTGTGGTACGTTCCGCCCTTCATGCCATATCTCATATCGTGTGCTAATCTCAACCTGCTCCCTTTAAATACCTGTGCAGCCCATAATCATAACCCACCCTTACTCCTTAAAGTACCCCAACACCCTCAATCACTAACCCATCGTAACCCTATAAATATACCCTGTACCCCAAAACCCAAACCTATCCCTAAACCCTAAAAATACCCCTGTACCCCAAAACCCAAACCTAGCCCTGAACCCTATAAATACCCCTGTACCTCAAAACCCAAACCTCCCCTAGAACCCTAAAAATACATCTATACCCCAAAACCCAAACCTACCCCTGAACCCTAAAATACCCCTGTACCCCAAAACGCAAACCTAGCCCTGAACCCTAAAGATACCCCTGGACCCCACAACTCAAACCTAGCCTTGAACCCTTAAAGTACCCCTGTACCCCAAAACACAAACCTACCCCTGAACCCTAAAAATACCCCTATACCCTAAAACCCAAACCTAGCCCTGAACCCTAAAAATATCCCTGTACCCCAAAACCCATACCTATCCCTAAACCCTAAAACTACCCCTGTACCCCACAACCCAAAACTATATCTGAACCCTTAAAATACCCAAACACCCCAAAACATATACCTCAGTACCCCAAAACATATACCCCTATACCCATACTTACCTCATCCAAACATGAAAAAAACATGCTTTTACCATTCATGCATTTACAACGAATTTTGTTGTAAATGTATGCGTGGTAAAAGCATATAAAATGTAATGCCATGCGTTATAATGGCATTGCGGAGTCATGGTACTTTCGTAATGAAAGTATGCGGAGTGATGGTATGCGGAAAGAAAGTTGCGGAATAAAGGGTGTCTACCCTCTCCCGGTAAGTACATTGGTGGCACGGCGGCCCACATCTCCAGCAACATACTCATATTTTTTCACCACCCATTTGAAAAATGCACAGGTCTCTCTCATTGATGGCCAGCACCGACATACACTTTTAGACACACCACCCGCCACAAGTTCTAGAATTGCGAACTTTAGAGCTGGGGAGCTACGTTCGAATCTCGGCATCAGCTCAACATCCTGTGATTCCAGGCAAATTGCTTTGTCTCCCTGTGCCTACCACAAATGAATGTGTTCTTCTGTAATGTAAGTTGTGCTCATGCCATGTTGTCGAGTTCGCGCTATATAATATTGCAAGGAAAAATAAAGTAGGGAAACTCGAGTTCACACACTACTGAACGCGCCCTCTTAAGTGCATCAGCAGTGCACTGTGAATCAGAGCGTTTCACAGGCCTTTCACAGATAAGAAATGCTATCAAAACAAAATCCTACAAAACAATATACTACTGGCTGGCAGCAATTCATACCCAGCCAACGTCGGGAAGGGCTGCTATTCACATCATAAAATCACTACAAAATACAAATATCAGGGTATCTAAAAGTTCATCATGTTACTCCATCTCAATGCACATTTCAAGCAACCTCCAACTGCAAAACAAACTGCTGGCTCAATCATGGTACGCAAAAAAAAAAAAGCTGGTCTGTATTGCTGAAATCCACTGGCTTTAAGAACAGGTAATAAAAAGCTATGCCTAAAGGGCTCAAAATAACAACAACAAAAAATAAAGTGCTCCAGTGCCTGCAGAGGGTGATCGCCATAGGGAAAAACTAATATACTTTTTAAATCGCACTGGTTTATTGGAAAAGAAAGGGGGCCTTGAATCGTGCCTGCCCAAAACTTAGTTAGCAAGGAGTGTTCCAAGATGTTTATTACTAAGAAAGGTAGGGCTCAGGACCATCACTACTTTGGATAGCTAAATATTTTCTGATTGTAAATTTAACCCAAACTCTTTGCTCTCTAGTCTCAGATCCATAGCTCATAAACAGCACCTTTATTTTGTTCCTCTAATCCTGACTCAATGTCTGGGGAGAGGAAAGCAAGTTGGGCCTGCCCAAAGACTCAGTTTTTTTCTTTATATAGCCATACCACCCTTGTTTAGGGGCACCTTTACTCTTTTTGAGTAGAACTGAATTACACTTCATATAGAACTCACTAAACGAGAAGGACATATAACCAGCTACTCTAGTATAGGACTGAGAATGTGGCGAAGAAAGACAGTAAAGGGGGAGAAAGACGTAATGAAACATCCCTAGGGTTGTTAAAATTGCCTTCACCCACCTAGTAGTAACATGTTTCAACATAGGGCCGCAAACATATCCTGGCGCAAACCAACGTTCAGGGTGGAGTGCATATTTCTTATAGAAAAGAATATTTTCAAAATAGGGATCCATATTGCAGAAAGAAAGATATTTAAAAGTGTCTAAGTAGGTCCCCTACATTTATTTATTATTGCCCCCTGACAGGGTTAAAAATTTGAAAAACATGTATATAGGAGGAGGTACATCTCCATTACCCTGTCTGCCTGTACCAACATGTTTCAGCCAATTCCAAAAGTCCTTCCGGGTCACTGCGCTTCCACAGGATACACATTCCTGATTACAGTCCTAATCCCTCGTAGTTTAATTAACCAGATGGAGGGGAAAGGTATAAGCCAATACTTACCTTTAGTAGACACACTCAGGATGCGTACCCGAGATTAATTATTGCTTATCCAAACTCGGAGCCAGAGTGAGAACGTTGCCCTATAGTCATACTTTTATCAAGGTGAGTTAGGTCTTTCTCCCACTCTACTGGCTTTATCCCCCACATTCCCAGTCCTCAACTAGAGAAGATGGTTATATCTCCTTCTCATGTAGTGAGTTCTATAGTTTGGTTGGGAGATTGAGTGAAGGCTCAATCTCTAGTTCCTTCAAGGTTTGTGTATGTATAGTGATATTTCTTATAGCTTGGTTCTAATTCCCAAACGCATCTAATAGGGAGAGGAGTTGGCCTAACGGCTAGGGCAGTCAACCATGCATCTGGGGAACTGGGTTCGAGTTTCGGCAATGACGCTGTAATTCTTGGCAAATCACTTAATCTCCCTGTGCCTAACAAAAATGAACCTGCCCTCATGTAATGCAACTGGTGGCATGTAAACCACTGATTCGGTTTAAGTTTGTGCTCCATAAAACTCTGTTAAAAAAAAAATCTAAGAGATCAGCTGGAGGCGGAATGAACATTAACAATTAGCTAATGAATAAATCAGGATTTACTAAGAAGAGTACTCTACAGAGTACAAATACCAACAGCTTAACCGGTTTAGTCAGCTGCCAATGTGCTCCTGGGACAAACCAAAATGCCTGGCAGTTGAATGCAATCAGGTAAATTTAAAATAAGCTCAAGTGGGTTATGATCACTAAAAGTATTTTCAGTCACCCTTCTTGAGGTAACTAAAGGTTCCATGTTCTTAGAAAAAAATGTAGTCTATAATAGAGCCTTTCCCCCATCTAAAAAACGTTGGGGGCTGCCTACAACGGTCTCCCAGATTTTACGCTATATAAAGAAGCGCAAAGTTATTTAAACTATTAAGCAACTTCAGGCCACAACAGTCGACTTGAGCATATAGTGTGCTATCACCAATAACAAACGAATCATAAAGTGTGGAATTCTGGCCCAGTTTAATGTTAAAATCTCCCCCAATAACCACATAAAACCTTAGGGATCTTGCTTTCAAAACAGTGAATATTTTGAACAAAGAATCAATCTACCAACCCATGTCAAAAAAACGCATTATAAAAATTCACAAGAACAAAATGTAACTTGATAATTAACGCAACCTACAAAATGTGTATCTCTACCCAACATTACATAATATCTGGACGATCCCGTAGATCAAAGAGACTCTGATCAGAGTGGTTAGGCCTGGCTGCACTCACTGAGCTTGAGAGGCAACAACTCAGACTGGAAAACCCCCCACAACACCCCACACAAATTCCCCAACAGCATAATATATATATATTGTAGCATAATAATATCAAATTTGGTGACAAAGTCCAACCAGAGTGGGTCTTGCAGTTTGGATTGGATGCCAGCTATATTCCAACTAATCAGATTTATGGTGGGACTATTAATAAAAGCCATAGCATCTGAAGGAAGATTAACAGAAGCGGGAAGGGCCCTGGCCAGTGAATTTAGTATCTTAGGTGAGGTGGGGGTTTGATCAAGGCATTCACTTGCATCCAGATCCATCAAAGGCAGAAAGCGATTGTATTTTAGAATTTAAAAATGGGAGTGATAGCCGGTCAGACAAAGGGGTAGCAAAGTACTGGGCCATGTCCTGGGTGACAGGAATCTGTATAAATCCCATAGGGAAAAAACGATACAGCGAACCTACAGGTTATTGCTCTTAATACCATAAGTTAGCTGGTGGGCTAAATATGAGTGTTTAAAGTTAATATTCATACAGTTTCCTTCCAGGTTCTCAGGTGTGGGACCAATCCAATCTACTCTCCTTACAAGGATAAGGTAATTATTTGATGTTAAAGTTTGAATATTTACTGAACCAATGGCAAACCTTGTTCTTAAGTTGTGTACATGATTCCTTAGTGTCTGGAAGCAGGGGTGGCACTCCTATCAGTACTGTGACATATGGACAGCAGGCAGGAGGGAGATTAGGATGTGGCAAATTGACCTCATGGCACCAAACAGCGCCTTCATCACCTTGAGCAGTGAGAGAGCTTTAACCTTCGGCCCCAGCAGTCGGCCGTTGGATTTAAACGGAGATCTTAGGACTCCCACAGTTTACAAGGATGACTGGCTGGGGGATAACATCAGTAGGGTTGTATGATGGAACCATGCATGCATTTAACCTGCAGGCCTTTGCTGCTGCAACTGCAACGTTACCATGTGTTACTTTGCACGCTAGTTGTTACAAAAGCTTGCTTTGGGGGAGCGCTGGACTTTGGAATAGTATAAATTACTATTCCAACTCCAGTTTACGCTACAGTAAGGAAGATGTTGTACTCAAACATCTAACAGCAGTCACGCAACATACCCCTAAAAAAGTAATTGTAACAACTTGTCATGATCACAATCTGGCTGTTGGGGATAACGGTAATCCTGACCAGAAGGGAAGATGTGTCTCGTAGATGAGAGTACACTACCTAAATTACCCTCGAACAGTCTTGCATCATTACCGGAAAATTGTACCCTCAGATGCCTGAATGATCCTGGCTCCCATTTCAAAGTTGTGCCCAGGGAGTCCCCTGCACCAAAGGAAAGGTGTGCCTCAAAGAGAACATGCAGGATTTCTCTCAATTAATCTTCAATCCCAATACTTAAGCAAAGTCATGGAGCATGACTATAACCACAGGGAGGTGTGAGAGGAGATTCCAATGCGATCACAATGGAACAGAATCTAACTCTACGTATACAGGTAAATAATGTGGTCCTTGCTGGGAAGGCTGATACCCCAATCCCTGGTTTGAGTTCACAGATGTGCTGGTAAGGTCTCCATGGACAAGTCAAACAAAACAGTGTGTTGCAAAGTCATCATTGTGTCCTGGGCTCCCCCCAACTTTTTGCTGACTGACACTGGTGGCAACTGACTCTAACTGACCCTGTGCTCTGCCTGATGAGGCCCAGGGCCAGTGCTATGCTGAAAGAGACACATTAGAATACAGTTAAAACACCTACATACACTAAGGTACACAATGGTATGGTGGGGTACCCCTGTGATTGGAATGACCTACCCTATAGGCCCCTAGTATATAATAGGTCAGGGGCATTGCAACTACCTAGAAGTCCCTAAAACCCTAGGGCATGGCACTTTAGAGGCCGGCAGCTCTTTTTCCACTTGCATGTGTGCACTGCTAAAGCCTAAGGTCAGTTTAATAGCAGCCCTGGGTGCCAGGACTGCTTTTAAAAAGTGAATTGTACCCAAACTCGACCTTGGGGTTTGGGGCCCTGAAAATGGATAACCTACAATGTTTTGGCATATTCTAAACCCCCAGGGTCTCCCCTAGGTGTCCCATGGGTGGGGGGTCAGATATGTCTGAGGTACACCCTTATAAAATGAGTTTTATGTGCCCTGGGTTAAGTGAAATGTCACATTTCACTCACCACATTGTGGTAAAGTGCTGCTCAATTCGACTTTGATGCTAGGAGCACTGTGGAGGGAGAATCTGCAATATTGCTACAGATTCAGAACCCCTAAAGTCTCTCCTAGTTGCACATGGGGTGGGGTTCCTGTAGACATAAGACAAGTACATATAAAATATGTTTCTGTATGTCCTGGTGCTGGAAAAATGGCCCAAGTCAGATTTCCCATTGCAAATCCCGTTACGTGGGTTAACATGGTAGGAAGTTATTGATTAATAACTCTTGATAGGAGAGGGCTAAAAATGCCATTCAAAGACTTCCCAGAATGGTATTAATAAAACCAACAATATATATTTTAGAATTTCTCCTAAATTGTGAATACAAGAAGTTATAAGACCTTCTTATTTGTAAGTCCAAATTCAGCCTTCCAGTGGTCTGCCCTGATTGGTCAGAGTTAAGTGGATTAGCCAGGCTGCCTTGAAGAGGTGATAAAGAGCCCCTGGGGTTAACCAGCTCTGCTGACAGGGCAGTGTGCTGTTCCATAGGAATGCCGGGACAGGGGGAGAAGTTGTAAACTATGTTCTTCAAAGAGGAGAGCAGAGAACAGTGTCATTTACCTTGCTGGAAAATCAGCCATTATCCCCTTCGATGCTCGTGACGGAACGGTACCGTCACGAGCGTCGGTTGGACTGTGCTTGTGACGGAACCGTTCCGTCATGACCACGCTCGTTTTCGAATCGTCAGCACAGCGCGAAAATTTGCGCCGTGCTGCAGCGGTTAAGGATTTCAAAGATTTGATGCACTCTGGGACAAATAATGCTACACTCTACAGGATGTGGTCATATATTGGAGGAGTAACCCTGCTCCCATTGGTCAGAAGTGACCTCCTGCTTGACCCAGTTAACTTGGAATAAGTAGCTGAGAGGGGCAGAGCCCTCCAGATCTGCTGCTTGAAACTTACTGAAGCAAGAAGTGCCCTGTTGAGAAGTTTTGCTGTGAAACTACAGCCCTGTGGATTATCTTGCTGAATAATAACTAAAGAGTGGACTCCCTGAAAGCTACAGTTAAAGGAGCTCATCTTGAACATCACCAACCAAATCTACATCTTAGAGAAATAACAGTGAATTTGTAAGGGTTTTGTACCAGTGGATTGTGGGAACTGAAGTCCTCAACTTTCAAGGAACATCTTGGAGCTTCCAGACCCTTGGAGCGAGTTTGAGACACATTGGGACCCCTTGAGGAACTTCAGGAAGAAGTTCAAGAAGTTTGGAGAACTTTGGGACAACTTTGAAAAAAAGCTCCATAGAGGGACCTGCTCCACCTGCTCCACCAGACCGCCTGCCTTCAACCACGAGTCGGCCAAGCCAGCCAAGTTTGTCCCGCTAAAAGCTCCATCGATCCAACTTCCAGAGTTTGACTGGGACTAGAAGAAACTGAAGCCGGCAAACCCTCACTTGATCCAGCTACATGAGGAGCAATGTGAGACCCCGAGAGAAAAAGCTCCAGAACAGTTTCTAAATGCGCTCCTAGAAAAGTTGACCGGGAACAACCGTGAGAGCCTGCCTTCCATCGGTGCCGGCCTGGATTCCTGGGTGGCCCCGCTGCAGCGTTGAATTAACATTTTCTAGGGCCGCTCAAGGGAAGTTGACCGGGAGCTCATTGAAAGGCAAGCCGGCGAACACTCACCAGATCTGGACTGGCTGGGCGCTTTGAGGGCCCTCTTGAAAAAAAGCTCCAGAAAAGTATGAGGGTAGAAACTGGGACCGGGCCCTGCCATGAGCTGTAACCGCTCAGGCTCCATCACGCCCGGCCTGAAACTTTGACTTTGGCCCGGTCTATCGCAAGTAGGTATCACAATATGGTGCTATAATCTTCTACGTGCTATATTTTGCTAAATATTTCAAAATTCATTTCTCCGGTTCCCTAGATTGGATTTTTGTTGTTTTGGTGTCATTTTAAAGATATAAATATGTCCTATTTGTGTACATTTGTGTTGGATTTTTATTATTTGTTGTGTCTTAATTATTTACTGAATTGGTGTTTTTAAATGCTTTACATACCTGTCTTTGAAGTTAAGTCTGTCTGCTCGCAGCCAAGCTACCATGTGTTGAGCATTGGAATCATTTTCTAAGGCCTATGCTGAGTCCTACCATGTGTTAGTGGCCTTATTGCCAGTGGCAGACCTACATTTTCCCCTACCAATAATCCAATTTCCAACACAGTGACAATAGGCACCCCTGCCTTGAGCCCCTATAGCTGGGACACCAATGCAATACAATATGGCCAGGTTTGACCCGTAGGGAAGGCAATGCATAAAGGAGTTCAATCCACCACCTTATGCCAGTACAAAACCTTTTCCACTTTAGAACTGCAAAAGCTATGACCACAGCACCGTATCAAATGCCTCCCCAATGTCGAGCGATGGCAAAACTGAGTAATGGTCCTCCTGGGGCACCAAGTCTATCACAAAAGACAGTTTCCACAGATTTAAATGCGAGTTTAGTCCCAGATTGCATGAATTGATCCATCTGCTATGCCACAATCTCACAAAAGCATGTGTCTTATAATCTTTCTAGCTGCAGGCACCAAAGCAGGACTCTCGGAGCGTCTTCTCCCCATTTCAGGGAGAGCTAAAGAGGAGTGGGATCTGAGACTGATCGTGCCATGAACTGCATCTCTTTAATTAGGCTTTTGATGCACCAGTCTCCCAAAAATATATCATATCTTGTGAAGGGGCCATGGAGTGCGGGGCAATACCAGAACTCACGTGTCAATGGATGCAACTCTCGCCAAATATCCATTATCTGCTAGTGACGCCCCTAAGTTGAAAACTTCCTGTTATCGTTATATGATGCACACCCCCCAATGAAGGGAATATACACTAGCAATAGTGAAGGGAATTTCCCACCATGGCACCATGTAGCAGCACACATCGCCCTTCTGACTCCACACAAACCTGAGACTGTAAAAAAAGCTCCCCCGGGACCATCCATATCAAAGCTACCACTTGCATAGGAGGAGTAATTGTGCCCACTAATAATCCACCCCAAGAACTCCATAATGCCACAAATCGTGCCTGGGGTAAATGGATTAGCTGAAGAAACAATAGATGTACCTTCCAGTGCTTCAGATAGGAATGTAATTTGTTTCTTTCAGACAATAAATCCATGCCCCTCACACTCCATAAGTACATGTATGTATGTTGCGCATCAAATACTAGAATCAACTTATCCCCTCTATGGGAACTGACCCTCAACCCACTATTATGGCATAAAAGAACATATTTGAGCCACCATATACTTGTATATACAACCCACGTCTCTACTAGTGGACAAGTAATTGACATTCTGCGTAAATATTGCCTCAGCTTGAAACCTGATGCATTTACCATACATAACAAAACAGATTAGTAACTTCTAACAAAAGAAACAGCAGTCTATCCCAATTGGACAAATGTGAATTTAGCATAGTTGGGTGGGGAAGCACAGTTCAATTGAGAAACTATGGTGTCAAGTTGTGAGCCCCGGTGATACAACTTGGTTGTTATCAACTCCCTACTGTAACAACCAACACCTGCAGCACCATTTGGTGTGTCCATACCATTGCAGGTGCATCCATCTTAGTGAAGACCAGAGATCTCACAGTTTCATATGAGAGTGTCCGCCATTATGAGAGTTACCTCAGGAATCTAATTCAGGGGGTCTAATGAGTCTTCCGCAACTTATGTGAAATCTACTGGGTCAGCATCGGGGCAACTGTCCTATTTGCACGCTCAAAGGTGGCTGTGTAGCTCCACAACCGCCTTTGTCTCTTCCTCCTCTAGCTGCTATTGTGATGGGCAGCCAGCAATCTTCCGGGTTTGTTTGGTTCCTGAATGGCCTTTCCATCTGTTAGATTTTAAACATGTGTCTTTGCCTGCGAGATAGATGCCATTGAGCTCCAATCAGTTCCAATTAGTCAATGGGGGCTCATATAGGAGCACTATATTATCCTTCATCACATGTAGCTAAGCAGGAAATAAGTGGGAATATTTATTGTCCAACTGCGGCAGCTTTGCCCTGACCTCCAAAAAGTAGCTTCTCCACCTCTTCGTCCCTGGGGGTATAATCTGGAAACAGATGAACCTGAGCGCCCTCCACTGCCCCTGGTCTGTGTTGTCCGGTCACGTGGAATAGGCTATCTCAATCTCTAAAACTGAGAATTATTGTCACCATTGAGCGGGGTGGAGACCCAGGAGCTGTGAGTGGCCCAGAACCCAAAGAACGTTTTCTACAACTAAAAGGAAGGCAGAGACTCATCTAATATGTGAGCCAGCAGCCAGGACTCCAGAAACAACTTCACATTTTGTCCCTCAAAATGTTCAAGCAAACACTCAAATACGAATGTTATTTCTTCACGATCTACTTTCTGAATACTCAGCCTTTTCCTGCAAGTATCACACTGTGTCAGCAAGTGACTTCACCCAAGTCTACAGCTCCTGGACTGAGGGCTGTATTGCAGTGAGAATTTGTGGTTGTGACTCTCTTAGCAAATTTGTTGTAATTAACACAAAGGAGACCCCTATCAATTTTCACTTCATCAATTTTAGTTCCTAGTGCTCATTTCACGTCAGAGATTGCCTTCAAGATATTCTTAAACTGTTCATTATGGAGCATCACAGACTCATCTCCCAATGTGGACTGCAATAGGTCTGACAGGGACTTCCATAGTGGAGGTCCTATCTGATTCCAGCTTCACCGTGATGGCATGAGGCGGAGACAGTAGAACTGTGATCACACAGCATAGTGAAGGCCTTTAGATGCCTCCCCGAGGGTGGTTGAAAGGTAGCACATCTCAGCCAGTCAAGGTGTCCTCAAGGGCCCTTGACAAATAGTATCCTGATCCAGATGGCCCACAAATGGAATCATTCAAGGCACTAAGTAATAATAAGTAATCTCAATCTGTGCCAAGTCTGCAAGAACACTCTAGGATAAAATCCATGGAGGGGAAGGATGGGGAAGTGATCAAGCTTCATCTAAAAAAAAAAAGAGTGGTCATTTGAAAAATTGTGGGGGAGGCTGCATGGGGAGAATCACAGTCTCTCTTGCAGGGTGATCACCATTCCAGTCAGAGCCCACAATTCAAAGGTAGGCTGGGCCTCGCTTTAAGCGTAGCTCCAGGCCCCCCATCCAATCAGAGATTGTCTGCTGTCCTCAGGGCCCCTAGTGTAAGCCTTTCCTGACTCAGCCACCAAGCAAGACAAGCAAGGTGCAACATCAGTGCACATAATAGTTGGCTCAACCCTCCTGTTGTCTATCTGGCTCGGAGCTTCCGGTTATGTTGGGCAGAAAGTAAGGCACTCTGTAAAGACGAAAGGGAGACGAAATTTATATAAAAATAATTAATTTATTAAGTGCTGTAAAAGGACCCACTGGTGCGAAAGAAAGACATCCAGTACAGTCAGATCTCCAACCGTTTCTGTTCCACAAACTCAATCCTAAAGATTCCTAACTTACATCACTACGTTCTATATGACTTAGTAATAAATCTAAATTCTATAATAAAAATAAAGAGAAGGCACAATTACCACATGTATCCTTTTTAAACAAAACAAAATAAAACTAAACTTGAAAATGGAAAATAGCAAAAATTAGTTTTTAAATTAAACATCTAACATATAATCATCAAACTTTTTAGGCATCCCATAGTTTCACTTTTGTAAATCAGAAGTTTCTTGAACTAAAGAATCTGAAACCAAAACTTATTTTTTATTGGATTGAGACAACTTAGAATGAGAAAAATTAGCACAGGTACCTTACGCTTCATTATTTTCATCATTAATCCATGCTTCATTATTTTCATCATTAATCAATACTGAACCACCATCTCCTTCATTAGCAAAAAAGTGTTCTTGCCCAGGTTTAAGAACCACTACAGAACTTTTATTCCACCAACCCTTGACCTTAAGGAGAACCGTGGTATCAGTCATCCTTTCAACCTTGAAAGGATGAGTTAACTTGGCAGAACCCTTTCTGTACAATGTGGGTTTGATGATACATACCCAATCTCCAATTTTTATATTTTTACATTTCACTTTATGAAAAGAATCATGATAGCTTTTCCCAGAATTACGAGAATCAGCAATATTCTTTTTTGCTTTGTTAATAGATAATTCTAAACTTTCCTTTCTAGCTTCATTTTTAAACAAAGGTGTTAACAAAGATTTTGCTTGTCTCCCTCGCATTAAAAAATACGGAGAAACTCCAGCACAAGCATTTGGAGTCAGATGATAGCTCCACACCTTTTCTTTCAAAAATTCAAAAACATCTAAATAACTTTCTAACGCAGCTTGAATCCCATCTTTTATGAATCTATTAGCCCTCTCAACTTGACCATTGGCACGAGGACAATATAAAGGTGCTTTTTCAGAGAGCACACCAATTTTCTTTTAAATGATTTCATTTTGTTTGAGATAAATTGTACCCCATTATCAGATAAAATGGTATCAGGTGCCCATTCAATTCTAAAAATGTTGTCCAAAAATTCAATAACTTCATTGGTAACCAGATGTTCAACAAAAGTGTAATAAATCCACTTTGAAAAATTGTCAATTACAACAATAGAAAATCTCTTCTCCCTACCTAAACATTCATATGGACCACAGAAATCAATAGAAATTTGTTTCCAAGGTCCTGCAGGAACCTCTTGAATAGAAAAAGGTTGTGTAGAAACTTTCCAATGCTTATCCGATTTAACACACACCGAACAATTATCCACCATTCTTTCAACACTGGCATCCATACTAGTCCACCAATAATGAGCTTTAGGCAATTTTTTAGTACCAGATACCCCTGGATGTCCTGAATGGGCCAACTGAATACGTTTATTTCTGATACCTGCAGGTGGAACAAAAAAATTCGGTCTCAAAAGTATATCATTCTCAATACTAAGTTCCTCAGCAATCTGAGCGAAAAATCAACAATGTATATCCAAATTTTTACAAGGTGGCCATCCATTAAAAACAAAATGCTTTACTGTAGTCAAAATAGTATCATTTGTCATAGCATCCTACCAATCTTTCTCTGAAACTGCAGCATTACTTGAATCAATAGCATCAACCAATGACACAACACACTCATGTTGATCAACTAATTCATTGTCACTTTCATTTAGAGGAGGAAGTCTAGATAAGCAATCTGCTGTAAAACCTTTACCTCCAGAGATACGTTGTATTTCAAAATTGAATTCTTGCAATCTAGCAATAACCCTTACAAGCCTGGAAGAAGCCTTACCACTTCTAACACCATCCATCATAAAAACAAGAGGCATATGATCTGAAACCTAATATTTTTTTACTAGCCCAAACACAGTCCAAAGCCTCTTTTTCAATGGTGCTATAGTGCCTCTCTGCACTTCGAATCCCTCTTGAAATTAATGAAATAACTCTTTCTTTGCCATCTACAATCTGCGTAAACACAGCACCCAGCCCAATGGCACACACATCCACTGTGACAAAAGATTTCCCTTTAGGATAAAATGTATTCAGGCCTGGTGCTTTAGCAATACGCTTCTTTACGTTATTTAAAAGCCTTGTCATTAATATTTGTCCAAACAAATTGAGAGCCCTTTTTTAAAAGTTGTCTGAGAGGTTCAACAACAAGAGCATATCCCTTAACAAATCTAAAATAGTACTCACCTAACCTTAAAAATGAACGCAAAGAATCCTTATCTTGTGGCCTACTAGCCTTCTCCAAAGTATTAACAAGATCTTCCTTTGGAAAAATGCCATCTGGAGTAATTTTATGTCCCAAGTAATTAATCTCCTCAACAAGAAATTTGCATTATCCTTACTCACTGTCATGCCTTTGTCACCATATAATATTCAATACTGTGTCAAGGATTATATAGTGTTGTTCACCATTCTCTGCAAAAATTAAAATGTCATCTTTAAATGACTGTACACCCTTTATTCCTTTAAAAAGATTCTCAATAAGCTTTTCAAAAACACTAACCGCTGAGGCCAGGTCGAAAGGCATCCTTAAAAATCTATACAGACCAAAAGGAGTGATAAACGTTGTGAGGTCTTTTGAAGATTCATCAAGAAGTACTTGATGGTACGCAGATTTAAGGTTGATAACTGAGAAAAACTTTTGCCCCATTAATGGCTGCTAACATTTCCTGAATACAGGGCAACGGATAAGTTTTTTCTTATTAAGAGACCTGAGATGAACACATAATCTCAAATCCTGGTTATTTTTAAGTGCAATAACAATGGCGGAAACATATTCTGAACTGTCTGTGGATTCAATAATACCATCTGAGCATAAAGTATCTAAATGAGACTTCAATTTTTCTCTAATGCCCAGAGGAACCATACGTACTTTGTGCTGAATAGGCATTGCTCCTTTTTTTAATTTAATTTTGTGTAAAAAACCTTTTACTTGACCAACCTCATCTTTGAATACATTGCTATTTTCTTTAAAATCATTTCCAAAGAAAGTTTTCCCATGGAAATATTGTTAACATCTAAATCTCTTAATTGAATAGGACGATCTGAACCAGGACACAAGTTAATGCCCAATTTACTAAATCAAACCATCCTACGATGTTTTTGCCATCAATGGCCACATACATTTTGGTAAAAAATTTCCGTCCTTCAAATTCTAACGTGTCTTCAAAAAAATCCTAACATGGAAATATCAAAATTGCCAAACGCCTTGGGATCACATAAGTTTTCCTAAGTTTAACATCCTTCCAATTTTCAATAAAAAATAAATCAGAAAGAAGGGTAATGGGTGACCCAGAGTCAGCCATTGCGTCGAACTCCACTTTGCCACTAACACTTTACCTAAGGGTGCCTTAAAAGGAATGGTCACATTGTTTACAAAATCATCATCATACAGAGTAAGTAATACATTTTGTACATCATGTTCAATATTAGATATACTACTAACAGTAGAATTCACTGTTTTCTTTTGCGCATGACACACCGTAGAAATGTGACCAACTGTTCTACATTTTATACACTTTCTCTTTAAAGCAGGACAGTCAGAAATATTTGCCAAATGTGTCTTTGCACCACATCTGAAACAATTTAGTTTACTATTTTGTTTGACAACACCCTTATTGTAAGATTGTATAGCACAAACAGGAGAAGATGAATTTTTAAGTTCTTCTGCAGATATAACCTTCAAAGAAATAATTGACCTCTCCATTCGTTTTGCAAGATCTAATACTTTACTTAACGTGGGATTCCGACAGGCAAGAAGCCTCTCCTGTATTTTCTTTGACTCGCAATTAAAAATAAATTGATCTCTTATAAAATAGTCAACAGTTGCACCATACTCACAATTTGCAACTAAAACTCTAAGTGCCGCAACATATTCTTCAATAGTTTCATCTGGAAGTTGCTTCCTTTTGTGAAAAGCATGACTCTCAATTAAAACATTTGGCTCATCCAAAAATTGTTTTTCCAACCTTGCTACAGCCTCTTTATAAACATTCCATCCTTCACCTTCACTACTAGGTGGTGCAATGGGAATTAGATTTTAAAAAATGTCAATGGCTGCATTACCAAGAAGACTAAACAAAATAGCTTTCAACCTTTCTGGTGAACATTTTGTACCATCTATTGCAATAATATAATTCTCAAAAGATTCAAGACATGTTTTCCACTCTAACTTTGGTTTGCCTGGAATCTGTAAAAATATTGATGGTTGATTACAAATTTGTGATGCAGCCATAATGTCTAAAATACAAACTAGCTCTACAGGAAATAGTAAGAAAATAAATACTGTAAATAACACTGTAAATAGTGAAAGTATCCAATTATAATTTGAGTGTGCACATCACTGAGAAGACGTGCTTAAATAAGTGCTCAAAATTAAGCGTGCGCATCAATGTGTAGATGCGCCGAAGTAATAAAGTTACAAACATAAATACTGTAAGTTACAAATAACACTCTAAATAGTGAAAATCTCCAATTATAATTTGAGTGTGCACATCACTGAGAAGACGTGCTCAAATAAGTGCTCAAAATTAAGTGTGCGCATCACTGTGTAGATGCGCCGAAGTAAGAACTCATTCAAGTGTGCTCACCACTGTGAATTTGCGCAGAAGAAATCAGTAAAATCAAAAAAGCGCTAAGAACCTCCTTTTTTTAAAGAATAAGTTAAGAAAATAATAAATAAAAAGTAAGATAAATACCAACTGGACACAGTCAAATAATCCTCTTCATAAGTCTTATTGTTATTGTTATTGTTACTTTAGTTTGTATAGCGCCAGCTCACCCACAGGTCTCAAGACGCTTTCAGACCAAGAAACACAACAAATTTTCCCAGCTAGAAGAGGAATAGAATACCATATGATTAAGAAGGGCCAAAGGCTTCCCTAAATAAAGTTGTTTTCAACTGTTTTCTAAACTGTAGACGATTGGCCTCTTTACGAAGCATGTCTGGCAGCTTGTTCCACAGCTGTGGGATTTGTGTGGAAAAGGATCTTCCACCCTTTGTTGCCAGTTTAAAACGAGGGCAAACCAGCAATTGAGCATCCGAGGATCTGAGCGATCGTTTCGGATTGTAAAGCCTCAAACGATCCTTTATATAGACCGGTGCTTGTCCATATATTGCCTTATGTGCAACGCACAGACTCTTAAACTCCACCCTCTGCTTCACGGGAAGCCAATGAAGCCTATGCAATAGGGGGGAGGCATGAGCTCTTCTGGGAAGCTTAAAAATCAGACGTGCCGCATTGTTCATAACAACCTGCAATCTCTTGATCAGACTGTTTGGCAGGCCTAAATAAAGGACGTTGCCGTAGTCCAATCGTGATATAATTGTGGCTGAAACTACCGTGCGAAGCATCGACTGAGAAAGAAAAGGAACAAGCTTGCGTAATTGCCTGATTAGACCAATACATACACCAACTACCATAGAAATCTGGGCAGACATTGACAGATCGCAGTCAATTTTTATGCCAAGGCTTTTTACATTTGCTGCTGGTATTGGAGTAGGACCAAGTTCTTGTGGCCAGTACACATCACCCCAGGGTGATGTTCCAGTAGATACCACCAGGACTTCTGTCTTTTCAGGGTTGATTTTCAATAGGTTAACAGTCATCCAGCTGACTGTATACCTAAGAACTTCTAGCACATGCGCCTGAGCCACAGTAGAGTTCTCAATGCTAAAAAGCAGCTGAGTGTCGTCGGCGTAATTAAACACTCGACAGCCCATGTGCACGAAAGACTCAATCATGGGTTGTAGGTAGAGATTAAAAAGTAGTGGAGATAGCGCTGAGCCCTGCGGGACTCCACACTCAACCATACCTACGTTAGAGAGATCATTTCCCTGTTGAATCCTCTGTTGCCTCCCTGTTAGAAAGGATTCTAGCCACGTATAGGCTATACCTTTTATTCCCGAGCTGGCCACTCTTTCCAGGAGCAGGTCATATAACATTGGCTTTCCGTAGTGCTGATAAATCGATACCGGTAACCATCTAAAATGGCCGCTGATGATGTGAAACGTGAAAGTCATGTCGATCACTAAGCAGCCATGTCAACAAAATGGCAGAAGTTGCGTGCTGGTAACGTGCCCTTTGAAACACAGCGTAGTGTAGAAACGCAGCGTGATCCCCGTGATAATATGTCACTGAGTGTTAGTGTGATCCTCCCAACAATGGGTTACTCCGCTCCTCTCTTTCCCAAGCCTCGGAAAAAGAACCTTGACATCCCTCGCGCAAGAATATTGCCGGCATCCACGAGCACACAACAATAACGGTAAATAAGTTACAGTACCTTTCTTT
This sequence comes from Lissotriton vulgaris, assembly GCF_964263255.1. Lineage (NCBI taxonomy): Eukaryota > Metazoa > Chordata > Amphibia > Caudata > Salamandridae > Lissotriton > Lissotriton vulgaris. Next base: position 589,000,596 of record NC_141694.1, read on the forward strand.
CTCCGTAATTCAAAATTTCACAACGAATCAGCTGTTTTAAAAGTCCCAAATTAAAATATACAGGAGTCAAAAGTAGTAGATACTTCAGGAAAAATATAAACCGAAGAGAATCGTAATTTATTAAAAAAAACATTGTGCACAGTGGGTCAGCACGTTAAAAACACTTCGCCGCCATTGTAAAGACGAGAGGGAGACGAAATTTATGTAAAAATAATTAATTTAATAAGTGCTGTAAAAGGACCCACTGGTGCGAAAGAAAGACATCCAGTACAGTCAGATCATCAAACGTTTCTGTTCCACAAACTCAATCCTAAAGATTCCTTACTTACATCACTACGTTCTATATGACCTAGTAATACATCTAAATTCTATAATAAAAATAAAGAGAAGACACAATTACCACACACTCACTGCGGGGCAAAGAGCTAACTTCAACCTGCAGGGTCCAAGGCGTAGCAAAACCAATAAACCGCCTTCTGGTTCAGCAGCATGAAAGAAAGCTGTTGGCACTATTTCCGATAGTATGAACTGTTAGAAGTAAAGTGCCTAATTCAGGGTAAGAGGCGGCATTGTCTTCAAGAATAGATGAAGAAATGTGTCCCGTTCAAAATAGCCTTTCAAATAGTCCTGAATAAGAATTAGCCTTGACTGAAAAGAAAGCTTGAGAGCAGTAATTTTGGAAACCATGAAGGGTTATTAAAATATTAAATGCATTGCTGAAGGAAAAAAATATATCAAAGTCAATCAAGATGCATACTATTTCAGTACAAGTATAAATCTCAGAAATCAATAGGAAATCAAGCACCATTCCTAAAGGCTCAGGAAAGAGATCTGGCTCACCCCCAAAACACTTCTTTTCGTTGGGAAATTCACCATAGAAAGTCAATAAAATCACACAGTCAGCACAGAGTGAGCAAATAAATCAACAAATCAAAAAACAGCATTATAAAACGTCAAAATATACAACTAGAACTACCCCTCTAAATGCATATTAATGATCTCCTCTGACCTATTGTCATTGGTTGCGTTATCACAAACAGAATTTCATAAACAATAAAGGTCTTGCAAATGAATAGGCCTACAGCAAACAGATAAGGTAGAGAACTTGAAGATGAGCAATTTCACTAAAGAACTTTCTCTGAGGCTCTCCAAGAACAGCATGTAAAAACAAAGCATTAGAGGACATTTTACTGCATGTGATCTCAAAGAAAAACGAAAACAGGATGTAAACATAGCTACTACTAAATGCAGCGTGGAGTTGAGGCCTCGTTTGGCCTATTACAAGAAAACACATTTTTGTAAAGCAGAGTATTATTGTTTCAATTGATAAACGTTTATATTACCAAAGAAATAAAAATTAAACCAAAAAGTAACACCAACACTGCTGATGCACTCGGAGACTGCTGTGCAGCCATCGTCTTAAGGTTGCAACTCCGGGGAAGATTTACAGGAAAGTGACACATATCTATAGATGCGTCACTCTCCCTGCGCCACCATTGGAAACCCTTGCACCACTATGGATGTGGCGTATTTAAAATACGGTGCACCATGGCGCAAGGATTGCCAGATGTAGCAGAAATTCTGACGCATCTGTAGACGCAAAAGTCATGTATTATTGAAGTTGTGTCGCATTTACGACACAACTCCAGCAATGTAGGGGGGAGACCTATCCTCGTCATGCTGCGTCACTCTTTACGCCTGCTTGAAGCAGGCGTAAGAATTTGACAGTGGCGTCCTAGAAGTGGCGCAGTCAAATCTTGTAGATTTCACTGCGTCACTTCTACGAGGCTTTTATGTGTTGGAACGCCCACCCTGCATGCATTATACCTGACGCAGTTTCCTTCATTGAAGCTTCGGTCCTGATGAGAACTCAACACTTATTCTGAGTTCGAAACGCGTAGACCATATTTGTTGAGCCAGACGTTTTTTACCATACTGCCTGAATAAGAGCTCCAAATTTGACTAAATTAACAGATTAATCATCTATCGTTTTTTTGTGAATATTGTAAAATTGTAATTAGTATGTAAATATTTTGTGGGGATTATGAATGTGTGAGATTGAATGTTGAACGTATGGAATCGTAGCGAGTTTGAAAAAAATATGAATGTGTAGAGGGTTATGTTTTTATGAAAATGTACATTTATTCTGTGTTTTTTTGATGTTGATGTTTTGAAATACAAAATTGGTGAAACTGAACCAAAATAATGAATCTGAAGTAAAGAAAAATAAATAAAAAGGGTTTAAATCTGTCCAACAAATTGTGGAGGTACATGGTGTGCAATTCACATGTACTGAGGAGTAAGAAGAGGAGTAAAGGAAACAGTATTGGCATTCGTTTTGTTCTATAATGCATGTGTTGTGGCATTTATGGAATCAAGTGTGCCAGCGCGTCTTTATGGGGCTAGGAACAGATGTGGCCAGTGGTGAGTGCGCCGCAGCGACCTTCCCTGTATGCAGATGGGGAGGGGGGAGGGGGTTTGTGGATTCAGCCAGTAAAAAGCAGGCAAGCATTGTGCCGCATAGTAGTAAAGTTCAGTGTCCGGGGCACCAAGGCCACCCATAGAGCAAGTAAGCGTTAGAATATCCCATCTGACCCCAGGTTGTTTATCAGCCCAGGCTAAGTGAATCAGTGGGGACTTAATACACTTAAAGAAAAGAGCTGGGGGAGTCATCGGTATGTTACAAAACAAGAACAAGAACCTTGGGAGGACCACAATTTTCATTAAAGAGATGCGGCCTATGAGGGATAGTGGCAAGCGCACCCAGCTGTTGACATTGTCTTCAAGTTTAGCCATCGCCCTGCCGTAGTTGTCATTAAACACCACTTCGGAATTAGTATGCACCTGAATACATAAAATATCGCACAGAATCAGTCGTTCATTGAAGCGGGAACTCCAGTTTGATAGGTTCCAATGCTGGCATGAGTGGGAAATTTGCAGATTTGGTCCAGTTAATCTGAAGACCAGAGACCTCGCTGTAATGTACCACTTCCCTCAGAACCGGGGATAGGTTGGTCTCAGGGTCTCTGATATATAGGAGGGTGTCGTCAGTATAAGTGGAAATATTTAGGTTATATCCAGGGAAACAAATCCCTCCATGGCTATGGTACTCCCTGTGGGTGCACGCCAATGTCTCAGCAACAATAGGGTAAAGGAGTGGTGATAATGAACACCTGTGACGAGTACCCTTAGAAATTTTGAAAGGTGTGGTGACCAGATTGCCCACCCTGACCCTGGCAGTTGGGGAGTTATATAGAATGGACACTAGCTGGGTGAAGAAGTCACCAACACCCATGCGCCTTAAGACCAGCATCATAAAGTCCCATTCAACCGAGTCGAAAGCCTTCTCACCATCCAAGAATATTGCAGCGGCCTTGACTTCGGGATTACTGTGTTGGATGGCTCCAAATACTGTGTGTAAGTATGGATGAGGGTGCGTCCCAGCACAAAACCTGCCTGTTCGAGACTGACCAATGTCAGCACCAATGAAGCTAAGCATTTGGCAAGTACTTTGGGTGAATAACTTGGTGTCAACATTTAACAATGAGGGCGGTCTGTATGATGAGCACTCATCTGGAGGCTTACCTGGATTTGGTAACCAATAGGGCCACCCGCATAGAAGGCAGCATCATTCCACTCTATCCCATTTATTCGAATAAGGAAATCAAGTGGGGGACAGGAGCTCTCTAAACTCCTTGTAGAAGGCCCTAGTTAGGGCGTCTTGTCCAGGAGCACTCCCTGCTTGCCTAGATTTTAGCGCCTTGTGAATTTCCCATACCTCAAGGGGCCTCATCAAATACTCCCTGAGTTCATCCACCAGCCAGGGGAGTTTTATGTGCTCCAAGTAGTCCAAGGCTATGTCACTACCTCCTGTTGGTCTGAATTGATAGAGCTCTGAGTAATAATTCCTAAGCCTATCGGCAATGGCATCAGGGTTGCGCGTACCTCACCGTTGACTGCACAAAGTTCTGTGACTCCATTCGTTTCACGTCTACCCTTCAAGACCACCGCAAGTGTGGCACACGGGTGCTCTCCTTCACCATAAGTCTTGGCGACAGCATACTTCCCAGGAAATTTGTCTTCTCTATTGGCAGTCTTGTGTTAATCGCCCAGTGTGGTCTTTAATTCTGCCGCCACCTGATCGGCTCCAGTTTCTAGGACCTCCCGCTAAAGGGCAGCAAGTTTCCATTCCAGAACTACCAGATAATCCCTGATGGAACGGAGTACCCCCGAATGTTTGGACGTAGCAATCCCTCTTATATAAACCTTAAAGGCTTCTCATGTCGTGGCAAATAGGGTAACCGAACCAATATTAGTGTCAAAGAAGACCTCAATGACTTCGGCCATTTCCGTCTTAAACACAATGTCGAGCAGGGCATAGAGTGGGAACCGCCAGGTAAAGGGAGCTGGGTTTTTTGATGGGGTACTGAGGTGTAACTGGACAGTAGAATAGTCTGAGTATGAGCGTGGATGAACCTCACATCCACCAATCGCTGTGGAGAGTGAGCCAGTGACAAAGAAATCAGCAATCCTGGTATACAGGTTGTGTGGGGCTGAGTAGTGCGTAAATCTCTCCGGACCCTTATTCCTGGAGTGCCAAACATCTATCATATTTAGTTCTGCGATGGCATACCCGACGGTTTTAGCGATGGCATACTCGACGGTTTTAGCCATTAATGATTGTCTGTGCACTGGGCCCCCGGAGCAATCCAAAGCAGGATTGAGGGTGCAATTAAAATCCCCTCTCCAAACCAATGGGAACAGTGCTCATCGCCGCAAGCGCACTAGCAGATCTCTGAAGAATTGCGGGTTGTCAAAATTGGAGCCATATACATTAATGATAATAAACTCCACCCTTTCCCTTTGATCTTGGATATTGCAAACCTTCCCTCCCGGTCAGTCTCTAAAGCCTCAAGAGATATACCGCTTCTAGAGTTAACCCATGTAAGCACCCCTCAGGCATGCGTGGAGTAGCCAGCAGCATGAAAGGTACCATGTAGTTGCCTATGAGTAAGCATCTGGGAGTCCGTAAGTAGATGAGTCTCTTGCGGAAACGCAACATCTATATTGTGTCTATTGAATTAGGAAATAACTTTCCTAGTTTTTTTTTTTTTTTTTTGTCCTCAATACGCAACAGTTAAAAGTCAGGCGTTTTCAGGGACCTTTCTCCGTTTCGTGGCACCCTTGAAGAAAGAGACCCCTTACGTCCATATACTAATTAGGAGGAGGCTTGGTTATTCATAGTGGGTTGAGCTAGCCATCTTTGCTACTCTTGCAAGCCTTTCTCATCATTGTTGCGATAGCGTAATCATTGGACAGTATACAGAGGAGGTAGTAGGAAAACCAGGAATGTTGCCATCATGTTACATACACATGTTATATATACCACTCTATTTAATTCACCTCTTATGATGTTCTTCCCACAAGTCCCAGAATATATATTTTTTAGAGGCGTACTTCTTATTTTTATCTAAATTAAACACTTTCAAGATTGAGGCCAACCATTCGTTATGAGTAGGGGGAACCGAAGTTATCCATTTTACACAAATCTCCCTCCTTGCCAAGAGAATCAGAATGAAAAGTAAATTCTCTTGGGCTTTAGTAAGAGGTCTTTCTACATTCGTTCTTGAGATCCCAAAAATAACTAGGTCCATACTTACAGAAAGTTGTCTTCCAAATACCCCTTCTAAGGTAGTACCCACTTCTTTCCAGAAGGCGTCCAGGCTGGGACAACGCCAGAACATATGTAAATCATCAGCCATCTGTAAATCGCACTTTGGGCAGCTCTTCACTGTGGCCCCGTTAAGTTTAGATAATCTTTTCGGTGTCCAGTAGGCTCTGTGTACAGTGAGCAAATGATTTCTTTTAAGAGCAGCGGATGTTACAATTGACCAGCATATGCTCATAGATACTTGGCATGTGTTACTTGTATCCAGCGTCGGCAGATCTTTTCCCCAGATACTTTCAGGAATTCGGAAATCGTCCTCCCCAGCCGAGATTAGGGCCCAGTACCAGAAGGAAGTTTCTTTCCGAAATGGTTTAGACGTCTGCATCTTTATCTCCAAGGTGGCATTACCTTTTCTAGTTTCTTTGAGAGACTTACTCCAACTCAGTAATTGATAATATTTAAATTTCGAAAGAGTAGAGTTCGTGCGAAGAGATAATATATCCCAATCAAGCAGTTTATTTTGAAACAGAAGCTGTCCCCATTCCGTTATTCCTGCTGATCTTAGCGGTGTTGCTAAGCTATCCTTAAGGCAGTCTGGTGTGGTCTGAGAATCCCAGATCAGGGCCTTATCACTGTAAAAGGGGATATCCATTGTAGATCTAATACAGTACCATACTCTAGCGGCAGAATTCAGGACCTTTAGTTTAATTTTTTTAAAGAACTTCGGATGACCAAATTTGTAGAGAAAGTGACTGGTGTTGTTTGTTAAAGTACGTAAGAATAGTGGGTAATTTTCATAAGGACCCAGCAGCACCATACTACTTTTAAATTGGAAGGCCCTGCAGTATTCTAATAGATCTGGGCTTGCTATTCCTCCTTGCTCTTTAGATCTTCTTAATTTACGCCATGCAATTCTTGGTTTTTTAGATGACCATATGAAACTGGATAGGTCTCCCTGCATCTTTTTTATCTTTTCTCTGTTGAACTCGAGCGGGATAGCGTTGAAAATGAAGGTGAATTTTGGTAAGATTGCCATTTTTATGATGTTCGATTTACCCAGGAATGTTAAGGGCAGAGCTCTCCAGACTTTCAATAATTTTCTTACTTCAATCTCTACCCTATGAAAATTTATTTGGGTAATTCTATCAATCTCCTTTACCAGATCAATACCCAGGTATCTTATTTTATCTTTACTAAAGGGGGATACGAAGTTTTCATTCCAGCTTACGGTTTCAGTTTTTGTTTGATTTATCTGATAACCAGATATCCTCCCAAAGTTTATCAAGGTCTCTTCTGTTGTTTTAAGAGCCTCTTCTAGGTCAGAAGTAAAGATCATGAGATCATCCGCATATAAAGCAACTTTCTTGTGCCACCCTTGGTAGGAAAATGGGGAAATTGAAGAGAGATTCCTAAGATGTTCTGCAATCGGCTCAATATAGAAATTAAAAAGTAGGGGGAAGAGGGGGCAACCCTGGCGTGTGCCTCTACCTATCAGAATGTTGTTAGTTAGTTGGCCGTTAATTAGTATTTTGGCTCTGGGCGAGTTGTAAATATTTTCTACAGCTTTTATGATGTTATCTCCCAGATTGAATTTCTTTAATACTTCACTTAGGAAGGACCAATTTACTCTATCAAATGCTTTAGCAGCGTCAATCGTAATTATTGATAATGGGATTTTCTCTACAATAGCGATATCAATTGCTGCAATCAACTCATGAGTGAGGTCTTGTAGATGCCTTCCTGCCATGAAGCCTTTTTGATTAGAGTTTATTAATGTTCCCGCTATTTTCCCTAATCTTTTTGCCAAGATTTGAGTAAAAATCTTATAATCGCAATTTAGAATGGATATTGGGCGGTAAGATTCGCATTGCTTTGGATTTTTACCTGGTTTCAGAATAATAGAAATGGTGGCGTCGTTCTATGACTCCGGAATTTTAGCGTTGTTTATAAAAATCTTGTTAAATAGTATTGTTAAATGGGGAACCAGCGTATCTTTTAACTTTAAATAGAATTCATTTGGGAGGGCATCAGGCCCTGCAGCTTTTCCTCTCCTTAGCTCTTTAATCGCTTGGGCTACTTCCTCTGATTTTATTTCACTATTTAAAGATGATTTTCCCTCTGGGGTTAAGACTGGAGTATTTTGTATTAGTAGGAAATTAGTTATTTCTTCAATTTTTGGGTTACAATCCTCGGAGTAGAGTTTAGTAAAAAAAGGCCGAGAACTCTTCTTTTATTACTTTCTCTTCAAACCCATTTTGAGAGTTGTCTGTTGGGTGTATATAGTTTATTTTATTTCTAACTTGGTCTGTTTTGAGCTTCCACGCGAGCATCTTTCCACAGCCCTCCCCATACTCATAATGGGCAAGTTTACTACATTCCCAACTTTCCCTAATTTTGCCTTCTAATAATGTCGATAACTTTTCTTTTAAATTGAGCCTTTCCCTCATTAATTCTTGGCATCTCGGGGGAGAAGTGTCTATCAAGATCTGTCGGTCCAGTATTTTTATGTTCTCTTCTATTTTCTGAATCTCTTTTTTTTCATCTCTTGATTTATGAATAGCCAAGCTGCAGATCTTACCCTTGTTACTGCTTTATATGCATCCAGACCATTTGGGGTGAAGCACTCCCATTATTGTCTTGGAAATACAGTTCTGTCTCTTGTATAAGTTGGTCAATTATTGTGGGATCTAGGAGGACCGAACGGTCTAGAGTCCATCTTGGTATAATTGTATCGTCCTTTATTTTTAGTGTCATTTGGACAGCCGAGTGATCTGAGAGATGGGCGGGAAGGCGGGTCATTTTATGAGTATTTTCTACAAGTCCCTGATCTATTAGGAAATAGTCAATTCTTGATTGTATTCCAAGTTTTTTATTGTTGAAGGTAAACCTATCCTGTTTGGAGCCCTTTTCGTCCCATACATCAAGAAGATTTAGATCTCTTTTGTATATTCCCAACCATTCTCTCATTTTAGGCAGGCTGTTCTGTTTTCCTTTTGGGATCCGATCTGTGTTTTGATTTAAAATTATATTAAAATCTCCGCCTAGGATCTCAGGAAAGTTTACCGAAATTAAATGGGAGTATAATGATTGTAAAGGGGTAGGATCATCTATATTAGGGCCGTAATACCCGGCTAAGATAAAGGTGTTATTAAGAAAGGTAATCTTGGCTAGCGCCCATCTCCCCTTAGGGTCTGTCTCGGAAGATAATATTCTTGCCTTCAGGGATTTTTTTATGAGAATAACAGCCCCTTTTGTGGCGCACTGTTGGTCAGTACAAACATAATCCTCAACCCAATAAAGAGTTGTAATGATCTCCCCCCATTCTGTTTTCGTTAGATGAGTTTCTTGTAAGATTAATATTTCGCTATCGGCAACTTTTAAATATTCAAAGATTTTCCTTCTTCTGCTCTTGACTCTTAATCCATTAACATTCCAGGTAGTTATTTTTATATTCTTCAGATTTTTTTCCATCTCCCTCTGTAAAGTGTATGGCGCTCGTTATTAATCAATTGGTGCCTGATTCTCTCCTCTGGTTTGAGATGAGGACATTTTTTTATTTTTTTCCCTATTTTGCTCCCAACCCCCATGTGCTCCCCCCCTCCCCTTCTTCCCCTCTTAAAATGGCTGAAAGCCACTTGTGTTTGTGAGTAATTAAAGAAAACGCAGAAAAGAAAAGAAAAAAGGAGGGACGGGGAGACACAAACCCTCCCTGGGAAAGCCTCCCTTTCCTTTGGGCCTTAATTATGGCCCTCTTTGAGCTCCGTGCCTATGTTTAAAAGAAAAGGAATAGATAAGGATGCTAGTGTTGCTAGTGTTATAAGTAAGTGAGTCTTAATACTGGTTTCATAGGTTCATTATAAGTATAGACCGCCCAGAACAAATGTATTCTGTCTAGGAATGGACTTGGGATTGGATTTGGATTTGATCCCGCATCTGTGCTAACAGGTTATCAACTTCTAGAGGATCTTTAATATTGTACATCTTGTTCCTCTACATAATCCTGAGTAAAGCCGGGAACTTCATTTGGACTGTAGCCCCGAGTGATTTTAGTTCGGGCATTTTTTTACCCAACTCCCATTGCCTATCTTGTGTCACCTTCGCAATGTCAGATCGGATCCTAAAAGACCAGTCATCCCTGTTATATGTTCCTGTTTTTAGAGCCTCGCTCAGGATCCTCTCTTTGATGTTGTAAGATTTAAAATTCACCAGAATCTTCCTTGGATTCTTTCTTTCTTTAGGTTTCCCAAAAGGATCACGGTGAACCCGCTGAATGTCATTTTCCAGGTCTGAGGTTTTACACCACGGAAAATATTCCTCTAATAGCGAAATTATGAATTTCTTTATGTCCGACCCTTCTCGCCCTTCCGGCACATTAAGAATTCTCAAGTTTGATCTGCTAGACTGGTTCTCCAAAGCTTCCAGTTTTTCCTCCATACTTTTGTCCTTTGCTTTTAAATCTCTTATATTTTTTTCTGATGCTTCCACCCTCTTTGTCAGACCCACAGCTACCGCTTCCACTGTAGAGACTCTCTCATTCAACGCCAATAATTTTGAGTCCAGAGATTCAAACCTATCATGGAGTTTGATTTGGTTATCCTCTGATATTCTAAATCTGGATGTCATCTCTGCAAACATTTTTTCCATAAGGACCTCCATATTGCTACTAGACTCACAGTGCTTTTTATCGGGATTATCAGATTTATCAGATTTAGAGTTGATGTTAATTGTATCTGAGGTGATGGCGTCAGGGGATACAGTATTTGTAGCATTCTCTAGCTCTGGAGCAGAAGTCATATTAGAAGTCATATTAGAACAACTAGGGATAGGTTCATTTCCAAAGGAGCCTTGAGGTGTAGTTATTGTCTGACTCAAAGTCTGGCGGGGGGCAGGTCCTGGGATTGGACTATCGTCTGTGGTTCCTCAAGACCCTGATTCTCTAGCTCCCTCATTGAGAATTCTGTCAAAAAGTTTTCCGGATCGCTTATATCCCCCATTATTGATTGAGGTAACACTGGTAACTCTGGCGAGGCGGACTTTTCCATTAAAGATATAGGGTAAACTTTGTCTTGGAGTTTGTCCTGTACTTTAAAGTAAGACCTCAAAGAGGGTGTAATTTTTATTACAGATTTTTTTCTCTTTTCAACTAGTTCCTGCCTCCCTTCTGACGCTCCTTTCTTATTTACTGGTATCCCTTTATCTGGTTTAGGGGCTTTACGCGAAACTCTCTTTGTGATTCGTGGAATTACAGTTTGCTTAAGAGCTGGGGGAGCTGATTTTTTAAGAAAAAGACTATTCCTTAGGCAGTAGGTGGACTTTTCCTGCCGGATCAAATCAAGATCAGTCTCGGTTTTAGCGACCAAATCAGAATTATCAACTATGGTGTCAATTTTATCAAAACCTGTAGCACTGTAGTTAGGTAAAGCTCTTGTTTGCTTTAGTAGTTCAGGGATTACTGGGGGTGAGGTGGTGCAAACTGTGCTTTCTTTCTGCCCCTCCACTTTTACTCCACCCAATCTCCCTAAAGTGATATGTTGTAATTGCGTCTGAAGGTATTGTAACAATATATTGCTCTCACTAGCTTCTACCAGGTTAATCAGCTGGGGTTGGTAGTCCGGTCCGTTTAGTTTATATAAGTTTCCCAAAACTGACGTGTCAATTACAGACCAAGTGCAGTTATTCTGGATCTCAGAACTAGAGAACTTCCCTGGAAAAAGTGTCCAGTTTCTAAGCGCTTCTACTTCCCCCGCCTTACCTCTGGCGCTGAACGAAAATCGGCTCACTGCTTTCCTGCAGATCCGCCGTGCACGCAGGGCTGCCTCCCACTTTCCAGTGACTGTGTTTGTGAAGGGCGCCGAATCGAGCTCCGATTCACTGATGGTTAGTTTCCGTTTGCCGGTGTTCTCTGTCACACCAGCGGGGGCTGAGGGAGAATCCTGGACGCTGACGCTGATACTGAACGGAGTTAACATGAGTCAAGGAAGTAGACACGGCAGGTAGGAATCGGAGTTTCTTTTTCTATTTCCTTTACACGCCGAAAAAAAAAAAAAAGCTAAACCCGCATCCTCCGCGTCCATCAGGGAGCACCGGTGCCCTCAATAACTGTAGCTGACCTTTAGAGAGCTAAGGAGCAAGTCCGACACCCGCACTCAGCACACCACGATTACCATGACTAGATAGTCCTAGAAACGCTTCCGATTCACCGCTCTCACGAGCATCCTCACCAGGCAGAACCGCACATGGAGCTCAGGCACGGAGCTCCCGACCGGTCTCAACAGCCGCCATCTTTTCAATAACTTTCCTAGTTTTCTGGAAATCATTAAGACCCCTAATATTCCAAGTTAAGAACTTCAATATATCACTCTGGTGTCTACATAAGGAATAATCACAGCATGAGCATCCCTCCTAGATCCAGATAGGAAAACCCTTCTGCTCTCCTTCCTACTTGTGGATGCCCCTGCTGCTTTGGGTGAGCATGAAGTACACTCTGTGACTGGAAAAAACAATATAAAAATAAACATCATTAAGCAAACCCCACCCGCCACCCACACCATGCAAACCCCAACATAGCATTGATGACGCCCTCCAACCCCCTACTCAGTCGAACAAAGGGCATCAAGAACAAAACAGTGAGTAACCCACAGGGGCAGATGTTACCTGACTACTGCAAAAGAAATCTCTACAAGTTAGAAAATATAGTACTGCCATCGAATGCAAATCCGTAGCATCCATGCTTAACAAAGACAAAGCTGGTCATTCAGCTGTAACAGCCCGGCGCCCCCGCCCATGTTTACAGGGTATAAAATCTGCCATCTGGGCATGGAGTCAAAAAGATCAATCAAATCCCAGTCTCGCCAACCAACATGATAATTTTAACAATACTTGCGATACACTGGTTTTGTGTCTGATGAAGAACAGGAGCAAAGAATCAGGCACATGATCGCAGACCAATGGAAATAAAGAGGGGGGACAGGTTTTGTGCCAGAAGTCTCAGTAAGTCCCAGTCCAAAGGAGTGTAGTGAAGGTTGTGTTAATCCTTGTCACCGGCTGCGCCACTAGCTGCTTTATCTAGTCCCTCAGTTTCCTGGCTACGCCTCGACGTCTTGGGAAGATCCTTTAAGGCTTTCTGGATCAATTTAGGATCGAGGAAAATTCTGGCGTGGCCATTCATATTAACTCTCACCCTGGTGGGGTAGAGCATGGCGTAATCGATGTTTTGATCAAGTTGATGCCTTTTCAAAGGAGCGAATTGGCGCTTGGCCTCCTGCACCTTCATGGTGAAGTCCGGAAACAGGGAGATCGCAGATCCCTCGAAATGCAGGGCTCCTTTTGCTCTTGCTTGCTTCAGAGCTGCGTCCCTGTCTCTATAATTTAGGAGCATCACAATTACTGGACGTGGCAGAGCTCTGGGATGGGGCCTCGCTCTACCACGAACATACCTGAGAAGATTTTTCGAACTAGAAGTATGACCAGCATCTTTTCAATAAACACCTCCATATTGCCAATTGAAGTGGATTCTGGCAGCCCCGTGATACATAAATTGCTTCTCCTAGATCTTGTCTCCAAATCTTCTGCCTTCTCCTGCAGCGCGGCTAGTGTTTTTACAAACTGCTTTTAGGTTGTGCCAACCTCCGATTGCGCCTTCTTGACCTCAGTGACTCTACTCTCGGTCATGTTGAGTCGTTCAGCGTGTTTGTCTAGAGGTTCTGACATTCTGTCCATCCGGTATGCTAGGGAATTGATCTTACTGCCAATGGTACTGAGGCTTTGCTGTAGGCTTTTCTGCATCGCCGTAAGAATCTGTTTAAGATCCCCTGCTGCCTCCTCCGACATACCGTCCCATTCCTCAGGGGGAGGGGCCCTCTCTGTGTCTCCGGATCTCAATTTGCGCTGCTCAAATAGCAGCTTAGATTGGGCTTTGTCCACCTGCCCATGCTGAATTATTGGGGTAGCGGGGACCCAACACAGCCAAGTCCAGTTTCACTCTAACGCCAGCCACAAGGTCAGGGACAGCACAGTCTTCTCATTTCACTGACTGAGGCCCAACACACACCAAGGAGACACTGGCCCACCAGGCACCCCCGGCTCTCAAATTGGGCGACTCAGTCAAGGAGATTCCCCAGCGCAGCAGAGGTAAAGTACCCACCAGATCTCTACAATGTTCATCGTCCGGAGGCGTGTTCCAGGCGAGCAGGGCGCATAGGCCCATCCAGGTAGTAGACAGGGCCTTGCGGGGCAGCAATGCTGAAGCAAGCCCAGGCGGGATAAACTATGTGCCCAAGCTCCCTCAGAAGGACACACACTTTAGGCCGCTCTGCACGTACGTCCAGTGTATGGAGCTCTGCCGCTCACCACAGGAGATCTCCTCACCCCGATCTCTGCAACAGCGCTCCGCTGCGCGACACTACGAGAGTCCCAAACGGGTGTGCAGGGCAGGCAACACGGCATCCAGCGATAGCGTCAGCTTCTCCTCGCGGCAGGGCACCAGCCGCCAGACTCACTTGGCTGGCAGAGTCGAAAATATCATGCAACTCATCTGCGCATGCCTAGGCCCACCCCGGCTCCTCCCACCAGGCTTCCCAGTATGGCTGGGTGGTATCTTCAATCCAGTGACTGCGGCTCTGTTCACTCGTCGACCCGCAGGGTCACAACACCCCAGACAGGCACACCGCAATTGCGCAACAGTCTCCGGCAGCCAGCCACAGGCCTACCAGCCGCCAGATGGCAACCGCTCCACAGCACGGTAACCGCAGCCCTGCCAGCCAACTCACCCTCAGGGGTGAGTCAGTTCAGAGTCCGCCCTCAGCTCTCAATTGGGCACCCCTGGGCTCACAAAGATGTTCAGGACAAGATAGTGCTCCCGCAGGCACACTAATATCGTATTATGTGCCTTATCGTATATCGTATATGCGATCAGAGGCACAACGTACCTCCGATCCGGCTTCTCTCGGGTGGGCCCCGGTGGGGGACGCAGCCAGGCAGTCAGCAGGCGGGCCGCAAGCGTAGGCCAGAGCTGCCTCTGGTGTCACCAGCGCCAGGATTTGTCAAGAATCACATCGGGCTATGGCGCTGTCTCAGGTTACCTCCTGCCATCGATCAGAGCTCACAATGAGGGCATGAATGCAGGATAATTGTCAGATTGTAGCGATGACTCACGGAGCTCGCTCAAAGCGTGCCCATCTTGGGCTCCAGCAAGATCTGCCCCGAGTGGTTCATGCACTTAAGTATGCACAACGATTTGGCCGGGCAAACAGTCACTCGCACTTATCATGTTCTCCACCGGGCTGTAATGCACAGCCTGGGTAGAGAACATGGCTAAGCTCCCACTTCCTGCCTGAACTGCGAACCACGGAGCTCAAACCAATCACTACACTCCTGTCATGGTGACAGCTGCATCATGATTGGTATTATGGAGCATGTCCTGCTTCCAGAGGAGAAACAATGCCAGAGGAGAGATGGAGAGACCGCGGCCCTGGAGAGGAGGTATGTGGGATTTTTCTTTTTTTCTTTTACCTCCCTCCAAACCCCCACCCTGCCCTACCACCCCCATTCAGTACCAGCAGTTGCTGCTGAAAACTACAAAGTCTGGCTACCAGATTTGGTTGATGACTCCTCAATTGTTCCTAACTGCACAGATGCCAGGCAATAGGGGTTCCTTGACACTTGAGGCTCCAACACAGTCAAGCAGGGCACCAACATGACACAGTACATCATATTGTGCCAAGGATGTATTGCGGCGACGGCTTCTCCAATCCTTGTAGCCAAGTTCAGATCAAAATGGGCTCTGGTAGAAGGGATACTAGTGCACTTCTACTTGATCCCGGAAATTGGAAAATATTCAAGATCCAAAACTGTGTGCTCTGGCTTCACTTCAGGTTTAAATAGGGACATGACTGTGATGAAGAGCAAAGGACAGTGTTTCCAACCCACAAACTATAGTACAAATCTTCAAACTCTAACTATACTCAAAGGAAGATCTTGTCTCAAACTGAGGCTTGACTTCTTTTTTTAAAAACATATCAATGACAGTAAAGCATAGTTTGCCCCACAAGAACAGAGAATAGTGGTTTGCAACCAATAAAGGCTAATTAACAAAGTAATGAAGTTAAAAATGCAAACTAAATCAGTTGAATCATAAATCCATGATCAACTGATTACACTGCATGTGAATTTAGTCCAAGCAGATCAAACAGCAAATGTGAAGTCAAGTTATTTAAAGACAGTAGCTAAATCATAACGCGCTCATTTCCCATGAGAGATCTTACCTAATGTTAAACTAAAGATGAGGGGAAAAGTCGGCGAAATTCATAAGCAGAAATTTTCAACAATTATAGTGTCTAAAGTAGAACCGAATGAAGGTTCCAATCGCAAATTAAAGAATGTGCTTTATTGAGAAAAAAAACACTATGAGCAGAAACAAAAAGAGCAATTGTATGACAGAACTACACATGTGAATATTTCCCATGCCTTAATAACACAGGGGCAGATTTACGATAACTGGTGCATCCTTGCATATCAGCAGGGATGCGCCAGTTATTGTGCGCCATGATTCCGCCACCATGGGTGCGCCGCATTTACAATGCGGTCCACCATTGGGCAAAAACAGCACAGATACGTGACGCATATGTGCTGTAAAAGCGGCGCATTGCTGGAATTGCTCCAGCAATGCTCTGGGGGGCCCTATTCTTACAATGCTGCGTCAATCCTTACGCCTGCTTCAAGCAGGCGCAGGGTTTTTGACGCAGCATGAGCCCAAATGTGACTACTCAGCCACTTTTAGGAGGCGTTCCTGCGCCGGAACGCCCCCCCCATGCGCAGGAACGCCTCCTTCTGGTTGAGTGCTTTACAGCGTGACGCATCTCCCAGATGCGTCACGTTGTAAGTACCCCGCACCATGGCGCATCTTTTGCGATGTTGCTGCATCACAAACATTTCGCAACGGCGGCGTAAAAGGGTCACAAGGGGCTTGTAAATCTGCCCTACGTCTTTATCACGATTGCGTCTTTACCACACATACCTTTACGACGCATGCCTTTATAATGAGTTTCGTTGTAAAGGCCTGATTGGTAAAGACTACACCCCAGCTTTAAAACCACCCCTGCCCTGAGCCTTAAAACTGGACCTCGTCCCTAAAAAAAAACCAGCCAAAAGACTACCCAAGCCCAGCCCTACTCACCAAGCTGCGGCCCGATCCTTACCGTTCGTTCCATTCTCCCCCATCCGCTCTGAATCTAGAGCCCTAACTGCCTTTACCATGCATATGCTCGGTAAAGGCATCTGCGTGGTAAAGGCAAGCTTGGTAACTCTTGGGTGGTAATGGAACACATGGGAGCATATTATCAAGCCTGGGAGATAAAATTATCGCCGCTTTATCGGCAGGAAACTGCCGATCAAAGTCGCGATAATGGGCTTGATAATATGCTCTATGGAATTCCAATCGAAGCTCATGTCTGATGTCCTTCACATTTAACATGAGCTTCGATTGGAATTCCATAGAGCTATTTCAAGCCCGTTATTACCACTTTATCGGCAGTTTCCTGCCGATAAAGCGGCTATAATTTTATCACCCAGGCTTGATAATATGCCCCATGGTTCCATCTGCGTTGTAATATCCATTTCCCAAAAAGAGCATGGGGCCTCAAGGGGTAAGTGAAGGACATCAGCCTGCAAGCGCGGACAGAAATAAGTCTAACTAGTTAAGGGCAGTGAGACACAATTAAAGCATGAATTTCGCACAAGATACACTGCACAGTTCCCAAAAAGAAGGAACAAATCAATATTTAATGTTCACAGCAAGCTTGGTGTCAGCCCACTTCTCATGAATCATACAATGTGTGATTTCATCTTCATGGCCTTCGGAGATAACGGACAAGAGAAGGTTACTTCTTCATCAACTCCTGAGATTTACCGTCCAGAGCGTTAAAAAGTTACATCAAGCAGCATTCACACAGAACTTAACAAAAACGATACAGTTTTAACAAGCACACGATGAATGCTTGGCTCCTGAAACAAAAATAAGATTCTGCACAGCAAATGGAAACACAACATTTATTTCATATTGCTCTTTCAATTGAGGCCTTCAAGTGACTCTGGCCAACTATAATGTGAACACACTCAAACTACGAGTAAAATCATTACAATTTGAAAAATTCAAGTCAGACACACGTTAATGTATGCAAATAATTTGCAGGGAGAATGCTCTTTCAATAATAATTGGAATTCCATAAAACTCAAACCAACCTTATTCTCATACTGCTCAGCTGTTGGCCGAAAGTTCAAGAAAAACAGCACAGAGTCACTAAAAAGAGGCCCAATTATCTGTATTTATCCACTTTTAAAAATAAATACAGACAGAAAACATATTGTTTCCTATCTGTATTTATCTGTAAAAATTCATCAAAACAGAAATCGGGAGCCTTATTTATATTGTACATGGTTATGAAATATAAAATAAGAAACACAAAAAGATGATGGATGGAATGTTAAACATTGTCAAACATTCAGCCCCAGTCACAGATCTGGGTTTAATCCCTTGTTATTTTACTCACCACGCCATTTCAGTTTGGACCCACCCATATCCAAATCAGCCTTAACCCTGTGCCCCATGGGAACAGTTCAGCCCGAACTGCCAAGCCAGGTCCTCCCTGGACTGGAAAACAAGCATCCTGGGACAATTTTTTTTGTGTAAAACTTTTATTAAGTGCTTAAAAGTTTGTGATACATAGTTTTTGTGCAGTGGTCTCTGTCTGGTAATGTTGTTCAAATGCACTTTAACATAGACATTCCATTGGGTAGGGATTCAGTATTACTTGCTATGCGCAGGTTAGGCACAGTTGTAATGGGTCCCTTTCAAAGAGTACAATGTTCTTCCTCACTTTCCTTTTTGTCCATGGCTTTGTAGTCTCTTGGCAGGCTGTGCACCATCCTGCTGCACGCTTCCCTGCTTACCACCTCCCCGTTGGTCACCGGGCGGGTCCTGGCATACAGGAGAATGTCCTTCAGACAACAGAGGAGTCTCCAGCACCCCTGGATAGCTCCAACTGTGTGTGTCTGTGGAAACAGCCCATACAGCATGGACTGATGTGTTATGTTCTTGTAGAGGATGTGGTCTTCCAGCTCTTGTCCTAAGGCACCCCCTAGTCTCTGGGCAAAGGGGCAGGACCAGAAAGGATGGTGTGCAATTTTCCCTGCTGGACGTCCCTTGGTCAGTTCTTCTACGAGCATAGGCCCCTGCTGTGCATGAATGACCTTACAGGCAGACCCCCTTCAAGCCATCCATGCAAAGTCTTTGTGTCTGCTGGTCAAAGTTGGGGAGGATACATTTTCCCACAGGTGCAGTGCCATTGCTAGTGGCAGGTCGCTCACTGGTTCTGGAGTGTCCCTGGTCCTACTGACTTTGTTTTATTGTCATGGGTTTCCAAAGGCTAGGAGCAACACAATTCAGCCCAAATTCCTCCATACACTTTTCTACCTCCATGTAGTACCATGGGAGGACCAAGTTAAATGTCACAGCGTTCTCAAACTCATGCCATCCCAGTTGTCTCCACATCGGGAGGAGGAAAAAGTGGAACACCTTGTAGGTGGAGTGGTCCTTGTTCACATTTGACAGAGTTATTCACACACACAGCCATACACAAAGAAGGCCCTGAGGTTTGTCGGGATACCAGGGACTGCCTTCACTACTTTGCGGTGCTCCTTGTGCATGACTGCCCTTTTAACCCTGTCCATCTTTAAGTGCCAAACAAAATGGAACACCATACTGTTTATAGCCCATGCTATGTTGGCCAGGAGGCCAGGAGTGGCCAGGCCTGTGTCACATACTGCAG
Source organism: Lissotriton vulgaris (assembly GCF_964263255.1). Taxonomy (NCBI): domain Eukaryota; kingdom Metazoa; phylum Chordata; class Amphibia; order Caudata; family Salamandridae; genus Lissotriton; species Lissotriton vulgaris. Next base: position 589,020,087 of record NC_141694.1, read on the forward strand.
CACAGGCAGTGCATCATTCCTCAGCACCAGAGCCTTCCCTTCCACGCTCAGGTTTCTCAGACTCCAGAGGTCTAGTTTTTGCTTCACCTTGGCCAGGCGTTCATTTCAGCTCTTCACGGCTGCCCCTAGTCCTTAAACCAGACGCCGAGGATCTTAACCTGTACTGCCTCGATAGGGAAGGGGAGAGGCTTGTCACAGATATCCCACCACCCAAAGAGTTTTGCCTGTGATTTGTCCACATTGATTATTTCCCCTGATGCCTTACCAAAGTCTTTGCACACCTCCAGCAGGGATTGAACTGATTTCTCATCCGCATAGAAGAGGTTGACGGCGTACATGTACAGCGCACACTTGACCTCTTTGTTCTCGTCGCAAGGTGTCGAGATTCCTCTGATGTTCAGGTTCTTCCTGATGTACTCAGCGAGTAGCTCTATAACCAAAACAAACAAAGGGGGTGAGAGCTGGCAGCCTTGTCTTACCCTAGAATAACAAGCCCATTGCACCACCTGTGCGTAACTTTTTTTCGGTGCACCGTGAGTGCAGTGGGCTTGCCCATATTTACAAGGCCACTTAAAGTCACCCTGTGTGACTTTTCATGGCCTTGCAAATATGGGCCCCTTTCACGCATTACTCTGTTCGAAAGTGGGGTTCCATGGGTGATGCTGGGTGTTTTCCCATGCAACATTCTTGGAACCTGATGCATTCCCAGATTTACAACGTTTTGTAAAGCTGGGAATGCGTCAGAATCCTACTCATCCCCAAAGGAGGTGTAGAAATGGTTCAACGAGGAGAAATACTTTTATGTCTTCCGTTTTTTTCCTCATTCTGCAGCACGCATAGAAAGAGGAAAATGCCATCAATGATTGTTTTTGTGCAGGAAGCTGTCCCTTCCTGCACAAGAACACTCATCCCTTCAATGTAGGCACACTTGCAGCATGATGCAAAGGTATCTGGGTTGGTACACGGCTGCTGTTTGTGTGCAGGGGAGAAGGACAAGAATGCGCCGCATCTTGTAGATGCGTTACATTCCTGCCCTTTTTTTTTTACGCACAGCAGCGCAGCAGGAAGGCTTGCTGCGCTGCAGTGCGTCAAAATATAGCAATTGAGGCCCTAAAGTTTTAGCCAAGTTTGAAATTACCTTTTTTATTTTAAGCAGATTACATTTGAAACCCTTAATAAAATCATGATGTAGAAACACTATTTCGCTCAAGTAATCGCAATTGTGTTGGTTTCATTTCCGAATGCACATACTTGTCATTGTGTGTTATACGTGTGCCACGAGCACCACAATGTTATATAAGTAAGCAGAGAGGCTGCAAACATACTGCCCTGCAGGCACACCAAACGACATGCTGACAGATCATGCACAACGTAGACCCTGGGGGGAAATGTCGCATATTTGTACATGTTATTTCAGAGGTTTCAAAAGTGACTGAACAGGAACACGTTTCCTTTGTTATTACAATCTACTTTAACTGGGTGTGCTGAAAGGAAAGATTAGTAATTTTAAGAAAAGCACAAAAGCGGTTGAACAAATTGGGGGCATATTAGCAAGAACTTCGTTAAAACTAATGCCGTTTTAGCGGCAGGAAACTGCCGCTAAAACTGCGATAATGGGCTTGCTAATATGTGTTATAGAATTTCAATAGAAGCCCAGGTTAGATGTGCAGGACATATAACCTGGGCTTCTATTGAAATTCTATAACTCATATTATCATGCCCATTATCGCCGATTTAGCGGCAGTTTCCTGCCGTTAAAACGGCGATAATTTTAACGAGGTTCTTGCTAATATGCCCCTCAGAAACTTCACACTGGAGGAGCCAGAAACTAAAGGCTGAACAACCTAAGGGTACATGGGAGGCAGAGCGTATTTTTCAAAGTAAACTAATTTGGGGCATATTATCAAGAATGGCATTTCCATTATCACTGGTTTAGCAGCAGAAAACTGCAGCTAAAGCGTCGATAATGGGCTTGATAATATGCCCTGGAGAATTTCAATAGAAGCCCATGTTCTGGTGTTAACATGGGCCTCTATTGGAATTCTCCAGGGCATATTATCAAGCCCACTATCGCCGTTTTAGTGGCAGTTTTCTGTCACTAAACGGCGATAATTTTTTACACCGTTCTTGATAATATGCCCCTTGGTTTTAACATAGCACACGTTTTTCGAAAACAGCGCAGACCATTAGCGATTGTTTGTTGGAAAACATCCCCAATCTTTCAAACCACACTGTCAACACAACAGATTGTAGAATCAGACACGTTGAAAACAAAACCGTACTTCTCACTTCATCGGAAAAGAATAACTTCAATTTGAAACAGGTTTGTGGTTTACTCATAAGCATGGCATGTAGAGAGAATGTATTTTGTCACTGATCGTGCAGAAACTGTACATTACCCTGTTGTGTTCCTGAAAATAAGCCAAACAGACTTACAGCATATGAAAAACAGAGAAAACAGGGAAATATGTAGGTATGCAAGTCCTAGTAATTCTTCTCCATTTTCTTTCTCGTTCACACAGTAGTTATTGTGTGCACCTTGGCCAAAAGATGAAAAAGAAAGTACACTGTTGGGAAAATAGGTATTTTTACCGGGTAGGCATGTAGAATTTGTTGACAAACCATAAGTGGAGATGCCCTTCTATTTTCTACTCGGAATTGTCCTTCCTGTAGCGTAAAAAAGGAAAATGCATTTCCCAAACTAACTTTCATTTCTTGTTTCAGCATTGCCAGATCGATCGGAAAATGTATTGAGCCTTAGACACAGCCATATATTCCCCCCCCCCCCCCCCCCACTATTCAGGACACTGACGTAAAATCACCCAGCTCAAAAGATATTTCCAAGGGCCCCAGCTTTCAAGGCACTTCCTCTGTAAGGGGTCTGGACAGTCCCGCTAAATAAACTGTTTACAAGTTGTTTCATCATTTATTATTAATGTTTTGCTTTGCAAGCCAACATCATTCAGCCTTGCAAGACTGTTGTAGGTACATAGGAGCACTTTGGTATTGTTTGCAGTAAGGCCCAGAGGAATGCTGGAATAGTGGGTAGATCTACCTCTGACAACTTTTACCCCATTGGTTAGGGAGTGGCCTGGAGGCTTCCCTGGAACTCTAGCCAACTACCAACCTATCTTACTGCTTCCTTACGTGGCTAAACTACTCGAAGCTCTCATAGTCAAAAGCCTATCTGCCTTTTTGGAGCAGTCGGATTATGTGGACACACATGAGGCAGGGTTCCGCCCAGCTTACTCCACAGAATCAGTGACACTGTCTGTCTTGGATACCCTGCGAGAGAAGGCAGAAAGAGGACCCCCACAAGCCCTGGTGCTGCTAGATCTCTCAGCTGCTTGTGACACGGTCGACCATAACATCATGGTCGACCCCGTCAAGGATGCGGGAATCCAAGGATCAGCTCTTGAATGGATTAGTTCTTCCTAAAATACCAATATCAGGCGGTTCGCCTAGGAAATTTCACAACCCCCAAAAATAAAAATACATGCGGGGTTACCCAGGGTTCCTCACTCTCCCCTCACTTATTCAATTTATACCTTCTCCCTCTGATCCATGCCCTGAAAGAAAGGAAAGTCCAAACCTTCGATTACGCAGATGACTTCCAACTAGTGTTCCCGACTAATGACTCCCCTACCACTGTTCACGAATTCCAGACGATGATGTTGTTCATCCGTGACTGGATGAACAGCAACCACCTAAGGTTAAATCCAGAAAAAATGAAAGTGATCCTTAAGGGAGGCTCTCTGAACCCCTGGAGCTCCCACTTCTGGCCTAAAGAACTGGGACAGCCTCCCATTCCTTCCACATCTGCCAATATCCTGGGAGTCATAATAAACAATGACCTTACCATGAAAACTCTAATAATATCCGTGATCTCAACATGGTGTTTTCAACTAAGGAAAATAAAGAAAATCTGTAGGTTTGTTACACAGGAAGCAAAAATACAGGCAGTACTCGCTAAGGTGATATCCCACATCGATTACGCCAACTCACTATACTTTGGCTAACCCCCACCTATCTCACCCATCGTCTTCAAATGGTTCAGAACCAGGCAGCCAGACAGATTTTTCAGGAAAACAGGTGCCAACATATTACCCCTGTCTTGAAGAAGTTACACTGGCTTACAATAACCCAGAGATGCGCCTTCAAGGTGGGATGCCATATCTTTAAATTCCTGAATAGCAAAAACCCAAAATTCATCAACAGCTTGATCGACAGGTACACTCTGACCCGCACTCTGCGATCCGCTTATATGTACCTCCTGACCATACCTCCCTTTAGACTAAAACGCATTGGTGAGACAAGGTTCTCACACTAGGCCCCAAATACTGGAACTGCCTACCTCTTGAGATCAGATCTTGCACACACCTCATGACTTTTCGGAAACTCCTAAAAACATGGGGGCATATTATCAAGGACCAGTGTTAAATTATCGCCGTTTTATCGGCAGGAAACTGCCGATAAAACGGCGATAATGGGCTTGATAATACGCCCTTGTTAATTCCCATAGAAGCTTCTATGGGAATTAACAAGTACGTATTATCAAGCCCATTATCGCCGGTTTATCGGCAGTTTCCTGCCGATAAAACAGCGATAATTTTAACACTGGTCCTTGATCATATACCCCATGGTTATTTAGACAGGTATACTAGTAACATCTCAGTCCAACACCTTCAGAGTAGTGCCAAGAAACCAATCTGGTGTACGTGCGCTCTAGAAATAAAGTTTAACATACCATCCAAAGGCTGGTGCCATGCATAAATATGGCATATCCAGTATTCCCCCTCAGAACACATTCTGGATCTGTGGAAAGACAGCAGAGGACTGGACTTGCACTCTGTAACCTGAGAAGCGACTACAGGACTGGGCCTGCTCTTTGTGGGCCAAAGGTTCAGTTTTCTCCCGTTCTGAGTTTTTCCGTAACAGCAAATCCAATTCAGTTGGATCTCATGGAGAAAATATCCAACCTTGTGGAGCCCTCTTCAGTTACAGTCTACCATCTAACCCCACAGGAAGAATCTGATTCCTCAAAAGTGACTAAGTCTAAAGGTAGAAATCTTCACAGGGTGAAAGTGACAAAATGATTGGGGCTTTCCTGCCAAGGCTCTCATCCAGCAGTATCTGACATCATATCACCCTTTTTGGCCACATCCTGCTGCCTCGTACCACTGCGGATTTTTGACTTCCATTTCAGAGGCTAAGTCCTAAGGTAAAACTTCCAACCAGGTTGAATTTGGATTATGTCTCTGACTCTTGCTCCATCACGGTTGGCCTTAACTTGCATGTAGGTAAGGAGCAAGAGCAATCAGATGACTGCTGTTGGTGTTTAAAATTGCTTTGCTGTTTTGACATTTACAAATTTAAAATGTCTAACTCCAGTTTCCCTTATTGGATTTTTATCATTTTGATGTTTTTCTTGTGCAGTAGTTTGACCTTATCACTGTTTTTCTACTTCTCAGCTACTCTACAGATCACCTCTATATTAAGCCAGTCGCTCTGTGCATAGCTACAAGGGGGTGATTTCAGGTTTATTTAGGGACTTTAATGGTTCACCCTGACAAGGTTTGTGGTTATTACTTGAGGTGGGTACTTACCCCTCAACTAATATCCCATTTTCTTACAATGACCAATGCCATTGGTGCCTGCAGCTGCAAGAGCAGATGGCGGTAAGTAGAACCTGCTGTCCAGTATTGAGTTTGGTGTGCACCCAGTGAAATGCGCTGTGGGTAGGGAACATAGATATTAGCGAACTGTCATTGTGAGGGTAACACTAGGATATTGTGGGGGTTTAGGTATAGGACTGGTAGGGGTATAGGAGAGGTGACTAGATACAATTTGGTTACATAACACAACCTCCTTCAGCTTGTGCTGAGTGCACTAAAACCTTAGTTTCTTCCTTCAGCACCCTTCCTGAACTGGCTGTTGTGATTTTCTGTGAAATAAACTCCAGACTATGTAACAGTGGTATAACCTCCTTTATTTGGCAATTTGTAGAATACTTATCCACTAACCACACAGGACACCCAACAGCAACTCAACTGCCTGGAATTCCTCAGGAATAATGCCAGCCATTCGGAGGTTCCACATACCACAAAACGATGACTGCATGACTAAGGCCATATGTTAACCAAAACATTGGTTCCCATACAAATATATTTCACATTCTTTCCTGAATGTCTGTTGATCCTGTGGATCACATTTGTTTGGGGGATTTCCTCATTGAAACAGGTCTCACTGCTTTTTTACTCTCTGTGATGTTGGTCAGCTTCATGAACCAGTGTTCCTCTTCTTGACTTACATGTTACACTTCATGATTCTCTCAGTGGTGATCGTGGCTGGTATTCCACAGGTAGGCCCTGGAAGAACAGTCACAGTTTAATGGAACATTTCTTGCCAGCAGTCGCGACCGGCATGACTCTTGGGTGGGGTGGTACAAAAGGAGGTGGTGATGGACGGAGCATCTGAATCAATCAAACACTCACACCCAGTCAAAAGATCTGGGTTTAATCCATCACCGTTCTTTAGCCCACTCTGCCACCCCAGTTCAGACATGGCTATATGCAAATCAGTCTGACCCTGTGCTTCATGGGAACAGTCCAGCACGAACTGCCAAGCCATGTCTTCCCTGGACCGGAAACAAGCTTCCGAGGACCGGTTTCTGGCATTCCAGCTGTCTTCAGCCCGGCTTGCATGAATCCAGTGGCAAAGTGAACAAGGGACTCACATCTGAGAATACCCTGCACCATTTATGGCGGCCAAAAAGCGGTACAAAAGGGGGTGGTGATGGACAGAGCATCTGAATCAATCAAACACTCACACCCAGTCAAAAGATCTGGGTTTAATCCATCACCGTTCTGTAGCCCACTCTGCCACCCCAGTTCAGACATGGCTATATGCAAATCAGTTTGACCCTGTGCCTCATGGGAACAGTCCAGCCTGAACTGCCAAGCCATGTATTCCCTGGACCGGAAACAAGCTTCTGAGGACCGGTTTCTGGCATTCCAGCCGTCTTCAGCCCAGTTTGCTTGAATCCAGTGGCAAAGTGAGCAAGGGACTCACGTCTGAGCATACCCTGCCACACTTATGGCGGCCAAAAGCGGTACAAAAGGGAGTGGATCTTTGTACTGGGGTGAATATAAGAGATTGTTCTGCGTTCTGTCCATCAACTGTGTTTTTTTGCAATTTTCACCCCGAGTGGGCTGGGTATGCTCAGACGTGAGTCCCAGGCTCTCCACATCACTGGAGTCAAGCTATCCAGGCTGAAGAAGGCTGATAGCCAGAAACCGGTCCTTGGATGCTTGATTCCGGTCTAGGAAAGACATGGCTTGGTAGTTCGGGCTGGACTGTTCCCATGAGGCACATGGTCAAGGCTGATTTGCATATAGCCATTGTCTGACCTATGGTGGAGTGGAGTGCAAAAAAACAATGGATTTAGGCCCAGATCTTTGTACTGGGGTGAATGTAAGACATTGTTCTGCATTCTGTCCATCAACTGTGTTTTTTGCAATTTTCACCCCGAGTGGGCTGGGTTTGCTCAGACGTGAGTCCCAGGCTCTCCACATCACTGGAGTCAAGCTATCCAGGCTGAAGAAGGCTGATAGCCAGAAACCCGTCCTTGGATGCTTGATTCCGGTCTAGGAAAGACATGGCTTGGTAGTTCGGGCTGGACTGTTCCCATGAGGCACAAGGTCAAGGCTGATTTGCATATAGCCATTGTCTGACCTAGGGTGGTGTGGAGTGCAAACAAACGATGGATTTAGGCCCAGATCTTTGTACTGGGGTGAATGTAAGACATTGTTCTGCATTCTATCCATCAACTGTGTTTTTTGCAATCTTGGGTGGGGTGGCAGAGGGTATGTGAGGGGTGGGGGTAATTTAAAATAAATTTAAAAAATAACTTACCTTCGCTGGCCTGATCCGCCTCACCTTTACTGCTCTCCTTCCTGGAACAGGAATCAGGCCGCCTCCCTCCCCTAAGCCAATCACAATGCTGTGCAATGGCAGCCTTGTGATTGGTCCCAATGTCGACCAACCAGGCGCCCATGGGGAGGCATGCAGCCTACATGGAAAAAAGGCAGCATGCACATGCCCAGAGGGCTGACCAAACAGTCAGCGCTCTCAGCAGTAGGTGAGCCACTTCTCCCCTGCCCTAGTGCAGCCCGATGACCTGCACGCCCCAACCAAACATTTCTGCTTTCTCACACTGTGAGGAGCAGAAACATTAAATGGTGATTTACCATTTTATGTTTCTGCTTCTCGCACTGCGAGCAAGCAGTGGGTGACACTCCTCCGCCCTAGTGGAGGAGCTGCCCCTGCTTGCCAGTTATCAAGAATTAGGATCTACAGTCCACCATTACCCTTTCAACCAACCATGTGCCATACCAAAAACAGGCCCATGTGGATTTCTTTACAGTTGCTTCTATCAAAGTAACACAAAACACAGTTACCTGAGTAAGTAGCTCACAGAGACACTTGTTGAGAATGGAAGAGAGAAGTTTATGAAGATATGGGGTCCAATCTCCCTACATACTACTGCACCATAAAAGGGTATACCATAGCCAAGAATGAAACGAAATGCAAACCCCACATCAGAAAACCCTGAGTTTTGTTAGACCCTCACCCACCCATCCGGGGATCATTTCAGGTGGTGTCCTCAAAGACGTGTTCAAGCTCTCATTTTCAAATCACCCACCTTTCCAGGGCTGCTTCCTGTACAGACCACCCGGGTCTAGGTCCCAGTTCCTCGAAACAGTGGGCAATATCTTGGAGGAAGCCTGGACACTTTAGCCCTGATTGAAGCAATGCAGGGGGCGGGACTTACTCAGGTGGTAATGGGGGCCACGCATACAATAGGGCACACTCTGGATGGCATTTTCACGAACAATCCGGACTTACAGTTCGTCCATACTGAGTCCATACTGAGTCCATGGCCTGGTCAGATCAATCTGTTGTTCTATTTAACATCCAAACGCCCCAGCTGGATAGGGCCAGGCAGGATAGGAAGCCAGCCAAGCTGTGCAGACCCTGGAAAGAGGTTGACGGAACGGCACTGGAGGACCGGCTTATATCCTCTATGATTACTCTGCCAGCAGATGTAAATGAAGCCGCAGATAGGTACACAGACTGGATAGATCTAGCATGTACTATCTTAGCTCAGCCTAAATTTTGTCACCCCACTCGCATAGTACCATCCGCTCCTTGGTTCTCCAATGAGCTGCGAGAATATAAGGTGATCTGTAAAAAACTTGAGCTAGTCTGGCGTATGGATTACCTTCAGGCACACAAAATTAAGCTCAAAGCCAGTCAAAGAATTTACAAAGAAATGATTAGGAAGGCTAAATGCACATATTTTACTGACCGGATTGAGGGAGCCAAGAACTCAACTAGGGAACTCTTTGATACAGTCGCTAGTTTGGTCACCACCAAGTCAGTGATCGTTCCTCCAAGTCTGGAACTTTGTGAGACTCTCGCTAAGTTCTTTTCAAACAAAGTGGAACTGATCTTTACGGCACTTGAGCATCAAGTGGGGTTGATTCTTCTTGAAGGAACACACAGGGCCCCTTTGGTCAATCCACACGAGGCAAAACTCTCTGGGTTCGGTCCGGTGAACTCGGAAGATTAAAAAATTGCTTTATGCAACTAAATCAGGTTCGCCCCAAGATCCCTGTCCAGCATCAGTTGCAAAGTTGGCAGCTACCCCCATATTGTGTACTCTTGCGGACCTATTCAACCAGATGTTTGACATTGGAGAATATCCAACATGCTAGAAACGTGCATCGATTGCCCTACTGCTTAAAAAACCGACACTTGATATTTCAGATCCCAATAGCTAGGCTACCATTGCCAGCCAAACTTATTGAGAAGGTTATGAATGCACAGCTTTGTGCATTTCTCAGGACCTCTCAGTGTCTGGATAAAGCACAACACGGGTTCAGAGAAGGCCACAGTACAGAGACGGCCCTGATTAAATCTACGGAAGAGATCAGGAAGGCGCTGGATGCAGGGGGACGTGCAGCTTTGGTACTCCTTGATCTTTCCGCGGCCTTCGACACGGTCCACCACAGTATTTTGGAGGATCGTTTAGAAGGCTGCGGAATCCAGGGGATGGCCCTGAGCATTTTTAAATCTTTACTTGCCGATAGGGTCCAGGTGGTGGCCCTGGGAGATTTTGAGTCCAGACCTTTCAAACTCCCAGGGGGGTCCCGCAGGGCTCCTCCCTTAGCCCCACCTTATTTAATATTTATGTCTCATCCCTCGCCCCGGTGATCCGGTCCTTTGGATTTGAATTAACATCTTACGCAGATGATACTCAGATCGTGGTATCTCTGCTCCCGGGGAGAGAAGAAGGCGTAGCTGCCGGGTTCCAGGACTGCATGAATGCGGTCAGCACTTGGATGGCAGGTAACTGCCTAAAACTGAACTCCTCTAAAACTGAGGTTCTACTCTTTGGTGCTGATGTTAGTTTCTGGAGCCCTAAATGGTGGCCCGGCGATATGGGAGCTCCACCCATTCCGGCAACGAAGGTAAAGAACTTGGGAGTTCTTATTAAGAGTCAACTATCCGTCAAACCGCAAGTCAATGCACTAACCTCCTCCATTTATTGAATCATGAAAACTATTAGGAAGGTCCTCCCCTTCCTACCGGACAGTAGCAGGAAAATGGTGGTGATAGCACTTGTGCTCTCCCACCTCGATTACTGCAACAGTCTCCTCCTGGAAGCCCAGTAGGGGCTGCTCAATAAACTGCAGGTGCTGCAAAATGCGGCCGCACGTCTGATTACTGGTCTGCCCAATATGCGTCGGTGGCACAGGAACTGAGGAAACTGCATTGGCTTCCGGTGTGCAAACGGATATTGTTTAAATCATTGTGTATTGTATATAAGGCAGTTCATGGACTCGGTCCATCTTTTCTCCAACAGCACTTCCAACTGTACACGCCAGGCAGACAGTTGAGGTCGGCCAACAAAAGGCTAGTTAAGACAACTCGGATTAGGAAAGCACGATTGGGAGGCAGAAGCTTCATCTCTGGAGCTTCCACCGCCTGGAATGCACTGCCCTTGGCCTTGAAGCAAAGTACGAACCTGATGGCCTTCAGAAAAAATATTAAAACCTGGCTTTTTGGCCTTTAGAAACGGACTGTCACCTTGGGGCGATATCATTTCAGCACCAGGACACCGCTCGGTAACAGCGTGCTTTATAAATGGTATAAATAAATAAAATTAGTGGCATGCTTCATCATTGAGTCTCATCCTAGTCCCTAAAAACCAGATGGTCTCGAACCATATTCCAGGGAGCACTCTGGATATTTTTTCTGCTGGTGTCGTCTAAGGGTTAAAAATACCCTGAACTATCCAGGTATCCCTTTAATAGAGGGTGATGAAGTATAGAAAAAAATGGATACAAGGGGTTAGTTAAGGTATCAGACAGCCCTACATCTTCTGCATTAAGTCAACATGTTTTAACCACATTATCAAAGGCTCTTGGTCTAGGGCTTTTGTCGGACTACTAAGAGTGCCTCAGGATTTCTACTGTTACTATCAAGTATGGTTTATCAACCTCTCTAGTTATTTGGGCCTAACAATGTGTAACATGTAACATGCATGCATAGGGTCTACTCACCGTCATACTGCGACCTCTTGTCCTTGTTCCAAATTTTAGGAATATTCTGTACAACATAAAAGAAGAGGAGGATATGCACCTGCAGTCACACAGTCATCAAGAGCTCTGTACACCATTCAATCATTTAACTTGGATTTATAGAGTGCAGCTAATCACCCAAGAGGGTATCCATGCGTTGGGTTCTTGCTTGGCTCAGTTGAAAAGCGATGTCTTGAGTCCCTTTATAAAAACCTGCAGGGAGTATGCTGTTCGGAGGTGGAGATGGAGGGGTCATTCCAGGACTTACCGGCAAGGTAGGAGAAGGATTGTCCTCCACTGTAGCTGCGAGTAATGAGTGTGAAGGCAAGTAAGGCAGAGTGCAGGTGTCTGGAGGGTTGGTTGAAGTTCAGGCAGTGGTTGATGCATACAAATCCTAGTTCATTGAGGGCCTTGTAACCGTGTGTCAGCATCTTCAATTAGCATCTTTTCTGGATTGGGAGCAAGTTGAGGTTGCTGAGGTGGGGGGTGATGTGGGTCCATTTAGGAAGGTCGCAAATTAGTATAGCGGCTACGTTCTGAATCATCTTGAGCCTCTTCAGGATTTGGGTGGTGATTCTTGAGTAGAGTTTGCCATAGTCCAGCTGGCTGATAGCTAGGACTTTAGTGGCGGTAATCCTGGTGTAGACCCGGAGCCATCTGAAGATCTTTCCGAAGCATGCAGAGGGCATTGAAGTAGGCAGAGCAGACTGCATTGACATAGCATTCCATGGTGAGTTTGCTGTCCAGGATTATTACCTATGACACCCTAGTTTTTTTCATTCAACAGGAAGTTTGGAAGTTAGTTTAATAGAACAAGGTACATTAAACAATAGGGAAATCTTAAGAAAGATAATATAAAACAGATACAGAAAGGGTGACAAATGAATTGAACTGGGCAAAAATACTCCAAATTAATCTGGAGTTCTAGTCTGGTCTCCAAAAGGCTACTTCAAGCTCAGGATCCACAAAGTCGTTAGGGGGCATGGTGTCTGAAGGGCATCAAAGGCATTTCTTTGAGATGACTTCATCCATTCACATTTGACAGCATCCAGTTGGCCTATTCACATACGTCCAGTGTAAATATTTGCAATGTTCACAACTTAATATAGACTCTCAAAAGACCTTGTGCAGCAGCAAAATAATTCATGCCAGTGATTAACTAAATTTGAATTAATATTGGACCCTATAACCAATGTTAACCTTTTATGTAGCCTTCGGGTGGTCTTCAAGATTTTGGGGCCTTTTTGGCCTACTACAATGTTATTTTTACTTCTGACAGTGAGAGGGACAGAGGAGCCAGGGATACATTGTATACGTCTTGCAATGATGTTACTGGCCCTCTACTTCAGTGTCTCAGATTATCAGGTGTGTGTTATACAATTCAGTAGGTGTGTGATTGTACTACTTACTTTTCGATAAAAGCACTCAACAATACGGGTTATCCAAAAAACTGTAGTCCAGAATGTACATGGGTCCCACCCAAAATCAGCTCATGGAGGCAAAGGGCAATTCCATAGAGTTGGTGTCAGGTCTAGTAGAGATTCATTGGATGGCATCCATTGTAACAGAATTCAAGTTGAGACTAGTTACGGGCCTAGCTGGTCTGACAGTCCTTTTAAGTATTTCAGTTGGGGACAAAAGCTACACTGGGGTGACAGTCAAAAGGTGCACCCTATTTTGAGTCCTTGTCAGGAACCTAGGTGCACAAGTATGCTAGTCTGTGGGGACTATCTCTGTCCCATTGATCAAAAGGCATAATAACACTCCCGGCGCCTTCAGAAAACATAGTGATCTATCTTGGACTGCCTTAATCAAAAGGCGGTGGTCCAAGATGGCTGTCTAGCACGAGGTTATCGCTGCAGTCTTTGGGTGGTTTGCCCAAGGCTTTGAGCACAGCTGTGGCTCAGGCTGGCTCTTGGCACAGCACACTTCTCCGAGACCGTTTAGGCAGTCAGCAGTGTTTGAATTTCGTTTGTGTCAAAGTGAGAGTAGATAGGCAAAAATCTCCTGTTTTCACCGGTGGTAGTTAGAGTATCTACATGTCGGGCTTCAGAAGATAATGAACCCTGAATACCAAGACTCGAGTTAGCACAAGAAGAAGAAAGAGCTTCCCAGTCACAAGGTTATCAGCTCTTCATCACAGAAGAGAAGCTCCAGTCATTCACTTACTTTTCTGGGAATAGGAAGAGAATAGACAAATACTAGTACAGTCTATAGTGTTAAATATTACTCTTAGCAGTTGTCATTTTCTGTAAATATATATAAAACTGCGTCATAGGAATTACTCAAAGAATTCACTCTTCAGTTAACCAAATCTTACCTGAATTATCAGTTCCTGATGGCATTCTTCATCCTATTAAATACCTGCATCAAAAAAGCAAAAGAAAAGAAGGTTAATAGTTCAGCATGAGCACTAAGTACATAAGTTGAAAGAAAAATAGAAGTTGAGAAGGGAACAAAATGTTAATTTTTCTTTCCAGGATATTGCTTCATTTTCCACTGTTCAATAGAGGCAATAGCTCAGTTTCCTTTTGGTAGGTTGCATGAGGGTTTTTGAAAGAAAATACAAAACTATATATTGTAGTCTGGAAAAAAACCTAGTTAGACTCTAGTAATCTGTTGTTTGTGTGTTACAGTGTCTAATACAGAAAAGAAACAGCGCCAGAAGCAAGTAGAAGTAGCTGTAGAAGACATCAGACTAAGAAAACAGGGCTGTCTCTTCTCTGTCCCATACCCCTTTCCCCCCGGAAATTCCTTCATACTTCCAGAATAATTCTTTGGGAGCATGGAGGGAGAATCGGAGAGGCATTGGGAACAGTCATCATTCTGCTCCTGTGAAGTACCTGGGAAACTTCAAGTAAGACTCTTGACAGTCCTGCATCTTAAAACATGCCAACTGGAATAACCATTTCTGATAGCTGGCAGCAACAACAAACGTGAGATCACCAACGGAACCCACAAGCATGACTAACCAACACTTGACAATGAACTTTAGGGTTATGGTCATACCAACGCATGGTTCAAAAGATTTGAGATTCATTAAAATCTGCTGCCATCAATGGAAAACAGCACTAAAGTACTATGTGCAATACAAATGTTGGCCTCTCTTGGGTGGATGATGGAAAATACTGGCACAGGAAAAATCTGTGGTGATGGAAGCTTACAAAAAATGTCAAGGTGAAAAGCTTCTTTGCAGATTCTCCCCCTGAAGATGCTTTGTGATTCAGCTCATTTCACAGTCTATAGGAGACTGCAGCATCACACAGATCTTCTCGTAAGTTGGGCTTTATCTGCAGGCCTAGTCAGGGTAGGTCCTATCCTAGCTAGGCAGTTCATCTCCACCTTCTAGGCATGCCACCACAGCATGCACATTTTCCAAAGTCTATGCACATTTGAGTAATTGTATGGTCTCTATACGTCTGACTGAATAGATTATGCCAGAACCTAGGTGCACCAACAATACCATTTGTTTGGCTTGAAATGCCACACACTGCTTTCCCCTCTCAATTTGAATGCCTATGCAATCTAGCATATCACACTCCTCCAATGAGATGTCCCTATATTAATAGATCGTTTTGTTGTGATGAAGGTGGTGAAAACCTTGGTCTTCTCTACAAAAATGATTGGTTAATGGGACAAGATCATGGGGGCTGTAATGAGATGAATGCAGCGCATGGTCAAGTACTTGTTGTAAATGTGACAGTGTAGAACTGTAGTGCCACGTTTTCTGCCCTGGACAAACTGTAACATGGTGTCCTACTGCTGTGCATGATCGTTAAACTGCTAAAGCACCCTTCTCTGTCATCAAGACTTGCTAGCCTGCAAATTTACCACTTTCATGCTACTAGTTCTCTAAGTGGGGTCATTTATCAAGAAGTGAAGGGCAGCAAGCACCTTAACAGGGGCAGGCATGGCAAAGGAGCAACTATATGGAGATATACAATGCCACCTTCCAATCCCTGACCATTTCCAGGAAAAACAGGTATGGAATTTCTATCTAAACACAAGCTCTTCATGTGCCAAACACCCTTTGGCTAAACACTCTTTATCTCCACCTCTTTCGAGACCTGCTCAACAGAACCATTGAAATAAAATCTAGAACAAACTATGAGTAATCGGCTAAATATCGTAAGTATGCATACGTACATCCACAACAGGAAGTAAAGAAGAGGTTTTGATGGAGCAAGGTGGAAAAACAAAATGTTGTATACCCCTTGTGAAGTTACTTGCTCATAGCAATAACATGAATTAATTGTGTGGTTTTGAAAACTAACCAACGTAGAATAGAATGCACACACAATTATACGTGAGAAAACAAATTTGCTAAATGTTACAAACTATAATCGACTAACTAAGTGATGTTGTTTCATTCAAAACTAAGGCAGAAGCTTTAAACTAACCAAAAGTGGCATGAGTGTGCTTTCTGTTTGTTTAATTGTGGCAAAAACATGAAGCCTGGTGAGTAAATCACGCATATATGTTGCTTTATCTTGCTAGGTAATAACTAACAGGGGTACCTTAGCAAGGGGGGAGGTAAACAGAAGGGTTAAAATTCAACAATTAACGTTTAATTGTGTTTGTTTCTATAATAGTTGCCGTTCTGGCCTTTGAGGCCTAGAACAAGATGGACGTTTCTGTAACTCCGAGATTGAGTTGCAGTACACATGTGTGTGATAGAAAGAGCTGCGAGTCGAGGATGAGCTGCTTGGGCCTGAGCGGAATAGTTCAAGGACAGTGTGCCCTGAAAGTTCAGCTGAGTGGCATCAAAATGGACGTCCGTGATGAGAAAGCGTGAGAACGCAGACCAATATTGCCATTTAAAGGACAAGAATGAAGCGGTTATGTCGTGAACAAAGAACATTTTCATTGAGATGATCATGCAGAAATAAAACAATAAGATGATGAGGTTATGCTCATCCACCCCTTGGACTAACCAATCAGAACTGTTGAAGACCCCAAATGTTTCAGAATTTAGATAGATTAGTTAGAGAAAAAGGGTATAAAAGAGTATGTCCGAACTTAAGAAAAAACTCTCTTCTTCGATTTTCCATCTGTGTATCCTGACATGCTGCCGGAATGCTGAAATTTCCTGAGTCGTAAGAACTTTGAAATTTTCCTGAACTTTAACTTTGCTTGAATGAATACGGAGTCTTTAGATGAGGTTAATAGCTAGAGAGAATAGGGAGGGGAACTTTGGGAACTATTATGTCTTTTGCTAATATTCATGTCCTATAATCTTAATAATAACCTGTTTATTTCTCAATTTTGAAATAAAACTGAATAAATGTATAAGCTAACTTTCTTTCTTTCCCTTAAAGTCTATTTGCATTAAACAAATTACAAGTAAATAAATGAAGGTCATGCTAGAAGATTTTTCTTTTAATAAAAATTAGATAAATGAAGAATTAAGCTGGTCTTGTTCATCCTTAGTCTAATTTTTTTTAAATATATATTTATTAATTTTTTCAGAACAAAGAAAGAACTTAGAGCATAGCATAATCTTACAGTACAGGTAAATCACACAGCCAGTAAGACATGGAGATCAAGAATGCAATCAACAAATGCACAGACAATGCAAAAGGACGGGAACTTCCAGCACTTCCAATAAAAAGGCAATAATTCCAGTCACCCTCACTCACTCCGAGTCATCTTCACTTCTCAATACAGGTGGTTCACCCAAATCGCCCCGGTATGCATTCCATGCCCCCCATATTCTGGACCATTTCTGAGGGCACTTCCGGTTCAAATACACAGCGCGTTCCGCCAACATTGCGGAGTCTAAATCGTTGCACCAATCTTTGAGCGTCGACAATACCGGGGACCCCCAAAACTTTGCTATGTTCCTCTTAGCATACATGCAGCCCAGCGTCAGCCAATCTTGCATATAACACGTTAAATCATTAGGTTCCCAAACATTCAACAAACAACACCCAGGGTCAGGGGTCACTGACACTTTCACCACCTGTGACATTGTCCTCATAACTTTAGCCCAATAAGGAGCGACTAGCGGACAGTCCTAAACAGTGTGATAGAAGGAACCCTCCTCCCCACATCCCCGCAAACAAAATTTATGCGTGGCCCTACCAATTGCGTACAGAGTTGTCCTAGTATAATAGACTCAGTGGAGTTTCTTCAATTGTACAAGACGAAGTCTTGATGGTATAGCCACCTCTCTAGGCAAGGAGAGCGCAGCTTGCCAGTCAACTTCATCAAGTTCTCCCACCTCACAAGCCCACGAATCCCTAGGTTTCAGGGTAGGGCCAGGTAAATTATTAATAAGTTTGCACTATACAAAGGACGGTGCTTTCTTGGGCAAGTGTTCCATGAGGAGCCTGTCTTCCATCGGAGTGGAGTCGGGCAGCACTTCGCCTGGGCGAACAATGGAACCTAGGGCGTGATGCACCTGCAAGTAGCGAAACCGCTCCGTTGGGGCCAAGTCGTATTGTGCCTGAAGTTGTTCAAACGCCAGAATGGCGCCTTGTTTCCATAGATCACCTACAGTCGATATCCCTATCAAGTCCCACTCCTCAAAACCTTTATTATACCTCAGACTGCCCAACTTCAGAGACAGCCAAAGTGGCGTCATAAGCGTGTGTTTGTCCGGACATTTCAGACGGGCGTGAGCGACGTACCACAACTTAACAGTATGCGCCGTCGGGCCGATCAGAGTCGAGGCAACTCTCTTGTCATACAGTGCGCCAAGCACGCCCCCCCCTACCCAGGTCGTATCTCTCTGCCTTGAATGCTGGTTCTTCCTGGGGGACATGTAGCCAATAATTTATGACCTTTAGCTGGGCTGCCCAATAGTATAATTGAATATCCGGAAGAAGGGCGATCTCCCCATCGTACCAGCTCCTAACCAATTTCTGTCGCGATATGCGGGCTGGTTTATTACCCCAGAGAAGGCCCGGAAGTAGTGCCTCTATGGACTTGAAGTATTTCGGGCCGATGAAATAAGGGGTATTTTCGAAAACATACAGCAACCTGGGCAAAGTCATCATCTTATATAGAGCCGCTCTACCCAAGAGTGTCAAAGGCAGAGAACACCAGTGTTTAACATCTGCCCGAAACCGGACGAGCGGGGGTTCCAAATTCAAACAATAAAAAGCATTACAATCAGGTGTGATCCAGATCCCTAAACACTTAAAAGGTTCCTCAGTAATCCAAAGGGGGCAATCTGCAGGGAGCTGAGGCGGAGGACCCTTGAGAACAAACAAAACTGGCTTGGACCAGTTAATATTGTAACCGGAGACCCGTCCGAAAATCTCAAAAATATTAGGAAGCATTATAATGGAGCGTCGTGAGAGGGTCAAATAAAGAAGAATATCATCCGCATATAACGATATGCGGTCCTCCCACGTGGCCGTCCAACTAAGGCCCCTCACCATAGGGTCCCACCGGACCCAGGCAGCTTAGGGCTCCAACACCAAAGCAAAGAGCAAGGGGGACAACGGGCATCCCTGACGCGTTCCCCGGCTAAGTGGAAAGTTTCTGGAAACATGACCGTTTGCCAGTACATGCGCCTGGGGCTCAGCGTAAAGGAGTTGCACCCATTCACAAAATTTAGGTCCAGAACCTAAATGATGGAGAACCGCGAACAAATATGGCCACTCTACCATGTCAAAGGCCATTCGCGCATCTAACAACAATATAACTTCCGGCTCGGGGAGACTTGGCATCTGTGCCAATATTGCATGAATCTGGCGCAGATTGAGGGCTGTGCTCCTGTTAGGCATGAACCCCGATTGGTCCGGGTGTATCAGAGTATCGAGATAAGGGGTCAGTCTATTGGCTATCATTTTGGCCAAAATTTTGGCTTCAGCGTTAAGTAGAGATATTGGATGATATGACGTACATTCATCCAGTGGTTTGCCGGGTTTGGGAATGTTAATTATTGTGGCTACTTGTTTATCCAGAGGTAGTTTACCCTTTTCTCAACTATCCTGAAACATTGCACGAAGATGAGGCACAGTCACATCCGCGACTCGTTTATACAATTCTATTGGGATCCCATTAGGACCCGAAGCCTTACCCGATTGCAATGATTGTAGTGCCTCCAAGACTCCGTCATTTGTGAAGTCTGAGTCTAGAAGCTGAGCCTCCTCCTCAGACAAAGAGGGCATTCGAATATCTTTTATGTAGGTCCGAGCCTCTTCCGTCGTTATATTTGACGTTGACGCATAGACCTGTTCGAAATGGTCTGCTAAGGCATTTGTAATGTCAGATGGAGACGTGACTACTCCACCAGATGGTGTACGGAGTTGTGCGATCGGCCTATGTGACCTTTCTTTCTTATCAAGCCATGCCAGGAGTTTGCCGGTCTTATCACCCTGCTCGTAAATTATATGTCTAGTATTTTGTATACGCAGTTTAACCTGAGACGTATGATGTTCAGTTACCTCGCACTGTTTAAGGCGCAAATTATGGGTCGTCTCTGCATTGGGGTCGGACTCATGCAGGTTCTGGAGTACCGACAGTTCCATCTCCAGCTCCTCCAGGTCATTCAGCCTTGCCCGTTTATACCCCGTAATGGATGAGATAGCCTGCCCCCGTATCACCGTCTTATAGGCTTCTTAGTCTAATTTTTACTAGCAGGTCCATCGACAATCAATGGTGGTGTGTCTGAATAAATTGTCTCTTTGATAAAAAAAAGCACGGTAAACAATTTAAACTGCAGGTGTACATATTATAAATATTTAACCTAATTTAGACTTTCCGCTATGATCCAGCAGCTCTCCTTTGAATTTCACTGATCCATGAAGTAGAGGGAAAAGAGGGTATATAAGTGACTCGCAGTGTTATGGGCCCCACTGATGAGTAAAAAGTGTGATTTGAACCTTCAAGGAAAAAGTGATGAGGTCCACAGATGTAATGTCGGCAGAGCATGTGCTGGTTTAATGTCACTACTTAAGGGACACTGTGAAGTTGCAGGGTGCATCAGATAGACCCAATTCTGTCCTGCACCCTAATTACGTGAACTGGGAGTGATGTTGCATGTTTTGCAATGTAAATATATGTTTGGACTTTAAGGTATATGAAATTTTGTTGTAAAGAGGCAATACAAACTCATGTTTAAATCAAAGGGTATGGGTACGGTGGGAAAATATTCAACTTGACAGCAATGGTCATGGTAAAAAGTACGTGTTGAGAATGTAGTAAGAGGGGGAAAAGGTGTACTATTTCGATTAATGTATTTACTGATGAGTTTATTCAAAACCTTGAGATGTTAACGAGTTGTTTAAGTAGTGAGGTATTTATTTTTTTTAAGTTTGATTTTATTGAAGAAATAAAGAAAGGGAAGGGAGGGAAGGGGGAAAGTAGTAGTTGAATAGAATGAATATATAAATGAAATAGGCAGTACAATAAAATTCTCATGATAAGCAAACATAACAAGCATGAGGATTTATGAACATATCCTATAAATATGAATTAAAGATACAGTACAGTACAATATAAAGAAAATTAAAATTATAATTACAAGAATAAGGCAAAGGGAAAATCATGGGGGTTCTCGTACCTCGACTGTGCTAGAATCTGGAGAGGGATGCACAGGAGCAGAGGAAGAAAAATATGTCACTAAAGGTAGCCAAACCAGGTCACGTTTAATTGCTAGGGAGATGGGGGACACATAGTTGGTATCTAAACGGTGATGAAAGCAGACTGTATTCCACCAAGATTGGTAGGAGATATTGGCAGGTTGCTTCCAGTTAGAAGTAATGGTATGGAAAGCTACAGCTGTGAAAATGTCAAGTAATAGATAGTGACGGGAGATTGAGGGAGATCCGGTGAAAGAGAGCCAAGAAAAACTTGTGAGGGGGAAAAGGGAACTTGAAATTGGAAAATCTTTTGTATTTGCTTCCAAACTAGCTGCCAGAACTGGGAAATAGGAGGACAATCAAATAACATGTGTTTGAGATCTGGAAAGGAACAGGAGCATGACCAACAAGTAGAGGGGGATTCTGATGAAAAACGGGATAAAGCAAGTGGGGTAAATAAAGTTCTGTTATAAATGAAATATAACGTTTGGGTAGTATTAGCAGCTCTAGAGGTTTTATGAAGTTTAGTCCATATTTTATCCCAAAGAGGTACCGGCCATTCCCGAGAAAGATCCAATTCCCAGGCATTCTCGATTTTAGACTTTAGTCCATCATTGGTGTAACAGAAAGAATTGTACAGAGCAGAAGCAGAGGGATAGGCCTCCAACAATAAGGAAGTGGGTTTACGCTCTTAGGGAACATCATTGGAGGATGATAAGGAGCGAAGGTACAAGATCAGGACTGGGTAGAGGGCAGCGTGTTGTGCTCGAGCAAAAGCTGGCAGTGAGAAAGAGGTTTGAAGAGCCTGAAAGGAGAGATGAGTACCATGAGAAATTATTTGAGAGATCCAACATAATCCTCGAGAATGCCATGTTTTCCAGAAGATGGTGCGGTTACGGATTTTGAGAAGCAAATTGTTCCAGATCGGCTGTTCGTGAATGGAAAGGAGGGAAGGGTAAGATGAAGATAAGTAGGGTAGAAGGAGAGAGCGGGAATGAGAAATAACAGGCGTACGAAGACGGGCTGAAGGAGATGTAAAGGCCATGAAGTCGCGAAAGGTGAAGGGGGAAATAAAGGAAGACTCCATACTCAACCAAACAGGAGGGTAGTGAGGAAGATCAGAAGAGAACCAACGGATTGATTGTTTCAGAGAGAAGGCTCGATGGTATTCCCTAAAGTCAGGAAAGTGTACTCCAGAGTGAGCTTTGTCCTTGCGTAAGGAGGCAAGAGCTAACCGGGGGCGTTTACCGTTCTACAAAAATGTCAGCAGTAAAGAATCGATCCTTTTAAAGGAAGAAATTAGGATGTGTAAGGGAAGCATGGAAATAGTATAAAGAAGAAGGGGGGATAGCATCATCTTTATAGAGTTGAGCCGACCCCACCATGACAAAAAGAGAGGATTCCATCAAGTAATAGCCGCCTCCATTTTCTTGGAAATATAATCAAAGTTTAGTTTGAGAGTATCAGACAAGAGAGGAGCAAACCAAACACCCAGATATTTGATTTTAGATGACTGCCATGAGATACCGGTTTGAGAAAAGAGATGTTTCTGGCAGAGAGGATTTTTTTTCTTCATTTTTTTTTATTATTTTTTTTTTATTAAAGAACCAGTAACAGCATAAGACAATCCAAGTAACGTTTGACACATTAAGTAAAATATATACAAGGGGAACACATGATACGGTGAAAAAAACTTAAAAGCAAGTTAATACAAAAATGGATAAGATATCATATCAATACAATGAATATTGTAACAGAAAGAATTGTACAGAGCAGAAGCAGAGGGAGAGGCCTCCAACAATAAGGAAGTGGGTTTACGCTCTAGGGGAACATCATTGGAGGATGATAAGGAGCGAAGGTACAAGATCAGGACTGGGTAGAGGGCAGCGTGTTGTGCTCGAGCAAAAGCTGGCAGTGAGAAAGAGGTCTGAAGAGCCTGAAAGGAGAGAGGAGTACCATGAGAAATTATTTGAGAGATCCAACATAATCCTCGAGAATGCCATGTTTTCCAGAATATGGTGCGGTTACGGATTTTGAGAAGCAAATTGTTCCAGATCGGCTGTTCGTGAATGGAAAGGAGGGAAGGGTAAGATGAAGATAAGTAGGGTAGAAGGAGAGAGCGGGAATGAGAAATAACAGGCGTACCAAGACGGGCTGAAGGAGATGTAAAGCCCATGAATTCGTGAAAGGTGAAGGGGGAAATAAAGGAAGACTCCATACTCAACCAAACAAGAGGGTAGTGAGGAAGATCTGAAGAGAACCAACGGATTGTTTGTTTCAGAGAGAAGGCTTGATGGTATTCCCTAAAGTCAGGAAAGTGTACTCCAGAGTGAGCTTTGTCCTTGCGTAAGGAGGCAAGAGCTAACCGGGGGCGTTTACCGTTCCACAAAAATGTCAGCAGTAAAGAATCGATCCTTTTAAAGAAAGAAATTGGAATGTGTAAGGGAAGCATGGAAATAGTATAAAGAAGAAGGGGGGATAGCATCATCTTTATAGAGTTGAGTCGACCCCACCATGACAAAAAGAGTGGATTCCATCGAGTAATAGCCGTCTCCATTTTCTTGGAAATATAATCAAAGTTTAGTTTGAGAGTATCAGACAAGAGAGGAGCGATCCAAACACCCAGATATTTGATTTTAGATGGCTGCCATGAGAAACCGGGTTGAGAAAAGAGATGTTTCTGGCAGAGAGGATTTTTTTTTTCATTTTTTATTTATTTATTTATTTTTATTAAAGAACCAGTATCAGCATAAGACAATCCAAGCAAAGTTTGACACATTAAGTAAAATATATACAAGGGGAACACATGATATGGTGAAAAAAACTTAAAAGCAAGTTAATACAAAAATGGATAAGATATCATATCAATACAATGAATATCTATGGAGCAAAAATTACAACAATAAGTTCAAACATAGAGTTTCGTTAGTCTCAACCGATTCCACTAGGAGTTAACCCAGCTTTCCAAGTAGAGACAGGTCGCCATACCACCTCCCCTCGAATCTTTGCTTTACCTCCTCTGGTGGCAAATATAGCTGATTCATAACTATAAACCGCAAGAAAACGAGCTAGTCACATTTGAAAACTGGGAGGTGAGACTTCTTTCCAGCGGGCAGACAATATTAATCTCAATACCGCTGTACCTATGAATAATAATCTTTCTTCATATTTAGAAAGATTTAAAGAATCATCAAAGCCTAAGACAAATAGGGTGTCAGACTCTGGGAGTTTGTGACAAAAAATGTTCTCCCAAAATGAGGCAATCATACTTTTTATGACAATAAGTTCAGAGCAGTTGCTAAACATGTGAATTAAAGTAGCAGGACCATGTGAACATTGCGGGCATCGATCCGTCTCTCTTTTGCCCCACGTGAAGAGTTTGGCCGGGGTAAAGTAGAGATCGAATATTGTTTTAAACAATTGAGCCTTTAAATTACTAGCCATGAACAAGTTATTGCTCATCTCTAGGACTCTGTCTATATCAACATCTGGGTTGTTGAGTTTCACCGCACATTTAGTTTCTATCTGTTCAATATCGTCATGTGTATTAGTTAGAAGTATGTCATAGAATGTTCCTATTTTAGTTTTTTGACTGGCAAATGCCTCAATTAAGTCAATCTTTGAAAGACTGATTGAGTCACTTTTTGCCTTTAATGTAGCATGCAGTTGAGCAAACTTAAGAAAATCCCCTTCAGAAAGACCAAATTTTGCTTTTACGTCGAGAAAAACAGTGTGTGAACCTTTTAACCAGACATCGTTAACTGTTTTAATACCCATCCTTTGCCATTTCTTTGCAGTAGAGTCGAAGTCAAGACCGAGTGTAATGGTGGATTGAAACAAAGGTGTATAGCGGGTGATTTTACCAATCTGCTTATGTTTTATTACTTTATTCCAAATTACCCAGGCACTTTTTAAAATGTCACCCTTGTTTTTCTTATAATAGCTAGCTTCAGTCTTTCTTAGTAATAGGCCGATGGCATCTTGGCCAATTACAAGCTCATATATTGAGGGGATTGGGGTTGTAGCTGTTCCAGTGGCTGCGGATGGATCTAATACCATAGGATTTAGCTGTTTAAGAAAAGCTGCCCAATGATAAAACATAATATTTGGTACCGTAAGCCCGTCCCTATCTAATGGGAGTGATAAATAGGAAAGTGAACATCTAATTTTCCCGTGTTGCCACACAAATTTAGACATAAGTGTGTTGATCAACGTAAGGATTTTGGGATCAACAACTAAAGGAATGGTTCGAAAAAGATATAAACATCTCGGCAGTATATTCATTTTCAGATAGTTCACCCTGCCTATAATGGAGAGGTACAGACCATTTACTCAATCCAAATCCGTCTTAATCTTGTCTAGGAGTGGATCAAAGTTATTTTTCACTAGGGTCTTAGTATTAGTGCAAATAATCACTCCAAGATAAGTAGCTGATTTGGCTCTGCTTTGATCTGGACAGAGAGTGTTATCAGTGCATAAGATAATAGTCTTTCCTCTTTTGAGAGAATAACCCGAGTAAATGCCAAATTCTAAGGCCAATCGTTCAATTTCGGGAATCGCCTCAGTCGGGTGGGGTGTTAACACCGCAATGTTATCAGCGTAGGCTAGAAATTTTGTTTCAAATTGATTACAGAGAACTGGCTTAATAACGTTACTTTCCAAAAATGTAAGAATTAGGGGGTTGATGTAAAGAGCGAAGAGAAGGGGCGAGCAAGGACACCCCTGTCTCGTACCTCTTGCAATATTAATATAGCCAGACTCTGAACCTAGCATTAAGAGTTTTGCTTTGTGGTGTTGATACATAGATTTGATGGATTTCCAAAATTTAGGGCTGAAATTAAGATGTGCCATGGCAACCCACAAAAAGTTCCATGAGACTCGATCAAAGGCTTTCTCAGCGTCGAGCAGGATCATTGACATCCGGTCCCCCGTGACAGACATGGCGTCAAAAAGGGCAATAGTCCGACGGGTATGATCTGTAGTCCCTTTACCCGGAACAAAGCCATGCTGCCACGGAGAGACCAGATGCCCTATGACCCCGCTGAGTCTGAGAGCCATCACTTTTGCATATAATTTGGAGTCCGAATTAATCAAAGATATTGGGCGATAGGATGTTAATTGCTCGGTGATTTTCCCTTCTTAGGAAATACTATAATGCTAGCCTCATCCCAAGAACATGGGGGAATACCATTGTATTGAACCCCCAAAAATAAATCCAATAACAGGGGACTTAATTGTTGGCTTAGAATTTTATAAATATCAATCGGCAATTTGTCTGGGCCCACTGCTTTGCCCAATGTTAACAGCGATAAAGCAGACTCTACTTCAGCCATCGTGATCTCAGCTTCAAGCTCTTCTCTTGCAGTATCGTCTAATAGACTAGCGGCTGTCGGATTGTTGAGAAAGCCCGCCAGAAAATTATCAATAGCTTTTTCAGAAGTGACAACTTCTTCAGAATATAGCTTTTGATAATATCTTTGAAATTGAAGGATAATATCAGCTGCTTGCACGTAAGTCTGCCCGCCGTCTTCAATTGTTGAAATGTTATTTGATGCATTTTTTTGACGGGTTCGAACTGCAAGCTGTTTACCCACCTTTTCACCGCTTTCATATGCTTTCCTCCTATAAGCTCTATATTTAAAACCGCTACCTGAAGCCATTGATTGCTAGCATCTCTGCCCTGTACAATTAAGGAAGTGTGCTCTAGCTCAGCTTTGGCCAATTCTGATAATTTTGCTTCATGATCATTTTGATTCTGGCAGCATATTGAAAGCTAGTTATCTCTCCTCTTAAAGCGGATTTGTACGTGTCCCATACTGTATTACTAGAAGCACTAAACCCATTTATATTAAAGAACTCTTCAGTCCAGGTTTTAATGTGAGTAATAAATTCATTATTGGACAGGAGTTTCCTATCAAACTACCAGGACCGCTGTTGAGTAAATTGTGGGTTGGCTGCAATCCCAAGAATCAATGCATTGTGATCTGATATTATTCTTGGGAGTTTGTTAATAGTTGCTTCTGGTGCAAGATCTCCAGTAACAAATATGTAGTCAATTCGGACTGTTTTTTGATGGGGATGCGAAAAATAAGTAAATCCTAAGTCGTGGGTATTGTTTTGTAGCCAAACATCAATTAATCCATAATTAGCTATAAGCCTCCTAACAGCTTTATACACTCTGGGTTTGCGACCATTATATTTTAATTTGGAGGTGGTATTGGACAGTAATGGTATAAGTGAAATATTAAAATCGCCGCACAAAACTAATGGGCCCTGCCAGGTGGCCAGTTCGGCCTCTAGTGTCTCAAAAATGGTAGGATCATCTTGGTTTGACCCATATATAGTACAGATAGTTATTCCACAAGCAAGTTTAACAATAGCCCACCTACCATGAGAGTCTGAAAGATAACGTAGCCCTAACCCAAGATTTGTTTTGGCTAACACTGCCACACCCCTTATATTCAAGGATTGAGTGGAGGCTACCAATAGATTATACCCTTTCAAATGTAACCATGATTTCTTAATCCAAGGTACGTCTTTTTCTTGAAGACAGAGTATATCTACAGGATTTAGTTTCAATAGCTCAGCCAAGCGTCTTCGTTTATCCCCAGTTAAAACCCCTCCAACATTCCAAGTTTGAACGCTTAATCTACCCATTATTTATAGGAAAACATAGTAAGATCATTTTAAGCAGATAAAGTTTTGATTTAAGACAAATATCTAGCTCGAATTCTGTTCCATTTAGCTTCCCCTTGAATAAGCTTTTAGCTGATAATTCTGGTTCTTTTTTTTCATTTTGTGCTTCACCCCCCTTACCAACCCCCCCGTGCCCATCCCTAGCGCCCTCCCCCCTTCCCTTAGACCCCCCATTAGAACCCCCACTTAGTAGGCAATCAGACTCAAACAGAGTCTGGGTGATGCAGTCACAGCACACTGAACACCTTCACTTTCAGATCCACATCGACCCCAAGACCACACTCAGAGGCACCCTCCTCTACAGGCCACCAGGACCCCGCGCACAATTTAGTGAAGACATCACGGACTTCATCACTCCACACGCGCTCCCCTCCGAGGATTACATCCTTTTGGGAGACCTCAACTTTCACCTTGAAAAGAACAACGACCGCAACACCAGCACCCTTCTGGACAACCTCGCCAACCTCGGACTTAAACAACTTGTCACTACCCCCACCCACATCGCAGGTCACACACTCGACCCTATCTTCACCTCCAGCAAACATGTCTCCTTCAGCCACACCACAGCTCTCCTTTGGACTGACCACAGCTGCGTTCACTTTACCTACAACAAGTCCACATCCAACAACCATCCCCAACCCACTCTGCGAAGAAACTGGAACAAAATCACCATCGACCAGATCTCCTCATCGCTTCTTCAAAATCCCCCCGCCCACTCCTCAAACCCCGACCAAGCAGCCACTAACCTCACCCAATGGTTATCCAACAGCGCGGACATCCTAGCACCACTGAAAAAACGACAAATCAAACTAGGCAGCAAGAAGGCCTCCTGGTTCAACGATGATCTTAAAAAATCCAAGAAACTCTGTCCCTCCCTTGAGAAGGCCTGGAAAAAAGACCCAAACACCAGCACCAAGGACGCCTTCAAAAACGCCACCCGCATACACCACCAACTGATCCGGAATGCCAAGAAAGCCGCTTTCAAGGACCGACTAGATAGCAACGCCCACAACAGCAAGGAATTATTCAACATCGTCAAGGAATTTACCAACCCCTCAGCCAACTCCAACGACATCACCCCCTCTCAAGCCCTCTGTGACTCCCTAGCCTCATTCTTCCACAACAAAATTGCAGACATCCACAACAGCTTCGACAACCGATCCGAAGACCAACCCACCCAACCCTCTGCAGGACCCCCACCCCCCTTGAACATCCTCAATGACTGGAACCCAATCTCCACTGAGGACACCATCCGTCTGATGAACTCGATCCCCCACAGACCCTTGCCCTCACCACATCTTTAACAAAGCAGACTCCATTATAGCACCGCACCTCCGAGACATCATCAACTGCTCCCTCAACTCCGCAACCTTCCCGGAAAGTTGGAAACATGCCGAACTCAGCACCCTTCTGAAGAAACCCACAGCTGACCCCACCGAACTCAAAAACTACTGCCCTATCTCGCTCCTTCCATTCCCGGCCAAAGTCATTGAGAAAGCGGTCAACAACCAGCTCGCCGCCTTCCTCGAAACCAACAAATCTCTCAACTCCTCACAGTCCGGCTTCCGAGCCAAACACAGCACTGAAACCGCCCTCATCGCAGCAACAGACGACATTCGAACTCTACTGGACAATGGAGACACAGTCGCCCTCATCCTCCTCGACCTCTCCGCAGCCTTCGACACAGTCTGTCATAGCACCCTTTTACAGCACCTCAGAAACGTCGGAATCCAAGGAAAAGCACTGGAATGGATCACCTCGTTCCTCACCGGAAGAACCCAGAGAGTCCGCCTTCCACCATTCAAGTCAGAGGCCACTGAAGTCATCTGCGGCGTACCACAAGGATCTTCACTCAGCCCCACCCTCTTCAACGTATACATGAGCCCCCTCGCGGTCATCGCACGCCACCACAACCTCAACATCATCTCCTACGCCGATGACACTCAACTGATCCTATCACTCACCAGAGACCCTAACACTGCCAAAACCAACCTACATGAAGGAATGAAAGAAGTAGCCGAATGGATGAAGCACAGCCGTCTGAAACTGAACTCAGATAAAACAGAAGTCCTCATCCTAGGCACCTCCCCCTCCGCCTGGGATGACTCTTGGTGGCCAGAGGCCCTTGGAAAAGCACCCATCCCGACGGACCACGCACGGAACCCTGGGCATCATCCTGGATTCCTCACTCTCGATGAACAGACAAGTCAACGCCGTTTCTTCATCTTGCTTCAACATTCTTCGCATGCTCAAAAAAACATTTCGCTGGATCCCCACCGAAACTAGAAAAACGGTCACCCACGCACTGGTCACGAGCCGCCTGGATTACGGAAACACCCTATACGCCGGTACCACCGCAAAACTCCAGAAAAAACTCCAAAGCATCCAGAACGCTTCAGCCAGGCTCATATTAGACATCCCGCGTAAAGAACACATCTCTGGTCACCTGAAAAACCTCCACTGGCTCCCCGTCAATAAGAGGATTACTTTCCGCCTCCTGACCCACGCACACAAAGCACTTTACGAACTTGGACCCGAATGCCTCAACACACGACTGTCCTTCTACACCCCCTCCCGCCAGCTACGATCCTCCAACCAAGCCCTTGCCACTATACCTCGCATCAACAAAACCACCATGGGAGGTAGATCCTTCTCCTACCTGGCAGCTAAAACCTGGAACTCACTTCCCACTCACCTTCGCCTTACTCAGAACCACCTAGCATTCAGAAAGCAACTTAAAACGTGGATATTCGACAAGTAATTCCCCACCCTTCTTCAAGCGCCTTGAGACCCTCTGGGTATGTAGCGCGCTATATAAATCTCTTGACTTGACTTGACTTGACATCTAAGCGACCGCCTTTTTAGAATGCTTAAATAATGACAAATAAGAAGGAAAGCCAAAAGTTGAGAATTAGAATTAGAAGGAACCCGTAGTAGTACCCAAGTAGTACCCAAAACTTAAAACAAAAATTCAAACATTGAATGAAGTACATTAAATCATTAAGTTGGGTTGTGACAATGGTTCCATTCGTACCATCATTTAGCCTGATTACAACATAGTCAGACAAACACAAATACCAATAATGTTCTCAATTCTAGGAAAGTTCATCTAAGTAAGCCTTTGCTTTGATTTCAGACTGGAAAAATTTTGTGAGGCCGCCATGTACAATTTTTAGCTTCGCAGGGTTATTTAAGTAGGCTTGTACGCCAACGTCTCTCCACAGTAACGTGGCAAAAGTCTGGTTTTAAAAAATAGGAAAAGTCATTGTAAAGCACCTTATGATCAGGTCTAGCTTTATCCGCCACTAACTGCCTTACCAAGAAATTCACAAAATATACTAGGATAGCTCTGGGATATATCCCGGGTTTCGAAGGCATATTAAAAGGCATCCGGTGGGCACGTTGGATTTCGGTTTCCAAGTTCCAGTTTTTAAGGTCGGGAATGGACTCCCTGAGTAATTTAACTACAAAGGCTTGAGTGTCAGCCCCCTCCAATTTCTCCGGGACACCTAGAATGCGGAGGTTATTGTGACGTTGTCGGTTTTCAAATTCCTCCAACTTCCATTTCATATCTACAAGTTCTGCTTCCTGAAGTTTAACTCGCTCAGCATTCAATGTGGTCTCTCTCTCGTTTGTCACAACCCTGGCTTCCATCTCAGTAACCCTTTCCCCATCATATTGCAGGACTTAGAGAGTTTCCTAAAAACTCCTTGCATTTTACGGAGTGCAGCCCGGGATCTCTTACTGTCCAGTGCAGTCTCTTCCCTATGAGCTGCAATAGCCTGCAAAATAGTCTCTACTGCTGATTGAGATATATCCGAAGATGTTGAGTTAGTAGGAATCCCAGCTGAATGTGACACTGAATTAGAGACCATGTGATTTTCAATATGGCCCTTTTGTATGATCCTAGTTGTAGGTTTAGGTTTGGCTCTGATCGTATTAACATGTGAGGTTTGCTCATCAGAGCTATCATCATAAGAACTGAACACAGGTTCTGATTCAGATTCTGCGTCTATTGAGCCCTCCAAAGATTCAGCTTCATCTGACCACTCATCCAGAACATTAATACCATTCTCATCGGAAAAAGATTAAAACTCACTTGGCTCTTTGTCTTTCTCTTCTAACAAATGAGTCTTTGAGGAACTCTCCTCTGACATTATTTGATCTGACATATGATTCCCAGCCAGCACATCAGAATTGTCAGTAGATTGATGAGAAAGGGGTGTGTTCGAAAGCCCGATTGATATAACTGGTAGTGGTGTTGTATGGAGCCCGGTGGACAACAGTTGAGTTGACTGGGTTGCCCCAAGGGGGGTTAGATCAGTTTGTACCCCCAATACATTTTCCCCAGCCCCTGAAAATGACATGCATCGTCCTTCCAGCTCTTGGACCTGAGCGGTATCACTCGCAGCAACAGGTGTTATAGGGAGGGGAGTAGGAACTGCTACTTCAATGTTACTTACAGTTATGGTGTCCATTGGAAGGGGCTGTCCGGAAGTGGAGATAGCAGAGATGGAAGCGAGGGTATCTCCAGCTACAGGGCTCGGTCTAGACTTCGAAGGCTGCTCAAGCTCAAGCTCAGGCTCTGCTACCATATTGGAATTCATGGTAACATTGTTTTCTTCATTAGGTGAATTATTCATTATATCTTTAGTGGTCTCTTTTATCAGATTTTTCTGGGATCCGCTCTGCAAACCTTTATTAAGAAATAAATCCAAAACAGTACCACTGGTTGAGTTTAATTTTCTTCTGGCAGCATGTAGGTCCTGTCTTGCAGTTTGATCAGCGATACCTTGTTGTTTTCTAGTCTTAGATTTGCCAGAGTTAGATAAGGCGTGAGCTCCTTCCGCATCGTCAAACAGTTCCTCAAGTTGATCATGTTGCTGACACTCAGCCTCTTTGCGAAGTATTCGGGCAGCTTTCGCAACACGCGCTCTAGTAGCAGCAGCGGAGGCGGCGGTCTTCGCCGGCATGATTTTGAGAGGGTCTGATTGGAATTCTGATGCCTCTGAATTATCTTCGCAAGTAGGTGTCTGAATCTATAGAGTAATCCTCTCTGGCAGAGAGGATTTAAAGGTAGAATTTCACACTTATCAGCGTTTTAGCGATAGCCAGAGACTGCAGAAAAGGAAGAGACCTGCTGAAGAAAGGAGGGAATAGAGGAAATAGGATCCGAGCAATAAAAAAAGAATGTCATCAGCATAAACCGAGAGTTTTACCTGAAGAGATCTAAATTTGAAACCAGAAATGGTGTCATCCAGATGAATTTTAGTAAGGAAAGGTTCCAGAGCTAAAACAAAAAGCAAAGGGGATAAAGGCCAGCCCTGTCGAACTCCCCTATGTAAAGAGAAATAGTCCGATGATATTCCGTTAACAAAAATGGAAGCCTGAGGGTCGGAATAAAGTAGAGAAACAATAGAGATGAATTTGGAAGGGATGCCGAATCAGCGCAAAGCCTGGAACATAAAGTCCCACCCAATCCTATCAAAGGCTTTCTCCGTGTCTAAAGAGATAGCCGCAAAAGGGAGAACCATAGAGGAAGCCTCTATGGTTAAGGAAAATACGAGAATTGTCTAATAAGAGACGACCCTTGACAAACCCCGATTGTTCAAGTCCAATCAAATCTGGTAAGAGGGGATCTAAGCGTAACGCTAATATCTTAGCTAGGATCTTATAATCTGTATTGACCAGGGATATTGGCCTGTAGTTCTTGCAGAAGGAGTGATCCTTATCCTCCTTGGGGATCAAACAGATTAAAGCCTGCTGAAAAGAACCGCTTGATGAGTCCGTTCCAAGGAAGGATTGAAATAAGAGTAAAACTTAGGAAGAAGGAGAGAAGCGAAGTGACTATAAAATTCGATAGTAAAACCGTCCGGGCCTGGAGATTTCCCGTGATGCAGTTTAGACACAGCGTGAGAAATCTCAGATAGTGAAACATCTCGTTCCAGGGGGTGAAAATCAACATGAGAAACCGGAGGAGATGGAAGAGATTGAAAGTAAGAAAGAAGATCAGCAGACTCCGGGACCCGTTCAGGAGTGTATAGATTGTCGTAAAACTTGACAAATTCAGCAAGAATGACTTTATCCTTAAATGTAGATTCTCCAGAAGAAGTCTTAATGGATTCAATCTTAGTACGCTCCTTTCTTATCTTTAAGTAATTGGCTAGGAGTTTCCCCATCTTATGCTTGCCTCCTTAGTAACAAGAGTTACATTTTAGTAAGAGATTAGAGGCGGCGTCCGTTGTAAATTTGTTAAAAGAGATTTTTGCCTCAAGAAGTCCCTTAAGGGAAGACTCAGATTTAGAAGCGTTATAAGCAAGTTCTAAAGTTTTAATGTCAGTTAAGATTTTCTCAGACTTGAGCTCAAGGAGTTTCTTCCGCCGAGCTACAAAGTTGATAATAAAACCCCTAGAGGCTGCTTTAAAAGAGTCCCAAACCATGACAAAAGGGGAATTAGGGGTATGATTTAGCAGGAAAAATTCAGTGGCAAAGGCGCTAAATTCGGAACAAAAAGTGGGTTCCAAAAGCAAAGCATTATTGAAGCGCCATCTGCCGGAATGGGGAGAAAAAGGGAGTAAGTCAATGTCCACAAAAACCGGAGCATGGTCGGAAAGCAGAATGGAACCAATTTCAGAGCGAATAGCATGTTGGGACAGGGATTTACTAAGGAAAATATGATCAATGCGGGACTGAGATTGGTGGGGAGGGGAGAAAAAACTGTACTTTCTAAGGTCAGGGTTACACAATCTCCAAATATCTACCAAAGCATTGTTTTGAAAAGTATTTACAAACTGAGTATGCATCCTAGAGGGGACAAATTTGACATTGGAATGACGATCAAGGAAGGGATCAACAACCTGATTACAATCACCTCCGAGAAGTATGTAATCCCCAGAGAGAGAGGACAACTTAGCAGAAATAGAGGGCCAGAAGGATCTATCAATCCCAGTAGGAGCGTACACAGTAAAAAGGGTGAGAGGAATATTGTCTAAAAGCAATGTAACAATAACCCAACAACCGTCTACATCACATTCATGAGAGATTGAAGAAACGTTTAACTTTTTATGTAACAAAATTACAACACCATTCTTCCTGGAAACTGTGGGAGAGCAAACAACATGACCCACCCAACAACGCTTGAGCTTTAGAGCCTCTGCTTCAGAGAAATGAGTCTCCTGGAGGAGGGCAATATCAGTCTTAAGTCTTGCTAAATGTGATAAAACTCTTTGCCTTTTAATGGGATTATTCAATCCCTTAACGTTCCATGTTGTTACACGGAATGGAACAGTAAAGAAAAACAACTATCAGCAACATGCTTATTAATACATAAAAATGAACTGAGAGAATTGAGAAAAATGCAAACATAGTGATGAGGAGAAGAGGAAAAAGGAAGAGAGAGACAGGAAGGAAAAAAGTAATGAATAGGCTAAAGAGGAGAAAAATGGAAAGAGAAAATCCACTGCTACAGAGAAAATATTGAGTTCGAGAAAAAGAAAGGGGAAGTAAAGGGAGGAGAAAGGGAGAAGAGAAGGAAAGGAAAGAGAGAAGAAAATCTGTCAGGAGAACAAGTGCAGAAGAGTAGGATAAAAGGACAGAAATGAAAACAAACAAGAAGACAGTACATGTCCAAAATGAACGACTGAAGTACATACTTACGAAAACTAAAAACGCAAAAACGAGGATGGGAAGGTGGCGTCGGGAGACAACAGCGACAACATCCAAAGCGGACATCAAACCTCTAATACCATGAATCCAAAACGCAGCATATAGAACAGTATGGTACACCAGGGAAAAAAACAGAAAGGGAAAGGGGAACGTCTGCAAAAAACAAGAGAAACAGACTAGTGAATAGAGGAATGCATCAAAAGAAAATAGGAAAAGAAACTAAATCTGAATAATAGAGACACAAAAGAATAAAATAACGAGTGTAATGGGAAACATTAGGAAAGCACAACGTCAGCATCAATAAAGAGACAATCGGACCATAGCACAACAAGAACAAAGAGTCAGCAGGTCCCGTCAACCAGGACTGGATACATCCATAACATCTGGACCATGTCGTCGAAGAAACGCTTGCAAGGCTGCAGGATCATCGTAGGTGGTCGTTCTGTCCTTATAAGTAACCTTAAATAGGCAAGGATGAAGGAGACCATATCTAGCATTGAGTGCCCTAAGCTGAGGTCTCAAGTCCAAAAACTTCCTCCTCCGATCCGCGGTGGTCTTGGAGACATCTTGCGATAGAAACAGGCGGTGTCCTTCCCACATGATTTGTTTCTTGAGCTTGGCAGCTGAAAGGACCTGTAAAAGGTCAGTGAATTGCAGGAATAACATAATGACACCTCTAGGTTTGCTAGCGACCTTGGGACCAAGGCGATGAGCCCGTTGGATATTGACGGAGGCTAAGGCCGGAGCGTCCAAGATCTTGGCGAGAAAGGATTGGAAGAAAGTGGTAGGACTAGATCCCTCTGTAAGTTCTGGAAGTCCATATAAGCGTAGATTGTTCCTACGGTTCCTGTTTTCCAAATCCTCCGTCTGGCATTTAAGGAGGATTATCTCCGCCTCCAGTGACGGGATATGAGAACAAGAACATTGCAAAGAATTTGTCGTAAGTTCCAGAGTCTGAACACGTGAGTCCAAAGAAGACCATTTTTCCTGCATAGCCTGCATGCTTTTTGTGGTGGCTTCCATAAAAGGTTTGAATGCACGGAGTTCTTCCAAAATGAGATCCATAGAGGAGGATGATGAGTTGCTCCCTGGGGATGGAGGATCTTTCTTGAGACGTTTAGAGGAAGTTAAGGAAGACAGCGCCTTGCCTTTGCTACGTTCTTTCGGGATGGCTCCATGTGTCGAAGCAGCTTTTGATGAAGCGTCGTCCTCCATATCTTGGTAAGGAGAATCCGAATCTGAGCCAGCCGGCAAAACAGAGGAGGCAGCCAGTTTTAAAGTACACATTTTCCCCATGAAAAACTGGAAATTCAGGTGAAGGTAAGCAAGCCGCCAATGATGAGGAAAATAGTACTATTAACACAGAGTAATGCAAGAAAAAATTAGAATAAATTGAAGTCACTTGAAGGCCAAACAGGGCGGTCTGATGAGGGCCAGACAGGGTTACGCAGGAGTAAGATGGTTAGAGGATATGTGTAGAAGTACACGCTGAAAGCTTGTAAAGGCAGACCCTGAAGCAACAAGTTCCATCGACGATGAGTGTCTCTGCATGACTCAAAAAGCGTTAGAGAGGGTATATATGGCAAAAAGCACAGGCCATAGAAACTCTAGTGAACTGAATGTTAAGAGGAAAAGCAGGGAACATGAGGAGGATGGTAATGGAGGACATAGGTAGTGCGTAGAGTAATGGTTAGACCGCTGACAAAAAGCCCTCTGTAGGAGAAAAGGCCAGGAAAGAAACAATCAACATCTGTGCCAGGTCACCAACGGTTTCCAATGTAGAATAGTATGTCTGAAGGAATTGCAGACATCTTATGATTCACAATCCCTCAGGAATACACAGCCAGTTCATGAAAAGTAGATATAAGGGGTAAAGACAGGACCCTTTGCGTAGAATGGAAGAAGCGCAGTGTAGGCAGCAAACAATGATGAGGGGTTCCAAAATACGCTATAAGAGCGGGCTGCGGTAATCAGAGAGACCTTGTGGAGAGATGAGGGAATCCACAAAATGGCGGGCGGAGCCGCAAATGCCAGGTCGCATCAAACGCAAAGGAAAGGAAATGTCCAGAAGTAACACCAGGCTGGACGGAGGGCTCACCTCTTGTGCAGGGCCGTATTCAGGATACTTGGCTTAAGTTGCGGCATGTCAGGAACTTCTCAACTGGCCGCTGTGAGGAAACGTGGCCAGCGCACAGAATGGCGGCCGCAATCGCCGGAATCGGCACTCTGTGTAGTAGGCGAAATTCGGTGCGGAACCGGGAAACAAACAGGGCATGCAGCGCACCTCACGTTCCGGTCCGCATATCCGCCTCAAAACAGAGTGAAAACCCCTTCAGTGCTGCGAAGAGAAAGTGGTGCGCCGAGGGTTGTGCCGGAACTCCGGAGCTAAGCCGCCATCTTGGCCGGCGCTCAAGCCACACCCCATAGTGAGGTATTTATGATATTTTTCTTTTTTATATAGGGGTCTCTTTGAAAACTAAATATAAAGAAATGTAGCTATATAATTCCACTATAAAGTTTAAGCCCGGCATTCCGGTTAACAATTAATTGCATTTTTGGTGAGGCACAAACAGCTGCGAGCAGGGCTAAAACTCAGGATTTACGCAGCAGCCGTCTCGCTCCTGGCACTCTATGAGGTAGCCCTAGAATGCAGTCATTCCTCAGTATTCTGGAACTTTCGAACGGGAAAGCGTCTGCTGACTATTCTGAATATAACAGTACAAGGGCTGACCAGTATGCTACCCAGGAACTTCAGGCACTTAAAAAGAACATTGGTTCATGGAGGGCTACTATTTGTATAATGTATCAATTTGCTGGATGCTAAGTTAAACAGCAAGAAAACCAATGTCATAAATACCCAGGTTAAGGTATTTACAATTAAATATAGCAGAACATACTTTGATTATTTCACTGGAATAAACCATTGCAAATCGAAAAATTCTATTATGTGGTGAATAAAGGCCTCAAATGCAAAGGTGAAAACGGTCTAAGCATTTCATGGCTTACTTACAAGCCCTTGCTCTGCCGGTGCCTCACTTCTTTTGCGAAATGGTCTTGCCTATATTCACATGTATAAACAAAGGTTGTCGTGTCGTTCCTCATGAGAGAGAGAATTAAAGGTACAGTCTACAATGCGAGTGGATTAGAACAGGGTATCCTGATGGTCACCCTGGGAATCCATTTTGTTGGATTTAATGCCCTCACACACCCTTTCAGGTGTCATATATTCACATGGCCACATAAGGTTACCCTGCGTAACTTTTCATGGCCTTGTAAATATGGGACCCCTTTATGCATTACTCTGCTGGAAAGGGGAGTTCCATGGGTGTTGCTGTGGGTGTTTCCACACAAAAACAATTGAACTTGACACATTCCCAGATTTACAACAGTTTGCAAAACTGGGAATGTGGCAGAATCCAACACCTCCCCAGGGGAGGTGAAGGAATGGCGCTACAAGGGAGAAATACTTTTTCTCTCCTCTTTCTGTGTGCACTGCATTCTGCAGTGCGCATAGAAAGAGAAAAATTCCATTAATTATTGTTTTCTGCAGGAAGGTATAATTCCCTGCACAAAAACAATTATCCCTGCAGCACAGGCACCCTTGCAAAATCATGCAAGGGTGCATGCTGTGGCTCTGGCAGCCTATTGTGCACCAGCGCAGGGGAAAGCACAGGTAAATGTTGTATAGTTGTTAATACGATTTATCCCTGCGTTTTCAAAATGATGCAGCACAGTGCAGCTAAATGGCTTGTGGTGTTGCGCTGCGTCATTTTCTTGTAGATGTGACCCTCCTTATACAAGAGAACAGCCGATTCAGGGCTTGGGCTGTCGCAGTATGGCGGGTTAAGTAGAAACAAAGGGATTCCACAAAGAAGCAAAGGCGCCAGCTAGCATGATCCTGTAGTCTGTCTGAATGGATGGCAAAGATTTCCCTCTGCTCATGGCATAAAGAGACCAGTTTTGCTGATTTTAACTATGTAAACTTGTTATTAAAGCACTCCCAGAGATGTATGTTTCTCAGAAAGTCAGATATTTGTCTTGGGTTTCCATACAGGTTAGATATTTTAGACCATCAGTCTCTTATGAGATAAACAGAACACCAAATTTACTCTAGTATTTCCACTCCAAAGAAGTTGAGTGCCTTCTGGCACATGTTGTGACCCCCACACTTCCATGCACCGTGTGCCAGGCACCAGGGGTGCATGGATGTGCACAAAGTAGCTTTTTCTACTGCAGCTTGTGCTGTAGCCCTTTTCCTGGACTGCTGCACAAGCCGCAGTAGAAAAAGGCCCCTTTCGACTGCCTGCACGGAGGTCTAATCGTAATAGGCCAAGTGGGACTGCCGACTTATTGTCAGATGGTCACCTGCCCGATACGATAGTGCTCAGCTGTATGACTGACTGCCATCATATTGAGGACCTTAGTGTTAGCAGCTGCACAGACCAAGCTATTGGTTTCAGTGGAGAACAAACAACGACAGAGTAAAATGGTCTCACAGTTAAAACGCAAGTGCAGAGGTATTTGATTTACCAATGCTGTTTTATTAATAATTATTTTTCAAGGACCTGGCAGCTGCACAGTGCCTCTCAGCCATTTACTTTGCTTTTTGTGCTCCTACACACTTCATTTTAGTAATATTTGTCACCATTCTAACATGGCTGTTCTCCCATGTTGGAACAATAATGTAAAAATAAAAATGGCAAGTGGCCGCTTGTGGATCATGAGGCATCATGCATGACAGCCGTGTTGGAATTCTGAGAGGGCTACCATGTACATGCATATGTGTCTGGATGCATGTACATGATACATGCACATGCAAGCATTGTGATATAGCAGCAGCCATTTAAACTGTTTTACATTTTACTGACAGCTATTTTAAAATGGTAAAGAAAAAGAATAACGTGCAAAGAAAAGTGGGTGGCCTACTATTAGTATGATGAAGCTGCCAGGCACTCAACAAAAAAGACAAATAAATGAAAATTCAAAAACGAAAACAAGAGGTGGGTCAGGGATGTATGTCCTGTGCTGAAACAGGCCATGCCCAGGAGAATGATGAGTGGTAAGTGTATATGGAGAGAGCACCGGGAGCCTTGGGATAAAAAAAATATATATATTTATGTATATATATGTATATGTATATATTTATGTATATATATGTATATGTATATATATATATATAGAGAGAGAGAGAGAGAGAGAGAGAGAGAGAGAGAGAGAGAGAGAGATGTATATCTTTTTCAAGGTGTTTACATTGGTTGTATGACACAATATTGTGCTAAAAAAATATTAAAGCACATATATTTCGTAAGAAATATTTTTTACCCTAATATTGTATTCCCATACAACAAATGACACAAATATCATGTCACAAATAATTGTGGTTGAGAATATTGTCCAAATCAAGGTAAGAATATAATTATTTTTTTAAATAAAGACTGAAATGATACATTTCTAATATCATTATACTTAAATGTAATATAATGTAAAGTAAATGGTTTTAATCAATTATCATATATATTTATCATATCATATTTATCATATCATATCATATCATTTATCATATATATTTATCATATATATTTATGTATATATTTATCAGCCATACAGCCACTTACCTGCCAAAGCCTTCCCAGGGGACGCTGCTAACGCCAACGCCACCACAAAGAGTCAGCAGGGCAACAACCTACGCCGCCACCGGCCAAGAGTCAGCTGCATCAATCTCCGTGCCGCCGCCCCGGGACCACAACTCCCGGTAGGCTCAGCGGCGGCACGCACCGCTGACGACGCGCCTGCACCAGGAGGTGCTTAAAGCCGGCGCAGAGACCGGCGGAGGGGGTGAATCAGCCACGCAGCCACTTACCAGCCAAAGCCTTCCCAGGGGACGCTGCTAACGCCAACGCCACCGCCAAGAGTCAGCAGGGCAACAACCTACGCCACCACCGGCCAAGAGTCAGCTGCATCAATCTCCGCGCCGCCGCCCCGGGACCACAACTCCCGGTAGGCTCAGCGGCGGCGCGCACCGCTGACGACGCACCCGCACCAGGAGGTGCTTAAAGCCGGCGCAGAGACCCGCTTCGCGGGACGCGCGCGGGGTGTGCCGGGCGAAGCCCGTGCCAAGGGCGGGCCCATTTAAGCCCGTTCAAGACCGGCCAAGGACAGGATGGGCCACCCATCTAACATCTACACTTGGACATAAAGGTCAGTTTCCCCCCTTAAGAAATTGGATGGGATGTTTTAATTACCACAATAGGTGACAAAATATGTAGGATATAGTGAGGATTTCTACCTCTCCAGATGCTGGCCAAAGTAGCAGGAAATCAACGGGAGGCTCATTATTGGGAACTTTAGAGATCTTCCTTATCAGGGTATCAACTGCACTTGCAAAGGATATAGAACTTTCTGAGAAAAGACTATCCTTGGACATACCCTTTGACAAAAGATCTACTCTGGGCCCCCTGGCAGGAGCCAGATAACGGATAAATATAGTAACTGACTCACAGGGTACGCTCCTTCCGTCTGGAGCAGAGGCAACTACTTTGTCGCCTCTGCCAGGAACCATCTTAAATATAAGTGATACCCTTCCAACAGATGGAGCTCCTGCTAGTGAGGCAGATAGAGCCCCATCCCCTAATATTAAAACTCGATCGGCTGGCCAATTAAAAGCTGGTCTGGTCCAGCAGAAGGGGGGCGGGGGGGTGCAAGTAAAAAGGAAGCGCCCTGGGCCTCAAACACTTGCTGGGAGGAAAAAAGCAAAGTCCGGTAATAACATTGTTCCTGCTGTCGACCCAGTAGTGATGCCATCAGCTTGCCCTACACAACTTGGATTGTTGGACAAAAATGGGCAGGGACATCACCCGGATAATATGGGGGAGGAACCACACCTGGACTTGGGCCCTTCTTTTTGGAAAAGATTGGAGGGCACTCTAAAGAAGATATGCTATCCATTACATGAGCGATTGGACTCTATCGAAAATAGATTGGTGTGCCTTGAACTTTCGCTGGTAACAGCTCAGAAACAGACAGGTTCAGGGCACAGTGCCCACAATGGTCGGGCAAAAACCCCTGTTGTCCAGGGTTGCACTTTCCCAAGTAGTGTTGCAGGGACAGGGCAGGGAGATAGGCCCATCTTAGCTGCTGATAAGGTGCATATTGCTAATTCCCAATCGCCTGCACTGACTGAGGTGGGAAATACAGCACAGCCAAATGGGGTGCCCCAAACTACTTTGGCCCCAACAGTTGCACCCCTGTCTCATAATCAAGTAGGGGTTTGTGTGACACTATTAAGCAAAGGGAGTAACCAGGGAGACGGCACTAAGACGGATGCCAGAAAGCAAAATCTCACCGTTTTACCCAGGGCTCACAGTGAGGCTCCCTTACCCTAAATTGACCTCCCTCCCCAATCAGCCCCTCTTGTGGTGGTTCTGGCAGGGGTTCCACCCCTAGCTCAGGAGAAACGAGAACCACTCCTGGACTCAAGCACAAGTGTATTTTCTGGCTTAATAAACTCCGTCCATTGCCAGCAAATATGCGAGTTAATATCCTGGGTGCTAGGAGAGTTAACTGGATAGGTAGGGGTTGTAAGACGGTGGCAGGGGACTGTATCATCATTAATTTTAGATACCAGGCATGTGTTAATTACATTTATAACTGGCCTCATAATGATCAGTCTAACGGGATACAAGCTCTACCCTTAGCCGACTTCTATGGACCCCCGTCTCCGGTTTCCTTTGAGAGGGATATGTTTTCACAGGGGGCTGTACCAAATTTCTGCCAATTGGGGAACATAAGGTTGTTCAATAGATTCCAGCCCTTGTCGGGGCTGGGGGATTGCGACTGACAGTTTGAACCCCAAAGGCCTATCCTGGACAGTAGAGCGGGGGTATAAGGGAAGGGGTAGAGATTTGGAAAAGTGACCACCCAGAACAGTGGGAAAGAAAGGAAGGAAGAGGGTGGCCAAAGTTTCATGTGTGTTGGTAACATCAAGGGTTCTAAGCTGGATCGGCCACAGGGAAGGCAGATTTATGTACACCAAGGCCCAGGGGATCTTTCTCCACGGGACGAACTGGCCGCAGCACTTGTTGGACCATTATGTCAGACATCTTTTATCTCATGGAATGTGGCGGCACTGGGGTCAAAACTTAACTCGCAGGCTTGGGTAGAATTCATTGATCGCTTTGACATTTGCTTGTTTCAAGAGGTTTGGGCAGTTGAACCAATGTTCAGAGTAGGCTATTTGAATTTTTTTGTTCCTGCTGTCAAAAAAAGTCAGGGGCGACCTATGGGGGGCCTAATGATATGGGTTAGGTAGTCCTTAAAATGTAACACCCAGCTCCTCCCTGTTGCAAGCAATGATATTCTTGGGGTGAGGTTTAGTTTCCCTGCCAATTTGGAAATTGATATTTACAATGTATATGCTAGGGGGCTCCAAGGTGGCAGGAAATCTGATATTGTATCAGAGTTGGATATACTACTGCAGGCTACCCCTCCTAACACATTGCCATTGATTGCCGGGGACTTTAATACCACTTTTGAACCCCTTGGCTTGGATGATACACATCTAACAGAGGATGAGGATGCAAGGTGGAGAGTTCGTCAACTCAATACTAAACCCATAAGAAAATGGACCGAGGCTGCAATCCAGTTAAAGGGCTTCTGCATGGGAAACCAGTTGAGGGCTGCCAACGGGCGCACATTGTCTGATAAAATGGGAAAGGAAACTTTCGACAATAGTGTCAGGGCAAGCAACATTGACTATTTACTTGTCCCCCTTCGGTTGTGGTTCACCCTCCTGGACATGGAGGTGGTGACTCGTATTGAGAGTGACCATAA
Organism: Lissotriton vulgaris; assembly: GCF_964263255.1. NCBI lineage: Eukaryota > Metazoa > Chordata > Amphibia > Caudata > Salamandridae > Lissotriton > Lissotriton vulgaris. The sequence goes on from NC_141694.1 coordinate 589,064,461, forward strand.
TCCCCTGACTGCAATGTTCAATCTGGGTTTACATAAAGGGGATGAGGACTATGGGGGCTTAACTCTTCCAGACTTAGCTTTGGCAAATGACGAGCGCCACCTCAAGTGGCGTCAAGTGGTAGACCATCAGGAAATTATTGGTAATATCGAAGGCAATTTGGAAGGGGCATTAGAGGTTATGGAGGAAGTCACCTTGAATGGGTCTCCCCTTAATCTTTTGTCAGAGGTACATAATAGGTTCTTCACTAAATTGAAAACATACTTTTGCAAACCGAGTTCAGGAAACAGAAGAGCTCAAACTAAAAAAGTGGAGAGCTGGTATGACGGCTCCTGCCGCCAAGCTAGGGGAGAATTGGGCCAAACCTTAAAGACCAAAGATATGGGTATAATAAGGTTGGCCCATTCGAATTATAGGCTCAAGCAACACATGGCTAAAAGGGATTGGGAAGACTGTTTGTGGCAGGATCTTAAAGTGGCGTGTAATGAAAAGAATCCTAAACTTTTCTGGGATATTTTTAAATGGAAAACAAAAAATAGGAGGGAGAGGGAGTTTAAACCAAACTAGGTCGGCCTCCAGTCAGTATCAAAAATACAGGAACCCACTTTACAGGGTTCAGAGACCTAGTTGGTGTATATGGTTACTGTCAATTATGTCAGTGTGTACCAGAAAATGAGAAAGAAAAATTTCTTTCTAGAGTCCCCTCACTCACCGGGGTTGCCCCACGGTGACATGCTTCATCATTGGGGCCATCCCAGTTCTCTACGAAAAGGGGCGTGCTGCGACTGGCGGACTACGCAGGAGCACTTGTTTGTGAAATGACTATGTGTGGTGTAAAGTGTGGTGATGGTGGAGTGGATGTGTGATTAAAAATACCGTGCTAGTGGGCCTCAACAATTTATTATGCTCCTAGTGTGGTATATTAAAATGGGGTAACACTGTATTCTAACCTTAAATTTGGGCTAGATCAATGTTATGGTCGACATGTTTCAAGCTCCCCAAGCTTTTCATCAGGACCATACAGGGTCCAGCCCTGTATTTTCCACTCCTATATTTTAATAAATAGGTTTTTTTAGAAAAATAGTTATTGTACTATACGCTGTTAATGATTAGACATGCGTTTTTTATACATACGATTTGTATCCTACTCGTATTTCTGTAAAAGAAAATAACACTTGATTAGTGGCAAACATCCCCCCTCAAAAGAGCGAGGGGATCACACATGCAGCTCACTTCGTCTAGGGCGTAGGTGTGCCTTGAGCACCATACTGGTGCGTGCAGGCTGTCCAAATCAGTGCAAATAGAAAATCTGTGAATTGAGTGGTTTCGTGATTTCACACAGATGACACAAGACTAAATGTGACTATCGACAAGACCGACAACACATATACATAGAATATTGTCATGGCAAATGGTATATTTACATTTATAAGTGTTAAGTTACACTTCATGGTCTCAGGCGAGGGCATGATCGCCTCGTGGAAACATTGCTGTAAAGTTTTGAGATAATAGTTACATTTCGTTTCAACTGCAGTACCGCGTTTCCATCTTAAAGAGTTCAAACCCTCTAAAAGGCATGAAACAGCTGTATTGTTTCGCGCTGTTTTACTTACTTCCTATCGGCAAACCCGCTCGGTACTACCTGTTCACACCTCACCCGACCGCATACTGATGCTGTGCGGCTACGCCGGGGTATTTAGAATCACTGCGCTTCCGGGTTCGGGGCCTCTGTGGATGCTAGACCGTTCTATTTGCGGCGGCCATCTTGGATGTAGGTCGCTGAAGTCTACACGAGTGTGTAATAAAATTACGTGTAGCGTTCTTATTTGGCCGATTTTTAGAAAAAGGAGTTTTTTAGAGTGATGCTCCAGTGTTCAGCTTTCCATTTATATAATTTAGAATCTATTTTTAAAAAAAATTCTCAGTCAATATTTGGTCTTAGATAGTGGATTTAAAAACAGTTGAACCCATCTGCATTAGTTTAGTTAGGTTTTGGGTTCCTTTGATAGTTGAATTATGCATCTCTTTGCCATTAGATGTTTTTGTTTTCTGTTTTTGGATATAGTCCAAAGAAAAAGGTCAGAGAGATTCAGGGAGAGTAATGGACCCCCAAAGTATATTATTCATTTCAGGTAGTAAAGCTAGGTTCTGAAGGCGCCCCATGGGATTTCATCATTGAGCCCCAGGGTGTCAGTATGCAATCGGAACACCCATCTCTGTTCTCGCTCATGAAGAATTCTCTCAAGGTTGTCCTTGTCTTTTACTGTTTCCAAGACCACCCAAGTGAGGTCATTTGGTGTATGGTTTTGCTCAATAAAGTGGGTAGTCATTCTGGTAGTGGCTCGTTTGCACCTGATGTTACTTCTGTGTTCCACTATGCGGGTACTGACCTTCCTCGTGGTCATCCCTACATAGTGTAAGCCGCATGTGCATGTTATTAGATACACAACTCCGCTGGTATTGCAATTAGAAAAACCTCGTAGTTCCCATTTTGTGGCATTGTTGAAGGTTATAGTTTTTGTTACAGATGTTAAATGACACACACTACAATTGTTGCATGGAAAGTGTCCACTTGGTAGTGGTTGGGTTCTTATTGTCTGGGTAGTGAGTACGGGGCGAGTGTGAACCAGAAAATCTTTCAAGTTTTTCCCCCGTCTGTGGCTAAACATAGGGGTCGGTATGGTTAATCCACCACTGTTGATAATTGGCCAATGTTTCTTGATTATTTTTGACACAGTGTCTGATACTTGGTTGAATGTAGTAATACAGATTGGTCTGGTGTTCTCTGATTCAGTTTTCTCTTTTTGTTCTAATAGGGCATCCCTATTGTTGTTTCCAGCTCGTTTCTTGGCTTCCTTAATCAGTTTGCTGGGGTATTTCCTGTCTTTCAGCTTGTTACTCAGGTCTTCTGCTTGGGTCAGGTAATCAGCTTATTTGCTATAATTCCTTCGTAATCGGAGGAACTGTCCGAAAGGGAGGTTCTGTCTGAGGTGGCGGGGATGAAAACTGTCAAAAGCTAAGAGACAGTTTTGTGATGTCTCTTTGAAGTGAGTTGTTGTGACTAGTTTGCCTGATTCAGCATGTATGTTCAGATCCAAGAATACCAAATTGGTTTTACTCATTGAGCATGTGAATTTCAGGAAAGGATCTTGTGTGTTGAGCCACGTTAAGAAGGTTTTCGCTTCTTCCTCTGTACCTTGCCAGATCAAGAAAATATCGTCGATGTAACGTTTCCATTCCAAAATCTGGTGTCTGTGGGGGTTTCTCTCATTCAGTATTTTATTCTTCTCCAGTTGATGGACATACAGGCCCGCTATGCTCGGCGCAAATGTGCTGCTCATGCTGGTCCCGTGTTGTTGTTTGTATAGTGTTGATTCGAAACGGAAAAAATTCTCAGGCAGTGCTAGATGGCAACATTCCATCACTACATGTCGTGGGGTGTGGAATTCCCACTCACTTTCAAACAGTACTTCCTCCAATATCTGTAAGGTCTCTGTGTGTGGCAAGCTAGTATACAAACTTTCCACATCCAGACTGATGAGAATACTGGATGTGGGGTCAAAAACTAGATCTTTTAGGAGGCAGAGTACATCTTTGGTGTCTCTTAGGTAGGTGTAGTTTTTTGGACCAATGGTCTTAGAAAGGCATCCGCGAATTGCGACAGGGGTTCCAGGATTGACCCTATCCCAGAGACTATAGGTCTCCCTGGTGGGTTTTCTAGTCTCTTATGAATTTTGGGGATAGTGTAAAAATATGGTGTAATAGGTTTCTTATTAGTCAGAAACTCTATTTCTTTTTTACTCAACCAATCATTGGCCTGACATTCCTCAGTAAGGTAGGCAATAGAGATTCTGAGTCGTTCTGTAGGGTCCTCATTTAGTATGACATAATTTCTCGTGTCACCCAGCAGGCAAAGGCATTCTCTTCTGTAATCGGTGGTGTCTTGTAGGACTATTGCCCCGCCTTTATCGGCTGGCTTGATGGTGATGAGGTCATTCTTTGAAAGTTCTTGTATTGCTGTTAGTTCAGCCTTGCTGGTATTGTGAAATACTTTAACTGTACGTGGGTCCAGTTCCTGCACCTCCTTCATGACTGCTTTCTCGAAAGCTAGTATTTCGACTGGTAAGCTGTGGGCTGGTGGAACAAAATTTGATTTCTTATGTAGTCCTGTATCGCTCTTAGGTAGTTCTTCAGATTTTTTGTCTTTGAAGAATACCTGTAGTTTTATTTTTCTAAGGAATTCTTTCAATTCACAGCAAAGTTTAAATTTGTCTGTGATTGGGGTTGGTACAAAACCTAAACCCTTATTTAGTACTTGAATCTGTGTATCCGTCAGCGTTATGGAGGACAAATTAACCACTAGACCGAGTTGGTGCTCGTGATTGGCTCTGGTGGTCCCTTGCTCCATGTGTGGCGTCCTATTGTCACCACTGGTTCTGCCCATTGCACTCCCTGGTTGGGTTTGTTCTTGGCTCGTTGAGCCGGGCGGCCTCTCCCTAAAAAAGGTTTTCTCTGGTTACTTTGATTGCCTTGGTTATTTCCCCAGTTTTGATAGTTTGGTTGATGGTACATAGGTGGGCCATAGAAGAAAGGTGGAGGTGGAGGACCGTAATTGTATGGATCCTGATACATGGGCCACATAGGTGCCTGGTTACCTCTGTAATTTCTCATATTGCCTCTTCCTCTTTTGGGTCTTCTGTTGGGGGTGGTGTTGTAATTGCTTGATCCCCCTGAGCTGTCTGATCCTGCGTCAGAACCATCGCTATCAGTGTTATAGCCTGGATTCCTGCTGCTGGTTCTGTAATCATCCCTGACATAAGGATATACTTTCTCATGTGAGAATGTTTTCTTATCTTTGGATAATTTGATATATTTTGAATCCTTAAGACTGATCTCGAAATCGGACATGGTTTTATTAAGCTCGTTCAATCTTTTCGTGAGTTCTGCTGGACTCTGGAAGGATTTTAGGCGAATCTCCATGGATTGGATCTCCTCTTTTAGGGAGTCTACTAGTCTGGTTGCTGTTTTGATAATCAGAACTAGCCAGTCTCTAGTGCAGTGCCATGATATTTGTGACCAGTCTAGCTTGAACTGTTTGTCATGTTGAAATATGAATGGTTTGTTCCTGACTATGAGGCCTCTTGGTGCTGCATTGGCTTGTAGGTATTCTGCCATCATTATGCCGTGTATCAACGTTTTTATCTGTGTTCTTTTCAGTTCTGTTAGTTCATCCCAACATTGGCTTGCATCACTATTTTCTCCAGTAGGTGCCCCTGCGTGTGGTAACATAGAGGCAATAGCCCTGTCTACTTCATCTTCTGAAAACGATAGTCCTGTATTTTGTGCCATGACGATTTTGTAATGTTGTTTGTGTGTAGTGTTTAGTCACTAGATCAACTAGGTGTGTACCGTTCAGATCACCTGTTATGTAAACAAGTTTATAGAAAAACTCCCGCAGCCCGAGGCTGCCTAATGCAAAACAAAAAATAGGAGGGTGAGGGAGGTTAAACCAAACTAGGTCGGCCTCCAGTCAGTATCAAAAATACAGGAACCCACTTTACAGGGTTCAGAGACCTAGTTGGTGTATATGGTTACTGTCAATTATGTCAGTGTGTACAAGAAAATGAGAAAGAAAAATTTCTTTCTAGATAGAACCTAGCTTTACTACCTGAAATCAATAATATACTTTGGGGGTCCATTACTCTCCCTGAATCTCTCTGACCTTTTTCTTTGGACTATATCCAAAAACAGAAAACAAAAACATCTAATGGCAAAGAGATGCATTATTCAACTATCAAAGGAACCCAAAACCTAACTAAACTAATGCAGATGGGTTCAACTGTTTTTAAATCCACTATCTAAGACCAAATATTGACTCAGAATTTCTTTTTAAAAATAGATTCTAAATTATATAAATGGAAAGCTGAACACTGGAGCATCACTCTAAAAAACTCCTTTTTCTAAAAATCGGCCAAATAAGAACGCTACACGTAATTTTATTACACACTCGTGTAGACTTCAGTGACCTACATCCAAGATGGCCGCCGCAAATAGAACGGTCTAGCATCCACAGAGGCCCCGAACCCGGAAGCGCAGTGATTCTAAATACACCGGCGTAGCCGCACAGCATCAGTATGCGGTCGGTGAGGAGTGAACAGGTAGTACCGAGCGGGTTTGCCGATAGGAAGTAAGTAAAACAGCGCGAAACAATACAGCTGTTTCATGCCTTTTAGAGGGTTTGAACTCTTTAAGATGGAAACGCGGTACTGCAGTTGAAACGAAATGTAACTATTATCTCAAAACTTTACAGCAATGTTTCCACGAGGCGATCCTGCCCTCGCCTGAGACCATGAAGTGTAACTTAACACTTATAAATGTAAATATACCATTTGCCATGACAATATTCTATGTATATGTGTTGTGTGTCTTGTCGATAGTCACATTTAGTCTTGTGTCATCTGTGTGAAATCACGAAACCACTCTATTCACAGATTTTATATTTGCACTGATTTGGACAGCCTGCACGCACCAGTATGGTGCTCAAGGCACACCTACGCCCTAGACGAAGTGAGCTGCATGTGTGATCCCCTCGCTCTTTTGAGGGGGGATGTTTGCCACTAATCAAGTGTCATTTTCTTTTACAGAAATACGAGTAGGATACAAATCGTATGTATAAAAAACGCATGTCTAATCATTAACAGCGTATAGTACAATAACAATTTTTCTAAAAAAACCTATTTATTAAAATATAGGAGTGGAAAATACAGGGCTGGACCCTGTATGGTCCTGATGAAAAGCTTGGGGAGCTTGAAACATGTCGACCATAACATTGATCTAGCCCAAATTTAAGGTTAGAATACAGTGTTACCCCATTTTAATATACCACACTAGGAGCATAATAAATTGTTGAGGCCCACTAGCACGGTATTTTTAATCACACATCCACTCCACCATCACCACACTTTACACCACACATAGTCATTTCACAAACAAGTGCTCCTGCGTAGTCCGCTAGTCGCAGCACGCCCCTTTTTGTAGAGAACTGGGATGGCCCCAATGATGAAGCATGTCACCTTGGGGCAACCCCGGTGAGTGAGGGGACTCTAGAAAGAAATTTTTCTTTCTCATTTTCTGGTACACACTGACATAATTGACAGTAACCATATACACCAACTAGGTCTCTGAACCCTGTAAAGTGGGTTCCTGTATTTTTGATATTTTTAAATGGGACAGGGGAGGGCACCAGGAGAGCCCCCAAAATAACGTAGACCGAAATTTATGGGTTGACTATTTTAAGCCCCAATTTGCTATCAGGGCGATTGGTATCAGTGTGGGAGCATTTGATTACACTTTTTATAAGGAGGCTGTATTTACTCTGGGAGAAGTGGACAGGGCATTGGACCTAGTCACCGAGGGACGTGCTACCGGCATGGACTGTGTCCCTGCAGATCTATTCTTAAACAATAGAGGGCGTTGGCGGTTTTATATTTTATATCTGGCGAATGCCATAGCCCAAGGGATGGAAGTCCCTAAATCATGGAAAGGGGCAGAAATTGTGCCCGTGTATAAAAAAGGGGACAAGTCATTAGCAGGAAATTACAGGCCAATAAGTCTGATGGGCTGTATACAAAAGTTCATGGGGCGGCTGGTTCTAGGTAGAATCCAGACTTGGATGGATAATGATAATATCTTGAGTCACCTTCAGGCTGGTTTTCGCCCAAAAACAAGTACCATAGACCTGTTTTTTCGGTTTATTATGTTATATTGGCGCAACGTAGTCCTGGAAAAAGGTACCCTGTATGCTGTCTTTGTCGACTTAAGGGCGGCTTTTGACTTGGTCCCGCGCAACATATTGTGGAAATTCCTTGCGGGGCTGGGGATGGCACCTGAATTGCTGAGTTTGATCGTCCACCTACATGAGGGTACTTTCGCTAGGGTTCGGTGGGGTCGTCAGGGAGAGGTTACAGAGCCGTTCCCGGTGGAGCAGGGAATGAGGCAAGGTTGCGTTATGGCGTCGACCTTGTTCTCGCTCTTTGTGAATGGGGTTGCGGACTTCCTCTCCCTGGTCCCGACCGATGCACCTGCGATGTCTGGTGATCGAGACCCGATCCTCATGTTTGCGGATGACACCCTCATCATTTCAAAAACGAGAGACTGAAAAGATTTGAAGACTTTTGCCTAGATAGGGGTTTAGAAATAAATACGGCAAAAACTAAGTTTATGTTCCTTACTAGCCGTAAAACTCATGGGTCCGCCAGACCTTTCAGAGGGTCGATACATATGAATGGTTCCCCGCTGGAGAGGGTAGATGCCTTCACATATCTGGGGGTTACCCTCCAGAGAGATCTGGGGTGGTCTACCCAATTAGATATTGTAGTGCTAAAACACCGCCAGCAGGCAGGCCTTCTTTTAAAAAAAATTACATCTTCAATAACAAAGCCCATTAGCCTATTGTTGGAAGTATACGGGATGAAGGTGTTATGTTTAGCACTTTATGGTGCTGAACTTTGGGGATTCGAGGATTTAAGAAAGTTGACACTGGCAGAAAATGAATTTCTGCGGAAAGCTACTAGCGTTCCCATAAGTACCCCGTTAATACCACTAATGTGGGATCTTGGAAAAAAGGCGGTGCAAGATCTTGCCTCTTTACGGCCATTATTATACTTGCGCTGTTTATGGACCACTGAAGAATTACGGCACTATGCCCAGGGGCGAAAATGAATAAGGATTCATGCCAGAAAATTCGTTGGCTGAAGGCCATCCGGTCTTTACTTTTCAAATTGGGAATGAGGGAACTCTGGGTTGACCCGTAAAATGCCATATTCCCCTCCAAAAAAATTGTAAAAGAAAAGTATTGGGAGATGGTGATCACATAAGCGAGGACAAAGGGACTCTCCTCGCACTTAACAGACCGTTTCATGGAAATTAAAGCCCGACCGAAGCTGGAATTATATTGGGACACTATTGGGAAACAACAGGACCGTAAGCTCTATTTCCAACTGAGAGTAGGCTCCCTTCCAGTAAGGTCTTTTACAGCTAAATGGGCAGGTGAAAATGGTAATGACAGATGTCCAAAGAGTGGGGAGGGACAAGAGTCACTAAGTAACTTCCTCTTCTTCTGTCCTTTGTATAAGGCCCCTAGATCGATGTGGATTAAGCCCATATGTAAATTGTTTGGTATTCATAGACATCAAGAGGCTCTAAGAATCCTATGTACTGACCCGACGCCCCTAATTGCTGTTGCTGTGGCTAAATATCTGAAATGGGCTTGGGTAATACGTATAAAACAAATAGCGGCAGACATGTGAATAATAAGCTGTTTATACTTGTAAATCTTTGGGGGTTGTTTTTATGAGCTCTCTGTGCAATACTCCTCTGGTCCAAATGTATATTGACGAGTTTGTTTTTAGGATCTATGAAATAATAAAGGAAGATATTCGGCAATAGTCTAATGTAGTTTAATATTTTTTTTATATTTCTTGTATTCGTTTTAAGGGATTTTTTTAACCTAAAATTGTGTATTTTATGTATAGTTTTATGACTTAATTGTCAAATAAAGTTTAAGAATGAATGTATATATTTATATATATATATATGTATTTATTTATACATATATATATATACATATACACATATATATATATATATATATATATATATATATATATATATATATATATATATATATATATATATATATATATATATAAAATATGAAATAAACATATTTTAAAAAACATTTAAATTAAAATAGTAGCAGTATGATACATTTAAGATATAAAAACAAATACAGGCAAGAAACATATATAACTAATTTTAAATATTAACAAAAAAATGGCAAAATATTTTTTGAAACACTTTCACTTATATATACAAATAATAGAAATATTATCAACATTTACAATTATAAAACATTAAAAAAATAATATTAACAGCAAAGTAAATTACAAAATATATATACCAAAATATAAGAAATAATATAAAAAGCAAAATTCCAAAACAAACACGTTTTCTTGGACTCTGGAAGGGTTAAATGTACTATTTCCACTACAGTCCAAGCAACATTAGAGAAAAACTGGACTTTGGAGGCCTACGAATAGCATTACAGCTTCTAAATATTTGATACAAAACGTGAATTCCTAATATCAGAAAAAAATGTATCATTATGAATAAAATTACATATTATGTAGCATATTAAAAATACAAAAATACATAATAAACCTAAGAAAATAAAAAAGTAATTTTAATAAAATGTACTTACCTACCAAGACTTACAAATAGCAAACACCCCAAAAATAAGTTAAAATATAAAGTCAACAAATTTGTTGTAAAGTATTGAATAAATCAAAACAAATACTTTTAGTACAGGAGACAAAAATACAAAGATTTTGTTGAACTCCTGAAGTGTATATATTAACAATAACAAGGGGCCCCAATTCAGTCAGCAGGGGACCTCGGGGAACATACTTTTTAGAGCAACAGTTGTCCCATGCACTCAAAATACATGAAGCAATAAATATAGACAAAATCAAATCTATATTTGGAGTGACATGTCCAGCCGGACAGAGGTCATTCAAGTTTACTCAATAAACAGTGAATCCATACAGCGAAAATACCTTCCACAAAACACCTGCGTGGTACACAAGCCTGTGCCCAACACTAACCTGGTGAGTATAGAAGGTGAATTAGACACATAGAAGGGTTTTTTAAGGCAAGCAAACTTTTTTCTGTTTAAATTCAAATTATACAGAAGTGTCAAAAAGCACCATTACAATACATAGAAATCAAGTTTTGTATAGGGTGCTAGACAGGTCGACGGCGTTTCGGTCCCCCTATTAGATCATAGGGACCATCATCAGGACAATCAATAATTGCCTTAACGTTCCAAAACCTCAAATTGCCTGAAAAAGGAAAGGGAAATAAAGAGAAAATATATACATTTTAGAAGCAAGATATTCATTATATTAAATAAAGTGACTGGGAGTGAAACGTGCATCTGAATGCTTTAGAAGTGAATTGCCTCGCGATTTCAGGTGGTATTGCCACAAGGCGAGTGAGTTCGACCGTGCTTACAGGTGGGCGGAAGGCAGGGCTGTGTCAAGGTGGAAAACATATTTACAATGTTTAAAATGACCGCGGTGCTAGCAGCCGAGGACGAACATGCTCCAACGTCCAAGGACGTGTGAATGCGTGGTAATAGAAAGTGAGCATTCGTGATTCGTGCCTATTTCGAAGAAACCAAATTCAAGGGCGTAGTAGTACACGGAAAACTTATGTGACTATCGGGGGTGCGCATACACGCAACGTGCCTATATTGCGGAGGCTGTGGGGAGTTAAACCGTGGTTTGCACAGAGCGCCAATTGTCAATGTTGGCTCGACGGAAAGGCTTACCAGGGCGGGGCACTGGTATTAGATTGGCAGGGAGGATAAGCCCGTGTCCAAAAACAGCAGCCCTACGAAGGGAAGGCAATAATGAAATTAATTTAAGGAAAGGAATTATAAACAAGGTGGAGACCGGGTGAGCACGGCCATGCAAGGTTCCTTACCAAGGTAAGTACTACTACGCCCTTGAATTTGGTTTCTTCGAAATAGGCACGAATCACGAATGCTCACTTTCTATTACCACACATTCACACGTCCTTGGACGTTGGAGCATGTTCATCCTCGGCTGCTAGCACCGCGGTCATTTTAAACATTGTAAATATGTTTTCCACCTTGGCACAGCCCTGCCTTCCGCCCACCTGTAAGCATGGTCGAACTCACTCGCCTTGTGGCAATACCACCTGAAATCGCGAGGCAATTCACTTCTAAAGCGTTCAGATGCAAGTTTCACTCTCAGTCACTTTATTTAATATAATGAATATCTTGCTTCTAAAATGCATATATTTTCTCTTTATTTCCCTTTCCGTTTTCAGGCAATTTGAGGTTTTGTAACGTTAAGGCAATTATTGATTGTCCTGATGATGGTCCCCATGATCTAATAGGGGGAACGAAATGCCGTCGACCTGTCTAGCACCCTATACAAAACTTGATTTCTATGTATTGTAATGGTGCTTTTTGACACTTCTGTATAATTTGAATTTAAACAGAAAAACGTTTGCTTGCCTTAAAAAACCCTTCTATGTGTCTAATTCACCTTCTATACTCACCCCGTTAGTGTTGGGCACAGGCTTGTGTACCACGCGGGTGTTTTGTGGAAGGTATTTTCGCTGTATGGATTCACTGTTTATTGAGTAAACTTGAATAACCTCTGTCCGGCTTGACATGTCACTCCAAATATAGATTTCATTTTGTCTATATTTATTGCTTCATGTATTTTAAGTGCATGGGACCACTGTTGCTCTAAAAAGAACTCCTGAAGTGAGCAACAATTCAGGAACTCAATATCGTTCAATGTCCTGACAAACCATCCAGCCTCGTTACAAAGAGGTATGAGTATTTTCATGAAAGGGAAAGTGCAAGACAAATAGGACGGTGAATTACCCCATCTTAGAAGAGTCTACCTAATTCAACTACCAATTCCAACTGAGCACTTCTACAAAGCAAATAAAATAGTCAAGCACTCATTTAATACAGACACTGAATGATAAGATACAAAGGCCCTCATTATGATGCTGTGCAGACTTGCGTCCGCCCGACACCATTTCGATGAGGGAACCGCCATAGTTCTGCACACCAAATTAGGATGCAATCGCACATGGTATGGTTGCAAAATTCTATTTTTCAATGGGAGCTTGTTTAGTGGGCTGAAATGGGCGAGCAAGCTCCCATTGAAAAAGGGAGAATTTTGCACATCCCTGCACAATATGGAACATGGTGCAGGTATGTGAAGAGCTACACCATAGGTGTCCCCCAGGGCCACAACAAGAGGGCCGGGGGGAAGAGGGTCATGCTATGGGGCTTAAAAACACTTCCCAACAGTGTTCCATGTCGGAAAGGCTGACATGGAACTGCTGTCAGAAGGTGACATGTTAATCCCGACAGCAGGAATGCCACCCAGTATGAGCCCCCTCCGACTGGCCGACTGGCTCCTTGAGACTGTCAGAACCGAGTCGTATCACACGGTTGGTTTGAACTCCGTCTGCAGTCTTTGTAAAATGGCAGACGTAGTTGAAAACTTAGATGTTGGTCGGAAAGCCTCTGACCAGCGGTCAGAAGCTTTCTGATGACATTGGAATCAGGCCCATACTGTATAACTAGGCAGAACAGGCACTTTCCTGATAGGGCTATGATCTTGTCCCTGACCCCATAGCCACAGAGTAGAAAATCCACAATAGCTGTGCCACATGACCCCCCAAAGGATCTTAGGGGTCGACTAGGATGGTGGTCGGAAAACCATTTTGACTGACACAGACGCGGAAATAACCTGTCCGCAAGTACCGCGGCAAAGCCGGCGGTCCGATTAGGATCAACCGCCAGAAAAATCCAACGCCGGTGGAACAATGCCACGGAAGACTGCTGGTAGCGTGCAGAGCAGGTGAAAATCAGTCCGCGGAGGTTGAATTTGCATGGGAAAAAGTCAATACCGGATTGAGAGCACGTGAAATTAGGATACCATTGAGGTGATAGCGAATGATCTGCTGTTTCCGACCGCCGCAATTGCAATGAGTGATGAATGGGAGAGCCCGAGGAAGGACGGTTGCATGCCCACCGCTGCAGGTGCTCTGGAAAAATTATGAAGGTCGACAAAAAAAAACCACACAACATGCCCACCAAGTGTACCCCTAAAACTGGCTCAGCCTCAAAAACACCTAACACACCCCAATGACACATCCCCATGGCAACTTAAAAAATACAAATCCCAGGTCAACCCACACAACACACCTGACAGGAACACTCCATTTTGACACACCACTATATCTGAGTATAAAACGAGCCCCTTCCCTGACCAGAATCCTTTGCATTACTCCACCACTGAAGGAACCAACCCTACAGAACAAAGGAGAGGCAAACCACCACACATCTTACCAGCACAACAACACTCACACACACACATCACTTACATCACCATCACCACTATAACACATGCACCTTTAACCCATTTGCACATCACACACCATGGCACAGGAGAAAATGGCAAAATTCACTGACAATGAGTTGTCAGTCATGGTAGATAAGGTAATCAGAGGAGAACCACAAGTGTTTGGAAACCTGGTCAAACAGACACCATTAGCCACCAGAACACAAATGTGGGGAAGGATAGTCATCAAGGTCAATGCAGTAGGGACTGTTCCACACACCAAGAAGGGGATTATGAAGCGGTGGCATGACTTCAAGAGCAAGATGAAAGAAAAGAACAAGAACCTCAAGCAGGCTCAGATGACTGGCGGTGGCTCTCCCATTCCACTAAGAACATTCACTGCATGGGAGGAAAAGGTGCTTGGCATACTGCATCCAGAGAGTCTCACAGGAATAGCCGGGGGAGTGGAGGCTGGCAAGTAACAACAAATGTCTACCATCACACTGCTATGTGCTGTCTTGCACAACTACAAAGCTACGCTTCCTAGCCCCAAATGCATTCATGTGCGCCACACACTCCCCAACATACGTCTCACAGATGTAACAGTCTTTCCCTCTCAATCACCCCAACAGTAGCTAGCAACATTCCCAAGGTTGCAGGTATACAGGCAGCCAGCACTACAACTCCCACCAGGCACCCCGTCCCAAAGCTGAGCAAGATGGAGCACTCCCCCACACCCAGAAACATGTGACAGCTATTGCATTGTTCATCTTCGCCTAACAGGTAGGTAGCCAAATTTATAGGGAGGGGTGTTTTGGGTTGGCAAGGCAGCACTACAACTCCCACCAGGCCCCCTTGTCCCACTGCTCTGCAAGATGGATCCCTCCATACACCCACAACCATGTGGCATCCATTGTATTTCACTCATCAAACTTAAAGTTAGGTAGCCATCTTAACAGAGAGGGGTTTTTGTGGGTGGCAAGGCAGCACTACAACTACCACCAGGCCTCCTTGTCCCACTGCTGTGCAAGATGAAGCACTCCCCCGACACCCAGAAGCATGTGGCAGCCATTGTATCTCACCAACCAAACTTAAAGGTAGGTAGTCTTCTCAACAGGGAGGGGAGTGTGTGGATAGGCAGCCAGCACTACAACTCCCACTAGGCCCCCCTGCCCCAAAGCTGCCATCGTATTTCACTCTTCAAACTTACAGGGAGGTAGCGGTCTTATGCTCTCCTGTCCCACCCCTACGCAGGTTGGAACACTCCCCCATCCAAGAGCCATGTGTAGCCCATTCCCTTCCTCTGCCCCACTTCACATGGAGGCAGCCATCTCAACAGGGGCTGGCTAGCAAGCCAACACTACAACTCCCACGAGGCACCCTTGTCCCATAGTTCAGCAGGATGGAGCACTCCCCCCACACCCAGAAACATTTGTCAGCAATTCCCCACAACTGTGTCACAGAACAGGTAGGTAGACAGTGCATGCACATTACCATTCCTCTAAAAAAGCATGGAGTCGTATGACAACAAAAGCCCTCATATCCTACCCAACGTAGCATAGATCCAATAGCCACTTCCAGTGTGCAGACAGCTAGGCATATGTAACAGTCACAGAAATTAAAGTTTCACTCACCAAATCACATGTTGAAGAAATTCAGGCCAGCACTATCATGCACAGCAGTAAATGCTATGTGCAAGTGCCATGGGGCAGAGCATCAAGGCCCCTATGAAAACAAAACAAGCATGGTCAGTTTTAAAAATAAAGCAAAGAACATGATATGACAGAGGGATGCATAAGATAACAATGGCTAGAACATGCTCAGAATGAACGTCTCCCATGCAGAGTAAACAACAAAGACGCTTCACATAAAGTGTTGTTGTGTTGCTGGTTGTTAGATGACGACATGTCCTTGAAATCACACAATCGGTATGAGGAGTATGATATCTATTGACATGTCACACCATGGACAAGTAATGTAGGTACCTACACATCATGTCATGATTCTCAGTATGGTGGAGCCATACAAAGTGATCTCAATGTAAACTGTGTGGTGTATAACATTTACCATCCAAACATCTAACACCAAGCTTGTGGAGTGCACAACAATGACCATTTCTTCTCTGTTCTACAGGTGACCAAGAACTGACTGCTGCAGATGACAACACCAACCTGCAGAGCAACATCCCCCCCAGAACATGGACTCTCGGATGCAGACTCCATAAATTCCTAGGATGCCAACCCAGAACCTGGCCCATCAGATCTGCCAGGGCGCACCAGGTCCCAGGCCCCCACTGTCCACACCACCACCACCTCAGCAACGACAACTGCGCTGATGCCTGCTGTACCAACCTGTGTGGTCTTCACCACCAGTGCTGCCTGCAACACTGTCCCTGCTTCAGAGGATACCCACACCACCCTACAATCTGAGGAGGGCAGGGAGAGTCAACGGATGCGTTGAGTGGTGATGCCACAGGTCCGGGACAGCAGGCCAGGTGGGATGGCAAGTGGGCGACAAATCCAACAGGCCACTAGAGCCGAAGCCCTGGCCAACATTGCAAGAGCCCTTGGTGCCTATGAACAAAACCAGGAACAGATGGACCAGGTTCTGAAAGAAGTTTGTGAGTTCAGCCTGCTTCTGAGGTCCATGGACACGCATATGGGCCAAATTGTGGACCTCTTGGGCCAGGTTGCGCATGTTCTAAGGGACAGGCCTGCGCCCAAAGAACAGCTCAACCTCCCTCCAGTGGTCTGCAGGATGACAGTACCACCACCTCACCTGCAGCCACAGAGAGGGGTGAGCTGGAACAGGATGAGTCCTCTGACACCTCTGATCCCGCAGCAGAGGCCCCCTCTGCCAAACACTCAAGGGGCTGTCTGAGGAAAAACAATGGAGGTTCACATGACAAAGCACTAGCCAAACGCCAGTCAAAGAGCCAGTCATGATGGCACCTCTCTTCACCTTGCCATGGACTTTGTTGATTATCCTTGCCCACACTGCATTGTTGATGGCAGGCATCTGTTGGACTGTGTCACCACATCAATATGGTGACTACTCTATTTTCTCGTGTATCATCACTGACAACTCATTGATCCACTTTGCACCTTTTTGTAAATAATAACTTCCCTGTCACATATATTTGAGTGGGCTAAAGCACGGTGATGGATTAAACCCAGATCTTTTGACTGGGTGTGAGTGTTTGATTGATTCAGATGCTCTGTCCATCACCACCCCCTTTTGTACCGCTTTTGGCCGCCATAAGAGTGGCAGGGTATGCTCAGACATGAGTCCCTTGCTCACTTTGCCACTAGATTCCAGCAAGCCGGGCTGAAGACGGCTGGAATGCCAGAAACCGGTCCTCGGAGCTTGTTTCCGGTCCAGGGAAGACATGGCTTGGCAGTTCGGGCTGGAATGTTCCCCTGAGGCACAGGGTCAGACTGATTTGCATATAACCATGTCTGAACTGGGGTGGCAGAGTGGGCTAAAGAACAGTGATGGATTAAACCCAGATCTTTTGACTGGGTGTGAGTGTTTGATTGATTCAGATGCTCCGTCCATCACCACCCCCTTTTGGACCGCTTTTGACCGCCATAAGTGTGGCAGGGTATGCTCAGACGTGAGTCCCTTGCTCACTTTGCCACTGGATTCAAGCAAGCCGGGCTGAAGACGGCTGGAATGCCAGAAACCGGTCCTCGGAAGCTTGTTTCCGGTCCAGGGAAGACATGGCTTGGCAGTTCGGGCTGGAATGTTCCCATGAGGCACAGGGTCAAACTGATTTGCCTATAGCCATGTCTGAACTAGGGTGGCAGAGTGGGCTAAAGAACGGTGATGGATTAAACCCAGATATTTTGACTGGGTGTGAGTGTTTGATTGATTCAGATGCTCCGTCCATCACCACCCCCTTTTGTACCGCTTTTGGCCGCCATAAGTGTGGCAGGGTATGCTCAGACGTGAGTCCCTTGCTCACTTTGCCACTGGATTCAAGCAAGCCGGGCTGAAGACGGCTGGAATGCCAGAAACCGGTCCTCGGAAGCTTGTTTCCGGTCCAGGGAAGACATGGCTTGGCAGTTCGGGCTGGAATGTTCCCATGAGGCACAGGGTCAGACTGATTTGCATATAGCCATGTCTGAACTGGGGTGGCAGAGTGGGCTAAAGAACGGTGATGGATTAAACCCAGATCTTTTGATTGGGTGTGAGTGTTTGAATGATTCAGATGCTCCGTCCATCACCACCCCCTTTTGTACTGCTTCTGGCCGCCAAAAAGTGTGGCAGGGTATGCTCAGACATGAGTCCCTTGCTCACTTTGCCACTGGATTCAAGCAAGCCGGGCTGAAGACGGCTGGAATGCCAGATACCGGTCCTCGGAAGCTTGTTTCCGGTCCAGGGAAGACATGGCTTGGCAGTTCGGGCTGGAATGTTCCCATGAGGCACAGGGTCAGACTGATTTGCATATAGCCATGTCTAAACTGGGGTGGCAGAGTGGGCTAAAGAACGGTGATGGATTAAACCCAGATCTTTTGACTGGGTGTGAGTGTTTGATTGATTCAGATGCTCCGTTCATCACCACGCCCTTTTGTACTGCTTTTGGCCGCCATAAGTGTGGCAAGGTATGCTCAGACGTGAGGCCCTTGCTCACTTTGCTGCTGGATTCAAGCAAGCCAGGCTGAAGACGGCTGGAATGCCAGAAACCGGTCCTCGGAAGCTTGTTTCCGGTCCAGGGAAGACATGGCTTGGCAGTTCGGGTTGGAACGTTCCCATGAGGCACAGGGTCAGACTGATTTGCATATAGCCATGTCTGAACTGGGGTGGCAGAGTGGGCTAAAGAACGGTGATGGATTAAACCCAGATCTTTTGACTGGGTGTGAGTGTTTGATTGATTCAGATGCTCCGTCCATCACCACCCCCTTTTGTACCACAGGTCCGGGACAGCAGGCCAGGTGGGATGGCAAGTGGGCGACAAATCCAACAGGCCACTAGAGCCGAAGCCCTGGCCAACATTGCAAGAGCCCTTGGTGCCTATGAACAAAACCAGGAGCAGATGGACCAGGTTCTGAAAGAAGTTTGTGAGGTCAGCCTGCTTCTGAGGTCCATGGACATGCATATGGGCCAAATTGTGAACCTCTTGGGCCAGCTTGCGCATGTTCTAAGGGACAGGCCTGCGCCCAAAGAACAGCTCAACCTCCCTCCAGTGGTCTGCAGGATGACAGTACCACCACCTCACCTGCAGCCACAGAGAGGGGTCAGCTGGAACAGGATGAGTCCTCTGACACCTCTGATCCCGCAGCAGAGGCCCCCTCTGCCAAACACTCAAGGGGCTGTCTGAGGAAAAACAATGGAGGTTCACATGACAAAGCACTAGCCAAATGCCAGTCAAAGAGCCAGTCATGATGGCACCTCTCTTCACCTTGCCATTGACTTTGTTGATTATCCTTGCCCACACTGCAATGTTGATGGCAGGCATCTGTTGGACTGTGTCACCACATCAATATGGTGACTACTCTATTGTCTCGTCTACCATCACAGACCACTCATTGATCCACTTTGCACCTTTTTGTAAATAATCACTTACCTGTCACATATACTTATTGTAAATAAACACTCTTTAAACACCTATGTTTTCATGTCAGCTCCATTTTTATCACAGGATGTACAATGTTGACTCTGATTACAATGTTTCAGGAGAACTGATTGTTTTGAGGCATTGAGAGGCTGAGGGGACCTAGGAAAACACAAGAGAACAACAATCACTTGTCAGGTGAAGGCATCACACCCATTACACAACACTTGTTATCAGTGCACTCAAACCTGTACACATTACAATGAGTAAAAATATTGACATAGACATCACAAAGCTGTGCATAACTACCCTGGCCCAGAAACATTAGCCCTCTGCACAGAGCCAACAATAGGCAGCAGTCACAAAGCTCCCCTAGACCTTTCCTCAGTGGGCTCAGCAACCAAGGCCGATTGGGATATGCAAAGTCATCTAGGTGTGAGATACACAGAGCAATTTTGTTATATAACTGTGACAGAGGACAGCATGTCAGACATACAGCACGCTCCTTGACTCTGCGTACTCACCCAAAATCCATGCACGCTCCGGATGCAGATTTGCCATCAGCTGTGGTACGAATGATGGCAAGGTCGGGCTCTCCTTTTGATCCATGCCCACTTCCTATGCTCAAGCTAGTATCTGAGCCAATTGCTTTCATGCTCACTTTCATCATCAATGCTATGTTTGAAATAGGCTATTATCCCAAAGCTTAGAAAAGTGCATCCATAATGCCCCTTCTGAAGAAACCTAATCTGGACCCCAAAGATACTAATAGTTTTAGACCCATTTCCAGACTCCCACTTCCAGCAAAGATAATAGAGAAACTCTTGAATTCACAACTTAGCATTTTCTTGGAAGAAACGCAGGTATTGGATCCCACCCAATATGGATTCAGTGGGGGGGGGGGGGCACAGTACTGAGTCTGCTCTCCTTAAATCCACCGAAGAAATGAGGAGTACACTGGATCAGGAAGGAAAAGCAGCCATGATCATGTTAGACCTCTTGGCGGCCTTTGACACTGTTCAGGATATTGGAGTTAGGGGTACCACCTGGAATCTGCCTAAATCTTTCCTATCAGACAGAGTACAGATGGTATCCCGCTGGGTTTTTAGGGCTAAACCAGTGACACTGCCATGTGGAGTCCCTCAGGGGTCTTCCATCAGTCCAACGCTATTCAATATTTATGTTTTCCCAGTTGGCTCCACTGATTGAATCCTATGGTTTTTATTTAACTTCTTATGCGGATGACACGCAAATTGTAGTGTCACTGCTGCCTGATGAGATCAAGAGAACGGCAACTCGCTTCCAAGACTGCATGACAGCTGTGGGGATGGCCCAAACTGTCCGAGGCTCAACTCCAGTAAAAGACGAAAGTGGTTCTTTTGGGTGAACAACCCAGACTTCTGGTTGCCAATATGGTGTCCAGATACAATGGGGTATTTTCCAACTCTTATTAGGAAGGTTAAGAACCTTGGAGTTTATATCGACAACAAGCTCAGCTTCAAGGATCATATTAATGAGGTGGTCTCTGCAACATGATATACTCTGAGATCTTGCAAGAAGATCATGCTGCTCCTCCCCAAAGAGAACCAACAGTCATTACTGCTCTAGTAATGTCTAAATTAGACTATTGTAATAGTCTTTACCTTAAAATCCAGGAAAGGTTCATGGGAAGACTTCAATTGTTGCAGAATGCAGCTGCTAGACTATTGACTGGCATTCCTAAATATGCCTCAATTGCAGCTGAGATCAAAAAGTTTAATTGGTTACCTATCAAAAAACGTGTTCGCTTCAAAGCTCTGTGTGCGGTCCACAAATCCCTGCAAGGAAATGGGCCACTGCACTTGAGTCGTCATTTCCAGTCGTATGTTCCTGGAAGATCTTTGCGATCTTCAGGAGCAAAACAGGTACCAGTGCTCTTTGTAAAAAAGGCTAACTGGGGAGGCAGACGCTTCGTAGTTGGTGCTGCCAAGGCATGGAAAGAGCTCCTGCTGCACCTTAGGTGTATAACTAAACATCTGGAATTCAGGAAGGCCTTAAAGATGTGGATTATCTCGATTTATATATAGTGACTTCCCTGCCCCCGTTGTAGGCCTCAATAGGACATTGTGTTTCAGCGCCAGGACACCCTCGTGTAACAGCTTGCACTTTAGAAATATCAATAACATAACGCAGGAAGTACGAGTCATCGGCTGTGCCCAGAATTTGGCACAGACATGTTAGATTATCATATCCGCCTGGCATACCACTTGCACATTGATGGAATGGAAATGCTTCCTATTCCTGTAGATGTGCTCACATACCTGTGGTGGAGTCAGGTCAACATGTGTGCAGTCAATTGCACCAACAACATTAGGGATGTGGCCAAGGTCATAAAAATCACCCTTCACAGCCACCAATTCAGCCGCCAATTCATGCCTCCTGGTGAAATGGATGTATCTGTCCTTGTAGGTCATCATAGCGGACAGGACATCACGTAGCACCATGCTGAACATTGGTTGAGACATCCCACCTGCGCCGGACACCGTATACTGGAAAGAACCAGTTGTAAAGAAATGCAGGGCTGCCATCACCTTACACATTGGTGTCAAAGCAGTCAGGTTCTGCGAGGCCTCAGATGGGGCTCCAACAGAGCACATAGGTCTTAAAGGGTAGGTCGATCCAAACGGAATTTCTGCATGATGTGCTCATCCTCCATGTCCCAAGCACTGTGAATGGATGATGCACATTTGGTCGCCTCCTAGGTGAGATGAAAAGGAACCCATGTCAATTCAACATCTTACGTTTTGACTGACACAGTGCCAACAATGACTGGCATGAAACTACAGCTTTCAGCACGAGTAACATGTAGAGACACCTTGATCTAAACTAGTTGTACATTTGTCCAGTATTCACACAGTGAGTACCCCCAAAACAGATTCAGGCTATGCCAAAACATACATTTCAACATCTTGTGTCACCAGCCCTGAGAGTATTTGACACAGCACATGTGTGAAACAGCAACTGCTGGCTTCTACGTAGCTGCTGTACCTGCCACAACTTCTTGCATAAGTCGGACAGGGCACACATTAACAACACAATGAGCACAGTATGTGCACAAAGATCAAGTATGTACAGGAGTTCAGCAATGTACACAGTGAAATAGGCACACTATGTAGTCAGACCTTCATTACAGTGTGTTGCTTAGCCATCTCACACATTGACATGTGTACATATTTGAGAGTCCATCATACCACAGATCTGTGTACCTGCACAACAATATCATAAGTGGCATGTGAGGGAGTACATGCCAATGCATGTCATTCTGTGCACTGACATGGCATGTGTAGTCATCAGTGAGTTAAATGTAACACTAGCATTGGTTTGCACCATCTGGTGGCATGATTCATAGTAAGTGTCTACTGTTCAATGTTGAGAACTGGCCATTGCCACTGTTACAGCATGATGTGTCCATAGGTGCCATACGTCTGCACTGTCACTGCAATCACAGCCATAGGCACCAATGTCAAGTAGCCAAATTATGGTAGCGACTGCCTGGGCACCGCGGTGTGACACCGCCAATGCCCATGCACCTACAGCCAATGGAATCCGCAATCGCAGTAGTGATATACACATTGGAAAATGGAGGTTGGCGTGCTCCGCCACCACAATCACGGCCATAGGCACCAATGTCAAGTGGCCAAATCACGGTGGCAACCACCTGGGCAAGGCGGTATGACACCGTAAATGCCCATGCCCTTACAGCCAATGGGAACCGCAATGGCGGTAGACAAATGCCCTTTTGAAAATCGCAGTAGGCGTGCTCCGTTACCGTGGGTGCGGTCATTGGATGCAATTGAAAGATGCACGATCGCGGTAGCGACTGCCTGGCCCCTGCGGTGTGTCACTGCCAATGCCCATGCCCTTACAGCCAATAGAAACTGCAATCGCAGTAGTGATATACACATTTGAAAATCGCAGTAGGCTTGCAAGGCTACTGTGGGACCGGTCATTGGATGCAATTGAAAAATGCACGATTGCGGTAGCAACCGCCTGGCCCCTGCGGTGTGTCACCGCCAATGCCCATGCCTTACAGCCAATGGGAACCACAATTGTGGGAGTGATATACACATTTGAAAATTGCGGTAGGCATGCTCTGCTACCGCGGGGCCGGTCATCAGATGCATTTGAAAAAAGCTGACCTGGAACACCAATTGCAGCAGCTGAGTATCCCTGAAACAACCCAAGAGGACTATATATATATGTGGGAGAGAGCCACACATTTCCACTGCTTCCAGACACTACTGACTGACACTCTCCACCACCTACCGCTGCTGTTCCTGTCTCCTGGACCCAGTGATGGTGAGAACTGAGAATATCAGGGCCCATCCCTTCACCACAGAGGATCTGGAGGTCCTTGTGGACGAGGTGCTCTCACAGTATGGGAGGCTGTATGGTGCTCCAGATGTCATGGTAAGTGTTTCAGAGTGGAAGTGAGAGTGCAGGGAGTGCACACATGAAGTTGATCTGCTGCAGTATGTGCCCGAGAGTGCGGGTTTGTGTGATACACTGCCTAGCATGCTGACTTCAGGAAAATGGAGTTTGTAGCCTATTTTACACATTTCTCTGGCTGCATTTCAGGATGGGAGGGACATGTAGTGTTTTTGCACCCATACAGTGACACCGCAAGTTTGGAAAGTGGGAGTCAGAACAGACATTGCCTGTGTTAATGGATGTTTGAGTCCATAAGGTTTTCACAGGCTCATTTGTAACATTACAAAGACTTTCCGTCCAGCGGGTACTGATGGAAGTGTGTTTGACTTTGTATTGCCACTATGGATCTGTGAGCAGTATGAACAAGAGTGAACTGCCTGAGGGTCACACTCTTGGTGGAAATTCCCATATGACACAGGAGATTGTTGGATTTCAAAAACAAATTACAAATTACAAATTATTTTCATTATGTGTACTGACTCTCATGTGTAGGCACTGTTTGCCATCTCATATTGTAAATGCGTGTGACAGTTCTGATGGCCCACGTTAAACTTCAGTGGCCTGCACAGTTTCTGCCCAATTTGACAGGGAGCCATCACTGAATGGACAGAGTATTGTCTGCTACCCTATTCACCAATGAGCTATCTTAGGCCTGTGGTTTGCACACGACAGACCTTCTGAGAAGGGTGTGATAATGTGAGATCTTGTCCCTAAATGTGACCTCCATGACACAGTGAGCCATTCAGACCCCAAGGACATTGAGGGGTGTGCATTGTTGGACACAGTGATTCAGCCCCGAAACATCATTTACAACGTCATGTATGTCTTGCTCCCTCACAAATTGCATTGCAGATGTTGGCCTTCTACACATTGCTTTCTGTGCTGGCATTCTGCATGTGCATGAGATTGCCAGGTACTGTGTCCATCCTCATACCTGTATGCATTTGGGTATGATTGTTTTATGCTAATGTACTACGTGTCATGTTGTATGACCCCTGCTGGACATGTCTGAATAGCTGTGTTAAGTTTGTGCATGCTCCTATACTGAGACACATTGGTACATAACCCATTGTCACTGATATTTCCTCCACTTGTCTCCCATGCCTGCAGCTTAAAGACCACCAGAGTAAGGCCTTAAGGAGGGCCATTGCACGCAAGGTGCAGGCTCTGGGTGTCTCCAACCGATGGCACACACACTGTGACAAGAGGTAGGATGACATCTATCAGCTGAGCAAAAACGGGCAGAGATGATACTGGGGCTGCTCCCACTGACTGGCTCGTTGGCACACAGGAGCATGACACCACTAATGGCCTGCATCTTGACAGTGACACAGCCAGAGCTGGATGGACGTTTGAGGGCCCTTCAGCAGCAAGTTGGGGATGAGTATTCTGCGAAGTGTGAATTTGGGTGTGAGCGACTGCATGTATCCAAACCCTGAACCAGTGCGCAGCTCTGTGATCTTTACAGGGTGATGCTATGGCTTGTAAGTGGCCTCTGTGTTGAGTGCAGCTGCCATGCATTGACGCCACATATACTTTTTCATGTGTCTAATGTAATAGCCCTTGACATTTCATGCTGAGATGTGGCCTTATGGCATATGCTGCATTAGGGGAGTCATGGGCATCACTAGGCAGTGAACGGTAGTGTGCCTTATCTTAGTGTGCTTTCATCAATGTGTGCAGTGTTTGACCTTGGATTTGGGAGAACGACACATCTGACACCAATTAGCAACAGTAGTTGTGCTTCAAAGCACAACATGGTAGATACCAGGATCTTATGGCCATTGCAAAAGGACATTTGGGAGTCCGTATCTGTGTTGTCCCCTTAAATTGACCCCATATGTGACTGTGACAACAAGTTGAGATGTACATCTTTTTCACCTACAGGCACATAGGTATGCTTACAGGGATCTCTATTTCAGGTTACATGGAGGCACGGGCAAGCTAATTGGCTGTGTGAACATCCCATGGGTCATTAATGCCAAGTATGCATGTTACCATGCATCTTTTGATTTTTGCATTTAGGTTGCACATGCAGACTGCACAGGGGTGTGCAACATGGTGGTATCATCATTTTGTTTGGCGCTTTGTTTCCATACGATGATTCTGAGTATGGCACTAAACTGAACCTATGTCTCTGTTTCTTGCAGCATCTACAGAGGGCATAGAAGGACAGGGGATGGACACCAGTTGTGAATTTTCTGGCGCGACTGCTACACATGATCTCACTAACACTGATGTGACCAGCCCCTCAGAGGGAGACAGGAGTGCCCTTGAAGAATCACTCCCAGAAACCCCAACTTCAACATCATCTGAAGCCAGTGGTGACTCCTCGATGTTGGCAGGCACAGGAGTGGGAAATCTGCCTCTTCCTCCAGCACACATCGTCCAGTGCGCACCCTCCCGGCTACTTCCACTAGTGAATGGCTGTTCCCACAGCAGTAAGAAGGGTAGAGGGTCCTTCCCGCCAGGCACCGCTGCCCCTGACCCTGCCTCGCTTGCTGCCCTTAGTGTTGAGGTGGTGGACCTTGTGCGCCAGCTATGTGTGGGTCAGACTACTCTCCTGAATGCCTTCAAGGATCATGATAAGAAGATGGCACAGGTTGTTGCCTTCTTGGTGTGCCTTCATTCTGACATTGGTGGGCTACACAGAACAGTCCAGTCTTTGTCCTCCACAGTGACGGCAGCCATTCAGCTGTCAAAGGCTCAGAGTCCAGTTCCAGTCCCTTCGGCAACCACCCTGACAGTGGCAACATCTGACGAGAGTGACCACACACCACAGCCCTCAGGCTCCAAGTACTCCACACGCAGCACAAAACAGCAGCACTGAAAGCAGGCCAGCGCGCAGACACCACCCCAAAGCCAAAAATAGTCACACAGGAGCACAAAGGCAAAAAACCTTCAGGTGACACTCAGGGACATCAAGCCAAGAAATAGGCCTCAGGCTCACATGCATTTAAATCAGCCCCATCCAAGGACACTCCCATCCCAAAAACTGCTCCTAAAGACAGGCAAACAGTTGCCATGCCTGCTGTGAAGCTGGTGCCTGCAAAGAGTCAGCAGAAACAGCTCTCTAACGCAGATTCACCCACAACCTCAACTCCCACCCACACCCCTGTGAAGCTGGGAGAGGAGGGCACTGTGGGGGGTTCAGCTGGTCAGCAGGGGGCGGAGGGTAAAAGGCAATGCCAGGCCAAGTGTACCACCGGATTCAGCAAATCACCAGCAGGAGGACCACCACCTGCACCTGATGCACCTTTGGTGGAGAGTAAGGCTGTAGTCCCCGCCCCACTTCCCACTCGTACCAAGACAATTATTACCTATTGAATCCCCAAGAAGCGGAAAGGCAACCCTCCACATTCTCCCTCATACACTGTCTCATGGCAGCATGTCTCTGCCACCATGCCACCCGGTCCAAGCAGCCCTCCAGTTCACAAAGCCACTGATGCCTCTACCCAGCTGGTCCTCCCTCTCCCAGGTCCAGTCCAGCAACGGTCCCCGAGAATCAGCCACCTCCCAGTTCACCTGGCAGTCAAGCCTTAGGCAAAGTCCCCCTCCCAAAGCCATCTCTCCCACAGCGGTACCTGGACTGCCCATCTGTATCCCCAGAGCTGAGGGGATTCCCATGGCAGTGTACGGTGTAACTCATTCCCTGTACAGGTTCTCATGTACACATGTTCTTTCTTTGAACTATGGACTAGCTACTGGCCTTGCTGTTTGTAACTTTGGATGCCCATTACCTATGCAGGTTCTCATGCACACATGTCCCTCCTTTGAACTATGGACTGGCCACTGGACTTGCTTCATGTAACTGTGGATGCCCATTCCCTGTGCAAAATCGATCTCATGCAAACATGTTCCTCCTTTGAACTATGGACTGGCCACTTGCCTTGCTGTTTGTATCTGTGGATGCCCATTCCCTGGTGCAGGTTCTCACACACACATGTCCCTCCTTTGAACTATGGACTGGCCACTGGACTTTCTTTATATAACTTTGGATACCCATTCCCTGTACAGGATCTCATGCACACATGTCCCTTCTTTGCACTAAGGACTGGCCACTGGCCTTGCTGTTGTCTACTTTTCCTGCCTATCTTCGTGATATGTAATAAAGACAGTTACTCCTGTTGTCTGCTTTGCAAGTGTCCTTGCTAAATAAAAGTGTTTTCTGTATGGGTATGGTTGCATGTGACAAATGCTCTGTATGCCACTTTAACATTGCCAATTGCTTTGTTTACCTTTTTAGGGTTTGCCAGTGGTGAGGGGCACTTTAGTTCCTCTTCATTCTGAGGCATGAGGGTGCAACAAAGGGTGTTTATGATGATCTACTATTATCATACGCATCATATGGTCATGTTTGCTAAATTGTACACATGTCATGTTATGATACAATACAAGAACAGAGGTGAATTCTATCCACAGGAGTACTTGCGGGCTGGTCAGGGTTCATCATATCTGTGTGATCTTTCTTGATGTGTGAACAGCATTGTTGATGCATGGTTATCTTGTGATGGTCTGTCTTCCTAGTCCCCGGGTACATTTATATGTGTGCACTTGTGTGGTCATAAAGTGTGAAGGGGTGACTTTGTCAGTGGTGTTGATGTGTGTGTGTGTGTGCCCCTGAAATGCCAACTGCACACATGTATGACACAGAAACTGAGTGCCTGTTTGTTTCAAGTGTCTGCCATGTGCTTCATATTGTGGGCACATGTGGGAGTTGTGGGTTAGGCACTGTGCAGTGTGTGCGTGTGTCCTTGCACTCCTGGGTGACACCTACGTGGTGTTGCTGCCAGTTGTGAGTATGCAGAGTGTGTGAATGCCAAGTCTGTGCTGTGTTGTGTTGATCAGCCATATGTCTTGTTACTGTGTGTGCACAGTATGCAGCCCTGCTCAGCCACACTGATATTATTTGTGAGTTTTCTCATGTATTGCTGTCACGTGACTCTTTTTTGGCTCCAGTATGGTATGTGGTATGTGGATTCATGCCATCCCCTATAGGTGCTTCTGATTCATACACATTGTGAGTAACTCCTCTATATGTTTGCGTACTGTACACTGCTCACCTGTCCACTACTAAAGTACACACCACTTGAATATCATGGTTTCCACCCCATGGCTTGCCAGTGTGTGAGCCTCCCCACCACTTCATAGTGTGACAGTATGCTGTGTGAGGCTGATCTGTGTACAAGACTAATGTGCTACTCAGCTAAGTTTCCCAATTAGTTATGTGTAATTTTCTTGTACTTGTTTACTGTCATAGTTGCTCATGTGCAGTGCAGCTGTTTGGGAAGCACAGTCCTCTCATTATGTTGTTTGCACCTGGATGTCCCTGAGTTATGCATTTGTGGTTGTTAGGTAGGCTATATGTGTGTTTGCTGAGGTACTGATACCCTTCCTGAGACTGATGTTCGCTGTGTGCTGATGAGCTGTGTTGTGGGAGTACATGGTGTGGCACTGAGATGTGTGTGCTACTGATTTGGTTGATGTGCACACACTGCTTGGTGTGCATGCAGTGTTGTCAGTGTATGTTGCCTTGTACTTGCCTGGTGTGCATTCCCCTGATGTCCAGCTAAGTTTGCAATGTGATGGATTGGTCTGTGCATCTGTTGCGTTTTTGTTGTGAATGTATGCCTGTGTTGGCTCTTTCTACTGACAGATGCTATGTGTGTGTGTGTGATGTTCTATTTGCATGGCCTTGTGTGTGAGTGGTTGTTGCTGTGTGATACATTCAGATGTGTGTTGCAGGTGTGGTGTGGTGTATTACTGGTGCGTCCGTCACATGCAGCAAGGTGACTTCTTGTTGCGGGGCTTGTTTTCAGTGCGCATTGGTGGTTTGTACTCCTATTTCTGACCTCTCACTTTTCAGGATTGTGAATGTGCATGCTTCTGGTCCAATATGGCATCTTGTCCACTTGATGAGTGGTGTGGTGTCTATGTCTGTGTTAGCTGATTGTCCCATTGCTCCCAATTAGTGTTCATGGTTGATTATTGATGATCCACCTCTTATTTGTGTTGGGGTATGGTGTCTGTGCATTGGCCCTGAGTGACAATGTTGTATATTCCTGCTCTGTCTAGGGTGACATTGCCTTTCGACTGTTTGGCTGCCCATGCGTGGGCTTGGTGCACTACTGAGTATGCTGTTGAGATTTGTGTTTGGCTATTGTTTTGTTGTCAGTATGGGTTCAGGCAGCCCTGAGTGTGATGTTTGTGGATGCACCCCAGGGAGTTTGGTTGGTTGTCAGTGAACTCACAGGACATAATTTTGACCATTATGTATGTTTCTCACAGTATTGCAGGTGTGAGCTTGGTAGAGGAGGGGTATGTGTGAAGGTCCTACTTGTGTTTGATAGTAAGGGAGTGTGACATTGAGCCATGTCTGTTGTGCTGATGACATACACATGTCAAGTAAGTTGAGACAAATATGTGGCTGGTCACTGTATGCCTTCAGACACTTCCTATCCTGTGCCTGTGCCTGTGTCTATGCATGGCTTGCATTGATGTCTCCCTGGGTTGTTTCACAGAGGTCACTTTGGTTTAATTTCACTCACTTTTGCCACCCATGTCTGATTTAATGGCCTGTGGGTGTTGTGATATGTTCCTTCTCTTGCATGTGATGTACACATGCTATGTGGCTAGCTCCATGGTTTTCCAGCACTCTCCACTTCACTTTTGGCTGGCCCATTTATTGTCCTCCTTTGCAGCTGACCTATGGTATGTGTATTTGGCTGTGTGTTAGTGTGGGGTGTGTCTGAGTGACTTGACAGTTCAGTGGATGTTCATATGCAGTGTGAGTCTTCATTCTAGAATTAGACTCAGTTTGCTTCACATGAGTGTAAGGTAGGTGTGAGGAGGAGGGCTGCCCAGCCCCTGAGCTTCTGTGCAGGGTATTCCTCTTCACCCCCACCTTCCAAGACAGGCTCCCTGGTTGTTTGGTGTGTAAGGTGTAAGCGGTACAAAAGGGGGTGGTGATGGACGGAGCATCTGAATCAATCAAACACTCACACCCAGTCAAAAGATCTGGGTTTAATCCATCACCGTTCTTTAGCCCACTCTGCTCCGTCCATCTCCACCCCCTTTTGAACCGCTTTTGGCCGCCATTAGTGTAGCAGGGTATGCTCAGACGTGAGTCCCTTGCTCACTTTGCCACTGGATTCAAGCAAGCCGGGCTGAAGACGGCTGGAATGCCAGAAACCGGTCCTCGGAAGCTTTTTTCCGGTCCAGGTAAGACATGGCTTGGCAGTACGGGCTGGACTGTTCCCATGAGGCACAGGGTCAGACTGATTGGCATATAGCCATGTCTGAACTGGGGTGGCAGAGTGGGCTAAAGAACGGTGATGGATTAAACCCAGATCTTTTGACTGGGTGTGAGTGTTTGATTGATTCAGATGCTTCGTCCATCACCGCCCCCTTTTGTAGAACAGAAAAGGAGGCAAGCGGTTGCAGGGGGCTGGGCCCTCAGGCTCTTACACCAGTTAGACTGGCAAAGTTGGGGGTTTGGGGACTTGGCAGCAAAGTGGATTCTGATTGAAGGCGTTAAGTGGGGGTTTCATTTGAGGTACAGGGGTCCAAGGCAGAGGCGGTGGGAGGACAATTTAAAATCAGCTTCCGGACATAAGGTGGTGGTGCAAGAAAAGCTGGACAAGGAGGTCCACGAGGGGAGGATGGCACGACCTTTTAATGATTGGCCAACAGAGAACCTGATCAAATCCCTGATCGGGGTTGTACCCAAAAAAGAAGAAGGACAATACAGGTTGATACCTTGGCAGTTCGGGCTGGACTGTTCTCATGAGGCACAGGGTCAGACTGATTTGCATATGGCCATGTCTGAACTGGGGTGGCTGAGTGAGCTAAAGAATGGTGATGGATTAAACCCAGATCAGTTGACTGGGGGTGAGTGTTTGATTTGCTCAAACGCTCCGTCCATCATCCCCTTTTGTAATACAGGTTGATACAGCACCTTTCATGGCCTTGGGGGTCTTCGGTTAACAATTTTATTGACGAGGAGGCAGCCTCGGTTTTATATTCCTCATTTGACGTTGCCATGTCACTAGTTGTGACCGCGGGCACAACTGCAGAAATGCAAAGTGTGACATAAAATCGGCTTTCCGGTTGCTGCCGGTTCATCCGAATGATTGAGATCTACTGGGTATCCAATTTGGGGGACAATGGTACGTGGACAAGGCTTTGCCGATGAGTTGTTCTATGTCATGTGCTTTATTTGAATGCTTTAGCACTATTTTTGTAGTTTCACTTCACAAGACACACAGGTCACACATTGGTGATGCATTACCTGGATGATTTCTTCTTTGTCGGGTCACCAGGCTCCAAGTGGTGCCAGGCAGCCCTGGTTAACTTCCATGAACTCATGGGTGACTTGGGGGTACTGCTGACACCTGAAAAGACAATGGGTCCTTGCACAGCCATGTCCTTCCTAGGTATTGAAATTGACTCTGTGGCGATGCCATTATTGGGTCACCTTAACTTTGCATGCAGGGCAGTCAGAGGGGCGGGTGTTGGCAGGAAGGCATTTACCTCACCCCCATGTTCGTCTATCAGCAGGGGTGAAGGAGGATTTGCGCATGTGGTCGGTTTTTCTGCAGTCTTTCAATCGAGGGCCTTTGGTGAGGAAGGAGTATGTTCAGTGGGACGTGCAAATTTTCTTTGATGCGGCAGGTGGCGAAGAATTTGGAGAGTATTGGCAGGAAAGATGGTGCGCCGAGCAGTGGCAGCGGCAGTGGAAGGATGGTGGGAGGAGCATAGCGTTCCTTCAGCTTTTCCCGTCGTAGCTTTGACACTGTGGGGTGAGGAGTTGGCGCACAAGAAAGTGTAGTTTTGGGTAGACAACATGGCGTTAGTGGAGGTCATTAACAGACAGTCCGCCAGAGATGAGCAGATTCTTAAGTTGTTGCAGGTTTTTGTGCTTGGCTGCCTCAGACACGACATTGCTTTTAAGGCATTGCACATACATGGTGTTTACAATCACATAGCGGATGCTTTGTCTCATTCTCAGTAGGAGACATTCCGTGGGCTGGCCAAGGAGGCGGACAGGACACCGACGCCGGAGCACCTTTGGTATGTAGGCAACGTAGGGTGCTACAACTGGTGGTAGGTTCTTTGTCGGCTTCTACCTGGGCAGCGTATCAACTAGCCATCTAGAATTCCCCCATGAAACTTTATTTAGTAGGGGAACCATGTGGGATTTAAAAGCAAGAGGTGCGGTGAATAAGAAATCAATTATTCAATCACCGCTATGTGAGTTTTTCAAACATAAGGTCAACATGTTTCAGCCATAGTGTCCTGGAGGTACATGGCTTTCGTCAGGACCAATTTAGGGGGCTCCAATCTTACCCTACTGTATAGGTAGTGCCACTCTGTGGATATGACCTATAGTCCTTGTCCACTCTCAAAGGTCCAGTGACCTGTAGAAATGAAAAAAACCATAGGTGTATTTGTAAACAATGCTGAATATGTGCAAGGTTAATTCAGACATACTTGGAAAAATACATGGGGGACTTAGCTCCATTTGGAGTTTTACCCCATTGAGAGAATGCTTATGTAAACAGGCATGGTACTGAGAATCAAGCAGTGAGGGCAGGAAAGTCTTACCCATTAGTTGGGAGCAATTAGCCCCATGGGAGGCGAGGGTTCTGGGGGTACCCCGTGGTCACATCCGCTATGGAGGGAGGATTAAACAATGGACTTTAGGCTGTGATCTATATAAAAACGCGATCACAGTGTCACCAAAGGGTGTATCTTGGCGCAAAGATCGAGACTTACTGTGTGTGGGGCCATTCCCCGTCGAATCACCTACGTAATACCGCTCTCATTTCCTCCCCGGCGACAAAGTGCAGCACCGGGTTTGCTGTTTAAATAGTATGAAAAGCTAGAGGCAATGAGATGCAGGTGCGGAAGCAGCCTAATTGATGGGCGCAATCTTATGACGTGTTGTTTCCTGAGTCTGCAGAGTGCTCAGCTCAAAGCGTGCCTGATCGCGTTCTGATGCCTGGGGGAAGGCGTGGTCAGAAGGCGACCCGTGTTTAGGGGTCATCGCTCTTTGATGGAAGGCATCGTTCGGCTTGTAAAATAAGTATAATGACCGAACGGCATATATTTTGCTTCTAAGCATTAGCAGCACGTTGCTCTTTAATTAAAAACTCGTTCGGTATTTCAACATCATGAGAAGTGATGACAGGATGAAATACGGGAATGCTTCTTAGTATTTTACAGGCACTCGTGGAAGTTGTATGGCCCTTAATATACATGAAGAGTTTAAGTTAAATCAGGGAAAAACTCCTGATGGGTGGAGGACGGAAGGAACGGGTAACTAAGCAACTGTTTACCTAGTCTACCCAATCCGAAGAGAGTACGTGGTATCCAGTCGGACAGCCTGACGTAGTGCGCTGTCATCGGCATTGCTATGGCAACCTAGCAATTGCTAAGTGAAGCCGGTGTGATTTAATTTATATCCGGAGTGTTGCAAGGATGTCATGTATATCTTCCTACATGAAGCTCCATAAAAATGGGGCGTATCTTGTAAGCAAAGCTGTCCGCATGTTTGGCAGAAAGAATGCCTGTTGTGTGATTAGATCACAATGTTTTTTCGGTCAGGGTGTTACTCACATAACCATAGACAGATTCAGAAAGCCAATTATAAAGTGTTCTGTGTACGTGGAGTGTTCAACAAGAATAGTATGGTTCATATACAATTGCGTGTTGTTATATGGCCATTAAAAATACAATAATGTTAGGTGTAATGTCTATGAGAAGTGCAGAGTTTGGAACTGAATCTATATGCAGAATTCTACTTTGGAAAAATACCAGATGCAACGTGCTTTAATCCAATCTAAGGGAAACTGGTGTTAGAAAGTTATAGATTATAATTAATCACTGGTTCATCTGTAGCCAAGGAATATCATCATTCAGGCCAGATCTAGAGGTGTTCAGCCTGAACACCCAGCGTTGTTCCCTTACGTGGAGTGCGTGTGTGCGATTCGTAGTTGCATTGTTCATTACTTCAAGTACAGTCCATTTAAGATCTGTATCTGTGTGGTTATTTTCCAGAAAATGCCTAGTAAGCTTGGTGTTATCCTTTTGTCTTCTGAAAGTACTCCGGTGTTCACTGATCCGGATCTTAATCTTCCTTGTGGTCATGCCAATATATATTTTTTTGCATGGGCAAGTCAACATATATACTACACATTCAGTATTACAATTACTGAAGTTCTTAAGGATCCAAGGTCTGTCAGTACCTATATCCACCTCTTTCATAGCACTAGTGAATTGGCATGCAACGCAGCCACCACATGGGAAGTGGCCCACTGGTCGTTGATGACCCCACAGCATTGTTTGATTGTCTCTCATCTGTGTATTGCTTTTTGCGTGTACAAGTTCGTCTCTGATGTTACGACTTCGTTTGAAGGCAAACAGTGGCTGTTCCCATTTCATCTGGCCTGAGTTCAGAATGTGCCATTTCTTCCGGATAATATTCTGAATTTTATTAGAAGCAGGAGTGAATGTAGTTACACAGACTGGTCTGTCTGTTTTCTCTTTTTGGGTTACTTCAAGTAGAGATTCACGGTGGTTGTTTCTAGCTCTCTTTTTGGCTCTATTTATCAGCTTCTTTGGATAATGTCTATTAAGCAATTTCTTCTCCAAATCACTTGCTTGTATCATGAAGTCTGTTAAATCTGAACAATTCCTGCGAATCCTGAGGAATTGACCCACTGGAAGATTTTGTCTCAAGGCTTTAGGGTGGAAACTTTCATATAGTAACAGACTATTTTTGTCTGTAGGTTTGTTGTGGACCTTGGTACGTATTCCTTCAGAAGTCAGACTAATGTCCAAGTCTAGGAATATGGCATGTTTCTCTTCAATCTTGTGAGTAAACCTCAAGTGGGGGTCAATTCCATTCACCCAATTCAGAAACAAGAGTGCTTCCTCTGTGGTGCCTTTCCACACTATGAAGACATCGTCTATAAATCTCTTCCACGTTTTCAGGTTCAAAGAGAAAGGATTGCTGTCATTGAAGATATTGTCCTCCTCAAATTGTCGAACATATAGACACGCCAGGCTGGGAGCAAATGTGCTCCCCATTGACGTGCCTTGTATCTGATGGTATATGATGTCATTGAATTCAAAGAAGTTCTCTGTGAGGGCAATTTCAGCGCATTGCATCACAAAATGTTGTGGTGTAACATAGGCCCATTCCTGTTGGAGAAGTATTTGTTCGACCACTTCAAGTGTTCGTCTCTGAGGAATGCTTGTATAAAGCGCTTCTATATCCATAGTGATGAAGATGTCTTCCTCCTGATGGACTTCCATATCTCGTAAATGGCAGAGGACATCTTTGGTGTCTCGTAAATATGATCTAGATGTTTGAACTATTGGTTTCAGAAACCAATCGCAGAACTGCGAAAGAGGTTCCAGTACCGAGTTTATACCCGATACTATAGGTCGGCCAGGTGGTGGTGATACATTTTTGTGTATCTTTGGCAGGGTATAGAACCTGGGCATCCTAGGGTCCTCTTTGATAAGGAAATCTGCCTCATTCTTTGTTATCCAGTCATTTGTGAGGGCTTCATGCACGATGATTTTAATCCGATTCAAGAGGGTATTGGTTGGATCTCTCTGGTAGATTTCGTAGCTGTTGTTATCTGCAAGGAGTCTCATGCACTCATCATGATACATGGTTGCATCCAGTATGACCGTTGCTCCGCCCTTATCCGCGGGCTTTATCACAATCCCTTGATTTTGTTTGAGACTTTGTAAGGCCGCTTTCTCTCCTCTGTTGAGATTCTGAAATCCCTTCATATCACTAAAATTGATCATTTCGATCTCAGTGAGAACAGCCTGTTCAAATGCTAGGACATTACATGGTATGCTTTGGGTTGGAGGCGAAAAGCAGGACTTGTTTCTAAGGTTAGTGTGTCCATCTATTTCAGTAGTGGTCGTATCTGAATCTCCAAAAAATGCCCTAAGTTTAATTTTCCGAAAAAACTGGGCTAGCTCTGCTTGAAGAGTAAACGGGTCATTCTGTGGGGTGGGAACAAAACCCAGACCCTTTTGTAAGACTGATTCCTCATCATTAGAGAGTTGATGTTTGCTTAGATTGACAATATTCGTTATGTCCGGCTCGTTGAGGGGACATTGCCCCTGCCTCTGCTCCTTGTTACAGCCCCTGTAGTTTCTTCCACGGGATCCTCCCAATGTACTCTTGGGCCCCTTCGTGGTTTTTGTTTGCCTCGTCCCCTCCCCCTGCCCCTGAATAAAAAAGGCTGGGGTCCTGTTGGAAAACCGAACCCAGGAGGATAATATGGTTGCTGCCAAAAGCCATATGGGTTCATAGGTGGTACAAACATCTGTTGGTTAGGGTATTGTCCTGGTCGTCGTCCTTGATGTGGTGATGATGCACCCCCATCGTCACTGCTACCAGAGGAGCTACGATCATCCCCAGAGCTAAAGGACCAGTTCTGAGGGGTAGGTCTAGCCCGTTGTTGTTTTCTGTTCGGTTGTGGTTCTGGTGCCTTGTCATAGTACTCATCCGTCGTATACGGATAGATTATGTCTCTCTTGAATTTCAAGACATCCTTTTTTAGTTTGGTGATCTTAGACTGTGTTAGAAATTCACTGTACTCAGAATGATCTTTATTGATGTCATCCAACTTCTTTTTGAAGATTTTTATGTCAATACTGGTTTTAAGGGCATTCTCG
The DNA here is from genome assembly GCF_964263255.1 of Lissotriton vulgaris. NCBI lineage: Eukaryota > Metazoa > Chordata > Amphibia > Caudata > Salamandridae > Lissotriton > Lissotriton vulgaris. The sequence continues at coordinate 589,102,157 of NC_141694.1, forward strand.
CTTTGTTGAATCTCTATGAGTAGGGCGTCTGCCAGTTGTCTCGCAGTGGTAATTATCAGGACTAGCCAATCCTTAGTGCATTTCCATGCAATCCCGGACCAGTTAATACGGAACTCTTTGTTGTTTAAAAAAAGTCTCGGTTCGTTAGTGACCACAAGGCCCATTGGTGCTGCATTTTTCCTGAGGTATTCAGTCATGAATGCCCCATGAAGGGCTGTGCGTATCTGTTCTTTTTTCTTTGATGTTAAAGTTTCCCATTCATCCGAGTTTCTGACTGTGTTAGATACCACTGTTTCTGCTAGTAATGATGGTGTTCTCAAGATCTCTGCATATGCGTCTTCATTGAATGCAAGCTCAGTCTCCATGGTGCAACTGAAGGGGTAGCCAGATGGTGCCTCCGACTATTTAAGTGTTATATATGGGAAGGTAATCAAAATTATTCCAATCCCAACCCTTTATATATATATATATAAAGAGGTGTGCCCTGTGGGTGTGTTCCCGCAGCCAAGATAGCCGCTCAGTCTAGAAAACCACAAGAACTCGGGTAAAGACCCGAGAAGGGAACAAGAGGCAAATAGGGCTCTAGAAGTAGGTCAGCCTCCAATTAAATATGTATCACACAAATAGACCGCTTCTAGAAAAAGGACCAAGTTAGTGTGGATAGCCAAGCAGTACTAGGGCATCTCACAAAAAGTGATGGACTGGCATCACACACCACCAGGTGTCATGCTTCATCATCTGCCAGTCCTCGCCCTCCAGAAACCCCGTTTGGTGGAGGACGGGCATACACCTGACGACAGGGATGCACTTATCTAAAGTGAGTGGGGGCCCAAAGGGAAAAGTGAGTTAAAAAGCCATCTAGAATTCCCCCATGAAACTTTATTTAGTAGGGGAACCATGTGGGATTTAAAAGCAAGAGGTGCGGTGAATAAGAAATCAATTATTCAATCACCGCTATGTGAGTTTTTCAAACATAAGGTCAACATGTTTCAGCCATAGTGTCCTGGAGGTACATGGCTTTCGTCAGGACCAATTTAGGGGGCTCCAATCTTACCCTACTGTATAGGTAGTGCCAGTCTGTGGATATGACCTATAGTCCTTGTCCACTCTCAAAGGTCCAGTGACCTGTAGAAATGAAAAAAACCCATAGGTGTATTTGTAAACAATGCTGAATATGTGCAAGGTTAATTCAGACATACTTGGAAAAATACATGGGGGACTTAGCTCCATTTGGAGTTTTACCCCATTGAGAGAATGCTTATGTAAACAGGCATGGTACTGAGAATCAAGCAGTGAGGGCAGGAAAGTCTTACCCATTAGTTGGGAGCAATTAGCCCCATGGGAGGCGAGGGTTCTGGGGGTACCCCGTGGTCACATCCGCTATGGAGGGAGGATTAAACAATGGACTTTAGGCTGTGATCTATATAAAAACGCGATCACAGTGTCACCAAAGGGTGTATCTTGGCGCAAAGATCGAGACTTACTGTGTGTGGGGCCATTCCCCGTCGAATCACCTACGTAATACCGCTCTCATTTCCTCCCCGGCGACAAAGTGCAGCACCGGGTTTGCTGTTTAAATAGTATGAAAAGCTAGAGGCAATGAGATGCAGGTGCGGAAGCAGCCTAATTGATGGGCGCAATCTTATGACGTGTTGTTTCCTGAGTCTGCAGAGTGCTCAGCTCAAAGCGTGCCTGATCGCGTTCTGATGCCTGGGGGAAGGCGTGGTCAGAAGGCGACCCGTGTTTAGGGGTCATCGCTCTTTGATGGAAGGCATCGTTCGGCTTGTAAAATAAGTATAATGACCGAACGGCATATATTTTGCTTCTAAGCATTAGCAGCACGTTGCTCTTTAATTAAAAACTCGTTCGGTATTTCAACATCATGAGAAGTGATGACAGGATGAAATACAGGAATGCTTCTTAGTATTTTACAGGCACTCGTGGAAGTTGTATGGTTCCCCTACTAAATAAAGTTTCATGGGGGAATTCTAGATGGCTTTTTAACTCACTTTTCCCTTTGGGCCCCCACTCACTTTAGATAAGTGCATCCCTGTCGTCAGGTGTATGCCCGTCCTCCACCAAACGGGGTTTCTGGAGGGCGAGGACTGGCAGATGATGAAGCATGACACCTGGTGGTGTGTGATGCCAGTCCATCACTTTTTGTGAGATGCCCTAGTACTGCTTGGCTATCCACACTAACTTGGTCCTTTTTCTAGAAGCGGTCTATTTGTGTGATACATATTTAATTGGAGGCTGACCTACTTCTAGAGCCCTATTTGCCTCTTGTTCCCTTCTCGGGTCTTTACCCGAGTTCTTGTGGTTTTCTAGACTGAGCGGCTATCTTGGCTGCGGGAACACACCCACAGGGCACACCTCTTTATATATATATATATATAAAGGGTTGGGATTGGAATAATTTTGATTACCTTCCCATATATAACACTTAAATAGTCGGAGGCACCATCTGGCTACCCCTTCGGTTGCACCATGGAGACTGAGCTTGCATTCAATGAAGACGCATATGCAGAGATCTTGAGAACACCATCATTACTAGCAGAAATAGTGGTATCTAACACGGTCAGAAACTCGGATGAATGGGAAACTTTAACATCAAAGAAAAAAGAACAGATACGCACAGCCCTTCATGGGGCATTCATGACTGAATACCTCAGGAAAAATGCAGCACCAATGGGCCTTGTGGTCACTAACGAACCGAGACTTTTTTTAAACAACAAAGAGTTCCGTATTAACTGGTCCGGGATTGCATGGAAATGCACTAAGGATTGGCTAGTCCTGATAATTACCACTGCGAGACAACTGGCAGACGCCCTACTCATAGAGATTCAACAAAGCGAGAATGCCCTTAAAACCAGTATTGACATAAAAATCTTCAAAAAGAAGTTGGATGACATCAATAAAGATCATTCTGAGTACAGTGAATTTCTAACACAGTCTAAGATCACCAAACTAAAAAAGGATGTCTTGAAATTCAAGAGAGACATAATCTATCCGTATACGACGGATGAGTACTATGACAAGGCACCAGAACCACAACCGAACAGAAAACAACAACGGGCTAGACCTACCCCTCAGAACTGGTCCTTTAGCTCTGGGGATGATCGTAGCTCCTCTGGTAGCAGTGACGATGGGGGTGCATCATCACCACATCAAGGACGACGACCAGGACAATACCCTAACCAACAGATGTTTGTACCACCTATGAACCCATATGGCTTTTGGCAGCAACCATATTATCTCCTGGGTTCGGTTTTCCAACAGGACCCCAGCCTTTTTTATTCAGGGGCAGGGGGAGGGGACGAGGCAAACAAAAACCACGAAGGGGCCCAAGAGTACATTGGGAGGATCCCGTGGAAGAAACTACAGGGGCTGTAACAAGGAGCAGAGGCAGGGGCAATGTCCCCTCAACGAGCCGGACATAACGAATATTGTCAATCTAAGCAAACATCAACTCTCTAATGATGAGGAATCAGTCTTACAAAAGGGTCTGGGTTTTGTTCCCACCCCACAGAATGACCCGTTTACTCTTCAAGCAGAGCTAGCCCAGTTTTTTCGGAAAATTAAACTTAGGGCATTTTTTGGAGATTCAGATACGACCACTACTGAAATAGATGGACACACTAACCTTAGAAACAAGTCCTGCTTTTCGCCTCCAACCCAAAGCATACCATGTAATGTCCTAGCATTTGAACAGGCTGTTCTCACTGAGATCGAAATGATCAATTTTAGTGATATGAAGGGATTTCAGAATCTCAACAGAGGAGAGAAAGCGGCCTTACAAAGTCTCAAACAAAATCAAGGGATTGTGATAAAGCCCGCGGATAAGGGCGGAGCAACGGTCATACTGGATGCAACCATGTATCATGATGAGTGCATGAGACTCCTTGCAGATAACAACAGCTACGAAATCTACCAGAGAGATCCAACCAATACCCTCTTGAATCGGATCAAAATCATCGTGCATGAAGCCCTCACAAATGACTGGATAACAAAGAATGAGGCAGATTTCCTTATCAAAGAGGACCCTAGGATGCCCAGGTTCTATACCCTGCCAAAGATACACAAAAATGTATCACCACCACCTGGCCGACCTATAGTATCGGGTATAAACTCGGTACTGGAACCTCTTTCGCAGTTCTGCGATTGGTTTCTGAAACCAATAGTTCAAACATCTAGATCATATTTACGAGACACCAAAGATGTCCTCTGCCATTTACGAGATATGGAAGTCCATCAGGAGGAAGACATCTTCATCACTATGGATATAGAAGCGCTTTATACAAGCATTCCTCAGAGACGAACACTTGAAGTGGTCGAACAAATACTTCTCCAACAGGAATGGGCCTATGTTACACCACAACATTTTGTGATGCAATGCGCTGAAATTGCCCTCACAGAGAACTTCTTTGAATTCAATGACATCATATACCATCAGATACAAGGCACGTCAATGGGGAGCACATTTGCTCCCAGCCTGGCGTGTCTATATGTTCGACAATTTGAGGAGGACAATATCTTCAATGACAGCAATCCTTTCTCTTTGAACCTGAAAACGTGGAAGAGATTTATAGACGATGTCTTCATAGTGTGGAAAGGCACCACAGAGGAAGCACTCTTGTTTCTGAATTGGGTGAATGGAATTGACCCCCACTTGAGGTTTACTCACAAGATTGAAGAGAAACATGCCATATTCCTAGACTTGGACATTAGTCTGACTTCTGAAGGAATACGTACCAAGGTCCACAACAAACCTACAGACAAAAATAGTCTGTTACTATATGAAAGTTTCCACCCTAAAGCCTTGAGACAAAATCTTCCAGTGGGTCAATTCCTCAGGATTCGCAGGAATTGTTCAGATTTAACAGACTTCATGATACAAGCAAGTGATTTGGAGAAGAAATTGCTTAATAGACATTATCCAAAGAAGCTGATAAATAGAGCCAAAAAGAGAGCTAGAAACAACCACCGTGAATCTCTACTTGAAGTAACCCAAAAAGAGAAAACAGACAGACCAGTCTGTGTAACTACATTCACTCCTGCTTCTAATAAAATTCAGAATATTATCCGGAAGAAATGGCACATTCTGAACTCAGGCCAGATGAAATGGGAACAGCCACTGTTTGCCTTCAAACGAAGTCGTAACATCAGAGACGAACTTGTACACGCAAAAAGCAATACACAGATGAGAGACAATCAAACAATGCTGTGGGGTCATCAACGACCAGTGGGCCACTTCCCATGTGGTGGCTGCGTTGCATGCCAATTCACTAGTGCTATGAAAGAGGTGGATATAGGTACTGACAGACCTTGGATCCTTAAGAACTTCAGTAATTGTAATACTGAATGTGTAGTATATATGTTGACTTGCCCATGCAAAAAAATATATATTGGCATGACCACAAGGAAGATTAAGATCCGGATCAGTGAACACCGGAGTACTTTCAGAAGACAAAAGGATAACACCAAGCTTACTAGGCATTTTCTGGAAAATAACCACACAGATACAGATCTTAAATGGACTGTACTTGATGTAATGAACAATGCAACTACGAATCGCACACACGCACTCCACGTAAGGGAACAACGCTGGGTGTTCAGGCTGAACACCTCTAGATCTGGCCTGAATGATGATATTCCTTGGCTACAGATGAACCAGTGATTAATTATAATCTATAACTTTCTAACACCAGTTTCCCTTAGATTGGATTAAAGCAAGTTGCATCTGGTATTTTTCCAAAGTAGAATTCTGCATATAGATTCAGTTCCAAACTCTGCACTTCTCATAGACATTACACCTAACATTATTGTATTTTTAATGGCCATATAACAACACGCAATTGTATATGAACCATACTATTCTTGTTGAACACTCCACGTACACAGAACACTTTATAATTGGCTTTCTGAATCTGTCTATGGTTATGTGAGTAACACCCTGACCGAAAAAACATTGTGATCTAATCACACAACAGGCATTGTTTCTGCCAAACATGCGGACAGCTTTGCTTACAAGATACGCCCCATTTTTATGGAGCTTCATGTAGGAAGATATACATGACATCCTTGCAACACTCCGGATATAAATTAAATCACACCGGCTTCACTTAGCAATTGCTAGGTTGCCATAGCAATGCCGATGACAGCGCACTACGTCAGGCTGTCCGACTGGATACCACGTGCTCTCTTCGGATTGGGTAGACTAGGTAAACAGTTGCTTAGTTACCCGTTCCTTCCGTCCTCCACCCATCAGGAGTTTTTCCCTGATTTAACTTAAACTCTTCATGTATATTAAGGGCCATACAACTTCCATGAGTGCCTGTAAAATACTAAGAAGCATTCCCGTATTTCATCCTGTCATCACTTCTCATGATGTTGAAATACCGAACGAGTTTTTAATTAAAGAGCAACGTGCTGCTAATGCTTAGAAGCAAAATATATGCCGTTCGGTCATTATACTTATTTTACAAGCCGAACGATGCCTTCCATCAAAGAGCGATGACCCCTAAACACGGGTCGCCTTCTGACCACGCCTTCCCCCAGGCATCAGAACGCGATCAGGCACGCTTTGAGCTGAGCACTCTGCAGACTCAGGAAACAACACGTCATAAGATTGCGCCCATCAATTAGGCTGCTTCCGCACCTGCATCTCATTGCCTCTAGCTTTTCATACTATTTAAACAGCAAACCCGGTGCTGCACTTTGTCGCCGGGGAGGAAATGAGAGCGGTATTACGTAGGTGATTCGACGGGGAATGGCCCCACACACAGTAAGTCTCGATCTTTGCGCCAAGATACACCCTTTGGTGACACTGTGATCGCGTTTTTATATAGATCACAGCCTAAAGTCCATTGTTTAATCCTCCCTCCATAGCGGATGTGACCACGGGGTACCCCCAGAACCCTCGCCTCCCATGGGGCTAATTGCTCCCAACTAATGGGTAAGACTTTCCTGCCCTCACTGCTTGATTCTCAGTACCATGCCTGTTTACATAAGCATTCTCTCAATGGGGTAAAACTCCAAATGGAGCTAAGTCCCCCATGTATTTTTCCAAGTATGTCTGAATTAACCTTGCACATATTCAGCATTGTTTACAAATACACCTATGGTTTTTTTCATTTCTACAGGTCACTGGACCTTTGAGAGTGGACAAGGACTATAGGTCATATCCACAGAGTGGCACTACCTATACAGTAGGGTAAGATTGGAGCCCACTAAATTGGTCCTGACGAAAGCCATGTACCTCCAGGACACTATGGCTGAAACATGTTGACCTTATGTTTGAAAAACTCACATAGCGGTGATTGAATAATTGATTTCTTATTCACCGCACCTCTTGCTTTTAAATCCCACATGGTTCCCCTACTAAATAAAGTTTCATGGGGGAATTCTAGATGGCTTTTTAACTCACTTTTCCCTTTGGGCCCCCACTCACTTTAGATAAGTGCATCCCTGTCGTCAGGTGTATGCCCGTCCTCCACCAAACGGGGTTTCTGGAGGGCGAGGACTGGCAGATGATGAAGCATGACACCTGGTGGTGTGTGATGCCAGTCCATCACTTTTTGTGAGATGCCCTAGTACTGCTTGGCTATCCACACTAACTTGGTCCTTTTTCTAGAAGCGGTCTATTTGTGTGATACATATTTAATTGGAGGCTGACCTACTTCTAGAGCCCTATTTGCCTCTTGTTCCCTTCTCGGGTCTTTACCCGAGTTCTTGTGGTTTTCTTTCTTCTTTTCAGCGTATCAACTAGCCTGGAAGTTTTTTTTGCATACAGGGCATGTAAACGGGCAGAGTTCAGGCGTTGGGTTGAGGATGTAATACAGTTTATCTTGGCACTCATTGACAAAGGAATCACGAAAGTTACCATTGCTGGAAAGTTGGCAGGCATCACATTCATGGGGAAACTGCTGTGGGGATACACTCCGACGGCTGGAGAAGTCGGTAGGAGGATGTTGGAAGGGTGGGCTAGGTAGAGGGGAGGGGAGAGTGCGGCACCTCGCCCTCTTTCATGGCAGAAGCTGGTGCTTGCATTAGAAATGATACCGGCAGTCTGTAGGGATGATTGCTTATTTTCTACCCTGATGATATGGATGTTTTTTGGGGCCTTCCGGGTGTCAGAACTGCTGGGCAACAAGGTCAGGACTGGCATGCGGGGGGAGGATGTGTACATCGGGGAGGACGGGATACATATTTTGCTGGCCAGTTGAAAAACAGACCAGAGGGCCCTGAGAAAAGGGGTTAGGTTGGCAGCAGCAGTGCCAGCTGCAACGTGCCCCCTTAGGTGGGCCTGACGTTTGAGGGCTTCGTCGAGAGGCTTGGGCCCAGAGGCATTTTTTTTTGCACGCTAATGGGAAAAAGGTGTCGGACTACCAGCTGCGCATGGAGTTGCGGAAAGCTTTGAACAGCATGGGGATGGATGGGGTGGAGTATGGGACACATTCCTTCAGGATTGGGGTGGCGATGGAAGCGCATACCAGGGGCTGGATGCGAGGGGACATAATGAGGCTGGGGCGCTGGTCTTCTAACTGTTTTCAACGTTACATACAGCAAAATGCATGGGAGGCGCATGCGTCATCCTTTTTTGTGTAAATCTCATTACTCTTTCTCATTAAAGGTTCGGTGGCTGGACCCTAGGCGAAGGAATTACCATTTGGATTGTGGGGCATTCTTTTATCAAATAGGCTCAGGTCTAGGCATGTCAGTGTTATTTTGGGGCAATGTTGGGCTTTAATGATCGCTTGTTTAACATCGTTTGGAAAGGTAAAGGGGGGAGGCTATGGAAGGAATTGCTGCAGTGCCTTAATAAATGGATGGTGCAGGGGCGGTGCCCAGACATTTTGTTGATCCATCTGTGGGAGAATGATCTGTGCGAGGTGAAGGGTGTCGTTTTGATGAGGGCCATGAAGAAGGATTTGGCGAGGTTGAAGGAGCGGTGGGCTGGGTGCCACGTTTTGTGGACGTAGTGGGTCCCATGTAGAGTGTGGAGGGGTGCTGTGAACCTGAGGGCCATTGACAGGACCTGGAGGAAAGTGAATTCTAAAATGTCTCAGTATTGTCGTCACTGGGGCTTTGGAAGAGTTACCAATACACAATAGGGCCTCCCCTGAGAACGATGTAGGGCAGTATAAAGAAAACCACTTAGGAGTCCATGGATTTCAATTCCACAATTTTGAGCTCACTGCATTTCAAGGCCGCACCACATCATAAACGAGACAAGAGATAGAAAAATACACATTTTTATTTTCTTTTTCAGAATATACTTTTTTCTTTTTCACAATTGTGTCATAAAATATCACTTCACATGACAGTAGTTCAATCATAAAAACAGCCCCACATCACCCTCAACTCTTTCATTCAGACACAACAGAAACACTCCTCTAACATATCCTCATGCAACCATCCATTACATTCAGTTTATAACAAGTGATACATCATCCATACATATCTCCAAGTTATACACTGAAGATGTCCTGTAGTGTCTTCTCAGCAGAACGCCGGAGACCAAAGATGATAATATCAGGACGGGAAGTAGAAGCGCCAACGCGCGTTTCGGTGCCAGGCCCAGTCTACGGCTGCACCTTCATCAGGGCACATACATGATGGGAGATGGGGGGGGCAGACAATTATTATTGAACTATTGTCACGTGAAGTGATATTTTATGACACAATTGTGAAAAAGAAAAAAGTATATTCTGAAAAAGAAAATAAAAATGTGTATTTTTCTATCTCTTGTCTCGTTTATCATGTGGTGCGGCCTTGAAATGCAGTGAGCTCAAAATTGCAGAATTGAAATCCATGGACTCCTTATGAGCCACTAATTGAAATATATAGGGCAGCCATCCTTTTGATTGTAAGTGCTTTGGAAGAGTTACACATAGGGAGTTACGTTTTGAAGCGGTGGAGTTTTTCAGAGGTGATGGAGTACATCTATCAAGGATTGGCATGGAGTTTTACCTGTTGGAGATTAGGGAGGTGCTGGCGAGATGTTTGAAGGTTCAGGCGCATGCTGATTAGAAGACGACAGTTGGGCTAGTTGGGGGTGGGGGCAGAAAGGGGGTAGTAGTTTCACTCCCCCCTGCTTTCTGGGTGCCGGGGATTATTGGGAGTTTTTGTCAAAGTTGACAGAGGTTGTTGGGTTATTATTGGATCTAGGTTATTGGCATGGAAAGGGTAGGCAAATTATGTTATAGTTTAATTATGCATGTTCAGGTTTTGACGTAGTAAAGAAGCAGGCAGGGAAATTGTGGAACGGAGGGGTTGAATTTAAAGTGTTTATTTTCTGATGCATTGATGTATATGGTGTAATGTTGTAATGTATGGGTGGGGCGGGTTCATGAAAAATTTAGGGGTGGGACAGTTTTAAGGGTCAGTAGGTGGTTATTTAGTGAGGTCTAGTTTTGTAAGGCGTTTGCTGAGGAATTTTTAATGTGATGCGCACCTGTTTCAATAAAGCGGTCTTTTACACACAGCACAGAGTTTGTGGTCTGCTCCATCCCCCCACTCCTCCCTCCCATGGGGGGCTTGGGGGGAGCGGCCGACCGAAGGGAGGTCCTCCCCCCGGGCAGTTTGGAAGAGGCAGGGGGTGGGTGGTGTCTTGCCACAAGCCGACATTTTAATATTGGGCTACAAACTTTGTAGCCCAAAGATAGCCCAATTGGAGCCCAACCATAAATAGGTTGAGCTCCTGCTCCAAGCCACCATTTTGGGTTTGGTGACCTGGTGGCTGGGAGCTTAGGTGTATTGTTTTTTCTCTCCCCCTCCCGTTTTTTCGATTTTTCCGGGATATTTTTCTTAAATGGGTCTAGGTGGCAATTGTTGGGACAGGTGTGCAGAGGTTTGATTTGTATTGTCGCTGGAACAGCTGCAGTACGGGGATTATTGGGAGTTTTGTCAAAGTTGACATAGGTGGTTGGGTTATTATTGGATCTAGGTTATCGGCATGGAAAGGGTAGGCAAGTTAAGTTATAATTCAATTAGGCATGTTCAGGTTTTGACGGAGGTAAAGAAGTAGGCATGGAAATTGTGGAACTGTGGGGTTGAATTTAAAGTGTTTGTGTTTTGTTGCATTGATGTACATGGTGTAATGTTGTAATGTATGGGTTGGGCGGGTTCATGAAAAATTAAGGGGTGGGACAGTTTTAAGGGTCAGTAGATGGTTATTTAGTGAGGCGAAGTTTTGTAAGGCGTTTGCTGAGGAATTTTTAATGTGATGCGCACCTGTTTCAATAAAGCGGCCTTTTACACACAACACAGAGTTTGTGGTCAGCTCCCTCCCAATGTGTTTATGCTAACTGCACCAATCCAGCAACTATGTCAATGTCAACGCCCTATCCGTTGTGAGAGTTTCACTCCTCCCCTAGCCCTGCACCAGCTGTAAGGAGCAAAGTCCCAAAAGCCCGGGTTTCTGACACACACCAGACTACCTCCCTTTGGGCTCTATTAGTCCAGGGCGTGTCATCAATATGGCCTGGCTCATGCCAAAAGGGGTCTTGAGGTATTCAGCTTCTTTCTCCTTCGTGCACTATTCCTCAATCTAACATTGCAGTCAGACATTATTAGACACAGTCACTCCCCCAGATTGGTGGCGGCCACGTCCATTGGACAATTTTACTGTCAATCATACAACTCACCACGCTCCATAGGTCGTAAAGTGTGGAAATTGGTAAACAAAGGCATTTCTAGCATGAAAGCAAACCAGTTTGTTAATGTTTGGAATGTAATGGACATAAAAAAGGAATTATGACACAATATCCACCAGGCCACACATCAGATCAATTAGACTATACATTTCCATGTTTCTAATAATAATATTTACCGGCCTAAGGAGAGGGGACTGAAAATATTACATTTCAGAAAAAAGATGAGTTCTAAGTGATAATAGCACAATGGTGTTGTAGCAGTTTCACATGAATATCTAGACGTCATCGAAGTTTAATTCACAGATGTGCGGCAATAATGTGTTGCTGACAGAGGAACTTAGCTTCAAAGTGCATTGTGATGTTTTTAAGTACCACAAAGGTGCTGATCCACTGCCAGCTGCTCTCACGTGCACAGCAAAACTGGTGAATGGCAACCACGGCCAGTTGGCATGCCAAAAAATCTGTACTGGTGCCAGCCTGGTGTCTTGTTATTCAACATGTGTTTAGTGCCTCGCACTGGAGTCTCTGTTTCATAACAAAGGAACTACAACTTGGTGAAAAAAACAAACTTGAGCCACAGAGTCGGATCTATAATAAAAACACTTTGCTTTGAACTCTGTTTGAGGCGTGGTGCAACCATCAAATACTTGTTCCACAAAACATAGGTACTACATAATCACAGCGTGAATGTAGGCTAGTGCTAAAATGGTTAAACTATACATAAAGAGTCATCTCCACAGCTATAGAGTCGCCATGTAAGTAAGCTAGTAAGTCAAGTTTTTCTGAATGGAATCCAAAAGCTTGCTGGGATCGAAGTGCTCTTTTCCCATTAGAAACCCAAGCATGAGGAGTGATTTTAACTACAAAAAACATACTAGCCTAAAGTCCTTATCTTAACAGGGGGTCAGCTGACAGCTGTGCTGCACAGTGCCCCGCCTCCCTGGCCCTTGGTTCTGACCTCGTCCAGCAGTTGCACTTCCCCATGCTGGAATTCATTGATCTGTAGTATGTCGGTGGGTAATTGCCCAAACAAAACAGGTGCTGCGCAGCAGCCACTTGCAATCAAAAACAGTGTAGTTAAGTGACTTCTGGATGTAGCAGATGATATGCAGTTTCTCCAATGGGTTGCACATGGCGATGGCTATGGCAGTCGTAACAGAACTTCTATGCCTTGACCCTTGACAAAAATATGCAAGCAACACTCCACCCTCAACCTTAGCCACAGAGGAATAACTAACACCACCTCTGAGATGGGGTTCCTCAACAAGGTGTGTTATTCCTAACAACTAATACTGGATCACTCTTCAGTGTCTATGGTCACGGCAATGACAAATCTACATGACCCAGAATCCTTTGGTATAAATAAATACTAGACTGCAGTAAAGATATCAAGCGTATTTGTGGTAGTAGCCATCTTGTATAGCTACAAAGTAGCAGGGAAAGAGAAGCTGTCCTGGAAAGAATAAAGACATGCACAGTAACAGGTGGTGGTTTCCAAACTGTGTGCATCTGTTCACGGCGCCCCTGGCTAGTTTTGACTATGCACCTGGGTGCCATGCTCACAGATTATAAAACACTTCCCAAAATTAAATAGGTTGGAGTAGGAATAGTGAATGCAACCCCTTTGTGTGTCCAACAATTTCCCCAAAATTATTTAGTTTGGAGTGAGAATAGTAAATGTAACCCTTATAGTGTCTAGTGTGTAGTGTGCCTTAGACCTTGCACACTACTCATCTTAACTCCTGCAGATTAGTCTTGGTAGTCGATGTACAGTACCTGTTTCCAGAACGTGTTCTTCCTTCCATAGGATAACATTGCAGAACTCAGAAATTGCACTGTGTCCACTTTTTAAAGTGAAAAGAATTTATATTAAAAAATGTACTTACCTGAATAATTTTCTCCAATGCCAAATCATATATAAAGGTACTCAGCATTTTTATAAATTGGTGTGGATCTCCTTCTTGAGTAGTTTTTCATTTATTAATCATTGTGTGTATTTGGAAATCTCTTGCACTCCTCTGTGCAAAGCCTAAGGCTGGTTGATCACACCACCCCCCAATAGTGCACTTTGAGATTGCATAGCAAGCCCCAGTCCACTCATAAGGAAACCCCTGGACTCTTTCCACGGTATATCAACTTATTGATATATCACATAAAGAGCCAGCTTCCTACAAAACGTACGAGCCCTAAGGACCATGGCACATAGCCAGACTTGCTCTATCTTCTTTAGAACAATGATCAAATATACGATTAAAATAACACTGAATGATTAGAATGACTTACAATGGCTGTCAGTCACACGCCAAGTAAAAGGATTTCAGCAACACTGCTGCTTCACAGTACGTGTGTCAGAATAGAAAGAAAGCTCTGAACATAAATCACACACAACACAAGCATGTGCTGGAAGAAGACATGTAGATCAGTCGACGCTTAAAGCAGTGCTCAGAAACAGTAACCCGAAGATAGCAGTATTGAGTCAGCAGATAGAAAAACAGAGTTATTGTTCACTTCTAACTTACCTTATTATTTGTGCCAGACCGTAGGGCAAAGAAATCGACTCCGTGACAGCAACTGTAGGAGATATAACCGAATATGTTACCCGAAAAAACATATGCCCACAACATGGGGCGTCAACCCAAAAAACAATATCATGTTAATATGATAACTTGATTTTGGACAGCAATTAATAACCAGGTGTTGTTATTTCTAAGCACTTGAAATTAAAAAGGTGTAACTTTTTCGCATCTAGTAACCGATGTACTAATCTCAGAAGAGGACAAGGCAGAGTTAGCCCTTCCAAGATATGGAGCTTCTCAAAGCCCGTGTCAGCAACGAGCGCGCGCCACTGCTAGGGGGAAAAGCTTAATTGTACTCGGATAGTAATGCAACTGGGCGCAGGGTTGCTCCTCATTGCTCGGAGGGTCATGAGGTTACGTCATGTGACAGACTGATTGGTTCCCAGGAACAGGAACGTGCCACTAAGGATTTCTGACGAAGCAGGAAAATAGCAAAGTCTCTGATGCCTGCTCTGTGATATGTGCCTATGCTGTTCAACACGTTTTAAAGCGCCTGGTTCTACACAGCAATTCTAAACACCAAAATGCACAATTAAATTAGATAGATGCCTCTTCCCTTTTTCCTCACTTTGACACAGTGTTGTAATCACTCACCACTCAATAATGCAGGTTCCACTAATTAGCACCCTCATTATTTAAAGGTCACATTTGCCAAAATGTAAATGCATTTTAATGATTTGCTCAATCGATTTTTTAACTGTGCTGTCTCTGTCAAGTGATGTCTTTACCCTAAGGCGATAATACTTTGCGCTTGCCACATAGATTTATTCGGTTGAGATTGCTTATTGGCATCTATGTGAACATTTGCCTTCTACAGGGCTGCCCCAGGGGTGCTTGGGATTGCATACGTGTGTATTTCGCACTGGGCTGCGCTGTGGGATAGATGAAGACTGAAATGCGTTGACACTTTGCCCATCACAGGAAACAGGACAGTTAAGTATTCAGAATCCAGGTTTCCCCAAGGGTGTGCGTTTGTATGTCTTCGATATGTCTATATTGGACAATGCTGCAAGCTTCCCACCCTGAATTTAATTGGGCCTCCTCTACACATATCATCAGTCACACATCAATATGGCTCACAAATGTTCCTTAGGGTATTTACTTATCAGTTCTTTGATGGACTCATCTTAACTCTGCATCCAGCTGGCCTAGGTTTTAGGACCAGGGGTTTACCAACCATTAGTGCAGAAGCTGGAGTGGCAGGAGGTGTTGGGGGTCCGTTGTACCTCAATATGGATGCTTAGTACCTAACCAGCGGCGAAGGACTCACTATGATTGCTTGCATTAGAAACTATACCTTCTGAAATAGCAGTCATTGAAAGCCAGAGAGTGCCACGTCAGGATGGTGGGGTGCCATAGCTGTTACGAGGACAAGTCAGACTAAGAGTAATAAGTATTGGCAGGAAGAAATTAGGACATTGCCTCTATGTCCCTTGTCCTCTTAATTAGGTATGAAGAATACCAAAGCTACATTAAAGCTTCAAATCGTAATTATAAAAAAAAACATCTCTCAGTGCAAAACCTCAGTGATTTATTTGTTACCACATCAAATACTTGATGAAAGGATAGAACTGAGGACCTCATACCAAGGTGCTTTGTATCAATGCCTAAACCATTTATTCTATAATAGCGCTAAAAACTATCCACAGCAGACCAAGTTACCACTCTACATAGCTCAGTGATAGTCACTTATAGAATTTCCGACTACAATACAACTAAACTCTTTGTAAATCTCAAGTCACTACTTCAGGTTTGATAAGAAATGGCAGCCCTGGACCACAATCTCCAAAACCGACACCCCATCTGTCCAGTCTTGTATATAAATGTTCCTCGGGAGGTAAATTGTTAGAAATTGGTTTACTGGTTGACTGGTATGTGAGCACTGGTCAAACAGCCACTACAGTCCTAGTTAGGGTAAGGCATCCGGAAACCCCAAATCAACCTGTGCTCAACCCATGGTAGCTTGGCACAGAGCAGTCATGCTTAACTAAGATGCAATTTGCAAAAGTGTGCAATACTTCAAGCAGTAAAACAGCTAAAACACCACACAAAAAGATCCCACACAAGGTTAGAAAAATAGAGCTTTATTTAATAAAGAAAACAAAATGACAAAATAACAACCAGTAGAACTGAAGATATGAATTTTCTGAGAATAAAAAGCAATATACCACTAAAAAGCATAAAGCGCCATCCATGGCTATCTGCTCACGTTGGGCTGGTCAAAGTCAAATTTTCAGGCCGACTATGATGGAGTGCGGGTTAGATTCCGTCCCAGATTAGTCCAATTGAAATTTTACCTTTTCAAGTTTTGTGCCAAGAGCCCAGTTCGAGATTGAGAGGGTTGCCGGGAGCAAAGAGAGCGTTGGGAAGAAGGTGGTGAGGCACGAAGAGCATGCTTGGTGTCTTGGACGGGTGGCCTGGAGGTTCACGTTTGCGGTCCACATGGGCTGTCGATGCTGCTGTGCAAATAGATGGGCTGGTCGCACCTCATGCTGATTTTGGAGCTAGCAGCGCTGGTGGTTCTGATATAAATGGGTCTGTTTGGGATCCCACAGAATCCAAAATCTTGATTTCAAGAGCTCGAGAGCCACACCAAGGGTCCAGGATCCAAGAGGCATCATTTTGGGGTCAGGAACTTACTGCCGACGGTTCCAGGAGCTGTTGGGGAGCCTTTTATATCCCTGAGGCTCAGATCTTTAGGCGAATAGACTAGCCCTTTAAGTCACTCTGGGGTCCTGGGTTCAAGATGGAGTTGCAGGTCCAGTTGTTGTTCTTTGCCAGGCAAGAGGGCAGCAGGTCAGCACAGCAGGGCAGCAGTTCCTTGTAGAGCAGCAGTCAAGCAGTGTGGCAGTCCTCCTTCTTGGCAGAGTATCGACAGGTCCAGAAGTGTACTGAAATGGCGTTGTCTGAGACCATTCTTTTTATACAGTTGTGCCTTTGAAGTGGGGAGAGGCTTATAGAGGCATGCCTTTGAATGCACAGATGCCCTGCCTCGGCCCCAGATTACCTAAACGGGGTATGCAGCCCTTTGTGTGGAGACAGGACATAGCTTATTCAGGTGTAAGTGAGGCTGGGCCCAGCTCCTCCCTCATCCAGTCACACATAAGCTCCCATTGTGTGTGGCTGTTGGACTTGGCCCTTTTGGCAGGATCATCCCTGAACATTTTACCTTCCTCCTGTATTTTGTCTGACCTGTTGTTGGCTGTTTTATGACTCTGGGCACTTTACCACTGCTGATTAGTGCTAAAGTGCATATGCTCTCTATTGTAAATTGGTGTATGGATTAGTGACTTCATGATTGGCTGGTTTGGCTTACTTGTCAGACCCTAGTACAGTGCACTGAGTGTGCCCAGGTTTGTAACCCGAAATCTGGTGGTGGACTTGCAGCTCTGGTTGTGAACAATTTAAAAAGTAATAAAATGTCAATATACCATTATACATAGCTCAATGTTCATCATATATATACACACATATATATATATATATATATATATATATATATATATATATATATGTATATATATATATGTATATATATATATATGTATATATATATATATATGTATATATATATATATATGTATATATATATATATATGTATATATATATATATATATATATATATATATATATATATATATATATATATATATATATATATATATATATATATATATATATATATATATATATATATATATCCACACGGGTTCTCAGCAAGGCACGGCGAAGTATCCTGCAGCAACGCCGCCTTAAGAAAACAGCAGACCCAAAGATTTTCCGTGAGTTATATTTTATTCTGCAACAACCAGCAGCATAACGTTTCGGCCTCCCAGAGGCCTTGGCTATTATATATATATATATATATATATATATATATATACTAGCAGCCCGCCCCAGCGTTGCCTAGGGCAGAAAAGGGCTGAGGCAGTACACCCGCTCCCGCCCGACCCCCTCCTGCACCGACTCCCTCCCGCCCGACTCACTCGCGCCCCCCTCCCACCCCGACTCACTCGCGCCCCCTCCCGCCCAGACTCACTCTCGCTACCCTCCCGCCCAGACTCACTCGCGCCCCCCTCCCGCCCAGACTCACTCACGCCCCCCTCCCGCCCCGACATTTTCATTTACTGCTGCCTCCTTCTTTCCTCCCCCTGCATCACAGTCTCACTTTCCCTTTCCTTACCTGTGCCGCCGCTCCTCACTGCACAGCCGCTCGTTACTGCACCGCCCTCCTCCTTCGTCGTCATCACGCACGTCGCGTCGCGTCGCGGCCAGCGCTAGGTCCCGGCCGGCGCTACTTTCAGGGGACTTTGTTTACAAACGTAATTTTTTTAATTTACTTTTTTATTTTTATTTATATAGCCTATGTCCATCTACACACCCTGACATTTTCATGGATGTATCGGGTGTGTAGATTGGCGCTGTGGTTTCCGAGTTTACCTGGTCAAAAGGTGCAAGTTCTCTCTTTATAATAGTAGTATAGATATATATATATATATATATATATATATATATATATATATATATATATATATATATATATATATATATATATATATGTATACAAACAACTGATAGTCATACTTAATAATTTTCCATTACTGTATAACACTACAGGATCCTGGTACTTTAATCAGTTTCACAATTCATCAATCTTCAACCTGCCCAGTTTTCTTTCAGTGAAAATGTAAGCAAATCAAGTTTATTGTACTTTAATTTACTCTACCATTGGTATCAGTGTCAACTCTCACGGTACGAAAGAAGCACATGGCTGCTGTATTAGGCCAAACACTTGTCTTCCAACACTCCATCACTCAAACCAAATTCAAAGATGCATAGTCATCTACTAAAAGAAATAGATTTTCATCAAGTATTATGTTTTTATGTCTGTACATGGGAACACTGTAAACTTTTGATTGTCCACGTTATGTTAGTTTAATTGATTGTAATATATGTAATCTGTATGTTATGGACAGCCAGGGACACAGGCCATCCCCATTATACTGAATGGTCTTTGCAATGGCAATCCGCCCATCTGATAATGCGGCGGTCAGACCGCTGAACTTGCGGCGGTCAGACCATGATTGTGGGTAGGGTGGTTTGCGGACCACCAAACTCATGATAGGGCCTTTAATCTTTGAAAAGTGCAAACACTAAATTGCAAAGCAAGACACATTCCAAAACAGACAAGCAATCATTGCATTCAGCCAATAGGGCAGATGTTACTGAAAGCACAGTCTTCGCCATCGCAAATTGGAACCCAAGTCTGGAGAAAATGAACATATTTTGATGAATAAGCCCACCAAGGAAAGGAAATACTCGAGTTTGACCATTGCAATTTTAATTGACAAAATGTGTGAAATTTATGAATTTATAACTATGAGAAGGGACTATTTCTCACTTGCTCACCTCTCGAGATGCCCCTTAGGCCGTGTACCACACCAGAGGCCTCATTCTACACTCTTAGGTTCTACAAAACAGACCTGATAGGGTGCTGTATACTGCCCTCACTAGTAGCATCCTTTCACTTTGTCTTTCCAAAGCAATGTCTCATGAGCTCTTAAAATTACCTGCTCAGAAACCTTTCAGACACTGATCTGCGACATGTACTTCCATGGTGGTCAAATAGGAAAAACCAGAAGTAGCAGCTTTCTTTGTCTTCTGTGCTTCTGGCATTGGCTTTGCTAACCCTGGTATCGAGAAGCATAAATGCAGCAGCAATCACATAAGTAGGGCTTTACAGGGCCTGTTAATTTCCATAGCCCCTCATTACCAAATAGGAGGTTGTTTGAGGAGATGAGGAAGAGACAACTGGCAGACCATGTAGTGACACTGGAAGTTAAAGAGTGCATGGGTTCACTTCCGCCATCTCTAGAATTGCTTTGAATCAATATCCCAGTGCACAACAATGACACCAGAGGGGATTGTCAAGAACATGAAACCATTTCTCATTCACCCTAATATTGACATATACACAAACTACCTACTCACTCACTCACCCTTACACTTACCCCATATCAGTCAACCATAAGGTTTAAATCAAAAATGTAGGCCATCAATACAGATTCAACCTCCTATCTCGACTATTTTCATGCTGTTTCACTTTTTTCAGATATGATCCCTTTCTCATGGAATTGCATGATGAGTTACCAAATAATTATTCAACCTATGGATTTAATTATTTTTAACAAGTGTTTCACTCCAAAAATGTCACATAATGAATGCTAAGCTTATTTTCTGGTCTCTGGTTCACTGAGCTTGGTGGTTAATTCTGGATGAGCGGAGGTGAGCAGTGATTAGTTATGGATAAAAGGGCCTTAACATGGATGAAATAACCTCGGCTATGTTGTCTAGGTTTATGACTGCATTTTTCTCACCCCTAAGATATAGTTTCCAAAATTCTATGCTTGTGGAAAGTCTGAGCTAGAGAAAATGAACACATTTTGTGTGATAAAGAACCTGCAATGTTTGAGATGCTGGACCGATCACGTCAGTGTAGGAGCCTATTTACACAGCAAATTACTCAATCACATTTTAAGGATAAAAATTGCCAAACAGAGATCTACAATACCACCGTCATGTTGTCCCCTTAAGGTGCAATAAACCTGATCAATGGATCAATAGAATCAACCGTAGCATGGACGTCCATTCACAAAGTAGGGAAGTAACATGATATGACCTTTGACACTAATGTCAAGTTTGACCCTGGCGACACCCTTTGACCCTGGAAAGTCACTGGACCTGGGGGACTGAGGAAAGGGTAACCAATGAAAAATGCACAAAGTAAACAGGGACTGTTACTAGTCCTCGTTTACGTTTTGTTCCTACACCGCCTTCTTGAGCTCAGCCTCGAGGAACAAAGGTAGCAAAGGAAGTAAGTTACAGAGAGAATCAAAGATTATTGATGAAAGGCAACTCCTAGCCTGGCTTCCACTATTTGACTTCTATGTGTGTGATTAAGGTGAGAGGACGCCTTCCTGCTGTATTTTCACTACTTCTAGTCGGTTAACAGATCGGCTGCTCAACTTCAGTAGAATGCACTCTCCTATATTTTTCTTTCCTTACCACACTCAGCTCTTTCTTTTGAAAGTACACTACATGAGCTCGAAATTATGGATGAAAGTACCCCTCACTCGGATCTTTTTTACTGGCCATTGGCTTCACATCTGTGTCTTTTACCTCCAGTCAGGCTCAGTGATCAAAAAATAAACAGCTCCGTCGTCCAGGAATAAGCTCGACCCACAGGTATGAACACCGAGGCTGCACTAAATCTTTGTGTGTTTTGTTTAATCGCTGGAAACATCAATATTAGACATGCTATTTTTACGGGTACGCACTATCTAGTCCCCTAATCTGTAGAGAAGATGGGAAACGTGTTTGAGGAGGGTTTGGTGATTCAAAGGGTGGTCCCACCTGGCGTGTGTTTTTTACAGCACTGCTTCATGCTTTTTTTTCCAGTACACAAGCTAGTGTCGTAGGAAGTGGGGGTGCGGTGGGTGCGGGCCGCCCCCGTGGGTGACAAGAAATGTTCCGCACCGTGTACCACCTGACCTTGCTATGCCACTGCAAGCATATAAACATAGATTGTTACCGGGGAGAAATTCAGTCGTTGTAATGTTATGGCTCTTTTGAGTATTGCAAAGACATAAGCGCGGAATCACAGTGGAAAGAAATGAAGCTTTGGATAGGGTAATTTAAACGCATGCTACTGTGGTATATCGTTTATTTTAAGAATTCCCAAAGCAATTTGTCTTTTAAGTGCTTCATTGACTATGCATACCTTGGGAGAGACTTACAAAAAATAGGGCAATACAGCACAGCAACCAACATTAGTGCACTGCTTTGTGCTAGGGGAGAGAGAGTTTGGCTAGCACCAAGCTAAAACATAGTGCAAAGGTTTGTGCTTGCTTTCTAGCATAGGATGTGCACTGTAATCACACCCTTGCAGTACAAAATCCTGTGCTCTGATTTTATTAAAACATGTCTCACAGTCACACATTGGATGAGTGCTGTTAAGTGCAGCGATTTCAAGGTCTGGGTCTTAGAAGCCTCCCAAGCCAGAATTGTGTGCATCTTGAGTTACAGAGGTTGCACACAACAGAACCTTGCCCTGTCTGGCATTCTCTTGCCTTGAAAGTCAGGCCTGCCTGTTGCAGGACCTAAAGCACTACCTTGAGGTGGGCCACGTTATTTTCCAAGGTGGAAATGAATACGGCTATAACATCAAGATACGCTGCACTGAAACTCTCCAAGCTTGACAGTACTCAGTCAGTCAGTCAATTCCTTTATTTTCGATAAATTAATATCATATAAAGTCAAAAACACAGTCATATAAACATGCAAACAATTACAACAAATTTGGATTAAAAATATACAATCAGTTACAGTGATTATGAATTAGATTAAAAAATTTCATAAAATAGAGCAATGTTTTTCTTAAAATTCATTTCATATCATGTAAAAAAAGGAAAGTGTACATAAACATGGTGTCTATTTATCACAGATATTCAAGAGCGGTGGAAGTGTGACATTCCTTCTCCTTATTCGATTAGCCGCAATTAAAAAACTAGCAACATGGAACATTATTTTAGGTGAGCCAAGTTCACCAAACTCTCGAAGATGGCAGAGGGCATCACTTTGTATTGAAAGTAACTTTCAGGTGTAGAAAAAGCAGAGCTCTCCTTGGCCCAAAGTGGAAGAGCTATTTGCCAATAACCTGAAGTCAGGTCAAATTTGCTTCAGATACTTTGCAAACCCCAACTTATCAATGAGCTCATTAGCTCTGGATATAGAGTGGGCATCAGTCTTGGTGACTGCAGTTAGGTATCTGTGGTCCACACATAACCTTATTCCAGGTTTTCCTCCTTTTGGATTATGTTAGGGAACCAGTACCAATGGACTGGCTCAAAGACTACTAGAGGGCTCTGTTACTCCCAACTCTAGTAACCTCAGCCTTGCAGCCTTGGGACTAGTTTTGACCTGGTCTGACAGTCTGTACATGTTACTCTTGACAGGCAAGGTGTCACCAGTATCCACATCATGGGTGTACCAAGTCGTCAGGCCTGTGGTCAGTGAAAACAGAACAGCGCAATGCCTTAGGAACTTGCAGCAATCCCTGTTAGAGTGGAAAAGAGAACTACTCCCTCCACTGAATCATATTTTACATTTGATGACAACAAGCCAGGGAGAGAATCACTTTCCTGTTCTTTCCCTCCAGCTGTAAGCATGAATATTGTAATGACTGCTCTGCCATGGTGGAGTTTCAACCTTTCACATGGATAACCCTATGAGGGTTTCCAGGGGGTTCTAAGTCTACCAGGTAGGTGACATCACCTTGTTTTACCAGTATGGATAAGGACCTGTCCACTTGACATAAAGTGTTGTGAGCGTTACAGGCTCCAAAACCCACACCAACTGCCCTAGCTGGTATTCCACCATTGAGGACATCGGGTAAAACCAGTGCTTGACAAGCTCCTGGCTAGTCTCCAAGTCCTTGTTTGCATTTTTCACGTAATAACCCATTTTAGAGCGAAGACCTTACACATATTCCACAATATCTTGCTTGGGCTCTTTGAGGGGACTTTGCCAACCCTCTCTTACCAAACTTAGTGGGCCTCACCTTTCTTAGGAACCTCCCTGTAGGCAAACAACAAGCATGGTTGGAAGACATCCCTTCTCCATCTATGTTTTTCAGACCTTCATGGTCTTGTTGAATCTTTCCACAAATTCCATTTCCTTGGATATGGTAGTGGGTACTGAACACCCAAATAATCCCACATTGCTTTGAGATGAGCTGACATAAAGCTAGTACCCCTATCTGAAATGACATTCTTAGGGAACCCAACCCTGGTGAAGAGTCCAAGGAGGGCTCTAGTCACTGCAGGATCAGTGAGTGTCAATAGTGAAATAGCTTCTGGATGTCTGGTGGCATGGTTGACAGTCACTGAGATAAATCGGTTTCCAATGTTAATCCCCACCCTTTCAAAGGGAGTCCCCACCATAGGCAGTGGTATCAGGGGAGCCTTTGGCTTGCCCCTATCTTGCCAATGACTTGACAGTTGCACAGGAGCAACAGAGCGTTTCACCTTTTTAGACATTTGAGGCAAATACAAATGGTTAACCAACCTTTTCCAAGTCTTGGTTTTCCCCATACGTCCAGCTAAGGGAGTGTCATGGGCCAGGTTAAGGAGGAACTCTTTCTATAGCTGTGGGACCACCTCTCTCCTGGCTTCACCTGGCTTGGGGTCCTTAGCCTCGCTATACAGGATTTCCTCATTGCAGTTTACCTTATGGCTATCTTTGACCTCACCTTATTCTTGCCTGACAGCTAACTGTCTCAGGCCATCGAGAGTGGGACACGTCTTTTGTCCCTGTCTCAAATCCTTTCTGGAGGGGCCTCCTGTTCCCTGGAGTTCTGCCAACTCTGGCAAGTTTCCTAAAGAAACAGCCTTGTCTTCAGGCACCAGGCCTTCCCCCTCAGGGTTAAGCTACATCTGGGCATTAGGACTTCTGGGAGTGGACTCACTAGCCTTCCTTGTTTTGTTTCTTGGATCCCCTGACTTTCCCTCAAGGCTGCTTATTCTCTTGTGGAGAAACACAACAATTTAGGAAGGCCCAGCATTGCTGCATGACTCTTTCTCTCCACCTCTGTCTAGGCAGAAGTCTTAAGGTCATTTCCCATTAGACACTGCACTGGGATGTCAGGGGACACAATTACCTTCTTTGGGCCAATCACCTGTAGTGGGTCTGAATTGGTTGGGGAATGTTTAGTATGTAACCACGTTAGGATTGTTGGAATGCTATGTATGTAACCACGTTAGGAATGCCGGCTTTGTATTGTGGCTGGAGTGTACATTACCGAGGATTCGATCCGCTGTGTCAGTTGACGATCGTGATCCAAGGGAACGTACTGCTCTGTGCTGTGGCTGAAGATCTAGTTTCCAATAAATGAAACTTGTCTTAAAATCTAACCTGGTTCTACTGGATTTCTTCTTGTTACATTTGGCGACGCTGGGAGTGTCTTCAGCCACCTGCAAGATCTTATGCTGGAACCGCGCTTGGAAGGCCACTCGTCATTTTTGTGCTTCCTTCGCTGGAAATATTGTGAGGCGCAGTATTAAAATTCCAGACTTTTGGATGGAAAGGAGAGTCTGGTAGGATCCACCTCGGCTTCTTTTTGGGGTTTCTGGGATCCGGCAATCGTTGACGGCTCGAGGTTAACGATTGAAAGCAGTGCAAGACTTGGATTGCGCTACTGTGACGTCTCACGTAGCGTGTTGCCGCAAAGTACTCTGGGTACTGACGCCGTTCACGTTACGGAGCGGCCATCTTTATTCCTGATGAAGCTTCGGTTGCCTTAGCAACGGTCTTCGGGACGGATCGGTCCTGTGTTACACTTGTCTATCAGTGTATCGCGGTTATACACTCATTGGTTTTGGCTTAATTCTGGAGATTTTTGTGTCACGGTGATACGCACACCTTTTACTCAACTTTGGTAATATTATGAATACTGGTTTTCTGGTCTGAGTTGGCTCTAATTTTATTTCTTTATTTTTCTTTATTGTTTTCTCTTCTTAACAATGTCTGTGAATCAACAAATTAACAAACTCACTCAACCTCCTCCGTTTTTTGCCAAACCTGGTAAACCCAATCTTATTTGGACAGAATGGTTTGGTCTCTTCGAAAACCATATCTTTGCTATAGATGCAACTGAATATTTCCTGTAAAGGAAATTCGCTCTTCTTTTTGGCAGTTTGGGTTTAGCTGCTCAGCGCATTTTTCCGAGTATTCCTCCTATTTCTCCTCCTGCTGGTCAATCGGGTGATAGATGGTGGAATGTCTATTTGGAGGCTATTGAAAGACTCAAGAAACAATTTTCCGAATCTCCTAACATTATGTTGGAGCGACATAAATTTTATAAACGGAAATAGGGGGAGGACAAAAAAGTTGAAGAGTACATTTCAGCGCTGAGAGTGTTAGCTACAACTTGCGAATTTGGTCCTACTGTTGATGACATGATTAGGGACCAGTTTGTTTTTAATTGTGCTTCACATAAAATTCAGGAAAGGATTCTAAGCTGCAAAAAACCTCCCCTTTCTGAAGTGATTGACTTGGCTCTTGGTATTGAAAGATCTGCTATTTCTACTAAAGCCTTGCAAGCTAATTCCTCTTCCAACGTTAATGTGGTATATCATCAAGAAGATTCCGCTGATGAAGGGGTTCTGGCTATTGGGGAGAAGGTTGCTGTTAAAAAATCATTTACAATGCAGAAGAAGTCTCAAATGTTCTGTTATAGATGTGGCTCAAAGTTCCATATAGGTAATTTTCCTAATTGTCCTGCTTTAAATAAGCGCTGTTCAAATTGCAGGAGGTTTGGGCACTTTCAAAAATTTTGCAAGGATCAAAAAAGGTCTGTTCAAGTCAACAACGTTAGTTGCGATTTGGAGTCATGTTCAGAGTCTTTTGACAATTTGCTGCTGACCCTGGATTACAAAGACGATTTGTTGGAAATTAGAGGTCCTTTTTGTGAAGCTTTGATTGATGGAATTCCTACCCGAGTTATGGCTGATTCAGGTTCGCCAGTGACCATTCTACGTGACTCTTATTTTTATGAAAATTGGAGTAAAGATGTTCTGTTAGCTTCTCGAGATATTAACCCAAAGGCTTTTGGGGAGAAGGACATTGACATGTTGGGGTTCTTTATGTCTAATGTGGAAGTTCTTGGTCGCTGTATAATGACTAAAGTTTATGTTGCTGTTAAGGGGAAAAACATTGTGGGGTGGAAGGATCTCGCTAAAATGGGGTTGTATTTGGTACTGGGGGACGTTAATCCTATTAAGGTGAGATGTATGGAAGTCTTGAGTGTTGGGAATTTTGACTTTGACTGCAAGCGTTTACTTGAGGACTTTAAGGAGGTTTTTAAAGATCGGGTCGGCTGTATAAAAAATGTTGTGCATAAAATTAGATTGGTTTCAGACCCTCAACCTGTCATGCATAAGGTTAGGCCTGTTCCGTTGAGTGCTAAAGAGGAGTTAAAAAAAATGTTGAAGGATTTGAGTGATTAGAAAATTATACAGTCCACTGAGTCCTCTCAATGGGTCACCCCGATTGTTGTCACAAGAAAAAAAACTGGGGAGATTAGGCTCTGTGCGGATTTGAGGGGTTTAAACAGGAATATTGTGGTGGATTGCCATCCCCTACCAAAGATTCACAAACTTCTGGCAAATTTGGGGGGGGGGCTAAGTGGTTTTCCCTTATAGACCTGAAATCCGCATACCACCAGATTCCTCTGAGTGAGGAGTTTCAGGAACTTACTACGTTTGTCACACTTTTTGGTGCGTATAAGTTCCTGAGACCCCCTTTCGGGCTGGCCTCTGCTGACAGTATTTTTCAGAGAGTGATGGATTCTTTGTTCAAGGGGTTGGTGGGAGTTCAAGCCTACCTAGACGATATCCTGGTTTTTTCGAAAACTACTGATGAACATTTGATTTTGCTAACAAAGGTTTTGGGAACTTTGCAAGATAGTGGTATGACAATAAGAGCAGACATGTGTAAATTTGGTGTTAATGAGCTGGGTTACCTAGGTCATACGATTTCAGATAAAGGTATTAGACCTACATTTTTGGTCATTAGGGCTCTTAAGGAGGCTAAACCACCTACTGATAAAGATGCTTTGCGCTCTTTTCTGTGTTTAGCAGAATACTATGCAAGATTTGTTTGTAATTACGCTCAGATGGTTGATCCTCTTCGCTGCCTTCTTAAAAAAGGTCA
Organism: Lissotriton vulgaris; assembly: GCF_964263255.1. NCBI lineage: Eukaryota > Metazoa > Chordata > Amphibia > Caudata > Salamandridae > Lissotriton > Lissotriton vulgaris. The sequence goes on from NC_141694.1 coordinate 589,130,161, forward strand.
AAAGTTCATTTGGACGGAAGAGTTGAATGGTGTTTTTGAAAAAGTAAAAGACTTGGTTATTTCCCCGAAAGCTTTGCATGCATTTCGCGATGATTGTGTTTCAGTGATCACTGTGGACGCCAGTATGAATGGACTGGGTGCAGTTCTTAGTCAACAGGTAAAAGGTCAGGAGAAAACGGTAGCTTTTGCTTCCAGGTCGCTCAAATTTTTTGAAAAAAATTATAGCACTATTGAGCGCGAGACGCTGGCCTGTGTTTGGGCGGTTCAGAAATTTAAAATGTATATTTGGGGACGGAAGTTCCAGATTTTGACGGATCATAAGCCTCTTGCTTTCATTTTTAACAAGGTTACTAGTATTAATTCAATGTCTGCTAGGTTAACCAGGTTAGTTTCCAAATTGCTGGAATTCAATATTGACATCAAGCACATCCAGGGAAGTAAGAATTTTCGTGCTGACTGTTTGTGAAGAATGTTGATGGAGAAGGATGATGAGGAAAATGTTGATGAGGATGAGGTAGAATGTGTGGCAGTTTTGGATGCAGTAGAGAATTGTGGTTCTTTTGTCTCAGAGGAGGATTGGAAGAAAGCTTGTTTAGATGATTTGGTGCTGTCTAGGGTTTTATCCTTTTGCAAAGGTTGTTGGCCTGAGATTAGAAATCTTTCAGGTGATCTTAGGAACTTTGCATTGGTTGCAGACGAAATTTCGGTGAAGGATGGTATTGTTCTTAGAGGTGATAAGTTTTTCCCTCCATCCAGTTTGAGGAAGGTCATTAATAAAAGAGGACATGAGGGTCACTTAGGTGTAACTAAAACTTGCATGAAAATTAGACAACACTATTGGTGGCCAGGGTTGGAAGCACAGGTTGAGGTTTGATTGATGGTTGTGAGGAGTGTTTGCTTTCTGATAAGCACTGGAAGTTACCTAATTTATCATTACATTCCACTGAATTCCCTGAGGAAGCTTGGATCAAGGTGGGACTCGATTTTTCAGGGCCCTATTTAGTTCTTTCTGAGGAGTTCAGATATCTGATTCTTGCGGTGGATTATCATTCTAAGTGGATGTATTATAGGTTTTTTGATCCCCCTAATACTGAAAACACTATTTTGTTTTTAAGTAAGTTGTTTTTGGTGGAGGGGGAGCCCAAATGTTTAGTCACGGATAATGGAACGCATTTCGTGTCTGAGAGAATGTGTTCGTTTTTTGTTAAATCATTTGTAGAGCAGACAATTTGGAATTATAATGTATCTCCGCATTGCTCCACAGGAGTTACTCCTTTTGAATTACTTAGGGATAGAAAAGATTATTCTTTAATTCTTTACTTCTACCTTCTTGGCTAGCAAGTAAATCTGAAGGGAAGTTGCATTCTGTTCATTTGTCAGAGACTGTGAAGCATAGTCAATATCGTATGAAGAAGAATTTTGACAAAAAGGGTTCTGTTGATGATGTGGATATAACTGTTGGTGACTGGGTGTTATGTAAGAAACCTTTCGCGGTTAGGAAAGGTGAGTCTCATTTCTATCATCCTGTTAAGGCTTGTAAGGTTGCTAAAGGTTCTGTTTTTCTTAATGGGAGAGGCTGGTGGAATAAGAAACAGGTGGTTAAATTGAGAGAGGATCAAGCTGACTTAATTAGGAAAAGAAAGAGGAGTTGTTGTCCTAACGATTTGGATTGGAAATTTTGGTTACAAGACCAGGGTGGCAAAAGTGTTAATGTAGTTCTGGCATCTAGTGGTGTTCCTGCTCCTAATGTTGCTGTTTCACGGGAAGTGGGTAATGCTGTGGGCAGTTTGGTTAGGAGTGGTGGCACTATTAGATTGCCTGCTAGGTATAAGAATTTTGTTACTTACTAAAATTTTTGTTTACTTTTTCTTATATTCCATGTATGTTTTTTTTTCATATTAAAGGGGGAGGTGCTGTAGTGGTTCTGAATTGGTTGGGGAATGTTTAGTATGTAACCACGTTAGGATTGTTGGAATGCTATGTATGTAACCACGTTAGGAATGCCGGCTTTGTATTGTGGCTGGAGTGTACGTTACCGAGGATTCGATCAGCTGTGTCAGTTGACGATCGTGATCCAAGGGAACGTACTGCTCTACGCTATGGCTGAAGATCTAGTTTCCAATAAATGAAACTTGTCTTAAAATCTAACCTGGTTCTACTGGATTTCATCTTGTTACATCACCCCTCACCACTCAAAGTCTACCACATCTAAGAGATGTGACTTTGCAAAATTGTCAGAGCTTACAATTTGGTGCATGTCATCAGAGAGTATTTGGTCAGGGGAAACCAGCTAGGCCATCACCTGCTGGCACCTGTATCACCATTGATTCTTGGCCACTGCATATACTTTTCCATACTTGCAGGCCAGTGGGTCAAAGGTTTGACTTCCTCCCCACCTAGGGAAATAAAGGTAGCCTATGTGTGCCCTTTGCATTTTCCAGGGACAACTTCCACCCCTATCCCTACTAACAATGCCTTTGGGATAGACTCCAGTGGGTGACTGTTTGGTAAACACAGCATTTCCCATCTCTGCCTTGGCTGTTTACAGTCATGGCACACACCAGTCTTTGAATGGTCACATTCTTTCTCAGGTAACACCTTCCCTTGGAATGGGATGTGATTCTGGGCCCTCCCCCCTTGGACAACATACGGGGGCTCTTTGGGAGACTCTTTCTTTTTATCCTTGCCCCTGTCTTATCCCGGAAGAGGGGCCTGTCCTCCTTTCTTATGATCACTACCATGGGGCTTTTGGGGCATCCTGGCGTGTACCCACTCATCACCCATTTTGCCCAGCTCTCTGGGACTAGATAGCTTCGAATCCACCAGACACTGGTGTAACTACTCAGAGGAACAGTTAGAGAGGATGTGCTCTTTAACCAACAAATTATAGAGTCCATCATATGTTTCCACTCTGCTACCCTTTATTCAGTCCTCCAGTGACTTCACAGAAGCATCCACAAAGTCCTTCTGTTGGACTTGGCAATTCTGCAGGGTCATCCCCAAACCCTTTGCCTTCATCCTCCTGTTTTCTGAACTAGTTTTTGTTGCCTTTTGGAACTATGCACACTTTACTACTGCTAATAAGTGCTAAAGTAGTTGTGCTCTCTCCTTAAAGCATAGTAGAATTGATTTATACCAAATTGGCATATTTTATTTACTTGTAAGTCTGTAGTAACGTGGCACTACCCGTGACCAGGGACTGTAAATTAAATGCTGCTTGTGGGCCTGCAGCAATGGCTGTGCCAGCACTTAAGCAGCACTTTAAACATGTCTCAGGTCTGCCATTACAGCCTGTGTGTGCAATTTAAACTGCCATGTCAACCTGGCAAAGTAAACCTTTTGCCAGGCCCAAAACTTCCTTTTTAATACATGTTGATCACCCCTAGGGTATGCCCTGGACAGCCCAGAGGGCAGGGTGCAATGTAATTAATATGTGGAACATGAACTTTTTCGTTTTACATGTCCTAGTAGTGAAAAACTCTTAAACTGTTTTTGACTACAGCAAGGCATACCTCTCTCATAGGATAACACTGAAATTACATTATTTTAATTTAATAAGCTGAAATTTTCAAATGGGAGCAGGTAACCAGTTCATGTTTGGTGTCTTTGGAATCATAATGAAAAATCCTTTTTCATGGTAAAGTCATATTTTGAATTACAGTTTTATAAAGCCACTTTTAGAAAGTTGGTATTTTCCTGACTTAGCCATTTAGTGCGTGTAGTCTGTACCTGGGGCACATGACTGGGTGTAGCTGACAGCTGGGCTTTGTGTATTTATCCTAGTCAGACACACAAAAGAGAGCTTAGGTGTGCCTGAATGGGCCATCACTGGCAGGATGGGAGGACGGATGTGAGAAGTTGGCCTGGCATATGCTGTCCACTATTCTAGTGGGCACCTTTCACTAGTCCAAATGACTCTTATTGATTGTAGGTTTAAAGACAACCTATATAGAAAGCTATCCTAGTGTTAGCTGTGGAGTGCAGCCTTCAGGCTAAGTCTTGAAGTAATGTAAAGCAGCTTGTTTTACCAGTCTATAATCTCATGAATGACCAAATGAAAGGAGAACCACACCAGGTATACATGCAAAATATATGTATTTATTCTAAACACATCCCTCTAGTCTCTTTATGAGGCTAGAGGCAAAAGAACATAAAGTAAACTTATTTAGCACACAGTAAATTAGCACAATATATGTTGAGCCCTAGGGGCGTACCAAACCATATACTAAGAAAGTGGTATAAGAACCACGACTGACATAGATACAAGGCCTAGAGCCTTTAGAACCACTGGGGCTACCAGGAACCACCCAAGGTAGTGACACAGGGGACCAAGGGGGTACGCGTGCAGTGTCTAAACACAGCCGCAAATCACCTTTAACTTCTATGGGGAAAGTCGGGGTTGGAAAATTACAGATTAAGAACACTTAGAAGAAGACTTGGAGCAAACCCCTTCAGAACTAGGCAGTTCTAGAGTCAATACCCACGGGAGCACTGGAGTACTCGAGTTATCTCACCCAGGGAAGCCGGGTGCATAGGTGTCTTTTGGTGTCGGGTTTCGTCATCGTTTTCAATGGCGAGCTGCTGCAAAGTGCTGCTGGCGGCCAAGTTGAAAGTGCCCGGGTGGATCCAAGGGTGGATCGAAGATGTTAAGAACATGAAAGCAGAGAGGACAGAGTCTGGGTCACTTGCCAGTGACCAGGAAGGCGATAAGAAGATGCCCACCGATGTCAGGTGATTTCAGGTGCAGAAGTTGAAGCTTGATTCCTCAGCCATGAGAACCAGGAGGCATCGACGACAACCAGGAGCTGGATTCCAGCTGTCCTACAAAGGATGTCAAGTGCTGCGGTGTCAGTATCCGGATAAGACCCAACAAGCCTTGGCAACAGCAACCCATGCAGAAAGCAAACATTGGCTTTGGTGCAGACCAGCAAGGTCTGAGGGACTACCCTTAGGAGGGGAGTCTGGGCACATCTGAAGAAACCTGAAAAACCCAAGGAATAGAAGAGTTACCTTCATGGGGACCCACCAGTTGATAGACCAGGGATCGCAAAGGAGCCTGAAGTGGAAATGATAGAAGCGGGCCCACAGAACAGTCATGGAGTGTAGGCCCACAATCTTCAGTGCACATGGTGCTCGGGGCTTGGACTACAAGTAGCCAAACGCACAACTTCGGGAAAGCTCGGGAAGTCAATGCACTTGCAAATGTGCAGGGTGTCCAGGAGTTCCGATTCCACATCACACATGAGGACTTCGGGTCTCAGCTTTGCTGGGATCTCGTGTCGGCCTCTGAGAAATCTGGAAGTCTGTGTCCTGAGTCGCAAATCTGTCGGGATCCGTCGGGATCCGGCGGGAGCCTTCGAAATGCAGTCCAGCAAGATGCTTCTTGGTGTCTGTTTGAATAGGGGAGTCACCCCTTTGTCACCAAACACAACATGTTTCCATGCAGCCATTCCAAAGTTAGCATTTACCGCACGGTTATAATGCACTTAAGAGTATATGGTCTGGCTGCATCACAGAACAGCTTCAGAGAATAGATTCCGAAAGCTGTAGAGGGGTCCTGCTTCTGCATGGGCACCCTCTCACACAAAACCAAGCACTCTGCCTGCAGGATTGATAAGGCCTGCCATAGGAGTGACTTATAGGTTTATATGTGTCAGTGATTAAAGGTAGATATAGGTAACCTATATCTTAGTAAGGGGTGCATGCACCACCTTACCCAGGCTTCATTAGCAGACCTCTGGTGCCATTTTGGAAGGCTTCCCAGGGGTGGCATAATGCATTCTTCAGCCCCTGGTAGGCATCTTGGGTACCTATGCCTTTAGTATCTAAGGTACCATTTACAAGGGACTCACAAGGGTAACACACTAACCAATCTGGAGTGTACCTAAAGTACATGCAATCAATTTATAGTGGAAGCAGCTAGGCTGGGCTCCAGGTTAGCAGGGCCCCAGCCAGACTAAAGTTGAATAACAGTGAAACACCAGGAAAAAGTGGGGGTAACCATAGTAAGCAGACCCTACTCTCTTACATAACCCCCCTGCAAACGCAGGGATATTAAACTAACCTTGATCAGTCGAGTCTTTATGTTCTAAGTGGAAATATCTGGACAGTCCATCTGCATTGGCATGGTTACTCCCAAGTCTATGTTCCACTGTATAGTCCATCCCCTGTAGGGAAATGGGCCACCTCAAAAGTTTGGGTTTTCACCCTTCATCTGTTTTAGCCATATGGTCAGGCTTAACAGTGAAGTGAGTGCCAAACAAGTATGGCTGCAGCTTCTTCAGAGCCCAAACCACAGCAAAAGCCTCCCTCTCAATAGCTGACCAAAGTTTCTCTCTAGGGGTTAGCCTTCTGCTAATAAATGCTACTGGCTGGTCCTGGCTGTTATGAACCATCATGCATGTCTCATTTGTCATCACCCTTTTGGTTTGCATATTAATCATGTTCCAGTCCTTTACCAATCATGTAGACATGCATAGGGCTTATCTCTTTATGTTGTCTAGTGTATTTACCAAGGTCTGAGTCCTGTTCCTATTTTTGGCGCATTGCCAATGCTTGTTTGTTGCATTGCCAATGCTTGTTGGTTTGCTTGTATAGCATTTAGTAATTACTTAGGAAAATGTTCCAGAACAATCACGTACATGACGTAGGAGCCAACTCCCTCAAATCAGGCATAAATACCTGCACCCAAGGTATCAGGATTGCTTGGCTTTTTCGTTTCTCTGCTAAGAAGAACAGGCACCCCACGCTCTTCTTTCCTGATTCCTAGAAGGCCTACCTGATTCCTAGAAAGCTAGTCCGGACATCTGAGCCCACCTTGAACAGCACACACAACAAACATATTAAGGACATAAAGCTAAGCACTGAATAAGCTTTCCTTTCACTGTGTGGGAGTTGGAAGTACTGCGTGTGCTTTTAAAGAAGACTTTACTTTTTAACTTCTCCTTTAACTGCGCGCGTGCTGGAAATCACTACTTGTGCTTTTAAGAAGACTTTCCTTGGACATACATTATTTTGAATATTTAGAGACTCACGCTCTGCATTTGTGCTTTGACATTTTGTTTTATGGAAAGCAGCGCTTAAATTTATAAAGGAAGCCTTTCATTTGGAACATTGTTTTGAGCTATTTGAGGCTGCACTATGTGTGTGTGCATTAACACATTTTTTTTGTTTTAAGGAGCTTTATTAGAGTCAAGAATTCCATTCAAGGATACATTTGATCTGGACTGTAAAAAAGGCTTAATTTGTGAAAACCCCTCAAGACATTTGATTGTTAACATTGTGAGACTTTGTTGCATATGTCAAGCTGAGATGTGGAGTATTCATTTAGGACAAACTAATATGAAAGCAAGGTACTAATTTATGTATTAGGCAACTTAGTCATATTATAGAAAAGAGGTATATCTGGTTAATGTAACGGTGTCCTGTTTTCTTTTTCTTTGGTAGACATTTCTTTATTAGGTTGTACATACAAATAGACAATCAACCCCAGTGTGTGATATCTGTGCATCAACAGCATCGCTTTTGAGGTAAATCTAGATCCTGAAAAAGCAATAGATACATGCCTAAGGCATAGGTTAATAAGTCCACGTTGCTAAAATCCATTCTTTAATTACAGGTAGAAGTTAAGGCGCAACTCTTTCACTTAAGAACACGGTTCCTGGCTGGTCCAGGTGTCTGAAGGTTGCAGTGTCTTCTCTTCTCTCCTGGAACATCTGCTAGAGCTCCTGTTATAATTTAGTAATGCTGAGAGTTGTTCCAAGAGGACTGGAGATCTAGCATCGCCCCTGCAAACGTTCCTGGAATTCAGGTGAGTGGCTGGATCTCATCTAACATAAAGCCAAGCCACACAAATTACAGTTTGCCTGGGTGATGGATGTCCCAGAAGATAAGGACGTTTCCTTACAGGAATTATCAAAAGTCTTTGAGGCCTTACAACATGAGGTAGCAGTCCTTAAACAGACTAATCATAGTCTTCAGTGTGAGTTACAACGATACAAGCAAGGAGAGTCACCTTGGGAGGATGGTTCTGTTCATCCTAAGCAGGTTCTTCAAGCACTAAGTTCTCCAGAAACAACTACACCCAGTAGTCAGCCAGTTATTGTGTCTGTAACTACATCTACTCCTGTTCCTTTGGCACCCCCTAAGCGGTTCTTTGGAAATCAGTCAAAATGTAGCATATTTATGAATCAATGAATCAGTGTCAACTACATTTTAAGTGCCGTCCATTAGCATTCCCAGATGATACTACTGAAATAGCGTTTATCCTTTCATATTTGGGTGGTACTGCTGCAACATGGTCAATACTGTATGTGGAATGGGATGATCCTATCTTGCACAATTTTCAAAGGTTCAAGGACACTATGCAAAAACTTTTCGCTAAACATCATTTTGTCCAAGCTAGTGATAACGAGCTTTTGACCTTAAAACAGGGTAAACAGGATTTATTATCTTATATCACCACGTTTAAAAGGCTTCTTGCTGAAACGGAATAGCCAGAAGAAAAAAGAACTTCGCTGTTCTATTGTGGTCTCCGAGACGAATTAAAAGATATCATTGCCCAAATCGTTAACCCTCCTACAGATTTCACAGAATTTATAGATTTACTGGTCCGTCTGGATCATCGTGTAGGTGAATGTCGGGGTGAAAAAACTAACGGAGAGTTTACACGTGTGGTAGTGGTAAAAAATTAAAAGAAGGAATCTCCCTTATCTGACTCTTCTGAGCCGATGCAAATTGGCGGAAGCAGAGGACTCCTGTCAAAAGATGAGAAAGACAGGCGACGTCATCTCAATTTATGTTTGTATTGTGGGCGCTCAGGACACTTAGCTAAAGAATGTTTATTCAAAACCAATAGCCGTAAGGCTATAGGTGTAGCTGAAACTCCACAATCTTCCTCTATGAACTCTCAGTTGGGAAACTCCTTGGCCAGATAAGGTCTGAGACCCCCTTATCTGATGTTTCGGGTGACACGGTCTCTTCTCATTACTTGGCAAATGCTATCACAGATGCACCTCGTCATTTAACTTTGATTGTCAACTTGCTTTTTCAAACCAAGTGACAAAAGTTATAACAATTTTACTGGATTTTGGGGCTACCAGAATTTTTATGCTCTGTCAGAACCTGAAACCTTATACTTAAAAGAACATCTTGATGATCTTTCATTAAAAGGTTTCATACGACATTCCACCTCACCTGTAAGTTTTCCACTTTTCTTCGTGCCCAAAAAGAACAAATAATTGGGCTTGTATTGACTAAAGCGCACTAAACAAAGTCACAGCAAAAAACAGGTATCCCCTTCCACTCATACCAGTTTTGTTAGATCAAGTAAAGAAATCAACCATTTTTACCAAATTGGATTTGCGAGGTGTGTACCAATTGATTAGAGTCAAATCTGGGGACGAGTGGAAGATCGCCTTCCGGACTAAATTTGGTTTATTTGAATACACCGTGATGACCTTTGGACTGTGGAATGCTCCTGCAGCATTTCTATTTTTCATAAATGAAGTGTTGCAGGACTTTTTGGATGTATTTGTCATCTGTTACATCGATGACATCCTTATCTATTCTTCCTCAACGGAAGAACATGTGGCTCATGTTCGGGCAGTACTACAAAGAATGAGAGAGCACCATTTATTCGCCAAATTGGAGAAATTTGTTTTTCATGCCACAAATATTGAATTCCTAGGCTATGTAATTTTGCCAGAAGGAATTGCCATGGATGCATCCAAGGTGCAAGCCATATTACGCTGGGACGCCCCAGGTTCTGTAAAAGGTGTCCAGCGATTCTTGGGTTTCACTAACTTCTATCAGCGTTATATTTCCCAGTTCTCTTCCATAGTCTCTCCCATTACTCGTCTATTAAAGAAAGGAGTAAAGTTCGTTTGGTCCCATGAGGTAGAACCTGCATTTCAGGTACTAAAGACAGCCTTTACGGAAGCACCCATTTTGCGTCATCCAGACCTCCCGCAACCTTTCTTTGTGGAAGCAGATGCCTCTCAAGTGGCTGTTGGGGGAGTTCTTTCTCAAAGGGATCTCAACTCTGGACATCTCCATCCTTTAGCCTTCTTTTCTAAAAAAAACTCCTTGCTGCTGAACAAAACTACACGGTGGCAGAACGTGAGTTGTCAGCTATTAAATCAGCCTTTCAGGAGTGGTGCCACAATCTATTAGGAGCCCGTGACACTGTCACAATTCATTCTGATCAACGCAACCTCCAATTTTACCAGAATGTTAAGGCACTAACACCACAACAGTTTTGGTGGTTATTATTCTTTAATTAATTCGATTTAAAAATCACCTACAAGTCAGGTAGAGAGCAAAATAAAGCAGACACCTTGTCTCGATTCAATTACCCCAATGTTTTTAAACAAATAAATGCTTCTGATCCCATCATACCTGAACACAAAATTGTTGCCCTATGTGATTCTCAAGACTTCCTAACTCTTGTTCATAAGGCACTAACAACAGTGCCCACTATAAAAAAAAAGACCTGGTATATTTTAAAGACCTATTTAACAACAAGGGGTGGTGATGGACAGAGTTTCTGAATTAAGCAGAATACTCTCACCCAGTCAAGAGATCAGGGCTAGATCCAACACCGTTTTTTAGCTCACTGCACCATCCCAGCTCAGAACCTGGCTATATGCACATTAGTCTGTTCCTGTCCCAATGCATGATGGGAACAGGGCAAACCAAACTACCAAGCCAATTCTTATACTGGGAAGGAAACAAGCTTCCGGGGACTGGTTTCTGGCATTTCAGCCGTCGTCGGCCCGGCTTGCTTGAATCTTGATGGTGCAATGAGCAAGGGACACTCTGTTCATCACCACCCCCTTTTCTGAATCGTTTTTGGCCACTATAGGTGTGGCAGGGTATACTCAGACATGAGTCCCCTGCTCACTGCACCATCAGGATTCAAGCAAGCCGGGCCGACGACGGCTGAAATGCCAGAAACCGGTCCGCGGAAGCTTGTCTCCTTTCTGGTGAAGAATTGGCTTGGTAGTTTAGTCTGCCCTGTTCCCATGATGCAATGGGCCAGGGACAGACTGATTTGCATATAGCCAGGTTCTGAGCTGGGATGGTGCAGTGAGCTAAATAACAGTGATGGATCAAGCCTTGATCTTTGGACTGGGTAAGAGTGGTCTGCTTAATTCAGACACTCTGTTCATCACCACCCCCTTTTCCGAATATTTTAAAGACCGCCTATATATTCCAACTGAGCCTTTACGTAATACAGTTTTACACTGGATTCGTGATACCAATCTAGCTGGTCAAACTGGTTTTTAAAAAAACTTGGAATTATGTGAACGAACCTGTTGCTGGCCTACCTTGTCTGATGATGTCAAAAACTATGTTCAATCTTGTTCCCACCCGCATAAAATCCAAATCTTCACATGTTGCCCCTGCTGGTTTATTACAACCGTTGCCCATACCACCCATGCCCTGGCACACTCTAAGTATGGACTTCGTCACTGATTTGCCCAAATCAAACGGCCATTCCATCATATGGGTAGTAGTTGATTATCTAACCAAGATGGCTCATTTTCATCCGCTAAAACACATGCCCTCTGCTAAGGAGTTAACCACTCTGTTCATCCAACATATTGTAAGAGCACATGGCCTGCCAACCACTATATTTTCTGATCAGGAACCACAATTTGTCTCTAGGTCCTGGCATACCTTTTGCTCTTCCTTAAATATTGATGTTTGTCTGTCCTCTGCCTATCACCCTCAAACAGACAGAACGATTAAATCAGACCATGGAACAAACCTTACGTTGCTTAATTTCGACCTGGACCACGGAATGGGATAAGGCACTACCTTTGGTAGAGTTTGTTTATAATAACACAATACACACTGCTACAGGGGTTTCTCCTTTTTTCTGTCTCTTGGGCTATCACCCCCGTATGCTTCCTATACACACTCCTGTTCCCTTGAAGGTTCCAGTAGTACAAGATCATCATGACAATTTAATTTGCATTCAAACACAAGTTAAACAACATCTACAGTCATATCAACAACAGATGAAAACACAAGCAGGCAAACCTAGGCAACCAGCTCCCTCTTATTCAATAGGAGATCAGGTATGGCTCTCTGCTAAGAACCTTAGACTGAGTAGTTCCCGTAAACTTCTTCCAAGGTATTTAGGTCCATTCCTGATTAAGAAATTAATCCACGAGGGAGGAGCTACGACACCAACCAAGATGGCCGCATAGTCTCCCGGCTCCGCTGACCTCCGTCCTACGCTCGCTTATCCTGTCGAATATCCTGATCTCCTGCCCCGGATTCGTGTGGGTGAACTAGTTGGCACCCCGATGGTGTGACCACGGAATTTTTCTGATGTTCTGGGGTGAAGTAACATCGAAAATGGTTTGAGGCCTAACTCAGACTGGAAGCCGGGGTCTCGATTGCTGGTCTACCCGGGTCCAAAGTGAACAACAACGGACTGAGGAGAGTGGTTGGGTCCGGTCCTTGGAACTTTTGAAAAATTCTCGGGACTACTTCGCACCCATCTGCTGCCTGGTGCTGTACCTGAGGTCAGGTTACGGGTGGTGCGCGGTGCTGCGTCGCGGGGGGCCCCGGCCCGGAGGCCCGGCACTAGCACCGCTGGTGCCCCGGGGTGGGGGTCCTGCCGCGCGTTGCTGCGTACTGCTGGCCCGTCCCTCACGGCTTGATTCTGCTCCGGCGTGTCCTGCCCCAGTGGAGGTGCCTCTCCGTGGGGATCGTTATGCCTGCGGACGTGTTGAACTTGGCAGAGCGGGCTCAACGTGACCCTTCCTTGCGGATGGTAATGGTGGAACTTGCGGCGCTTCGAGCGACGATGAGGGCCCAGGTCAACCGCTTGCTGTCGGCAGCAGATGGGATCATAGGACCGGGAGCAAGCCCTGATTTGATTTTTGAGACCCGGCAGCCGACTTGCCTCCTGTTGGGCGCTCTAGTGGCGCGTCTGGACCCGGTGCTGGCAGCTGTGCCTGCCCCCGAAGAAATGGAACTCACCGTGTGTGCTGAGATTGATGACTCTCTTAAGTTCTCGGAAACATCGGTCCTACAGTTGTCGGAACATTTCACTGCTTACCCCATCTTGGACACTGTTGGCCTACACTACAATCTGTATCGGAACGAGTCGCACCCCCTCCCCAATCGGTCTCCCAACATGGCGGATGCAATGATGCTTGGCGTCGGAGATGGGGAGGGACATCGTTTGTGCAAGCCGCGTGCGTTGGTATCTGCTATTCCTCTCCCATTTGCTGGCCCAAGCTTTGGCTGCTACTGTGTGACTCTTGACTTTCCGGAGATGGGGCTTTACTTATCCGAGGGACTCGGCAACTTTGATAGACGGGGCCAAGGCTGAAAATATGGGTTGCATTGTTTACGATGGATCTATTGGTAACGGGACTGCTTCACTAACGGACGGATTCCGGGGCGGGGGGTTTGTGGTTCCCCCGGGGTATTTTCGTAGGGTGGTCAACTTTATTCGTGCTGGCTTAGGGGGGCCCCCTTTGTTAGGGTGGGGGGAGAGACCGGGAGCGCAGAGACTATCGCCCTCCTCCACTTCCCCGTTGGGTGGGGTTTCCTTTCTTTCTTCTTTTTCTCTGTTTCTTCTATATTTCGGGTTTGGTTCTCAGGCGACAGGCACACTGCTGGGGGGGGGGGCGTAGTCATATGCAGGGGTGCAGGGTGGGGGGTTGGGGGAGGGGATTTTTCGTTTTTATTTTGTTTCTATGGCCTTTGTTCTCTTCTCTTATCTTTCTTTGTCTTTTTCTTTTTCTGGGTCAGTACAGTGGGTTTCCTTTGGTATCGATCACTGCTTATTCATCTGTGCCTCAATTTTCGTGGTGTTCTCTGGGGCTTAGGGCAGGTGACTAGCAGGCGCGAATTGACCGCAATATTCTTTCATATCCTGAACCGTTTGTTTTAGCGCCATTGAGTTGACTGATTGCATTTTACTGTTGACATGTTTACTATTCTGCCTGCCATTTTTCGCTGCTGGGAAATTGTTCGGCACCTGATTCTTCCATCTTATACGATAACATGAAAACCTTTTATATCCTGTTTTTCTAATTGGGCTGTTCAGTGACCAAGAGTACGTTAGTATGGTGCTTCTGCTCCCCGAGGTGCTGCATGTGATTTAAAACTTGTTCTTTGCCAATCTAACTGCTTAGCGGCCAGCCCCGGGGGTTGTAGGCCCATGCTTGTATTTGATTGAACTGTCAATAAAGGTTTTAAAAAAAAAAAAAAAATTAATCCACCCAGTTACGATTGAATTAGACCTTCCTGCTGATTTACAAATTCATCCAGTGTTTCATGTGTCCCTGGTCAAACCATTCTCTGACGATACTCGAGTAGCCCCTCCACCAGCTCCAGTGAAGGTTCACAATCACTGGGAATTCGAGGTGGCTAAAGTTCTCGATTCCGTTCGGATTCGGGGAACACTGCATTATCTTCTGGCATGGAAAGGGTTCGGTCCTGAAGAAAACTCATGGGAACAAGTATCCTCCATCCATGCCCCACGACTAGTGAGATAATTCCATCAACAGAACCCCTCCAAACCACGCCCAGTATTGGGGTCTTTGAGGGGGAGGAATGTTAGGAATCATCATGCATGTCTCATTTGTCATCACCCTTTTGGTTTGCATATTAACTTACCTTTTTAACTTTTCCTTTAACTGCACATGTGCTGGAAATCACTCCTTGTGCTTTTAAGAAGACTTTCCTTGGACGTACATTCTTTTGAAAATTTAGAAACTCACGTTCTGCATTTGTGCTTTGACATTTTGTTTTACAGACAGCAGCGCTTACATTTATAAAGGAAGTCTTTCATTTGGAAAATTGTTTTGAGCTATTTGAGACTGAACTATTTGAGAAACAAGCTCCGTGTGTGCAATAACACATTTTGTTGTTTTAAGGAGCTTTATTAGAGTCAAGAATTCCATTCAAGGATACATTTGATCTGGACTATAAAAAAGGCTTAATTTGTGAAAACACCTCGAGACATTTGATTGTTACCATTGTTAGACTCTGTTTCATATGTCAAGCTGAGATGTGGAGTATTCATTCAGGACAATCTAACAAGATTAACAATGTCTTCTCTGCCCAAGAACCTCATTTCACAGCTATCATGGAGGATCAGGATATCGGTGCTTCCCTGATGATTTATTTATGATGCCACTGTACAGTTTGCCTTTATCAAAATATTTCTTTGCCTCAGAATGCGATGAAAATACTTCACTGCTCTGAAAATCATCAATAGTTCCCTCCAATTCAATAATTGTTAGGAGTGACCATTTGAATAGATAAGATTTGTCCCAAAGGGTTGCTCCCTAACCCAGACTGCTGGCATCCATGGTAAATACAAAAGGAGGCTGTTCTGAATGTTTAACCACCAAAGCAAATTGACCCTGAGTTAAAAGGACCAATTTGCTCAAGGAGTCGGCTCCCGATGACGACTGCCTATTAACCTGCCATAGGAGAGGATGAAGATGCAGTCTCGCCATTGAACTGTATAAACAGAAACCACCATGTGGCCCTAAACCTCCTACTGCAGCCTGGCAGAAGCCTGCTTCTTGGACTACAGTTTGTGGATTGAAGACAAATGATCATCCCTTCTGGGAGGAAATCCTTTCCTAGATCTATCCAAAATTGAGCTTCTATTAATGCCAGGTCTTTCGGCAGGTGCAGTTGACATTTCAGAATGTTGAGAAAGAGTCCCAAGCAGGATAATGTTGACTCTGTTTGTCCCAAACAAATGGTTTGATCTTTGGTTGCAGCATGAATCAATCAATCAATCATCCAAGTAGTGTAACAGGTGAAGATGGACAACAATTGGAACCATCATTTTCGTAAACAGTCTTGTAGCTGATTTTAAGCAGAAAGGAAGGACCTTGAATTGCCAATGTTGATGTTCATTGCAAATTACAATAACTTGTGATGGGAATTGGCAAATGGTACGTGGAGAAAATATCCATGCGTTCCAGTGTTATCAGATAAAGATTTGCATGATTGATGTAATGACCTTCTGCAAGGTTGCCAGCTTGAATTTGATGTTCTGGTATGTAACTGTTACCACGGATTTTTTACAACGCATACCATTACCACGCATACATTTACAACGCTGGTCATTTTACAACGCATACCTTTACATCGCAATACACTACAACGCACATACTATTACAACGCATACCATTACATCGTAAGTATTATTATAGGTAAGTTTAACATTTTTTAGTGGTATTTGGTTATGGGGTACAGGGGTATTTTTAGGTTTTAGGGCTGGGTTTGGGTTATGGGGTACAGGGGTATTTTTAGGTTTTACGGCTGGGTTTGGGTTTTGGGGTACAGGGGTATTTTTAGGTTTTAGGGCTGGGTTTGGGTTTTGGGGTACAGGGGTATTTTTAGGTTTTAGGGCTGGGTTTGGGTTTTGGGGTACAGGGGTATTTTTAGGTTTTAGGGCTGGGTTTGGGTTTTGGGGTACAGGGGTATTTTTAGGTTTTAGGGCTGGGTTTGGGTTATGGGGTACAGGGGTATTTTTAGGTTTTAGGGCTGGGTTTGGGTTTTGGGGTACAGGGGTATTTTTAGGTTTTAGGGCTGGGTTTGGGTTTTGGGGTACAGGGGTATTTTTAGGTTTTAGGGCTGGGTTTGGGTTTTGGGGTACAGGGGTATTTTTAGGTTTTAGGGTTGGGTTTGGGTATTGGGGTACAGGGGTATTTTTAGGTTTTAGGGCTGGGTTTGCGTTAAGGGGTACAGGGGTATTTTTAGGTTTTAGGGCTGGGTTTGGGTTATGTGGTACAGGGGTATTTTTAGGTTTTAGGGCTGGGTTTGGGTTTTGGGGTACAGGGGTATTTTTAGGTTTTAGGGCTGGGTTTGGGTTTTGGGGTACAGGGGTATTTTTAGGTTTTAGGGTTGGGTTTGGGTTTTGGGGTACAGGGGTATTTTAGGTTTTAGGGCTGGGTTTGGGTTAAGGGGTAGAGGGGTATTTTTAGGTTTTAGGGCTGGGTTTGGGTTATGGGGTACAGGGGTATTTTTAGGTTTTAGGGCTGGGTTTGGGTTATGGGGTACAGGGGTATTTTTAGGTTTTAGGGCTGGGTTTGGGTTTTGGGGTACAGGGGTATTTTTAGGTTTTAGGGCTGGGTTTGGGTTATGGGGTACAGGGGTATTTTTAGGTTTTAGGGTTGGGTTTGGGTTTTGGGGTACAGGGGTATTTTTAGGTTTTAGGGCTGGGTTTGGGTTATGGGGTACAGGGGTATTTTTAGCTTTTAGGGTTGGCTTTGGGTTATGGGGTACAGGGGTATTTTTAATATATATTTACAAATAATAACATTAAAATTAATTTAATTTCATTAATATAATTATTTTATAATTTAATAATTATTAATTAAATTAAATATTACATAAATAATTATTTACAATATATATTAATATTATATACTTACCTATACTTACATTGTAATGGTATGCGTTGTAATAGTATCTGCGTTGTAGTGTATTGCGTTGTAAAGGTATCCGTTGTAACATGACCTGCGTTGTAAAAAATCCGTGGTAATGGTATGCGTGCTAAAAGTACGCGTTGTAACATCATATATCCGATGTTCTGGATAAAAGAGTTGATTATCTTCAAATCTATCACTGAATGACAGTCCACTGTAGACTTTGTAAGTAGCAACAAGATGGAGTAAACTCTGTGTTCTTTTTCTTGCTAGGGCCTTGGAACAATAGCTCCCTTCTTCTGAAAAACAACCTTTAATAAGGCTTCTCTCTTGGTTAGATCTCTAGACCGAGTATCACGAATGGTTCCCAAAGAAATTGGGTCTGACAAGAATTCTATCCGGTACCCTTTAGTATCACCTAAAGAATCCATTAAGCCAATGTTACTTCTTGCCACTGACAAATGAATTGCTGAATCCATCCACCAACTTCTGACAGAGATCCCATCCTCTTTGCATAGTCAAAATCGTGGACTCTTGATGTTTCTGCCTTTTGAAAGATTTGAAGGAACATTTCCATTGAAATGTTGAGGATTGCTCCTGACCCTTTTGTCTCCTCAAGGGGTGACCAAAGAAAATGTTTGAAGAACTTGAACCTCTAGAGGCTTGACACTGAAGGTTGAAGAATGTTCCTACCCTTAAAGATATGCTGGGGCTTATCCTCCAGCTCAGTGACAAATAGTCTGGACCCCCCTATTGGCTTCGGTGAAAAATTGGATTATTGGTTGAGGGGGTGAAACCCTGTTTAGCAACAGCCACAATCCTTGTCAGAGTGGGACACAGTCAGTAAATTAGCATGTGCTTAACCCTCAGGTAGCTTGGCACAAAAGCAGTCAGGCTTAATTTAGAAACTTAGGGGCAATATGTGAAATATTTATGTATCACACAAACAGCAATACAGTAAAAATACAACACAAGAAGCATCCCACGCCAATTTTGGGAAATAGAGTGAAATTAAGTAAATTATTTAAGGTCACAACAACAAAAATCCAATCAGAAGAACTGGAGATATACAATTTTAAAGATTTAGATAAAAGTAGTGCCAAGAAATGGCACAAATCGCCAACTGAAAGTATCTAGTCATACTTGACCAGGACAAAGTCACAAGCTCATGCTAACTTCAATGAAGCGCAGGCTAGACAGAGGACCAAGTTTGGCGTGCTATGGATTGTACCTAATATCCTTGGGTCACAGCTTGTACAGCATTGCTTTACATTGGTTCCTATGAAACTTTGTGGCAAAGCTTTGTGGGGCATTGTATCACCCTGCATCAGTTCTGATGTGCTGTGCAGGGAGGCTTTGTGGGACTCTGTGTCACTTTGTGTCAGTTCTGATGAAGGTTGCAGCTGGGCACTGAGGCTTTGTGGTGCTTCATGTCACTTCACACCAGATTTGGTTGAACCTCAGCAGAAGCCAGGAGAGCCCAGGCAGGTCCAGTTGCATCACCATGCAGGTCCAGTGTAGCAGGTCAGCTGGGTAGTTGCAGGGAGCCTCTGGAGCTTGAGATGTCCATTTAGCTCAGAACAGGAGGTGAGTCAGCCTGGGGTGAAGGGAGCAGGTTCAGTCTTCCTTCTAAGCAAGCAGGGAAAGCCTCAAGGCAGAAGAGCAGCAGGACATCCCTCTTCAGTAGTATCCACCACTCCAATGTTGGGTCTGGGGGTCCAATATTTTTACCTGGTGCCAGCTTTTAAAGGGGAAGAAGCTTCTACAGTTTTTCCCCCACAGAGGTGTCTGCAATTTCCTTTCTCCCGGCCCTGGCCCTAGGTTGCCTTGGGTCAAAACAGACTAGTGTGAAACCCTTTGTGAATGTGCTGAGAAAGCCATTTCAGGTGCAGGTGTGGTAGGTTACAGCTTTGCCCCACCCATTCTGCTAGAGATGGCCCATCCTGCCAACAGCAAGTCCCCCTTTGTGGTACTGTGTTGGAGGAATACAAAAAGGTCAACTGCCAACTACACCTGGTCATGTGACCCAGGAAACAGGGTGCAGGCACCAAATGATTAAGACAAGAAAATGCAACTTTTTATGTAACATTTTCAGAATTGTAATTTAAAATCAGACTTTACCATAAAAGATGGTTTTAAATTACTATTCTTAGAGACCAAACTCAGTAATCATGCAGACTCTCAATAAAAGGTTATCACTTATTAAATGTAATAAAGCAACCCATTGCTATCTCTTGGAAGAAGAAGGCCTTGCAGTAGTGAAAAATTAATTTCTGAGATTTTTACTAACAGGACAAGTAAATCTCAAAAGGATATGTCCAATGTTTTCAATACACTGCACCCTTCCCTGTAGGCTGTTTGGATCCTACCTATTAGAAAGGAAAATTTAGGCATGGCAAAATGTTTATTTTGCCAGGTTGGAATGGCACACACAGGCTGCAATGGCATGCCTGAAGCAGGTTTAAAAAGCTTCTTAAGTGGATGGCACAATCAGTGCTGCATGCCCACTAGTAGCATGTTACTCACAGGATCTGGGTACATATGTGGAGAAGTGTGGCTCAATGGTTAGAGCAGCAGACCCTGATGCAGAGGTCTAGCCCGGAACCAGGGTTCAATTCCCCGCCTCTGCGGGTCTTGGGCTCAAAAATTCCACGGATCTGATAATTCTCGCCTCTGTGCCTATTTCAATCATGGAGTCCCACTCTGCAACTCTGGGCAATAGCTTGCTTAATCTCCACAACGGCCGCCACAACGCTAAGGATGCCTGGCCTCCACCTTGGGGGTGCCCAGGAGTGGACGCATCACAGGGAAAGCCAGGATGGGTTCCACAGCGGTATTCGTACAAGCGCCTTGAGACCCTTGCGGGTGAGTAGTGCGCTATACAAGTGTAAATTTACATTACATTACATATAGTGTCACTTTACTAGTGACTTACAAGCAAATTAAATGTGCCAATTTCACCATGTTTAACCCCTTCCATGCTCATGACAGGGTCAGCTCGTCATGGGCATTACCTGCGCTGTGCGTTTGATGAGTTGACCTTGTCATGAACAATGGGATCTATCAGACTTCAGCACAGGAGGGGAAAACCCCTAGCAGCCAAGGTGTTAAAGCTGAAAGCACAAGCAATTTAGTACTGGTTTGCAGTAGTAAAGTTAGCAGAGTCCTACGGTCAACAAATTCAAATTCAGCAAAACAGGAAGAGTGAAGGCAAAAGGCTTAGGTGAAGACCATGATAAGGCTATCGGGTCTAACAACATCTTAAGTGCAGTGGACCTCTGGGCCACATAAGAGTTCTACTCTTGTAAGTACAAATTTCTCCTGGCAGTTTTGGAAGCCTCACTCGTCAGCACTCCCAATCTGAAAACATCAATTAATACATCATACAGGAACTGAATATGATGTCCTATAACCTCCAATAGAGGAAGACAATTCAATTAATCCTAGATAGCCGTAAAATACTTTAGAAATGTGAATTTAAAGATTGAGCCTACATGTCCCACAAGTGCTATCTCTCACTGTGGCATGGTTTACAGATAATAATTTTTTAATGCAGAGTCCATATTTTTATCTGATGGATCCTTTAGAATATTTTCTCCTGTCATGGATAAGCAGCCCATAAGACTTGCCACCACAGAATCCACATGCACATTATACAGCAACATTGTATCCATATTCTACAGCCAACACAGCTTGGCCATGACTCTTAGTAACATGATGTTATCAGGCGTCTTCCATTCTTGATAGACATTGTCTAGGGCAAACTGATAAATGGGACACCCTAAATTAGAAGGCTTTTAGTATTGCCTCAGAAGCGATTCATCTGAGGTCCAAAGCCTCTTCAAAGCAAAGACGTTCATGGTAACCCTAATATGAGCCAGCAAATCTGTCATCATGACCCTGGTGATATATTTGCCCTTTGAGTCGGTGGAAGATGAAGTCTCATCAGATGTATCCAAATCACCTGTATCAAATACTACCTCTTCTTTAGTGCAGGAGAAGTGTCTTCTTTAAAGGCCGTCAAAGTCTGGAGGACAATCCTCCTGAATCTCTCCTCCTCCTCTCTAGCTTACCATTATATGTTTTGGAAGAGGAGATGTACAGATGAAACTGATGAAGAAGGCAATGGAGAGTTGTGCCCTCTATTGGAAGTATGAACAAATGGTCCTTGACAAGAGGAAATATGAGCTTAACAATATTTATAGGCCACAATAAGCTCTATAACAAGAAAAGTCCAGCCGGACTTTGAATTTTATTCAATGTTTGTAGATATGCTTAATCAAACGAACCAACGAATAAAGCAGTGGGACAGAGTCCTGCATCCACGATGCTACACATACAATTAAAACATACAAGTACTGGGGTATTTCAGGCATTTAGAAGGCATGAGCAAACAGGGGAATTTGAATGCATTTGCTTCACATATGTAGGAAACATACACTTTTTTGGCACATAATAGTACACTTATTGTTTAGCCCACATATTGTGTCGACGGCGTTTCGATCCAATTGTTAATAATGGATCATCATCAGGACATCCAATGTTTGCCTGAATGTAGAAAGCCTCAAGAGGTGGAGGTGTGGACGATTATGGTTGCTGGAGTGGTTCCGACGGATATCTGTAAGGTGGTAGGTGTTGCTCCCAATGCGGAACAAGGGGTTGTGAGGAGGAATAATTCCCGGCAGTGGTCCGGTATTAGATGTTGTCCTCGCCTAAGATTAGGAAGGAATTCTTGAACGGGCTGCCTTGTAATAGGGCTCCTTGAGTTCTCAATGGAACTGCTGTTCAATCGTCCCGGTGCACAGTCGGATTTATTTGTTGGTTCGTTTGATTAAGCATATCTACAAACATTAAATAAAATTCAAAGTCCGGCTGGACTTTTCTTGTTATAGAGCTTATTGTGGCCTATAATTATTGTTAAGCTCATATTTCCTCTTGTCAAGGACCATTTGTTCTTAGTTTAGCTGATACCCCAGGTCCTTGGTTACCTAGTGGGTTCCCTTGTTTCTTATCAAAACTATATTGGAAGTATGCTTGCCCATACTGGAATTAATGGAATCAAGCTAATTGCTGCAGAGAAATTGACATAAATTGCAATAGCATGCCGGTTGTTTTTATAGACTGGCAAAGAGTGTGCTGCTCTCACTGTCCAAAATGAAAGGGTGCTTATGCGTGGACCTATCTTGCTTTGCTGTAGAGGTGTGAAGTAGGAAACAGCGCGACCAAGGAAAACTGAACACTAGGCCAATGAGGGAGAAATAAAGGCAAAAATCCCTGTTCCTCCTAAGCATAGGTGGGGACTCGAAAGCTATCTATCCAAGAAAAACACCCTGGCAGATCTCTCTTCAGAAAACAGGCCAGCAAGGGCGGTAAGCATATCCCCAACAAGCCTGAGCCAGACAGAGACCTCCCCCGTCCTCATTCCACTCATGCAGGAAAACAAAACAGAAGTTGCAGCCCCCTTCATTGCACCTGGGTTAGGTAGGTGGGGCTAGCATTCAAGGGTCCTCCACCTTCGTTCCTGCTGTGAGGTGACATCACCTCATCGTTAATGACTGGGGCGAGGGACGTGGGGTCCTCCCTGTAGTAAATGGAAAGAGGCTTCTTGAAGATTAATCCAGTTTATTGTACAGAGACAGCTTACACAACCACCACGAACAGATGCACAGCTGTAACAGATCTCAATAGAACATTACACTCCCAAGGATCCCTAAGAATCCTCAGGCAGTAAGAACCAAAACAATTCTAAATGGAACATGGGAAGGGAAGTACAAGGATGAAGAGAGGGAGGAGCACAGAATGGAATACTACACACCTTCCCCCCTAAAAACAAAAAAAAACAGCAAAAAAAAAACTTAACGGTAGTAATCATGCAACTTTACAGGAGTATGCTTTACACGAACGCTTTTCCTAAGAGAGGAATTATCATCATTAGAAGTCACAGGACAAGGTATGGGAACATTTCCACTAACGGGGTCATTGCCAAGGCTAAAAGGTGGTTCAGTGATCAGGTTGCTGTTGTCAGGCATGGATGTACTGCAGTTATTAGACACAGGAACAACAGGATCAACAGTCTGGGTCTCAGAGTCAAAAGAGTTAAACAAAGGAGAAAAAGATGCATCATTTTGATCACACAAAGTCTTAGCAGTGGTAAAATCATTAGAAGAGGATGGTGCAGAGAAGGGTTCCACATTAGAAGGATTCGAACCTTTACACAAAGAAACCCTTCTAAAATTCCATATTTTCCCATCCTCAACTCTCACAGCCTTTGAAAATACTTCAATAACCTTGCAAGGGTCCGACCACTTATTCCACTTATTGTCAAAAGCTCTGCCTAATTTCACGCGGACGAAATCACCCACCCTGACCTTCTGACCGGAGCTTTTGGTGGACAAAAAGTTGGCTTTCATTTTTTCCTGATACTTCAAAACTCTGTCTTTAACACAAGCAGGATCTACAGAAGGATCAACCGGTAATTTAACTTTCATCCACCAAGGCAAAAGTTTGGAGCCAGGCTTCCTGCCTCTAAGCAATTCAAAGGGTGAAAACCCTGTGACAGAGTTGGGTGAGGTGCGGTAAGACAGTAAGGTGGAACGCAGGGTTTTTTTCCAGTCTAGGTTGCTTTTAACAGCCAGCTGAATGGACTCTTTGATGACACGGTTAAAGCGTTCCGTTTGACCATTAGCTTGTGGGTTATAATTCGACACCCTTTTGTGCACGATGCCGCACCTCTGGATGAATGACAAAAATTCTTTGCTTATAAATTGCGGGCCATTATCCGACACTATCTCCGCGGGAATTCCTTCCCTGCAGAAAACCTCATCAAGAAATTGGATAATTTGAGTGGAACCAACCTTGTCGACAATTTTTAGTTCTGGCCACTTAGAAAAATAATCGATAAGGACCAGACCAAATACATTTTGCTGGGAAGACAAGTTAAGAGGTCCAATTATGTCAATGCCCAATTTCTTCCAGGGGCAAGAGGCAAATTCAATGGGAGTAGTGGCAACAGACAAGGGTTTAACGGTTTTGTCGCTTTTGTCGCAAGGGGAGCATGAGCGAACCCATTTGTCAACCATTCTGTCTACACCAGGCCACCAGTAGAACTCGCGTATGCGCCTTTTTGTGCCAGACATGCCCATATGGCCTTCATGGGCCATGGAAATAATTCTTTCTCTCAAAGAAGTGGGGGGAATGATTTTGTCGCTACGAAACACGAAACCTTGGTCAAACATGAGTTCGTCATTTACCTTAAAAAAAGAAAGAATGTCCCCAGATAAGTATCGCTCATGAGGCCAACCATATTGTAAGTGCCTGGTTAAGGAAGCAAGGTCAGAATCATTCGCCATGGCTTCCCTCCACTCAATTTCAGAGATGCTAGGAGAAACACCAATTGGACCACAATCGTTGACATCATCGATGTTAGAAACAACATCAGACTCATTGTTCCAACTAACAGAAAAAATAGAATTTACTAAAGGCAACCTGGACATGCAGTCGGCGTGCACGTTTAACCGTCCAGGGACATATTCCACAGTACATTGAAATTCTTGCAATTTGGCTGCAAGACGTGCTAGGCGCGCTGTTAAGGTCCTGCCACCACCAGCTGCCAGCATATTGATTAGGGGTTGATGGTCGGTTCTTAAACAGAACCTGGTTCCCCAAAGAAATTGCCTAAAATGTTCAGAGGCCCAGGTGCAAGCTAGTAGCTCTTTTTCAATTGTGGAGTAATTGAACTCAGCGCCCCGCAAGGTTCTTGAAGCATATGACACAACGTACTCTTCACCCTTGTCTTTTTGCATCAAGACAGAACCTAAGCCAACATTGCTCGCATCCACACACACTATGCATTCTTTTTCTAAATCAAAAGGTCTTAGGAAAGGAGCACTAATGATTTCTTGTTTAAGTAATTCAAAAGCATGTTGCTGATCGTTATTCCACAAAAACTTCACATCCTTCTTCAATAACACCCTGAGAGGGTGGACCTTGGAAGCATAATCTTTGACAAATTTACTATAAAATTCTGTGAGACCAAGAAAGGAAACGAGTTGATCTTTGTTCAAAGGAGCAGGGGCTTCGGATATACTCTTGATGTGATTGAGTTTGGGTTTGATTCCTAGCGCAGAAATCTCGTGGCCTAGGTATTCAACCTGACTTTGTCTGAATTTGCATTTTGATAATTTAAGAGTGAGACCAAAATCCTGTACACTTTTTAAAACTTTAGCCAAATTTTTATCGTGCTCCTCAAAATCTTTTCCATGTACCAAGATGTCGTCCTGGAAGGCAATTGCACCCTCACATCCTTCCAGAAGTGTCTTCATGAGGCGTTGGAATACGGACGCTGCACTAGCTAGACCAAAGGGCATACGACAGTACTGAAACAAACCTTCAGGTGTAATGAAAGTGGTTAAGAATTTGGAGTCTTCATGTAAAATTACCTGATGGTAGGCGCTGGTTAGATCAAGCGTGGAAGAAACACAGGCGCCAGAGAGAGTGGAAATGAGCTCATGTATGTTGGGTAAAGGATGTCTGTCGATCCAGATCTCCTTGTTTAAGCTGCGGAGATCTACACACAGACGAAGCTCACCGTTGCTTTTAAGGGATAAAACAACGGGCGAAACCCATGGGGATGACTCGACTGGTTCGATGATTTTTTTTGAAACTAAGTCAGATAAAATTAACTTTAATTTATCACGGTAGGCCAAGGGTACATTTCTGACCCTATGTCGGACAGGAACAGCTGATTCTTTAAGGATAATGCGGTGTTTGAAATTAGCGAAAACACCCAAATTATCATTAAAAATACACGGAAAATCTCTTTTTAATTGGGAAATAAAGTCATTTTCCGGAGAAACCACATATACAGGAGGGGAGGCATTGGGATCAAGTTTGATCCCTAAGTCAAACTGATGGGGCCAGCATAAGATAGATGCTCCTTTCGAGGAGACGTAAACCTTCCCCTTGATAGTCCTATCTTTAAAGCTGATCTCTGCCCACATAAAACCTTCAAGGCCTATCTTCTTCCCAGTATACCCTCCGGGATGTATGTCGGGTGGTGACAGTTCTTTTGGGGACCAAAACTTGTCGAAAACATCTTTGCCTATTATTGTGTACCAAGCACAAGAGTCAATGAGCATGGAGATTTCTACACCATTAATAAGAATGATGTCACTAGGAAAACCTTTGCACTCGGTATCACCAACACACAACATCGTGTTAATTTCAGAAGGTTGTTCACAGTCATCATACTCATCATGTGATAAAAAATTGACTTTCTGCGTGGATTTGCACATTTTAGTGAAATGACCTGACTTCTTGCATTTAACACAAATTTTGTTCCAAGCAGGACACCCCTTGTAATTTCCCACATGGTCATTAGCGCCACATCTATAACAAATTATAGGAGACCTTCTTTGGAAAGATCTGTTGTCTCTGCTAAAGTTGTCCCTTCTAGTGATATTGGAAGTAGGTTTTCTGTAATTTGGGGGATTCCTGACTAATGAAACCTCCGGGATAGTTACTTTAGTTTTGATGTCATGGCCTCTTATTTCGTTAACAAACAATTCCGATTGCTCAATACCTTTTGCAATGTTTAGGACAGCGTTAAGAGAGGTCTCAGTGCCCATCCACAAACGTTCCTGTATCTTTTTACTTTTGGTACGCATCATGATTTGGTCCCTTAAAACTTGGTCAAAATCAATGGTTTCAAAGGAACAAGAACTAGCTAGAGTGCGTAGAGCAGCTACATATGTTTCTATGGATTCATCTTCTTTTTGAATTCTAGAGTAAAATTTAAAACGTTCCATCACAGTATTGATTTTCCTACCAAATCTGATGCTTAATTGCTTGACAACAACCTCAAAAACATTTACATCACCAGCACCAGAATTGTCAATAGGTGGAAGACTTTCTAGTTCTTTAAGACCGGCGCCACCTAGACAATTTTTGAGTAAGGCGAGTTTCCTTTTAGGAGAACAGCCGTCTTCTTCTACCACATCAACGTAAGCTAAAAAGGTTGGATACCAAAGATCCCATTCTACTTTGGGATCACCAGCCGAAGGTAGAAAATGTGCAGGTGAAATTATGTTGTTCGACATTTTTTTTAAAATATTGTTAAAAACACCCAAAAGAAAGAACAAAGGAAATGAAAGTCACAGTTATTTTGGTTAGACAAATTGTCAAAAACACAGTAGTAACACAATGGCATAGAAGTCTACGGTACCTTTTCTGTAAATGAAGGTGCTCAATACAGTTTCTTCGTAACAAAACTATAAGCAGGAAACAAATTACAGAGCATAATGAACAAAAATACACAAATAACTGTGGTAAATATCGATGGGTGGTTGAATTACATAAATAATAGTGGCGTTAAAAGATTTAAGAAAACGGGACTCCGATCGGCGTTTTGTTGCTATGGTGATCCAAGATGGCCGCTGGAACGCAGCGCTGTGCGTGAAAGGAGAGCGCTGACGAATGACGTGGATGCACGCAGGGAAAGCGTGTGGCGATGACGCGTCTGATCCAAAGGAATGGTGAAGGAATTCCGGCAGCGAGTGGAGCGCACGCGAAGAAGTAGGTGAGTCTCGTGTGCTTTTTAAAAAATGCGCTTGAGTGATAAGGCTGTAGCAAATGCCCAAAAGTTCCAGGAAAACACAGCAGGAGGTAGACCTCACATGGAAACAAATGAAGAGAAAGTATGAGATGAAAATCTCAAGGTTGTAAGCGCGGATCGCCCGAAGTCTCAAATTAACATGCAAAACATGGAGAAACAGCCGCAGGTGCAATCAAGGCACGTTAAATAAGGAATGCTGCCGCTGGTGTTATAATTTAACACATAAGAATTTTTTAAAGAGTACCTTAAGGAAATTCACGCAGCAAACGGTGAACGCTGTCTCCACACTGGATTTTCTTCTTCTTTTTTTGTTGAGAAACAAAAAAAATAAGTGAAGAATAAAAAACGGGTCCTGTTGAGTTTCAGGCTTGGTATCCCGATCGTCGCCAGAATATGTAGTAAATGGAAAGAGGCTTCTTGAAGATTAATCCAGTTTATTGTACAGAGACAGCTTACACAACCACCACGAACAGATGCACAGCTGTAACAGATCTCAATAGAACATTACACTCCCAAGGATCCCTAAGAATCCTCAGGCAGTAAGAACCAAAACAATTCTAAATGGAACATGGGAAGGGAAGTACAAGGATGAAGAGAGGGAGGAGCACAGAATGGAATACTACACTCCCCTATTTATATTGTTCTTTCAAGACAGAGAACTTTTGAATATAATTATTATCATGCAGTCAAAAATGGGTACTAGTTTAATCACCTGTTCAAGGATGAAAGACTGAATCAGCTTGCAGATGACAGATTTCAGGAGCTCGTGCATAATTCACTGAGATATCTTAGCAACAGTAAATAACAGCCTGCACATTTCTACCTCAATGTTTACCATACATGGCATGGAGCACCAAAACAACTCTATTTGTTCCTTTTGTAAAGCAGGCATTTATCGACTTGTAAATACCATTAAAGAGGTCTATTAAATGTGACATGTTTATTGGCATCATTAAGGCAGTACCATTGCTGCTGGAAAGAAACAGATCAGAACAGACCTCGGCAGCTGTGTTTTAGTATTCCTGGCTAAGTCAATTATAAGATGATGCTGAAAACAATTAGAGCGCAGGATCGATAGAACCATTTGCCTTAGGTGTGCGGGACTGACACCTCCTGTCGGTACTGCTGCATTGCTGAATGTAGTGAAACAAGCCTATTACCATACGTGCAGGTGAAGCAAAAGGCAGCAATATTTATCAAAGCCAGCAGGTCTGGCTTGCGGTGAAAAAGAAAACAAAAAGTCTTTTGGGGGTCATACAGTGCACATTTGAGAAAAAATATTAATGTTTCATATTTCAATGTACCTTTGGGGATGTAACTCGTCCCTTGTGTATTCAATCCAAGCACTCCACAGGAGGTGGGATAATAGACCAAACTGTGAATAGAATCAGGTGGGAAATATTCCTCTAGATGGAGCCACAGCTCACCCTACATATACTTTAAAGAACCAGTAACAATACAGCTGAGCCATTACTGGAAGCCGGGGACCCCCACCGAGTCACTACTGGGAGCCATGGACCCCTGCCTAAGCATTTTGAACCACCAAACAATAAACAAAAAATACCGAAAGTAATGTTGATCAAATACACAAATGCTGAAATATTGTATTTAATTCATAAACAAATGTAAAAAAAACTAATTATAATTTAAATGGATGTTTGGAGCTTTTCTAAGTTCAATTGAAGCCTTTCATCCTCCATACTACATTCTGCACATTTTGCTTTTTTATTTATGTACACATTAATAATATATTAATATATTTTATGTTTCTAAGCCATCGCAGATCGCCTGAGTAGGCTACAGGGACCCTCAGGGGTTCCTGGATCAGAGGTTAAGAACCACTGTACATGTCGAAATATTCCATTTAGGGTAATACCGTGGAATGCTAAGGGTTTAGGCAAACCAATGTGATCAATCTGGCCCTATGTCTGTTAGACATAGGGCCCGGTTTATGATAGTATTGCATGGTGTCTCAAGGGCAAATCAATACTAAAGTCAGATTAACCAAGCATCGCAAATCTACCTTGCATGGCCCTGCATTGCTTGGTAAATCTGGAGTAACACAAAGCAGAGCAAGTTACTGTCTTGCATTACTCTGCCTTGAGAAAGCATTCCATGGGGGGAGCGTGGGTTTCCCCACGTACCCACCCATGGATTTTGGCACATTACCAGATTTACTAAGACTGGTAAACCTCGGAAAGGATCCCTGACACATAATTGAAACCAGAAATATTGTGATACAGAAATATCATGTCAAAATATATTCACAAAATAATGTTTTTTTATACATATAGGGCCAGATGTAGGTAGACATTTACCGACCGGTAAATGGCTATTCTAGATGTAGGTGGCCTATTTTACCGATTCGGTAAATTTACCGAATCGGTAAAATACCGAATCGGTATTTTTACCGATTCGGTAATTTTGAAATGTAGGTGGGACTCTTTTGAGTCCCACAGGCCTTACCGAATCGGTATTTTACCACCCAATCCAATTGGGTGGTAAAATACCGATCCCAGGTGTGCATGCACATGTGTGCATGCACACCTATGGCATGTGACAGATGGACATGCCCTTAGGACATGTCTGTGTGCCACATGTCACACATGCCTTAAATCGGGGTGCTAGAGGGTGTCAAAGTGACACTCCCTGCACCCTTGCAAAATTCGATATTTACCAAATCGGTAAATACTGATTCGGTAATGCACATTGATTCCTATGGGCTTCAATGCCCATAGGACTCAATGGGCATTACCGAATCGGTATTTACTGATTCGGTAATACCGATTCCTACAGAATCGGTAATTCAATTACCGATTTTCCCTACATCTCCCCCCTTCCATTTTACCGATTCATAAATACCGAATCGGTAAAATTCGGTATTTATGAATCGGTAAAATATACTTACCTACATCTGGCCCATAAGTACTTGAATATAAAATAAATATTGTTTTGCACTAATATCAAACAATATATACAATAATATCATTTTTAACATATATATATATATATATATATATATATATATATATATATATATATATATATATATATATATATATATATATATATATATATATATGTATATATATATATATATATATGCAGTTAATATTAAATAGTTTAGCATATGACATTAATATATTGTAAATTAAATATGTTTGTCATATTTACACATAAATAATTGTAAACTTATTTAAACAAACACACACACACATATACATATCAATGTGTGTATATTGATATAGTTTCAGTAATAAAGGAGAAGTACCCCTTGTGAAGAGTCAAGGGAATTAGGGCGATAGACCAAACAAGTTGAAAGGTTCCCTGGACAGTGTACTAAAATGACCTGTGTTTAAAGTATAACACACCTAATTTATGTATCACAATCCAATGTTTTTTAAAAAGTTTTTTTTACACCATAATTTAAAAAGCACATGAAATCCTAGCAGGTAGATTAGCTGTGCTGTACAGTACATTTATAAACAATTCCAGATTTAAAATACAATTAATGAACAATTATGACCAGCACAATTGGCACGACAGACTAAAAAGTATGATTAAAAATTATCACTACAGTTTTGTACATCCTAGATTACATGTAAACACACCACTTGTAAACACTTCAAATCAATTAATGTTTCACAAAAGTGTTATTAGTAGGATTATACGAAGTTGAGCGTCAACGGGTTTCGATGGGTTAAATCATTTTCACCATCTTTTTCAAGACCATGTCATTTTTCTGTCACAGAAGGGATTTTTCTTCTCCCTTATGTCTGCAGAGTGAGCTGTGGTGTAAGAGGCCCCTTGTGTTTCTCTTCCCTTACTGTCGATCGGGGACCAAGCTTTTCTTAGACGGGGTATTATTCTATTTTCTCTGCTGTCTTGTCCTCTTGCCTCATATTTAAAGCCCCTACGACTTGGAATCCAGGAGATTTGATAAGATCAAGTCAAATCTTTTGAAATTACTATCAACTTCCTTTCTTATTCAGAATGTTCCGCTAATCTTCGGAATACTTCTGTAGTGAATGTCGGAAGGCTTGTGGCGTCAGATAACTGCCTACTGCCCCGCTTTCTTGCCTAATTCTGATGTGTGACCGGTCTGGTTCGTGTATTACATATCTGACGCCAATAAGAAAGGAAGTCGATAGTCATTTCAAAAGATTTTACGTGACCAGCAGTTGGAGAGGTAAGTTGGGATGCCTGGGGATGCTGGGACACCATTGGTTGGGCCACCCAAGGCCGTGGGGCTTCCGGTGCAGGGGTTTCCTTAAGCGCCAGGTTTCTCTTACCAGCTCCTGTCGCGGTCGATGGAATCCTCCAGAGAGAGGCTGCAGACTTCACTGGGAGAGTCAAGGCAGGTCAGAATTACTGGAGAGACCTCCTTTGGCGGTTGGGCCACTCTAACACGGGCAAAAAGTGGGCACACGTCCCTTCCTCACTTGGGGGTTGATTAGGATGATAGAAGGACCGCCAGCCATGCCTTGGCAGTCCTTCCGCCCACCAACCGCAAGTTTCCCCAGGCCGAATTAGGATAACAAAAGACTGTCCGCTACTTGTCTGCCATAAGCAATCATTCAGATTGCCTGGCGAATGGTCCAGGGATCATAAAATGATGGTGGTGCCTAGCAGGCACCGTCCACCAGATTATGATGATGGAAAGGCATGCGGGGATTATTTAGGGGGGACCCTTGTGGGCCCCCATGTTTTGGGGGGAGGTGAGGGTGCACTTGGGGGGTACCCATGGTACCCCCCTACATTTCACAGCACTACTTGGCAGGCACCGTGTGGTGCCTGCCACGTAGTGCAGTGTAATGCACAACATGGTTTTTTGCTTCACGGGGGGTGCTGCTGTGAGCCGCATACACCACAATGTTAAAAACCAAAATGTGACCGCCATGGTGACGGTCGCATCCTGTTTTGGTATGCGGGACCGCTGCATGTATTGCGGACAGTCCCGGTTTACCACAGAATGGCGGATGGACTCAAGTCCTTCCGCCATCCTAATGACCCCCTTAGTTTTCCTGCCGGTTCGCCTGCTTAAAGTGGTTGTTGGAACCGGTGAGGACCAGTTGTAGAAAGCAGCAAAAGGCCTGGGGAAGCTCATAAAGGTGGCAAGCCTTCGAAGCTTCCCCTTCATGAACCCTGCCCATCCTGGGGGAGGAGGCTTGGCACCTTGTCCCGAGATGTGCATTGTTTCAGACCCACAAGAGCAGCAGACTCTCGACCCAGGGGTCCAGAAACATGTCTGGTGGTGGCAGCTGGGGAGCAGTCACTCAGCCTGGTCATTAGTGTTAGGTTATTTTTCAGGGGGAATCTCTAAGATGCCCTCTGTGTGCCTTTTTCATGAAATCCCACCGTGGCATCAGTGTGTGTTTAATGTGCTGAGAAGTTTGGTACCTAACTTCTCAGTTTTTAGTAATGCCATTATGGTACTGTGGAGTTCGTAATGGCAAACTTCCAGCACCATATACTCTTAATGGCATTATTGCACTTACACTGTCTAAGAATTGGCTGGGGATATAGGGCTCATGCACCTATAACCTCACCGCTGGTACAGTGCACCCAGCTAGAAGGGTGGCTGATCTATGACATGGCAGTGGGTTGTAGGCATGCCATGTAGACTCTTCTCTTTGTTCTGCACCAAAACACGCAGCCTGCGAATGCAGTGTGTGAGTGTAAAGGTACAGGGCCTCTAAGCAGGCACAATAAGTGCTGCAGCCCTTAGAGGCCTTTCCTGGTCACAGTGCCCTGGGTACTTGTGGTACCATTTACCAGGGGCTGACCTGTGGCCAGAGATGGCCAATTGGGTTTTGGCTTCAATTTAGTTTTAGGGAAATAACATAGGCCCTGGGTACCTGATTGGCAGGAGCCTAGGGCACACTTAGTCAAACTACATCAGCAGTTTGGCAAAAGGTGGGGGCAACCATGCAAAAAAAGTGCACTTTCTTACAGGGGTCACAGGGAGGCTAGAAAATATTTAGTTAGCATGTTCATTTTATCAAGGAAGGCAAAGGAAACTCAACAATTTAATGATGTATAGAAACCTTTTTGTTAAAGTGCAGGAATCAGGATCAACAAATCCATAATGGTGTGGAGTGATTCCGGCAGCACCACAAAAAAGAATACATATGCGCATGGAGAAGACTTCTAAATGGCATGTCATTTCAAATGCCTGGGGCAAACTTTTTACAGATCATGCATCCAAGATCTGCATAAGAAGTCTAAAGCAGGAGCAGGTGGGATAGTCCGATTCACCAGCAAATATGGAAATGTACAATCTGTTAAAAGGAGATCCAATAGCTGAGTGCCATCCACAGAACCTTTGTTTTAGTAGAGCATCACGTTCATACAGGAGGATAACCGAAAATCTATTCAGTTCCTTAGGAATGCAACATCACAACATTCAGTACCTTCTTCTGCTCAACACAAGTGGGACAAGCATCTAACACTGCTGTGTTGTCTGTGTCCTTGAAACCTATAAGAGAACCAGCACAACTGGTTTGGCCTTTAGGAAGATCAGCCATATTATTTCTTTGAGTATATTAGATTGCATGAGTAGCCTCTTGTTCCTCAGAAGCCAACACCTAACCCCCATTAGGTACCTAATTGTGTGAGTGTCCAGCTCTGGCCTGTGCAGGAAAGGGTTCACTGATGGATAAACAAGTCCCTGTAAACAGCTCCAAGCCAAATGCCAAAAGCAGAAGCACAACACAGATGCCTAAATTTGGTTTTCCTTTTTCAGTAACAATATATGCCTCAAGAAATGAAGCAATACAAAAGGGGATGATGGACGGAGCTTTTGAGCAAATCAAACACTCACCCCCAGTCAACTGATCTGGGTTTAATCCATCACCATTCTTTAGCTCACTCCGCCACCCCAGTTCAGACATGGCCATATGCAAATCAGTCTGACCCTGTGCCTCATGGGAACAGTCCAGCCCGAACTGCCAAGCCATGTCTTCCCTGGACCGGAAACAAGCATCCTGGGACCGGTTTCGGATTCATAATCCTCATCAGCCAGGTTATCTTGGCAAAGTGAGCAAGGGACTCACGTCTGAGCATACCCTGCCAACTTAGGGCGAACAATGCAATACAAAAGGGGATGATGGACGGAGCGTTTGAGCAAATCAAACACTCGCCCCCAGTCAACTGAGCTGGTTTAAATCCATCAC
This sequence comes from Lissotriton vulgaris, assembly GCF_964263255.1. Classification (NCBI taxonomy): domain Eukaryota; kingdom Metazoa; phylum Chordata; class Amphibia; order Caudata; family Salamandridae; genus Lissotriton; species Lissotriton vulgaris. Next base: position 589,165,374 of record NC_141694.1, read on the forward strand.
CATTCTTTAGCTCACTCCGCCACCCCAGTTCAGACATGGACATATGCAAATCAGTCTGACCCTTGAGCTTGGGCCATACCTGAGAACATTCTGAGGGGGCTACTCCTACTCTACACTGATACATGGACACAAATTAAGCTAGGGGATGGAACATACCTATCAAGAAAAGTATACACATTGATCGGATTAAAACAGGGCTGCGTATTGGCACCACTGCTTTTTAATCTATTCATCTCAGACCTTTCGGGAAATTTAAACAACTGCAATGCGCACGCACCGAAACCTGGTAATTTTCATCTTACTCATTTGGCGCACGCAGACGACATTGTGCTCCTGAGTCTAACTAAAGTGGGCCTGTCCAGACTATTAGCAGTAACGTCAGAATTCTTGACGGTAAATAACCTTGCTCTGAATCTGTCCAAGACAAAAACTATGTTAATAACCAACCGTCGTACAGCGCAATTTAACATCTCGCTTGAAGGAAAATCATTGGAAAGAGTATCAAACTATAAATATCTAGGATACCGCATCGACGACAAACTCACTCTAAACGCCCCAAAAAAATATATGAAGCAGAGAGCCGGAGCATTAATATTCGCACTAAGCTCACTGGCAAAAAAATTGGAAGGCCCCTAGCTTATACCTCTACAAACAGTAATGGCAACCAAAGTACTTCCAACTCTATCTTACGCCAGTATAGCTATGCAGGGCAAGGATGATATCACCCTAAACAGCCTTACCACAAAAATCTCCAAGAAGGTCTTACAACTCCCACGCTCAGCTTCAACCGCCCAGATGCGTTTAGAATTTGGCCTGATGAATGAGTCACTGGGAAGACTCTACACAAGTATCAGAGTATGGTATAGAATTAAAACTAACTCCACAAAGAACACCTTGGACAGCTTGTTATGGCAGGAATTAGGAAGCCAACAACACTCTGCAGCAAACAAATACCTGTCTGGCGCTCTGGAGCAAACATGCACTGCAAACCTGTGGGAAAAAACCTGCCATTCGCGCCCTTTAAACAGGTTCTAAATAAAGCGGCTAAATTTCACTCACTAATTACGGATAAATCTATCTTTGCTGCCCGCTCCCACTCTTGGACCGTGATTAACAGTTACAACAATCTCACCTCGGCAGCCTACCTAGCATCAACGTATTCTGTGTTTATAAAAAAAAGGCTGATGGCAGTGAGATTTGGAAAACTACCAACTCTGGCCGAGGAACCTGTCTGGAAACGCTCAGACGCAAAAGCCTGTTGATTATGTGGCACTACAAAAGAAGATATAATCCATATTATATGCCACTGTAAAACTTTGAACCGGGAGCGCACGCTCTTTTTAAAGAATATTTTTAGGGCCAAAAGACTACGCACCTGTAGATCGGCCATTATTGGTGCTCTAGACTCAACAGACCCTATAATCAATTGCAAACTGATAAAGTTCTTGATAGCTTTTGAAAAGCGTCTGAAAGCTCTTGAAATTCTAAAATAAGATTTTCTGTATTATTAATTATTTTAACGACAAGCAATTTGATAAAGCTCTTACCAGCATTATTTTAAATGTTGCGCTTTAAAATGTATTATGAAGAATCTTATCGATTTTATTGCATTGGACAATTTTTTTTTCCACTTTTGGTTTTGTTATGGTTTTAATTAACTAAACAATAAAGTTTATACTTTATACTTATACTGTGCACACGTTAAGCGAGGTGTATACATGTATCATGCTTAATCAAAAGAACACAATAGGTAGTAAATTAAACAAAGTGGGCACGACAGAAAGTCTTTTTGTTCTCCAAAGGATTGTATTTGACCTTCCTTAGTTGAAAGGTAACTTCAAAAGCAAATGACCAGCCGACATGTGTTTTGTCAAGTGGGCAAGGAGCCTGTGACTCTTCAGGGCTGTAAGCACAAATGGAGTAACGGTCCGTATAGCTGGTAATATTTCCGACCCGGCATCTGGGATCTGGGTTGAAAGAATCAGCGATAGTGAATCACTGTGGACTCAGAGACAGGCGGGTACATCCGTCTCAAACCAGATAATGCCTGGGATTTGGCAGCAGAGAGACGGGTCCTGTCTTCCTCTGATGTGCCTGTAAAACTTACCTTTAGTCCCGAATTTTGATCCTTTGTCTTGAATTTTCACACTCACCATCCTGAATTTGCACCATGCCAGTTGGCCACCCTAACCTCACATCACAACCATTGTTCTGCTGCCAATCTTCCACTAATCATTTGCTGGCCTCGGACAGTGAATGGGCACAAGTTTTCTAGGTGGAAAAGTTTTGGTAGGTCTAACTAGGCCAATCTCTGGCTCTGAAGGGTACTGCTGTATTTGGAAGGGGGAAACAGCTTGTGGAGCTGTGGGTCTTAAGGCCCTGTGTCCAAACCTGCACCAAGTGCCATGCAGGAGCACACCCTAGCTGCAAGCTGCACCCAGTCCTAGCTGGGCTGCTTCCGTGGATGTCGGGTCTTTACCTGATACCGCAGTGCCTGGACCGCAGTCCTCTTACTGAGGAGCACTTTGCTACCCTAAGGTCGAGACCAAAAAGGACGAGGGCTGAAAGGGTAGGAAGTGATAGCAAGAATGGAGGCTAGGGAAGGTTTGGAAAATAAACGCTGACCTCCGTTGTCCTCTGGTGTCTTCCTCCTCTGACGTCCACTCGCCACCTCCAGCAACTCCGCAACTACACCTGTTTCAAGCAGCTTCTTCCCAAACAAGATTCATGAGAAGGAGTGGGAGGAGGGCCTATTTCCTGCACTCTCCACGATTTGAGTGTGCAGTGTGGCGTGGTGTAATGTCATTGCTATCTTTGGCTTCATAAAAACACTTACGGCAGGCCTGGAGGGAGGGAGAGATGGTCTCAGCTGCAGCTCCAGCCTCGTATAGTGCACCTGCTATTAGAAAGTGAACAAGAGGAGCTGACATGGTGGTATTAGTGGTGGTGGTATTGGTATATTGGTGGTGGTGGTGGTGGTGGTATTGGTGGTGGTGGTATTGGTGGTGGCATTGGTGGTATTGGTAGTGGTATTGGTGATAATGGTGGCAGTATTGGTATTGGCGGTATTGGTATTAGTGGTGGTACTGGTATTATTAGTGGTATTGGTATTGTTGGTGGGGAAATTGGTGGTGGTGGTATTGGTCGTGGGATTGGTGGTGGTATTGGTATTGGTGGTGGTGGTCTTGGTGGTGGTCATATTGGTAGTGGTGGTATTGGCGGTGGTGGTGGTATGTGTGGTGGTAGTATTGGTGGTGGGTGTTTTGGCATTGGTATCTGTGCCTAATAAAAACACTCCAGCTGTAGTAGGGCCCTGGTTTCACCTGCTGGTGCAGAGTGGGCTGTGCTTTATGACAGGCAATGGTCTTTGCTGCAGCGTCTGGCCTCGTAAATAGTGCACCTGCTATGAGGAAGTGAGCACGAGGAGCTGAGGTGGCGATATTGGCATTGGTGGTGGTTGTATTGGTATTGGTGGTATTGAGGTAGTGGTGGTGGTATTAGGTGGTGGTGCCGGTGGTGGCATTGGTGGTGGTATTGGTGGTGGTATTGGTATTGGGCTGGTGGTACTGGCATTTGCGGTGATATTGGTTTTGGTGGTGATATTTGTGGTGGTGGTATTGGTGATGGTGGTTTTGGTGGTGGGGGTATTGGTGGTGGTGGTATTCGTGGTGGTGGTACTGGTGGTGGTGGTGGTATTGGTGGTGGTGGTGGTATTGGCATTGGTGATGGTGGTATTGACATTGGTGGTGGTATTGGTAGTGGGGTATTGGTGGTGGTGGTATTGGTGGTGGTATGTGTGGTGGTGGTATTGGTGGTGGTGGTAGTATTGGTGGTGGTATTGGTGGTGGCTGTGGTATTAGTGGTGGCATTGGTGGTGGCGGTGGTATTGGCAGTGGTGGTGATTTTGGTGGTGGTGGTATTGGTGGTGGTGGTATTGGGGTGGCAGTGATATTGGTGATGGTGGTATTGGTGGCGTTGGTAGTGGTGGTACTGGTGGTGGTGGTAATGGTGGTGGTGTTGGTGGCAGTATTGGTGGTGGCGGTATTAGTCGCAGGGGTATTGTTGGTTGAAGTATTGGTGGTGTTGGTATTGGTGTTGGTATTGGTGGTGGTGGAATTGGTGGTGGATGGTGTATTGGTGGTGGTGGTATTGGTGATGGTATGGTGGTTCTGGTGCTGGTGGTAGTGGTATTGGTAGTGGTATTGGTATTGATATTGGTTTTGGTGGTGGTATTAGTGGTATTGGTGGTGGTGGTGGTATTTATGGTTGTATTGGTGGTGATGGTATTGGTGGTGGTGGTATTGGTATAGGTGGTGGTGGTATTGGTGGTGGTGGGATTTGTGGAGGTGCCATTGATGGTGGTGGTATTGGTGGTGGTATTGGTGGTGGTGGGATTTGTGGTGGTGGTGGTAATGGTGGTGGTAGTGGTATTGGTGGTAGTGATGGCATTGGTGCTATTGGTGGTGGTGACATTGGGTGCAGTATTGGTATTGGTGCTGGTGGTATGGTATTGGTGGTGGTACTGGTATTGGTGGTGGTATTGGTTTTGGTAGTGGTGGGAATGGTTTTGGTATTGGAGGTGGTGGTTATTGGTGGTGGTGTGGTATTGGTGGTGGTGGTATTGGATTGGTTGCAGTATTGGTGGTGGTGGCGGTGGTGGTATTCATGGTGGTATTGTTGGTGGTGGTATTGGTGGTGGTATTGGTGGTGGTGGTGGGACTGGTGTTGGTGGTATTGTTATCAGCCGCGGTCGGTAGTAGGAGTTCCTGCAGGGCGGTGACGTGTGGAGGGGGAGGGGCAGGGTGGGGGTTAGTTAGGTATGTATTACGGAGTTTAACAGGTAAGTAAACATATAATAAATAAAATTAATTTCGTTGCATGCACTGCATCACCAAATGCGATGCAGTGCGCGTAACAAATTTTTTATTTATTTATATGTTTACTTACCTGTTAAACTCCGTAATCCATACATTGCTGCCCCCCACACTGCCCCTCCCCCTCCCCACGTCACTTCCCTGCAGGAACTCCTACTACCGACCGCGGCTGATTGTTGTGGTGTTGGTGGTTGTGGTATTGGTGGTGGTGGTATTGGTTGTGATGGTATTGGTAGTGGTGGCATTGGTGGTGGTGGTATTGGTGGCAGTGGTATTGGTGGTGGTATTGGTGGTGGCATCTGTATTTGTGGTGGTGGAGGTGGTGGTATTGGTGGTGGTGGTGATGGTATTGGTAGTAGTGGTGGAGGTGGTATTGGAGGTGGTGGTGGTGTTGTTGTTGTTAATAAAACAGGCTTTTGAAAACAACCTGTCAGATGACATGTAACACAGATGCGCTGTTGTCAGCTTCAGCCCATTAGCACACAATTATGTGCTACTTGGTATTCACATGATTTAATTCGCTATTAATTTCTAAGTCCATTTTACTGGGGGGGGGGGTTTAAACAGACACAAGATAATGCCGGGTTAAAGTGATTGAAAGCGGGTTCCAAGTTTCAGGTGTCGCCGTGCTGCTTAAAAAAACACAAGCGGTTTCAGCTGAAGCGGCGCATGTTTGGCCTGCATTAAGAGAAACTCAATAAAGTAGATAGTGCTTACAGAGTAAATAACAGGTTCCGTGTAACAACCGAAGGAAAGGAGCCAGTAGCCATGGGAGGTTACAAATGAAGAGGGGCTAACAAGCCTATTAACGAATCCGAAGGCAGAATTTACGAAAGACAATGACACAAGCCAATGAAAAATATGGGCGGAGAGTGGGCGATGGCTTCTCTCTCATACTCTACTACAGCAGTCTCACAGAGCAAGCAGTGCATGCGCGCTGCCGCTAGGCTTGACATTAAAACGTAGGTCCTGTGGCACTTTCTGACCTTGACATCTCTTCTTGTCAAATGAATCACAGCATGAACATTTGTGACTTATGTGTATTTCAAAGTGGATGTTTGAGACAAGATACTTAATGAAAACAATTAAACAATTACATTTGATTGTATGTGATAAAGTAGAGGGCAACAAAGTTGACATAAGAAGTAAAAAAGTTGAAGTTTGCATATCTGTCTATGCAAAATACAAAAATATATTCCTACACTAGATATAGCCTAAACCTAACCAGAAACTTTTTTCTAACCCCATGCCTAACTTCAACCTTTTTTGTATAGTTTACTTTTTTTTGGTTTCGTTTTCTACATTTCTACTTCTCTTTTACTCTGTCTTCATTCCAAACGTTTTCCTACAAAGCTAAATAACCAACATTTTATCACTAAAGAAGGTCTTTTTGTGACTCTTAGTCTATCCCATACCTTCTGGCAGGAACGTGTGTCACAAACATATTTGACCTAAGGTTCTTCTACGTTTCTGAAATCTAATGGGCATTAAAGACGACTTTAATTTTATTCTTATATTCGATTTGATTTAGCTTGGGGCCCCTCAGTGGAACACAGTATGGGAAACTAATCATCTATGTTTCGATATTTCCATGACTGCAGGTCTCTAAGAGTCTGTGCCCAAAGGAGGGACTACATTAGTTCAGTGACGTACCAGACAGATGGACCGGAACAAATTCCACAAAATGTTCTATTCTCTTGCTTTAAGAATAAACAATATGAGTACAAATATGTGATCTCCACACTATAACAAACACCTTCCATTACACCCTTAATCATCCCCTAAGTCTACATTAACCTCAACCCTATGAGTTACCTCAAATCAAACCTTACTCCACCATTAACACTAACCCTACTCCAACCATAACTATGATATCTTCCCTCACATCCACCCTTACACCCTCCCTTACTCCAACTCTAGCTGGTGACCTAGCCATCATGCAGTGAGCCATGAGTCCTGAATGCTCTGTTCCCGGCTGGCTGATCATAGCAACTTAAATCCATCCAGAGCTCGAGACAATGTGTCCAGCTGACATGAATGCTCTGCAAGGATGGACTTCACACCACAAACTAAGCTGTTGCTATCAAGTAGGACAAAATGGACTGGGAGAGCAGGAGGTTAGCCGTAAGGGGATCCATCTTGATGGTTTGGGAACAGAGTAGACTCTAAAAAGAGCATCACTGGTATTAGTGTGCCACTGTACATGAAGTGTGGCACTCTGGGAGAAAGCCTTACCACAGTGCATGATGTGGGATCAAGTAGAGGAAAAAAGCCCCGGTTCCAAAGGACAGTGAGAATGCGAATGATGGGAAGAAGGGCCCAGTGGGGGGACTCAGTTTCCCATGCATGGTGAACCCAAGGCTCTACGGGAAAGGACCAGCACCACCTACAAAGGATCCACCCAATCTCACTGATCACCAACATACAAGGACAGGAAGCACAGGAACTCTGAACAAGTTAGCTCTGGTAGCAGTGCCATGCAAAAACATCACGAAGAGTTAGAATAAGTGACAAAGAATGGCTGAAAGAGCAGTCTGGTTACGGGAAGAGTGTTGAGGTGACCTCTTAGTGTATTAACATAAAGCATGTGAGAGCCCTATGGAATGGTTGGAGCTACCAATTATGGAAAGGCAGGTACTGAGGGGGGGCACACCAAATGGGACAAGGCAACCGTGAGCTATATGGACCAGGAGACTAGTGATGCAGGCACTCCGGCAATGGGCACAAGCATATAATCCCATGAAGTGATGGCCGAAGGAGTAGGGTGGAAGCGAGTGAGTAGGACTAATAGACACTTCCATACACCTTATCAATTAGAGCAGGTCCTCCATTCTTCTGCATCTGTAGCCCTTTATTGGATCTCTGTCTATGACTCAGTGATAGTCATTGTCTGCCTCAAGTGTCTGAGTGGCGAGAGGAAACAAGCCACAAGGTATTGAACTAGATGCAAGGAGCATAGCGAGCAATCAAAGACTTAGAGGCAACAGAGTCTGCTCTGCTTCCCCATGTTGAGTGGAAACAGTTGTCCAGCCTTTACTGGGTGGCGGTGATGTGGTGAAAAAGAAGATACTGGCATGAATAACTGGGGCTGGTTGTGAAGAGATAGCCAAGCCCATGTTTTCCAAATCCATGAATCAGATATGGTGGGGGGCTGAAGTATGAAAATCCCTTTATTTAAGAATTGTGGTCCCAACTGACAGCAAAGGAAAGTGTCAGAAAAAGATTTGGTTGAAGTCTCAAGTCAGGAGTCAGTGCAGTCAGATACGACCTCTAATCACTCAGGACTTTCTAGACAATTTCCTTGAGGAAATCCAAACAACAACAGTAGAGGACCAGACAAATCATACACCTAACAATAAGGTTGTCCAACCCCTTTTTCCAGTCCTGATGAAGACCCGCTCTAGATGCACATAAATCAGCGCATCGCCACTAGGGTCGAAACTTCGACGTACTTCGCTATATATCCGACTACACAAAGTCCCAACGAACAAAAGAAACAATTCAATCCCCTGAGACTATTGTGATTTACAGTGGATAGTTTGAAAAAGCTTCATTGTTATGTGTATATGTTGTATCACTTGTAACACTCAGTCACAAATTACAATCTATACCCCTTGTGTTTTCACAGTGTATGTGTTTTTTTGTACATTGGACAGCATACCTAATGCTTTGCAGAATTAAGATCTATGAGAAAGTTGAATACTAAAGATTTACTTCCTCTTCATTGGGTTCAGTGTTTGTTCATTTGCTTATTTCGTGTATATATCCTTCATGGGATATATAAGTGCATCGATGTATTAAGTACTATGTTCAATTGAAATGCTTTTCCCGACAAAACCATTGTTGTTTGTTTAATCAGCCCTCTATGAAGCATGATGAAAAGACAGTTTGGCCACTGATGGAGGCAAAAAAGATCTTGTGTCTCATCAAGGAAAAAAAGATGAGGGCACCACGTCCAAGAGAGTGGAACTACGCCCCATGTGATAAACAGTGAATCAGCAAGGAAGCAAGCATTAACCCACAAAAGTCATCGCAGAAGCAAGAGGAGATGTACTGCATTAAAGGCCAGCTTCTCCAGGGTCAAGTTGCCAGAAAAGAAAGAGAAAGAAGAAAATACCTGACCTGGAAGGACACTTCTGTAACTGGGGCAGCAATATTCTAAAATACTTTTGCTTGAGGTGGAGATGAAGGAAGGATGACAGGAAAATGTCTCTTCTGAATAACAAGGCCCAAGGCTTCTGTGGATGGGAGTAATCTTTTTATAATTGGGTCAATTGTCTGATTTCATGCTGGAAACACAGGGAAGGACCCTGGTTAGGTATTTTCTGTTACTGGAGGATTTTTTTCATTTGGAGGGAAAACTAGGAGTGGCCAGGGAGGTGCTATGGTTAAGAGGAAAACTGTGGGTAGAGACCATTCTAGAAGATTAAGTGATGTGTCATCTGGTTGGGTTGGCAAAGGGGGTGCTAGATTTAAAATCCTTTCTTTGAATTTTGGGGGTGGCTGTGCTGGGAATTTTCTGTGGCACTTTATAAAGGCACCTCAGTCTGATCAAACAGATTTTTGACTGTGATGGTTGAGAGAAATTCCCATAAATTCACTATCTTCATCACTTATACACTGGAAGTGGGCCAAGAGTGATTTTTCCAAGGCACGATTCTTGACATTTTTAAAATAGTGGAGGGTGGTTATGATTCTAGGGGGAGGAAGACTGAAACGTATAAATGTAGGTAGACAGGCATATCGCTCAGCGTAGTCTAGGGGACAGAAGCATTCTCATGAGCAGTAAAGGAGTGGCTAGATTTGTTGCATAGAGCAACAATACAGATAGTTGACACAAATGTTTTACCCTGCCTGGTGGCAGTTGAATGATAATTAACCGGGAGACCAGGTAATAATGGCAAAATTAGCCAAAGGTCTAAAGCACATTTAGCTGACAACAAAAAAGGGGCAAATGAATAAAAGTGTGTTCTATGACGAACTGAAGGAGGTAGTGAAGGGTGTGTTGCAGCTGTCTCTAGCCTCAATCAGATGAGGACTGCTATGAGGGTGAAGCTAGAAGTGATCTACTGACTCTTTAAAAGGAGCACAAAACATCAATTTACCAGAAGGACTGCAGGATACTTCCGGAGACAACACAGATTACATTGCTGGACCTGCAGAGTGTGGAACTGTCCCAATTGAAAATGAAACAAAATATACAAGGAGTTATTAGCAAGAAAACTGAGAGCCAAAAAATAGAGTTTCAGGTGGTTGTGGTTTCAAAGGCCAGGGAAGACACTGGAAAGGCGCAGCTATTCAAGAGCTTTTATGAAACTTCTTTCAGGGATGCACATTTAGGAACATTACTCAGTCACTTACCTGAATGGGTCAGAGGTTAAACAGCTCACATCTGGGAATTCTGAATTGCTGGAATCTTCCAAAGGAGTGGAGGAAGTTCTGCAGCATATAACCAGACTGTTTGTGAGGAAAACATGTCAATATTTCTTCTCGTTTTAGACACTAACATCTTTATCGACATTCTGGATACCTTGTTGGGCCACCACTGTTTCTTCCTCTGATTGACCACAATCAGTCTGCTTCATAGTTTCCAGCAATTGTGAGATAAAACAAAAATAGTAGCGCATGTTAAAAAAAGGTATATCCCTGATTAAGTAGTGCTCTTTGCTTTTGATGTCAAAAAGGCATTTGATCAGGTCAGTTGGTGAAATCTGAAACACACATTGGTAGAGGCGGCATGAGGCCCAATCTTTGGCAAGGTTTAATGGATGCGGATCAGCCGCATGTCGCCATGGTACTGGTCAATGTGTTGACATCTGAGCCCTTCAACATCAACAGAGGGACAAAGCAAGGTTTCTCTGTCCAAACTTTTCTTTGCACTCCCAATGGAGCCATTACCAAGCAGAATTAGAAAGAATAGAACGTTTTTGGGGGCTCAAACTAGGCTACAATTCATTTAAGTTCACTATGTATGCAAATAACATATTGAGGGAGCCTCACAAGCTTTTTTCCTTGCCCTCAACCTGCCTGTTTAAGAACTCTGCCATACTTGGTGGGGTAGGACTTCCTCCCCCAGCTTTTCTGGCAGTCACGTGGGGCCATAAAGAGCACTGGAGAGCTACATATATGCCGGAGACGCCCTCTGCACTTGAGTTTCACTAGTCTGTTTCCCTGCCCGCAAACTTACTGTTTAGGGACTCTGCCATACTCGCTGGAGGGGGACTTCATTCCCCAGCTTTCTAGGCATCACTTGGGACCCAACATAGCACTGGAGCCCTACATATACACCGGAGGCGTACCCCAGCACGGGAGCCTCACAAGCCTGTCTGTCTGCCTGCAAACTTCCTGTTTAAGGACTCTGCCCCACTCGCTGGGGTGGGACCTCATCCCCCAGCTTTCCTGGCAGTCACATGGGCCCAACAGAGCACCTGAGTGCTACATATACGCCAGGGGTGACCCGCACCACAGGACGCACACGGGCCTAGTACAGGTAAATTCCCGGGTGTAGACCAGGCCAAGAGCGGCCCTTCTGTGCCTGTCCAAGACCAACTGAGGCTGCATTGGGTTACCCCTCTTTATTGCCACTTATAGTGCCTATTGACACCTTTATAGACCAGAACCCTCCTATGAAGGTAAGACAAGTTGGGAAAACGAGATCTGCTATACCTGCAACTAAAGAGTGCCAACTAACTGCGACTATTATGAGCTTCATTACTAATGCCATGGGCGCTCTCAACAGTGAAATGGAATGAGTTGAAGAGCAGTTAGTTGCCATAAAAAAGGCTCTACAATGAAAATCAGGATATCAGTGCTACTGTGAGCTCCAGTACACTCTACTCAACTGCAGATAAAGAAGTCACAATAAAACACAGAGTGATCACAATGACATAATAACTTCCAATCTGTTGAAAATGGCCAAAAGTTCAACTAAAGCCATTGCCACCCCTCCCCCCTAAATAATTGCACAAACTCCTGAAAAACTGCTACTCTGAAAGGCATGTGTAAATCTGTAGATGGCCAGCAGGAAGATAATTATGGAGAAGTTTTCACACTTGCCGCACTCACTGTTAGTTTTTAGGCAGCACTTAAAAAAGCTCTCATCCAATAAATGGCTATTTTGACCAACATCGATAGCTCGTTAAAATCTCAGATTGACCAGGGTCTTGCGAAACCCTCAACTAAGTCTACACTATCTACTGGAGTGGCCCCTGCCGGGCTTAACATGAGTAAACAGGGTGACCAACTGGGTAAGGGAACCCATCTTTATCCCCTCAACACAAACTCAAGAATTGACCCTTCCCATAGTATTTTGACAGTGGCCAAGCCACATCCAGCTCTAGTACAAGCCCATATGTCCCTTGAGGGCTTAGATAAAGACAACAACAGACCTTCCAAAAATGGGCTCACATAGCGACAAACAAATTTGAAAAGAATGGTTCAGCTGCCACCTGAAGCCACCCAACTGGTAATAGTACTGAAAAAAGTACCTCCCCTCAATCCAGAGAAGGACGAGGACTCTCACCAGCTAAAAAACAAAGCTGTACACTGGTTGGTAAAATCAGTTGACTTTCACAGCTGCAAATTCCTCTGAGGAAATATAATGAATGTGGAGCAGGTGCATTGGGTTGGCTCACAACCAAAAAAAACAATACAGGGGACTGTATTATTAACTTTGGTAACACATTTGTCACTGGTTCTATATTGGATAAGCTCTCCTGTACCAGTCCCTTCCCCTAGATGGATTAACACAGTACACCTTGATACCTTTACAAACCGGATACCCTGAGGCCAAGCAAAGCCTTTACTGACAAGGTCCAAGTTCACATATCGTATGAAATTCCGACTTGTAACCTTTTTACTCCTCTGGAACAAGTTGATTGACTGCTCCAGTTAGGGCCACCTCCCATACCAGACCAACAACAAGCAGAAAGACTGGGAATGTCTTTGACTAAGACTATCTCAATCCGACTACCCTCTGGGATTAATTATGGGATAGCGCTTATTTCTTCATCAAGCTCCCCTGACAGTAGTGAAAAGATTTGAGTGAACCCGAGCTCAGATACAAGGACTAGTGCTCCCAGACTAGTTGTTTTAATTAGCAATATTTGCACAGTCGATTCCACAGGCACTACACCAATATCATGTGCTGAAACATCTTTGATAGAGGATGAAAAAATCCCATCAGTACAGGCGGATATCCAGTTTGATTTTAAAAGCTTGTTTTGGAATGTGGGGCAACAAGGAAGGTTAGGGTCCTGTCTCTGACTGGCTTGGACCACTCCAATATACCAAACAAAACAGATAGCCAATCAGGTTTTACTTATTTCTTATTTGATCCAGCCTGCAAGTACTGAGCGGTCAATATTTTATTTGTGTTTTCTTTGTCTTCTTGGATTTTTATATTTCTTTTTTGTATGTCATAAAAAGAACAGTTATCAAACAATAAAGAATGCATTCAGAAAACAATGTGTGCAATATATACAAGTGTTCAATATGTACATCATCAATACTGAATTTCAAACACACCAAAAATACATTACAACAAATAAATTGAATTGATACATACCTCAGACGCCGGAGGAATGCTCGTCGAATGACCATAACAGAACTAATCAGACCGTAAGAATTGTTGGACCGAATGGCCACATCACTTGTCTTCGCGGCATTCCGCCTGAAGAACAGATACTCTGCCCCATGCGAGGTTCCCGCTCCCATTCCAAATTAACGCTAGGACTGCTACATCAGGTCAGATAATGTGTGCTCAGTGAGGCTGCTGCCCCCATTCATATTGACCATGAATGCTACATCCAGCTACGGCTCTATCCAGTCCGTGTCCTGAGGAGAACCCCCATCGCTTTGTGGTTCGAAACGCGTTGACCCCGAGCCAGGGATAAAGAAGAAGGGTGCAACTAGGGATATAAATAATACCACGCTTCCCGTCCCTAGAAGTGCAACCACAAAAATATCTAATCACTGGCTCAACAAGACGGGCAGGCAGTATTTATAAACTCTGTATGATTTGAAGGACTGGTGCCTATCTCTAAAATTGTTTTTAGGCATTGTATCAATTCAATGTATTTGTTGTAATGTATTTTTGGTGTGTTTGAAATTCAGTATTGATGATGTACTAGGGGGTGATCCTTGGGTGCTAGGGGCACCCAAGGATCAATTTCCTACAGCCTTTCCATGTCGGAAAGCCCAACATAGAAATGATGTCTAAAACCAACATCATAATCTCGATGGTGGAAACGCCATTAGGTATGGATTATGATGGGTATCCGATAGGCTCTTTGAGCCTGTCCGAACAAAGTCGGATTAACCGGATTGTTTACACTCCGACTGCTGACATTGAGATTCAGTGGTTGGACTGTAAACCTATGTTGCTTACCGACCGGCAACGTAATGAGGCCCGAAGTGTTTTAACATTGTTTGTTTGCAGGAAGCTTGGATTAGGAAGGCAGTCTATATAGACAGTTTTTAATCAATTCAGACCCCAGCAGGAATCACCAGAAATGGCCATCAGAAAGGTGGCTTTTTAACCTTAATTTCAACATCCATGCAACCACTTACCTGATTTCCCCCATCTTCAAATCAATAATATCATTATTCCACCAAAGTAAGTTTTGGTTATTATACATTTTTATTGTAACAATTCCATATCGAACCATGTGGATATAACTGCCTCTCTAGAGAAAACAGTTAGTACCCTTTTAGTTGAGCGCAATACTGAGTTCTCCGTAATATGGGGGGGTGATTCCAGCCCCCCAAACAAATAGGTGGATGAACAGAGATAGACCAGCCCTCTCTTAGGGAGGTCATAGACGCATTGAAACACACCAAGAGAAATAAAAACTCTGGCCCTGACGGTGTACCAGTCGACCTCTTTTAAGATAATCTTGATTTATGGGCTCCACCCCTGACAAACATCATGAGAAGTGTGGCAATAAAGAAGCTCCCAAAATCATAGCTAACTGCGAATATAATACCCATCTTTAAAAAGGGCAGTAGAGCAGATCCCCGATGCTACTGCCCAATGTCTTTGATTGACACCATCAGCAAACTTATGGGTAACATTTTCCTTGAACGTCTAAAGGCATGGGTGATGGATAAGGGGGCCTTCGCTTGAAGTGCAGTATGGGTTTACACAAGGCCTCAGTACTATGGAGCACTGCCTCAAACTCTACCTGGTCATATCTAAATATACAGCAGCTGAGAGCAGCGGAATTAGGTTTTATGAATCTAACTACAGTTTTGACTGAGTGGACAGAGGGAAATTGTGCTAAAAGATGACTGAAATGGGAATTGACATTACACTGGTCCATTTCTTAGCCCACCTACATAAGGGAGTGACAGGGCTGGTTAGATATGGGAAAAATGGAGAGCTTACTGACCCAATTTATATGACACATGGCGTGAGACAAGGTTCCTTTTTGGCACCATATTTTTTCTGCTTATAAATAAGTGATCTAGAGAAACACCTTTATCTATTAGAGGCCAATAAACCTAACGTTGGATCTAGGAAATTTCCCACCCTACTGTACGTGGACGATTATGTCCTTTTATCAAAAATGGGCGAATATCTACAAAATCTACTAAACAAATTTTACCTTTTCATGAATGATTTAAGATTAAAACTGAACACTGCCAAATTCCATGTTATGGTTGTAGGAAAACCCTGTACATCCATAAAATCACACTACATTAATAGAGATAAACTCCTTTATGTGCCATCTTTCTCCTATTTAGGGATACCCTTCGATCAAAAAGGTACATGGTCACCACTGATTAAGATTAGGAAATTACAGTTTGAACAAACTACTGAGGCCCTCTTTAGAGTTGCAGGGAAATTAGGCACCATACCCCTGGATGTTATGCTTAATAAAAGCAACTAAAACGAGATCTCCTAACTGCACGTGCTAAACAACGGCAAGGGAAAGAGATGAGCAAGAAAAAGGTAAAGGGATACCTCCCTCTTGTTACTACCAATTCCATGAAACCACACCATATGTTCCCATTTTCTCATTTACAAAGATTTTATTTGATTAGGTTTAGGTTTGGTATAGTCCACTATTTGGTCTGATACTCAGGCAATGCACGCCAGGATTCGCTATGAGAACCATGCACATGTGATTCATTTTCGGCCCAGTACCTCTTACAATTTTTCTTCTTCTGTAAATTAAATACTGCACTAAGAAATACGTTTTTACAACTTTTAAAGTTTCTGAATATTAGAAGATGCACACCCACCCTATTTTATTTACAGTTTCTTCTGACAAAATACATCTTCTGAATGGTCTCCAAATACATTTTTCCGCTGTTCGCTTGAGAAACTTAGTAGGTATATAAATACTGCCAAGGTTGTATATGGCAGATAGCACAGCAATTTTGCACAGAAATTGTTCTATACTTTGCAGATGGCAGTTTGTGTAACCTGAGTGTACATTTGCACAAAGCACTTTATCATGAGTGACACAGTAAATCCATCTTTTGTTTAAAGCTACACATGTCACTTTTCTCTATGAAACGTGGGTCTTTGATTATCTTTTGGCATATTTCACGTTTACTTGATGTAAGCCATAGAGCAAGATGTTCTGAAACACGCCTTTTTTTATCTCCTTGCTAAAATATGTGTGTATATATGCCCTTTTTCTTATTCTCGAAGTTAGGGATTCAGTATTGGCAACTGTCGACTCTTCACTAGTTGACATGTCTGATTGGATTTTTGTGCTTCGATTTTATGAGATTTGATTGGCGGTACAATAGCAAATATGACAAGCCCTGTAACCTGTCATGTCTGTGTGGTTTTTATGACTTAGGAATATACATTGTTGCATGTTGTATGATATTAATTACTGATTTTTCAAAATTCTGTTTTTATTCGATTTTACATGTATTTTATCTTCCATGGTTATACTTCTTGTACACTGAATAAATATTTATCTGATTTGATCTGACATAGTGTTCGTGCGAACCCGCAAGATCGATCTATTGCCCCTTCAATGGAGGAGTTGCAGCCCTACCTTGAGGTGTCAGGCATTTGGATACATCTCCAGAAAAGTTAGATCCTCAGTGTGGTATTCTATAATATGTCATTGTAGAATTGTATTAGGTCCTGGTGGAAAGTCGGTGAGAGAAGCGGAGATACAGAGCAGAACGGTTGGGTTTCCCTGCTCTCCACTGTGGTTGTTAAGTTGTTCTTCATTGTGAAATAAATCCTGTTTGGAATCTATTCCTTCGTTGGAACTCTTTAGTACACACTGTTTGGCGACTATTGGGAACAGGATTTATCTATTGAAGACAACGTTCACTTGCTTAGATTAATCTGCTGAAGTCAACGTTCCCTGATTACCCTGGTTGGGATTTTCACGGGTACTCATAAAGTTTATGATAATCTTGCTTCTCATTGTGAGGGTAATGTTCAAGAGAATTTTCAGGATGATATTTCTGACACTATTTCAACTGATGTGGACCATGAATCTATTTTGGCACGCAAAAATGTACGTTTTTTTTTCTTTAAAAGGGGGGAGGTGTGGTATTCTATAATATGCCATTGTAGAATTGTATTAGGTCATGGTGGAAGGTCGGTGAGAGAAGCGAGATACAGAGCAGAACGGTTGGGTTTCCCTGCTCTCCACTGTGGTTGTTAAGTTGTTCTTCATTGTGAAATAAATCCTGTTTGGAATCTATTCCTTCATTGGACCTCTTCACTACACTCAGTTTTTCTTGCTGAAGGACCAGTTCTTTCTACTTAAAGCTATGTTGGATTGCAGTGAGAAGCTAGGTATTTACTTACCTGGGAATCAAGATGACCCCAGCTTTTCAACAAATATTGCAAAATAACTACTCTGGACATGTAGTGGGTTTGGCATCCCTGATGTAATGGCACCTTTCATTGTTGGGAAGGATAGTTGTGGCCAAAATGACAACACTTTGTAGAATCTTGTATGTGTTACATACACTTCTAGTAGGAAATCGAATGCATGCACCCTAGTTATTAAAGTTATATGTTCTCCCGCTGGGCGACTTATCGGTGCATAAACTTGCCCCCCCCTACCACCATGAGACCCTCTAGAAACTAGGCAATTACATCTAACTTGCCCATATTTAACCAAGATGAGCTGTTCGGTCATACTAGCACATCCACTTAGACATGTCACGTTCAGTAAAACATGTGGTAACCTGTGCCAAGTTTTAGTTATTGGCCCAGTACGTTCGCAGGCTAATTTGTTGTTTAAATATAACTGGTACTATCCCATTCGAATTGTATCCGTAATGTATAATCTGGGAACCGCCCAATATGTACCATTACACTCAATAAAAAGTATTATTTAAAAAATAAAAGTTATATGTTCAGGGAGGGCCCCTAGGATGGCATGGTGATGGATGACGCATCACCCTAGGAAATCTGATCTCCAGCATTATTTTCAGGTGGTACAGTTGAGCTACATGGTGGAGGGGTGTTAGAGGGAGACGGTCAAACCATGGAGCATTATAAGCATACACTCGCCAAAATACCCTGTGGACAGAAGTTTGGTTAAAGAAATGAAACAGATTGACATGAATTTATTCCATGGCAGTGACCCAAGCTACAGTGAAGGCCTCCGATAAAACAGGAGCAACATAGACACTTCCAGTACAAAACCTATGCTTCAGAGAACGCACACACCCTGGCACTAGCTTGTAAGTGTTTGTGAGTTGGTGCATGGCTGCCAAAAGTGCACCAGCGCACAAGGAGCTAAAAAATGCACCATATGCAAGTACATATGGTGTATTTTTTCCTTTTTCCGTTGATACAAGGCAGCGCATCATGTTTGGTGCAGCACTGCCTTCGTCAAAGAATAGTAAATCTGGGCCTCAGTCCCACAGAATCTCACTCACTACTTCTCACTGACTCGCACCCACTTTCTCTCCCACAATGCTTACACAGACACATGCTTACACATACACACGCTCTCGTCCACATGAACACAATCTCACCTGGAAGCATGCACACAATATACATTGTACACCATGTGTACTTACCTCAGCTGCTGCCAAAGGTCCTGTTCCAGCTAAGTGTGCTCCTTTTCATTTCCACTAATAGTAATTAATAAAATATTATTCACTATTAGCATAAAGAAAAACAGGCTGCAAAGAAGAAATGCAAAGCACCCCCCCCCCCCATGTTCTTGGCACTTTTTTTGCCACCTCTGAAGCCAGGGGTCGCAAGGGGCGAGCTAAGAGCCGCAGCTGTGATGCCTGGCAATCCCAAAATGACATCCATGCCTTCCTTTGTGGCGTGGCTCCACAAAATGTGAATTATTGGGGATGAAAACATTGTCTATTAGGATTGGAGGTGGGGTTCCCCCAGATTGGGGAAGACTTTGGAGTTTCTAACTACAGAATTTGGGGAACTCAAGTTTCCATTTCCCGGAGGTACTTAAAATAAACTCCCTGGGTGAGAGCTTGTCATAGTAAAGGGAGCTGTGGTCTTGCGGTCACCTTGCAGATTCCCTTCCTCCTATTTGGGATTTTTACTACGAATGATATTGTTCATACTAAAACTACATTCTGCAACCAAACAATATCTCACCAGCATTGTAATGGATGGTTGGGAGTCTTTGGATGTTGTTAGTTATCTTCAAGACCAAATTGTCAGCCAGCCTGTTAGAAATATTCTGCAGATGCGTCTTTACAAAAACTTCCATAAAAACTAAACTTAATATAAACCAATACCAATCTTTTACCCCATCTAGAACTCTTATCCCAAAGCTAAACCTATACATTTCCCCTACCCTAACCCTAACCAATATTCCTTACTTTACACCATCCGACACAATAATCCTTTAGTCTAATTCTAACTCCTAAATCTAGACTAAACCTAACCCAAAACTCCTTCCTCACCCCTTCACCAACCCAAGGATTCATCCACTTCCTTTTCCTTTTTTTAATATATATTTTTGGGGACATTTTGGCAATAACTATTAATAATTTGTGGCAGTCAGACATTATAAGACGCGTATAAGCGGTTTACATACAGTACTTGGTGGGTTCAGTACCTTATACTGAGTCCATTTCGGTACCAGTACTGCAAATTCAATCCTAGATCGAATGCAGCAATACTCATCTACTGCCCAATACCGTTACTGCCAATGATATGACAGTTCCTAATTTCCGGGAGTTGGCCAGGCAATTCAGAGTCAGGGAGATATGGTAATATTCAAGGGTAGGGCCCTCTACTTTCCCAGGTAATCTGACAATTTGTCATTGTTGGACTTGGCCCTTATGGCAGGTTCACCCCTAATCTTTAATATATCATCTGTGTTGAGGATTTTGGGTCTCTGCGCACGTTTCCCTGTGTCCCAGAGTAAAGTGCATGCGTGTGATAAGGCTGGCCTGCCCTCCCATAGGAATGCATGGGGAATGTCTGTGATCCTGGTAGTTCCTGATACGTGAGGAGTGCAGGCTCGAATTTGGTATGTGCGGACTCGTGATAGTGAATGCTTCGCAATGATGTATGTGGCATGATTGTGTCTTGTGTAGAAATGCCACTTCTAGGAATTGACATATTAGTGTAAAATATGCCTGGTGTGTGATTGGCTGGAGCTGGCTGGTGAGCCTGGCTCCAGGAAGTCTGGATGGGTCTGCCCGGTGGTGAGTGTGAGATTAGCATGCTGATGGCTGGGGAGGGCTGCACCTGGTTCCTGAATAGGGCTGGGCTTTCCCCACACAATGCTGGCTCCACCCCCTGTGGTGCGACTGATGACCCTAGCCCTGCTAGTGAATAGAGTGAGGGGCTGAGCACATCAAGGGTGCTCCAAAACTAGCTGCGACTGGTTTCTTCCCTCACCCTGTGACAAAGACAAAGGTTTTAGTAGTGTAAGAAGGGGCTATGTCCCCTTACATTTGGTTCTGTTCTGTTCCAGGATCCTGCCAGAGGGGGCTGCTGCTGTTGCTGGGGCCAGCAGGACCGCCACTTGGATTGTCTCCCTGCCTGGAGACCCAGTGAGCTGGCTCTGGGCCCAGCCTTGCCCCCCTGCCTGCCTAAGGAATTTGCTGGAGCTTTGCTCTTGCCCCTATCGCTTGGGAGCGCTGCGAATTGTCTTTGAGCGCTGGGAGCGCTTTATTTTCCCTCTTGCGGCTGCCCACGCCGCTTTTTGTGCCGATTTTAAAATTCCCTGGCAGGTGCCCACCCTGCCAAGGACCTTGCGCTTTATTTTCTTACTAGCACTTTGGGAGCGCTTTATTGATTTCAAAAGCCGGTGCCCACCCGGCATTGCACTGTGTCTGCCCGTGAAATCGTCCCCGTCGCCGCCCAGCCGAACCGGAAGTCAGGCAGGCCGGGGGCGGGACAAGCGGACATCAGGAAGCCCAGGCGGGAGCCCACCCCGCACTGGGACACGTTAGCAAGAGAGAAGAAGCGCCCCAGAGAGAGCAGTCCAGCCGCGGCCCCGGAGAGTCCCCAGGAGCGGGAGCTCTCCGCCTACAGCCGCCATCCAGAAGAGCCCAGCAGAGAGGAGCTGGCGCCATGAGGAGCCGCCGCCTCCGACAGCCGGTGAGTGCGGGCGGGCTCCGGGTCGCTCCTCTGCTCGGGGAAGTGCAGCGGGCTCAGAGGCAGGTTGGTGTGCTCAGGGCGGCTCGGTTGGCAGCGGGCCGCTCCCACGATCCCCGGGGGCCTATTTTGTTTAACGAGCCCTGTGAGGCTCCCGAGTCTCTTGATTCTGAGTCCCCCGTGAGGGACTCCAACGACGCCCACATTTTAGTTCCTCGAGCCCACGAGGCTCCACGCCCACATCAGTGATGAGCCCCGAGAGGCTCCGGGCATTTCTGTTTTCCAGCCCACGAGGCTCCCCACGCCCGCAATTATGTTTCGAGCCTAGAGAGGCTCCGAGTGCCATTTGGTTTATGTAGAGCCCAGCGAGGCTCTTGGGGGAAACGAGTGTTGGTTAGAGCCCTGCGAGGCTCCCACGTGGTGTTCCACCCCATTGTGCTCTTGAGCCCACAAGGCTCCAACGTTGGCTTATCATTTATTTACAACTGCCCAGCACTTTGTGGGCAGTTGCCACATTTAGGTTTGTTCTTTGCTGCCTGCGCAGCCTGCCCTGACATTTTGGACTAAGGGCATTTCAGCCCTTGAGAGGCCAGTTGGCCTGGGGGAGTTCTAGTGTTGTGCTATGTGCACCTTGCACTATTTATGTTATTACCTTTGCTAAATGTGACCTGCTTAGGTGATTGTTTATGTTTCTTCCCCTTTGCTAAAAGTGACCTGCTTAGAGGATTGTTTCATGTTTATTTACCTTTGCTAAATGTGACCTGCTTAGGTGATTATTTTATGTTTCTATAGGTCCTGATAATAAGGTCCTAGTTCCCTGCGTGATTTTCCTAAGGTGGTTAGGGTTGCCTAGGAGGTATTTACCCTTTACCAGTGATTACTGATGTGCTACATTTACTATTTTGGTGCTATAGTCATTATATGTCTATGTGCTAAGTGTTATACCTACAAGTATTACTTTTACAACAAGTGCTAATTCTAAAAGTGCCTACCCCTGACAGTGGTCCACATGGCCCTGTCCTGTACATATTCCCCTGTAAATTCTGCCCATGCCGGTTGGCACATTGTAAAGTGTGTGTTGTTATCTAATGTGTTTTTGCTATAATACAAAGGCTATTTTTTATGTAACCTTGTGTGGAGTTTCCTTTGTGGTGGGCCTTGGGTGTTGTTGCTGGTTGCGCGCGCAAACGCTTTACACATCACCTCCGAGATTAGCCTTGCTGCTCGCATCACGTTACCTAGAGGGTGAGCAGGGGTTATCTTGGTGTGTAACTCCCTTGCCCTGACTTAGAAATGGTGATCTCTGACTGACTTTGGCGCCAGCCCTGGCCAGCCAGGGGTCCCGTTTCTAACAGTCATCACGCCTGGTATATGATATTTGAATGTCCTCTGCCGGGCATCATTGGCCTACCTCTCTCAAACATTCATCAATTGACAGGGTTAGCTGCTCAACTATCATATCTCTATCCTCCTGGGTTTGCTGCTCAACGAGCATATCGCTATCTTCCTGGGTTTGCTGCTCAACTAGCGTATCACTATTCTCCTGGGCATGCTGCTCAACTAGCGTGTTACTATCTATCCTTCTGGGTTTGCTGCTCAACTGGCGTTCCTGTGTTTGTTGCTTAACTAGCGTATCGCTATCCTCCTGGGTTTGCTGCTCAACTAGCGTATCGCTATCCTCCTGGGTTACCTACTCAATTAGCGCGTCACTATCCCCCTGGGTTACCTGCTCAACTAGTGTGTCACTATCTTCCAGGGTTTGCTTCTCAACTAGCGTATCCCTATCCTCCTGGGTTACCTGCTCAACTAGCGTGTCACTATCCTCCTGGGTTACCTGCTCAACTAGCGTGTCACTATCTTCCTGGGTTTGCTGCTCAACTAGCGTATTGCTATCCTCCTTTTGGCCAGGAGAAGGATGATCTTCATAAATGTATTTTTAACTTTATTTGTAAAGTGTCCTATGTCAACGCCAAGCAAGCATGTGTGAAAACAGCTGTAAATCTTTTTGTATGTTTGTTATCGATCTACGACTAGGGGCGTAGTAAAATTGGAAGGGGGATGTAAGCTTCAAATTTTTTAACAATCATGCTAGCATATCATGGTAAAATACCCAACTATTTACTTTAGAATATATTTATTAGGGAGGTGTAACACAGCAAACACCCCCCCCCACAGCTACGTCCCTGTCCTCAAAGTATGTGTTATACACAAAACATAACATAACTTTTGTTATGAGGTGAGGTCCAGCCATTGACCATAATGAAGTGTGTAATTATGAGTCTAACTCCTTGTGCGCTTTGATAGTAGGGTCGGTTATAAAGCAGACTGGGGCAAATCAAACTGTGCTTTTAGTTTTTTGATACACTTGCTTGAAAGTACCTAAACACACAACTAGGACCTATCCTCACAACGCACCAGTCCTCACAATTATAATGTTTGTCCTAGAGCTTGGGTTATCTCTCTCTCACACACACACACACACACTATCCAAGAAACAAACACAACCTTATATTTTGTCTAATAAAACCATTTTTGGATCTTTATCATTCAAGCATACATACATAACCAGGTCTCGACAAATAACACAAGCTTGCATCTCACTTCAAGTAGGTATATGCATCCTTCGGCCACTTTGCCCTCTTTCCCTTGTTACTCAGTGAGAGGTCTTGAAATGCAATTATTCATTCTCTCACCTTTACCTCCCACAAACGGGTGTTGATGGTTCTTGATGCTGATACCACGTGGGGTGCTTAACACCATTCAAACCAGTAGCAACCGCAGCTGTTTAAGTACTAGTATGACAAGGCCTTTTGCAATCCTTTCATTACTTAGTGTTGACTCTCAGCTGATAAAAAGGAGCCTTTTGTGGAAGTTTTCAAAACAGACCATTTTGTTTTTCCCTGGACGCCTGTGACTTCACGCCAGTTTTACCCAAACATAATGGAAACGTCAAAACTGTTTCTGAAGTGTGAGGAACGCTGTGGGAAGTGGGAATATATTTCCCCATCTGTGCTATATAAGGCCCTTTACACTAACCAACAGATCTACCTTGTAGACACGGTCCCCATTATGAGAAGAGCACTTCCTAAATAGAATGCTTCAGACAGTCGCTCTTATTCAGTGCTGCCCTTTCAGCTGCCTTGATGTCAGCAGAAAATCTACTTTAGTTCTGAAAGTGTCTGTTCTTAGCTCTCCTAAATGATACAGCCACCCACTTCTTCCTCTGTGTTCACAAGAAAATGAAAAGACTGTGTGAATTAAGCACAATATCTGCTGTCAGTGGCAAAAGTTCAGCTATATAGTATAAACCATGTTGAAATTCTGCAGACCCTATAATGTTCTGCAGTCCCCTTTCAGCACCTTCAAAGACAATATGTTGTAAAATGTTGCAAATTTGGTAAACTAACCAACTGTTTTAAGAACTTCAAAACAGAGAGGAGAGAGTTTGTGTATGTTTTTGTCTCCTTGTACATGGTGAAATCCGACAGCCACCTCACCATACCCGACTGAAAGCACCTGTACGCAAAGTTTTACTAGAGAATACATTTATTAGGGGTGTGTAACACTACAAACTCCCTTTTTTAAGCTACGCCCCTGTCTACTACCCGTGTCCAGTATCTTGCAGATGCGGACAGTCCCATGTCATGTGGAGGATTGTTGCTCTCTGTTTGTTTTTGGGGCAGTCCCCTTGCCTAGTGGTATCTATCTTGTGAAGCATGACAGGTGTAACATATGTTCTGTGTATGAAGTTAAAGTGGATTAGTCGGAACCTGGGATTACTAATAGCAGTGCGTGTGTGCATCAGGGCTTTGTACCACTGTTTGTCCATGAAGTCCAACCCGCTGTCCGCTTCTCATTTTATTCTTTCCTTCCTCCCGGGTTTCATGGCGTCCGCTCTCAACTCCGTGTGCAGTCGTGTTATCACTACCCTACCTTAGCATATCCGCATTATGGTGTCTAATGTGTAGGATCTGCAGGGAGTTTCAATGACCGTACCCCATAATTTCCTGCACATGTTTTGCATAATGTAATAGAGGAGATATTGCCCAGTTCCTAACTGTACCTTCTCTGTCGCCCACTCTAGTGCAATGGGGGACCCAAATCATTTAGGTCGGCTACTGTGAGGCACCCCCCAGTTTTTCCACTTGGCATGTTCATGCCTGCATCTCATTCCTGGAACAATGGAATCTCACACACTCGCAGGTCTTGTGAGTATGGGAGACACCTGCCCCAGTTTGTTAGGTTCAAGGATCATGCAGAATTTATGATGTGTATTATGCGGGGGGTTCCAATGGCTGTCTCTTGTCTTATAGTCTATGCGTGAGTGTCTCTCTGATCAGTGAACCTTTCAACAGTCTGTCGTCTGTGCTGTGGTTGATCCAGCAGAAGGGGCTTCTGCCAAATTTTACCATCAGGACCCAATTTATTACCTAACTGTTCCTTTCACACTGCATGAGTTTAAATACATGTTATCATCAAGTGCAATAGAGCTTGAATCATAGATCACCACACAAGAAACACAACAATATAGTAATCCATAATACCATCTCAACCCGTGTCATGAGAGAGTGGATAGGCGAAGAGACAAAAGAGTAAAGAACATTTGCAAAATAAGATTAATGCAAATTTGGAATATCATACGAACCTATTGCACAAAATTATAGTGGTCTGAAAAGAAACTTTCCAGCCAGAAGAGGAAGCTGGGGGACCCTCAAGAAAGTATAAGGAGCAAAGTCAAGAAATCAGGTTCAGCAGAACAACAGCCAGCCAGTTAAGTTAGGAAACAGCAACACAGCTCTCTCCTCTCGTAAGGTCAAAATCTCACTCCCAAGCCTGCCTAACTATAATTTCTAACCCTAGTAATTTTACCCTACTTCACTAAAATTCCAACCCCTCATGTATCAATACACCAAAAATCATTTAATCCCATTGAACTAGACCAGGGGGTGTCTGGTAATTTTCAACAGTTCCTTTGACTTTGGATAACTTTCGTCATCGTCCTTCAGCAGAGGATACTCCGATACTCTCTGCTGTGACTTCCACATTTTTCCAACTCACTAATGTATCAAACTCGCAGCACAAGTGTCCATATACTGTGGTTGGCAAGGAAGTTCCATTAACAAGGTTCATTACTTCCTCCACACAGCCTTGGCCATATTCAGGAACTCGTGAAGGACAAAATACATTTCTTTGCAACCTGGGTTTTTAGAAAGAAAATTAAAACTAAAAGAGTCTTGAGGCCTTCTCTGCAGAACAGTAAAATGTGCTCTTGGAAAAACAAATACACATGCGATTATCGTTGTCACTTTACAAAACTACGGGCCCGATTCACAGAACTAACTTAAGACAAAATCCTAAACTTACTACTTTTGGTATTCACAGAAGTTAGGATTTTGTCTTAAGACAAACTTAAGACAGACTTAAGACTGACTTAAGACAAAATCCTAACTGAAGTCTGTTAATTTTTCACACGATTTTGTTAATAATCCACACAATGAGAAGTTCGTTCCGAGCAGGTTTTATATTTTGCATAATGTAATAGAGTAGATATTGCCCAGTAGCTAACTGGAACTTCTCTGTTGCCCACTCTAGTGCAATGGGGGGACCCGAATCATAGAGGTCTGCTACTGTGAGGAACCCCCAGTTTTTCCACTTGTCATGTTTATGCCTGCATGCAGTACCTGGAACTCTGGAATCTCCCACACTAGCAGGCATTGTGAGTATGGGAGATGCTAGAATAGAAATGCTCATGTTTGCGCATTGCCCTAAGTAAGTTAGCATTCACTGCACCATTTTCTTTACATGCGCCATTTTAGGCTGTTCGAAACTGATCTGGTTCAATTCTGAGACAAGCTCCACTATATGTTTCGTTTCTGCCACATTAGACTTGTTGCCGTAATGTGTACACTGTTCCTGTTAGCGCATACCTTTCTTCCTAGATAGAGGCCCTCTCCCACTTGTCTAGTGGCGGGCCCGGATGGAACGACCTTGGAATTGAGATACCTTGTAAACGATAGAAGTTCTGTTTAGCTGCAACTACCTGGAAAATTTCCCTGTGGGCATGTTTTAGCCCAGTTATGAAATGAACATAATGTATCTTTATGCTTGTCTATTTCAGTCCCCTCTACAGCACTCCTAGCGACTGGGCAGACCGGGCTCTGCTTTGAGTGTATATTAATAAACAGTTATTGGTTTGTATTCTCTACTGTCTGACCGACTCTTCATTTAGTATGGAAGGCTGAGACAGGTCATTAGTGACCCGGGTGACCCTAATCGGGCAACTTCCTTCAGAGACACCTGCCCCACTTTGTTAGGTACAAGTGTCACGCAGAATTTAAGATGTCTACTAGGCGGGGGTTCCAATGGATGTCTCTTGTCTTATAGTCCATACATGAGTGTCTCTCTGATCAGTGCACCTTTCAACAGTCTGCCGTCTGTGCTGTGGTCTATGTCATATCCCTCGGCCGCAATAGGAGTTGTGCAGCCAAATAGTATGCTTCCATGTCAACTACTCTTAGACCCCCTTTTCGTATGGGCATTGCAGTGTACTCATGCATACTCTGTTAAGTTTGCAGGCCCAAATTAGGCTGATAAGTATGGAGTTATGTGTTTTACAGAACATTCATTGGACAGGGTAGATGCAACATTGCATGCATTAAGTACAAACAGTGCAGGAGTACCAGCATCTTCACTTTGGCTATGCAGCCAGCCAGTGACAGTGGTAAAGTCGCCAATTGTTCTGTACTATGCTGTGTGTGGGATAGGAGTGTGTCTGGGTTTCATGCTAGCCAGTCACTTTACTTTGTAGTTATTTGTATCCAAAAGAGCCCCCCGCCTATGGTACCTCTGCCTGTTGAAGGTCTCCATGTAGTGTCTGGTGCAGGGCTCCTATTTGAACCAGAATTGATTTTTGTTTGTTGAGTTTCAGTCCCGATTGGATGTCAAAGCTATCTAATTAATCAATCAGAATTTTCAGTTAGTGTTCGGAGTCGGACAAATAGACCAACATATCATTTGCATATAGGGATACTACATGCTTCTGCATCCATGTGAGTATGGCCCAGTTTGATAATACATTTTGAAACTTGCATGCCAGTGGCTCAATGGCCTATGTGAACAAAAAGGGGAAAAGCGGGCACCCATGTTTGGTGTTTCTCTCTAGCTCCCTTTCCTCCGATATACACGCACTGGTTCGCAATCTAGAGAGAGGTTTTGTGTAAAGCAGAGAGAGTAGTTGAGAGTAGTACGAACCTATACTCATTGATCAGAGCACCGCAAACAGATACTGCCATCCCACTGTATCAAAGGCTTTTTATGTATCCAAAGGTACTAGTGCCAGCTTTTTGTCGCTAGTTTCAACGTCTCCCATGACACTGGCCAGCCTGCAGATGTTCAATGGTGTGCGCTTGGCTGGGATAAACCCATTTTGATCCCTGTGGACCAGTGTAGTAGTTGCTTGGCTCAGTCTGTTGGCGAGTAGTTTCCCCGTTTTTTTTATCTGCATTCATCATGGATAAGGGCCTATATGAGCGGCAGTCTGCAGGGTCTTTCCTAGGCTTGAGTAGTACTCTTATTTGGCTTCCCTCATTGTTTTAGGCAGCAATTCCCTATCTAAGGATTCTAAGTACACCTGGTGTAATCTTTCCGTCAATTCGGTTCTGTATGTCTGGTACCACTCTACCGGTGTCTTTGCACTATTGAAGTCTGATATAGCCTGTTTAAGCTTTTCTATTGTAATTGGGGTCTTCAGCATATCTTGATGAGCTTATGTCAATTTTAGGAGTTCACAATTGTTTAGAATTGAGTAACCCTCAGCGGCGGTAGTGCCTGAAGACTGTGTATATAATTGTTTTTAACGGGTATGAAGCACTTTGTTTATTTGTTGTTGTGTGTGTACTATTTTGCCCTGTTTAGCTTTCATTGCTGTTATGGTGGGTGGGGCATTTTCCTGGCAAAGAAGTTAGGACAGTAACCTCCTTGCCCCATCTCCCCCTGTAGCAGGGTTTCCGTTCTCCCACAGAACTGTGCACAGAGATCTAGAACCTGGGTGAGTTAGGGTGACCCAAAACTCACCTTTGTTTCAGAAATCCCCTTACCAAGCTAGCTACAGTGTCTCATCGGGAGTAATAACTTACCAATGACTTAGACAATCCAGAACATGAACTTAGGGTACCTCAGGTATCGTGGAACACATGAACACTCTTTCGTTATATAATCATTACAAACCGAAACTGGGAGGCAAAGAACACACGTGCAAGTTTGAAATGTTTATTTTTCAATGCAAAGTTCTCAAACGCAGTATCTTGTATAATATCAACATACATATTATGAAAATCAGAGTTAGCAGCATAGTCACTAATCCATAGTAAGCAAAAGGTGATAGCATGTTATGATGCAAAAATTTATAGAATTCTGTATCACCTATATTTCGCGCACCCTATTTAGCAGACTATATTATATTTAAGAAGGTCTCATTTGGGTTCTAGCAGAGCGGGCCCATACCTCTAATTCTCAGTAGGAGTAGATCACATTAACAGCTACCAGCTCTCTGCATGCGAAGCATCAAGTGTGTTGATTCATTCCCTGTAACTCTATCTTAAACCCGCGTAGAGCCCAATGTTGGCAGCAACATTATTTGTGTTATGTCTAATGTGGTGCGAGGATCAGGCCTTCAGCAACCTTGTGTTAGGTTATTCTTAGAGGGTGCAGTTCTCAGTGTGCAGACAGTTGTACCAAGTGTACCAAGCACAATTGATATCAGAGCAATAACATATTATTCTCAAATGAATCACATCTTTCGTCTAGGTTGAAAGCTAACATAACAATTAGGTGTCGTGTGCAAACTGAAGCTGAAAGAAAATATGGCGTTTAAACATTTAATAAGCTCATGCTAACTTAACACAATATATAGAAACCTAGTAACCATATGACACCCCCCCAATGATCCGAGGACGGTTAAAAAAGGGAGAAAATATAAGCCAATACTTAATGAGAGGCAAACCATGAAAGCAGAGTTCAACAGTATTGAGCCAAGCTAAATGTATGTAAATGCATCTAAGTTTTTAATAACAAAAATATGTATGAATGCCTATAGTGGCTGTTGGAATTAGGTAGCCTGGCCTAGGGCAAGACTAGCATAACAGAGGCACAGTGTAAAGGTTGCAGACCACCCAAAAGTAACTCCACGCAATAGCACTCAAAAGGAAAAACACTACACCAAAAATATGTGAAAATACGTGCTGCTTTATAAAAAATAATATGCTCTTTAGTTTCAAATTATACAGTGTAATACATTTTAGTTCTTCTCAGGAATTGCGATTATACCTTTGATTTAGAGAAGTAAATAACACTCTTCTTGCTGTGGAAAAATTACAGTTCAAAACATTCAGTCTTCAGGAGTACAGAAATGCTTACTTCTGAGAAAGAAACTATCTCATTAGGAGCACACTAAGCAGTGACACTTTGCATTATAATCAATGACATTAATGTATCCCAACACTTCACCCTGCCAAATAGCTGACTGCACCTCTTCTGCAGTGATAAGATCTCCCTCCCCTTATCTGCACATTAACTTAGTGCTAGCTTGCACACACAGAGTGATCTGCAGGAATTCCACTGGTTTTACTGCTCTTCCCAGCAATTGCTAGGAGTTTCTGAAGGAAGCTCCCTGGTTAACAAGAACTGTCAGCGCTCTCCTGATGATAGTTTAAGTTCCCCGCTAATTTCTAGCTTAATAGCCACTTGTCAGAAGCCTGTAGAAATGAGGTTGGGATTATGTGACTCTTTTTCCCCCTCGCCTATTCTGACACAGCTCAGGTCTTAACGTTGATGGTACACCCTGATTCGTGAGTCTAGCGCTACACCAAGGAGGGCGTAGCCCTTTCCTTCCTCACCCCCTCTCTCTCCTTACTGTTATTCTCCTGTCCTGCTTCAGTCCACAGGGGTAGGGCCTTTCAGACGACTCCACCGTCACCACACCGGCAGCAATAGCGGTCGCCTATCTCCGCCCAGCCAGCCTCTTGATCTAGCGCTGGAATGGGGAAGATTGATGCTAGCAGCCCCTTTGCTCTTCCACGCGCTGCCTCAGGCTGTTACCGGTCACGCTGTCGGCAAGCTGGTTGTGGTCCAGGGTTCCCGCCTCGCTGGAAAGGCAGGGCGCTCCTCCGCCTCAGTCCTCACCAGCCGGGTTCGCCGTGGAAGCCGGAAACGCGTCGCTGCTCGGTGCTCCCTCGCTTCCTCCTGACGCAGGCCTCTGCTGCGCAGACGCGGGGAACCAGTGGCTCGGCCAGCACCGCCTCTTTCAGCCGGGAAGCACACGCCTCTGCTCTTGCGCAGGGGAACAGCGTCTCACCTCAAAGTCCGCTACCGGCGTGTATCAGGTAGACGTGCCACTTTCCCGCCAGCTGCGCTCCTTCACAGCGCCTCGCGCCTTCCCGACAGAGACACCTCGGCCACCCACGATGCCAGAACGCACCGGGCACTGCTCTTCTGATCCGGTAGGCCTGACTTTTCGCAGGAAGGTGGGGAAGCGGATTATTAGACCAATGGGGGGGGTCTTGAAGGTGAATGTGGGACACGGCCCAAGACCGGGAAAGTGTCCAAAGTTCCTGGTTACTTGACTGGACCAGGTCGATATTAAGCCAATGGTAGGGTTCGGTCAGCAGCACAAGGGGGAACGTCCTCTGAAAGATGCTGTCAGTTAATGAAACCAACTAGCTTCTCCTAGCGCGTCCTCCTCCTCACACTGCAGCCTCTCTCCTCTCACACTGGACTACCCAAAATGGCCTCCTGCCCCCTGCCCTTTTATAGCCTAGCCTCACAGAGTCCAGTAGGGTCCAGAAGGTTCTGGAAGACCTAAGGTTATCCTATGGGGCTGACTATGGTGTGGCAGTTGGTGACAGTTAGGGCCCTCCATTTTGTGACAACATGAGGTTTCCTGACAGCACAGGCCTCTGGGCCTGAGGCAAAAGATTACAAGGGGGGGAAAGAACACCTATCCCCCTGGTCAGCACCTACAAAAAGTCAGTAGACACAAAAATTAACAAGGGTATGAGGGGCAAAAAGGGGACAAAATAAATCAAAATTAGGAGGGACTTCGCCAAAAAGCCAGACAGGTCTAACACGCGTCCCCCCCAGCTGAAAGTGGGGAGAACTACCCAACCCCTTGGGAGTCCTCATCACTAAGGCGGAAATACCTGGAGAGACCGTCTGCATTGGCGTGGTCCACTCCAGGCCGATGTTCCACCCGGAAGTCCATTCCCTGTAGGGAGATGGACCACCTCAACAACTTGGGATTTTCCCCCTTCATTTGCATCAGCCAACGAAGGGGTCGGTGGTCGGTCTGAACCAGGAAGTGCGAGCCAAAAAGGTATGGCCGCAGCTTCTTCAGAGCCCACACCACCGCAAAAGCTTCCCTCTCAATGGCACTCCACTTCTGTTCCCGGGGAAGCAGCCTCCTGGATAAGAAGACTACAGGTTGATCCAGGCCCTCTTCATTGAGTTGCGATAACACTGCCCCAATGCCATGTTCTGATGCATCCGTTTGGACAATGAACTCCTTGGAGAAGTCTGGGGCCCTCAGGACCGGTGCCGCACACATTGCCTGTTTCAACTTTTCAAAGGCTTGCTGACAAGCCTTGGTCCAAACTACCAGTCGAGGTTGTTTCTTGGAGGTGAGCTCTGTGAGGGGCGCTACAATAGTGCCATACCCCTTCACAAAGCGACGGTAGTATCCTGTGAGGCCCAGGAAAGCTCGGACCTCAGTCTGTGTCTTGGGGGGTTCCCAGGCCATGATTGCCTCAATCTTCGCCTGTAGGGGCTGCACAGTCCCCCTACCCACCAAGTGTCCAAGGTACACAACCGACCCCTGCCCAATCTGGCATTTGCTGGCTTTGATGGTCAATCCAGCTTGTCTCAGGGCCTGGAGAACGGCCTGCAAATGCTGCAGATGGTCCTCCCAGCTGCTACTGAAGACAGCAATGTCATCCAAGTAGGCAGCAGAGAAACTCTCCAATCCAGAGAGGACCTGGTTCACCAGCCGCTGAAATGTGGCAGGGGCGTTCTTGAGCCCAAAGGGCATCACACAGAACTGGTAGTGTCCCTCAGGCGTGGAGAAGGCTGACCTTTCCCTTGCTCCATCTGTCAAGGAGATCTGCCAGTACCCTGAAGTGAGGTCAAAGGTACTCAGATATTGGGCAGCTCCTAGCCGGTCAATCAATTCATCCGCCCTAGGGATCGGATGAGCATCAGTCCTTGTCACTGAATTCAGTCCTCGGTAATCCACACAGAACCTCAGTTCAGGTGTGGCGCCTGGTGGTGCGGCTTTTGGCACGAGCACCACCGGACTGGACCAAGGGCTGTTGGAAGGTTCAATTACTCCCAGCTCTAGCATCTTGGCAACTTCTCCATGTATGCTAGCCTTCACCTTGTCAGACAGCCGGTAGGTCTTGGACTTCACTGGTGGGCTGTCTCCTGTGTCCACATCATGGGTACACAGGTGGGTCCTTCCCGGGACAAGGGAGAACAACGAAGAGTACTGCTCCAGTATCTGGCGGCAGTCCTCCCGTTGCTCAGGAGTGAGAGTAGGAGAGAGATTCACTCCCTCCACTGACCCATCCTTCTCTTGGGACGAAAAGAGATCTGGGAGAGGTTCGCTTTCCACTTCCTCTCCCCCGTCAGTCACCATCATCAGCATGACTTCGGGCCTCTCATGGTGGGGCTTGAGTCGGTTGGCGTGTAGCACCGGTAGGGGCTGTCGAGGGGTCTTAAGGTCCACCAGGTATGTGGCCTTACCCTTCTTTTCCAACACCTCAAAGGGGCCTGTCCAGCGATCCTGGAGGGCGCTAAGCTCTCCAGGCTCCATCACCCACACTTTCTGTCCAGGCTCCAGTTCCACCGGGTGAGCGTTGTGGTCGTACCACTCCTTCATGACTGCCTGGCTGGCCTCCAAGTTGTCAGAAGCTTGCTTCCACAACTTCGCCATTTGGCTCCTGAAGGCCAGCATGTAGCTCACCACATCCTGGGGGGGTTTCCTGGGAGATTTCTCCCAACCATCCTTCACCAGGCTGAGAGGACCGCGTACAGGGTGCCCATACAGAAGCTCAAAGGGGCTGAAGCCCACTCCCTTCTGGGGCACTTCCCTGTAGGAAAAGAGTAAACAGGGTAGGAGGACATCCCATTTCCTCCGCAGGCTCTCGGGCAGACTTCTGATCATGCCCTTCAAGGTCTTATTGAACCTCTCAACCAGTCCATTCGACTGGGGGTGATAAGGAGTGGTGAACCGGTAGGTCACTCCACACTCCTTCCACATGGCCCGCATGTAAGCTGACAGGAAGTTGGTCCCCCTGTCGGACACAACTTCCTTGGGAAATCCCACTCGGGTAAAGATTCCCATTAGGGCTCTTGCCACTACAGGTGCAGTGACTGTCCTCAGAGGTATTGCCTCTGGGTACCGTGTGGCATGATCCACCAGTACTAGGATAAACCTGTGACCAGCTGCTGTTGGTGGATCCAAAGGCCCTACAATGTCGATGCCCACCCTCTCAAAGGGTGTGCTAACGACTGGAAGTGGTTCCAGGGGAGCCTTTAGCTTCACCCCTGTTTTCCCACTGGCCTGGCAGGTTACACATGTCCTACAGTATGTGTCGGACGCCACTTTCATCCGAGGCCAGTAAAAGTGGAGGACAAGCCGTGCAAAGGTCTTGTCCTGACCTAAGTGTCCTGCCAGGGGTATGGCATGAGCCAGTTCCAAAAGAAAGGCTCGGTACTGTTGCGGGACTACCAAGGCCCTTGATGAACCAGGCAAGGGTACCCTGGGTTCACTGTAGAGGAGTCCATCCTCCCAGTAAATATGGTAATGTCCCGTAACATCACCTGCTGCTTGGGCTTCAGCCTGTCGCCTCAGTCCCTCAAGGGTGGGGCACTCCCTCTGCCCCTTACAGAATTCTTCTCTGGTAGGACCTCCCTCCACATGCCACTCCGCAGGGATAGGCAAATCCTCCAGAGAGTCTACTTCCCCCTCCACGGACTCCTGGTCCACCACCGCAGGTGGCCGATCTGTCTCATGGGGTGTGGAAGCCGGAGCAGGCTTTCTCTGTCTCCGGGTCTGTCCCTTCTTAGCAGCGGGTTGGGCCATTGTTCCAGGCTCCAACCCAGGCGAACTCCCTCTCCGGGCAGTCGCAGACCGTGTGCTGACACAGGCCCAGTCAGGTGTACCCAGCATCGCAGAATGCGTCCGGTATTCCACCTCTCTCCAAGTATTGTGTTCCATGTCATTCCCCAACAGACAATCGACTGGCACGGCAGGGCTTACGGCAACTCGAAGTGAACCTGCAACCCCCTCCCACTCAAAGGGAACCTCAGCCACTGGATAGTGGCCCATTCTGCCGTCAGCCATCGCGGCGGGGTGGAGTACATTAGGAACAACCTGCTCTGGGGACACCAGCTGACTTCTCACCATAGTCATGCTGGCTCCTGTATCCCTCAGAGCCTCCCCTCTCTGGCCATTGATGGTAACCCATTGCCCATACTTTGTAGTATTTGGGGGCACCTGGATCTTTGGCACCATCTCCCGCTCTCCCAGGGACACTAAGGTGACACCCGCCCACTCACCCCCCTTATCTAAGGGCAACTCCTCCCCGAGCGCTACACTAGCTACTCCCGGTGACTTTCCTCCGGTGGGAGGGGGTGGTCTCTTTGGGCATCTGACATCTCCCTTATAATGTCCAACGCCACCGCATTCAAAACAGTGGAGAACCCTGGGCTGCTGGCTCTGGCCAGGATGAGGGTTCCGGGGCGGGTTTGCCCTAGGGGTGAAACCTGCTCCCTTCCCTTGGAAGTTATTTTGGGGACCTTTAGAGAACTCTTTCTTTTTCTCCCCCCCCTCCTTCTTCTGGGGGGCGCCCTGCCCGGCTTTTTGAGATTCCCCTCCAGTCCCCTTGGTGGACACCCGGGTACTTGTCCAGATGTCCGCCTCCTCTGCAAG
The DNA here is from genome assembly GCF_964263255.1 of Lissotriton vulgaris. NCBI lineage: Eukaryota > Metazoa > Chordata > Amphibia > Caudata > Salamandridae > Lissotriton > Lissotriton vulgaris. Next base: position 589,201,762 of record NC_141694.1, read on the forward strand.
CTTCCGGGGATTGGTCAGCTTGCTGTCTACCAGGTGTTGGCGCAGCTCGGGAAAACATTTCTCGAGGAGGTGTTCTCTCAAAAACAGATCGTACAGCCCCTCATAATCCTTTACCTCACTGCCCTTGACCCAACCCTCTAAAGCCTTTCTGGCGTAATCAAGGAAGTCCACCCAGTTCTGAGTGCCCATCTTGTGGCTCCCCCTAAACTTCTGTCGGTACCTCTCTGGGGTGAGCCCGAACTTCCTCAATAACGCCAGCTTCATGGTGGGGTAGTTTGTCTGTTCCTCTGGATCCAGGGCCAGCAAGGTGTCCCGACCAGCAGGAGGCATGTACTTGTACAAACTACCCCCCCAGTGCTTCTCCTGCACTCCATGAACCTTCAAAGAAACCTCATAAGTGGCCAGCCACTTAGCAACATCATCCCCCTGACTGAAGCTCGCTATCAGATCCTTTGGGATATAGGGTTTGGTCTCCCTGGCTGACTCTTTCGGTTCGCTGCCACCATTCCTAACAGGAGAGGACCCCCGTTGTAGACTTTGGAGCTCCAGTTCCTTCAGCCTAAACTCGTGGACCATCCTCCTCTCCTCTTTCTCCTGTTCCAACTTAGCCAGCTCCCACTTTAGCTGTCTTTTCTCCCTCCTATCGGTGAGCTTGGCTTCTGTTAGGCTTTTCCCAGAAATGCTACTGCCCTTTCTGGAATAGGACACTGGTCCGGTGAGCAAGTTTTCCCCCTCATGGCGGAATAACTCCTCCACCCCCCCTTCTGTGCCCTGGTCAACCTCTTCATCCTCCTCCTTTGTCTCTTGGTGTGCCTCCACCCAGGCCCTAAGGCTAGTCTGGAGCTCCCCCTTCCTAGCACCATGTTTGAAAAAGACCCCCATTTGCTGGCAGAACATTCTCAATTGGGGCACGGAATAGACTTCCAGGTTTTCCACCGCAAACTCCATTGTGAATCTGGCAAACCTGGATACATACCAGAAATTTCAGAAGGGTGAGGGTAACCTAAAACCAACTCTACCCACCACCAGGAATAAATTTAGAAAAAACAAAAAGACTAATTGGGAGGGCCGCAAGGAGAAAACTCCTGGTGTAGGTTGGGTGTATTACGCCAAATTACTAGTAAGTAGCTGCAACCAAGTCCGCAATCCCACCGCTAGGCACCAATATGTTGGAATTAGGTAGCCTGGCCTAGGGCAAGACTAGCATAACAGAGGCACAGTGTAAAGGTTGCAGACCACCCAAAAGTAACTCCACGCAATAGCACTCAAAAGGAAAAACACTACACCAAAAATATGTGAAAATACGTGCTGCTTTATAAAAAATAATATGCTCTTTAGTTTCAAATTATACAGTGTAATACATTTTAGTTCTTCTCAGGAATTGCGATTATACCTTTGATTTAGAGAAGTAAATAACACTCTTCTTGCTGTGGAAAAATTACAGTTCAAAACATTCAGTCTTCAGGAGTACAGAAATGCTTACTTCTGAGAAAGAAACTATCTCATTAGGAGCACACTAAGCAGTGACACTTTGCATTATAATCAATGACATTAATGTATCCCAACACTTCACCCTGCCAAATAGCTGACTGCACCTCTTCTGCAGTGATAAGATCTCCCTCCCCTTATCTGCACATTAACTTAGTGCTAGCTTGCACACACAGAGTGATCTGCAGGAATTCCACTGGTTTTACTGCTCTTCCCAGCAATTGCTAGGAGTTTCTGAAGGAAGCTCCCTGGTTAACAAGAACTGTCAGCGCTCTCCTGATGATAGTTTAAGTTCCCCGCTAATTTCTAGCTTAATAGCCACTTGTCAGAAGCCTGTAGAAATGAGGTTGGGATTATGTGACTCTTTTTCCCCCTCGCCTATTCTGACACAGCTCAGGTCTTAACGTTGATGGTACACCCTGATTCGTGAGTCTAGCGCTACACCAAGGAGGGCGTAGCCCTTTCCTTCCTCACCCCCTCTCTCTCCTTACTGTTATTCTCCTGTCCTGCTTCAGTCCACAGGGGTAGGGCCTTTCAGACGACTCCACCGTCACCACATCGGCAGCAATAGCGGTCGCCTATCTCCGCCCAGCCAGCCTCTTGATCTAGCGCTGGAATGGGGAAGATTGATGCTAGCAGCCCCTTTGCTCTTCCACGCGCTGCCTCAGGCTGTTACCGGTCACGCTGTTGGCAAGCTGGTTGTGGTCCAGGGTTCCCGCCTCGCTGGAAAGGCAGGGCGCTCCTCCGCCTCAGTCCTCACCAGCCGGGTTCGCCGTGGAAGCCGGAAACGCGTCGCTGCTCGGTGCTCCCTCGCTTCCTCCTGACGCAGGCCTCTGCTGCGCAGACGCGGGGAACCAGTGGCTCGGCCGGCACCGCCTCCTTCAGCCGGGAAGCACACGCCTCTGCTCTTGCGCAGGGGAACAGCGTCTCACCTCAAAGTCCGCTACCGGCGTGTATCAGGTAGACGTGCCACTTTCCCGCCAGCTGCGCTCCTTCACAGCGCCTCGCGCCTTCCCGACAGAGACACCTCGGCCACCCACGATGCCAGAACGCACCGGGCACTGCTCTTCTGATCCGGTAGGCCTGACTTTTCGCAGGAAGGTGGGGAAGCGGATTATTAGACCAATGGGGGGGGTCTTGAAGGTGAATGTGGGACACGGCCCAAGACCGGGAAAGTGTCCAAAGTTCCTGGTTACTTGACTGGACCAGGTCGATATTAAGCCAATGGTAGGGTTCGGTCAGCAGCACAAGGGGGAACGTCCTCTGAAAGATGCTGTCAGTTAATGAAACCAACTAGCTTCTCCTAGCGCGTCCTCCTCCTCACACTGCAGCCTCTCTCCTCTCACACTGGACTACCCAAAATGGCCTCCTGCCCCCTGCCCTTTTATAGCCTAGCCTCACAGAGTCCAGTAGGGTCCAGAAGGTTCTGGAAGACCTAAGGTTATCCTATGGGGCTGACTATGGTGTGGCAGTTGGTGACAGTTAGGGCCCTCCATTTTGTGACAACATGAGGTTTCCTGACAGCACAGGCCTCTGGGCCTGAGGCAAAAGATTACAAGGGGGGGAAAGAACACCTATCCCCCTGGTCAGCACCTACAAAAAGTCAGTAGACACAAAAATTAACAAGGGTATGAGGGGCAAAAAGGGGACAAAATAAATCAAAATTAGGAGGGACTTCGCCAAAAAGCCAGACAGGTCTAACAGTGGCCACACCAAAAATATAAAAAATTCGAACATAATGCCTACTCCCAGTTCATAGGCCTAGAACATATGAAAGTCGAATGTTCGTAATAAAAAAGGCACCCTTCAGAATTACTAAAAAGTCACGTGCCATAATAATGAAAGTCTTCAAAGTCACTCATGGGTTGAATGAATATGCAAAATAGGTAGCTACATCTTCCAAAATGAAATCACTGTCATCCTCCGAAAACAGTTCAGCCATCCAATTAAGCAATGGGAAAGAACATACGTGCTCCTCCAGCACCGACTCCTCTAGTAACATCAGAGGACAACTCAGTGGGTTCTCGAGAACGCTATGTGCCAAAAAGTCATGCGCCGCTGCGAATATGTCCCACTGACCCATTAGTCCATGCATCGCTGCCAAAGCCATAACCCTTTCGCCAGAACAAACCAACTCGTGAGCAACTACGGGGCTCATCAGCTGATCAAAATTGACGTCAGGAGAAGTCGGTAAGCAAAGACACAAATCAATGGCCCATGCGAAATCACAGCTCAGGCAATAAAACACAGGCTGGACACATGTGAAATAGGAAAATCGAAACGATAATCCAAACGCTGTGCTTAAAGTCGCAAGCGGTAAGGAGCCATAGTATTCAAGCATTCGGTTGCGAAACTGCATCAGTAGGGGCTGAGCGTTTCCTTGTGCAGGATGGGCATCCATGTTTTATAAAGCAAAATATCACCAGAACTCCTGCAGCCAAAGCCAGCAAAACAGGGAATCCGCCAAACAGGCTTGCAAATATAGAATGAAAAACCGCAGGGATAATACCAAATACTTTTTCAAACGTAGTCACGAGACCACTGCTAACCAATTTAAAAAAATGTGCTAGGCCAGTCGTGGAAGAGGCATTGAAGATCTGATGAACCAGCTCGCAGAAATGAAACGGCAAATCAGTATTTAAAAGTGCCTGCACCTCTGTGCGTGTGTTAGCTATGTGAAGGACATAAGTTTCTCGGGCCGAACTCAGGGCCACCTCTTTCTGAGACAATAGAGCTCTTATTCGGCTCAAACTATTGAACTTCGCTCCCAAGGTTGGTATTTGGGGCCAAATAGAAACATCTGCACTCCCATGCGTGGGTGGATATAATACGTTCTTGCAACACACCACGCGTTCTGATACAGTAACCACATAGGCGATACCGACCATTAACCCACAACACATTTCGTTATTCAAAAGCAAATAACTACCGTTTGACAATAAAGTGAATGTGGGAACTATTGCAGGAACCGGCGTGCCTTTCAAAACACAGGCTAAGTTAGGCTTGTCCTGATTACAATAACCATGCAACTGGATGTGTCTGCATATTAGTGAGCGGTCAGGCGACTGTGTACATTCCTCACCATTCAGATTCACTTCATTTCCCTCCTTAAGACATCTATATGTTTATGGTAAGGACCATGTCTCATGGAGGAAAGCACTTCCTAATGGTTCATATCGCCCTATAGCAATATATCGCATACAATTTGTAAATTTATACATAGCAAAAGGCAAGGTAATAATGTTATGTTATGTTATGTTATGTTAAAATGTGTTTATATAGCGCTCGGCTACTCTAAAAGAGTGTCCCGGCGCTTTCCACATACAGCTACAGTGTATAACAACATAACAAGAAAAACAAAAACCCAGAAGAAACAGAGAAGAAAATCCACCTAAACAGAAAGATTAAAAAGCCAGGTCTTCAAATTCCTTCTGAATTGAAGCAAATTGGAAGTGCTGCGAAGTTCCAGTGGGAGCGAGTTCCACAGCTGGGAGGCCTTGAGGCTGAAGGAGCGCCCCCCGATCCGGGCCTTCCTCACGCGTGGAACCACAGCCGTGAAAAGAGATTCCGAACGCAATGAGCGGGCAGGGCGATAGAAGGCCAATCTCTTCTGTAAATATCCTGCGCCTGAGCCAAACAGAGCTTTATGCACCAGCGTCAAGGATTTGAACATGATCCGCTTTCGGATCGGGAGCCAATGCAGCGTCCGCAGAAGACCAGATGCCCGTGCGCGTCTATGCAGACCAAAGATTGCGCGCGCTGCAGAGTTCTGTGTCACCTGCAGACGCTGGACCAAGTAGTCTGGAAGACCTAGGAAAAGGGCATTGGCATAGTCTAGCCTGGATCCGATAAGCGCCTGCACCGTAATCCGTCTATGCTCCGCAGAAAGTAGTGGAAGAAACTTGCGGAGCATTTTCAGAATGCCGAAACAGGTGCCGGCCAGGCCAAGAACATGCGATCTGAGAGAAAGCTTGTTGTCAAGCTTAACGCCAAGATTTTTGGCCACCAAGGAAGATTGTGCCGGAGGACACATGGCGGCCGGCCACCACTGCCGCCACTCGGGATCGGTGACACAACCGAAGAATAACACCTCCGACTTACTGGAGTTGGCCTTTAGACTGTTCCGCTGGAACCAGCCAAAGACCATATCCAGACAGTCCCGTATTCTCTCCCCATCAAATGGCTGGTCTTTAGCACATGTGAAAAGGAGTTGCGTGTCGTCGGCATAGGACACGATCTGGGCTCCGTAAGCCTCCACCGCTGCCGCCAGGGGGGACATAAAGATGTTGAACAATGTCGGGCTCAACACAGACCCCTGAGGAACCCCAACTCCCAATGGCGGCATCTCGGCGGAGCTCTGGGAAACCCAGACCGTCTGGCGGCGGCCCTCCAGAAAAGATGAAAACCATCTGAACACCGTCCCCCTTAGGCCGATGTCATGAAGCCTAGCGAGAAGCGCCTCATGGGGGATGGTGTCGAAGGCCGCCGACAGGTCCAACATGACTAGCATGGTCTTGCCACCCACATCCAAGGTCTCCCTGATGATCTCAGAGACCTCCACCAACGCCGTTTCCGTACTGAAATTCGGACGGAACCCGGATTGGGACGGATGGAGCAAGTTGTTAGATTCTAAAAAGCTCGACAAGACACCATGAACATGTTTCTCGGTGATCTTAGCCAGGGCCGGGAGCAGTGAAATTGGCCTATAATTGGCCAGGACCTCGGCATCAAGACCAGGCTTTTTCAGGAGGGGGATCACCATCGCCCTTTTCCAGGTGCAAGGGACACTCCCCTCCCTCAAGGAGGCATTGAGGATTGGGTTGACCAGGGGATTCACCACTGCCGCCATCCCGGCCAAAAATTTGGCAGGGCAGGGGTCAAGCGGGGAACCAGATTTAAGACTGGCCAGCAGAGCCCGGGACATATCACTGGAGACAGGTGGAAAGTCAGCCAGTACTGCGGTAGGCAGGGACGATGTTCCAAGTCCTGCCCCGAGGCCACAGCAGCCCTCCACAACGCTCTCCGAGAAGGAGGCCTGAATTGCCTTAATCTTGTCGGTGAAAAAAGTGGCAAGATCACATGCCCACGCATCCGAAGAGACAGGCGGGGGAGAATAGGAGGAAGGGGCCGTGAACTCCTTCACAATCGTGAAGATCTCCTTACAGGAGTTCACCGCCGCCTCAATCCTCCTGGCAAGATATTCCCGCTTGGCACCAAGAATGTCACGATGATAGGCCTTCACCGCCGCTCTATAGGCGAGTTTGGCATCCCCATCATATTGAAGGCGCCAGGCCCGCTCAGCAACCTTGCATTGACTGCGAGCCAGACGCAGCGCCTCCGTAAACCACGGTGCCGACTGCCGTATTACCGAGGACCGGGGGGTCACCCTTGGTGCAAGATCATCTAACCTCTCAGTCAGCCATAGCTGCAGGGCCTCAGTGTCTCTTTCCGGATCCCCCGAGAGGGGACAGGGATGTTCCGTGAGCGCCTGCTCCAGCATATCTGGCGTCACTCTGTGCAACGCTCTCGAGGCCGTTCTGGGCACCGTGGGGGCGCAGATGTCAGACCGCCCATTTTCCAACACGGAAAACCCAATCAATCTATGATCCGAACAGAGCACCGGCCGCGTTTCGATGTCAACAATTGGGACAGAAGAGAACACTTGATGGAGGGTATGCCCTCTCTCATGTGTGGGCCCTGACACAAACGGTGTCAAGCCAAGCGGGGATACTACCATGTATAAGCCATGCAGCAGCAGTAACCTCAGCCACAGAGAAAGGCAAAGATTCTAACTTCTCAATGTGTAACATAGAAAATGATGCATCTCACATGGAAAGCATGCGCTGCTTGTCAGTCAAATTAAACGGGGCAAATAATGATGAGACGTTCATATAACTCCAAGGCACTCGGCCAGACTTCAGAGTCTGTAGTGTCCAGGCAAACTGCATAACAGAACGCAATTGGTTTTGACCATGATATAATACGGACACTTCATCATGCACAATGTCAACAACAGAAGAAACAATATTATTCAACGTGTAAATTCGGGAAGAAAGCGTGTTAATACTGTTATCGACCACTGCAAGTACCTTTTCCAAATTTGCTTGGTCAATCGCCCTTAGGCGCTTAGCAGCCTCAATTTGAGACACTTTCCAAATTTCATTGTAAACAGCATAAATCCACCGTTTAGATCTACCCTTAGCCGGGCCTTTTATGAAATCATTTAAATCCACATTTTCAGTTAATTGAGATAGATGTAGCTTAACTGCAGCTAATGTGGAATGTTGCAACCAATTCTGACACAGTTTCCCCACAGAGTAAGTGGTGACAGTATAATCAGTTTCAAAACGGGGATCTGGTCTTACTTGAGTGAACCCTTCAGCCAACCCAAGGAATCGACGTTGGCAAGAATCAGAACTCTTTTGCCACAACAGCCAACCTTTTGGATCCAAACTGGATATGTTAAAGGACGAATTGTGTAACAAAGACTGTATCTCATTAATAGACAAATCTGAAAAATTACCCCATCCTGAATATTCTTCTAATTCGGGGATAATTGGTGTATTTAATTTTTTAGAAGTAGCCAATCCAAAGCATGTTGTTTGGGAAAGAGTAGAATTTAGAAACAACATGTGATTCGGGATGAGACATGCACGGTGCAAAGCCTCAGTGCCTTGCACCTGCCAATCCTTGGTACCCCAAACCGATTTAAGGTCAATTATTCCATTCCAGAACTCGTAGCCATCTAAAGCCAATCTGTCTAGAAAGGACTTCGAATACAGCAACTTTGTATCGGTAAGTCTAACTTTGGACATGGACTTTTCTGTCATTCTGAAATAAAAGGACTCAGGATTTGATTGATTGAAATCTGTAAAATATTTGTATCTTTTCAGAAATGTACTGGAGCTTCCAATTAAAGGAGCTGGGCAGTGTTCCCATTGCGTGTAATTCACAGTAACTCTCCTGGAATTTGTCTTATGGAGAAAATGATTACCATAATGTTGGAAGCAAAACAAATCACCATAATTTATAGAATCTAAATATAAGTCTTCAGCATCAAAAGCCGCATAGTATTTCAAATCAGAAAAGAATGCCTCTACGGCCTGAACATCCCAATCATCAGAACGTATATCTTGTTTAATAACATCTCCCATGTTTACTCTAAGCACATTCTGAACATTAATCACTTCAGTGGGCCCATGTATTTGAAATCTAACCGCATCCCACACAATCCCATCAAGGACAGGCCAAGCAGTAATGTTAACTGTATTTAAGTTTCGTTTCAGTCTGTGCGCTGAATGTGAAGAGGAAAGAGGGGCCAATGTTCCATTAAGGTACCGAATTCCTGTTCTTTCTTTAACGTAGTGACCATCGATCAGGCGGAAAAAATAAAACACAAAACCAATTGGCATAAAAAGGTAAAATGAAAATAAGATCAACCAAATGTATGTCCAAGGGGGAACCAAAAAATGTTTTTTAAACAACGTGGCATATTTTGCAATAGTTGAGGGTTTTTTTGAAGGTTCCGAAACAGAGTCAAAAGAGAATCTGGACTGGTCGGCCAAACGAGTCTGCAAATCAGGCATCGATAAATCAGCAGGATAGGTGTAGTTCAACTCATCAATGTTAGTAACAGGAATAGTATTTAATAAAGGACTGGATATGGCAGGCATCTCGAGGGACACCTCTTGTTCTGCACCAGATGTAATAGCCAGCACAGAGTGCCTCACCATGGAAGGACAGGATACATCTGGTGTCATGCTATGAAGAATCGGCCACCCTGTGTGTCTTGACATTGTCAATAGAAATAAATCTGTTTTCCTTACGACCTGGAAGTGGTGGTAAAATGACTGTTCTTGTGCCCTTCACTCCAAGAACTCGAACCGGTGCACGATATGAGGGACCAAACTCTTTCTTGTTATCGATCTTCTCTCGAACCAGTTCTCCAACTTGGGGTAGCCAGCCAACTACCGGGATCTGCAGCGCATCATCCGATGTGGAGGGCAAATGTTCCTTTGCAAGACTGTCTCTGGTCTTTTGTAGAGTCTGTAAAACATTGCAATGTTCATCTACGTCAAAGGCTGTGGCCTGGGCCTTGCAGTCTAGCCCATCAAGGTCAGGGACATACATCTTGATACCAAAGAGCATTTCGTACGGGGTCCGCCCACCCAGAGACCTTCTAGGGAGATTATTAAGCGCACGCTGCACGCCTATGAGGTGGGCTAACCAGTTTCTGCCAGTGCCTATAACTCAAGCTGTCAAAGATTGCTTTAAGTCGCGGTTCATTCGTTCAACTACACTATTGCCCTCGGGCCTGTGGGGACTCGAAAACTTGACTTGGACCCCCAACGAAACCATAGCATCCTTATACGCCTTAGAGGCGAAAGCCGGACCCTGATCCGAATGGAAGGTACCACAGGCAAAAATTCCCACAAAGACTCGCAAATCCTTAATGACAGTTCGTGAATCAGCGCTCCGATGTGGCCATACCCACACAAAGCGTGTGCATGAATCAACTGCTACTAAGATGTACTTGTATGCAGTATCAGAAGAAAATGGACCGCAGTGATCCAAATAAACGCATCCAAGCGGTTTATCCGAGATGTACAACTGTGTCTGAGGCGGACGCGCAGCAGTTGAAGGCTTAATCTGCTGGCAAATGTCACATTGAAGGACATAATCGCGCGTCTGTTTGTACAGTCCCCGCCACCAGCACCTTTGTTGTAGCTGAGTTACAGTGGCTGAGACGCCCGCATGCGCAGACGCCACACCTTCATGAGCCGCTGCAATCAAAGCAGCCCTGCGATCCGAGTTGGGAACTAGACGTTCGCCAACATCAGGGATTTACACATAAGGAACCTTATCGGGACTTAAGTGGTATGTGTATTTAGAAGGGAACCCCGCAGGATATTTACTTCCCTTCTCTGTTGCAGCAACTGCTGCCAAGATGTAATCATCTATCTTGCTTTTGGACCTCGTGACTGCTGCAACTAAGTATTTTGATACCGCTGACTTCGCTGCTTCATCAGCAAGCGAATTGCCAACAGCGTGGACCCCCACGTGCTGATGACCGAGAGTATGAATCACAAACACGAGTGGCAACTTCTCTTTAAGTTCCGCCACTCGGACCCAGATCATTTTATGTTTTATTGTGCTACCTTTGGAATCACGAAACTCATTCTGAATCCAAAAGAACAAGTTTTCATTGTAAGACTGGACACAGTAGTAAGAGTCACTTACGATCAAAGTCGTCACACTTAGATCTGCGTACTCCAATGCAAGCATCAGAGCACGAAGCTCAGCTAATTGTGCGGTGCAGTCCCCAAGCGTCTGCGTGTGCACGACACTGGACTTGAACTCGTCGTTCACCATGGCACCGACCGCAATGGTGCATGCGGAAACGTAGGCATGTTTAGAGCCATGCGCAACCTGCGCCGAACCATCAGTGTAAATGATGCAATGGTAATCCTCCAACGGCCGCATTGCTAAAGGAGCAGGATGAACAAATTCATACTGTAAATACTCCTGCGACCGTAAAGTGGCGTCAAAAATAAACGTGACATCTTGTGACGTCAAGGATGCAGCCCATTGAATCTACCGAGGGTGCAAAGCTTTGGAATTAGGTACACTGGCTTTCGTAACCGCCTCTAAGGCAGGACACGGGGTAACAACCAACATGCGTTTTCCTTGTGACAGGGCACGTTCCTTAAGAATTGCCATCTGTACTGCAGTTAAAACCTTCTCCACAGTGGAAAAACGCAATTCAGCCGAAGTGTACAAGTGTGACTTGTAAGCAATTGGTACTGTATCTCCTTCATTAAAAGTCAGGTAAGTGAAACCCACCGCCCCAGGGACAATTCTTATCACCAGGTTAGTCTGGTTATCACGAGTCTGTAAGTATTCAGAAGCGAGCAAATCAGCCTGCAAAGACTGCAGAATCGCTGAATGCTCAGGCAGCCAGCATGATTTGGAGAAAGATGGTTGTATCAAAGCATACAAAGGCTTGATACGCTGGGCATATTCCGGAATGTAAGTTCTCCCGAAATTCAAAAAACCCAGCAAAGATTGTAATTTTTTCAGTGTTGTCGGAGAGCGCAATTGTGCGCATTTCTCCAGGAAGTGAGGTGCTAACCCTTTTCCCTCGTTGTTAAGCTCGTACCCGAGAAACAACACCGTGTACTCTGCAATGTGCCACTTTGCAAAGTTAAACTTGTAACCAATGTCAGCAAAGTTACAAATTATGCTATTTACTCGACACAGATGCTCCCAAAGATCGTCGTCTGTGAGATAAATGTCATCCACATACGAACAAGCAACCGGGTCGATGTCCTCCAGAAGAGAGACAATGCGGGCGGAGAATACTCCAGGACTGTTCTTATAGCCCATTGGGAGACGTCGAAACATTTATTGCACACCGCCGCATGTAAAACTGGTCTATTGGGAACTTAGACCGTCTAATCTATGTGCATAAAAACCATTGGAAATGTCGAGCGTGGTTTTGAACCGTTTACGCTCAAGACTATTCACTAAAGCAGAGCCATGAGTATTCTGTACTGCGCAGTTACGGCAATGCGAGTTTAAATGCCTATAATCCAAAAACAAACGATATGAGCCGTCTGGCTTGTTTACAGTAAAAAGGGGGTTATTCATCGGTGACACACATGTTTCAATTACACCTTGATATTCCAATTGTTCAAGGATAGCCGCGACTGAAGCTTCGGCTTCACGCCGTATGGGATATTGAGGTTGAGGCTGCGGCTGAGACCGTAAAGGAATCTCGTGGCTTGGTGACAATTTATCCCAGCCACACTGATTGCGGTACACAGCCGGCGCAAGCGCCAGAGCCCACTCTTCTGCAAAATGCAGCGCTTCCACTCTCGGTACAGTGTGCGCGAAACTGGGTAGGATTACCTCCTCCCCTCGCGGAGCTGGGAGAACAAAAGGTGGGGGCCAGTCAGCCTCCGAAAGCAAAATGTCATACGTAGACGAGAGATTTTCCCAAAATACCTCTTTTACAGTTCGCTGCATGTCACCTTCAATTAACAGGACAATTTCAAAAAGACGTTCAGGGGGAGCAACATGCGTATCAGCAGTTTCAATCACAACATAAGTTTCAGTCGCTGTCACCTTCAACAGTGGACAGAGGGCCTCTCTCACTATGGTAATCTCCGCCGTGCTGTCCAGCAAGGTCAGAGCCCACGTCAGATTCCGAAGCCGCGTTCTCACTATCTGGGGCATAACGATGCGCTGTCAGGGCGACGACTTTCTTCGTGGCAAACTGTGGTCTCTTGGGCGTAGAGCCTTCCTGCTGCTCTCCACCGTTACGCGGGCGGGGCTGACCACGTCCTTGCTGGCCACCCCGGCCCCTGCCGCCCCCTCCACCACCGGTTGACGGAGCCGATGAGTCCTGAAAGGAACGAGGAGAGCGTTGGTCAGAAGCCTGAAACCTCTCAGGCGATTTAATCACCGCGCGGTCGCGCAAATCATAAACACGATCCGACTGCGCAGGCAACGGAGACGCAGGAGCAGAAACCTGTGTTTGCTGTTGTTGTTGCTTACCCTGATTCTGCTTTTTAGGCCAATTTTGTTTCTTGGACTTTTGTTGACCACTAGTTTCCGATGTCTGACCCTGGGGCTGCTTTTTCTCTTTATCAGGAAAAGCCTTAAGCCCCTTCGCATTGCGGCCAACCGTTTTATAAGCAGCCACAATGATCCTTGCCAACTGACGGGGTCTCTCGGCCTCGGGAATCAACGCCAAAGCGTTAGCAACTTGAAAGTTCACTGCATCTCCCTTGACATTTGCAAGGATTAGATCGCAAACTACATCAAAGGAGCCACACAGGCGCATACCCAATTCAACCGCCGACTCCGGTCCGTGTTCGTCCTGAACACGTTTGAGGACCGCACCCAGATTGGTCACAGACGGGGTGCCATAGCACCTAGAATAGACCGCTGCAAAAGTCTTACCCCAGGTCTCACAGTCAACAAGCTCAGGTGCCAAATCTTTCGGTAAACTAAGTGTAAGAATCCGGTGCTTATTACCGGGAATCGTATTAGGAAACACAGCTTCTAGCTGGCCGAATTTCTCAGCAAGCCAGAACGGAAAATCATCCTTGTCCTGCGGCTTTTTGCCCATCACGGAATTCACCATGACAGGATTGATTTTCAAACCAGCATGTTCTGCACGAAGCTGTGCGCCCCTAGGGGCTACGTCCTGAACATTACGGCTAGTGTAATGAACAAGCGCTCTAATCACTTCCACTGCGACCTCATGAAGTTGCCGCAGATCAGCTACGCCACAAGTGGCTCGATTAGGGTGAGGAGTGAATCCAGCCAAAGCGGGCCAAGGTGTGCCCGGAATGGACAAAGGACCCAACCTCGGAGCGGTTAAAGCTTGTGGTAGGGCTCCACCAAACCAAACTCCATGCTGCCAAGCGTCAATAGGAACTTCCAGTGCTCTGTACGGAGCATACGCAGCCAGTACAGCCGTAGCAGTGTAGGTGTGGAAAACACCAGAATTAGCATTCACCGCCGGAAATGTCACCCACGAATAAAACAGTTCGTACGGGTAAGCATGTTCCGCACTCACCACTAGAACAACAGCCAAGCCTTCCTTAGGTACATTATAAGCCCGCAAATGGTCACGCACCACAATGCGACTATGCTGCGGGATGTCCACGGCTTGTGCCATGTCAGCACAGGAAAGTGAAAAAACAAAGATTACTTTGTAGCACAACTGGGTAGTAATTCAATGAAACCGTATTTAGATAGATTCAAGCTTGAAAAAAGACCTATTTCAAAAATAGGTAGGTTTTTCCGACACTGCCGTTTTCCGGAAACGGGAATGAAGGGGTTAAGGTTTGAATGATATACTACTCGAGTGTCATGATATAAGGACAACAACGTATGGGCGCCATGTAGCAGGGTTTCCGTTCTCCCACAGAACTGTGCACAGAGATCTAGAACCTGGGTGAGTTAGGGTGACCCAAAACTCACCTTTGTTTCAGAAATCCCCTTACCAAGCTAGATACAGTGTCTCATCGGGAGTAATAACTTACCAATGACTTAGACAATCCAGAACATGAACTTAGGGTACCTCAGGTATCGTGGAACACATGAACACTCTTTCGTTATATAATCATTATAAACCGAAACTGGAAGGCAAAGAACACACGTGCAAGTTTGAAATGTTTATTTTTCAATGCAAAGTTCTCAAACACAGTATCTTGTATAATATCAACATACATATTATAAAAATCAGAGTTAGCAGCATAGTCACTAATCCATAGTAAGCAAAAGGTGATAGCATGTTATGATGCAAAAATCTATAGAATTCTGTATCACCTATATTTCGCGCACCCTATTTAGCATACTATATTATATTTAAGAAGGTCTCATTTGGGTTCTAGCAGGGCGGGCCCATACCTCTAATTCTCAGTAGGAGTAGATCACATCAACAGCTACCAGCTCTCTGCATGCGAAGCATCAAGTGTGTTGATTCATTCCCTGTAACTCTCTCTTAAACCCGCGTAGAGCCCAATGTTGGCAGCAAAATTATTTGTGTTATGTCTAATGTGGTGCGAGGATCAGGCCTTCAGCAACCTTGTGTTAGGTTATTCTTAGAGGGTGCAGTTCTCAGTGTGCAGACAGTTGTACCAAGTGTACCAAGCACAATTGATATCAGAGCAATAACATATTATTCTCAAATGAATCACATCTTTCGTCTAGGTTGAAAGCTAACATAACAATTAGGTGTCGTGTGCAAACTGAAGCTGAAAGAAAATATGGCGTTTAAACATTTAATAAGCTCATGCTAACTTAACACAATATATAGAAACGTAGTAACCATATGACACCCCCATGTATAAGGTCTGCCTGTGTTGTGTGTTGCGAAGTTTGTCTTTCTTACTTACCTTTGTGAGTATTGCTGTTCTTATTTCCTGCCATTGCTGCTCTGTTGTGTTGCTGGAATGTTGGCCTACCTGTAGTGCAGCCAATTGCCTTTTCATAGTCTCCTGTGCCTATTCTATCTCTTTAAGTCTGAAGGAGGTGTTGGCAATAATTGACCTCACAAAGCTGCCTTCCTGTCTGCCCACTCTACTCTTTACTTCCTGTCATATTTGCATTATGATTGAAGTATACCTGAGTGCAGTCCTCACTGTGTGTCTAGCCACTGTCTCTTGTACCGTTGCTTATGGGAGAAGCCATGTGAAAATTGCTGTCCTGTTCTTTTTGCAGAAATATATTTATCTATTAGGGAAGAGTGGTCAGAGTACAGCCTAGGTTTGTACTTCATATCTAAGATGTGGTGCGCAGTAGCACTGTCAACAAGGGCAAAGTTTTATCTGGAGTACGTGTTACAGGCCTGGGCATGATCGGAGTACTTAAATTTATTCTGGTTTTGCTGTTGACATAAATCAATCTTCTCGAGGTTCTAAACAGTCCGGATGAGTGATGCTTTCATTTTCACTTTATAGAACATAGTCAATGTGGTCCTATCTAAGTTTCTGCTAAGGACACAGTTTAAGTCCTTCATCCAGATTATAAGTGTACCTATATATGAGTGTGCTAGTCGGCCCAGTGCTGGGTAGAACGCTTGCTCATATGTATAGAACTAGAATTGTGAGAGCTCTCCCATTTAGTTTACCTTGTGTCAAAACATAGCATTTCTTGGGGTTAAGCACCCCAGTCAACATAACCCAAGGCAATCAAGGTGCTATTCAAATACCTACTCCCTTGGCGTGTGTGCTATTGTTAGCATGGTGGAGTCAACCCTTCCATTTTAGATGTGCCTTTACTTCAGTCATCAGTAGGTGTTTCTCCTGTAATCAGGCTGTTTCGATCCCATGTTTGCGGAAAAAGGTACCCGCCCTTGCTATTTTAGAGTAGTTATTCAGACCTCGCACATTTCATGTCAACAGAGTTATCTTGTTGCCCATTTCTCAAAGTAACTATTGTCCATTAGAGTCCTCTTCCATTGCATGTATGCAACCAGTGTGTCTACTTGTTATTCTGTCTCTGCAAAACATACATTTAAAACATATGTAACTTATATTGTCAGGGCTATCCTAATGGAACATATACCTACAATGGATGTAGGTTCCTCAACTACTAGATTCTAACATCTCCTACCTCGTGGTAACAGCACTTCACAAACCAACTTTGGGGCATATTATCAAGAACGGCGTTAAAAATTATCACTGGTTTAGCGGCAGAAAACTGCCGCTAAAACGGCGATAATGGGCTTGATAATATGCCCCTGAGAATTCCAATAGAAGTCCATGTTCTGGTGTGAACATGGGCTTCTATTGGAATTCTCCAGGGCATATTATCAAGTCCATTATTGCTGCTTTAGCGGCATTTATCTGCCGCTAAACCGGCAATAATTTTAACGCTATTCTTGATAATATGCCCTTTGTAATCCAGCTATGCCAAATCTGCCTTAAATCTATATGTCTCTAGTGTGTGATTGACTGTGATGTTCCAGCATTAGTGCCCTTCTTCAAATGATCAGGACCTAAACCAATTGGTGAGGTCAGGGATGAGTTGCAGTGGTTGTACTTCTAGTGTCTCTCATTTCAGTACCCTCCTCCCTCCACCTCTCCATGAGAAGTCCCCAGCCCTGTACCCTGATGCTCTGTGGAGCCCTCCTGTGTGCACCTTTCAGTCGGAGGAGAACCCCTCTATTGGTGGATTGTCCACTGGATCACCCTTTCCTTGAGTCTAGTTTATTCCAAACCTGGTCCATTGTCATGAAGATGTGCGATTCATTTGGGTGGATCACTTTGAGGCAGGCTGAGAAGAACATCATGTATTTGAGATTACATACCTGCAGCACCGCCACCGTTTGACTGCTTCAAATGATCATCTGAGGCACAGTACCTGAAGGGTAAGGTCCGAAAAATATAATTACTCTGATTCTCAGATGCATATCTTTTCTAATTTGCATGCTTCCTGCAAATTCCTGTTTTTGTAGTTCACTACTGGAAGGCCCACCTCCCCCAATGGGTTACAGTAATACATGTAATAAGTGATAACTTTCAATTAGGGACAGGTAGAAAAGTTGGCTTTGGTCTTTAATGAATTGCAATTCAAACCCTCTTTAATGGTAAAGTTGGATTTGAAGTCACAATTCAGAAAATTAAATTTTTAGAAAACTTGAATTTTTTCCTAACCATTTGGTGCCTGCAGGCTGTATCCTGGGTCACAGGACTAGGTGTTGCTGGCAGTTGTTCTTTGCGTATTACTCCCAGAAAGTAAGACAAAGGGGAATAGGTATTGGCAGGATGTGTCATCTCTGAATTGATATGGGGCGGAGCCGTCACCTAGCAAACTAGCACATCACAAAGACTCTGTCTCAGCACACTCACAAAGTGTTTTGTTATGTATCATTTTAGGACCCTATTGTAAGTTTCCCGATTCATGCCCTTATATAGGTATAAATCACCATATCCTTATATAGGCATAGATATCATAACCATATTTAGGCATAGCTCATGCAGTCAAAATACGGCAGGGCTAATTCCACTAGTTCCGAAAATCCACAACGATTTCTTGGGAAACTCACCTTCAGCAGCCGGGGGCGTTCCCCTTGCTTGAATATTGATTTGTCCAAGAACTCATGGAGTTTTCAAAGAACTGAGACTCTTTGATGACGTTATTATGTCCAACTGTACGTCAAAGTCGGCACCTTCAAGGTATAAATATGCCCACACTCACCCAAGCAAACACACGGTGGTTTGGAGCAGTTCGGCTATCTACTTGCCCGATGTGCCCTGCTACAGCAAGTGCCGAAGGAAGCCGACCCTCCAGCAGACGCACTGAGAGAGATGCTGTCTTTTCTCCTGCCGAGAAATCCAGCTCCAGTGTTTCCAAGCTACCCTTGCAGGTTGTTGGGAAATCGAGTCCCGAGACTGACCTTCTTCATTCTAAACTAAGGTATGGAGCTGATTAGACCCTTAGAGAAATCTTGGGCAGATTCTTGGCAAAAGAATACTAAATTTATGCTACACCTCACTTACTTCTTCCCTCGTACTAAGCTTAGGTTAGGTACACCGGGGTAGGCTTATTTTAGAAGCACCAGTTGAGTACTTTTAGCCTCTGTTATTTATGTATGTATTTATATATGGTTTAGGAACCATACAATGCTCTTACAGTATTATTTTATTCTACTATTTCTACTGTACGCATTATATTTTACAAACAGTTTTACGATTGTAGCAGTTCATTTCTTATGCTTGAGAAAGAAGACTGTTCAATAAAACCTTTTATTGAAAACGCCCGTCTTTCTACTTTCTCTGCACCTCTAGTGAAACGAAGCATGCACGATTAACTGAGTGAAATATCTATCTATTGTTTCCACGACTCTCAAGGTATGTTTTATCTTGGGGAAACAAAGTTGTCATGTTTATGCGGTTGTCAGAGACTAATCCCTTCTTGTGAATTCGAGAAAGTTTCTAGTGACCTCTGAGCTAGCTGGCACACACAATTAAGTCCAGTATATTCGATAGAGACCTAGTCGACCTCAGTCCTACGTTTAATCTATAAGATATATTATTCCAATGTGCAGAGCCTATTGGGAATATAGGAACTACACTACATGGCGCCCGACGTTTGGTAAGGCACTAATCTAACGCTAGATAATAGAGTAACTCAGTCGTGCTTTTCACAGAGACCCCTTTATCCCGTAAAAAACTCCAATAGACGCCTGGAGTGGGGGAAAGGTTAAAATATTCGCCTTAAACTGAGTATGACGAAAAATCCTATGTATTAGTTTTTGGTTTTGTTCAACGTTGAAGGATACAGTGTTCCAAAATATTGCGCACCTTATCTTTATTTCCTTGAAACCTTCTCTGCAAAACTTGCAACAAAATGCAAGATAGCGACGAAGAGAGCGGTGGATCTGCAGGAACCTTAGCCCAACCAGTTTTAGACGTTACAGGTCTCCAACAAGACGACGGGGATGCTATAATCATCCCGGAAAACGTGAGAAAAGCCATAGCTATAAAGCTTATAGAAAATGGCCTATCACCAAGAGGTGGTACGGTTATATTTGCCATAGAGGCACATGAATATCGGCAGACAGAGGTATTCCATTCATGGCTTGTCTTTCCACAGGCAAATCCAACAACACATGTGTTCCACTTCTACAAGATAGAGGAACATCCAGAGGAATACGTTCCTTTCGAGGACGTTGAAATTCCACTAACTTACCAAGAGCATCAGCTCTGGTTTAAAGCCGCCCTACAACATCAAAATCACATTACCAGGCTCGGTCCACTAGGTAAACCAGGAGCTACATGGCCGCTACTAGCCAGCTATACATCACATCCTAGCATTGAAAGAATGTCAGATGTAGAACTGTTAGCTCAGCTAAAAGAATTAATTAAAATACATAGACAATTGGTACAATATGTCATGTGGACTTTAACAGTCCAACCTGCTATAAGAATTCCACAGCACACCCCTCATCAGGGGAAAACAAACAAAATCACACCACAGACTATACAGTCAGTAATCGGTAAGTTGCCCGTAAAAAGGGAACAAATTCCATTCTGGTTAGCCCAGAAAATTACTCAAATAGAGGCAGTATTTCCCGATAGTACACCTCATGAGAAACACAGGATTCTAATAATCTGTTTGCCAATGGGGATTGCACCACACGTAGAGGACTGTGACACTTGGGGTACAGTCTTTGCCTCAATCTACACAAAAAAACATGGTGTTCCGTCTATGGCGGTAATACCAGACGTTCTGAGACAGATTGAAAATGAATACAGTCCAGAACCGGCCTTGAATCTAGGTATGAAATTACTGTAAGATTTCAAACAGGTCTCAGCTATCTTATTAGCTAACATTAAAGGTGAAGCAGCATCAGTGGCAATCCGCCAAAAATTTAAAGAACTTGATATTACTGAGCAACCGTATGAACATGCCAGAATTATTGAAAAATCCTATGAAGAACTAGGAAGAGATAGTTTGAGAGGGAAACCTGTAAAGCCTGAACTAACTGAAAATCCTGAAAAAGTTTTTATCAAAAACAATCTAACTACTTCTAAAAAGAAATGAGAACATAGTAGACAGTCACTTCCTAAAGAGAAGTGCTCTCAGTCCAGAGGTAGATCTCCTCAAAAGGAGCACTCTGAAAAGAGATATAACCTTAGAAATAGGGATAATATAAGAAAACCTTATAGATATCAAGAACTGATACACAATCCTCTCGTACCTTTCAGACTTCCTCGCAGAAATCAGAAAGAAGAGGATGATCAGAACACAAAGAAGAACGAGTGAAGTCCAAAGACGATCAACACGTTCCAAAAAATAAGAAAAGTCAATTCTCCAAAAAGAAGGTAACAAGTATTAAAATCAGACATGCCGAGGATCCTGAGGACACAACTCAAGAACGGGGAGTGGGCCCAGACAATGCTGGACAGCGCATCAGAGGTCACTATAGCTCACAGGATCCTGAAAGATCATCTGGAGACAGTGGATCTGAATGAATGCATTCAGGTTGAAAGTGCCAACACCAGGGTTAGTGTACTCCATAAGTTATATGAAGTAACATTCCAAATAGAGGGGAATATAACTGGGAAGATAAAAGCACTCTTTTGGTTAAATTTATCTAAGGGTTATGAAATCCTTCTGGCTGAAAAAGAATGCCCACCTGAATTTGTCAGGGAGTGCCCACATGGCAAATAGATCATTATGCCAGCCTTCTCTAATCATATTCCTATTCATAAAAAATACACCTATGCCAGAATATGGGCTTGGGCCCAGGCTCCAGCATTATATACAAATCATGTGGGATGGGATGAGGATTCTCCTCACCATAAAATCCAGTTAAATAATCAACCTACTGCTCAGAGGCAGAATCCAGTAAAGCAAGAAGCTAAAAAACAAGTCAGGGAGATCTTAGATTGACTTGACTATCAAGGGGTGATTGAAAGATGCACCTCGTCAATGAACAATTCTTTGTTTCCTGTCTCCAAACCAGACAAAACATATTGTCTAGTTTTGGATTACAGACATTTAAACTCTTGTTGCAAAACTTTTGCAGTACAAAATTCACACAGTGCAGCACTGATGAATAATATAGACCGGAAGAAATATAAAAGTACTTTAGATATTTCAAATGGTTTCTTCTGTCAAAACATTGCACCGGAAAGCAGGTACTTGACCGCTTTCTAAATAATGGGGAAATAACGACACTTCTGTCGTCTCCCCCAGGGATTCAAGAACAGTCCTGGATTAGTTTCAGCCAGAGTAACAGAGTTACTACAAATGTACGATGATGAGGCATTATCTTATGTTGTTGACATCTATCTTACAGATGATGATTTGGATAGGCACTTGAACAGAGTGAACACCATAATACTTGGGTTCGCCTCAGAAGGGTATGAATTCAACTTTAAAAAATCCAGAATTGACCACCTTAACGTCCTATTCTTGGGATACGAACTTTCGAGTGAAGGCAAAAGCCTGGCAGCAAACTTTTTAGAAAAATGTGCGCTGCTCCAAACTTCAAAAACGCTGAAAAACTTACAGTCAATTCTAGGATTCCTAAACTTCGGAAGAACTTACATTCTGAATTACGCAGAAATGGTTAAACCTCTCTACGAACTAATCAAATCTGATTTCAAACCAACTAATTGGATTCAAAAACACACAGAAATGTTGCCTTCAGTACAAACAGACTTGTTGCCAACAACACACTTACAAACATGCGACAATGTACGCAACCTTGTTATCCGAATCATCCCAGGGAGATGCGGATTCACATACCTAACCTTTAACGAAGGTGAAAAGGTACCAATAGCTTACAAGTCACACTTGTACACACAAGCTGAAATGAAATTCACTTCAACAGAAAAAATTCTGACAGCGGTTCAGACTGCTGTAGCAAAGGAGAGAGCCCTCGCACAGGGTAAACGCATTAAAGTCGTTACACCTGTACCTGCCTTAGAGGCAGTGACAAAAGCAAGCATTCCGAATGCAAAAGCTCTACATCCAAGATGGATACAATGGGTTAATTCTCTTGCTGCAACAGACGTTGAATACGTGGTTGACCCTTACTTGAAGACACAAGAATTTCTCCAATACGAACAAGAATGTCCTCTGCCTACTGAAATCCTACCTCTAGAACATTACGGCTGTATAATATATACAGACGGATCAGCACAGCCCGCAATTGGGGGAAAACAAGCTTATAGTGCTGCGTGCGCGATTGTTAAAGGTCGTTGTCACGATGGCAAATTTAGACCTATGGTAACAAAAACTCAGTCACTAGGAGACTGTACAGCTCAGCAAGCTGAACTCCAAGCATTCAAGATGGCGCTGGAAAATACCGATCGCGAATTCCCCACACTCATAGTATGCGATTCGTATTACTGCATCCAGGCATACAATTAATATTTACAGACCTGGGTTCAAAATGGTTTTAAAGACGCAAAAGGTGGCACAATCAAACATAAAATGCTTTGGGAACAAGTAGTTCTTTTGCAGAGGGAACTACAAAAGACTCATGTGATCCATACACTGAGTCATCAGCGTGATGGTGTTCACGTTGAAGGGAATTCATTGGCTGATGAAGTTGCAAAGGCAGCTGTGCAAATGGCTTCCGTAGCTGCAATTGCTCGTTCAAAAACTAAAATAGACAGCGAAATAATGCAAGCAGTCACTGCTTCAATAAAAGACAGCGGTAAAACACTACCGAAGGGCTTTCCGCTCAAGTACTCATGCATAACTGAATAATGTTCCTTTTACTCGAATCCCCGGAGTGGGGGATAGAGTAATACCAAACATGGAACACAGGTTAGGACCAATCTTAGCGGCACATGAAGGGCTTGCCTCTGCACATGCAGGTGTTTCCGCCACAGTTTCATTATTAAAACAGCGATACTGGTGGCCACGCATGAAGAAACAAAATAGAAACTATGTTTTGGAATGTGAAATCTGCCAGAAAATTAAAGTTTCAACAGTGAAACGCCCGGTGCAGACTCCCCTTCTGATTTCAGTTAAACCACTAGTGTGTGTTTACCTGGACCACTGTGGTCCCTTACAAGGAGATGGCAACTATAAATATGTCATGGTCGAGGGAATTAATGCTCAGGATTCATTTGGATGTGGCCTCGGTGCTCAGCTGACGCCCAAACTGTTATAAAAGATTTGCCAGTCTTTATCGGCACATTCGCAATCGGCACGCTGCATTCTGACCAGGGTTCTGCGTTTAGCTCTAGGGCTTACAAGGAGGCCATGACCAGCTTGGGTGTTGCATTGCGATTTTTAAGTACATTCCATCCTGAGGGAAATTTGGTTGTGGAGAGAAAAAACTGTGACATAAAGCAATCTATAACAGCTATGGTATTAGGTTCGGGTGATGGCTGGGTCAAACATCTAATAAATGTCCAATGTAGTCTTAATAACCTGCCAAGAAATTCTCTGGGTGGAATCACTCCATACGAAATCTTTTTTTGTACTAGAATGTTGGTTGAAGACCTCGTTCATCACACTTCAGTGGTGGAACAAAAACCATTTGATATCAAAGATCGTTTGGCTGTTTTACAGGACTTAAATGAAACAAGAAGAAGTTTAAGCAATACCAGTGAAAAGCCAACGACTACTGAAGAAAAATCACCTGTCCCAGCAAGACCTGTCTGGATTCCAAAGATTGGGGATCTGGTCAGGGATAAAATAGCGGACAAGAAGGAATTCGGGCCTTCTTACAGAAAACCAGTACCTGTACTAGCAATCCACGGATCAAGAACAGTACTACTGCCGCCCCTTGCTGGAAAAAAGGAGAACCGGTCTGTGTCAATTGACCTGGTAAAGCCACACCATGTGGCCGATAATAAGTAGTAGGCCCAGTGGACTCCCAAGATGTAGCAGACAACCAAATCTTGCTACTATCCAACTGAAAGACTCATCACCTTTGAAGATTCTAAAGTGAGAAAAGAAGGACTATGCAAGAAAACCATGGAACTTGTGCATCTTGAAACCCAAATAACAGTTTGTCAAGAAACTCCTGTCTACAATGATGTAGCATCTGACTATACGAATATGTCACAGGAAAACACCGCTCCAGCGATTTCAAAGAATCCGAATGCAATTCCAACAATTGACAGAACTGCCTCTGTCTATTTTATCAACTTCGATAACTTTTCTGAGGATCCCAGTGAACCTGAAACTACGCCAGCAAAAAAATCTTTCAAAGAAAAAGTAAAGGAACTTGGTCAAGAGCTTACAAATACACATCTGGTTTCACCTTGGGTTGAACTTTGGATTGTGTTAGGTGTACTTTATCTCCTGCTATGGTTCATTCTTGTGTTAAGTTTGGGAAAACTGATAGATGGAAAGCACATTAAAATGGATACAGCAAGTAAGAACATCAACTTGCTCCTTAAGCCACACAAATCATCTCATCGTGAACAAAGAGACCTGTCATCAGTGAACATCACAGCAGTCCCACTGCTTGGTGGAATAGCATGGGATACAACTGATTATGACATGTATGGCCCTGTTCAGCTGCTAAAAATTCCTTATCAATGTAAGGTTTCCTTTAGTGATTTCGTCTCACCTAGCACATATTCTGATGATTGGGACTTTGAGACTGTTAATAACACGATGGCAGACTTAGAAATGTCAGCAAAATTTACAAAACATGAATACTTAGAAGGTTCATCAAATTATGAAGAAATGTATTGTTTTAATCATTTTGGCCATCATTACTTGCATATATCTGCAAACCCTAGAAATGTTTTAACTTATAATCAATGAGAACATTGTCCAACTCCTCCAAAAGGTAGTTTTAAAACGTTTCTTAGAAAATTTCCTTATTTTAAAGGTTTTAATGTTAAAAACCCAGAAAGTTTTTACTTTAAAAATGTGAATAAGACAGGCATGAAAAGTATGTTGACAAATACTAAACAAATGTATTCTGCTGCCTGTTATGCTCAATTATCCACCTTATGCTTTGACTTTTGGAAAGACAGCATTGAGACAAAAACTGTTTGGGGCACAAAAGAATGGCAGGTACAAGGTTTAGAAGCATTGTTCAGAGCCTGCATCATCTCAGAACAAATGATGTTCCTAAATGACACTGTTCAACAGACATCTTGTCTTGGCATTGCTAAGATAAAAGATTTAAACAAACCATCCATACCTAAGCCCACACCAGATAGTAATTTAACTTCAGATGAGGAGGTAGACATAAATTATATTTTACAACAGAACAGAACAAATCCTGAATATAAAAAATGGTTATTCTGGCCCACAGACACGAATAACTGTCAAGATAGATTCCTGAACAAGACACAAGGGTTCACAGTAACTCGGCCAGATCCAAGATATATCCAAAGACAACATCCAGGGATAATAACAACTTGTAGTGTAAGAAAACTGTGCCTTGAATGGCTACAAAAATCCACACTTCCAGAAATAAAACAACACTTGTCTTTGCTTAAAGATGGCGTTGATTTACGAGAATTCTTAATGGGACCTCGTAATCCACGTCATAAACGTTTCATATTCGCCAGTATATACGCTGTTTACAATGAAGCTTGGAAAGTCACGCAAATGGAAACAGCTGAAAGAATACGAGAAATTCATCGTATTAATTTAGAGAAATCACTCTCTGTAGTTGACAATGGGTTAACAACTCTGTCATCCAGAATTTACTCTTTGGACAGCATTGTATTATCTGCCATAGACATATTGGAACAGGACTTGATAATGCTACAACATGGCCAGTCTCAATTACGTTCTATAATGCTATTAGGCTGGACGTTGCAAAACCTTCGTTCTGGCTATGTGCCTTGGTGTCTAATCAACACTACGTCATTGTTTACTGTATTTTACCTTACAGATAAACAAATCTCGTTGGCACAGAGGGGAGCAGACTATACGATGCTGAGCATGGAAAAACTGGAGAGATTACCATTGACTGTTTCTAAGAAACCATCAGTTGAATTGATAATAGATGGCACCATCACGATACCAGTGACGACTTTCCAGTTTCAGTATTGCTTAAAACACATACCAGCAGGCCTGTATGAAAGGTTAGGTAAAGAATACATTAAGTCAACCTGGCATTTACCATACACACAAAAATGTTGGAGTGGGGGAAAGGAAGTATTTCTTAGTGGTAAAAATTGTGAAAACTCACTAAGCGGTACACTATTGTTTCAAGGTATTAATTTACACTGAGCCTGCAAAGGTTCTTCCAATACTCTTTCTTGCCACCTGCAGGGTTCGCCCACAGCGGTGTTAGATCCAATTTTCAGGTAGCTTTTCAATGGTAGCTACATTATGTTAAATGATCACAGCTGTTGTGGAATGATGCCAGGAATAAGCTATCTCTGGCCAGGGTCACTTGCTGTATGCAAGTATTGTTTCCTAAAACTAAGACAGATGGGGAGTCGCCACTATGGCCATCACTGAACATCTCTTCTATACGCATTGATACTTTAGGCAGAATGAAAGCCATTCTTTTGCATAAAACTGTGTCACTGACCTTGTCCAGAGAGACGTATGATCTTGAAGTTGCAAAGTCCTCTGTAGAGATACATGCATTATCATCAACAAACTGCCCAGTACATTTCACAGAAATATTAGGTCGTATCTTTAACATGTCTGATACCAGCAGTATTGCACATTTATTTAAGACAATTTTTTCGGGACTGTTAGCACCCTTTGAAGCAGTCCTGGTCATTTTTCCTAACTTCGTCCACTCTGTGTTCGGCGGACTGCCTCTCATTTTGGCAGGGATCTTATTTTTATTCCTCCTGCTCCGTTATGGCAAATCCGTCCACCAGCGATACCCAAGTCAGCATGGAAAATGCGCTCCAGGCCATGAGGTATCGTGAGAGAATAACACAGATCCTTGGCTTGGCTCGTTTGAGAGATATGAATACCACATGGTTCCTGTCATTCAGACCAATCTGGCAAGATTGCATCTTATCTGTTCTACGATGCCTGCTTTGTGGAGAGGAATGCGTGTTAGATGTCTGTCTAACACAACCATTGGTTATGCCAACGGATGCTGACGCATTACTGGGTCCAGTAATGGCTCATGTGTTGTGTTGCCCCCAGCGGCTACCAATCCTGATGACGGCATTCATTGAGATCTCACCGGCAAATCCAACTGGAGGTGAGATATGCGGACCAACAGGCACACAGGTACCATCTGCTATGAACATTGTTAACGCGGCTGATGGCGATGCTTCGCATCTGTGCACAATTGACCTTCTTAATGAAGTAGTCAAACTGTCATCTACTGTGTTAGACGATTTCTTTGCTAGCCTTGATGACTTAATGTTTTCTCCTGACACCGAGAATAACTTTTGAAATTAGCACACAGCGTTCTTTTGAACTCTGAAATTCGAGGTTCAATCTTTTCAAAAGAAAAGCTACCAAGTTTGAAATTCTATTTTAACAGCAGATTTATTTGACTTTTTCCCAAAAAAAATACAACTGAACTTTGGTACAAAAAGTAATCTGCTTAAAGTAGAACTATTCTTAGAGAACAAGAAATTCCCTGAACACTTCCTAGAAACAATATTAGCCTAATCCACAAACAAAAACAGTTTGTATATTCTGCTATGGGATTGTCTCCACCTTTTTTTCTTCTGTAACTAAGAGCCATTTCATAAATGTAATTTTCGTGATTCATTCAGTTAGCATTGCTAATATCATATCATATGCTTACAATGAAGTCGTTTTCCTTAAATGTGTACTATACAAAATGCTAAATTTTTCGTGTGCAACCATTTAAAATGCATTTTATATGATTTTTTGGGGGTTGTAAAAACATGATCTAGATTATATGTTTTAGTGCTTGAACTTAGATGAAAGTGATAACGTGGAGTGGGTGTTATGTATCATTTTAGGACCCTATTGTAAGTTTCCCGATTCATGCCCTTATATAGGCATAAATCACCATATCCTTATATAGGCATAGAAATCATAATCATATTTAGGCATAGCTCATGCAATCCAAATATGGCAGGGCTACTTCCACTAGTTCCAAAAATCCACAACGATTTCTTGGAAAACTCAGCTTCAGCAGCCGGGGACTTCCCCTTGCTTGGATATTGATTTGTCCAAGAACTCATGGAGTTTTCAAAGAACTGAGACTCTTTGATGACGTTATTATGTCCAACTGTACGTCAAAGTCGGCACCTTCAAGGTATAAATATGCCCACACTCGCCCAAGCAAACACAGGGGGGTTTGGAGCAGTTCGAATATCTACTTGCACAACGCACCCTGCTACAGCAAGTGCCGAAGGAAGCCGACCCTCCAGCAGACGCACAGAGAGAGACGCTGTCTTTTCTCCTGCCGAGAAATCCAGCTCCAGTGTTTCCAAGCTACCCTTGCGGGTTGTTTTGAAATCGAGTCCCGAGACTGACCTTCTTCATTCTAAACTAAGGTACAGAGCTGATTAGACCCATAGAGAAATCTTAGGCAGGTTCTTGGCAAAAGAATACTACATTCATGCTACACCTCATTTACTTCTTCCCTCGTACTAAGCTTAGGTTAGGTAGGCGTATTTTAGAAGCACCAGTTGAGTACTTTTAGCCTCTGTTATTTATGTATGTATTTATATATGGTTTAGGAACCATACAATGCTCTTAAAGTATTATTTTATTCTACTATTTATACTGTACGCATTATATTTTACAAACGGTTTCTACGATTGTAGCAGTTCATTTCTTATGCTTGAGAAAGAAGACTGTTCAACAAAACCTTTTATTGAAAACGCCAGTCTTTCTACTTTCTCTGCACCTCTAGTGAAACGAAGCATGCACGATAGTAAAATATCTATCTATTGTTTCTACGACTCTGAAGATACGTTTTATCTTGGGGAAACAAAGTTGTCATGTTCATGTGGTTCTCAGAGACTAATCCCTTCTTCTGAATTCGAGAGAGTTTCTAGGGACCTCTGAGCTAGCTGGCACACACAATTAAGTCTAGTATTTTCGATAGAGACCTAGTCGACCTCAGTCCTATATCTAATCTATAGGATATATTATTCCAATACGCAGAGCCTATTGGGAATATAGGAACTACACTACAGCTTCACACTAGTCGTTTGTGCCCCCACACATATTGGGGACAAGGCAGGGATGCAGGAAATTCCAGACACCTCTATAGGGCGAGGAATTAGATGCTTCTGACACTTCAAAGTGGGCACCAGGTATAAATAGTTGACCATCAGACCCAAATCTTGAGTATACTTCTGTGCCAGTTGAAGGCTCAGAAGAAGTACTGCTTGGCTGTTCTACTGCAAGAAGGGCTGTACTGTTACTCTGCTGCCCTGCTGCCCTGCTGCCTCAGGGCAAAAAACGGGACCTGCATCTTGAACCCAGGACCACCAGAGTGTCTCCAAGTGCTATCTGGCTCGCATCCTGATGAGGCCTCAGGAACAGAAAAGGGTCTACCAATCTTGACCCCTTTGCCTGGACTCTGCCTACTGTAAGTCTTAACCCCCCCCCCAAGTGGTGCCCCTCCAGCCCTAGAACCTTGGAAGTGGGGCTATGGGTGCTCTGCCAGCCCAGCAGCTTTTCACAGCGCCTCACCCGAACCAAAGCAGTGAGACATAGCCCCATATTTCAGTCCTCACAGCTCATCAGAACCGCAGCTGCTTGAAGCATCCTCGATGTGGACCTAGTAGCTCCTCTGAACTGAAGCAGCGAAATTAAGTCTCAACGCAATCCACAACATAGCCCTCTGAGCTCAATGGAACTGCTGCTGTTCGAAGCATCTATGACTCACATCAGCTCTCTGGACCACTGCTGCATGGTGTAAGGCTCCTTAACCAGAATTTAAAGTACATTTATCAGCAGAACTAACTTGGTCCCAGTATCCGGCCCGTGCTCCATCGCAGTCGGCCAGAACATGTGACTTTATTCCAGTCCGTCGTGATCAGATAACCATAGTTGTCGCTTTGTGCTTTAAACCACAGTTTTTTCCTAAACCTTTAAAATTGCATATTCTACCAATTGGACTTTTGTTGTTTTGGTATCAAAAAATGTATTACATTTTACTCTATTTTTCAAAATTGGTGTGGGATTTTTTTGGTGATTTGTTTTCACTTTATTACTGTTTGAAGCACTACATAAAGTTTTTTACACATTGCCTCTAAGTTAAGCCTGATTGCTTTTGTGCCAAGCTACACAAGGGTTGAGCACAGGTTAATTTGGAGTTTGCTTGTGTTTTACCCTGTCAAGAATTGTGGGTGCTGCTTGAGTTGGGTTTCACTCCAAGCAACCAACAACCCAATTTCCTACACTGACGAGGTTCCTGGTTTTCATTATCCCCTGTCTTTCTGCCCTCTACTGGTGTCGAGTGGCCCTCACTTGAAGGTTTCTTTACTGTACTGACAAATACACCACGTTCCATCACAATCTGCAAGTGTACAACAGTGGTTCTCAGATTCCAGGAGGTATCCAGGTACTACACTGGGTTTGTGACGGTTTATTTTTAAGCACATGCTGGTGGGCGAGTCCATATCCTTTATTCCATTCTCATGCTAATGATATTTTCTGCATTATACTAAAATTCACTTGTCCACCTCAGGGTGTATTTACCAGAAGAGACACAGTGAAGGCCTTCATTGAGTGAGAATTAACATTGCCCTGTGACTGATGCTGACGAAATGTCTTCTCATTCTACTCCCCCGAGGCTTGCACTTCTGAGGGTGACGAAGTTCTTATTTCTCACTATCCCGTCTTTCTGTTCTCTACTGATGTTGAGCAGCCCCCACTTGAATGTTTCTTCGCTATAATGACAAATTCATCCTGTTCCATCACAATCTGCAGGTGTATACCAGTGGGGCTCAGATTTCAGGAGATCTCCTAATACTACACTAGGTTTGTCACAGTTTATTTTCATTCTTGTGTCCTTGATATTTTGTGCATAATTCTGAAATCCACTTTTCTATCCCAGGGCACACTAATTACCAGAAGAGACACAGTGTAGGACTGCCTTGAGCTGAGAATTGACATCACCCTGTACCAGTCGTTGGCGAAGTGTGCTCTCTTTTTCCTTGTTTTATTCCATCCTTTGCTCTGGGTCCTGCACTGGGATGTATGACGAAATTTGAGGGGCAGACTTTGTTGGAAGGGTAGGATTACATCAAAGCGGCCTACCAATAGCAGCATATCTTATCACTGGTCTTTTGGTGGAGTTCTGGACTGAACAATAACCAGAAAGTACATTGAAAGGGACAGAAATAGCATGGGGTTTGCAGTTGATGAGGATGCTCCTGCTCCCATTTTGCAACCATGTACAGGATTACATCAGGCTTATCTCTGAAGCAAAGCAGTATCTCACTTTTCCTCAGACAAGCCAATGAGAGTGAGCCCTTCTCAGTATATCCTCTCCCTCATCTACAAGTATCTGTTGCTTAGGGTGAAGGGCAGTGCAATAAACACCAGAACTAACATTGTGCAAAAGTTAGTGTGTCTTTGAGTAGCTTTTTTTATGATCCTGAACTCATGTGACTGGTTGGTGGTTTGATGAGGTGCAGCTGGTGAGAGGTCTGGTGCAGGCTTTGTTAATAACTCCCCCTTTCATTCACAGGTTTGTACATTTCTTGAGATGTGTTATTTGAGATTAATCTTTCAATCAATCAATCAAGCAGCCTTTTGTAAAGCGCACATTTTTACCCCCAGGGGTATCTGGGTGCTGTGTCTTCATCGAAGAGCCATGTCTTGAGTCTCTTTCTGAAGTCTGCCAGCAATTGAGCTGTCGGGAGTAGGAGAGGAAGGTCGTTCCAGGACTTGGCCGCAATGTAGGAGAAGGAACGGCCACCGCTGTGACAGACGCAGGGGGTGTGTGCAAGGGTGAGTGAGGAGGAGGGCAGGAAGTTCAGTTGATGGTTTATCTAGGCAGGTCCTGGGTCATGGAGGGCTTTGTAGGCATATGTGAGGATCTTGAACAGGCATCTCTTCAAGATGGGTAGTTAGCGGAGATCTCTCAGGAGGGAGGAGATGTGGATTTATTTGGAGAGGTCAAGAATGAGTCTGGATTCGGCATTCTGTATGGTCTGGAGTCTTCTGAGGAGCCGGGAGGGGATGCCAGCGTAGAGGGCTTTGCCGTAATCAAGGTGGCTGGTGACGAGGGGCTGAGTGACGGTCTTTCTGGTGTTGGTTGGAAACCATCTGCAGTGTGTGAAAGCAGATGGTGACTGTGTTGACTTGTCTTTTCATGGTCAGTTGGCTGTCGAGGATGATGCCTAGGGTGCGTGCATGGTCGGTCGGTCTGGGTGTAGGTCTGAGTTCTGCAGGCCACCAGCTGTGGTCCCATGCGGAGGCGTTCTTCCCGAAGATCAGTACTTCAATGTGTCGGAGTTGAGTTGGAGGCAGTTGTTTTTAATCCGTTTGTTTTCTTTAATCATGGTGTTGCAGAAGTTTGTATTGGCATAGGCAGGGTCCTCCGTGAGCAAGAGGACCAGTTGGGTGTTGTCTATGTAGGAGATGTTTAATTCGTGGGATCTAATGATGTTTTTGGGGGGGGTCATGTAGATGATGAACAGTGTGGGGGACTGAGGGATGACCTTGTAGTATGTCACGTATGATATCTTTGGGTCCGGAGGTGAAGGGAGGCAGTTGGATGCTCTTTGTCTATTCTGTGAGAAAGGAGGCCATCCATATGAGGGCGTCTTGCTGTATGTCTATGTTGTGGAGTCTGTGTTTAGTGTGTATACATGTTGCAAGGGTGTTCAGATGTAATTTATATGTTTTTGTATGTTCATGTGCCAACTGTAGCAAATGAGTCCCGCCCAATTAGTCCACAAGGACTTTTCCCAATTGACTGCCAGGTTTTTGGATGTTACTGTGAACGATTTTCACTACCTAAGTCTAAATCATGGTAAAATTCACAGTAATTGGACAGAACATGTTAACCTCTATTGTCTGCCTTTAAAAATCCGGTTGCTGCTGGGCAACTAAGGTAAAAGGCACTGGGCTGGTTTAATGTGAGCACACACATGCACGCAGTGTGCGGGCTGCATGTGTGAGAAAACAGTTGAGTGCAGCCCTGTAACTGCGCACAGGTAGCCAGTTGCAGAAGAGACTCTGTAAGGATTGTTACATATCTGGGATAGGCCTTATAGTGAGAATGGGCATTCATAGTGTAAGTCTACACTGCCTGCTGAAAAATCTGTTGTGCTTACACTGTACACATTACAGGCAAATATGCCCTAAAGTACAGTTTTGCTCCACTTAGGCCCAGACGTTCCAGCAAGAAACAAATATGGGGGCACAAATGCACCCTGAGTTTAAATATGCAGTTCCCAGTAACCCACATAGACACCTTATGGCATATTTGGGTGAAATGTTCGTGAATTTAGACTGACTTATTCTTTTTTTAATGTGTTGGTTGATTTGTAAAATCCTTATTGGGCTCCTCATTTATTTTCCACTACCCCCACCCATTTTGGAAGCGATATTTCCATTTTTTTGGTTTCTCCCCCTGTTCCCAGCAAATATTTTAAAATCTGTAGTGCTTTTTCAAGTTTCCCTCAAAGGCAGGTGATTAATACGTTTCCATTGTGTGTATCAGCTAATGGCTTTTTGATTTGCCATTAAATGTACATCGAAAGCATACACTTAGGCCCTACTTACAAATGAAATGGATAATTTTGACCACTATGCAAACCCCTGTTGGCGAAGGGGTTTGAATTGTAAGTTGTGAGAAGTCTACAGCACCTAGTAATAACCTGGTGCGGTAACGTCAATGCCCTTGCAATTTTCCACAGGTACCTATCGGCAGATCAAACATATACCACTGGAAGAAGTCGAGCAAGCTCCAGTATATGTTGATTTTAGAGTTGAAAGCACCAAACCGCATATGTAATGCCCCATTTGAAGAGAATAACTTATACTTGGTGTTAAGTATTGCAGCTGCTGAATTCCAAACCCAGAGGAATCAGATTTTACTGGGTGTAGTGATAAATGTAACCCGTCCATAGGCAGGTAATTTACACACATAACCTCTTGAATGGGGGGGTCCATCCTCTGTGCTACTGAGCATGCGCACATCCTACACTGCTTATTTCCATGTAGATAACGCTCTGGTCACTGAAGAGTTACATTCTGCTTGTTGGAGCTCCTGCTTGATGATGTAAGGCTGTCAGCAGCCGTGTATAACTACAAATGCTGTATTCATACCTTTTGAACTAAATACGGCTTGTCATTGATTGATCTAATATTTCCATTAATGCTTGCTACACCTGTGTGCCCTGACACTTACTAGACATTTCCTGTCAGTTCCTCTAGATTGCATGAAAGCGTTCATTTACTCGCCTTCTGTTAATATACCTCAGAGCACCGACTCACAATCCAATATGTGATTAAACGGCAGTCAATATGGCGCTTTCCTACCCTGCCCTTCATCTGGAGCTACAAACCCGCCGTGAATACTAAACAACCAGCTGAAAGCGCGTCTCATAAAGTAGCTTGTAAACGTTCCATTTCCAGACAGCTCGCCGCGCATCGCCATTGTCTGACTAGACACGGGGGTAAGTGCTTCAAACACCTGTGTACACTGACTGCTGGACAAGGCCTGACAGTCTGGCCCCAAGACAGGCATGCGCGCGGCGTCTTCTCTTTCACCGAAGCCGAGCATTACATTGTGATGTTCGTTTCACCCGTACTAGACTACCGACGAACATCAAATTTGTTAGAAATGTTTGGACCATAGACATTTGAGGCCAAGCTGCTGCTATTTGCAAGCTAGAAGTTTCAGACGCGATGCTAAGCGAATATTTGAAAGAAATATGAGCATGTAGGTAGATCGCAGGGGCGGATTGGCAAGGCGGGCATTCGGGAATGGGCCGAAGGGCCGGTGCCTCAGTGCCCTCTGTGGGCCGTTTTTTTTCTCCCCTGTCCCAGTCCACGGAGAGTGGACTAGGAAAGGAGAGAAAAAAAAACGGCCCACAGAGTGCACGGAGACAGAGACTGAGAAAATGAAAGCAGCCTGTGGGCTCTCCTTCACCCCTACCCTGCCAAGCAATCAAGCTGAGGCTGGGCTGGGGAGGGGTGATTGTTTGCAATAATCGGCCTCCCTGGGGGCTAGGTGTTTCTCAGGCCTTTGAGCCATTTGCACCTCGGCCCCCTGGCGCCCATGCAGCCCAGAAACGGTGTTAGTCTTAACACCTCGCCCACAGCCCTTCACATTCAGGGCATAGTGGGCGAGGAAGAATGGGTCTTGCTGTGGGGGCCTGGTGATGTTTGGAATTTTTTTGTTTTATTTATTTATTTATGCGATTTTATATAGCGCTGACTTTACCCGAAGGTGTCAGAGCGCTTCACACTAGGAACAGCAATAATACATGAGGAGAAAATTATAAGTGGACAAATTACAAAAGCAAACGTTAAGTTACATGAATCAAAAGTGACAATAGTGAGCAACCAAAATACAAGAGGAGCAAACAATACATTACAGGAGGAAAAAGAGATATGTGTGCAGGTTACAAAAGCGTACAAAATACAAGTAGAGGTATAATACTGCAATTAATGGCAGACACTCCAGCACAAGAACAAACGTTACGTAGGCAATGGTGGCACTTGTGCAAGTATCTAAAGCAAACAAAAGTGAGAGGTAGCAAACAGTGTGTTGCAAGAGAAAAGTGACGTGTGCAAGTTACAAAAGGGTACCATACACAGGTACAAGGGTAATACTACAGTAAATGGTAAATACTCAAACTGCCAGAACACACTGGGAAGGCACTTCCCATGCACCAGCTTCACCTCAGCCTCCCCCCTGGCTACCTGGCTACCGTGGATGACCCAGAAAGCTGTGTTTTGTGCTCCCCTGCCAGGACATTTTCCCAAGGCCTGGAGGGTTGATTAGTTTACTAATTGCAGGGGCCTTACCTCTGTTCATGTGCTCCTGAGCTGAAGGTCTGGGGAGGGCTGAGTAGGTTAGTAATAGCAGGGGCTTTGCTGCTTTTCAGGTGCTCCTGTGCTGGAGGGCTGGAATAATTTTGTGACAAAAAGGGGCCTTGCTATTTTTTTTAGTTGCTCAGCATGTAGGCCATTGGCACCTTGGCCCTGTGTCGTGTGCAAGAACAGTATCCTCCCACTTTAATTCCTTGGCTGTGCAAATGGTGTTTCATGAAAGGGCACGCCCCTTGAATGTGGGCCACGCCCCTTAAATATGGGCCACGCCTCTTGAATGTGGGCCACTTTTTTCGTCAGTGCCCGGGCCGAATTGTGATCCCAATCCGACCCTGGGTAGATGCATAATGTCGTGAAATACGTATGCATTCAAACCAGAAGCATAGCAAGGATGACATGGGCACTGGCGCAAGTAAGGACACTAGCCACTTTGGGGCAGATTTACAAACCCCTTGCGCCTCTTTTGCGTCACTTTTAACATGGGAAAAGTGATGCAAAAGAGGCCCAAGGGGCTTGTAACTCTGCCCCTTTGACTGTAAAATAGAACAGTTATCAGAATTCAATAGGCCCTCAGATCTCTGGGCCCCGGTGCTACTACTCCTGATGCACCACTGGTAGTTACGCCCCAGATTCAGATGTAAACAATACAACTATAGCAATTGGGTGAGATAGGTAACAGTAAGCACGGACTGGTGTTACTGCTGTATTGTTAATACTAAGTCATGTTTTGGAAGCGTTTGCAAGTGAATCTCTTGTGTGCTGTTTGGAATCTACCTTCCTGGGCATGCATGGATGTTTCACTGTATGGCAAGGGTAACTTGAGGTGTAAAAGTTATTTAGTTTGCCCACTTATTTATATTCAATTTTGCCTAAAGTACATACAAAATATTCAATCTGTAAAAGAATTGCACTAAAGGTCGGTAAAAGAATTACAATAAAGGTCGGTGCACGAAATGGATGAAAGAGTGGGAAAGTCAAACGAAAAAATAAATTGTAATTCAAAGTTGTGATGTGAAGGTACTTATAGTGCACTAGTACTCTGTGAAAGTGTGAATATGTGTTGGCTCTATTGATGTGCCAAGCAAACACAAGGAGAAGATGGACTGATCGCTGAAACGTTTCAGACACTCACCCCCAGTCACAGATCTGGGTTTTATCCATCATCGTTCTTTAGTTCACTTCACTACCTAGGGTGACCAACTGGCATAAGTGCAATTCAGGACGGTGAGTGTAAAAATTCAGGACAAAGGTACAAAATTCCTGACAAAAATTCAGGTCAAAGGGTCAAAATTCAGTACAAAACATCGGGACAAAAGTTAAGTTTTACAGACACATCAAAGGTGGTCGCGCAATAGTATATAAATAAGTAAATAGACAACCACCTAAGTACAAGTCAAAATAAGTTTATATTAGGTTGAGACAATCGTGCACGTCACAGTTTTTCAGTATGTCCGCAGCTTGCTACCTTAGACGATTGAAAATTTGCATCTCGCTCCAGCAGGTACATTAGTCACCAGGCAATGGTGAACCACACCTGAATATAAGTGAGGCCGCTTTTATTGTTGATTGAAAACTACTGGATATACAAGGAGCTTTGCAGTGCCAGCCCC
Source organism: Lissotriton vulgaris (assembly GCF_964263255.1). Lineage (NCBI taxonomy): Eukaryota > Metazoa > Chordata > Amphibia > Caudata > Salamandridae > Lissotriton > Lissotriton vulgaris. The sequence goes on from NC_141694.1 coordinate 589,239,759, forward strand.
CAGTAACAAAACCGCTCTCCCCCCCTTTCTGCCTTCCAGTGAAACACCCAATACCCGGTCTAGCCAGTCCGGCCTTGCTACCACCCTCCTTTGGTGCCCCTCATCTTCACTTAGACCGTCTTTCATGTGTATTTAATTCTTTTTATAGTGTTACTCATCCCAAGAATGTAGGGCAGGGTGTCGGAGTACGTTACATCACACACACATTATATAGAGACAATGACGCATATTAACGTGAAAGTCATTGTATAGGAAATGTTACTTAAGATAATGGGTGCCAAAAGATGTAATCATTCTCTCCATCGATCATTCAAGCTTTCACCATTCATTCTGTCCTTCCACCTGTATGCCCATCTATATCCACACATATTCAACCATTTGCAAACCTATCCACCATATATCCTTCCATCCATCATTTCACTCATCCACCCTTTCACTCATCCATCATTTATCTACCCACCCTTTCACCCCATCCGTCCGTACAGTCATCTATCCACTCTTCCACCCATCCATCTATTCACTCACCCATCCAGCCATTTACCCTTTCACCCATCCAGCCATCCAATCACTTACTCATCCATACACCCATTCACTTGCCCATCATCTACCCTTCCACCCATACATCCATCTATTTACCTTTTCTCTCATCCATACTTCCACTCATTCACTCATCCATCCTTTCTTTCATTATCTATCCATTCACCCTTTCATTCATCCATTCATCCTTTCAGTAATCCATCCAGCCACGCACGCATTCCTTTACTTATTTACTTTCCCACCATTTCACATTATGAGCTGAGCCTTTGCCTGCAGAGTCGCAGACAGAAGAGGTCCATCAAGAACTTCACCTCGCTGTAGTTCCTAAAGCAAGGGGAGGGAGAGGGTTCACTAAGCCCCTGCACATAGGCAATCTTAAAACGTAGAAGTCATGAGTCATGCAGGATGCACAGTGCCAGGATGTGAGGTGACTGTGACATGGTGTTGTTTCCACGGCTTTAAGTGGTGTAAAAACAACTTGGGGGTCTCTTCAAAGTGTGTGTTCGATGTAATTAAGGGCGTGGTTCAAAACACCTAGGCAAAAAATCTGCGCTTAGCATAGTCTTCCGCCTGACTGGTATTATGTTGTTTCTGTCATTGCATCCAGATGTATAAAACAGCAAGTATCATTAGACCAACAAGAAGCCAGGACTATTGGCTTTGTCAATGTGTGCTAGTGGCTTACAATAAAAAAGCATAACCAGGGCTTTGTTGAATATAACATTGAAAATACCTCACTCTAAAATGATGGGACAGTGAAAGAACAATAACACCTTCTTTTTAATTTGTTTTTCAGGCTTCTTTAAATAAACAGTTTTTTCACGTTGCAGCATGGGCGTTTTACCTTTTTTCTAACAGATTGCCCTGCTGTACACTAAGGTAGGAAGAGGCCCCCACATGATTTAACACCCCCAGACTGTCCCATTGACATTCTGTATGTGGCAATCAGAATGACAATGGGCGTTTGAGGCTGCTCTTGTGCTCCCATCAAGGGGCTAAGGCTTCTCATAGGGCAGCAGTGCTGCTCCCTGTGATGGCCAAAATTACGGACAAAAGGCGTCCGTAAAAGGGATCCTCACGGACAACAGACTTGAGGTCCCAATTGTGGACGGTCCATGAAATTTACGGACGGTTGGTCACCCTATCACCACCTCAGTTCAGACCCAGCTATATGCAAATCAGTTGTAGTATGTTAGATTGTATTTTATGGAATGTTTATAGTTTAAGAATTCTTCCTGGTATTCTACCTGTTCACTCCATCATGGAATGTTATCACTAAAGCATCTTTGTGCATGCCTTGTATTTCTTTGAATGCTTTTGCTAATTCCATATTCTGAAGATCAGCTAGATTTCAGTTACACTGCTGATCTTCAGCAGGTGGATGCTTCAATAAACACCTCTTCAACTTTAACTGGATTACTTCTGGATTTATTTATATAAACATCCCACAACATATTGGCTACAAGGACGGGATATTTTCTTTGCGTGGAGCATCCACAGAGCGACTTTTGGGAAGTTTTCTGATTTTTGGAGTTTGCTTATTTAAAAAAAAAAAATTCTGCCTTGGATATTTTCGTCAAAGACCACTTGACAAGAAACATATTTGGATTTTTTTTCGCGAAAACCGAACTTCCCTGCGATGTACTCTTTATTTTTTATTATACATGAGAAGATTTATGTCGTTCAAGCATGACATTCATCCTTGATCTCATCGTCTGAAAGAATAACATTTCGACATGACAAGAGTTAACTTACAGGAAGATTGACATTTCTGGGTTAAGTTAATATTGGATGTATGACATTATTTCTTGGATTTTAAGGCAAAAATCAACGGAGAAATTCACTCACAGGAAGATTTACATTTCTGTGTTGGGTGAAATTGCGCTTGTTTGCCTGTCCGATTTTATTTACTTGGTTTTGGAGGTACTTTACCTGCATTGAAATTGTACTGAAGGAAAGATCGACGTCAAACGGTAACGGCACTGTTTATTTTCATTCCCTAACTTTACCTTCGATCTGTGAACTCAGCGAATCTCTCTTTGTGTGCATTCGATCGTCAGAGCTCTTCTCTGCCATTGTTCCGAAGAGTCAACACCTCACTTCTGGCGCCTTTCGGTGACGCGCACACCAGTGAGGGTTTGCTGACGCGCACATCATCATCACGCTGTCATTGTCATCACGTACTCGGCGGCCATTTTGTGCATCATTGGATAACCTTGGTAACGCAACTAACAATCCATCATTTTTCTACGCTGGCAATTTAAGATTGGTTTTGGAAGGCTACTATATTGCAATTGGTAACTATTAATTGAAATTGTTATATATAACTCTTGCTCATGATATTTTTTGTTTTAGGTCATTTCATTTGTTTTAAAAAAGCTTATGCTTCTGACTAAAAAATTATTACTATATGCGGCACTCCTCCACCTTCTTTTTATTCAGGACCAAATCAACCTAGCATGAAATGGGAAAAATGGCATAGGCAATTTGACAAATATTTATTAGCCATTAATGGGGAAAGTTTTACTCCTAAAAGGAAAAAACTATTTTATTAAATACTTTAGGTGGTCATCCAGAGGATGTTTTTGTACATTTACCACCATCTCCTACGCCATCTGGAATGGACAGTGGTGTTTATGATTGTTTTTCTGAGGCAATTGATAGACTTAAAAAGAGATTTACTGAACAACCTCACATTGTTATGGAAAGTATAATTTTTACACCAGACATCAATTGCTTAATGAACCGCTTCATACTTATGTTGAATGTCTTAGAGTGTTAGCAGCTGAATGTGATGTCGGAGATCAAGTTGACAAATATATTTGTGATCAATTAATCATTCGCTGCTCTAATAAGAAAATTCAAGAACAACTCCTTAGACAACGTAATCCAACTCTACAAGAAACCATTCAAATTTCGAAAAAAAAACGTTGAACGGTCTATATCCTTTAATACCATAAATGTAGACAAAATTACCACAGGTGTTCCTGCAGTTAACTTAAAAGACTCTAATACCAAACCTCGAACTAATTTAAGAAAATAAAAATGTCACCAAAGGTACTTCTTTTGTACAAAGTAGCTTTAAGCAATACTCTAATTCTGGGAAAGTTTTTTGTAATCGTTGTGGTTCAAAGACTCATTCATTTCAGTTTAGACAATGTCCAGCTAGGGGTAAAGAGTGCTTTAAGTGTAAGAAAATAGGTCATTTTGGTACATATTTCCATAGAAGAGTAGCTTTTCTTTCTGATGTAGATATTGAAGAGGAAATACCTACAGAACCTATTTTTGAGAATACAATTCTTTCTATTACAGAAACTCATAGGTTAGGTCAAGTCTCTCACAATGATGATGATATTGATTCAGAACCGTATATACCTCCTATATGCACAATTTCAGTTGAGGGTAAAGATATAGAGGTTATGGCTGATTCTGGCTCTCCCTATACAATTATTTGTGATTCTTTCTTTTATAAGTCATGGGAAAATAAAACTTTAGAACCCAATGACATTCGTGTTTTTGGTTTTGGTGGCAAGGAAATTGAAATGTTGGGTTACTTTATTTCTGACATTACATTTAAACAGAAAACTATTTGTGGAAATGTTTATGTGGCTGTGGATGGATTACAAGTACTAGGTTGGAAACATCAAGGAAAATTCGATATTACTTTACGTCCCAATGCAAAAACACAAGTGTGTTTTGTAGAAGATTTACACACTGTTAAAGATGAATGCAAAGATAATGACAGCTTTATGCAAAATATTGTTGACAAACATAAAAATGTTTTTAAAAAAAGAACTAGGAAAAGTTAAGGGATTTTCACACATAATTGTTTTAAAGAAAGATACTATACCCTCAAAACATAAGTTAAGGAATGTTCCTTTATCTGTTAGGAATGAATTGACTGAGATGATTAAAAAATTATGCGCAGAAGGGGTTATTGAACCTGTTAATGCTTCAGAATGGATTTCTCCCATAGTTTTAATTAAAAAACGGAATGGTGGGCTTAGAATGTGCACGGATTTGAGGTCTGTTAATAAACAAATTGTCATGGAATGTCACCCTTTGCCTAAGATACAAGATTATTAGCTAAACTTGACGGTGCAAATTCTTTTAGCACCATTGATCTTAAGTCCGCATTTCATCAGGTGGAACTAACTGAAGATTCTAGAGATATTGCCACCTTTATCACACCTGATGGTACCTTCAGATATATTAGAATGCCTTTTGGGCTTTCTTTTGCAGCTTCAGTGTTTCAAAAGTTAATGAACTGTTTGTTTAAAGACACTGAAAATGTAGTGGCATTTCAAGATAATATTTTAGTCTTTTCGGATTCTGTGGGAAAACATCAGGAAACTCGTGCCAAAGTTTTATCTATCTTGGATGATAAAGGTATGAATATTCGCCTTGACAAATGCACATTTTTTTCATCTGAAGTTGAATGTCTTGGACATATGATTAATGCTAAAGGTGCCGCTCGACGCCTGAGAAGCGCTGCTGGGACATTGTTCGAGGCGGACCGGGGGACTACATCGCCCGAGAGCCCCTGCAGCACACACCTGAGGCCACTGTTTCCCCGCCTCCAGCTCCCTCATTACGGCTCGTGGCCCCCGCTCCACGGGAGCCGCTTGCAGCCTGAGAAGCACTGCTGGGACATTGTTCGAGGCGGACCGGGGGACTACATCGCCCGAGAGCCCCTGCAGCACACACCTGAGGCCACTGTTTCCCCGCCCATCAGTACTACTTAAGTGGTTGTATCCACTGCCGAGCGGGACGCGCACGGGACGTGCCGGGCGAAGCCCGGTCTAAGGGCGGGCCGTCTGTGGCCGTCCGAGACCACCCGAGGCCGGACTGGGCCACCCCGTAAGTTTGGGGATTTGACCAACGGACTTCTGGCGAACTGTTAGCCCTGTATCGGTATTTACTTTAAAGTGGTTTAGTCCACATCTTATTTTAAAAACAGTCATAAGCAGTCCCTTCCATGTTTTGTTGATTCTATTGGCATTTGCTGACAGGGACCACGTAGTATTATCTTTTATGTCCCCAAATCGCCAGTGTTATATTTAATCTGTTCTTAAATTGTTATTGTGTTATATTGAGCCTTGTATTGGGTTAAATAAGCATGGGTAAACACAACCCTCCCACCTCACGCCCAGTCACGAGGCAAACTGTGGCAGCTTCTCAACCCTTGCCCACTTTAACTGCTTTTGACAAAATGCTGCAAAAAACAATTAGGGTGGTGGTAACAGCCATAGAGAACACCGAAAGGCGTCTTTCACTTACCCCTGCTATGCCGCATACCACAACCACTATAGGGGACTCATCGTTAGTCTCTCTTAACCCCCTTGAATCCATATCTCTTTCCATGCCTTCCTTTTCTGAAGTTCCCTGTCCTGAGGATGTCCTTGGTGAACTGACGTCTGCTTAGGTCCAAACAGCCCCTTGTCCTGCTCCACCTATCTCTCTGTCCCCCCCTCGGGAGGCCAAAAGGTTCCGAAAACACGTAGCAGAGGCAAAAAGTCGAAATCCTCGAAAAAATTGGCTAAGAATGTAATCACCCTTGAGGACTCCTCCTCCCCAGTATCGGGGCCCCTTGCACCCTGTATAGGTCCTCCTGTTTGGGCTACCCACCTACTGATTGACCTCCAGGCCCATCTAGCACATCTTATTAATTTTAATTTTAAAAGCCTGTCAAGTAGAATCGACAAATTAGTTTCGCTGATAAATAATCAGTGTCGAGGAGGAGTACAAGTACCCCCATCAAAGGGGATTCCTGTCAACAACAACATGGCCAAAGGACCAACTATGCCGGTATCCCAAGGTTTAGACCTTGCCAATTCTGTTAATGTTTTTCCTAAACAAAACCTGCAGATCCCCAGCACTTTCTCGACGGGTCCAAGTTCTGCTAGTGTACCTGTAGCCAAATCTGTTTTCCCAACTTCTTGTCTGAGACCGCAAGAAATGCAACATCCGGACCCTGGGAGGCCCAATAGTAAGCAAACTACGCGACCCTCTGTAGATAAGCCCTCTAAAACTTTACCCTGTCTCCAGCTTCCTCCCGAAGCATCCCCGTATGTTGTAGTGCTTGCAGGAGTACCCCCACTGACTAATACAAGACCCGAAACTTTTCCTGACCTAAAAAATTAAAGTCATATTTTGGCTAAATAAACATCGACCCCTACTGGGCCAAGGACAGGGGGAGATTCTATATGCCCGAAGAGTCAGTTGGTTAGGGAATAGACCGAAGAACATTAATGGGGATTGCATAATAGTAAATTTCAGAAACCCCGGGGTGGTTAAGCACATCCTAGCCACTGGAGGGGGCTCCAATCTGGACACAATTAACACCTGTAATTTGGGATATTTTTACTACTTAAAAGCTCCATCAATGGCCGGGGCTTCCTTGCTTTTACCAGGGTGGTCAAGCACCTTCCTTTAACATACAGTGCCAAGAAACGGCTTGGTAGTCATGCGCTTAAGAAATACTTTTAAATTCAAATACCTGTAGCCAATAAATACAGTCTCCTAAGCGATGTGGATTGACTACCCCGGTCCCTGGTACCACCAAGCCTGGCTCCCATCCAGCGTTGGCGGGGGCCTTGGTGGTCAAGTGGGCTCTCCGGAGGTGTCCCTTAGTGCTGGGGTGGCTAGTCTTCCATCACCCCTGCCTCACCTACATAATAGCCCTTCTTGTAGCGTAAGGGTGGTGGACAATCAGACTTCCACCCTATCCAGCGGCATTACACTTGGGCAAAGGGAGCTGATTTTAGATACCCATATGGCATCCCCTTCTCTGAATTTGTCTCCCTCCACAGTAGGTTCCTGAGTCCGTGGGGCATTTCGTAGATCCCTAATAGGGTCATGGAATGTCGCAGGGCTTGGGGCAAAATTGGCTAATCCGGAGTGGGGTGCACTGGTGAATAAATACGACCCGTGGATGTTTCAGGAGACATGGCTTTTGTCACCTCCTGCCAGGGTCGGATTTGCGTCCTTCTACTCACCAGCTGAACAGGGTCCCAGGGGCAGACCCTCGGGGGGTTGTGTACATGGGTGGCTGTACACGTGGGGTGTTCGATAAAGGTTACCCTCTGTTCGGACATCCTTTGCACTCTATTGGAATTTTCAGATGGTTTCAGGTTAGCAGCAATTAATATTTATCTGCGGCCTGCTCCCCTCCAGCAGGCTCTGTCCACACTGGAGGCCTTAGAGGCCCTTCTTTCATCACTTCCCCTGTCATCCTACATAATAATTAGCAGGGATTTTGACTGCCACTTTGAACTCCTCCCTGGAATTCCCTGTGTAACTGAGGAAGAGGACGAGGTTTGGTCTATCCCAGATTGCCCCAGCTATCCGGTTAAACGCCTGTCACCTTTAGTTCTTTTACTAAATAAGTTGGCTGTATCTCATTCACTGAGGACTTGTAGTGGCCGACTGTGCCCGAATATCCCAGGTTCTTGTACGTTTAATAGACCGGGGAAAAGTTGATTTCTGGGGTAGTCTGAGAGCCTTCTCCGTCATCCCTAGGGTTGATAGTGACCACAATATCCTCTCACTAGAGTTGATTAACACCATGGGTTCTGCCTCCATCCCGGGAGTGGCAGAGGACTACCTCAATTTAAACCTCGTCATAGCGGGAGTGGGAGATGTATTAGGTGGGGGAGGGTGGCGCAGGACGTAGTCAAGCTAGCGAGTATGTACGGCTTTGTTGCCAACGCGCTTATGGAAGTTGAAGAGAAATTGGGCCTTTGTAGTGAGATGACCTCCCTGCATCATCAGCTAGTCGGATCTGCCAGCAGCCAGCTGTCCAGTCAAATGTACTCAAAAACTTGGCAGATACCAATCTGTCAATGAGTTCATCTGCTCTTGTGTCAAAGCCCAGCTCACCTGAGTTTCTGTTCAGTTCTGATGGAGGTTGAAGACAGTCCGACCCCACCCTGAAACTGCTTGTTCCAGCACACTAGTTTTAAAACAATGCACTAAGAACCAAAAGCTCAAGGGTAGGGGGAAGTGGATAAAATAAAAGAGAGACAACACCGTTCTTGTATTTCCACTGTAGAAGAGCTGCTAAAATCTGCGGCCCTCTTTGACTTCTGTAGAAACTGGTGCCTAATAAAACATAAACAAAGAACAGATAAGTGCAACCTATCCCTAAATGTGTTCCTGACTAAACCTTAATCTTATTAGAAATTCTCTTTTAAAAATACCTCTTGGATCCTGGTCTGAAGCTTCCAGGTTTGGAATGTGTTACTGTTCTGGGATGTGCTTTCTATTACTGTAAAATTTCTGTAAAATCAAACGAATATCATTATCAGAATTACCAACGTCTAACATTCACCTTAATATAACTAAAGCCTAAATTCTTAATAGCAAACTCACTTTTCACACATTTCCAGACTTTTCATTAAACAAATACTGTACTTTTACATCAAAATACAGCAGGTAATTTGTGCAAGTCCTTGATTTACTGTTTGCCTTGTTGTCAATGGTTTCCTGTGTTCGATTCTTAAAAAAGCTCCATGTAAAATAATGTTTATTTCACAAAGTTCCACAAAGTATTCTTGTAACAAAGGGTTTGAACCACAAAGTTCGTGGGCGATATCTTGTTCCAAATTGTCTTTACATGAATCCAGAAATCGCCGATAAACTTCTTTCAGGTGATAAAAGGTTTTGCACTTAGTTGTTGCTGAAAAGGGATACTGATCAGTCTAACCTTGGCCTCTTTCTCTTTTGCAGGTCGATTGCAGTGGACAGAAGAGGGGCTGAGGCAAGAAGTAGCCGGAAACCAGAAGAAGGAAGAGCCAGAAGCCGCGCCCGTTGAAGTCAATGAAGGTCTGGAGAGAGCAGGAGTGCCAGCGCCGAAGGATCTTTTCTCAGGTAAGTGGGAGGTAGATGAGCATAAACACTGGGTGAGGCTCAGGGGCTGCCTTTTATATACAGGGCTGGGTGTGGTTCGAAGAGTTGGGTGTGGTTCGACGAACTGGGTGTGTTTCTCACAAGCAGGTGTGCAGAGCTTCAGTTATTATGCTAATGAGTTGAAGTAACACAAGGCCTAGGGAGGAGTGTTCTAATTAAGCCTTGGTAAAAGCAAGGTCCAATGTTTTCTAAAAAAGCCTTGGTAAAAGCAAGGTCCAATGTGCAAACAAGACAGCAATGTCCAAACTTGTGAATACATTGAGCAACATACACAGAGGTCTTAGGGAGGGGCTGAGATAACAAGAAAGGCTTTCAGTAGTATGTTTAAAGAGAGCTATTACAGCAATGAGAGGGACATGCTGTTTGCTGTGCACAAACCCCAACAGTTGGACAGGATAGCTGGGGACCTCTATTTGAGCGAACCGCTGGTATGGGTACCCTACATCTGGGTCTTCTTCAATGCTATTCTCTGGGGCTTAAAGATTTCCCCATCCTGGCTGGGCACCGAAATCATACCCATCCATAAAGAGGCTTCCCCCCTAGATCTGGTAAATTACCGCCCCATTAGTCTGATAGACGTCCTCCAGAAAGTATTTGCCCGCTTTTTATTAACTAGGTTGCAGAGTTGGATGGATGACCATTACATCCTAACCTCCCTCCAAGCGGGCTTTCGTTCAAAGGTCTCTACTATTGACCAGCTGTTTAGATTACAGCTGGTCTATTGGAAGACAGTCTACTTGGGGACTGGGAGTTTATACTTAATTTTTGTGGACCTAAGGTCCGCCTTTGACTTAGTTCAAAGGGACAAGCTCTGGGCGGTTTTATTAGAGATGGGGGTACCGGCCTATTTGTGTCATTTATTTAAACGATTGCACCATGGCACTTATGCCAGGGTGAGGTATGGTAGGAATGGGGAGCTGTCGGCTCCGTTCCCGGTGGACAAGAGAGTCAGGCAGGGGTGTGTTCTGCCCCCCACGCTTTTTTCACTGTTCCTCAATGGGTTGATCGATTACTTTAAGGGAGCAAGGGACCTTGATTCTACAAGTCTTGCCGGGCGAAAGATACCTGCCCTAATGTTCGCGGACGATACCCTCCTTCTATCTAAATCGTCAATGGGCATCCAGCGGACTTTAGAGGCTTTCTGTTCTTTCTGTAGAGTTAGGAACCTGGAGATTAATCTCTCCAAGACTAAGTACATGGTATTTAACTCTAAATTATCTAACTGTCCCCACCCTCACCTTAATGGAATTGTGCTGGACCGTGTGTCCACTTTTGATTATCTGTGTGTCACAATTAATGAGAAAATGGATTGGGGGTCTCACCCAGCAAAGGCTAATCTGAAGTTGGCTCAATCATCTGGCGGAATCCTCAAGGTTTTTAATGAGTCCTCTCAAAAATTGCTGGGCCCACCTATGGAGATCTATAAAGCCCAGGCGAGAGGGGGTGCGCTGTATGGAGCAGATCTCTGGGGCCATGCAGGCACTGCCCCGCTCTCACTCACTGAGAATAGTTTCATTAGGCGCCTAATGAGACTCCCCGCTAGCTCCCCCCTGATCCCTTTACGGTTGGATCTAGGCCTGGTTCCGATCCAGGATATCGTGGCTAATCGCCCTCTCCTGTATTGGCGACGTCTTTGGTCCACCCCAGAGCTCTTGAGCTACAGGGAGGACCTTGTGGATTTCCTGTCTAGAGGGGGCATGGATAGGATTCCCTGGTTTAGGCACATCAAGCTTCTCTCTGAGGCGATAGGCAGGGGGGACTTGTGGCGCCTTACGGAGGTGTCCTGTGTTAATACTCCCAAGAAAACACTGACCCTGGTGCTCAAGCATTACCGAGCAAACCTCTCATTAACCAGTTCTTCTGTGGGCAGGCTGACCAATTCCTTTCTGGACATTAAGGTCCTTCCCCATTTTGAGAGTTTCTTGGATGATATTCAACCGGCCCTGGCCAAAAAATTGTATATCCAGTTCAGGCAGGGTACATTACCCCTTAGGGCTGTAACTCATAAGTGGTCCAAAAGCCCACAAGTAGAGAGCTCTGGCCCAGGGTGTGAGGGCAGTAGTGAGACAGTTCTGCACGTTCTGCTCTTCTGTCCCTCTTACTCCAAGGCAAGAGTCAAATGGATCATTTATTTCTGTAAATCCAGGCGGTTGTGGTACTATAGAGATGTATTCAGAATCCTTAAATATGGCACCTCCCCTTTGACTGTTTTTGCATCAGCCAGATTTCTTCTATCAATGTGGTATACAAGATGTCCAATATTGAAAATTGATCGCTTTTAATGATCAGTTATTGCTGTGATTCAACTAACATATTATGACTTGAAGGAACTCTCTTTTCAACCTCAATTTACCTAATGAGTTTGTGGTCTTAATTTTTGCAGCGTTTCTCAATCTGTCTTTTTTAACCTTTTAACTTTTTTTCTTACTGTTCACAGCGTGTCAGGACTCATGGATTTGGTTAAATCTACCTATGAAAAAATTATTTATGTATTTAAGTGCATTTGTTTACATGTCTTTTTATGGTTTTTAACCGATAATAAAAGCTTATGACTGACTGACTGACTGTATTTTTCCAAAAGAAAGACCTTCTTTCCTCTATCAAAAATATGAGCAACCCAAAAGACAAAGATCAACTTAAATCCTTCTTAGGATTGTGTGAATATTATTCTAGATTTGTTCAAAATTTTTCTGATATAGTGCTGCCTTTAAGATTGTTGCTTAAAAAAGGATGCAAGTTTTTGTGGACCAATGAACATTCTCAAGCTGTTTACACTATAAAATCTGCCATTGTTGACTGTAAACCTTTATCCCCATTTTCTTCTACTGCACCTAACGTAATTACGGTGGATGCAAGCGCCACTGGGCTTGGGGCTGTGCTAAGTCAAATCAAGGCTAACAATGAGGTTACTATTGCTTTTGCTTCAAGACATTTATCTCGAGCTGAATCTAAATATTCTACATCTGAAAGGGAAGCTTTAGGTTGTTCTTGGGCAGTTGGACATTTTAATACTTATTTATGGGGAAAATCCTTTAAAATTAAAAACTGATCATAAACCTTTAATTTCATTGTTATCTAACAATGGAGTTGGGAAAGCATCTGCCAGATTGGTTCGGATACTTGCAAAACTGTATGAATACAATTTTGAAATTGTTTATATTCCAGGCTCATAAAATACAAGAGCAGATTGTTTATCTAGATTGTTACCAGAGGTAAATTTCATTAATCATTCTGAATATTTTGATGAATGTGTTGTGGCATCGGTTGATGACATGGTTCTTTCTTTGTCGGATCTCATTTCAAAAGATGAATGGTCAAAAGCAATGGATTTAGATTAATATCTCACTTTGGTATGTAAATATATTTTGGATGGTTGGCCACTTGAGAGAAATCTTTCTAAAGAACTTGCTGTTTTTTTGGAAAGTTAGAGATGAATTCGGGATTAATGAAAATTTGATTTTAAAAAGTGATTGCTTTGTTCCTTCAAATTCTCTTAGACAAAAGATTATATCTATTGCTCATTTAGGTCAATCTAGTACGATTAAAAAAGTCAGAGATATTTTTTGGTGGCCTTATATGGATAATTGTATAATTCATTTTGTCAAAAAGAATTCTCTGTGTGCCAACTCGGACAAAGTTTTGAAAACGCAACATTAAAATTTTGTGAAGGTTGAAGTTCCGGACACTCCTTGGAAAAAAATAGTGATTGATATTTTAGGTCCTTATGAAGGAATTTCCTCACAAAAGTTGTATATTATTGTAGCTATAGATTACTTCTCAAAATGGGTGGAATATAAATAGATAACACAAATTGATTCTATTTCTGTAGTTAAATTTCTTAAAGAGATTTTTAAAAGAGAAGGTTTACCTTCAATTCTTGTGTCTGATAATGGAACACAATTTACTTCACAGATTTGTAGTTCTTTTATTGAGAAAACTAATGTCAAGCATATTAAAACTGCTTTATATTCGCCAAATATTTGTTTGCAATTGCCGCCATAAGTGCGCTGGGGATGCTCAGACGTGGGTCCCAGGCACTCCACACCACTGGAGTCAAGCTAGCCGGGCTGATGAGAGGTGTTACCTCGAAACCGGTCCGGTCCTCGGATGCTTGATTCCGTTCTGGGAAGGACATGGCTTTTGTAGTTCGGACTGGACTGTTCCCATGGGGCAACAGGGTCAGAGCTGATTTGCATATCGCCATTGTCTAACCCAGGGTGGTGTGGAGTGCAGAAAAACGATGGATTTGGGCCTAGATCTTTGGACTGGGGTGAATGTGTGACATTGATCCACATTCTGTCCATCACTTGTTTTGTTTGCAATTGCCGCCATAAGTGCGCTGGGGATGCTCAGAAGTGGGTCCCAGGCACTCCACACCACTGGAGTCAAGCTAGCCGGGCTGATGAGAGGTGTTACCTCAAAACCGGTCCGGTCCTCGGATGCTTGATTCCGTTCTGGGAAGGACATGGCTTTTGTAGTTCGGACTGGACTGTTCCCATGGGGCAACAGGGTCAGAGCTGATTTGCATATCGCCATTGTCTAACCCAGGGTGGTGTGGAGTGCAGAAAAACGATGGATTTGGGCCCAGATCTTTGGACTGGGGTGAATGTGTGACATTGATCCACATTCTGTCCATCACTTGTTTTGTTTGCAATTGCCGCCATAAGTGCGCTGGGGATGCTCAGACGTGGGTCCCAGGCACTCCACACCACTGGAGTCAAGCTAGCCGGGCTGATGAGAGGTGTTACCTCGAAACCGGTCCGGTCCTCGGATGCTTGATTCCGTTCTGGGAAGGACATGGCTTTTGTAGTTCGGACTGGACTGTTCCCATGGGGCAACAGGGTCAGAGCTGATTTGCATATCGCCATTGTCTAACCCAGGGTGGTGTGGAGTGCAGAAAAACAATGGATTTGGGCCCAGATCTTTGGACTGGGGTGAATGTGTGACATTGATCCACATTCTGTCCATCACTTGTTTTGTTTGCAATTGCCGCCATAAGTGCGCTGGGGATGCTCAGACGTGGGTCCCAGGCACTCCACACCACTGGAGTCAAGCTAGCCGGGCTGATGAGAGGTGTTACCTCGAAAAAGGTCCGGTCCTCGGATGCTTGATTCCGTTCTGGGAAGGACATGGCTTTTGTAGTTCGGACTGGACTGTTCCCATGGGGCAACAGGGTCAGAGCTGATTTGCATATCGCCATTGTCTAACCCAGGGTGGTGTGGAGTGCAGAAAAACGATGGATTTGGGCCCAGATCTTTGGACTGGGGTGAATGTGTGACATTGATCCACATTCTGTCCATCACTTGTTTTGTTTGCAATTGCCACCATAAGTGCGCTGGGGATGCTCAGACGTGGGTCCCAGGTACTCCACACCACTGGAGTCAAGCTAGCCGGGCTGATGAGAGGTGTTACCTCGAAACCGGTCCGGTCCTCGGATGCTTGATTCCGTTCTGGGAAGGACATGGCTTTTGTAGTTCGGACTGGACTGTTCCCATGGGGCAACAGGGTCAGAGCTGATTTGCATATCGCCATTGTCTAACCCAGGGTGGTGTGGACTGCAGAAAAACGATGGATTTGGGCCCAGATCTTTGGACTGGGGTGAATGTGTGACATTGATCCACATTCTGTCCATCACTTGTTTTGTTTGCAATTGCCGCCATAAGTGCGCTGGGGATGCTCAGACGTGGGTCCCAGGCACTCCACACCACTGGAGTCAAGCTAGCCGGGCTGATGAGAGGTGTTACCTCGAAACCGGTCCGGTCCTCGGATGACTGGCGGTCACATCCTCTATTTTTAACATTGCGGCGGGTGCGGCTTTAAGCTGCACCCGCGGCAATGTTAAAAATGCAGTCATTGCATGTGCATGCAGAAAGAGGCAGGCACCGCGCGGTGCCTGCCGCTTTCTGCTTGCACATGCATGGGGGTACCATAGGTACCCCCCATGTGCACCCCCCGCCCCCCATCACCTAGGGGGCCCGCACCGGGCCCCCGCAGTGAAGTTCGGTATGCATTTCCACGGCGGAAAGCCACTGCGGAAAAGCATAATTGATAGCCCATCCTAATATGGCGGACGGTGTCTGAGAGACACCCTCACCATATTAGAGCTTTTCCGCCGCGGTTGTAATCCAACCGCGGCGGAAAAGCTGCGGACAGAAACCAGGACCCACCAGCCATCCTAATGTGGCGGTGGGTCTTTGGTCAGTCCGCTGCGGTTTTTCCACATCCTCGGGGCCGGCGGTGGCTTCCGCCGGCCCCGAGGATGCGGAAAAACCGCAATCATAATGACCCCCTTTGTGAGTCACAATATGCAACCTACCTCATTAATATTCATGAGGTTCATCAGATTCCGACGCACTATGATTTGGAATTTTGGGGACCGACCTATTAATACATAGGTCATGTCTTAAAGTACTTTGTTGGTCACAAAAATACTGATTGGGAATTGTGAACAGTCTTTTTGGCCAGTAAATATCCTTCTGGCCCATAGTCCCATGATGTGTTATTTGTTTTAAAACGCTAGCAGTAAAGGCACGTAAAGTGCTGTCAACATTATTTATAAAATGCCAGTCCAAGACATATATAATATTTATCCAAAAGCACAAAGGGATCCTCTTTATTCTTAACGTTTATTTCATCTTCTTTGGCAGTTGTCTCGCATGGGCCAGCACATTTCACACCTGTGAGTAGCACACTAATCATTTTGCCCCTGTTGTCCCAATTAAATATGGTAGAAGAGTTTAATGGGTGTTCTTTACTCACGTCAACAGCTTTTGCAGTCAAATACATATGCAACACGAACTGGAAACCTCCTAAGAAGTGTTTCATGGTTTCTCCCACTCATCATAAAAGGGTATTTCTGTTATTTGAGAATGTTTGCAACGTGCTTTCTGCGGCTGCAGTGAAATATAGTGCAAGCATCAGGTCACCCCAGTGGCCCAGACAACCAATTAACTCTGCCGCCTTACTCAGAAGGAGCCTTGGAAACATTCCACAGGTATGATTCACATCCTAAGCATGTTGCACAAGTCCTACTGATGCATTATGGTACACAAAGTTCAATCATTGCATTTTACTCACGTTTCAAAAGATTTCACAGTTACATAGTCACACAGGCAGGGCCTCAAATCTCTGATGTTTTCGTGGTTCTTTTCACTTGTCAGATACAAATATTGCTATAATTTAGGGGGTGCTTCCAGCTGTTTCAGCTAGCTATGAATCGCCAAAAACGGTCCAAACTGTTCCAAAAACAATTGTCCAGCTTACATTGTAATTGTGAGCTGTCCTTTAGGAGTTGTACTTGAGATAAGAGATGGCAGACCATACCTTATAATGCTCACTTCCCACTCCTTGCATGATATTTATAGCTGCCAAATTTCACTGGTCCATGCGTGACTAGTTAGTTCAATCCTGTTTTGTCTTAGAATTCTCGGATTTCTAGACATGGTTTTATACCAAGACAAGTAAGACTACAAGTCCCAGAAGACTAAGAAAAAGATGGCACTGGACTAATTAGTCATGCATGGACCTGGGAAACTTGGCGGCAATCATAGTGGAGAAATCTACAGTAGTAGATCCATTTGTGCCTGCCAGGATTTTTTTAAATTAATTCATGGTATGCATAAATAATATAACATATGTATTTGTAAAGTACACGTTCACCAAGAAGGGTATCTTGGTGCTGCATAACAGATGTTTATTCAAAAAAATATGGTACAGAGCACAGCATTAAGTTGGTTTTTAAACTGACCCATCAGTTAGATTTAATCATAAATATAACCCCAAGGAACAACTCAATGGACAAGGTGATACAATCCAAAAACAAGTAGGGAAATGTAGAAACTCTTGGCATTGTTGACACAAAGTTGTAGTGTAGATGCAGACAGCCGACACGTGTTTCATCGTGTAGATGACTTTTTCAAGTCTCAAACTTAAATTGTACAAGCATATATATAGTCCAGAGTCCCCTAATTAAGTTGGGGAGTTGAAACAGTGGTAGAAATAGTCCCAACTTCAGACAGCACTTTTAGGCAATTCAAATTATTGTACTCATTGAAATAGACAAGACTATAACTTATTCTGATCAGTGTAATAGTCTGCCTTCCAAGGTAAATGCGGGAGCAGTCTTGTATATAAAAAGAAGAACTGGTGTGCTCGTTATGATAAACGTAGCTTCAATCCAAGGTGTAAGTATACATCAGTAAGTCATCCATAATCACGGCTGAAGAAACCTGTACAGTTTGAAGTGTCCCGCTTGCTTGAAGTTCATCATAATGAGCATGCCAGCTCTTCTTTTTATATAGAAGGCCTCTCCCGCATTTACCTTGGAAGGCGTTATATTTACGATTAAATCTAACTGACAACAGGGTCAGTTTAAAAACTAAGTTGATGCTGTGCTGTGTACCATCGTTTTTTAATTTCAATTGTATAAGGAAAATTATTTTTCCTATACAGGGTAACACTGGTTAGGTGACACAGTATTTACATTGAGGATGCTTATACATTTAGAATCGAATGTATTGCAAACATTGCAGAGGTGCTGACCTTCTCTTTATTCCCACTGCCACTTCTCTCTAGTGTAACAGATGTTAATTGTTACCCAACTCAATGGTACTAATTTTTTCGACCTCAGAAGGATGAAAGGCGGAGTGGACCCGCTAAGATTTGAACCTGTGACTGTGAGGACAAACACAAACCGCTACAATGAATGCATTAGTCCGTTAAGCCACAAGACCCACCATCTTTATCCATGAGGTATCTTTATCCATAAATGTATGTTTGTTTAGGGTAGAAAATACCATTGTCAATATGACCCAATTTTTCCAAATACTGTGAAAGTCCCTGTTTAGAGTCAGATAGAAATATTTGCACAGCAGAAATGTGGTTTAGTTTTAGTACAGAAATCATTGGTAACACCTCCTGAACATTAAACTGAAAGAGAGAGCAAGATGGCAGTTCAACAAATCCTTATTGGAAGACAATACGTGGGTGGCCGAGACTAAAATTATTCTCCGGGAATTTTTACAGTTTAACATAAATACTGCCCCAATATTTGTCGTTTGGGAGGGATTCAAAGCCACCTTCAGAGGATAGACGATAGCCTATAAGCCCAGGTTAAATAAAAAACGCAGGCAAAAGATCTCAGAGTTACAGCTCGCAGTAGAGGAGGCAAGACACTAGACGGAGGAGGCTCTATGATTTTGCTGCTGTTGGACTTCCCCGCTGCCTTTGACACAGTGTCACATGAAATTCTTCTCATCGCTTGAGGGAGGTGGGCATAGGAGGAGTAGCCCTGTCCTGGCTGGAGAGCTTTCTTTTGGGTCGCTCACAAGAAGTCAGATTGGGCTCCCATCATTCCACCTTAAGGGAGCTCACCAAGGGAGTGCCACAGGGCTCGTGCCTAAGCCCTACACTATTTAATGTGTATGTGGCCCCCTTGGCAGACATTGCAAGAGCATATGGGTTCACCCCGGTGTCTTATGCTGACGACACTCAGCTGTTGTTCCCCTTCCAGACACTCACGCCTGCAATACAGAGATCCTTTGTGGAAGGAATGAGGGTTATATCAGACTGGATGGCTCTAAACTGCCTCCAGCGCAATGTAGGCAAGACGGAGGTAATGTTGTTTGGGGAGGCCACGCTTCTGTGGTCCCCAGAATGGAGGCCCCCGGACTTGGGACCAGTACCAACTCCCAAACAGACTGTCAAAAATCTTGGTGTGCGATTAGATAAGGCACTCCTGTTAAAAGAACACACAAACCAAGTAGCAGGATCCTGTTTTCTTGTCATGGGACTGCTATGACGTGTCTTTCCTTTCCTACCTGACAACCATAGGAAAACACTGGTTCAGGCATTGGTAATTAGTAGACTGGACTACTGTAATGGCCTGTTCATCTCGGCCAATGAGGAACAACTACAGAGACTGCAAGTAGTCCAGAATACTGCAGCGAGTCTTGTTCTCAATGCCCAGCCAAGGACCGCATCACGCCCTCTCCTGGACAAACTCCATTGGTTGCCGGTAAGGCAACGCGTAAAATATAAAATCTGTTGCGCAATACATAAATGCCTGTTTGGTACAGGACCTAAGTATCTGAAGGAAAAATTCAACCCCTATAGTCCTGAGCGCACTTTGCGCTCAAGCAGCCAGCAACTGATCAAGGATCAGGAAGGCTAGGCAGGGAGGCCGAGCTCTTTCATATAAAGGCCCTATTCTATGGAACTCACTTCCCCACACACTGAAACAAACTACTAACCTTCTGTCTTTTAGGAAGACCTTAAAAACATTTCTTTTGTCGGCCCCATAAATATAGTAATACACAGTCTACTATAGCTATGCTCAATATTTGGCTTCTCTGGAAAAAAGCGTAAGCGCAGAGATACCCCTCCGGGGGTCGATTCCTGCGCTCTATAAAAAAAAAAAAATAAAAAAAAAGTAAAATAAAAAATAAAAAACCTACATTCTATAGCAATTTCAGAAAATACTTTAAAAATATTACAGCAAGATTTGATAAAAGCAAAAGACCGCTTGTAAGATTTCTTTTTGCTAGAAGAGATCACAGGAAGCAAGGCATACCAACAAAAGATCTACGAGGAAAGTCAGCAAATTGGCAGATTCTTGGCTTGGACTAGGAAAAGTAAGAAAGCGTCGCAGACTATCAGCCAGGTCAGAAATCCTTCTACTGGTTTGCTAGAAGAGGATAAACTGGCAATATCAGAGGTATTCCTTTACCATTTCAAACACCTTTATGCAGATACATTGGCAGTTGAGGAAACAGAATTACAGTCCTATCTAGAATTATTGGAGTTACGCCAGATAGCTCAGCAGCACACTGAGGTGCTGAATAAAACAATAGAAAAGTCAGACATTTGTGAAGTATTAAAAAGTATGTCTAACGCAAAGGCTAGTGGATCAGACGGGCTGCCGGTTGAAGTATTTAAGGTATTTCAAGAAGAACTACTCCCTTTTTTAACAAAAATGTTTAATCAAATCAAGGATGGTATGAGTCGGTGCTTGTAATTTTTCTCAAAAAGGATAAAGATCCTTGTGACGCAAATTCCTATCGCCCAATCAGTTTGTTAAATATAGACTACAAACTGTTCATGAAGATCTGGGCTAGAAGGATTGCTCCGTGTGCCCAACAAGTAGTTCACTCGGATTAAAATGGTTTCCTTCCAGGACAGGTAATGGCTACTAATAGATACTTTCTCATGCACGCAGTTGATCATTTTTCAGTTAATAAAACTAAAGCGGCCATTTTGATGATGGACATGGAAATGGCTTTTGATTTGGTGTATTGGTGTGCTTTATTTGCGTTTTTAAATAAGTTTGGTTTTTCTGCTCAGTTGATACAAATGCTAAAAAATCTATATAGCCAGGTGGAAGCAAAAATTGTCATCAATCGTGCTGAAGCTGGGAGGGTGATTATTAAATGAGGGACGCAACAGGGTTGTCCTTTATCCCCTCTTTTGTTCTCTCTGTTTATAGAATCCCATGCTGTCAAAATCCTAAACAATTTGTTGATTGTGCCCCTCATTGAAAGTATGCCTAAGATCAATTTATATCTTAAAGCTGAAGAGTCCAGCATACAGAATGCAATGGAGGAAATCTAGAAATTTACGAAGGTAGGTGGATATAAAGTTAATCAAGTAAAACTAGGGATCCTTACATTTGATTCAGTTCCGTCTGATCTTCCCGCATCCATACATATTCGAGGGCCACATCTAATCAGATACCTAGGTATTTATGTCACAAATAATTATGCCCAACTCTTTTCCATGTTAGGGAAAGTCAAAAAATTATTGGAAAAGTAGACATTGCTGAATTTCTGAGTGTCTATGGTTAAAATGTTGGTGTTGCCGCTGTTTCAGTTTCCTTTTAGTAATCTCCCCATGAAAATTCCAAGTGTCTATTTTAAAGAACTGGACAGAATGATTCAGAAGTTTGAACGGAATAACAAACACTCCATGGTTAAGCTACCCACACTACAACAGGATGTAGCATCAGGGGGGTAAACACTCCCACATTTTCCATCTTAATATCATGCTTGCCTGATTAATTTGCTTTCACAATTAGGAGAAGAAAATTCGTTTTTTGATCATTTATTTCTAATAGAAATGCTGACAGAAACAACCATAACGCTCCCCGTTTTTCTGTGATCAGCAAAGCTTCCCAAGAAAACCAGGTATAAGGTTATTTTGGCGTTGTTAACTAGGATTACGCTTTTTTTAAATCACAAAATTTTCCAGTATATAATGCTTCTACCCCCATACAAGATTGTGTAGCTGGAGGTTTAATGATGCCAAAAGGACTCTACCAAGAATGGCAAGAATTAGGTTTTGGCCTGCTCGGTGATTTTTATAATCCTCATACATTAATTACTTGGTAAACGATAAGGCTTTAGTTCGGTATTTTACATACTGCTTTTTTTCTAAGTTATCTTCAGCTTGCCAAATCGCTTAGAAATAACTATACTATGCTGAGTGAGGCCACGCTTCAAATACCTAAGCAAATGTCGTACAAAGTAGCGTGTGTGGGAGTTTGGTATAGGCTGCTACATCAGCAAGCTCATGGTGAAGAGATTATTGCGAAAGAACTCCAGAAAGTTAATTCAGTGACAGGCTGTAAGTTTAATATGAAAGAATGGCAACAAATCAGGGAATTCTGGAATAAAGCATTGCGAGGGGAGAATTATAAAAGAATGAATTTTCTATCCAGATTTCTAGCATATTATACTCCTCAGAGATTGCATAAAATGTTTCCTACTAGTTCGAATTATTGTTTTAGATGCAATGAATGGGATGAAGGAGGATGGGTTCATACTTTTTATGAATGTAGTAAATTGCAGCAATTCTGGAAGGGTGTTTTTGTTATGATTTCTCAATTTTTGTCGTCAACTATTGATCCATCACTTAGCCTGGTTTGAGTGTCGTCAGAGGTGCAATGTTTTACGAAATATCAACAGTATTTTGAAATAATCTCTACAGTCTTTGCCAGGTCCCTAGTTCTGCAAAACTGGAAAACTAGTAAACAACCTAGGATTAACCAATGGATTGGTAAAATGTGCAGGATTTATAGATTTGAGGAGGCCTATGCAAAACGTATAGGAGCTACAGCAAGACTTAGAGCTATCTGCCAAAAACTTTGTATAGCTGAGTTAGAGTAGGCTTGAAGAACTCTCTGTAGTGGGTAATGAATTACTGTACAATATTTAGTAAAATTGATGCTGATTGCCGCACTTGCACTTTATAGAGCTCCTGGATATTTGTGTTGTCTTCTCGTATTTTTGTAATACTTATTCCGAGCTGCAAATGCACTTTAAAATGTTGGATGTTTGTAATGTTTTTTTCTTCGTATTTTTTAAATAGTCCTTCCTAGTTGCACATGCACTTTAAAAATGCTGCTAAAAGTGTTGTGCTATTTTTTAGATCTATGGGGACTCATGATGCAGAAGCAGGGTATTAAGGATTATAAATTGTTACAGAATTCAAGTTTTATGCATCTTCCCATATTTTTAACCTCCTGGTGTCAATTTAGAGTATTATTGCTCTTGTATGCATTATTATGAAATGGATAGTGTTTTTCTTCCTGCTCCTAATAAAAACCTTGCAGGCTGTATTTCTTGAAGTATAGAGTAGATTAGAGGTAGTCCATATGAGCGCTAGAAAGATGATGCAATATCTCACTCACAAACTGCATTAAAAAAAGTCTTAAATATGTTAGAGGAGGGAGGATATGCTGAAACATTAACATATAGAGGGATTATGCATTTTCTATCTAAGGTATACAAAATCATAATTCTGCCAGAGCAGATTTGAGAAATGTGTCATTTTTCCCCTAATTTTCTATGTGGGAGAAATTATTCCTACAAGAACTTTTCAAAGTTTCAGAATTAACCCATAAAAAGAGTACTTTAGTGGGGTTTTTTCACCTTTTTTCAACTCTTTTTTGTTTAGCTGTGCCAACTATATGAAGCTGGTGACAAAGTAGATGGCAATTTTGACAAAGGGGCACACTGTCATGAGATAATGCTTGCAGGCATCCCTTCCTTCATAAAAACAATCCTGCTTTTAACACAAGCATCCTTGCACCATGCCTCAAGGGTGCCTGCATTGGCACAAGACAGCACAGAGTGTGCCAGCGCAGGTAGACAGAGAGCATGTGATATGTCTTAGTAGATATGGCTCATTTCTGCTCTCTCCATCTCACTCAATAGTAAATATTCTGCTGTGTCTGCTGCTGAGTCCCGCTGATACTCTGACCTCCGTTCTGCTGTGCGAGGAGGCAGAGCCCTTGTTCTCGAAAAAGGATAGCGCTTGGTGCCTGAAGGCGCTACGGAGCTGAGCCGTGCAGTATTTGCACCATCTTCCACAACTGCTCGCGTTTCCCGCTCCGCGGGAAACACTCGCTGTGCTTTGCTGGTCGGCGGACGCATAAGGACTTCAGGACCCACAATTCTACTAGCCCTGGTGCACCGCCCTGACACGCCTCCATCACCTGGCGATAATTGACCAGTAGGAACGCGCATCGCGGGACGCGCGCGGGCGACGCCGGGCTAAGCCCGGGCAAAGGGCGGGCCCTCTGTGGCCCTCAGTGACCGAGGTAGGCTGGGCTGGGCCCGGTCCTTTAAATTTTTCTTTTTTTGTTTTTTTATATCGCCTCATTGAACTTGTGTCCACTTGAGTAGGTGTGTGAGTGATTCGAGTACTGCTATAGCTATACTGCACCTCGATCCTACTTGGCCTGTCAGGGGCTGACGTCACTCCAGACTTTTATCCGTTTTATATTTCTACATTTCCCGTTTAAGTTCATCACTGTGGAAAATGTCTAAAACCCTACGCTCAGGAAGGGTAGTGGGAGAAAAACCTGGCCGAAAATTAACTACCACCCGCACAAGAAACAAATCAGTGAATAACCCACCGTTGAAAGGTCAGTGCCAACTATCTGAACTTTGGGATCTATCTGGTCTAAAAAAATCCAAACTTGCTACGCCAGAAAAACCAGATACTAAAGCCCTGGAAGTACATTCACCAGCTACCACAGACCCCCAACCACCCCAGGTACAGCAGGGGGCCCCTCAAGTAATGGTAGGGGGGTCTCCCTTACGGGACTCCACAGAGGGGAAGTTGACGACCATAGGTGATCCAGTGCATATACCATCGAGCCCTCAGTCACCTATGAATGACAGGCCGGGGGGAGACTTGTCTGCACTATCTATTGACCTGGAACTATGGGGTCGCTACGTAAGCCCAGCTAAAGTGGAATCTTTGGAGCAGTTTAAAGCTCCAGGGGGTGCCACCCCTTCTGGGTTACTGCTGTATAGTAGCACCCCTTCGTTAAATGGCCATGAAATATCTGACTTGTTAAACACCTCCAGGAGCCCCGATCTTAATCTCCTGGATAATTGTTGCACTGTGGAAGCACGAGAAAAGCCGATCTCTGAGTCCATGATCGCGCTGGAACAACTCCTAGCCTCAATCTTACTGCTTCTAGGGAAATTTGTAGGCAGCTCGGACTGTATTCTTGAATCAGTCACTAAAATTTTAAAGACAGTGCTGCAGAAATCGCCGGATATGAGTAAGGCCTCTCCCCCCAAGTCTGAGCATTACTTGTCTGAGGGGAACACCAGAGATACTAGAGGAGAACTGGATAGGAAAAATGAATTGCCTACTCTGGATCCTCACAAGGATATGCCCCTTACTGCAGCTCCCAACTGTATCAAAAATATAGTCCTGGAGATAGAGGAGGAGGATAAAGCTTTGTCTGGCCCTAAAACGGTCCAGGAGTTATTTCCTATCTTCGTGCCTGAGTGCGGAAAAGAACCCCTGGACGACAAATTAGAGGTAAAAGAAGAAAGGGGAAAAAATGGTAAACAAAAAATTAACAAAGCCAACAAGAGGAAACCAATTCGAAAATACAGAAAGAAGAAGCAGCGGAGGATTATTTTCCAAAAGATCACAGCGGCAAGGGAGAATGATGAAAGGAATGTGGAACCCTCTTCTACTTCCTTAAAGGTGGACATGGACGTGAACTTAACTGCTTTAACCTCTGTAGAGGGGGAAAATGATCAATGTAGTCTGTTTACGCAGGAAGCTACACCGCAAATAGGGGGCTCTCTCCCATGCTCTCCTTCACGGAGCGCACTAGGAGTACCAATCTCTTATCCAGCTGGGGCTCTTAATCCTTTGGCCCCCCCCTTTGCTGTAACACTTGAATCGGAAAATCATTGTCCCCCGGCCCGTTCTGTAAATATTTCTAAGGCCCCGGTGGACGTGCGTGTATTAGATTTTGTACCCTTATTTGATACTGACCTTTTGTTAAATAGAGCTTGGCTTCTCAAACGTTTTAGTGAGGTAGAAAGTCTCTATCATATTCAATCTAGAGACATAGAATTGGTGTCTCTGCTGGGTGGAAGTAGGGTATTGAGTATACGGGTGAAATTTTATTCGCCCATTATAACAAACTTGATACTTGAACAAGCCGAAAACTTTCAGCGTTTAGGTATTGACATTCTCCCTATCTCCAATCCAGGCAAGCCAAATCTTTTATGTAATCAGGGGTTTGGGGGTGGTGAGCAAAACGGGGTAACCTCTCCCCTGAGAGACCTGAAAATTTGGGTTTCCAGGGGAAAACGTTCAGTTTCGCATGTGAAGCCACTTCCACTAATTGAGAATTCCTCACTCATAGATGATAATAACCGGTGGAATTGGCTCCATAGTGCATTATCAACCAAAACGAAGGATAACCCCAAATTGTTTCACCATCTTTAACACCGCATTAAATATAATTTCCTGGAATGCGGCCGGATTCCACAGCAGCCCAGAGAAACTTGCTTTTTTATCTACTCTGGGGGCTGATATATTGTGCATTCAAGAAACATGGTGCATTGATATGTTAACTCCTTCAAAAGATTTTTACGTTTTGGAAGTTCCAGCTGCGCCCTCTAAGAAAGGGCATGCCAGGGGGGGGATCGCCTGCTTATTGTCAAATAAATCTCAATGGAGATTCTCCCATTATATTGACCCCAGTAGACTTTTCCACACAATAACACTAGAAAATCTGTTCCATGATGGTAAAAAATATCCCATGGTCATTTTTAATGTGTATATACCCCCTGAGGAGTGTTTTAATCATAATTTACAGCAGGTTCTCCAGTATATGGAACAGATAAAAAACTCCCCACCTTTCCCTGTAATTTTGCTTGTAGGTGATCTGAATTGCAAAATCTCAAATGCTAGTCTAAAACTCTTCAGGAATAAAGTTAAGGAAGAGGTACATTTTATCCCCCAGACGCTTTTTCCGGAGAACCTGTTGACAAATAAAAGAGGGAAGATTCTGTTAAAAGAACTAGCGATTGGGGATGGTATTATCTTAAATGGAAGATTTCCATCTGACGTCCCCGCCAATTATACTCACAAATCCCCCTTTGGGTCGTCAATTTTGGACTATGCTATTGCCGACTACGGCCTGTTTCCCCATATTCTGGACCTAAAGATTATACCTACGCCACTCAGCGACCACAGTATATTGCTTTTAACAGTGTCTTTAAATTCTTTGAATACGGCGTCTTGGTCGCTTAATGGCAATGAGGTTACCTTCCATGCCTCTTCTGGAAGGTGCTTCTGGAACTGTGCCGCCATTAATGGGGTGCAGGACCTATTGGCCGACACCCTTATGGTACTAAACGAGTGGAATGGCAGCGAATTAGTTTATTTTGAAGAATTTATGCGAAAGATTTTATTGTACGCAAAAAAAACTGTTCCCCCTAGGAAACGAGAGGCAGTCCCCATTACACTGCGTACTCTGAATAGGGAATTAAATAAACTAATTCGCGAACAGTATGTTGAAAGGGTCCTGGAACGTGGGAAAGAAATTGCTAGGTTAAAAAGAAAGAGAAGCAGACTCAAGCAAAAAATTAAAAAGGATAGGGAGGATGAAGTATGGATTAAACTGAGGGAATCTGCTGTACATGGTAACATTAAAGACTTTTGGGCAATAATTGGGAAAGGATGTGGTACTCGCCATTCCCCCATTCCCATTTCTATCCCAGAAGAGGTATGGTCTTCTCATATCCGAGAGCTCTATGCAGGGAACGGGACCACAGGTATTGATAACTTCATGTATGCTGCCCCTGTAGACCTGGTCTTCTATCCCTCAGAGAAAGAAATCGAGACGGCTATAAAAAATATGCGACCCTCTGGGGCCATGGGACCGGATGAGCTTCCGATGACGGTCCTTAAACAAGATCCCTTAAGTTGGAGTAAAATCTTGTACCCCTTGTTTAAGGCGTGCCACCTCTCCAAATCTGTTCCTGCTTCCTGGAGAGGAAGTATTTTGGTACCTATCTTTAAAAAAGGTACAAGGGATAGCCCCAGTAATTACCGCCTGATTGCACTCCTCGACTCCATCGGAAAGGTCTTTGCGAAATGTCTCCTTAGTTCTCTTTCTGATTGGGTCGAGGATGGCAATATTCTGCCGTTTGAACAGACTGGTTTCCGAAGGGAGCATGGCACGCTAGACAACATGACTGCCCTTCAGGTGATCACAGATAAATATGTCCAGGTGAGAGGAGGAGTTATATACGCCGCCTTCATTGATTTCTCCACAGCTTTCGATAAAGTAGATCGTGGAACGCTGTGGAGAAAACTGGCGACGCTGGGTGTCCCTACTCCCCTGTTGGAACTGGTGCGGACTCTGCACACTGAGACCTGGTGCAGGGTCTTAATGGGGGGCGAAAGGGGGCTTTTGGCCAAAATACCATCTCGGAATGGCCTGAAACAAGGCTGCTTACTAGCACCCCTTTTGTTCTCCTTATATACGGCTGACCTCCCTGCTGCCGTGTCTGCCAGTGAGGGGATTGCACCGATGATAGGAGGGACTCCTATATCCTGCCTGATGTATGCCGACGATGTTCTGATGCTTGACCTGACCCCTACTGGTCTTGCAAACCGGCTACAGGCTCTCCAGGCCTTTGCTGGGGAGCATTACATGAAGATCAATATTAATAAAAGTAAAGTGATGTGTATAGCCGGTAAGAAGAAGTGCCGCTCGACAAATTACGGTTGGGCTATTGAAGGGCATAGATTGGAGGTCGTAACTTCCTATACCTTTTTGGGAAAAATATTTTCGGCCAATATGAGTGAGAAACTCCATATAGAGCACTGCTCCCGCAAAGCTCTTGCCCATGGCAATGGGTTAAAGTCCCTATACCAGGCAACGGGGAAAATACATTTTTCTAGTCTTCTAGAAGTGTTCAGAGCAAAAATCCCCGCAACTATCTTGTATGGTATTGAAGTAATAGAGGTGAAAAACTGGGACTTTTGCCATAAGATTGAGGGGAAACTCTTAAGATCCCTCTCGACTCTTAACAATGCTTGCCCACTGGCCGCCTGCAGGCTGGACTTTGGACTCAGGAGTTCCTGGGTTCAGGGTCTATGCGCCCTAATAAGATGGGTGGCCAGTTTGGCTAGAGCGGGAGATGGCACCCTGCGAGTTCTCCTCAAAAACGAACTATTGGGCAATTTTAAGGAGTTTTCTAAACTCGTAAGCAATTTTAGAAGGGCTGTGAAGATACTTAAACTTGATGAAAGTGCTCTCTTCTCCTACTCCCCCACGCAGTTAAAACATGTCCTTAAGGAGGCCTCGTGGGAGTTTTGTTTCCTCTCCGACAAAAAATCAGTTGGGGATAAAAGGAACGTGGAGCCTCTCATCTCCTCCTATAGGTTGAAACAGCCACAATCCTATGCCCTATGGAATCTCCCACATGGGATACGTAGGTTCTGGTTTTTATTACGCTATGATTTAATCCCACTTAACCTATTGCTATCCAAATGGTATGGCACTTCTGCCTTGTGCAATTTATGTAAACTGAACAACCAGGACTGTATGCATGTATTATTGATTTGTCCTATGTTACGTAATTTGCGCAATCGATGGCTAAAAGTAATCTGTCTCCGCCTTAACATTGTCACTTTAAAAGATTTTCTTCAGGCACTTTATTGCCCTCCAAACGAAATGTTCTGTTCTTATATTTTTAACTTTTTTAAAGGATTTTTAGCTATTTATTAATATTACTGGAGAAACTGTGTCTGTCCGGCCTTGTTAGATTGATTGTTAGTGGTATAGCTATTGCGGATCGAATCTTGTGCTTTTTAAACTCTTGTATTTTCTGTTTGTGTTGCTATGTATTGCATATGCTTATGTGGCCCTCTTTGAGAGCCAAAACATAATAAATAAATTTAAATTTGAATTCCCCCAAGTATTTGCCCGTGAAACCAATAGGGATTTCACCAGTTATCACAAAGTTTGATACTTTAGTAGGGCAAACGACCCATAGTATTCCAAGATGAAGTGCTTAGAATGAGGAATAACTGCAGAAATGGGTATGTACATACTAATTTCCTCATATTGCCTGCTCATTCCCTTATCCCCAGGAAAAATCAGCCAGATTTACTTGGGTGAAATGTGTCCAAGGAAAGCCCCAGAACTATAGGCTTTTCCATTGGACTAATCCTGATTCAGCTGTATATTATTGTTTTAAGGACGAATCTAATTACCATAAAACTTGTAATGAGTGCCTAATTAGTAAAACAAATGGACAGTGAACTGGAACTAGTGTCACTCATTGATCAGAGAATTCTATATATTGGTGTATCTGTACACCCCTTCAGTAATGATAGCAATGCAGGATATCTTCTTCTACCAAGTACCACGTCTTCCTAAGGAGGAAACTGAAGATTTTTGGACCAGTTATTTATGTCACAGGAAGCAGCCCTGCATTCGAGGAGCAACATGTAAAATGTGATATATTTTTGTTGCATCTGGTTATGCTTGAACTTGTTATGACAGCTCTTCTTTCCCATGATTGCCAGTCTAATAACACTTTTGGACAGTACACATCTTGGAATCATGTCTCCTCCGCTCTCCAGTAATTGCTTTGGGGAAATGCTTTGATAGGTCTGACAAAAAAATTGCTCAGATGTATTCCCACGTGCAGTCCTCCCAGGCACATTTTGACAACGCAAAAAACTCATAATTAATTTGCATTCCAGATCAGAGATCCGCCAATGTTTGAATTAGGCATGCAGCTAATTTAATTCAAGAGCAGAATCCCACCGTGGTCGTTTCTTCCTGACCCTAGAGAGTTTCTGAAATTTGAGGATGCTTCGCATCTCACTGGTGTCCATATTTTCTTTTGATGTTTCATCTTTATTTTTAGGTTTACGTACACACTAAAAGAACTTTCGCAGAAACAGAGATTCAGAAAGGAGTCCTATCTAAAATGACTATTGTTAATGTAGGCCTTCCGGATGCTGCCTCAAATCGCAAGGAGACGCTGCTAGGCCTGAGGCGAGGTCCAAGTTCAAAACATTGCAAAAATTTACTTTTTACCTGCATGCAAAAAAAGGTTAAATTACACAAAGAATCACAAAGGAGCATTTGTGCTGTAAAGTGAGAGCATACACATTTTCATCTAGTCCTAGGAGAGGCTGTGATTGATTGTGTTAGTCAATAAATTGTTTTCAAGTCTGAAGAGACAGTAAGGAAAAATCAATAGCAACCCTGTATGTTATGTTGTGATATTAAATTACGTTATGTTTAGTTATCTTACTAGCATTTTGTATTGGCATCTGGTCTCTACCATTTCTATTAGATTTGTGGCGCTTTTGAAAACCCTTTCTGCATGGCTCTGGATTCCTCATTGGCCAATGCCATTGCGTTTCAGTGACTCTGAGTCGAAGAACAGACTGTACCTGTATTGTTTAGTCACAATGTACTATAGCCTTATAGTCTGCCGTAGCGGGCTATTCCGGCTATTAAAGGCCCGCTCCAGCGTTAAAGGCCCGAGCCGAAGGCGAGGTCCTTTGACAAGGGAGAAGGACTTTAATAGCCGGTATAGCCCAGCTAGGAAGGGCTATAAGGCTATTAGAACATTCTGCCACTAGAGGCCAGAATGTTCTAACAAATAAAACAAAGGCGTCTCGAGATCGGGGGTGTTTAAATCCCATCGAGCGCCGAGAGGCATTTGTTCACAGCAATAGCTGTGAACAAAAGCGACATTGGAATGTTGCTCTGCAGGTTTTTACTGGACCGTAGAAGCACGGAGCACTCCATTGTAGTCAATGGAGTGCTCCACAATCCAATGTTCTAATACGTGAATATGGGCACGTGCTATTTAATTCTTGGAGTGAGGCTGAACAGATGACGGTTGTCCAGCCTGATGTTTTAATGTTGTCATATTGCATCGATGTAGTGTGCTTTTGCTAGCACCCTCTGATAGTTGTGTTAGGTAAAGTAATATGACAAATTGATGTTCTTTTTGGATGACAAAACTTGGTCAACTAAAGCACCTATGCCCTGTGGGCCCAATTAACACAGGGAAATTCACAAGTGTAGATCTACTTACAGATAGATATACTCGCATGCATAAGTATTAGGTTAAGAAGTATTTTTGTTTTACTTAAGTGCACTACTACATAAAAAAATCAACAATTGTCCATAATTCCATAGCACAACAAAATATATAATTTAAATTTACAAGTAATTTGATTAATTTAACAGTAACTCCTGTTGGGTATTACTTTATGTCCCTGTCTCTATTGTTTTCAATGGGAGTGTGTTGCAGTACCGGTGGTTGGCCATGTGTGGTGCTTGACAGATTGCAAGGCTGGGCAGCAGTACATTTAATCCTTTTTTCAAACCCTTAGGGCTGTATTTAATTTAGAAGAGTATTTTGTGAATTGCAATGATCTTACGTTTTTGTGGGTATCCGTGTGTTTACAATTTGCATGTCCATCTCTCTATCCCTCATTAATTTCCCCTTAAGCCCAAGAGTTTAGTATTAAGTATTCCCCATTTTCACCACTACCCCATTCTTCCCATAGGTACTACAAAAATGTATACCTATATGTGCGGTGATCTCCGACACCATGGCAATATCTCCATCCAAAAAAGATAGGAGAAGCAGAGGTCTTAATCTCCACCCATGCAATTGTGAAATGTATGTTATAGTCTGAAAAATAGTACGTGTAGTACTACTTTACATACTCTAAAATACAATTTAAGAATCAGGGCTTGTGTTTTATTTTTTAAAAGAGGGATGCAATCTGACTAAGATATATTGTTGGTTTTGCAATGAAAAGTTGAATGAGTATTAGGTCTGCTTTTGAAGCTGCAATGCTTTGCTAACTGTATGGGGTTGTTGCCATGTTGTGTGTGGTTGCTTGGAGATTGGTCTAATATTTTCTCCTAGGAATTACAGGATTTCTCTTCTAAACTATTGATTTCTATTTGAAGAGCACTGTAGCTGCCAGGATTATCCACGGCTTGCTTCCATGTGCGGCAGATGGAATCAGACAACATTATGGCACTCAAAGAATGCTGTGCTGTAGCACCAGCACAAGCTACAATTGCTTCTAATCATAACATTTCTGTCAGATTTGATTATCTCCTGTGAGAACAATGTCAACAATATAAGCTTGAGGGGTGGTTGTGTAAGGAGATGGATGTGCTGTTGAGGCGGCATCACTTTGCCAGCTATATATCTTTGGAGGCGAGCACTGCGCCTCAGGAATGCATACGTTAGGAAAAATCCAATGTCCTTTTTCCTATGGGACCAATGCTCATAATGTCAATGCAAAAACGCATTATTAGGTTGAGGGTCAATTTTCAAAGTGGCATTATATGCATTGAATAAGGAAATCAGCCCTTTCACATTGGGAAAGGTCAAATGAGCGGGAGGATGACCCTGTGGTGGCTAAGGTAATGGGTTCCGTTCTTGGAGTAAACGGAAAGTCTTCCTGAAAGGATCAGACCCAGAAAGGGAGCACTGAAAAGAAGCCATGAAGGTAGGTAATAAATGGAATGGTATTTCATAGAGCAGCAAGACCGCACAAATCAAGGGCGCAAGACTGGGTTTGTAAGTCATTTTGAGGGGAAGGGATACTGCGGAGGACAAGCCAAGAGGGTGGAAGTGCAATTAGGGGTAATAGATGACTGAGAGGGTGGACTGTATGGGGAATAGAAGATAGGGAGGCTGGTATGAACATGGTGAGGGGATGGGTAGAGATGCGAGGCTGACTTAGGGAGTCAGCAAGACCCTTGGATTAATCAACAGGATCCATGGAAAAGAGTGTATTATGGATCCAGTATTAACTTGGAGGAGTGCCCAAGGAACTTCAATGAGATTTCCTTACAAGGGTCAGGT
Organism: Lissotriton vulgaris; assembly: GCF_964263255.1. Classification (NCBI taxonomy): domain Eukaryota; kingdom Metazoa; phylum Chordata; class Amphibia; order Caudata; family Salamandridae; genus Lissotriton; species Lissotriton vulgaris. The sequence goes on from NC_141694.1 coordinate 589,273,406, forward strand.
CCAAAATAGACCAGTTGAGCGAGGTGTAAACAAATAAAGTAATGGTATGAAGGGACTGCACTGGGATAGTAAGTCCATGAAGATCAGGCCAGGACACCAAGGAGGGGTGACAAAATGTGGCTAGAGGATGGAAGAGGAGCTGTTCACTTCACATTTATTTCACATTTATGTACCACAAAGGTATATTTACAATCAAAATATGTATATGTGATTTAAGAATAGCAAATGTATGCTCAGCTTCACAATATTCATATTCAAAACATAGTATTCAGGTAGAACACTGCTAATGTCAACCTAGAATAGAAATGGATAATGGGCAAGAGTTGCTCTACTCATCATTTACCAAATGTATAATACATTTCCTGAGCAGGCCTCTGTTCAACTAACAAGAATGCATAGAAACGTACACATTCCTGCCCAGAAACCAAAATCACTTCAATACACCACTGCTCTCACTTCCCAGTCATCAGGAGAGGTTCACTCTTGACCTTTGTGTTGATCCAGTATGGAAATATAGCTGGCACAGTGGTGATGGTCAAGTTATGTTGCTATCCAGTGTTGCAGACACCTACTTCTTTGTAAATTGGTAGTTAAAATGGACCTATGTTTGCCATTGCATCATTCAGAGCCCATTGTCCATTGGCTTCACCAACATCACCATCCAAGTGGCAGTTGCCTTGCAAAGTGTGACTGAAACTGATGCTAGTATAGCTGAACATAAAGAGAGTCAAATTAAATTCAGTGAGGTTCTCATTGATAATACAGTTACTCAATTCATTTTCTATCTACAAATTAAGACATTACTTAGAGAGCTGTACTCACACCAACCTACAGTGATTTGAAATCTCATCAGGACAAGAAGAAAGTGATATTGGAGGTGTAGACTCCTCTCTGAAGAAATGCCAAAACACTGGATCCCAGGCCTATAACTAGATTGGTAGGAGAATTTTCTCTTAAAGGAACAACTCAGTATGTTCTCACATCCTCCTCTTACCATAGACCGATAATGCAGAAGATATTGTCACAGCAAGATATAAGCCAAGAGACTGTGGGGGCGTGGCTTGGGCGCCGATGGCGATGGTCGCCTGAGAGCTCGGCTCCGGGACTAAGCCCGGAATTATCCTGAACATCGGAGGCTGAGGGGCGCCCCAGACCCCGCATTCGGTTGAGCGAGGCGACGACACCCTGCCGGGGGCCTTGGTGGAGTTTGGACGGGGGTGGCTTCGAAGAAATGCCGAAGTTTGCGGAGTTGCGGAGTGCGACCCAACATGGCGCCCGGACCCCTTTGTCCCCTTGATCGAAACTACGGAGTTGAAGAGGTCTCGCGGATGTCGACTGGCACCCGGCTTCACCATCCTCAGTTGTTTTAGACATTGGACATTGGCAGGCTCGGACCTTCTACAACGGGTTCAAACTCGATTAGACGACCGGGCGGGGGCCCACACACTAGAGGGCACCGGGCGCGGGTGCCCTCTGTTCCAGGCGGTGGTCTGCACCACGACTCCGCGACTCGATACGATTTCCTGGCCAGCCCAACTACATGGGTGGCGCGACACTATGGCGCCACAGATCTACCGAGGGAGTTGGTGGCCCTCGCCCCGGAGCTATAGTGGGTGAACGGGCCTGCCCGACTCGGCGACGGTTGTCTCCGCCCCCTTATGGTGCCCTCGGACGCCGTGGCGGTGGCGTGAGCCGAAGCGGCGGAGTCTTCACAGGCTCTGGAGAAGGAGATCGCCCATACCCGACTTGAGAACGAACTCCCGGGAAGGTCGTGCTGGACACCTGTACACGGAGACGCCTACTCCGGGACCCTCACGGAGAGCCCCTGGCAGCATGGGGAAACCTAAAGGAGCCAAGGGATCCAGCCAGGCCGCCTCAGACTCTGAAGTCCAGGACAAGGAAGAGCATGGAGACCCTAAAAGACCTGGTGGCGCACCACTCCAGCAACAATTTGACCGTGTACTGGAAGCGATAGAGGCAACTCGGTCGGCCCTCCAACAGGACATTGCCCAGGTGGCGACGGGCCTGGGCCTCCTTAGGGCAGACCATGGTAGACTCTCGGACCGGGTCAAGGAGGTGGAGGGCACGGTGAAGACTTTAGAACCGGCGCAGAGAACCCTGGCTGCGACGATAAAGGATGCCATGTCCCGAATTGAGACCCTCGAACGGAGGGCGGAGGATGCGGAAGGCCGCAACAGGAGGAATAACATTCGGGTGGTGGGCCTGCCGGAAAAAATCGAGGATGGCGATATGGTGCGATACTTGGAGACCTGGCTCCGAGACACGGTGGTCCCAGAGGGCCTGTCCTCATTTTACACTCTAGAACGGGCCCACAGAGTCCCAGCACGGCCCCCACAGCAGGGACGAGCCCCAAGGCCAGTGGTGGCACGCTTGCTACATTTCCGGGACAGAGATCTGATCCTAAATGCCGCCAGGCACAATGGCCCGTTCCAGGTTGCAAACAGTCAGGTGAATATCTTCCCTGACTACACCTACGAGACGCAGCGCAAGCGGTTCTCCTTCATGGCGGTTAAGCGTGAACTCAGGAGTGAGGGCATCCAATATTCCCTCCTATTTCCCGCAAGGCTCCGCGTCATTGTCGACGACAAAACCCAGTTCTTCGACACCCCGGAGGAGGTCTGTGACTGGCTCGAACTGTACCGGACAGGGAAAGATGGTTATAGCGCCTCGACCCATCAGGCGGAGGAGCCGGAGCAAAGGAGGCGATCTAAGAGGGTCAGGAACCGCCGCGGCCGCACGGGAGGGCCCTCGACTGCGGAGACATCATCGGAGCGGAGGGGAGTGTTGGAAGTTCTGTCGGAACTGTCGGGAGCAAGAGGCGAAGTCATCGAGGAGGAGGAAGAAAACCCGAGTGCTCAGGGGGCACCATCGGACTCGGAGGATTCAGTGGCAGACAGTACCCATACACCGGTGATCACACCGAAATCGGTGGAGGACCTTTTGGACGGACAAGGGTAACGGGATATGCTGCCTTGTTTTGGGTGGGGGCCCGGCAGGGGGGAGGCGGTTGCCGTTCTTTATAGTTGACAACGAAGGAGGGAGGGTCGGGGGGCTTCTGTTCTTGCCCCGGAAGGGTTGGGCACCGGAGGGGGCTTACTATAGTCCTGGTAGCCTGGGCGACGAGGGCCCACTGCCTCCGCTCAGCCCGCACCTGGCCCATAAGGCCTTCCTACGGTGGCGACCGTAGGACTAGTGGGGATTTTGGGGTTGATCTCCGTAGAGGTTTGGATGGGATCTGGATGGTGCAGTTTGGGTCCTGTTCTGGGGTGGTTGGGGGGGGGTTTTGTTGGTTTTTGGGTGGTTTGGTTCTGGTTGGGGAAAATGGCCGCCATCAGCGCTGGGAGGATTGATGCTTTTTCTTTGTGGGGACCCGAACGGGGAGACTGTGCAAGAACACTCTGGGACAATGGCTGATGTTGCTAACTTGAAATGTATTACTTGGAACGTGAGGGGGCTTCACACTATGTCCAGGCGTCACAAGGTCCATGCTTATTTAGTGCGTAGGGGAGTGCAAATGGCGCTGCTGCAGGAAACGCATCTGAACAAGGCGGAAGGGGCGGCGCTTCAGCGTAGGTGGCGAGGGCAGGTCTTTTCCACGGCGTACTCTGCTTATGCCAGGGGGGCGCTAATATGGATTAGGGCAGGAGTCCCCTTCCAGGTCACGAGGACAGTGTTGGACCCAGAGGGGCGTTTCGTGGCCATCTCAGGCACGCTAGGGGGGAGGGACCTGAGCGTTTGCTGTGTGTATGCTCCTAATGTGGACCAGACTGCCTTCCTTTCCAGGTTATCGGGCTCGCTGGCCCACTTTTTCGCCGGGCCCCTCCTGCTGGGGGGAGACTTTAACTCCGTAGTGGATGTAGACATAGACCGCTCGCATCCCCCGCTCCCCGATTCCCCGGTCCGGCGGACGGCTAAGGGTCGTCAAGATTGGCAGACCCGCTGGGGTTTGACGGACATTTGGAGGGCGCATCACCCCGCGGCTAGAGATTATTCATACTTCTCGAGCCTTCATGAGCTGCATGTCAGACTAGATGGCTTTCTTGGTTCGTCCGAATTAGTTTCGGCAGCGGTCCGATCGGAGTACTTATCGCGGACCATCTCGGACCATAACCCCCTCCTACTGGACATTCGCTGGTTCCCTGGGACGCCGGCAGTACCCACCTGGAAGATGCGCCCCGAGATCCTCGAGGACAGTGTCTTCAAGGCGGACCTAGGGGAGAGAATCACGGATTATTTTGCATCCAACGGCGGCTCCGCGAGTACTAGGGCGTTCGAATGGGACGCTTTCAAGGTGGTGGTGAGGGGCTACTGTATCTCTAAGAAGGTGGGCATGCGGCGTGTTATCCTGGCTGACTTAGACAAGGCGGACCGAGCACTCCGCGAGCTCGAAATTAGCCGCCCCGGACACCCAGAATTGCAAACACAAACGGTAGAGGCGAGGGAGAAGGTAGCGGTGGAGGTCGAACGGCTCCGCTGCTTCGATTATAAGGCCTATACGGTCCGGTCTATTGCGGAGGGCGACAGGTCGAGCGCGTTACTGGCGTGGTTGGCCAACCCTACGCGCCAGTCCCAAACGACGACAAAAATGCGTGGGGCGGATGGGACCGAGGTGTGCACCCAACCGGAGATTCTTAGTTGCTTCCGGCATTACTACGAAAGTTTATACCGCAGTCGCTCCGCACGTGACCCAGACCGGCTTGATAACTATCTTAGCCCACTGGAACTCCGCACTGTAGGACAGGAAGTGGCGGACACCCTGGGTTCTGACATCGACTTGGGGGAGATCCGCGGGGCCATCAAACGGATGGCGAGGAACAAGACCCCGGGCCTAGATGGCCTTCCGGTGGAGTTCTATGCAGCTTACGCTGACCTCTTGGCCCCTCGATTACTGGTGGTCTACAGGGAGGCGAAGAGGTTGGGTCGTCTCCCTGGCTCGATGTGTGAGGCGTTGGTGGTTCCTCTCCTCAAACCAGGCCGAGATTCGTCTGACCCGGGGTCCTACCGTCCCCTTTCAATGCTGACGGTGGACTACAAAATATTGAGCAGCATCTTGGCCTCGAGGCTGCTGGGACATATGAGTTCCCTAGTGCATGAAGACCAGGCCGGTTTCATCCCGCGGCGGAATACGACTATGAACATCCGAAGGTTGTTCCGCTTGCTTGGGGAACCATTCGTGGATGCCCCGTCCCCGGTAGTCTTGTCGGTGGACCTGGAGAAGGCTTTTGATAGCCTGGAGTGGGACTACCTATGCACGGTATTACGGAAATTCGGCCTCGGGGAGGGATTTGTCAAATGGACAGCAGTCCTTTACGCTTCCGCTTCGGCCAGGGTTAGATCGGGCCCTTTGATTTCATCGCGATATCCGGTGGAGCGTGGCACGCGGCAGGGGTGCTCCTTATCCCCGCTTCTTTTTGCACTAGCGGTAGAGCCACTAGCGATGCATCTTCGCTCGGGAGCCCACTATACGGGCTTATGGACAGCGGCGGGCCCGCATTACGTCTCGCTCTATGCGGACGACCTGTTGCTCTTCCTGGAGGATCCGGTCGACGCGTTGCGGGGAGCGGAATTAGCGCTAACGGAGTTCGGAGCGGTCTCAGGCCTCCAAGTGAATTGGTCTAAGACCTGCCTCTTCCCGATGCGTAGGGGTACCCCCACTCCTGCGCTAAGTAAGGAGATCAGATGGGAGCCCGACTGCTTTAAATACCTTGGGGTATTTGTGTACCACGACCAACCCGACCTCCTAGATGGAAACATTGCCCGTTGCATGCGAGCACTCCGGGGTAGCATGGACTTTTGGGCCACGCTGCCGCTCTCCGTGGCGGGACGCATCGCCCTGCTCAAAATGGTGGCGCTCCCCAGACTATTGTATTACTTTCGGACTTTGCCGATCTGGGTCCCACCGGCTACGTTTCGTCGCTTGCGTTCTATGGTGGTCGGGTTCCTTTGGGGAACGGGCCGGCGGCGGGTGGCCCTCAATACCCTGATGAGGCCGAGGGACGAGGGGGGGCTCGCTGTGCCGGACTTCGAGAAGTATTACCTAGCGGCGCAGCTCCAGACCTACACCCAGGAGATAGCCAGGGAGTTCAGAGGCCCGGAGGACGGTAGAGGGACGGGCATAGCCAGGCACGTCCTCTCCTTTATCGCGCTGCGACAGCGCTTAGTCCTACGGGACCTGTCGATGGAGGAGCGGACTATCCGACTCTGTTGGAATCGGGCTCATAACAGAGGTCGCCTACGGACGCCATATGCGCCTGAAATACCATTGGGGATGCTGACGGCCCTCCCCCACGGAGGAGATTGGTCACGACTGGCGGACTGGGAGGATTCCGGTTTACAGCTCGTCGGGGACCTGTACGAGGACGGAGCGCTCCTGTCCTTTCAGGATCTCATTGACCGCTTTGGGATCCCCCGGGGCGACTTTCTGCTGCACTCGGCCATTGTGCGAGCGATCCAGGCGCACTGGCAAAACGGGCTGGAGGAACCTCAATTGTCTCAGGTGTGCCAGTACGTAATGATGTCGGCGGGCACGGTGAAGGCGGTCACTTGCCTCTACGGCAGGTTGATTGCCGAGGGGTTGGTTCCTCTCGCCACACTGAAGTCCCGCTGGGAAGAGGACATTGGTAGGGAGATTCCGGAGACGACCTGGTCCCGGCTGGTGAGGCGTGCCTGGAAGGGTACACGTAGCGCCCGTTTCCAACTGGTCCACTATTATGTTCTCCATAGAGCGTACCTGACCCCGGTAAAGATCAGGCGTTATTTTGCCACGGCTTCGGCGGAATGCCCTAGGTGCCCGGCTCAGGAGGCGGACCTCCTACACATGCTATGGGCCTGTCCAGGACTGACGTCCTACTGGCAGGAGGTGGCGACGACTTTGGAAGAGGTGACGGGGAGGCACTTATCATTCGATGTGGCGGTAGGGCTCTTGCACTGGTTCCCCCATACCCCCCGGAATAAAATCACCAGTAAATTTATCGACCTGGGGCTCCTACTTGCTAAGCGAGAGGTGACCAGGAACTGGAAGGCACGAGCTGGTCCTACAGGCAGCAGATGGCACAGTGAGCTTTTGAAATGGGCGGCGGGTGAGAGCGCGCTGCGATATCAGTTGGCTTGGAGGCAGGGCAATGAGAAGGCGCAGGAGGCCGCGTTAGAATGGGAAACGCTGGTGCAGGCCCTCAGAGATTATTGTACCCCCAGCGACTCCGAAAGTGAAGAAGCAACTCGACCCGAGTCCCGTTAAACATTAGCATTGACAGCACTATTACCTTCCCCGTGGGTCAAGCAGCGGATTCTATGTTGATGAGCTCCCTGGCGCTGATGGTGGGGGAGGGGGGGAGGGGGGGGTTTCACAGTAATTGGGAATTTTGCGGGGGGGATTTCTTTTTGAGGTTTTGGGTTTGTTTAGAAAAGCAGATGACGGACAGTGTGTTATCCGGACCAGCTCCAGCATCCTACTGACCCCAGCTGCATTTGCCGCCCAACCCCAGGGATATGGGCTGATTGGCTGTATAGCAACGCTATGGAAGGGGATCGGTGGGCTATACCTTGTATAAGTTGTTTATCATACGACACTGGTCGCTACTGTATTGTTTTACTGATTCCTGCAATAAAAATATATTTAAAAAAAAAAAAAAAAAAAATAAGCCAAGAGACTGTGAAAGCGCTGTGGCATCACAAGAAAGTTTTTGTCACTTCAAGTTGACGTTATGCCACATGTTTCTATACAACCCCAGCAGAGAGAAAATAGTGGCAAAATGATGCACCTGTTTTTGATTCTTATCTGAAGAAGAGCTTGAGCTTTACCATGATTTGTCAAACAACCCTGAGTGATGTATTTATAAATAAAATTCAGAATCCATATCTCTTGACCAGAAAGAAGCCAAATTGCTAGTGAGGCAAGCTGTTACTAGCAAAATTAACTAAAGTTACAAATGCCTTGGCCAAGAGCACCAACATCTTCAAATAGCCATGTTAAACTCTTATTCCGAATATCTTTTGTCACTTCTCTTTGGTTAACATCCATGTCACTGTGGGTTTATTCTCTATGGAGAAGCAAAAATAATAGGAGATTCACTACTGAGGTTCAGTTATAGTAAATCCGTTCTTTGTTATATTACTGATACCTTTGAAGAAGCTTAGAATTATCTCAGAATTCAAACATTGTTGAGATCATTGATGCCTTCTTCCTCTAGAAAGGGTGTGGTTGAGTTATTTGGGATGTTGGGTTGTGAGAGGAGTTCTGGGTACTCCACATTCTATAACAACCGGTAAGAAGAGGTAAATAATTGACACTGAGTACAAAGAGCACTGGAGGGTTCCAAACACTACCCTAGAATAAGAGAAGGGGGCATACAACAAGATGTCTATTTATTTTTTTGTCGAAAGAAAATTGCAAACAAATAGGAAGGATTCACTTTGCAAATTATGGGATTTATTTTATAGGCAGTATTTTCCATTGTTCAATTTGTTTTCTACATGCACACTGTGGATATGAAAATGCAAACCATGACTTAACAAATATTTTTAAAAAGCTGAATATAATATCGCATGAGGTACCACAAATGCATCGGGATATGGTGAGAATTCAGGTGATGCACTAACCTACAAATGTTGCAGGCTACTACTCCTTAACCACTGAATCATCGTTACTCAGGTTTATATGGATACCGCACACCACTTGGTCATTTTTTCAGGCTCAACTGGGCCTTACCTTTTTATTAATTGTTCCATTTATGAAAACAAAAGAAATTAAGATCAAGTCAGCAACACCCTACTTGGAGTTAATTATACAATATGTATATAGCTTCAACATGTGGACTTTACTTTAGCCTTAAATACTGATGTAGATGTCACTATCACATAATTGAGCTTAGGGAGACAGAGAGCTAGAGGCCAGATGTACTCACCTTTTTTGCAGTCTCAAAGGTTACCAATCCTCAAGTTGGGGTGGTAACCCATTCATAAAAGGCAAGGTGCCATTGTCTGCTCTCACTGAAACCATTACAAAAAAAATATATATATATATATAATATTTTTTTTTTAAAAGCAAAGCAACTCTTCATTACTTCCACATGGGCGAAATGAGAGAACGGACCCAGCAGCTTCAGGTAAGTAGATGTTTTTTTTTTTTCAACCTTTCCAGTTGACGCGTTTCGAGCATCAAGTGCCCTTGTTCACACAACCAGCACCGCATCAGCCATTGGTTTTAAATATGCTACGTGTACCACCTCCCTTTGTGAGTCACATGACCACATGAATAGACATGGAAAAGTTACTACTCCATAGCAGTGCAAATTGATCGCAATAATAGCAGCATTAGTAGAAATATAAATATACCATCAACATTGTTGTTTATATTTCGAATTTTGTATGGCTTGAATGCTGAATATCAGACAAAAGTGGCTAGTGCAATAAATAAATAAATACTGTATAAATACATACTCAAATTTAAAAACACTAAATGCATCTATATACAATATGAAAATATATATTGATGGCTTTTCTACCTTGTGCGGTTCGAAGACATACCAGTTACAGTGTTGTAATCCCTGTAATGTGTATTAAAATTAATTTCAAATTGATTAAATAAACAATTAGAAGTGTGCAAAATATTATCATATGTGCAAATTCTAGCAATATGTGCAAAATTCTGCAAAACCAGGGGACTTCCATATTTCCTCGCTCAAAAGCATGTGAGTCATTTGCCACTACCAGTGTATTGTTAGTTCTATAGCTGACAGCTTTATCGCTATTCACCACACACTCTTAAGGGACTGCATGAATTCAAACACTGGAGAAAAGGTCCGAAAATCATTATTGTAACTCCTGCCATATAAGCCTCTGCTAGCATACTTATTGAGTATCTATTCGTAAGTCCATGTGGTAAATGTTAAAAACTATATTGTGCTTTCTAGTGCAAAACAGTACGTATTTTCATCACAAATTGTTCTGTATCTTATCTATACATATTAAAACCTTAAAACCAAAACCCACGAAGTGTACACAATAACAATAAATAGTGCTTAAAAAAGTCTGTAGGACGGGAACCTGTTATCAAATATCTAACACAGTTAATTTCATAGGCAAGCAGCATATTATATATGTAATCATTCAGATACAATCACCCAATCCACCAGTACTTGATGTAATGGATCAGGGAAAATTACTGTGTTAGTCAAAATTACCAGTACAGCCCACACCACCTAAATCATAATCTGTTTATCTCTGGTGGATTGTTCTTAATAAAGGAACTCATGTCAACTTTCTGTGTTCTTATAAAAAGTTGTGTAAGTCTTCTGTTGTATTCAGCCCATTAGGATTCTTGCTAGCCAGTTCTAATAAATAGCGTGTCTCCATCCTTCTCAAAAATGTCTCTCTATTTCCACCCCTTCTCAGGGGTGCTACTGCGTCTATCACAAAATATGAAAGGCGTGCAAGGTTGTTACTATGTGTAGTTCTAAAATGTCTGGCGACCGGATATCAGTTATCATTATTGACGATCGCCCTGAGATTCTGCAAAATTCTGGCGTGCACCTGCAGCTTGGTACTTCCCACATAACGCAAGCCACAGGTGCACGTCAGAACATATAAAGCAAACTCAGATCGACAACCATAGTTGCCTTTGATAGCAATTTGACAGTTAGAGAAGAGAGTTTCATAATGTGTTGTGTTTATCCCAAACTTGCACGCTCAGCAAGATGAGCATTTATAGAACCCCTGTTTGGGCTTCAACCAGGTACTGCCACTACCTATTTCTGGACTGGCTTTTACTAATTTGCTGCACATAGATTTGTCTCTCCTATAAGTAATGGTAGGCACGTCGGGCAGTCTACTACAAAATACCCCATCAGTTAGCACAATGGGCCAGTTCTTTGAAATTATCAATTTAATTTTTCTTTCCTGTTTACTAAACGTAGTAATCAGGCGGGGAATATCATTGTCATCTGTCTCCATGTGACTTTTGGGCAGCAATAAAGATTCCCTAGATTGTTCTTGTGTCTTAATAAGTGCCTTTGACAGGGGTTAGATCACTATAGCCTCTTGCTTTCAAACGTCCTACCATCTCTTTGGCACCTTTCTCAAAATCTTCAGCGGAGCTGCATATTCTTTTCAATCTTAAAAGCTCCCCGTATGGGATGCTTTCAATCAGGTGTCTTGGATGCCGACTGCTGGCATGTAAAATACTGATGCCAACAGTGGATTTACGGAACAAATATGTTACTAGTGTGTGATTTCGCACTTCTATCTGTACATCCAGAAACTCTGCTTTTGCCTTACTTATGTTGGATGTAAAAAAAAGGTTGTGTCTATTGATGTTTAGTGACTCCACAAATTTCTGGGCACTAGACTCATCCCCCTCCCACACAAAAAACATTGTCAATAAATCGTAACCAATGACATACATGTATAAAATTTGGAGCGGCAGTGAGATCCTGTTCCTCCCACCAGCCGACATGCAAGCATGCATAGCTGGGGGAGAAACAGGATCCCATTGCTACACCTCTTATTTGTCTACAAATATCTTTCCCAAACATAAAGAAATTGTTATTCAAGCACCAGCTCACCAATTCACATAACATTTGGTTATGGCTGTAGTATTCGCAGGATCTTTTTCCTAAAAAATGCTTTATGGCTCCCATTCCTTTGTCATGATTGATACTGGTGTACAGTGACTCAATGTCCAATGTTATTAAGCACCAGTCATCTTTTCATCTTATTGAATTTAGTTTGTTAAAAAAATCACCAGTTTCCTTTATATAACTCGGAAGATTCTTTACAAAGTCTTGCAGATAAAAAGCAATATACTGGGAGATACTTTCACTTACACTGTTGATCGCTGAAATGATTGGTCTACCAGGTGTTGGAACAATCATCTTATGCACGTTTGGGATTAAATACATGCTTGGAATGACAGGATTTTCTGAATGCAAGAAGGTAAATTCTGTAGATGATATTAAACCTTCCCTCCTCTTGTATTTGGCCAGTTGTTTTTTTAAACCTTCCTTTGCTTTTTTGTATTCCATACCGTTGGATTTAACGTAACAATCAACATTTTCTAATTGTCTCATGGCTTCTCTGATACAATCTTTTTTTTGCCAAAGGACAATGTTTCCTCCCTTATCAGATTTATTGATTATTACTTATTGGTTTTCACTGAGTTTTTTTATTAAGTTCGCATATTGTACTTCATTGTACGATTTTGTATATTTTTGGCTGTTGACTTTCCGATTTAGCTTTTTTAAATCCTCAACCACACATTCATGGAAAGTATCCACTACATCTTTAGGCATCATTGGGACGAAAGTACTTTTAGATTTGAAGGGGCTTTCTCCTGCTCCTTTTTGTGAAACATTAATCCTTTGTTGGCTGTTCTGTGTACTCATTATTTCATTTGCATTAGTTTGTGGGGTCGCATTAGAGGTTGTTCCTAAATCGCAGAGAGTTACAAGTAATCTGGCATCAGAGGCTGCAACTGTTGGAGTTACAGTCTCATCCCTTAGTGGATCTCCAGGTGGGCTACTGCCATCATCGTTATTGGAGTTGCCCGCTTTGATTGTAAAAAACTTTTTTAATTTAAGTTTTCTAATAAAACAGAAAATGTCTACCCTTGTGCTGGTATAATTGAATGTACTCTCGAGTCAGAAATTGAGGCCTAAAGCAAGGAGTTGTTCTTCTGCTGTCGCTAATATCGCGTCTGAAAGATTAGTGATTGTAAAATCTTTCATCGCTTCTTCCTGTACCACGGTTTCTTTTTCTGCTGTTGTTTGTTTATGTTTCTTTCTCCTTGCTCTTCTTTTTGCGTTTCGCCTTTTTCTGTTTTGTTGTTTTGCGCTCTCGGGCGGAGTGTTTGTCTTCGGTCCTCCACTAAAAAATCTATTTCCTCTCCTAGATTTTACACCATGTTGCAATTATGCCCTTCGTTGCTGCTGATCTCCGAGCCTGACGCACTTTACAGTGATAGTGTATCTCCGTCAGTCTCTGTTGCACTTCCATCACTGCTCTGTTGTTGTTGTTGTTGTGCTCCAATGCTGTTTTTGCCACTGAATTTTAGCTTTGTGGCATGTTCCAACTTGCATGAAAAAGTATAAATTTGCCCCAATTCATAGTCTCTTTGATCTCGGGCAAACTTATGAGCCTTGCGGATTTTTATTTTTTCTTCATGTTTGTGCAACCTGTCACTGATCTCCCTGCGCGTTTTCATTATCAAATCCTTTTGCTCACTTCAAACTTCTCTGTCAAGTTCTTCATTAATTTTGCAATTTCCTCCAATAAGGTTTGACGATCTAGCAAGGCATATTTAATCAATAGCTTGACCAAGATCATTGAAGCCAGCAAATTGCTCTCCCCCACTCCTTCAACATAGCGGGGTTGGGCTCCTCAAAGCTGGGTGCTAATAAAATCCTCAGTCCTCTGGAAACTCGTCCTGCTTCCTCATATTTAGTGAGGAATTTGTGCTCCCACCACTTCGTAATTTCGCTTTTTGTTTTTTTCTCTAGCATTTTCAATAATTTTTTGACATCTTGATTCATGCTGCTTCCCTCGCTAGTCCCCTTGCTTGTGCTGGTGCTAGCTTTCGGCAGGTTCCCAAAGAGCTCTTCCGCTGCCGCCTCCCGTTCCCTTTCCAGACTTGCTGACATAATTGTTTCTCTGGTGTGGAAAGGATCAATCTAATGGAGACGGCGTCCGCCGTTCTCCTCACTCAACCTGAAAAACGATACCTCCCCACCTGCTTGCTGTACAATCTCGCTACTCACCGCCGGTATGCATTTTCAACGGGTCCTCCAACCCAGTCGCCCTCGCTCACTGTCCGGCTTTCGTAGATAATTTCACAGCTGCAGGGGGCCACGTACAATAGTCCTATCTGGAATCCTTGTGTTGCCAGTTGTAGATCGAGGCAACTTCAAGGGAGGGGGTACCGCCGACGGAGACAGCCCGCTTCCGTTTTTACTTCGACAAAGCAACTCCTCATTACTTCCACACAGGCGAAATGAGAGACCGGACCCAGCGGCTTCAGGTAAGTAGATGTTTTATTTGTTTTTTAACCTTTCCAGTTGACGCGTTTCGAGCATCAAGTGCCCTTGTTCACACAACGAGCACCGCATCAGCCATTGGTTTTAAATATGCTTGGTGTACCACCTCCCTGTGTGAGTCACATGACCACATGTATAGACATGGAAAACTTACTACTCCATAGCAGTGCAAATTGATCGCAATAATAGTAGCATTAGTAGAAATATAAATATACCATCAACATTGTTATTTATATTTTGAATTTTGTACCACTACCAGTGTATTGTTAGTTTTATAGCTGATTGCTTTATAGCTATTCACCACATATTCTTATGTTAAAAGCAGCCCATTTCCTTTGGGGAAAATGGGCTGCTTTGAAACAAATACTATATGGAAACAGAGTCAGAGACATGGGGACTGCAGGCCCTTGCTGGTCACCAACCCCATGACTGCAGCCAGAGCGTGTCGCAATTTGCAACTTACTTCATGAATATTAATGTGGTAGGTTGGATTGTGACCCACTGCTTAAAAAATGACCTATTAGTGTATAGGTTGGTTTGCAAAATTCGACACTGGTTGCAAAAAGACTTTTCATAAATTGTGACCAGTGTTTTTGACCAGTGTAATCATATATCTGGCTTGAGATGTCTTCTATGAGATTACACGGTTACATTAGGTATGATGGATGTATGATGTGCTCATTATCCCAAGACACATCAGTTTACTTTCTTTTCTGAGGATAGCATAAAGGTTTATTGATCCCTGTCTCATTTCTGCTACATTGCCAAGAGCCTTTATTCATCCAATCATTGTCTCTGAATATCATTCATGCTGGAAATATTAACATTTGGACAGCCTTAGCTTAGCGTTGATGGGATTTTGACCAGATAATAGTGCAAGAACATAGTTATTTTAACCTTGTGAGAGTTAATATTCAGGAATTCACAAAGCCGAATTCATGGAATCTGAATCAGAAAAACAGCAAACTGTAGAAGGAAGTCAGGACTTTGTAGAGCTCATAATTAGGCTCAGAGCTTTCAAGATGACAGGATCCCTTATTAATCATGAGCAGAAGAATCACTGGCTCAAACCAGAGACAGGATTAGGGCACATATTTATAAAGGCAAGGCTATGAATTCAGCCAATGATATCAGAAGCATGGTCAAGATTGTTGGGAACAGAGATTACATGAGATATAAAATATTCTGGATTTCCATAACAATCTATAAAAGGAAAAGTAGAAAGTGAGGACATTAACATTATGTGCTTACACTTTTGGCAATCACTCATGATGTACAGGTAGGACTGGTTGCTATAATAACTGAAGCAGAACTTTTCAGGGTGATTTGTTAACTTCCAAATAATAACGCCTCAGTATATGATAGCATTTTCGTGGAATTCTTTAAAAGTTTCAAAGGTAAATTTTCTCATGTTCTGTTCCAGGTGATTGAAACCATCCAGAAGAACAATATCTTACCTTCATTCTGGAATCTTGCTAATATCTCATATTCCTCAAAGAATATTAAAGATGTCACTTGTTAGTTGTGTATTGCCTCATCTCATTTCTAAATATAGATTGCAAAATATGTGCATCAAATTATCCAATTACTTGTATTCCCTCTATTGCATAAATGAATTTTACACCATCAAAAAACTGCTATCGCCTCTTTAGATGTCATACGACAAATTAATACATTTCTTGGAAGGCCCTTAATTGATGCAATGAAGGTCATGGATCATTTTTGCTCTCAAACAACCCCTTTAGACTGAATCAGCAAACCTTTTGCATTTTTTAGTGACTGGCCTTGAACTCACAAGACTCTTTCAAAACCCATCTTTGTTTGAAAAAGGACCCGTCTAGGGTTGATCGTTGTCCCCTGAAACCATTTCCAGCAAATTCGTAGTTATTCCATCACCTTGTCCCCTAGATTGTAACTCTCACATAACTATGAAGTTGTAGCAATTGATATAACCACATTTCGTTTAGAGCAGCAGCTGTCAATGTTCGAGGTATAAAATGAATCAGGAAAAGACGTATATCTTTGAATAAATATCGAAGGAAACTGTCAACTTGCATTTGCCTTGTTCTTGCTTGGCATAAGGCTATGAGAAAAGCATGAATATATATGTTTTTTGCATTCTGAAGTGATGGCTCTACCTCCCACTTTTGGTTATTAGGCACATCAGTATGATCTAGATTCTACTGGTAGTATAATTTCTTATCTATTCTGTTCAGTCTTTTGCTATGCACTCTGACACTTTTTGTAAATGTCTTCAAAATACAGTGATACTTGGTCTCTCCGCGGATTTTAAAAGGGGACAGAAGGGCCAGAAAGCTCCAGCTTTAGGGAGCAATGGTGGAATGAGTCTCACAAATTTTAAATTTTCCTACAGGCCAGCAATGGCCAAACAAATTAGCTAAGATATGCAAACTATGAGATCTCCCCTGGGGAAACGGCCTTTACTACGCGGGCTGAGCTCCATGGGCCGTTTCTCTGCAAGCTAAACCATACAAGCCTTAACCACGCATTTGGTGGTCTAGCTTTCCGGGTGGGCAGGGTGACTGAGCAGGTGCTTTGGGAGAGGAAGGGTCGGAATGGGAAGTAGACAGGAAGTCGGTCAGGTAAGTGGGGCTGGGGCCTGTTCAGCTTTAAAGGGTTAGGGGTCAATTTTAGGGCTCTGGGTGGGGGGTCGGGTAATTTTTTAAGAGAGCTGAGTTTTTGGTTTTAGGGCTCAGTGTGGAGAAGGGGGTTGGGCTAGTTTTAAGGACTGGGGCTAGGTTTTGTGGGTTTAGGGGTTAGGGTAGGTTTTAGGGCTCACAGTGAGGGGTCGGATAAGTATAAGGGCTGGGTTTGGGGTGCTTTAGGGATGAGGGTAGGGTTTTAGGGCTCAGGGTGAGGGAAGTGGTAGGGGTAGTTTTACAGGCAGCACATGATAAGTTTACAGCCTCTGGATGGAGGGGGGATCGGGGTAATTTTCTTTTTTAAAGGGGCAGAGTTTTACGCCTCAGGGAAGGGGTAGTTGTAGTTTTAAGGGCAGGACAGAGTTGGTTTAAGGCCTCAGGTTCGGGGATGAGGGCGAGGTGGGGGGATAGAATTTTAGAGCATAGTGCAGAGGGGTCTGGGTAGTGGTGAACTTAACCATGCATATCCCGTTACCAAACGTGTTGTTGCAACAAAATTGCATGGTAAAGGCATGCGTGGTAAAGGAATGCGTGGTTATGACACATTTGTGGTTTGAGCTGCATTGTAGAGGCATGCGTGGTTTAGCCATGCATGCCTCTGTCATGAAACCCTTCCCTGCAGTTTCACTACTCATTAATTATCAAACACATCCGCGCCATTTTTGTGTTAATTAAAAAGCAATAGCCTTCATTTAAAAAAGAACAATTGAAGATCCTTGTGAATTGAAACAAATTTGGTATAATGTACTCTTATTTGGTAGAGTTTGGATGTTTTTCACTTATATCAGATGCAATTGGATATAAATAGCGGGAAGCAGGTTTTTATGCAATGTGGATGAAACACACAGAGGTGATGGGAGACCGCTTGCAATAAGCCCAACCGCTGGTAATAGCTCGGGGTAGCACTCCAACCCATCGTTTTTTTGCTCACCATGCCACCTCAGTTTGGACCCAGCCATTTACAAATCAGTCCTTTTCTTCCCTAGAAACAATTCAGCCCGAATTGACAAGTTAGGTCCTCCCTGAACAGGAACACAAGCAACCCTGGACCTGCCTCGCCCCAGTTATGGGCTCATCAGCCGGGCACATCCTGGCTGCAGTGGCACAGTGAGCAATGTGGCCCTTTAATACTATCAATTCTTTAGAAAACATTCAACTTGTGTATAACCTGCTGACGACTTATTTACTGAAACTACTTTAAACACAGGCTTCTTCAACAACTAATTTATATGAAGGTGATCATGGAATTAACAAACTCTCCCGTCACACTTTTTGCAGAGTCATCCCTGAACTTTTGCCTTCCTCCTGTATTTTGTCTGACCTGTTTTTGTTGGTTTTATGACTCTGGGCACTTCACCACTACAGATCAGTACTAAAGTGCATATGCTCTCCCTAGTGACTCCATGATTGGCTTATTTGATTTACTGTCAGACCCTAGTACAGTGCACTGAAGGTGCCCAGGGGTGGTAAATCAAATGCTGCTGGTGGGCTTGCAGCACTGGTTGTGCCACTCACAGAAGCAGCCTGTAAAGTGTGTCTCAGGTCTGCCATTGCCGAGCCTGTGTGCAGTCTGGTACTGCCATGTTGACTGGGCACCCACTTGCCAGTCCCTAAACCTTCCCTTTTCTGCATATTAGACACCCCTATGGTAAGCCCAAGGGCAGGGTGCATTGTAGGTAAAAGGTAGGACATGCCCTGGTGGGTGTGGCATGTCCTAATAGTGAATTACAGCCATTTTCGTTTTTCACTATTGCCAGGCTAACTGTTCCCTATGAACCAGAATGGGCAGTGTGATTATAACATCTTATAATCCTGATTCAGGGAACTAGGTAGAAATTTGAGTGAAGTATGCCTGAACTCAGAATGATATAATACATCTTTTAGTGAAGTTGGTTTTAACATTCTTTGTTTGAAAATACCACTTTTAGAAAGTAGGTATTTTCTTGCCTAACTATCCAAGCCTGCCTCTGCTTGGTTAGGTATTCCTTGTCTGGAGTTTGAGTGACAGGAGCTTGGGGATTCCAGGAGACAGGGTGAGTCATCACAGGGCTGAATAGAGCTATCTGCATGTAGATCAGTGGTAGGAGAAAACTTGGAACCTGAATAGGGCGGTGCCTGCCTTCCACAATGCTGGCTCCACCTAATGTGGTGCGTCTGATGTCCCTGGCCCACACTGTCAAAGGAAAGAAGGAGTCTTGTCAACAAAGTTCTCCAAGTCTGCACAGAACTGGTTTGGACTGGATACAGGACCTTCTGCCTTCAGGGGACAAAATATTTGCAAGTATGAATACTGGGACCAAGACCCAAGAACTTTCAATCACTTTTGCTAAACAAGAAGAACCTTTGCTGAGTAAAGGAACCAGAGAAACTGAGGAGGAGACTATCCCTAAGCTGAGTGCTGTTTGGGGGATTGGCCTGGAGTGGTTGCCTGACTGCCAAAGAAAGGAGAAAGGACTTTGTGCTACTTTCAAATCAACTTGTGAAGGATCTTTAAGGGCTTGAGATAGAGCTTGCCTCTTGCTGAAGTTTCAGGGACAGGGACAACAGACTTCACCAACCAACTCCCCTGCCTTCCCTTGCTGGGAATTGAAGTGCCTGCTGTTGTTGAGCTGGACCTTCTGAGAGACTGTGTGTCGCTGGGAGCTGGAACTGTGACTCAAGACGAAGAAGCGTGTAGCCGCCGCAGCCGTTGTCCTCGCATCACCGGAGAAGAGTGTCACCGTCGCAGCAGATGCCGTTGCATCATCGGAGAAGCATACCGCCACAGGCGCCTCGCATCACCGGAGCAGAGTGTCGCCGTGGCAGCAGACGACATCGCATCGCCGGAGAAGCATGTCGCAGGGCCTGTCGCAGCTCAGAAGAATTGTTGAGTCGCCGCACGGCCGTCGGGCGTGCACGCATCGTTGTCACATCAAGAAGAAGACGTCATTTTCTTTCATTGCACCGGATCTTCCTCGCATCACAGCGTTGTGGGCTGAATCGCCATAGAAGCGCAGTAAGAAACCGATGCATCACCTCCCCACGCGGACAAGAACTGACGCATCCCCTACGCAGCAGTAGGGACCCCATGCATCACCGCTCTTGCGTGTAAGGAACCGACGCATCACATTCCATGCAACAGTTTTGTTGTATAGCGTTACCCATCCAAAGGTACATTGAACTCAAAGTGTTGCATTTTACATCTAAAGAGAACTAAGCTATTTCTACCATTTTTGAAGTACAGTATTGTGGATTTTTGTCGTTTGTGGACTTGTGTTAAGTCTATATAAAAATACTTATTTTTATACTACAACTTGTGTGGTGTCCATCTGTAGTGTTGTCACTGGGTTCCTGTATGTGTTCACAAATGCTTTACACACTGCCTCTGAGATAAGCCTGTCTGCTCATGCCAAGCTACCAAGGGGGTGAGCAGGAGTCTTTTTAGGCGTGTACACCCTTTCTCTGACTAGACGCAAGGGTCCCTATTTGGTCAAAGATACCTACCTCTGCCAACTAGAGACCCCCAAATCTAACAAGTACTCTTCCTCGATTAAACAAAATACAAATGAGCTTCACCAACTTGCCATAAAATGGTGTAAAGGTCTACATAATCTCTAACAGCCAGATTCAAAAGAGGCTCCTGTGAAAGTTGAAAATGTGCCCTTTAAATATAGAACAAATTATTCTTCTTGGATTTTTCCATTCAATTTTGGCAAAAATCTTTAAAAACTGCAAATCTTGAGGGGTGTGGCTAGCAGCCGAGCATGGCGGCAGCCTAGAAGACCGGCTCCGGAAGAGAAGCGGCCTCTCCTAAAATCCGTAGCCCAATCCGTGGCTAATTCTGACCTCGGACGGAGGGACCAAAGGCCTAGGACCGGGCGGCGCTGGCGGCAAGTACCCAGACATAAATCTGACACCGGACGGCAAAGATACAGCCGAGTGTTTAAACGGCCTAGGCGCTGGCCAGGATCCGGGGAGTCTAGTGGTCGGAGGAGCCGACTGGAAGTACCACCAAGCCGGTAAGGGCGGACCGGAAGTGCCCGGCGACCGAGGAGCGGAATCAGAGGCGACCCTCCGGAACACAGTACCGACCCCGAATGAGGTGGAGGAATGATTCGGAGGACACTAAACCGCCGGCGGTGAGGCAACAGAGGTAAACACCGCCAGCGTACTGCGTGGGAGCGGCACTGGGCGGGGAGGTGAGGCGCCGATAGCGGGACACAGCGGAGCAGGAAAGTAATCCGCGAGGGCAGCGGACGGACCTACAAGATCTCCCCCTCCCCCTCCGCGCCGGAGCTGGCTGAAAGCCGAACTCGGGTGGCAACTGTAAATCAAAAAACGGGCACGGGCCGGGGGGACAGTGGTGCCCTGCGTGGGTGGTGGAAGGACCTATCGATTGACCCGGCCAGTAACTACATGGCCCCGCGAACCTGTGACTTTGGTGACACACCGGGCCGCACAACATTGGCAATCGAAGGAGGCCATAAAGACACTGAGAGGCACAAGTGTCCCAAACAAAAGCGGGACGCCCCTTGTTGAGATTCAGGGGCGCAATCCTGCTTAAAACAGTGACGAGGATTGCCATCACCGGAAACGCCGCAGCCCTGCGCTGCGGGGAATGGGATAGGAGTACGGCCAGAGGGGACAGACCACTGCGCTGGGCATGTGCGCTTGGACTGGAGCTACACAGGGGTTCTGAATATATCGGATGTGGAGCCTGAATCAAACTGAACTGGCTGACTGACCGAAGAAGTACAGGGGTTGAGCCTGGACAAAGGCTAAACGGAAGCCGCGGCTGTTCCCCCCTCCCACCCCCCACCCCCCGGCCCGTCCCTCATGAATGCCAACTGTTGCTGGCAACCAACGCAACATTTGTAGATGCCATGGCGGGTAAGGGCTCCAAAAGTGGCACGACACAAACTCGTATCGAAAGGTACGCCTGCGATAAGACTGCGTCCCCTCCAGCGGACGGAAGGCTAAACTCCACAAGAACGGCAGACGGAGCAGGGACTAAAAAAGCGACACTGGATGACGTGATGCGAACACTAACGCAGGTACAAACCACGGTAGGCTCCATCTCTACCGAAATAACTCTCATAAGAGCAGATCTCCACAAAATGGCGGAAAAGGTGCGATCGCTGGAACTGGTCACAAAATCACTGGTGGAGGATGTGTCAGAGCTCCAGACGGCGATGGAGAAAGTAACGGCAGAAAATAAAGCGCTAAAGGAGAAGTTGGATGACCAGGAAGGGCGCTCTAGAAGGAATAACATAAGAATTCTCGGAGTTCCTGAATCAGAGGGTACTAGAGCAACTGATCTCTTTGTGGAAGACGTCATTAAGTCGAAACTCCAGCCTAAGGGTCTGTCGACATTCTTTTCAGTCGAGAGGGTGCACAGAGTGCCGGGAGGACGGCCAAAACCAGGGGCACCTCCAAGGCCTATCCTGGCAAGACTATTCAGTTTCCGGGATAGGGATGCCATCCTACAAGCGGCGCGGGTATCCCCCCCGTGAAAATTCAGAACTCCACACTGGCCTTCTTCCCGGACTACACAGCGGAGGTGGCCCGAAAGCGGAGGACGTTTCTGGAAGTTAAAAAAGAACTAAGGAGAAGAGAGATCCCATACTCCATGTTATTCCCAGCTAAACTACGGGTGGTGGCGGAGAATAAGACATGGTTCTTTGACAATCCGGAAATAGCCCGGGACTGGCTGGACGGCTGGCGACCGACCTCTCAACCCCGCCGCACAGGAAAGGACTGTAAAAGACCAACGTATAGGAGACCGTGCGGACATCCAAGCGGTGGGACCGGAAGAAGAGAGACGCTCACCAATGAGAGACAGTGTTAATGGAGATCTAGAGGCGGAGGAATAACAATCCGGTGGGTGCAAAACATTCATTGATCACCGGACTGCCGCGTGGGCTGCCAGGGACACTGGGCTGAGGACCTCCAAGGAGGGTAAAAGGGGTCGCTGACTCCGGAGTGTTCTTCACCCCCAACGAGCAAGTAACTCTGTGTTTCTATTTGGGTTGGGTCAGGCACTCTGCTAAATTGGGGTGGCGGGCAGTTCAAAGTCCGTGTAGCAGGGGAGCAGGGAGGGGGAGAATTCAGGGGGCAGGGGGGGGGTAACAATGTTTAATTGTTTGAAATGTTTGACTCTAAAGATTGCGCGAAGAACCACAATGGTCACAGTAAGCTGGAGGTTGCACACCGGACAAGCCGGGATCAACCCGAGGGCAATAGGCCTGTCATTGCAGGCAACCGATGGCGACCATGGGGGTGGGCATAGGCCGGGAACACTGGTACCGCTCCATACGGGGAACATGTCCATCTTTACAAGCAAACAATGGCACAAATTGTACAGGCTGATATCGTAAAAGGCAGTCTTGGCACGGGGCCAGTGCCTCCGTTGCAACTAATATCATGGAATGTCAGGGGACTGGGAGACAAGGTAAAGAGAGGGTTGGTTCTGCAGAGTATTAGGAGAATGAATCACGATCTGGTCCTCCTTCAGGAAACGCATCTAGTGGGTACTGCAAGCAAAGGCACTAGATAGACGAGGTTACCGCATGATAGCACATTCAGACTTCACTTCGGGGTCCCGGGGGACAGGCATTTTAATGAAGAAAGCATCCCGATTCATACTACAGACTATCAAGACTGATGGTCACGGCCAATTTGCAGCGGCATGTGGGCAATGGGAAGGAAAATTCCTCAACGTAGTGTCGGTATATATTCCACCGGCACTGCATGCGACTGCGCTTCCGGACTTGGGGAGGTTCCTGCTGGAGCTCCCGGAAGGAGATCTAGTAGTGGGAGGAGATTTTAACGCGGTGGCTCATAATACACGGGATAGGTTCCCGGTTTGGACACAGACGCCTGGCCCGTCCCGCTTCAGTGAGTTCATAAAGGCACAGGGACTAGTAGATATATGGCGACGTCTTAACCCCGAAGATCAGCAATACACTTACTACTCAGCAACCCATAACTGCCTGTCCCGTATTGACTACTTCCTTACACTGGGGGATGGCCGACTAACGATAAATGATGTAAAGATAAGGCCCGAGGCATCTCGGATCACTCCCCTTTAACATTGAGCCTATCATGCTCTGCAATAGCCCGTAAAAGAGTCTACCCAATCTATCCAGGTTATCTTAAGGTACCACACATCCGTAAGGAATTAAAAAAAGCAACCAGGTATTACTTTACAGAAAATACTGACTCGGTATCATCCCCAACGACCTTATGAGAAGCATATAAAACAGTGCTACGAGGGCAAGCGATTGCGACAATAGCGGGGTACAGACGTACGCAAAAACAGGAACTGCTAGATTTGGAACTGAAACTAGAAAAAGCAAACGCGGATCATATGGCACACCCATCAGAGGATACACTTCACACGCTCCACCTTTGCCAACAGTTACATGACGACCACCTTAAGCAACGGACAGTAGAAAACATAGAGATGACAGCGCATAGGGTCTACGATATAGGAGACAAAGCCAGTAAATTATTGGCATGGCTAGATAAAAAAAGGAGGGCTGCAGACACATATTACAATTAAAGGTCTCGGAGGGGATACCACGATCGCGTCCCTCTGAGATTGTAGAAATCTTAGCTGACCACTTTCAAGAAGTATATACCCCAGAAACAAAAGTCACAGCGGAAGCAGCAATATCAGCGCTTCAGATTGCGCAAACCGCGACTCTACCACCGGAGGCAGTGGATGAACTGGAGGCGGATCTGTCGGTGGACGAGATACAGACGGCAATCCATGCGCTGCACACAGGCAAAGCGCTGGGCCCCAACGGGATCCCGATTGAGTGGTTTCAGACTATGACAGACGTCCTGAGCAAACCCCTGTTAGCCATGTTTATGGAGTGTCAGGGTGGGGGGATTCTGCCCCTGGATCAGTGGATGGCAACCATAGTGGCCATCCCGAAACCGGGTAAGCCACCCACAGAGTGTGCGTCATACCGCCCGATTTCACTTCTTAACGCCGAAGCGAAAATTTTGGCGAAAATGTTAGCCAACAGATTGACTCCGCACCTAACACACCTAATTCACCCAGACCAGTCGGGCTTCATGCCACATAGAAGCACGGCATTGAACCTCCAACATGTGCACGGAGCAATAGCGCAAGCCCCCCTACTGACGGAACCGACGGCCATACTATCATTAGATGCCAGAATGGTGTTTGACATGGTGGAATGGCAGTACCTGTTTGCAGTGTTAACCCACATGGGCTTTGGCCCCAAATTTATTTCCTGGATTAGACTATTATACACAAATCCTGTCGCACATGTGGCAACCAATGGCCACATCTCCCGAGAAATCCCTTTGGCCAGGGGGACACGACAAGGTTGCCCACTTTCCCCCCTACTATTCGCGTTGGTTCTAGAACAACTGGCTACTGTCATTAGGACTACCCCACTACTAAAAGGACTGCAATGGGGAGACGATTGGGAAGATAGAGTTTCCCTGTAAGCTGATGACATGCTAATCTATCTATCCGACCCAGAGGCAGGCATTCCGAAGTTGCTGGCACTATGTGACGCACATGGACTGAACTCGGGGTATACAATCAACTGGACAAAATGGGTCATTTATGTATTAAAGGGTCCTGCTCCGAATCTCCTTGACAACTGTCCATTGACGATAGCCGACACCTCATTTAAGTATCAGGGTATACAAGTCGCTCGTGACGCAGTAGTGTTCTACGATCAGAACTTACTACCGCCACTCGCACGCCTGAAGGCAGACGTGAGACACTGGAAAGCTCTACCTCTTACGCTGTTGGGACGAGCGGCGTTATTTAAAATGATGGTGTTACCATGCCTCCTGTATGTATTGGTGAACACTCCAGTCTTGATACCGCCTTCTTATTTCCGGAGAGTGACAGCGGTGGTGACAGATCTGTTATGGGGAGAGCGCCCACCCAGAATAGCGCATATCAAACTCAATCGAGGGTGGTACGACAGGGGGATAGCTCTGCCGAATATGCAGCTGTATTATTGGGCATCGCAACTTAAGGTAATTAACCAGTGGATACACGCCCCGCATAATGACCCAGCATATTCGGCAGACAGAGCGCAACTAGGTACACACAGCTTGCTGGCCCCATTATACAATCAAGGGCTCACGGCAAAACTAATCGGCCCAACCAAACACACCGTAATACTCTGGCACAGGGCACAGACGCGACTCAAATGGAGAGGGGTTATAACTAAACTTACGCCATTGTGGGACACCAAACAACTAGGCTGTCTTAGATTTAGCAAGGGATTTACCCAATGGGATAACATTGGAATCACGACAGTGGGAGACTTATGGACCAGCATGGGAATGGTCTCTTTCTCACACCTGCAGCAGCAATAGGAGTTAGGCCCCAATGAAACCTACAGATACATACAAATATGACATGCATTAATGGCAGCTATTGAGCCAGGGTTGAGTGTCCCGGAATCTTCACCGTTGGAAGACCGTCTGCTCACTGACTTTATGCAAACAGGCGCCACTTCGCTCACCTATCATAAACTAATGAACAACCTACCGGACGCTTTGATCAAGTTAAAAGAGAAATGGGAGACTGAGTTAGGTGCCATGGATGAGACAGATTGGAACGCTGCACTGGCGTCACCACGAGAAGCAGGCGTTTCGGCCCGGTTCAGGCTGATACAATTCAAAATATTACACAGGGTCTACTACACCAGAACCACCTTACATAAAATACACAGGGCGGAGAACCCGTACTGCCTTAGAGGGTGTGGAGAGGAGGGGACACTGTTGCACACACTTTGGGACTGCCCAGCTATCTCGGGTTACTGGCGACAAATCATGCGCACCGTCTCACAAGCTCTTGAGACTTCACTGACACCAGACCCGCATGTATGCCTGTTGAATGTGTGGGGAAGGAATGATCTGACGCGTCAGGGGCAGCAATGGGTTACGATTGGGACTATGGTTGCCAAGCAAGACATAGCGCAGAGGTGGGGAGTGGCAGAAACACCGACTTTAGCGCTATGGTGCAGGACTATGGACAGACTCATGTTGATTGAGCGTGCAGTATATAAAATGAGAGCTAACCCTTGCAAATGGAACAAGATATGGCAGTCATGGAACAGATATAGAGGGGATCTATGCGAGCCTCTTCCTGAAGAGGATGTAGATAGTTCAGGGGACGAGGAAGAGATGGATGAGTGAGGTACTGGGAGGTGTGGAGGAGATAGGAGGAGGACTGGGGCACGAGCACCAGAGGTACTGTAAGACCTGGGGTCAAGAAAGGATGGGATAGATGCCCGGGAACCTTGAACCGGCTAGTGACATTGAAGATACACTGTTATGGCTATAAATAACTATCTGATCTTAATGAGTCTAAAGTTTAGTTAGAATGCATATAAAAGTAAGACGATACATATTAAATAAATATTGTACAAATGCCTTATGTAAAACGCTAACAATTGCTGCCGGACCGGAGGGTTGTCGGCTGAAAACCTGTGTAACAATGAAGATGTGATAATAAGTGATGGGCGACGGACCTCTGGTCTACAGAATAATGTACTGTACTATTGGCAAATACAAATAAAGTCTTACACCAAAAAAAAAAAAAAAAACGGCAAATCTTTCACATTTTAATGAGTACTGAAATACATAAATATTTCTGCTTGCAGAATTGTAACGAGGTACACAAACCTGCATTCCTGCACTTATGTAATACAAATGGGCATCAGCACATTGAACTTTAGTCTCATCATGGAAACGTTTTTTTTCTTTAGAGGAATCTGAAATATGCAGGATTTCCACCTATTCCTACATTCGTATCTTCGAAATGTAATTAATATAGAATATGGCCATACATGTATTTATGTAGCCAGAGTGAGAAGTTTGTAGCTGTTTACCAACATACAAAAGTGGGCCCACCCAGGAACACTACAAATCCTTCCCCCCGCAACTAAAATGAAAATGCAAAAAATCCACTGCATTTAAAAATTCCCTTTGGAATGGGAGATTACACCACTGGTCTTTCTATGAATGAAGTTTGGGAATCCTGACGTTCAATATAATATTGCGGCAGCCTACGTTACTTTACGCTGCACAGAACTCATTACGAGCCAGGCCCCAAATGACTTTGCACTTTGTACTCCAGTCTTTAATTCCTGCGCATCTACGATTAAAACATTTTTATAACTTTGCAGACTTTTTAGCATCCCTTCTAAGATTTGCTAGTACTGCAAAGTAGTCATCAGCGTGTGAACAATGTTGTTTCCTGGTGCTGATCTTTGACATTTATTGGAGAATTTTCCCTGTGTGTTAGTGATCAAATATTACCGAAAAAATGTAAATATTTGTAAACAAATAATTATTTCCTATGTTATAGTCATTTTATTGTATTTATTAAACCAAATTATATAGCACGGAGTTAGCCCCGTGCCCAGCATTCAAGTCGTTCAGGTTGAGATGTCTGTCCAAATGCCTCCGAATTATATTAAAATGTAGGAACTATTGGTTAGCTTTTTTATTGGGTCATCAGTGAGCAAAAACGTAACAGAAGGCGCATCATTGGAACGTTTCCAGCAGTAGAAAAGGTTAAATAGAGGTAAGAAACAAGATTTTCAGTACTTGCACCTCACATTGCCTGTGTCAGCGCTGCCAATGACGTTAACAACACAGCTACCAACCCTCACAATCCTACAAGTGTGACAATTCAGCCTATTCCGGATCCCCAAAGCTATAAGAATGGCTTGGCAGCAGGTATAAGTCATTTTTCATGTGTACTGAATTTATGATTAGCTGTTGTTGTGGTCCTCTCTAAGTTCCCAAAGATATGCCACCTATCTCACAAGCGCCAGTGTTGACAATTTTGTCCCCGTGCCAAGCTCTGGAAGCCACCGGCTCAAATTAAGCACTGAAGATTGTGCAGTGTTTGTTCTTGACTTGTCTGAAAAAATCAATAAAAATATATATTTTTTAAAATAGTGTTTGGAAACAAAGTGCATATGACATTCAGATATCAAAAAACAATTAGCCACAGTGCAGCACAGAGTAAACAACAAGCATACTATTACATTTGCTACTCCCTTTTCCTGCAGAGAAGAACCCGCCATTAATAGAATCTAGACTTTCTTAAGTAGTTCAGCAAATAGTTATCCTACAGCAAGACTCACTCAGAGGTTCTTATTATGCTAGTGTAAAGCGAGGGGGAATAAAGACTAAACAAAGGAGGAAAGAAGAGTGAAAAAGATGCACATGAAGTATCACACATCCTCCTCCTTTAATTTGAAAAACAAATGGAACGTTTATAGAACATTATGCTCACACGAACAAAGTGAGATACCACTACATGAAAATCCATGTAAAAAAGCAACTGAAGAAAAATGCAAAAGACGCATCCAACCATGCACAGCAAAACGCTGTGAAGAGAAACATGGGAATAACACACCCGAGAACTCTAACATTGTGAAGAGAAACATGGGAGTAATGCACCCCCAGAACTCTAACACTGGGGGTGGACTGCACCCATGTATCTACTCCTCATGTAAGGAACAAAACCGTAAAAATTTGGAGAAGTGACAGTAATCTGACTTGCCACCCCTCTTGACGGGGGAAACAATATCCATAAATAGGACTGTGACCCATAAAGCACACTTTGTAGATGTACTGACACCTATTAAGTCATCCCTCTAAAAGGGTCAAAACCCCCCTCATGTAAGGGTAAAAATATTTTTTTTCACAAGACTAACTAACTGCATTGAATGAGACTAACACCCATTATGTCAGAAAACATGATGTGCAGCACATGGTGAATCATGCACACATAACAACTGAAAGAATAGCACAAGGTGACTAAATCACCTATAACCAAACGTGCCGCACATGGTGACTTATGCACAATGACAATGCAAACTATAGAAATGGGACTGGCATCCACTCTAACATCCCTAAATTAATGCTTTAAAATGTGACCCAAGAGACAAATGAGACCAACCCCCACAAAAACAACAAGTAGCACGTGCAGCACGGGTTGACTTATACACTGAAAACAAAAAACATTTACAAGGCATGAAAAAAACTATTAAACATCATATGAATTTGCACAACCAGAAGCATAGAGTAAAACATTTCAGAATTCATGCATATATAAAAAATCATTGAAAGAAAAACAGAGTAACAGTAATTATCTCCCAAAACCATATGCTGATTGAAGACTGCATAGAGAAAATATTTTTTTTTTAAACTTGGGTGAAAGATAAATGTGTAAACAGTCATAATATAGTTGGTAACATTTCTCCATAAATGCTTGTAGGTGAGGTGAATTCATGAAATTCCACAAAGACATGCCAAGCCAGTTCCAGATAAATGCTGTTGCTGCACACAATGTGACACAAAAAGAATGAACTGGGAGAAAATCAAGTCACCGAATGAACACAGAGGAAATGGACATTGCAAAACTAGGTAATCATCTCACACGAGAGATACTAAAGAAAGATTCCTATTCCAAAACACAGTCGACGTATAAAAAAACAAGGCTAACAGACACTGTTCCATTACCACATTGTTCCTTCATCTAAAAAGAAATGTGGAGCAACAGTACACCAGGATCCAACGATGAGTCTGGACGGCTAAAACTTCAGTTGTCATAACCGCACTGCTCGTGGTTGGCAGCATGTGATACAAAACATGCTGAGAAGAACGGAACACACTTAGCCCCAAATATTGTGTGCTGCCTCCAAACACATGATGGCGGCACGCAGTGGTGACGCGCTCAGTGTGGCTCACGGCGCTTCCGTGCAGCAAAGTGTCCCGGAACAGCTCGCTGAGCTGCATTGCAACGAAAACATTGCAGCAAAGTCTCCGCACGACTCCAAGACAAAGGTACTGGTGTGTTTGAAACAAGGGGGGCTTGGGGGAGGGAGCTGACCGAAGGGAGGTCTCCTCCCCCGGGCAGTTTGGGAGGGCTGCAAGGGGTTTTTCTCGCAGTAGCCAGAATTTTCTAGAATTGGGCTGGCCTAGTAGGTTTTGCCAGCCCAATTATAAATTCTTGTTTCCCCGCCTCCTAGCCACCATTTTAGGTTTGGTGACCTGGTGGCTAGGAGGACAGTTAACGTTTTTTGTGTAGGGATTAATTGTAGAGTGTTAGGCCCCCTTTGGAGTGCATTGTTTATACTTTATTGTATAATGGAGGATTATCGTGTTCTTGAAGCCATGAGGCTTTTGTCAGAAGTAGGTCGCATGGACTTGCTGGTGGGAGGGGGGCCGGCGTGCCCTCCGCACCTGGGGCCTCATTTATGAGGCCTTGCGTCAGTTTTGCGCTGCGGATGCGTCACTTTTTGGGACGCATCTGCGGCGTAAAACATGCGCCTTGTTGCGCCATATTTAAAAAGTGACGCATCTAGGTAGATGCGTCACTTTTTAAACCCCTGCGCCACATTATACCTGCGTCGGGTATAATGTATGCAGAGGGGGCGTTCCCCCGCAAAAAGCCTCGTAATAGTGACGCAGTGAAATCTATGAGATTTCACTGCGTCACTTTTAGGATGCTGTTGCGTCAAAATCTTACGCCTGCCTCACAGCAGGCGTAAGACTGACGCAAGCCCTTTCACATGGGGCTTTCCCCATGTGAAAGGACGCATTGCTGGAGATGCGTCACTTTTGTGACACACTCCAGCAATGCGTCACTTTTGCGCTTACAGATGCGTCAGAAATACTGACGTATCTGTAAGTCCTTGCGACATGATGCATCATACATTAAATATGACGCATCATTGGTGTCGCAAGGAGTGCGCAGTGAAAAGTGACGCATCGCTGTTTTCACGCAGCGATGCGTCACTTTTCATAAATGAGGCCCCAGGCCTCTGCTGGCGTTTCCGCTGCGGTGATGGCGTGCTCCTCGCCGA
Organism: Lissotriton vulgaris; assembly: GCF_964263255.1. Taxonomy (NCBI): domain Eukaryota; kingdom Metazoa; phylum Chordata; class Amphibia; order Caudata; family Salamandridae; genus Lissotriton; species Lissotriton vulgaris. The sequence goes on from NC_141694.1 coordinate 589,304,990, forward strand.
AGAAACGTCGTTCGACCCAGGTAACCGAAAGGGGCCGGTCCCGTACGAGGAAACCGGCCCCTCCTGGGCATGTGCGTGTGTCGGTCGGGGAGGGGGAGGCTCCGGCGGTGTCCAGCGCTTCTGGGGCGTGCGGGAGGGAGACGCTATCGGCTCCTACGGCCCAGGTGAGAGTTGCGGTGGGGGCGGGGGGAGCTCCGGTCATGTCAGGCGTTACGGCAGGGCAGGCGCGTGCGGCAGGAGGAGCGCTGCTTGTCCCTTCGGCTGTGCGGGCGGGCGGTGCGGCTCGTGAGGAAGCGTTGCCTTCAGGTTCTGCTTCGGCGGGGAGGCGGGGAAGAGGGGGTCGGGGAGGGAGCAAGAAGCGCTCCGCATCAGACCCGCTGCTCGAGCGGCAGTTGCAGGCTAAGAATATGGTCTCTGCGCGAGGAGCGCGCAGGGGCTCTGTACAATTCGTCTTGCAGGGGGCATGCCGGGAGCAGGTTGAGCCCAGCATAGATAATTCAGAGATGGTGGTAGCTGAGTCTCAGTTTGCGTCTGATGCAGGCTCCCGAGTTTTGTTACCCCCCTCTAAACTTTCAATGCCAGGTAAACACGCTGTGGGAAGGATGGTTTCAGGCAGGTTTGTATCAGGTGAGGTGGAGGGCTCTGGGGGCTTGGAGCCTCATGTTGGTCAGGTATTTTCTTACCATGATGCTGGTACTGGTATGGTGGAGGTGGAGGGTAATGTAGGCAGCCCTTTATTGTTTTCTACTCCTGGCTCTTCTGTGGGTGCTGCATTGCCTGTGGAGAGGGGTCCCAGGGGAGAGGGAGAGTGGGCCCAGATGGGTGAGGGGGGTTCTGTTTCTGGTGTTGCTTTGGGGCAGGAGGCTTCCCGGTCAGGGGGCTTTGAGTCTTCTGGTTTTTTGGAGGTGGGTGACCGTTTTCAGAGGGAGGGTAGGAGTGTGTCACAGGTGGGCCGTGGAGCCTTTTCTTGTGATATCAATGTGGCAGGACGTGCACCTGGTGCGGAGATGTCGGGGCCTGGAGGGGCAGTTGTGGGTAATCCTGCAGGGGTTTGCCAACCTGGTGTAAGGAGTGTAGGGGGCGTGGGTTTCCCTGGCACGATGTCGGGGCATGAGGGGGGTTTCAGGCAAGTGAGTGGTGGGCCTGTACAAGGGGATGCGGTCCCATATTGGTCAGGGGATGCAAGAGGCCCCTATTTTATGTTTGGTTCTCCTGGGTGGGAACATTTTGGTGCTGCAGGTCTGGCGCAGCGTGGATTACAGAAGGATGGTGAGGATCATGATTGGCGTGCAGGGGCTCCTGTTCGGGCTTCTTCTTCAGCGGTGGTGGTTGATAATTTGGATTGGAGTGAGGATGATGAGGATATAGGTGACTCTCCGGTCAGGGAGGTGCCTTTGAGAGGTGGTGTTAGAGGACGTTCTTTAGATAGGTTTCAAATGATGAATGTTGGTTCTAATTTGCGGGGGACAGAGTCTGGTTTAGGTGTGGTATTTAGGGACCCTAGCACACCAGTCCAAACTTTTTCTTTTCAGGACAGGGATAGGTGCAGCGGTCCAGACTTGGCAGGGCGCGGTCCAGTCCAATTTCGCCGAGGTGAAGCGAGGAGAATGCCTAGCGCGGCCCTCTCTGTTCCACCGAGGGAACCCGCCGCGGTCAGCACACGAGGGTCCGGCGTGACCCCGCTGGCCCCAACGAGTAGCAGGTATAGGTGGCCTACCTTACCGGCGGCTATGGAGCCACAGAGTCAGCGCAAGGGGAGTTACAGGCGGGTACAGTCTGCTCCCCCCCCTGGAGGTTCTTCACAACCACTAAAATGTAATATTGTTGATGCCGGGTTAGGTAAGGCCCGTAGTGTTGTGTTGCCTACTGGATTTGATTCGGTGGTCCTGGATTATGATGAAGATAGTCCCGAGGAAGGAGAGTTAAGGGACATAGAGGGGGGGAACCCTCTCATGTGTCTGGTAGTGTTTTTCAGGCTCAAGCGGTGCAAAGTCAAGTACAAGAGAGAAGAGAGCGCGGCCCGTCGGTCAGGGCGCCTCACAGACAGGATACATTGGTTTCAGCACCACGGGCGGAGCCTTCGAGAGTGGTCTCTTTGTTACCAGGTGAGCAATTAGCTGCACAGGCCAAACCTACTATGGTGTCTGTGCGCACAGGAGGGGAAGGGACTGTTGGTTTTGGTGAAGGGAGGTTGCTGAAAGGACGTTACGTTAAAGACACTGCTGTGGGCACTGACGATGTTTTAGAAGTCACAGGTAAAGTGGAGAGTGGTACTAGCACTGATGCTCCTAGTGTGCTAAAAGAGCCATTGGCCAGCAAGGAATTGAAAATTAAGAAAGTTGCCTTATATGGGGGTCACAAAGCCTTTGGGTGCCCATTTGATGTTGGCTACAAAAGAACGTATTTGGAAGGAAATTATGTTGAAATTCTTAAGCTACTACACCGGGAAGTCCGGTCCAAAGAAGGGTCGAAAGAAGAAGAGTTTGAGTTGGCAAAACGTCCTAGAGTTCCGTTAACCATTGAAAATTGGACGACTGCATTCCTTATTTATGCGAGTGTATACTGTGAAAAGTTTCCAGAGCGCAGCGTGTCTCTTTTTAAATACATGGATGTTATACGCAAGGCACAGCTTACTGGCGGGGGGTTTGCTTGGTCCCAATATGATGAGGAGTTCAGGGCCAGGATGGCTTGGGATCCGGAGGCCAAGTGGGGGGAGCTGGACACTGACTTATGGCAGCATACCATGGGATCTGCATCGGGGGGTAAGACTATTTTTACAGCCAGTGGTCTCCCCTTAATTTATCGGCACTTTCAGGGCAAACCCACCCGGGGAGGGGTGGGGAGTACTACAAACACACAGTCTGGAATAGGCACATGCTGGGAATTCAACAAAGGGTCCTGTAGTAGAGAGTATTGTAAGTTTAGACACGAATGCTCTGGCTGTGGTAGGCGGCACCCATTGTCCAGATGCTGGGATAACAAGCCAGCAGGAGGTCAAGAGGGGAAACAGTCAGGTGCAGGGGGCTCGGGGACGTCCCAACAGTTTTCAGGGGGTAGGGGATCCAGAGGTACTCAGGGTGTTGGGCCCAAGGGCTCATACGCCGGTTAAGTTGGAGAAGTTGCGCCTTGCACTTCAGGATTATGATGATGAAGCTGTGAAAAACAAATTGTTGGATGGTTTTGAATTTGGATTCCAGTTGGGTTACATGGGTTCTAGACAAAGGAGATGGGCTGCTAATCAGAAATCAGCATCTGAGTATGGCGCAGTAGTGCAAGACAAGTTAAATAAAGAAGTGCATGAAGGAAGGATGGCTGGCCCTTTTCATGATTGGCCGATCCTTAATTTGATAATATCACCTATTGGAGTGGTCCCGAAGAAAGATCCAGGACAATTCAGGCTTATTCAACACTTGTCATGGCCAGAAGGGTCGTCTGTCAATGATTTTATTGATCCAGATGCTGTTTCAGTCTCTTATTCCTCAGTTGACGTGGCCATGTCACTTGTTGTGACCGCGGGCGCAGCTGCTGAGATGGCCAAGTGTGATATAAAGTCTGCTTTCCGGCTGCTGCCTGTCCATCCGGATGACTGGTGTCTCCTAGGTATACATTTTTCAGGAAAATGGTATGTGGACAAGGTTCTGCCGATGGGTTGCTCCATTTCATGTGCTCTTTTTGAGTGTTTCAGTACTTTTTTACAATGGTACTTTACTCATCAGTCTGGTCACTCACTGGTAATGCACTACCTAGATGACTTTTTCTTTGTCGGATCCCCGGGCTCCACGGAGTGCCAGTCTGGACACTTTCCAAGGGCTCATGGAGGATCTGGGAGTCCCTTTGGCTCCCGAGAAAACTATGGGTCCTGACACTGTTTTGTCCTTTTTGGGAATTGAACTTGATTCTGTGGCAATGCGGGCTCGCTTGCCTGAGGATAAGAAAGTGAAGATAGATGCTGGAGTTGCTGGAAACCATGTTGTCAAAACGGAAAGTGTTGGTGAGAGATATTCAGGTGTTGCTAGGCCATCTCAATTTTGCCTGTAGGGTCGTGAGAGCAGGAAGGACTTTTTGTCGCAGATTGGGCAGGGCTCTTGCAGGTCAACATTTGCCTCACCATCGTGTTCGCTTGTCTGCTGGTGTCAAGGAAGATTTGAGAATGTGGAAATTTTTTCTCTCTTCTTTTAATGGTGTTCCTTTGGTATGGCACGTTGGCTTCCAGTGGGATGTGCAAATGTTTTCGGATGCAGCTGGCAGTGATGGATTTAGTCTGTATTGGAATGGAAGATGGTGTGCGGAACGTTGGCCGGATGAGTGGTTGAATGGTGGTCGTAGCATTACCTTTTTGGAGCTTTTCCCTTTGCTGGTGGCTTTGACCCTGTGGGGGGAGGTCTTGGCACACAAGAAAGTGCTTTTTCGTGTGGACAACATGGCTGTGGTGGAGATTGTTAATCGACAGTCTGCCAGGGATGAACAGGTCTTGAAGCTCATGAGAGTCTTCGTGCTGGGCTGTTTGAAACACGACATTCACTTTCGTGCTTTGCACATTCCTGGTGTGGACAATGACATTGCGGATGCTCTGTCTCGTTCACAGTGGGGGAGATTCCGTGGACTGGCGAGGGAGGCAGACAGAGCACCGACCCCGATGCCGATTCATCTGTGGCACGTAGGCAACGTCGGGTCTTACAACTGGTGGTAGGTTCTTTGTCTGTGTCTTCACGTTCTGCTTATTCTCTGGCCTGGAGGGAGTTTCTAGAGTCCGGCGCTTGCAGGCGTGACGAGGTTTGGCATCATTCTGAGGATGTGGTAAATTTCATTTTAGATCTCATGGATAAAGGTCTGACCACGGTAACCATTGCAGGTAAATTGGCAGGGATAGCTTTCATGGGTAAGCTGGTATGGGGTTATTCTCCTTCAGCGGGGGAGATTGGCAGGAGAATGCTGGAGGGCTGGGCTAGAGAACAAGGGCACACCAGTAGATTCAGGGCTCCTTTATCTTGGCAGATTCTGGCTCGGCTGATAACTATTCTACCTTCAGTTTGTTCAGATGACTTTGAGTCATGCTTATTTAATGACAATGGCATTTATGTTTTTTGGAGCTTTTAGGGTTTCGGAGTTGTTGGGCTTAAAATGTAAGTGTGGCCTCTTTTGGTGTGATGTTTTTTGTTCTGATGAGGGGGTGCATATTTGGTTAGCCAGCTCCAAAACTGATCAGAGGAGGAAGGGGAAAGGAGTGTGGTTGCAAGCGCGTTCTCCGAGGATTACTTGCCCTTTACTGTTGGATCGGCGCTGGCGTTCTTTATCCGGGGGTGGTGATGATGCTCTTGTTTTCCAGCATATTGATGGCACTTCTGTTACAGCATACCAATTTCGCATGGTTTTGCGCAAGGCGTTACACCACTTGGGTCTGGATGGGAACTTATATGGTACACATTCTTTCCGTATTGGTGCTGCAACTGAAGCTTTTAATAGGGGTTGGACACAAAGGGATATTATGAGGTTGGGGCGTTGGTCTTCAAACTGCTTTCAGCGCTACGTGAGAAGTCAAGCGGAGGAGGCGCATGTGTCATCTTCCTTCCCATGAGCTTTAACTCTGTTTTCTTTTATAGGATCTGTTGCTGAGCCCCATTCCCCTGTGGTGACAGTCTGGATAGTTGGGCATTCCTTCGTGAAATGGCCCGAGTCCAGGCGGTGCAGAGTTACTTCGGAGAGCTTCTGGGTTTCAATGCTCGCATGTTCAATTTGGTTTGGAAGGGGAAAGGTGGTATGCTCTGGAGAGAGCTAATTCCATGTCTCAACAACAATATGGTGGGCGGGCTATGTCCTGACATTCTGGTGATTCATCTGGGGGAGAACGATCTCTGCACCACTAAGGGTGTTGTATTGTTGCGAGCTATCAAGAAGGATTTGAGCCTTATCAAGGAGTTTTGGGCTGGGTGCCATGTTTTCTGGACTGAGCTAGTTCTGCGTAGGATTTGGAGAGGAGCGGTAAATCCCAGAGCTGTTGACAGAGCCAGGAAAAAAGTAAATTCTGAGGTTTCTAGATGTTGTCGTTGCCTTGGTTTCAGCAGGATTTCTCATAGAGAGATTCGATTTGAGACAGTGGAATTTTTTAGGGATGATGGTGTTCACCTTTCTAGAGTGGGGATGGACCTCTATTTGTTAGAGTTGCGTGAAGTTTTGGCACGTTCACTGGCAATGCAGCGTTGAACTTTGTTAATTTCTGCTTCTATTTTCCTGGTTGGGGGGGCAGAAAGGGAGGTGGTGTAGTTTTCTCTCCCCCCCTACCTTTCTGGGTGGCGGGGTTTTTGTTGTCTCGGTGCGGTTTATTGTAAAGTTTTGGTGAGTATTGGTCTGATTAATTGATTGACAGGTTCAGGGGAAGTTGGTCATTGTTTGACCGTTCAGGTTTTGGGGGGTATTGACAGGGGTGAAGGGTCAGGCAGGGTTTCTGGTTATCGAGGGCCTGGCTTTCAATATGTGATTGGGGTGTTGATGACGTAATGGGTTAAGTGATGACGTAATGATTTGATTGATGACGTAATGCTTTATTGATGATGTTATGTTTATAATGTTATTGTAATGTTTTAATGCTGTATTGTTGGGTGGGGGAGGGGCCAAAGAATTTTAGGGGAGGGGGTGGGGGGCGGGGTTTGCAGTTAATTATTTATTTAGTGAGGTATAGTTTTGTAAGGCGTTGCCAGGGTTTTATATATTGTAATGTGCACCTGTTTCCTAATAAAGCGGCCTTTTTCACACTCAAAACATTTTGGTCTACTTTTTACCCACCCCTCGCCCTCCCTCCCAAGGGGGGCTTGGGGGAGGGAGCTGACCGAAGGGAGGTCTCCTCCCCCGGGCAGTTTGGGAGGGCTGCGAGGGGTTTTTCTCGCAGTAGCCCGAATTTTCTAGAATTGGGCTGGCCTAGTTGGTTTTGCCAGCCCAAATATAAATTCTTGTGTCCCCGCCTCCTAGCCACCATTTTAGGTTTGGTGACCTGGTGGCTAGGAGGACAATTAGCGTTTTTTGTCCGTCCCTCCCTCCCCCTATATATATATATTTTCTTCCTTTGGGTTTTTTCCTTCTCCATCTTTGTTACGGTTGGGATTTTCATTCCTTTATTTTTTATAACCCTTCCTTTTGTGATCCAAAGGCTGTTTTCTGGTTGATAGGTGTACAGGGGGTTTGTGCTTTGTATTGTCGCTAGGAACAGGTGCTGTGCGGGGTTTTTGTTGTCTCGGTGCGGTTTATTGTAAAGTTTTGGTGAGTATTGGTCTGATTCATTGATTGACAGGTTCAGGGAAAGTTGGTAATTGTTTGACCGTTCAGGTTTTGGGGGATATTGACAGGGGTGAAGGGTCAGGCAGGGTTTCTGGTTATCGAGGGCCTGGCTTTCAATATGTGATTGGGGTGTTGATGACGTAATGGGTTAGGTGATGACGTAATGATTTGATTGATGACGTAATGCTTTATTGATGATGTTATGTTTATAATGTTATTGTAATGTTTTAATGCTGTATTGTTGGGTCAGGGAGGGGCCAAAGAATTTTAGGGGAGGGGGTGGGGGGCGGGGTTTGTAGTTAATTATTTATTTAGTGAGGTATAGTTTTGTAAGGCGTTGCCAGGGTTTTATATATTGTAATGTGCACCTGTTTCCTAATAAAGTGGTCTTTTTCACACTCAAAACATTTTGGTCTACTTTTTACCCACCCCTCGCCCTCCCTCCCAAGCGACTCGTGACTCTTTCTTTAAACCTCAATACAGTAGTTTAACTGCCAATATTCGTGGGAGGGCCTAAAGTGGAAAAGACAAAAAAAGAATATACAAATAAAAGTCAAAATTGTCTCACCATACTTGCCGGTCTATCCGCCAGTATCAGGGCTAAATTTCCAAACAAGTGTCACACCATTCCATATAGCTGTGACATACATAAAGTAGACGGCATAAGAACAAGCTTTTCATGTCACAAATCCAGACATTTGCAAAAAGAACAAGTGATGGACTGAATGTGGATCAATGTCACACACTCCCCCAGTCAAAAGATCTGGGCCCAAATCCATCGTTTTTTTGCACTCCACACCACCCTGGGTTAGACAATGGCGATATGCAAATCAGCTCTGACCCTGTTGCCCCATGGGAACAGTCCAGTCCGAACTACAAAAGCCATGTCCTTCCCAGAACGGAATCAAGCATCCGAGGACCGGACCGGTTTCGAGGTAACACCTCTCATCAGCCCGGCTAGCTTGACTCCAAGTGGTGTGGAGTGCCTGGGACCCACGTCTGGGCAACCCCAGCGCACTTAGGGCGGCAATTGCAAAAACAACAAGTGATGGACTGAATGTGGATCAATGTCACACACTCCCCCAGTCAAAAGATCTGGGCCCAAATCCATCGTTTTTTTGCACTCCACACCACCCTGGGTTAGACAATGGTGATATGCAAATCAGCTCTGACCCTGTTGCCCCATGGGAACAGTCCAGTCCGAACTACAAAAGCCATGTCCTTCCCAGAACGGAATCAAGCATCTGAGGACCAGATCGGTTTCGAGGTAACACCTCTCATCAGCCCGGCTAGCTTGACTCCAAGTGGTGTGGAGTGCCTGGGGCCCACGTCTGGGCATCCCCAGCGCACTTAGGGCGGCAATTGCAAAAACAACAAGTGATGGACTGAATGTGGATCAATGTCACACACTCCCCCAGTCAAAAGATCTGGGCCCAAATCCATCGTATTTCGTTCTGGGAAGGACATGGCTTTTGTAGTTCGGACTGGACTGTTCCCATGAGGCACAGGGTCAGAGCTGATTTGCATATCGCCATTGTCTAACCCAGGGTGGTGTGGAGTGCAAAAAAACGATGGATTTGGGCCCAGATCTTTTGACTGGGGTGAATGTGTGACATTGATCCACATTCGGTCCATCACCTGTTTTGTTTGCAATACCGACATAAGTGCGCTGGGGATGCTCAGACGTGGGTCCCAGGCACTCCACACCACTGGAGTCAAGCTAGCCGGGCTGATGAGAGGTGTTACCTTGAAACCGGTCCGGTCCGGTCCTCGGATGCTTGATTCCGTTCTGGGAAGGACATGGCTTTTGTAGTTCGGACTGGACTGTTCCCATGGGGCACAGGGTCAGAGCTGATTTGCATATCGCCATTGTCTAACCCAGGGTGGTGTGGAGTGCAAAAAAACGATGGATTTGGGCCCAGATCTTTTGACTGGGGTGAATGTGTGACATTGATCCACATTCGGTCCATCACCTGTTTTGTTTGCAATACCGCCATAAGTGCGCTGGGGATGCTCAGATGTGGGTCCCAGGCACTCCACACCACTGGAGTCAAGCTAGCCGGGCTGATGAGTGGTGTTACCTCGAAACCGGTCCGGTCCTCGGATGCTTGATTCCGTTCTGGGAAGGACATGGCTTTTGTAGTTCGGACTGGACTGTTCCCATGGGGCACAGGGTCAGAGCTGATTTGCATATCGCCATTGTCTAACCCAGGGTGGTGTGGAGTGCAAAAAAACGATGGATTTGGGCCCAGATCTTTTGAATGGGGTGAATGTGTGACATTGATCCACATTCGGTCCATCACCTGTTTTGTTTACAAATCCAGACATGGCAGAAACAATGTTGACTGCAAGGCAAGTTGTGTAGGCCCACATCTCACCACGCTTGCAGTCTTGTCTTGCATTGTGCCTGCAGACATATCTTCAAAGCACACATAAACACCGCTTGTGTGGCACAGGCTGCACATTGTAGAGACTTCATGTTGAAAGAAGTGTACACCAGAATGGTGTGGCTAGCCATGAAGATGAAAATGTCAAAGAGTGCATCACGCAAATAGTGAGGCAATCTGTATTTTGTTGAGCCTGACCTAGCACACCATTCTTGATACTTTACAGTCCAACAGAAGTGAAGTTGGAGAGCACAGCATGCCTGGGCTGGGGCTGTTCGATGTAATGGACACTGGTGGGGCTGCAAGGTTGCTTGCTGCTCCAGTTTCTTTTGTTTCTTGTGGGTCTTGAGTCTTTTGTTTTAACATTTCCTCCTGGAAGTTTACTAGCACGGTCTGTGTGGTCATTTGTGAACCACTACCTCTGAGAACGGTTCCATGTGCTGTTTGCGCATGTAGTGTCTGTAGTTTCTTCCAGCATGAAGACTTCCTTGACACGTCATCTTTAATTTCATTAAGACCACTTGTAGAGCATGAGTTAGCCTCCAGATTATCGCCAAAATGTAGGGATGAATTCCATGCGTAGAGGTGAAGCAGTAGATGTAGCTGAGTAGTGTCTTTGTAAGCTATATATTAAGTCCATAGCATCAGTGGTAGCAGCCCCACCAGAAGCAGGCTCCCTGCTACTCAGCCCATCTTCAACTGTCAACACTCACACCAGCCACCCAAGCATTCCACTCATCTCCATCACACCAACATTTCAAACAGAACACTCACACTGGCTGAGCAGCTAGGAACCAGGTAACAGGGAACATTATAAACACAACAGGAAGATACCACATATCTTCTCCCCTTAAAATTGAAAATTAATTAAACCATGCAAAAATGCAAACAACTATACACAACAATGTACAATAGTCCAGAACCAGCCAAACATGAACTATCGCTGCTGCAGAGGGGTGCACACCTTATTCCAAACATCAGCAAGGTCATCTTGTTCAGGTTGTCCTATAGTAGTTAAGGTTACCTACAAACTAATACTCCTTAACCGCATGCGCGCTAGCGGTTTTCCCGCTGCGCGCTGAAAATTTTAAAAACCCGCGTTACGTGACAAAGCCAGCTCGTCATGCGCGTAGCGCAGGTAACGCCCATGACGAGCTGGCTTTGTCATCAGCGCTGAAGGGGTTAATGATAATTAATTTCATTCTGAATGCCTTCTGATGTCCCTGAGAATCTCCTCTGCTTCTGTCAGAAGGTAAGTAACCAGTTGAAGAAGAATGAGAAAACTTAAATAAAGTTCCAGAAGACCAGATAACCAGGTGAGTGGAGTCCACATCAATGTAATCAAAAACTCCTCAGTTCTCTGTCTTATGACTTGTAGCAGGATCCATTTGGAAAGGCAGAAAAGCAAGGTTCAACACGTGCCACGTCTGCAGAAAAGCATCCTTTTCAGTCACCTCTAGAATTAGCTACCAACTGTAAAATCTCATCATTTATCGATATGGGAACCAAAAGATACATGAGACACAACTCACATTTCTCTTGAAAGCGCTCCACTATCCCTGGATCCAGCCTCTAATCCAGGGGTCTCCAAACCGGTCCTGGAGGGCCGGATCCATGCCAGATTTTTTGGATATCCCCATTGAGATACATGTAGTCATTTTAAAAATCTGACATGGATCCAGCCCTCCAGGACCAGTTTGGGGACCCCTGCTCTAATCGCTTGGATCCATGAAATGTTAAGAAATTGTCTCCCACCTCATTTTCCAACCCAGGTCGATGTTTCGTGACCACTGGCTCCTGATGTTCCGGGCTACATTGCCAAGAGAATTTGCAAGCTCAGCCACCAAAGAAGACCTCATGCCATCGAAGTAGCTGATATAATGCACTGCTAAGCTGTTGCTCATTTTACCAGAATGGATCACCACACCTTGTCTCGGGCGTTTATTCTCCAATGTCAGAGCTCGAGGCGATTGATGGGAAGGTCTGACTTGACCGTCTTCTCCTTCAACTGATAATTTCAAGTAAATGTGTTGCATCCAATACATTAGTTTATGTGTTGTACATTAATGTCTTATTAAATCCGCCGACTAATTAGTTGTTTGCTGAGCCACTATGACTTGTACTGTGTTTATGATGCGTAAAGTTTATGGGGCATATTTACGAGTTCTGGCGCATCTCTGCATATCAGCAGAGATGCGCCAGAACAAATGCGTCACGCAAAACTACCCTTGCGTCACGGCAGATGCGCCGCATTTACAATGCGGCGAGCCGTGGCGCAAGGGTAGGCAGATGCGTAACGCATCTCGTGACGTAAGGGTGGCGCATTGCTGGAGTCGCGTCGCAAGCGCGACACAACTCCAGCAATGCTCAGGGCTGCCCAATACTTAACATGCTGTGTCAGTCCTTACGCCTGCTTCAAGCAGGCGTAAGGAATTGACATAGCATCCTCGCAGAAGTGCCTGCGTGAAATGTTGTAGATTTCACGCAGGCACTTTTGGGAGGTGCACAGGCGCCGGAACGCCCACCATGCGTGGGAACGCCCCCATTGTGGCGCTGGGCTTTATAACGTGACGTATCTCCCTAGATGCGTCACGTTGTAAATGCCTCACAGGGATGCGCCACGTTTACGCCGCTATTGCGTCACGCAAGGTGGCATAAACGTGGCGCAAGGGGCTTGTAAATCTGCCCCAAAATGTTTACGTTTTCATTACCCAGTCCTGAACCACTAACAATCAGCAACAATAAGCTTCTAAAACATTCCTTTTTTTTATTATATCTGCCGGGGTTTTGAAATTTATTGTGACATCATTCTCCGGATGCCCCCGTTAACCAGCAACTTTCTGCTGCACGGTTTACACAAGGATTGGTAGGTTTGGGGAACATGTACTTTTTCAGCCAAGAGTGCTGCTATACTATTAGCATTGAAGGGGTTGAGGGGTACTAGAGTTTCACTCGTGTCTTAATCGCACGCTGATGACGAGCCCAGCTCGTCACGTAACATGCGTTTTAAAAAATCTCAGCGTACGAGCGGAATTCCGCTAGCGCGCATGAGGTTAACTGCCCTGGTAGAAGAGCTTAAGCCATCTAAATGTTTTCTCCTGATCGATACTGTAGATACAAAAAGATTAGATTGAGTCCCCTGTTGTGAAGGTAACATTTGGGAAACTTCCCTCAGGTACATTTTAGTCAACTGTTCCCCATGGATATCTGTAATTTCAGGGTTTTGTCAGTATTGCACATAGAACGCCGAAGTAGCAGTACACGGTGCCCCAAATAAAGTATTGAGGGGCATATTACCAACAACTAGCGATAATTTTTGTCTCTAACTTGTTTAGAGACAAAAATTATCGCCGCACATCGGCGATTTTTATCGCAGATAAACCTTGCTATTAGCAAGGTTTATCGCAAATGCGATAAAAAACGGCAGCAAAGCATGAATATCGCTGAAAAGTCAGCGATATTCATGCATTATCGAGCAAATGCTCTTAGCCATGTTATCCACCTCCCATTGGATAACATGGCTAAGAACTGCTCAGGGCAGGTGTTAGCTTTTGGAGATATTCGCGCTTAGCGCGAATATCTCCAAAAGTTGGTAATAGGAGATAGCGATGTTAGGGACTGTTTCCAGTCGCTAACATCTTGGCACGCCCACTTTGCATGTCATTAGTGATAAATATCACTGACATGCAAAGCGGGGCCCAAGATGGTCGCTATCTCCTATTAGCTGTCACTAACTGGTGTTAGCGACAGCTTGGTAATAGGGAGATAATTTTATCTCCGCTTTCTTGGCTTTTAAAGCCAAAAAAGCAGAGATAAACCCCCTTGATAATATGCCCCTCAGTGCTTAAAGTGTTTTATTGGAGCTGGTTTTCGGCACCTACACACAGTTCAGTAACTAATAAACTGCCACAGTTTCACTAGCTATACATCTGACAACTTCATTTTTCTTTAACAGTTCAGTAAATTCCTATCACAGCGAATGTCTCACATTCTGTTGCGCAAAGAACTCTTAATAGATTGTGCCTAATGTTATCTAGTGAGGCTTTGAAACGGTTGCCACGGCAACAGAATAAGTTTGACTAAACTATTGTAGCTTGGTTTTGGAGGCTGAATGCTCACCTTTGGTAGCTGAGCATGAGCAGCAAGGCGATCTTCAGACAAAATGCATGCAGTGGTATGTTGAATATATAAAAAATATAAAGAAATTCAAGGTCAATCAAGTTAAATAAAAATATAATATTGTGCTAAGAACTGTGTGCAACAGTAAAGAAACAATAATTGGCAAAGCAAATAGGTCTGGCTTTGACCGTCAGCCGTTTGGCTTCAGTAATACGTATTTTGTTCTCTTATGGTTTTTGAAAATACGTATTACTGGGGAAGCTCGCAGAACCTCACCAATATAAAATGTCTAAAAGCAAAATTATATATAGGTCTCAAAAATCACACATTACCATAGTAGTCCCTAATTCTGATGGGCACTACCTTGTATGCTGATGTGGTCCTTGTGAAAAAGGTAGCATGCCCTAACGCACAGTGAAGTCAGCCATGGGCTGAAGTGGGCTGACCCATTCCACATGGTGTATGCTGGAGTGGGTGGAAGAAAACTGTGAATGACACAACAGACGAATGAAAGAAGTCCTAGGTGAAAACCTCTATATCTAAATATACTATGTTCATAGTTTTAGTCAAATTAAAAGTCATAGCTAACACCAGACCTAAAAAAGTAGTCTGTGTCATCTGTCAGCCTCTTGCCTTTGCTAAACCATTTTTGTCATGATTTTGTAACTCTTTATTACAAATAGATAGAGAAGGTTGGAAAGACAGGTTTGCAAAGACAGGTGGATAGATAGATAGATAGATAGATAGATAGATAGATAGATAGATAGATAGATAGACAGACAGACAGACAGACAGACAGACAGACAGACAGACAGACAGAGATAGATAGATAGATAGATAGATAGATAGATAGATAGATAGATAGATAGATAGATAGATAGATAGATAGATAGATAGATAGATAGATAGATAGATAGATAGATAGATAGATAGATAGATAGATAGATAGATAGATACTTACTATGGGGCTTATTTACAAGGCTCTTGCGCCACTGGTATGTCACTTTTTCCCATGTAAAAAGTGACGCACTGGGGGCGGAAAGGGCTTTTAAATAGGCCCCTAAATTGGTTTACTAGTATAATTGCAGCCCAAAATTAAAGTACATACCAGCATGATATACAAGGGTGCAGTTATGAATGCACTGCATGGAATGCATACTAAAAAGAGGATAACTTTATAAAGAACAGTTTCAAATCGACACAATCTGGTATGCTGTGAAATAGCATAAGTCGGATAAACAAAGACCACTCCTGGAGAAATTTACAGCAGCATTAGCAGGAGACATGGAAATGATAAAGCTTGAATGTGCTGCCCTGTGTTGATATCAAAGGCAACATAAATAGCTGGTTGAAAGCATTCTGCTATCACGCCAGGCTCTAGGCACAAAGGCAACAGTAAAGTAATAAATAAAGTAAAAACAAAAATAATGGCACTGAAAGGAACAACGTTGTGTGTTAGTCAGTGTCTAAAGTAGGCTGTCCCATTACTCTATGCTGTAGTGGGAGAAAGCAAAATGTGAATGACACACCATAACAATGGACAAAGAGAGCTAACTGAAGACTCTTTCAGGAAGTGTATTATGCAGATAATTTTAATCAAATCAAAAGATCTTGGCCAATACCAGACCTAAAAGTTGATAAAGGGGTCAGAAGTCACAATGATGGAAAACATTTCTCCCTTAGTATGAACAGGACAAGTGAACAAAAAGAAGAGTCTTTAGGGCGGGAAAGGTATCTTTGACAATTTATTCATTATAGATCATTGAATTGGGCTTTTAATAAATAATTTTAATAGTTCACAAACTAAATTTGCAGCCGTTTCATACCCGTAGATAACATTAAGAAATGTAATATTGTACCCCGGTGAGTTACCATAGAAAAAACAACCCTGTTATAGTAAAAATAGCTTTTGGGGGCTTTTCACTGTAAGGGCATGTTTAACATTAAACTTTCACATGTCCTACTTTAACCCCTTGGGCGCGGCCGCGAATTTGCGCCTGTGCGGCAGAATCGCGAGTGGGCGGGTTTATGACGGCCCCCAGCCTTCATCAGCACACGCCCACCATAGTGCATGACGGCTGGGGGCTGTCATCAGCATCGAAGGAGTTAAACTACCATGCACCCAGTCTTGTGGGCAGTAAGGCCTACTTATGGACAATAAGACATAATTAGGAGTAACTTATTAGAAAGGAATATTTGAGCCTGTCAAAAGAGGTCATTTTGACACGTTTAATTTGCAGTTTTAAAACTGCACATCCCTGCTATTGGTAGACCTGCAGCTTTGTTTACACTGTCACTGTGGTGGGTGGCGTAAAGGGTGCTGCTGTCCACTAGTAACAGTTAACATACAGGCTCTCAGTACACGTTGTACCACATACTAAGGACTTATAGGTAAGTTAAATATGCCAAGTTAGAGTATAACCCAGTTTTGCATGTTTTAGGTGTCAAACCACATGCAATAGGGCCTTGAAGTCCCAGTGCACAGAATAAAAAAACTGAAGCATCAGTCCATAAAATGGATGTGATCATGCAAAAGAAGACATCTTCCTACAGTAAAGCTCTATAGTCAAGTTGCTTTTCACAGTGTTCTTCAATTTAAAACACCTTAAACATGTCAGTTTTCAGAGTGTTCCTACTAAAGCCACATTAGATAATATACCATAGTCAGCCAGTACTTTTCAGAATGCTCCATTATGCAAAAGAACATAGTAAAGCCAGTTTTCAGAATGCCTTAGCATAAAAAACACAATACGTATGTGCTCCAGTATGTAAAGTGACAAAGCCATACTAGTAGTTTTCACAGTGCCCCAGTAAGTACATTATACTAGCTAACCAGGCCAGTGTGGTTCCAGTGTGTTTTAACTTCTGGGACAGCAATGGACTTGATGTCTTATGTTTCATATCTTGGGACAATGTGAATGCTAGTCTGTCCATGGCTTCTTCAAATAACATAGCAATGTAAACATTTGGATTGATATGTGGCTTTACACCTCAAAGGATAGGGTCAGTACACTTTTTATTGTACTACTTTATATCCAGGACAGTATCCACATACTGTTTGCACAATGTTTTTATGCTGTTTGATGTGCTTTCACATTACAACACTGAAATCAGGGGGCCACATAAGCTGTCAATTGGTCTATCCTCCATTGCTTGTTGTAGTTTCAAAGTAGGAGGCTGAATTATGTGTCAAATATCAGGGCCTCCTGTTGTCA
Organism: Lissotriton vulgaris; assembly: GCF_964263255.1. Classification (NCBI taxonomy): domain Eukaryota; kingdom Metazoa; phylum Chordata; class Amphibia; order Caudata; family Salamandridae; genus Lissotriton; species Lissotriton vulgaris. The sequence continues at coordinate 589,321,980 of NC_141694.1, forward strand.
CTGAGAGGGTGTCTGGTTCCCAATTGCATTGAGAAAAAAAAGGAACCAGGGTGTCTGATAGCCACCAAATGTCATGTCCAGGGTGGACAGGAACAGAGTACAGAGTAGGTTTGAAGGCCATGTTTTTTACCCCGAGACTTCCGGACAAAGACTGCCTAGACACTGCAGCAGAATCAGAGCACAGGTGAAGGTTATGTCCTTTCCTCAAAGCCTGCTTCGAATGGCGGGAACCCTCCCCAGCAGTTTCAGAGCATGGTCAAAGGCCATGTCCTTTACTCAGAGTCTGCTAAGCATTACCAAAGCCATCCCCAGCGTTCTCAGATTATATGGGGACAGACCACAAGGTGGGGATGTAGGCTGAGTAGCAACCAGAATGGCAACTCTGGGAATAAAGGAATTGAATTGAGGGCATAAAAAGTTCCTCATTTCATACACCTTCTGGCATCTGAGAATTAATGGGCTGATGTACAGGGCAGTGGATGTGTTACTCTATCACATACATGATGAATATCCCGAACGTTTACAAGTGCATTATATTGAATAGTATGTGTAATACTACAAATGGGCTATCTGTCATGTTTGTGACACTGTCAAACTTTATATCCGGCCCTGTTATAATCCTTTTGGGCTAATTAGCCAATGACTCACATTCAACTGAGTTAAAAATCACACTGTGGGCCCGATTCACAAAAGGAATCTGAGACAAAATCCTAACTTTGCGACTTTCTGTATTTACAAAAGGCATTTAGTGGTAGTAAAGTTAGGATTCCTGACTTTACTACTACTAAATGCCTTTTGTGAATACTGAAAGTCGTAAAGTTAGGATTGCTCCCTCTTTTCAAATGCTTTGCCTGACGTACTCTGACTTATAAAGCTATGCTTTTCCACTGCAGGCAAATAGGCACTGTGAGAAACAGAGTTAATGGTTGAGGAGGGTAAACCCCTACTCAATCAGTAACTACAATCCTTGCCAGGGTGAAGCCACAAGCAAATGCTAAATTTACCTGTGCTCAACCCTCTGGTAGCTTGGCACAGAGCAGTCAGGCTTAACCTAGAAGTAATGTGTACAGAGTTTATGCAGCAGTTCAAACAATAATAAAGTGAAAACACAGCACAAGAAAAATCCCACACCAATTTGCAAAAATAGAGCAAAATCTAATAAATAAACAATGACCAAAATGACAAAATTCTAATCACAGATATACAATTTCGAAGATTTACCCAAAAATTTAGGCAAAAAGCCCAAAAGCACCACTTGTGGCTATCTGATCATGCAAGACCAGGAGAAAGTTTAGGGCAACCTCGCTGGACTGTGGTTCGGATGCAGGGACCAGGGTAGTCCCGCTAGTGGACGTGCCTCCCTTTCATCCGCCTCCACCAATGACTCCCCCCTCATGAATCCTCCACATTGTGTAATTCCCCTGTCACCCACATGCCTACTCTTGCGTCCCCTCTAACCCTGAACTCTCTATACTCTGCCACACGCTCCTCTCCTTTTGATCTCCTCTTCAACATTCCCCCCCCTTCCTCCACACTATTCAACCCCTCAATGACACCTCCAGCCCACCCCACTTACCCCCTGGTCTCCCCAGATTCCAACAATACACTCTCTTCTATGCTCATCCCTCCCCTAGACACCCATATCACTTCTCCCTCTGCCACTTACCCCCTGGTATCCCCCTTTCCAATAATACCCTCTCTTCTATGATCCTCCCTCCCCTTGACTCCCACATCACTTCTCCCTCTACCACTTACCCCTGGTATCCTCCCTTTCCAATAATAGACTCCCTGTTATGCACCTCCCTTCCTCTGACTCCCATACCACTTCTCCCTCTGACTCACTTCGTCCCCTCCCCCCGTGCTCATGCGTCCCCCAAACCCCCTTAACAGCTCCCACACTTCCTCAACCATTACCCCACTCTCACACCACCTTGCTATCTTCAACAACCCACAATCTACCTGGTACGCCAACTCCTACTGCCCCTACGCCACTTCCACCTAACTGTCAGCCCAAAAAGAATGCCTTTCCTACATCTACCTCCTATACACACCCACTTTCCAAAAATGATCCTCCCCCACATTATAATTCCACCCTCCTCCCCCCTCCTGGTTTCCCCCCCCCCATCCTCCACACTTTATCCCCCCAGACAACCCTAACCCGACCAACTACCCAATAAATACGGATCCACCGCATTCAATCCACACATTGTCACCCCTTAACATTGAACTTCTCCTTTTGTCCCTTGTTTCTTTACTCTCATCACTCAGATGTGATATCTCACTCCTTACTAAAGCCATCTCCTCAGATCATGCCCACTCACCGATCCCCTCACAATACACCTTATCGTCGCACATCAACACCCATCTCAACCCATCAACTTACTGCTCGCCAAACGATATTACCAACATCAACACTCCTCCCCTCACTAGTAACTTCACAACCAGTTCCTTACCCGCTCAACCTTCCTTAATCGTCCCACCCTACAATGCCAACACGCCCTCCCCACCACAACTTGGTATTTGCCCAATAACCTTGGGAATTAATTTTTCCACGAACTTACCTATCTCTCCCTCTCTATCCTCATCCACTATCCCACCTACTCATCAGTCTACTATCCCAGTTCTCTTAGGAATGAGCAGACTCCCCCTTCTTCCAACATCCTCTAGACCTCCCCAACAATTGAGACCTACCCCCCCCTGTCCCACCACCCAACGACCTGACCCCACTCACCTCTGTTGCATGTTGATCAACTGCCAATCCGCCTCCTGCCACACTACTGAGATTGCGGAAACCATTGTTAGTGAAAACATTGACATCGCATTCCTAACTGAAACCTGGCTCACCGCCCACTCCACTCCTATGCTCGACTTGCTTATTCCCCCAGGGTATTCTATCATTAAGAAAGATAGAATCGAGCAAACAGGAGGAGGCCTTGCCCTAATCTTCAAAGCTGAACTTAACATGTCGCCTGTCCATTTACAAGACCCTTCATCCTTTGAATACCTTTGCGCAGATCTCATTATTCACGGCTCCCCCACCATTCGGCTGCACACTATCTACCACCCCCCTGGAAATTGCATCTCCTTTACTGAAGAGATGTCTGATCTTATTATCCAAGTATCGCTCACACACTCAAGAATATCTTCCTTGGTGACTACAACATCCATTGGAACAAAAATGAAGACCCTGCTGTCATCCTATTTAAGTATGCCATGGACATCACCAACATGACCCAACTCTACCATTCCCCCACTCACAACAAAGGTTCCACCCTTGATGCTATCATGACTAGCAACGATCTGGCCTCCCTCTCTAGTATACTTCCTGTAGACTGGTCTGATCACTACCTTATCCTCTTCACCCTGAATAGATCCATTACTCGCCCCGCCCCCATCAGCACCCTACCTATGAAACCTACACGCAACCTTCATCTTATTCCACCTGGCGAACTGGAATCCACACTTAAAACCTGCTTACTTCTCCCCTCTCTCTCTGACAGCACCAACGACTTAACTAACCATAATAATAACTTTATTCTTGAAGCCCTCGATCAAATTGCTCCAATTAAACTCAAACAACAAAAAAACAACCCTCCCAAGTCTTGGTTCAATTCCGAACTCAATAATGAAAGACGGTCCCTCAGACAATCTGAACGTGTTTGGAGGAATCATCCCACCGCTGATAATCTGTTTCTCCTCAGAACTGCTAGAGCCCAATACAAATAACACATCTTCAACGAAAAAGCCTCCTTTCTCCGGTCACAAATTGACCAGGCTAGAAACCGACCTAGAGAACTCTTTAACATTGTTAAAAAAAAACCTCCACCGGCCCTCTTAAAATATTAGCCTCTATTGACAAATGCGAAGAAATTGGCAGCTTCTTTACGAATAAAGTCAATATGATCGAACTATCCTTCTCTTCCCTCCCCCTCTCACTCCAACCTCCCTTCATCCAACACACCCTCCCTAACACTCCTAATTCACTTTCATCCACTTTTCCCACACCTCACGATCCATCTCTAACCCTCCCTGCTTTCCCCCAACCAGACCCCTCTCCCAAGGGTCTCAGAGCTAAAAACAATGCTTCATGGGGCGAATTTAGTCCAGTTTCAGAATCCTCGATCATTAATATCATTGCCAAACTCAAACCTTCCTCCCACTCCAGAGATCCTCTTCCCGCCCATTTGGTCCAAGGTCTCAAATATACCATCGCCCCTATATGGACTAATATCGTCAACTCCTCTCTTTCCACTGGCTGTTTCTCGGCCTCTCTTCAGCTTGGTCAAACCACTCCCATCTTGAAAAACACCTTTGCAGATCCTAATGACCTTAACAACCTATGCCCTATCTCTAACCTTCCCTTCCTCTCTAAAGCCCTTGAAAAATGTGTCCTATCACAATTAGAGAACCACATCCTCTCCTTCAATCTCCTTGACGTTTTCCAATCCGGATTTAGAAAGGGATGTAGTACAGAAACTGCTATGTTAAATGTTACAGATGACATTCATCGCTCCCTAGACAAAGGTGAATCCTCACTACTAATCCTCGTTGACCTCTCGGCGGCATTTGATAATGTCCACCATCCCACCCTTCTTAACACTCTCAAAGATCGATTTAGCTTGGAAGGCACTGTATACAAATGGTTCTCCTCATTCCTTCAAAACAGATCACAGCAAATCAAGCTTAGCCATTTCCTCTCTAAACCTCAACCTATCTTTCTCGGTGTCCCTCAAGGATCCATCCTATCCCCAACCCTATTCAATCTTTTCATGAAACCACTCACCCTCTTTCTCAAACAAGCTAAAATAAGTTACCATCTCTATGCCGACGATACCCAATTATACTACAAGATCAAATCCCACAAAGACATTCTTCACCTTAATGACACCTTGACTAGAGTTCAAGCCTGGTTCCATCTAAACCATCTCAAACTGAATCCGAAAAAAACTGAAATCATCCTTTTCACCCCCAAAAACAATCCCCTTCCCATTCAACTCTGGGTGAATGATATCAAAGCACTTAATTGCTCCCTCTCCACCTCTAATTCTGTTAAATCCCTAGGCATCAGCATCAACCAGAATCTCAATCTCATCCCCCACATTAAAAATGCAGCCATAAGTGATCTTTTCACCCTTCTCCACCTCAAGAAAATTAAACCTTTCATTCCAGCTGATGATTTCAAAATCATTGTCCAATCGCTTGTCCCTTCCAGGATTGACTATGGTAACGCCACACTTGCCGGCACCCCTAAAGTCCATCTTGCACCGATTAAATCTGTTCTCAATGTAGCTGCTCGACTTATCTCTTACTGTAAAAGATTTGACCACATCTCCCCATCCTCAAAAATGTCAATTGGCTCCCAATTGAAGAAAGATCCACCTACAAGATTGCCTGTATCACTCACAAAGCTCTTCACCAAAACACCCCCTCTTACCTTACAATCAAACAACAAAAAGCAGGTTGTTCCAGGTCTCTGAGGAGCACTAACTCCCTTGTCTTGATCCCACCGAGACTAAAATGACAAAAGATCAAATCCCATGCATTCTCTGGTAAAGCTCCTACGATTTGGAACTCTCTCCCCAAGGACCTTCACTGCAACCCCTCTTACTCTCTTTTCAAAAAAGAACTTAAAGTACTTCTTCTCAACAAATATTGGGGTATCTAATGTTATTGACTCTGATCATGTCCACTCTTTTCTCTGCTCTGGTCCACACCTATCCACCCCCCCCCCACTCTTTTTCTTATTCTCACTCACCCTCTCTTCACCCCCTTCCCTCTCTTAACTTTCAGCATGCATTTTCCCCTTAATGTATCTCTCTGTTTCTTTGCCCCCCTAGCTCTTCTGAATGCAATACTATAACCCTTGTGAATTTTTTGCATATTGTTAATTTTATCTTTTGTTTTCCTTCCTTGTAAAGTGCTCTGAATGCAATATGTTATCCCCTTGTGAATTTTCTGCATATTGTTAATTTGATCTTATTATGTTTACCTTCCTTGTAAAGTGCTCTGATACTCTTGGGTCCAGCAGCGCTATATAAAAACTTTGAAATAAATAAATAAATACCTTCTTAGTCCAGTGCGAAGAGCCCCATTTGCAGAGGAGGGGCCATGAGGAGCAGGAAAGCAGCGCCAATGGTTTTCTATGTACCACAAAGAGCAGGCCTGGCGTCGCTGACAGTCCTCACTGTAGCACCAAGATCCTGATGTTGTCGCGAATGGTGGGCCTAGAGCTTCATGCCGGTGCTCACCAGGAGAGGTTGATGCTGTAGCGCAAAGAGTCGGGTTGATGAAACTTCCCGTTTGTGGACAGTGTGACCGATAAGGTTCTGGAGAAAACAAGTCTATTCATGGTCACAAAGAGCTCAAAATCTTCAGTCCAGCTCTACTGAGGCCACACCCAGGGGTCCCGGGCCTGAAGTGCACAACTGGGGGTCAGGGGCTGGCTCCAGCTGGATCAGGGTGCTGCTTCAGGTAGTTGTGAGCCTGTTAAGTTCCTCTGAACTGGAGGCCAGCAGACTAGCCCTTGGAGTCACTCTGTGAGTCCTTGATTCATTTGCAGGACCTATCCCTCTGACTCAGGTAGGATGGCAGCAGGGCAGCAATCTATCAAAACAGCAGTCAAGCAAGGCAGCAGTCCAGCAGAGTGACAGTACTTTCAGCAGCACAGCAGTCCTTCTTCCAGGCACAGTCTCCACAGGTCCAGAAGTGTATTGAAGAGTTGGTGTCCTAGGTCCAATATTTATACCAGGCGCTTCCTCTGAAGTGGGAGATTCTAGAGACTTCCCTTTGAAGTGCGCAGATTACCTGCCCCTGCTGCCCTACTTCCAGACTAATTACCGAGGGCATGCAGCCGTCTGCGTGGAGGCTGGACACAGCCTATTTAATTGTAGGTAGGACTGTCCCCTGCTCCGCCCTTCCAACCTGCCAGTAAATGGCCCATCCAGGCACACCTAAGCTTTCTATTGTGTGCGACAGTCTAGGAGGAACACACGAAGCCTAACTGTCAGCTACACCCAGCCATCTAATACAGAGACAGGCGGCAGGCACTAAATGGCTAAGGTAGGAAAATGACAACTTTCTAAAAGTGACATTTTCAAAATAGTAATTTAAAATCCTACTTTAACTTAAGCGAGGATTTTTCATTACAAATTCAAAGACACTAAACTTGAACTGGTAACCTGTTCCCATTTGGAAGTTACAGCATATTAAATGTACTGAAGTAACTCCAATGTTATCCTTTGAAAGAGGTAGGCCCTGTCATAGTAAAAAACAAATTTAAGACGTGTCCAACTTTTACAATACACTGCACCTTGCCCTCTGTGTTGTCCAGGGCCTGCCTTGGGGGTCACTTATGTATATTAAAAAGAAAGGTTTGGGCCTAGTAAAAGGTTTATTTTGAACAAAGTGGACGACCATTGGTTAATCAGTCCCAAGGTGTACAGTATATGTGCAGGCCGGTTGGCCATTCTGACTCCAAACTGTAATCTTATTTGCAATCACTGTTACCCATGGTAATCTGATTGTGAACAAAATGACACGATAATGTTCATGATTTTATTAGCAGCCTGAAACTTCGAGAGTTTAGAATTCACAGTGAAAATTGTTGAGTTTGACATCTGAACATATGACAGTTCATGTAACATCCAAGTTCATATAAACCCAATGCATTTTGGGAAGAATACCTTGCTCAGCGGTAACTGAAATGTAAAGTTTTATAAAAAAAGCCTGTTAAAATGATCAATGAATAACAAATCTACACCTCATCATAAACACTTAGTAACACCATAGTGTCCAATTCCAGGTTACGTACACATAAACGCATTTCCCACCCCCATCAAATTGAAAACGCAATCACCTGTGGTTTGCACTTAATGCTATAAAATAAAATATAGCATGTGAGTCATGCTACACCTAAAGTGAAAGTAAGTACGAAATCCCCCACATGTATACAGCTAAATACAGGTACTCACACTGAGCCACTTAAAAGAACTATACTCATGCTTCTAAAAACTATGGCATGCTAAACACCAAAACGAGAATGTGATGCAGTAATACATTAAAACATTTGATTTACAATGTGCATGTCTTAATAACACCATCTCCTGACACCTGAAAAATCAGAATACCAATGCAATATCAAACGAAAGCAACACAATAAGCACCATGACTGGCTAAGGCAACACAATGGCAACGTTCTAAAACTCAAAGAGTAGGCCAGGTGCACCGCTGGTTAAACAATTTAAAGACAAGGCTAACGAATAAAATTTTCGTTTTTTTAGGGATGTTTGGGTGCTCCAGCAGGTAACGTATCCATCCGTGTACGTCTCTGAGAATCAACTAAGTAGTGCACACATCACAAGTGAGTGCATCCCTGCTATTGGGCACACCTTTTAGTTCTTCAATGAAGATTCCAAATGCTAACGTTTTATCAGTCTTGATTTATTTTTCGACTTTTCAAAAGTTCATAAGTTTCCATTCAATATTGTTTGTTCATATCAAATGTATTTATCAGACATTCATCTGTATTGTACATTGTCCGGGAGCTTATTTTAGCCTCTCCAATGCATTTCGGGCTAGTTGAGCCCTTTGTCAAGGAGCTGTAGAAACGCAAATAAACCATAATGTGTATCATTAAACAGTTCACAAAACATGCCATCATCATATACATTGCATACTTAAATATCACGGTATATCAACAAACTAGACAATTTTCTACACGTGTGTTGGTGCCTGATCGATGATGTTCGTACCGATATTCCCATGTACCAAGGTGTGCCATGCATCGCGCTAAGCTGTAGAAATGCTTAGAAATGCTTACATGAGCCGGTTCTCGGTTAGTTCACCGGCTGAAATAAAGATGATGACGGAAGCCCAGGTGTACAGAGGAAAACTACCCCAACAACTGTTGACAGTCATCCTGTTGCTCTGGGGTCCAAGTAGGGGAGAGAGTACCACCCTCTACTGACCCAGCGTGCTCCTGGGCAGACAGGAGTTCAGGGAGAGGCTCACTTTCCTCTTCCACCACTTCATCTATCATCGGGAGCATGTTGATTCAGACATCTTGAAGTGGGGTTTGAGGTGCTTTATGTGGAACATACTTGAGGGCATGTAGCCAACCACATCCTAAGGGGTTTCCTGAGACCTTCCTTCTACCCCTCTCTTACAAGGCTGAGCGGTTCCTTAACAGGTTGTCCACAGAGGAGCTGGAATGAGCTAAACCCAATCTCCTTCTGTGGCATCTTCCTGTGTCAAACAGAAAACATGGTAGGAGGATGTTACTCTTACACATCATAGGCTCAGGTAGACCCACCATCATGTCTTTATGGGTCCTGTTGAATCCCCCCACAAACCTGTTTGTTTGGGGGTGATAGGATGTAGAGAACTTGTAAGTCACTCCATACTCATTCCACGCTGACATAAAGCTGGTACGGCTGTCAGACACTACCTCTTTGGGGAACCCCACACAGGTAAAAATACCCATCAGGGCCCTGGCCACTGCAGGTGCAGTCACCAACCTTAGAGGTATGGCCTCTGGGTAGCAGGTGTTATGGTCCACCAAGATCAGGATGAACCTATTCCCTAAAGCTGTCTTGGGGTCCAAGGGACCAATAATTAAAATGCTCATCCTCTCAAAGGGAGTGCAAATGACAGGAAATGGGGTATGGTGACCCTTGAGCTTTTTCCTAATTTTGCACTGGGCTGGCAGGTGGACTAGGAGCCATAGAATGCATCTGAGGTGGTCTTCATCCAGGGACAATAGAAGTGGGCGGCAAGTCTGGAGAAGGTCTTGTCTTGCCCCAGATGTCCTGACAGGGGGTATCATGAGCCAGTCCCAGTAGGACGGCTCTTTACACTGAGGGACCACCAGCACACAGGCTTTCCCAGGTACTAGAAACCTAGGCTCACTTAACCCCTTCGATGAGGATGACAAAGCCAGCTCGTCATGGGCGTTACCTGCGCTGCGCGCATGACGAGCTGGCTTTGTCACGTAAACCACGAATTTCGAATCTTCAGCGCGCAGCAGGAAAACGCGCTAGCGCGCATGCGGTTAAAGGAGGTAATTCTCCTAGTAGATAAGGTGATCTCCAAAGGTATCACCTGCTCTCTGTGCTTCAGCTTGCCGCCTCAAGCCCTCTAGAGTCAGGCATTCTTTCTGTGCTGTGCAGAGTTCTTGTCTCATGATCCCACCCTTAACTTGTCCCCCATAGGCTCAGGAGCATCCTCCTGGGGTGCCCCATCATGGGAACTTTAGGGACTCATTTCCTGAGAGCTTGCCTGGGCCATTTCTCCAGGCTCAAGGTGCCCTTGACTCCCTTTCCAGACAGCCATGGGCCTTGTGGTTATACAGACCCATTCAGGCAGGCTACAGGGCTCACAGCTACTTTTAGAAAACCTTTTAGAGCACCAGGATCTCCCACCCCCACTCAAAGGGAACAAGAGCCACGGTTAGTTGACTCTTGCGATTGTCTGCGCCTATGACTTCAGTGGATTGTGGTAGGGAGGACATGCTCTTAGGATTCCAGCTGACACCTCAGAGGAGTCATGTTGGCTCCTGTGTCTTTCAGAGTAGCCACCCATTGCCCATTGATGGTGACTGTTGCCTATACTCCTTATCTCACAGGGACACTAGGATAACCCCTGTCTACTCTCAAAGATAACTGAGACCGCGACCTCTCCAAGCCTTACACTTGCGTACCCACGTGTCTGCCCACCGGTGGGGGGCTGTGCCTTCTTGGGACATTTGGTGTCTCCCTTGGAATGGCCTATACTTGTAGGACTCAGTCACTGGGATACAAATCTTCCTGTCTGTTTGTCAAAGAAACCTTTCTTCTTCGGCTCAGATTGGGACTGGTTACTCTTGTTCCCTTGGGCCTTTTTTAATGGCCTTTTAAAAACTCATTATTTCTAAGTTTTTCTCCTTCTCTTTCTTCTAGTGGGACCCCAGACCACCCTATTGGGAGTCTCCCCACTTGCTTTTTTGGATACTCTGGTGCTGGCCCAGATGCTGGCCTCCTCAGCAACCTCCCTAGGGTCAGTCAGCTTGCTTTCCACCAGGTGCTAGCACAGCTCTGTAAAACAAATGTTGACCACGTGCTCCCTGAGAATAAAGTTATGCAGTCCATTGTAATCAATAGCCCTGTTGCCCCTCACCCAGCCTTTTATTGCCTTTGTAGAGTAGTCCAAGAAATCAATCCAGCACTGGTTTGGGAGTTTGTGGTTGTCTTTGGCCCTCTGGTGGTACTTCTCAGAGAGTCAGACCAAATTTAGTAAGAAGTATGGCTTTCATGGGGTGTACCTGGTGTGCCTCTAGTTATAGTGTAAAAATGGTGTCCTTTCCCACTGGAGGCATTTGTTTGCACAAGCCTCCTCCACCCCCCGCCACCCCTGGTGCTCCTCTGGGATCTTGTGCACCCTCGAAAGCAGCGATGCGTCACTTCTCAGTGCGCACTCCTTGCGACATACCTGATGCATCATATTTATAGTATGACGCATCATGTCGCAAGGAGTTACAGATACGTCAGTATTTCTGACATATCTGTAAGCGCAAAAGTGACGCATTGCTGGAGTGGATCACTGACATAATATAGAATGACAAAATATAGACTTACCAAAATATAGTCACCAAAATATAGAATGCCAAAATATCGAATTCCTATCTACAAACAGGTAAGTACAAAAATATCGAATCCAAAATATAGTCTGTAAAAAATATAGTCAGTCAAAATATCGAATTTTTTTAATTTAAAATTAATGAAATAATAAATATAATTAACTAAAACATACTTAAAAATACTCAAATAACCTTAAAATTAAGATATAATTAATTTAAGTTATTAATAAAAAATGTACAATATTTTACCGTAGGATAGCAGGAGGGTAACATTTAATATTACCACTCCAGTGAGTGCAACAGTAGGGAAAGCGTTGGATAGCGTAGGGGTAAAAAATACTATTCCCACTCCAGTGAGTGCAACAGTAGGGAAAGCGTTGGATAGCGTAGGGGTAAAAAATACTATTCCCACTCCAGAGTGCAACAGTAGGGAAAGCGTTGGATAGCGGGAGGGTAAAAAATACTATTCCCACTCCAGTGAGTGCAACAGTAGGGAAAGCGTTGGATAGTGTAGGGGTAAAAAATACTATTCCCACTCCAGAGAGTGCAACAGTAGGAAAGCGTTGGATAGCGTAGGGGTAAAAATTACTATTCCCACTCCAGAGAGTGCAACAGTAGGGAAAGCGTTGGATAGCATAAGGGTAAAAACTTACTGTTCCCACTCCAGAGAGTGCAACAGTAGGGAAAGTGTTGAATAGCGGGAGAGTAAAGATTACTATTCCAACTCCAGAGCGTGCAACAGTGGGGAAAGCGTTAGATAGCGTAGGGGTAAGAATTACTATTCCCACTCCAGAGAGTGCAACAGTAGGGAAAGCGTTGGATATTGGAAGGGTAAAAATTACTATTTCCACTCCAGAGAGTACAACAGTAGGGAAAGCATTGGATAGCGTAGGGGTAAAAATTACTATTCCCACTCCAGAGAGTGCAACAGTAGGGAAAGCGTTGGATAGCGTAGGGGTAAAAAATACTATTCCCACTCCAGAGAGTGCAACAGTAGGGAAAGCGTTGGATAGCGGGAGTGTGAAAATTACTATTCCCACTCCAGATAGTGCATCAGTAGGGAAAGCTTTGGATAGCGTAGGGGTAAAAATTACTATTCCCACTCCAGAGAGTGCAACAGTAGGGAAAGCGTTGGATAGCGTAGGGGTAAAAAATACTATTCCCACTCCAGAGAGTGCAACAGTAGGGAAAGCGTTGGATAGCGGGAGGGTGAAAATTACTATTCCCACTCCAGTGAGTTTAACAGTAGGGAAAGTAATGATTTAATATATTATTAAAAATAAATTAAATATCAATACCAATAAAACATTAATTGAAATTAATAACCAATGTAATATTATGTAATAATTCATTAGGAATACAACTACATATTAGTTATTACAAATTAATAACCTATTCATAAATATTTAACAACTAATTAATTTTCAATAACTAATTAATAATAAAAATTAATACCAATTAAAAATTAACAGGGAATTAATTATCAATACACAAAAAGTATTTTAATATGTAATTAATTACAATTACATTACTTCCCACCCTAGTCCCCTATAAACCCACATCCCACTACAGAAAATACATTAATACAATTATCATAATTATCAAATATTTAATTAATACAAAATAATTACCAATTAATAAAAATTAATTGCCAATTAATAGAAATTGATTACCAATTAAAAATCAATTAACAATAAATTTAAAATCAATACCAATAAATGAAAAAAATGATTTACTTAATTACAATTAAATTACTTCCCACCCTATTCCCCTATAAACCCACAACCCGCTACAGAAAATAAATTTAGAAAATTAACATAATTAACAATCAATCAATTAATACAAATTAATTGGCAATTAATAAAAATTAATTACCAATTAAAAAATAACAATAAATTCAAAATGAATACCAATAAATAAATAAAAATATTTAATTAATTACAATTAAATTACTTCCCACCCTATTCCCCTATAAACCCACAACCCGCTACAGAATCAAATTACGCAAAAATTAAATAACATAAAATTCATTACTTAAAATACATTAAACATACATTACAATAATTAATATACACTTTTCACACATATACTAACATACAAAACACTTTAAAAAAATTGATATTATTAAAAAATCGATATATTTAATGCCTATATTGTATACTTCGATATTTTGACTTCTATATTTTGAAAATCGATATTACTTACCTTAAATTCGATATTTTTAACCACTATATTGTGTCCATTCGATATTTTGTCCATTCTATATTTTTACTTCGATATTATGTCCATTCTATATTTTGGAATAGATATTATGACTGTTTACCTGCTGGAGTGTGTCACAAAAGTGATGCAACTCCAGTAATGCATCCTTTCACATGGGGCAAGCCCCATGTGAAAGGGCCTGCGTCAATCTTACGCCTGCTGTGAGGCAGGCACAAGATTTTGACGCAACGGTGTCCTAGAGGTGATGCAGTGAAATCTCATAGATTTCACTGCGTCACTTATATGAGGCTTTTTGTGGGGAACGCCCCCCCCTGCATACATTATACCTGACGCAGGTATAATGTAGCGCAGGGGTTTACAAAGTGACGCATCTGCTTAGGTGCGTCACTTTGTAAATAATGCGCAACAGGAGGAATGTTTTACGCCGCCGATGCGTCACAAAAAGTGACACATAGGAAGCGCAAAGCTGACGCAAGGCCTCATAAATGAGGCCCTGAGTATATGCCGCCACTATCGCTGCTGGACTCTGCTTGCCTTGCTTTAAATTCCAGCTCTCTGAAGTTGCTCTCAGGAACCAATCTTTTCTACTCCAGGGCCAGCTTCTCCTCCATTTTAAGCGTGCTCATCTCTAGCCTGAACTCCCTCTCTGCCTTCCTGTCTGCCAGCTCCTCTGGGGACAGACCATGCGGGGATACACTGCTTCCTGCTCTGGCAGGGAATTCCAATTAAGCAGATGAGTCTTCCACCTCTAATAAAGGTTGTGTTTCAGGGCTGATATCAAGGTGCTGATCCTGCTAATTAATATCATCGTCCTCATTCTGTTCAGGCGCTCAGGGATTTCTCAGGGATTTCTGCAGCTCCAGATTTCTGGTATTCTTCTTGGCAGGGAGTTGGCTGTTCTTGCAAAGCTGTTTAAGTTCAGCCACAATGTAGTTTTCCACGTTGGCCCGCTCGAATTCCATTGCTGTAGGTATGGTCACAGACCATCAGGCAGCAGTAATGAGATAAGATTTGAAAGAAACAAAAGAGCCAATCAAGGAGAATTAAAAAAAACTCAATTGGTCTCAAATTATATATACGGGATGATAGTACAATTTAAAACCACTGGAAGGCACTGCACAAACACAAGTACAAATCCTCACTGCTGAACACCTGTTTAAGAAATTGGGTTACTGGTTGAGGGGGTTGAACCTCTGGTCAAGAAACAGCCACAATCCTTGTCAGGGTGAAGTCACAAGCAACCCCAAAATAAATCTGTGCTCAACCCTCTGGTGGCTTGACATGGAGCAGTCAGGTTTAACTTGGAGGCAATGTGTAAAATATGTATGCAGCAGTTCAAAGAGTAACAAAGTGAAAACACAACACAAGAAAAACCACATACTTTTATTAAAAAGAGAGCAAAATGTGATAAATAAACCAAGACCTAAATGACAAAAATCCAATCAGTAGAACCGGAAATACGCAATTTTAAAGATAAATTGAAAATAGCTCCAAAAAGCCCCAAAGAGCATTTGTGGTTATATGGTCATGCCAGACCAGGAGAAAGTCACAAATTCAGGCCAACCGCAATAGTGCATAAGTCAGATACAGGGACCAGGTTAGTCCAGCTGAAACATAACACTTTCATTCAAGTGCAAAGAGTCTTGTTCGCAGTGGAGGGGGTGCCGAGAAGCAGGGAAGCTTTGTTAATGGCCAATGATGTGACACAAAGAGCAGGCCTGGCCTTACAGATGGTCATCACTGTAGAGAGGAGATCCTGTGGTCATGGCGAGCGTTCAGACCAGAGCATTGCGGTGGCGCTCCCTGCAAGCGGTCAATGCTGTAGCATGAAGAGTTGGGGTGATGGAACTTTGCATTTGTGGGCAGTGTAAGTGACAAGGTTTTGGCTCCAATGGGCCTGTTTGGGTTCACGAAGAGCCCAACGACTTCACTTCAGTTCCACTAAGGCCACACCAATGGTCCAGAACATGAGAGGCAACACTTGGGGGGCAGGGACTAGCTCCAACTGGATCTGGGTACTGGTTCAGGTGGTTGTGAACATGTGGCTCTGAACAGGCAACTAGCAGACTAGCCCTTGGAGTCACTCTGGGAGTCCTAGATACAAGTGCAGGTCCAATCCCTGTGACTCAGGCAAGAGGTCAGCAGGGTAGCAATCAAGCAAGGCAGCCGTCCAGTAAGGCAATAGGCCAGCAGGCTAGCAGTTCAGCGTAGTTGCAGTCCTTTCAGCAGCACAGCATCCCTTCTTCCTGGCACAGTCTCCACAGGTCCAGAAATGTAATGTTGAGTTGGTGTCTGAGGTCGAATCATTATACCCGTTGCCTCCTTTGAAGTGGGAGAAGATTCGAGAGGTTTCCCTTTGAATTGCACATGTTTCTTGCTTCCCCTGCCCTTTCTCCAAGTAAACTACAGAGGGTATGCAGCCCTTTGTGTGGAGGTAGGACACAGTCTATTCAAGTGTAAGTAGAGATGTGTCCAGCTCTGTCATCTTCCCAGTGATGGCCCATCAAGGCACATCTAAGATTTCTTATGTGTGTGGCTGTCTATGCGAAATACACAAAGCCCATCTGCCAGCAATCCGTCATGTGTCCCAGAGACAGGTGGCAGGCACTAAATGGCTAAGGCAGGAAAATGACAACTTTTTAAAAGTATCAGTTTCAAAAATGTAATTTAAAATCTGATGTTATCAGTGAATTGTTCATTAAAATTAAAAAGACACCAACCATGAACTGGTCACCTGTTCCCATTTTGAAGTTACAGCTTCTTAAATGTAATAGGGTAAATACGATGTTATCATGTGGGAGAGGTAGACCTTGCAATAGTGAAAAATTAATTTAAGAGTTCTTCACTATCAGTACATTTAGCACTTAAAAGTACATATCCTACTTTTCAAATGGACTAAACCCTGCCCTCTGGGCTGCCCAGAGCTTAACCTTGTGGTGACCTATCCATACTAATATAATAAAGAGAGAGCCCAAACCTTTGAGGCGGGTAATCTCAGGAACCATAGCACCAATCACAACACCCAATACAGCGTTGGAAACGGCAGTTGCAGCAGAAGGACATAGGCTATGCAGACGCCCAGCATATACATTTAAAAGGTTAAAGAACCGTGCCAGCAAAGTCGTCCCTTGTGGGCGTGTCTGCGTTGTGCTGTGGGCGTGTGCTGGGGGCGTGACAAACGCTGGGGGCGTGTGGTACGTTCCGCCCTTCATGCCATGTCTCATATTGTGTGCTAATCCCACCCTGCTCCCATTAAATACCCCTGCACCCCATAATCATAACTCACCCTTACTCCTTAAAATACCACAACACCCTTAAACACTAACCCATCTTAACCGTATAAATATACCCTGTACCCCGAAACCCAAACCTATCCCTAAACCCTAAAAATACCCCTGTACCCCAAAACCCAAACCTAGCCCTGAACCCTATAAATACCCTAGTACCTCAAAGACCCAAACCTACCCCTGAACCCTGAAAAATACCCCTGTACCCCAAAACCCAAACCTAGCCCTGAACCCTAAAAATACCACTGTACCCCAAAACCCAAACCTACACCTGAACCAAAAAAAAACGCTGTACCCCAAAACCCAAACCTTGCCCTGAACCCTAAAAATAACCCTGTACTCCAAAACCCAAACCTAGCCCTGAACCCTAAAAATAACCCTGTACCCCAAAACCCAAACCTACCCCTGAACCCTAAAATACCCCTGTACCCCAAAACCCAAACCTAGGCCTGAACCCTAAAAATACCCCTGTACCCCAAAACCCAAACCTAGCCCTGAACCCTTAAAATGCCCCTGTACCCCAAAACCCAAACCTACCCCTGAACCCTAAAAATACCCCTGTACCCCATAACCCAAAACTATATCTGAACCCTTAAAATACCCAAACACCACAAAACATATACCTCAGTACCCCAAAACATACACCCCTATACCCATACTTACCTTATCCAAACATTTTTAAAAAACATACTTTTACCATTCATGCATTTACAACGAATTTCGTTGAAAATGTATGCGTGGTTAAAGCATATAAAATGTAATGCCATGCATTATAATGGCATTGAAGAGTCATGGTACTTTCGTAATGAAAGTATGAGGAGTGATGGTATGCGGAAAGAAAGTTGCGGAATAATGGGTGTTTACCCTCCCCCGGTAAGTACATTGGTGGCACGGCGGCCCACATCTCCAGCAAATACCCATATTTTTTCATCACCCATTTGAAAAATGCACAGGTCTCTCTCATTGATGGCCAGCACCGAAATACACTTTTAGACACACCTCCCGTCACAAGTTCTAGAATTGCGAACTTTAGAGCTGGGGAGCTATGTTCGAATCTCGGCATCAGCTCAACCTCCTGTGATTTCAGGCAAATCGCTTTGTGTCCCCGTGCCTACCACAAATGAATGTGTTCTTCGGTAATGTAAATTGTGCTCATGCCATGTTGTCGAGTTCGCGCTATATAATATTGCAAGGAAAAATAAAGTAGGGAAACTCGAGTTCACACACTACTGAACGCACACTCTTAAGTGCATCAGCAGTGCATTGTGAATCAGAGCGTTTCACAGGCCTGTCACAGATAAGAAATGCTATCTAAACGAAATCCTACAAAACAATATACTACTGGCCGGCAGCAATTCATACCCGGACAACTTCGTGACGGGCTGCTAGTGTGTGTTTAAAAAGGAAAGTTCGGACCTGGCAAAAGTTTTATTTTGCCAGGTCAAAATTGCAGTTTAAACTGTACACACAGGATGCAATTGCAGGCTTGAGACATACCTTAATGATTCTCCATTTAGGCCAATATTTATCTTATTTTTTCAGACTGTGTTAAAAAGTGTACATCTGTTCTAAGTAGCTCCTGTGTTTGCTCACTAAGCACCTAAGTGCTGCGTCTCCTGCACCACATTATGTTACACTATGTTAATTTTAGGATATAAATCTATTTTATTGATTGTATAGGAAAAAGAACAATACACAATAACACACCTACATCAATCTGCTCTTGGTATTCGCAATAAGAAATATCAGTGGTGCATTATGCATTAGAGGAAGAAAGTAGAAAGTATGAGAGAGGATTGATAGAGAAGGTCAGGGCTGAGAGGGAAGGTGTGGGGGAGTAGGTCCGGTGTTTAAGCTGTCTGTAGGTGTATTAACGTTTTTTACGCACACTATGTTAATTTTAGAACATGTCTCATTAACATTACATGCAACCTGGCTAGTCCGTATTCTTCACAAAACAGCTGCCTTCAATACTGTTATTGCATTCCTTTAGCATACCTTTGGATGCTTTGAAATGATTCACCAGATGTTGCTAAAATGAATCCAGGAAAAACACAGTGTACATAATGTTTGTTTCTAAATGTATCCATGCATGGTGTTGGAAGCAAATGAAATGTAAGGTCTAGTTTCTCTTCCTGCCTAGACAACCTCTTAAAGGTATGTTATGTCATCCGTGTTCTTATAGTTTTCCAGTCACTCATAGGGGTATCCAAGTGCTCCGTAGCAGGTGTGTGAGGCCAGCCCTGGGGGCTTACTCAAAAAGGCAGGTCTTTAGCTTTTTGTGAGGGAAAAGAAGAGTGGAAGGGGCTCTAATGTGTTGTGGGAGGTCATTCCAGGCTTTAGGGGCCACCTACGAGAAGGCGTGTCCCCCTGCTCTGCTTTTGTGTATGTGTGGGGTGTATACTAGTGAGAGACCAGCAGAGTGGGTGTGTCTGGAAGGCTGTAGTTGTAGTATAAGTGTCACTGGCAGTGCCGGCTAGCAACTATGCCGAGTGGAGGGCCAGGCAAATGGATTGTGTAATATAAATACATTACTAAAACAAAGTAAATAAAATAAAAAAAAGTTACTTTCCGTGCTTGCCGCATCATCTTCGCATCGGTCCTCTTCTTCCCTCATGATGTCCAGGGCCCCAGCCAACTCCCTTAACCTATCCTGACCCTGCTATCATGCTTTTAACCAGCATGAAAGCAGCACCAGGATAGGAGGGAACGGCTACTGTCAGAGCTCACAAGAACACTGGAGGCTTTTGCTTTCTCTAACCCTGCTGTCTCAGACAACTTGTTTAGAGAGGTTTTAAAGTGTGCATGTATGGTGAGCCATCGCAAGACAGCCGGCCAAAGAGACATTCGCACTTTAAACTAGTGCACAGGTAGCTTACCACCCATCCCTGCTGCCATTCAGCAGGCCCGCCCCATCCTGACAGTTGGTTCGTGACGGGTTGACGAAAAATAAAATAATAATGAATTAACTTCATTACCATTTTATTTTTCGTCGCTGGCACTTTTCTGGGGGCATTTCAGTGGGGCGACGCTCATCAGCTATAACGGAGGAGCAGCCCCTGGTCCCTGGGTCTTGATTTTGGGAAAATTCAAGCCTTTATAGCTTTTCTGAAGTGTGAATGGTTTCTGAATGCTGCATGGAGAATTTCTCTAGCAAAGACCCTAGCCCCAAACCCAAAAAGATCTGCAGACACCAGCTGACCTGAATAAGTCCAAAACATCCTCTGCATCAAGTGAGACTCAAAAATATGCTTGCCACATGGAAGGGCTGTGCGTGTTTGTGAGCAGATGCTCCCCCTCAATCTGCACTACTACAGGACAGGTCTGAGAATTTGAGACAGGGATCCCCTGAGGAACTGTGATAACAGTCTGGGATAGGCACAGGAGAACACTAGGGATTCCCTCTTCCGCTGAGGATCCCAGTTATAGCATATTTTGTGTGGACCTGCTTGTGCTGAACTCGGAATTACCTGACCTAATCCGCCATGATGGCTAGCAAGTTAGTGCTGTAACCAAGTTAAGTGTCATCCCAACGTTAAATAGGATACCAGAGCTTCCACGGAGCAACCTGTACACCAACAGTCATGACAAGAACCGTCCATTTACAAGAAAGAGCCCAAAATGAGTTAGGAGGGCTGACACCACGTTTCATCCTCCGAATACCAACTCAGGTGATAATGTGCTCTACAAATCTGCATAACGTAACACGATAAATATGTTAGTACTAGCTAACCACTATATCAATTGTTCTTACGTACCAAGTGATGATTGTGTTTGCCACGTTTTCTATAAAACAGTGACTTGAACTTACAGACTAGCTGTACAACAACGAAACTTTCAATGAAAAACATAATAGAAAAAGATACAGCAATCAATATAATTGCCATAGATCATTGTAAAAATAGATATTAATCATATGCACTCAAAGCATGTCCTTACTCATAGATTAAAGGCATTGCAGAAAAGGTTACCTAGGCTAGTAGGTGGGAAAACAGTGTCTCTAATAATGATATAACTGTACTGCCTCACTTCATGTGTGACAAATACTAAAAATACAGCTTCTTTGGTGCATGAATACTCCCACACAAAGCTGCCATTAGAGACGCTGGCACGTCAATCAATCACCCACTAGAATAAAAGCAAAGAAAAATAGCAAACTGAAGCAGCGATCCCCGCATCACTAAAAGAATAACACGAAAAGTTACTGTAAAACATTAAACACCACCCTTTGAGTCATCTTTAGCAAAAGCACTGATGCACAAGTAGGCCTGCATAAAATTGAAATGTTGCAGAAGAGGGTATTTTTCCAACAAAAGGTTCCATTTTGTATGCTGGTCTCAAAGAGTACGTGTGACCAAAGGAGCAATGCACACATATTCTGGTCTGCAAGGGTCCCCTACGTTCGTGGGACACCCTGGGCAAATGCCCAACATGCCCATGTGTTAAAATGGCACTGGTGCGGGTGATGCAAGTGGTGGCGAAGGGGACTCTGACAGGTGCTTGCAGCTATGTGGAGTTGAGAAGCTGTGGTGGGAGGAGGAGGAGGAAAGGTGGAGGAGGCAGAAGCATGGTGGGATGAAGTAGCAGGTCTACGGGCAAAATATTTAACAACAAGGGGTGGTGATGGACAGGGTTTTCTGAACTAAGCAGAATACTCTCACCCAGTCAAGAGATCAGGACTAGATCCAACACCGTTTTTTAGCTCACTGCACCATCCCAGCTCAGAACCTGGCTATATGCAAATTAGTCTGTTCCTGTCCCAGTGCATGATGGGAACAGGGCAAACCAAACTACCAAGCCAATTCTTACACTGGGAAGGAAACAAGCTCCCGGGGACCGGTTTCTGGCATTTCAGCCGTCGTCGGCCCGGTTTGCTTGAATCCTGATGGTGCAATGGGCAAGGGACTCACATCTGAGTATACCCTTCCACGCTTAGGGTGGACAAAATATTTAACAACAAGGGGTGGTGATGGACAGAGTTTCTGAATTAAGCAGAATACTCTCACCCAGTCAAGAGATCAGGGCTAGATCCAACACCGTTTTTTAGCTCACTGCACCATCCCAGCTCAGAACCTGGCTATATGCAAATTAGTCTGTTCCTGTCCCAGTGCATGATGGGAACAGGGCAAACCAAACTACCAAGCCAATTCTTACACAGGGAAGGAAACAAGCTCCCGGGGACCGGTTTCTGGCATTTCAGCCGTTGTCGGCCCGGTTTGCTTGAATCCTGATGGTGCAATGAGCAAGGGACTCACATCTGAGTCTACGGGCAAGCTATCACAACTAACTTACCCTCTGGATGGGGCACC
The DNA here is from genome assembly GCF_964263255.1 of Lissotriton vulgaris. Lineage (NCBI taxonomy): Eukaryota > Metazoa > Chordata > Amphibia > Caudata > Salamandridae > Lissotriton > Lissotriton vulgaris. Next base: position 589,344,410 of record NC_141694.1, read on the forward strand.
GGGATCCCTAATAACATATGTGCAGAAAATCTTCACAACAGGATACATGACAAACCTCAGACTGTTACCCGAAAAAAGCTACAGACAGTGTCGGACTGGCCAATACTACCATTTAGGCAATGCCCAATGGTTTTTGTGTGTGTGGGCATGCACTATTGCCTGCTGGGCTGGGTTTTACTGTTGATTTATTTATTTATTTATTTATTTATACAGGATTTATGATGCGCATGGCTGCCTCAGCGGCGAGGCGTCCCAGCGCAACCAGAAACCGAGGAGGAGCAGAGAGACTCACCAGCGACCAACTTCAGATGTAAACTTGTAAACTTGTAAACTTGGGGATTTGTAGAGCGCAGTTGTTGCCCGTGGGCGTCCAAGCGCTAGGGAAATCGCAAACCTACAGTGCACATGGAGGGGAGAGAAGATAGCGGGGTTTAGCAAACAGATGTGAAGAGATGGGTCTTCAGTTGTTTGCGGAATAAGTTAAGGTTCTGGGTGGCTCTAAGATGAAGTGGTAGGGCATTCCAGGCCTTCGCTGCGTTGTACATGAAGGTTCTCCCGCCTGTTCTGGATCTCTTAGTTCTTGGGACGACTGCCAAGAGGGTCTGGCTAGAGCGGAGATTCCGCTTCGGAATATACTGACAGATCAGGTTACGGGTGATGATAGGACCCCTGTTCCAGAAGGCTTGGTGGGCTATACATAGCGCCTTGAACAGAACCCTCTGTCGGACCGGTAACCAGTGGAGGCTTATTAAACTGGTCCTAACTGAGTGTCTGTGAGGGATTTTAAGTAGGAGACGAGCAGCGCTGTTCTGGACAGTTTGCAGCCTACGAAGGGTATATTCAGGTGCACCCAGGTAAAGTGCATTGTTAAAATCGAGCCGGGAGTGGATGAGTCCTTGGATGGCTGCCTGTTTGGCTTCCAGGGGGAGGATGGGGAAGATTTTGTTTAGTACCCTCAAAATGGCAAAACATGTAGCTGAAAGTTTAGTGGCTTGGGTATTGAAGGAGAGTGAGCTGTCCAGCCATACCCCAAGGCTTTTGATTGCGTTTTTTGGGGTTGGCGGCGGCCCTAGGCTGGGGGGCCAAAGGGAGGGGGAGAGTGCCGATTCTGAGGGTCCTAGGAGCATCAGCTCGGTTTTGTCTCCGTTCAGTTTCAGGGCTGATGCCGTCATCCAGCTCCTCACTTCCTCTAGGCATTCTCTGAGCCCACCTGGCGCTGTTCGGGATGACTCTTGCGCCAGTGAGACCACTAGCTGTGTGTCGTCCGCATATGAGATGATTTTAACTCCAAAAGGGCGGACGACACTGGCCAGTGGCCTCATATATAGGTTGAACAAGGCCGGGCTCAGAGAGGAGCCCTGAGGAACTCCACAATTGAGGGGTCTACTGGAGGAAGCTGAGTCGCCGTCAAAAACCCTGAAAGACCTGTTCCTCAGAAAGGATTCAAACCAGGCCCAAGCTCCATCCATGATCCCCACACTAGACAGGCGGCTTAGTAAGGTGTCATGACACACTGTGTCGAAAGCCGCGCTTAGATCAAGGAGGATCACTGCCACTGATCCTCCCTGATCCAAGATTTTTCTCGCCTCCTCTACGACCATGAGGAGGGCGGTCTCTGTCCCGTGCTTGGGTCTGAAACCCGTCTGAGTGAGATCCAGTATATGGTGGTCCTCAAGATAGGACACCAGCTGTTGGTTCACATATTTCTCCAAAACCTTGCTCACCCAAGGGAGAAGAGAAATAGGGCGATAGTTCGCCAGATCAGACGGGTCCAGATTGGGTTTTTTGATCAGAGACCTGACCATGGCCTGTTTCCATTCGGGTGGGACAGTGCCAGAGGAGATGGAGGAGTTTAATACCTCTCTGATGACGGGCAGGGTAGTGTGGGATGCTGCCATTAAGATGTCAGGCGGGGCAGGGTCGGACGGGGAGCCTGATTTAACACTGAGGGCCAATGATTCTAAAGTGGAGAGGTCTAGCGGGGGGAAGTGAGTTAACTTGTGAGGGGTAAGGGGAGGCGGCGGGCTGGAGAGGTAGTTAGATTGAGTGGGCGGGTCGGTGTTTGAAGGAGAAAAAGCTGAATAGATTTTGTTTATTTTCTGGTAGAAGAAATCGGCGATGTCATCACACTGGGTGACCGATTTCTCGACATGTACTGCAGGGGCTGGGTTAGTTAGCTTTTTAATGATTTGAAAGATCTCTTTCGGCTTAGATCTAGCATTCAGGATCTTTTCGGCGAAGAACGTTGATTGTGCTGTTTTTATTTGGGATTTGTACTCGTTTAAGGTTTCACGGTACCGAGTTTTGTTATCCACTGATTTGTCTAAGCGCCAGCGTCTTTCCGCTCTTCTACAGAGACGCTTTTTTTCTCTGAGGGATTGAGTGTACCATGGGGCGCTTTTCTGAGGCCGCTTCAGTACCGTCTTGCTCATTGGGAGCGTACAATCAAGAGTTTGGGAGATCCAGTTGGTATATGCCTGGTTTGCTAAGGCGGGATCATCCTGGATTTCTGGTAGTGAGCTGGCCAGTTTTGTGCACCACTTGTCTACCTCGAGACGCGCCCAGGCCCGCCTGAGTTTGGTGGTGGGAACCAGAGGAGAGGGTTTAAGTGTGGTCCATTTAAAGGGGATTAAAAAATGGTCCGTCCATGGTAGGAAACAGCCACGTTTTTAAGGACTTCCGAAACGTCAAAAGATTAGGGATGACTTGGATGCTGGGAGTGAGTTCCAGAGTTTTTCCGCCAAGAGGCCAAATGAATGACCCCCTGCCCTCGCTTTTTTTACTCGGGGGACACAGACCAGGCCGTGATTGCTGGATCGCAGAGCACGCCTGGGCATATTTGGCTTCAATAAACCCGATAGCCCAATAGGGGCTTGGTGCTTCAAAATGTTGTACGCGATGCACAGCACTTTGAACTTAATGTGCTCTTCAATGGGCAGCCAGTGCAACTTAGAGAGCACATGAGCCACCAACTGAGATCTTGAAAGCACCACTAACATACGTGCTGCCGCGTTCTGGACCCTCTGCAGGTGTTTAATACTAGCTTTATTGGCAGCTAGATATAAGGCCATAATCAAGCCTAGCAAGAATGGAGGCCTGCAGGATGGCTTGGCACACTCTGGGAGGAAAAAAACCAAGCAAGTTCCTCAATCCTCTCAGGAGCCCAAAGCAAACAGCGGCAACAGCTCTTGTCTGTTTCTCGAATGTTAGTCCATTGTCGAACCAGACACCTAAGTTCTTTACCATCACCTGAGGTGACGGGGCGGGTTTAGGATGATCAGGACACCACTGCTCTGACCAAAGCTCCCGGTCCTTTCCATGAATCTCGGATTTACTGGCGTTTAGTTGAAGACAATTAGCTTTCATCCAGTCCGAGATAATCGACAAATTCTCCTTGAACTTCTCCAGATTGGCGCGTCAGTTTTTGAAAAAGCGATCACCAGCTGGGTGTCGTCTGCGTAAGACACCAAGGACAACCCCCTGCCTCTGGCCACCTCTGCCAAAGGTCTCACATACCGGTTAAATAAAAGCAGACTCAAGATGGAGCCTTGAGGCACCTCGTTGCACAGGGCATGATCCTAAGAATGAAAAGGGGGCATTGACACTTGGAAAGACCACCCAGCCAGGAAGGAACAAATCCACTCCAGGGCATCATCCCTGATTCCAGCCGCCCAAAGATGTTCAAGGAGGAACGCATGAGACACCGGGTCAAAAACAGCACTTAGGTCTAAAAGGACCAAGGTCGCAGAGTCTCCTACATCCAGCCGGCTCCGGATAGATTCCGTGACAGCCAGGAGGGCTGACTCAGTACTATGGCAGGGGCGAAACCCATGTGGAGAGGGGTCAAAGATGGTATGCTCGTCGATGTATTTAGACAAGATGGAATTTGCGTGTGCCTCCATCACTTTCGCCATATAGGGTAGCTGGGATATGGGGCAGTAATTGCCAGGATCATCCGGATCTAATGATGGCTTTTTTAACAACGGACTTGACTTTTGCATGCTTCCACGTCCTAGGGACGGAGGCTAGCTTCACTGACAAATTGACCAATTCTCGAGCCACAGGAGAAATAAGTGGCTAAAGTGGCGAAAGTGGGTCGATGACACCGGGTCAGCTGGAGAGCCTGACTTAATTTTTGCGCTTAAGGCCTCAAACTCCTGGGGCGATAGCAAAGGAAAGACTGACAGACAGTTGTCCGCCCTAATGTCCGTCCCTGCAGGCACAACTTTTTAATGGGAATAGTCCCTGTGGAAAGGCTCAGATAGATCAACTTCACTTTCTTCACAAAGTGGAGTGCTAAAGCCTCGCAATGATGGTTCGACATTACGGGAGAAATACTGGACATGCCCGCACTCTTCAAGTTTTCAAGCAAGGTGAAGATGGTTTTGGCGTGATTAGAGCTAGCCAGGATTTTATTGGCTACAAACTCTGCCCGTGTTTTGCGGATGAGCTTATGATAATCCTTGACTGCGCTCAATATACTACTTTGGCAGAAGGCTCATAAGAGTGGCGCCAGGCACGCTTCAGCTGCTTGCACCCCTTCTTTGCCTGAGTTAGTAGGCCAGTGAACCACAGATTAGATGGCCCAGGTCCCTTACCTCCCTGCTTTGCTGGAATGCAGCTATCCAGACCGTCCACCAGCCAATCGTGAAAGCACAAATGCGCCCTCTCAACATCTGGGAGAAGCTGGGGTCTTTGCTCCGCTAACCAAGTAGCGAGCATCTTCGGTCAAGCTTATGCCAGGGCCGTTTTACCACAGAGACTGGGCGAACCATGTCAACTCTACCCTGCCACAGTAGAGAGAATGGTATTAATGAATTAATGAATGATCTGTCCATGTCAGAGGGACCGGGGAAGAGGGCTTTAAGCAACCAAGGTTGGAAAAAATAGGATCGAGCAAATGTCCCGCCACGTGTGTGCCCTCAAGGACTAATTGCAGCAGCTGGAAAGCTTCCAGATCCGCTAAAAAAATTGGTGATCTCAGCCTTTCCTTCCAGCTCAAGATGCATAATGAGATCCCCCAAGATGGTGAAGTTAGACGCTTTACTGGCCACCTGTCCAATTTTATTCACTAGGTCCACACGAAAATTTCCAGAAGGGTCTATAGATTAACACGCCGGACTTAGTCAGGTTGCAGCTAAGCTGGATTTTAAGCAAAGCGCTCTCACAACCCGCTATTCCTTCCTTGGTCAAGCTGACGGCGTAGGCTTCTTTGGCTACCACTGCAATGCCACCCCCTCTTCCCCCCTCTCTATTAATACTATATAATGTGTAACCATCCAGGAGGGCTAGCCCTGGCTATGCCACTGATTCCTGGGTACGCCAGGTTTCTGTAAGAAAAAAGGCATCTGGGCCCACATCCATTAAAAGGTCAAATACTTCGGCATAGTGTCTCACCAGGGAGCGACAGTTGAGGCTGAGAAACTTGAATTCAGTGCAGCTAAGTGGACAGAGAGACTGCTCCCCGGAGTCAAACTTAAAGGTGCAAAGTTTGCATACAAAAGTCAGCTCTTGAAAGGCCCACGGTGCTGATAAGCACTCGGAGTCCAGTCCCAGAAGTTCTTCATGGGTATAACTGCAAACTTTGCCTGTGAAAGATGCAGGGGTCCTAGTGACAGGAGACGGCCTGGCGTGGACGGGCGCAGACGGGCTTGCCTTTGGCGCGCCCGCTGTGCGTGTCCGCTGCGCGGGCGCCTAAGTGACATCATTTATAGAGAGCAAGGAGGTGACCAGGCAGGCGAGGCAACAAACACTAGTCTGCTAACCCCTTACTTCCTCCCCAAGATGGCGGGCACACTCCCACCCTTGCCCCGACAGCGTTTCCCCAAGGGCAGCAACAGAGCAAGATGATTTTAAAAAACGGCGAAATCAGGTAAGAGTTTTATAATGTAATGCAACACACAATTTAAACGCAAATAACACAATGCAGCTGAATTACGTAGAAAGCGCTATCAAAGCTGTTGATTGCCATTATATTAAAACAAACATTGGCTGTAGCAAGCTCAACTCCATTCAGTCTTCCACACATTGCAAAAACATAGTTCCAAACTGCCCCAGTTTGCAAAGATGGGCCATTTTGATGTAAATCACTAATTGGGGCCACTTTTATTTTGGTGCCTGGGACTATTTTCTGTCCCAGTGCAGCCCTGGATACAGGTCCTTAGGACATAACTAGCAAAGAGTAATCTGTGTGTGCAATTTTAGAGCTCACATCTTTGATTAACAGATTAGTATCCATACCTTAAAATATGAACTGACTCTGCAGAGTTTAGTGATGTGCCATTAACACATCTATATGTGACAAAATGGGCAATACACTGATCATTGTCGTATAAAGGTGTCTCTGCTCATGCCATGACATCCACCACACATCTGTTCATACTCTAAAAATAACTTTGCATGTAATACTAGCACAATACACAAAGATGGACCCTGGCTACTCTCTCGTACACCTTCTCTCAGTCCTGGTAGAGTGGCAAAGAGCTACTTGGAGGAACATGTGTTAAGCATTTCACCAACATGGACAATAAGTAATTGACAAGACTCCAGAGAAATCCAACATCAATTTATAAAAATAACTCTATTTTTTATATATTTTTAGACACCATAACAAAATTGATACATACAGGAGAACCAGAGTTATCAATTTTAAAGCATTAAATAAATTAGTATTTTGCAGTGTAGAAAAACATTAACGTTGCGGTTAGTGGGAAGAACACATATATGCAATCGGCTACTTAGAGAGCCAGTTCAACTGAACCCACTCGGTTTAAGGTCTTGTGATTCCCTATACCAGTTCATAACAACTAGCACAATTTTACCTGGCTCAGGGGAGCGGGGTGCAGAGGTGAACTTTAGCTGTCAAACGGAGCTGTCAATGAGGCTCGCAGTCTTTAAATGGCTACCTTAGCAAAAATATATTTGTAAGTCGTGTTGAGCAACAACCTTTTGAACTTAAGCAAGGAGCTGGCTCTGGCAAGGAGTCTCCAGGCAGATCAACTCTACCTGGCTGTGGGGACTCGAGTGCAGAGGTACTCTTGGCTATCCGTGGTGCTGAACGGATCCGCAGCCAGTGGTGCTGACAAGTGTGCCTAGGGAGGGTGACAGCAAATGCAGTATCTTTACGATTCAGCCAACTGCAGGGGACTGGTTCCTCTAGCCCAATGAAGGTCATGTGAAGTATGGAGTTTGCAAAGGGGTTCACCTTCCTAATGGAACTGGTCTTCTGCCTTGGTCAAGTCATAATCCAGCGAGTGCAGGGTGGATGCCACAGGTGCAGAGTTTAGCACCTCTCTTTGTGGAGACCTACCTTGTCGCTGGAACGGGTCTTTTCTTGGTATCATATCGAATCAAGGATCTGGTGCCTGGAATGGCCTTAAATCCTGAATTTAGGGGGTTTTAGTGGGTGTGAGGACTAGTAGTTAATGGACATCTAGTCCTATGGCTAATCGTCCTCAGTAGTGACCATTTCCAGTGGCAGCATGTCATTAAAACTAGTCTGAACCTGCTTTTTAGTCTAAATACAACATGGTCAAAACCATCCTCAGCTGCGACACCCTAGAGGTGTAGTAAGCCTTGTGGAAGTGTACACCTCCTGCATAGCTAATTTTCTGCCTCCCTGTGAAAAACAGTGCCCTGGGCAGGGGGAGGCTTTGTTCTCGAGTGAGGGACAAGTTCCTTTGCCCCTTATTGCCGGTGAAGCCTTAGAGGCTCACCGCCGTGATGGTCCTTTCACTAGCCATCATGTGTGGGCGGAGGTGTCATCTACTGCACACACTGTTTGTCTCTGGCCTGTGGGTGTGGCACACACTTCCCAGCATGAGGTCAAACTCCTGTCTTGGTGGCATCCTCGGAAAAGCCTGCCATGGTATGAGAAAAATGGGTTAAATTGGTGGGCACTGTCTAAAGTGCCACCTATGTACATGCTTGTTAAACCTCAACACCACCATCAAGTCAGGGGGTAAAAAGCACGTTTTTTTTCTACCAAGCACGAAGAAAATCGACAGTTCCATAATGAGCTGAGCATCTGGGGTATCTAGGGATAGTGGAGGGATAGAATGCCTCAAGCCCTGCCCTGTGTGGGTAGTCACTAATCTGTGACACATGTACCAAGTGCTTCTCTCACAATAGAGGTACACATAGGACAGATCCACAGTTTCTAAAAGCCATGCAAATCTGGTGATCAGATCCGATTGCCTTAGGCAGTGGGAGGGTCAAACGGGAAAAGTCAGGCCTTGAGCCCCCCTCTGTGCAACATCGCTGCCTTCAAGATAGCACTGCTTCGGATGGCAACGAGGCATGTACCAGCAGAAGGGTTGTCAGTGATAGACGATGAAAGATGTAACCTGAGCTGAGTGCCACAGATTAAAAAAATAAAAAGAAATAGTGCAACTGGAAAGTTGCATGAGGCATTTTTCGATTTGACCCTTTGGACATATTTGGGCATATTTGCATGAAACATACCAATCGACTAACTCAGTCTAAGTTTTGGCATGCCAAGCTTAGTGAAGATCAATCCACAGGAAAAAAGTTAATGGGGTGAAAAAAGGAACTATTTCCATTTTTATCTTCCATAGGAAATTTTGCTGTAAGTTAGAGCAAAAACCGCCGAACAGATTTACATCAGACTTGGCAAGAAACTAGAAATTTACTCAGAAATGTTTTGTTTTTATGTGATGTAAATCCATAAATCTGTTCAGTGGCTTTTGGGATGTTCCTGTTTAAAAATTGTGCCAGGCAACATTTAAAGGGTTAACACGTTTATATATCTTGTTAGTTGAAAATCAATCTGAATATTACTTCGGCACTGTTTGACGGCCCTTGGGGCATGTGGGTGCTCAACACGGGTGCACAACACTATTTCACGGCTGCAACAGGGAGTCATTTTGACACTCTTGCACCCTTAAAATTGGATGCACAATTGGCGAGTACCTATTGGTACTCGCAAATTGCTCGTGCAATCTCCAATTCATTCCTATGGGCCTGGCCCATAGGAATGAATGGGGAGCCATTCCTTAATTACGACTCGCAATAAAGGAATTTGTAGGAATCGCTATTTTCTCAGCGATTCCTACATGCATAGGCATTTGCGCTTCCGTATTAGCAAATCCTTATTTTTCACTAATAAGGAATCGCAAATGGCATGTTTGATGCATGTGCCTGTTAGTACATTTAACGTTCTCTTAGTATTGTTAGGTTTGTGTAGATTTACTAAGGGGGCAAGTTAGAAACTGGGTGCAAAAAGGTGTTCATTTGTTAATTATATTGGTACAGTGTAATAAATCTGGAGAACATTCGGCAGAAACTCGGAAGCTTTGGGTTTTAATTAGCATGTCAAGTTTTGTGCCCCTCTATCAAGAGGCAAAGTTAAGGTGGGGTCAATACAGTTTTCAACTGATTATAACTTTAGCACTGTTTGATGAATCTGCATCAAATGTGGCGGGCAGTTAGCAAGTTACACCAGTGAAGGTATTTCCTGTATTTTGTGTATCAAATGGAGAGGAGGAGTTAAAGAGGGTGTCAAAATGTTTTTGATTTACTAATAACTTTGGCATCCTCTGATGGATCTACTGGAAATTTGGCAGGGGCTTAGCATGTTTAGCCTACTCTTGGGCCTAGATGTATCAAGCCTTTTGCGATTTGTTAAGGCCGAAATTCGCAGAATTTCGGACTTAAGGAATCGCAAACGGACATTTAGCATCTTTTGGGATGTATCAGAACTTAGCAAAATAAGGAATCGCAAAAAATTGCGATTCCTTATTTTGCTTATGCATTTAAGGAATCGCAATTTTGCGATTCCTTAAACGTCATGTATGAAACTTTTTAAAATTGCGAATTCGGGTTAAGGAATCGCAAATAACACCAATTTGAGGTTCGTGTTAATTTGCGAAATCCTTTTAAAAAACAAAATATGACTATTTTGAAGGTGGCATGTGACACACATACATGCCCATAGGGCATGTATGTGTGCCATATGCACACACATGTAAGTTTCAGGGGTGCAGCAGGGTGTCCATGAGACACCCCTGCACCCTTGAAATAATTCTCAAATTGAGATTAGCAAATTGCGAATTCGCAATTTGAGAATTACTGCACAATCATTCCTATGGGCCTCCTGGCCCATAGGAATGCATGGGGAATTATTCCTTATTTGCGAATTTGCAAAATGCGAATTCGCAAATAAAGATAAATAAGGAATCGCAAAAAAAATGCAATTTTTTACATACATTCCATTTTGCGAATTCTAAATAGCGATTCGCAAAAAAACGCTATTTAAGATTCGCAAAATGGAATCTTGATACATCTAGGCCTTGGTTTTCTAAATTGCATGCAAGCCCATCGAGGGGGTATTCGAAGGAAGGGTGAAAAAAGTGTTTATCTGCTATTAAATAATACATTTAGCACTTAATGCAGAATCCACACAACATTTGACACACGTTTAGTGGGTGCAGCTTGCTGTTTCCACGTGTGTACTCTGTTATTGGTGGTTTTACCCATTCAATGCAGTCTGGTAGTGCAATTTACACATTCTTAATGAAAGAAAGTTGTGTGACCCTGGTGTGAACCTCAAGAATTCATATTCTGATGAGGGATTGTGTAGTGTCAACATTACCACATGCAGGAGCAGCACATTTTTAACAGAGACATTACTGAAAGAGAACAGTTACAACGTACACATAGTTTCTATTGAACATGCTGCCAGCCCGCTGACACTCTTTGTGATCTATCTGCATCCCTTGTTTTCTGCTCTGCTTAGACATGCAACTAAATTGAAGGAGATTTTAGGAATATGCAAAAGTGCTCTAAAATAAATCATCTGTATTATTGCACAACACCCTAAACAAGTAAACGTTCTTACACTGGGGGCACGTGTTAAACTCAACAGAGTGGCACGTGATGAGGGGTGGATCGCCCTCCCCACCCCCTGTGGAAGTGTATTGCCTGCATTCCTATGATTGAGGGTGGAGATCAGACCCTGAAGTGAAGAACAATGGAGACAGGACTCTCCTTTCAAATTCATTGAGGGCCTTGTTAAAAAGGAGCTGCTGATACTTGTTCTTCCTGAGCACTGCAGGTTTGGTATATCAATCAATCAATCAAGCGTTTGTTAAGCATGACTACTCACCCGTAAGGGTCTCAAGGCGCTGGGTGGTGGGGTGGTGCAGATTCCAGTTCATCAAGGAGGGGGTCTGTCGAAGAGCCAGGTCTTGAGGTCTCTTACGAAGATGGGAAGTGATGCTGTTTGTCTGAGGTGGAGTGGAAGGACGTTCCAGGCCTGGGCCGCGAGGAAGGAGAAGGAGCCGCCTTCCGATCTGGTTTTTGTTGTGCGTGGGACTACGGGATAGGAGAGCTGGGCTGATTGTAGGGTCCTTTGGGGTGCGTGGAATTTGAGTCGGCTGTTAAGGTAAACTGGTACGGTGTTGTGGAGGGCCTTGTGTGCGTGGGTGACCATTTTGAAGGTGACTCTTGCCTTGATGGGGAGCGAGTGGAGTGTGCACAGGTGCTGTGAGATGTGGCAGTGTTTTGGCAGGTTGAGGACCAGTCTTTTGGATGTTCTGTAGCTTGCGGGTGAGGTTTTTGTTTATTTCGGCATAGAGTGCGTTGCCGTAGTTAAGTCTGCTTGTGACAAGGGCATGAGTGACGGTCTTTCTGTGCTCGAGGGAGATCCTTTTGAAGGTCTTATTTATTTATTTATTTATTTATTTATTTATTTATTTATTTGTGGGTTTATATAGCGCTTGAATCACTCCGCCAGGAGTATCTCTGCGCTTTTTGACCGGTAAATCAGCAGATATACAGAGGGATGGGATTAGATTTCATTTTTGAACAAGATAGTTTTTAAGTGTTTGCGGAAAGTTAGGTGCTCTTTGCATTGCCTTAGAGCCAAAGGTAATTTGTTCCACATCTTTGGACCCATGGTAGACAGAGCTCTGCCTTCATGTCTGGCTCTTTTGACATGGGGGACCACAAGGAGGAGATTGTTGCTAGATCTAAGGGATCGTGCTGGAACATAAGGGACAAATCTCCGTTCAAGATAGATGGGTCCTTGTCCGTTCAAACACTTATGGATCAGGCAGCATATTTTAAATTTTGCCCTTTGTCTGACTGGGAGCCAATGCAATTGTTCAAGGAGGGGTTTGGAGGCAGTTCTCGGGGGGGGGGGGCATTCAGAACAAGGCGAGCTGCCGTGTTCTGAATGACCTGTAGTTTATCTAGCACTCCTTCGTTGGCAGAGAGTAGTAGACCGTTGCAATAATCGATCCGACTCAGGATAAGTGCTTGAACAAGAGTTTTTCTTATTGAGTTGGGTAGGAGTGGAAAGACTTTGCGGAGCAGGCCAATGGTGTGGAAGCATATCCCTGAGATGTAGCTGGTATGTTGTTTTAGTGACAGGTCGTGATCAAGCCGAATACCCAAATTCGTCACGACCTGTTTAGGTTCAGGGACTGCTCCTAGCTCTGATGGCCACCATTCAGGAGTCCAGAGTATCTTGGCTTCCCCAAATAACATGAACTCCGTTTTGCTGACATTACATTGGAGATAGTTGGTGGACATCCAATTTGCCACTTCTTTCATGCCAGACGAGAAAAAGTTCCTAACCTCAGCGGAAATAGTTTTGAAGGGGAACAGGAGCTGTGTATCATCTGCGTATGATACGGGGACAAAGCCGTATCTACGCAGCACTCCTGCCAGGGGTGCCACATAGATATTAAAAAGCGTGGGGCTCAGACATGAGCCCTGTGGCACCCCCTTGGAGATCTCAACCTCCGCCGAGCGATATGCACCCATGGCGACTCTCTGGGTGCGATCTGCTAGGAAACTCTCTAACCATTCAGGGGCTTTGTTCTTAAGGCCAGCGTTCAACAACCGTTGAGTCAGGATGGAATGAGACACGGTGTCGAACGCTGCCGATAGATCTAGTAGAACCAAGATGAGGTCTTACGTAGGAGGCAGAGGCTGTGGAAGCATGAGGATGAGACTGAGTTGATCTGGTGGTCCATTTTGAGCTCGGAGTCCAGGATGATTGCCAGGTTGCATGCGTGGTCCATGGCGGTGGGCAGGTTTCGGAGGGTGGGGGCCACCAGGTGTCGTTCCAGGCATCATGGTTTGGGCCCATGATGAATACTTCCGTCTCGTTGGTGTTAAGTTGTAGGCAGCTGTTCTTCATCCATTTGGCGATGGCTTCCATGCCTTCTCGAAAGTTGTGTCTGGTGTTGCTGGGTTCATTGGATAGGGAGAGGATGAGTTGGGTGTTGTCTGCGTATGACACCATGTTGAGTCCGGAGGTTTTGACGATGGGGGCGAGTGGAGCCATGTAGATATTGAAGAGTATCGGGCTCAGGGAGGATCCCTGAGGGACTCCGCAGGTGGTTGGTGTAGGGTCTGAGAGGAAAGGGGGGAGTCTGACCCACTGTGTTCTGCCAGAGAGGAAGGAGTTTATCCAGTCAAGGGCCTTGTCCTGAATCCCTGCATCGTGAAGTCTACGTAATAGGGTTTGGTGGGAGACTGTGTTGAATGCCGCTGAGAGGTCGAGGAGGATGAGGGCTACTGTTTCTCCTTTGTCGAGTATGGTGCGGATGTCATCTGTTGTGGCGAGGAGGGTGGGTTTTGTACTGTGGTTTCTCTTAAAGCCGGATTGGGAGGAGTCGAGGATGTTGTGCTCTTCGATGAATGTGGTGAGTTGGTTGTTGTTGGCTTTCTCAATAACTTTCATAGGGAACGGGAGCAGGGAGCTGGGTTTGTAGTTTTTGAGGTCTGTGGGTCCGCCGAGGGTTTCTTCAGGAGGGGGGTGACCTCGGCGTGTTTCCAGTCATCGGGGAACGAGGCGGTCACCAGGGAGCGGTTGAGGGTGTGGCAGAGAATGTGTGCGATGGTGTTAGTGGCTCTGTTGGAGATGTGGTGGGGGCAGGGGTCCGTGGGGGCCCCGGAATGGATTGACTTTGTCGTCTTCAGTGTGTCTTCGGTGGTGAGGGCTGTCCAGTTGTCAATTGTTGGTTTAAGGGGTTGCTGGTGGGGGTTCCGTGTGTTCATTGCCTTCATCGAAGTTGTCATAGATGCTCTTGATTTTGTGGTGAAAGAAGGTGCTGAGTTTGTCGCAGAGGTCATTGAGGGAGGGATGTCAGTCGACTCGCTGGTGGGTTGGGCGAAATCCTTGATGACGTTGATGAGCTCTTTGCTGCTGTATGCATGTGTGGAGATTCTGTCTTCAATCGCTTTTTCCTCGGGTCTCTGATGAGTTGGTGGTGGGCGTTGGTAGTGGTTTTGAAGTTGTTGTGGGCTTCTGTGGAATTGGTCTTTTAGGGGTGGCGGCAGGTGTGTCTGAACTCCCGAAGTTCGGAGGTGAACCATCGGGCTTTCTTGGCATAGGTGTTGTTGTTTTTCTTGAGGGGGCTATGTTGTTGATGCTGTCGGAGATCCATCTGTGCAGGGTTTGGGCTGCTGTGTTGGGGTCGTCGTTTTCCGCGATGGTTGGGGTGTTGCTGAGTGAAGAGGTAAGCTGGTCGTCAGTGATTCTGGTCCACTTTCTTCGTGGGAGTAGGTGCTGGTATCTGTGGATGATGGGTGTTCTGAAGGTGAAGTGGATGCAATGGTGGTCAGTCCATGGGAGTTCAGTGGTGTGACTGAAGATGATGGAATTTCCTGGGGTGAAGAGGGGGTCGAGGGTGTGTCCTGCTGAGTGCGTGGGCTCGGTCATGATCTGGTGAAGTCCAGTGTTGTGGGGGTTGTCCAGGAGGGATGCGGTGTTGGGGTCCAGTTGGTTATCGATGTGGAAGTTGAGGTCTACCAGCAGTGTGTAGTTGGTGGATGCGATTGCATGCGGGGAGATGATGTCCGTGATGGAGTTGGTGAATCGTCCGTGGGGTCCAGGGGGTAGGTAGATGAGGGTTCCTCTGAGGGTGGTGGTAGGGTTGGTCTGTATCTTGAAGTGTAGATATTCCATCATGTCTGTGGGCTCATCGGGGAGTGTGATCAGGCGGAGGGTGGATATGTGGACGATGGCGATTCCTCTTCCCAGGCGGGTGTGGCGGTCCTTTCTGGAGATTCTGTACCTTTGGGGAATGGCGATGTCTGGTCCCGAGGTGGTGTTGGTCCAGATTTCGGTGGCATATTTGTGGAGGGATCGGAAATTGAGGAGGATGCATTGCAGGGACTTCAGTTTGGTTGTGTTTGTACAGACGGGTTGCGCTGGGTCCACGGTCTTGGCAGTGTTGCACGTGTGCCGGCAGCGGTGACAGCTGAAGGGTCCGTGGGTGTCAGCCGGTGAAGTTAGCTTGCAGTTGGTGTTGGGGCCTGGGTTTAGTTCGTGGAGTGCTGCTGATCCATAGCAGTGGCGATGCGGTGTTCCAGGGTTCCTGGCGCTGGTCGCAGATGGGCGAAAACAGGCTTGCCTTAGGCAAGCCTTTGGCACGCCAGCGGCATGACCACACAGCAGCCACCATTATGTAGGGGAGGGGGCCGGGAATGTGCAGCTGGGAGGAGGGGGCAGGGCGGTAACGGTGGTAAAACCAGTGAGAAAAAAGCAGGAGGATAGAGTAACCAAGACAATGGGCAGTGCACAAAAACACAGAATACAAACCAGGCACAAAAGTTGCAAGAAGGCAAAATAACAACTAGGCACAAAACACAAGAATAACAAAAGGAAAAAAGAAATACAGTGATGGCAAGAGTTACACGAGAAAACTACCAGAAGTCACAGAGCGGGCTCAAACCCTGCCTGGGTCTGGCGAAGGAGATCTGTGTTGGAGCAGAGTACCGCGGAGCTGCTGGGATGAGAGAAGATCTATGGGTGGGACTAGAGTTTCTATTGCTCGGGTGAGAAGGTTTCTAGGCAGGGTTTTCCTTTTGTGTGTCTGATTAGTGCTGCAGGAAGGCTGAATTACAGCCAGATACAAGATCTCAAATCAGGGTCGGGCTGGCTGTGGCAGGCACCGGGCATCTCCCTCGTGGGCCACCAGGGTGGAGGCCGGTTTTGTACCCCTGGAGTGCCATTTTTGTTACAAGCTAAAGGTTAAGGAGTTAGGTCCCGGGACGTGGGGGGGGCTGGACCCTCTCAAAACATAAATATACAACTTGCTCCCCTCACACTTCTTTGTTGCTTGATAATACAAGTACATGAATCAGGACTACTTCTGATTATGTAGGTTTATTTAGTTTCACCCTTTACTTTTCAATTTCAAATACAAAAAGATTTTTTCATTGCATGTTTGAGAAACACACGAAACATGTAACACTTAATAACAAATATGAAAACCATGGATGACAACACAATAATTTCAAAAACATCAACTTCAACAAAAATGAAACAACACATTGCACATTATTTTAGTATTGCAGCATTTGTTCAAATACTCAAATTGGAAACAGAAATGCCGGTATCAAAAATACTCCTTTTCATAAGATCATTAAAGGACAAAGAGTCTGAAAGAGGGCTAAATGGATACAAATCAATGAGTCCAAATCGCAGTAAATCCTGTTTGTTTTGTAGCCTTCTTTATGCCGACGCGTTTCGAACCCGTTAATTGAATGAACGGGGTCTCATCAGGGCCTTGTCACTTCTATATCTATATATTATGTGCAAAAAGAGAAAAGAGAGAACAACACCTTAGTTCTGTTGTTCTAACCCATTTTGCTTCACTTTACCTCTGCCTTTAAACAAATTTGTACCTGTAACTTTGCGTGTAGCCGGATTCAAAAGGTTCAACAGCCTTCTAGCTCTGTAACTGTCTCTGGGAACTCTGTAAAAATAGTTATAACTATTTAGAAAAATGGAGACTGGGTGGTGATCTCCCTAGCTCAAGAACGGTGCTTCCAATTCATACCTGTTTGTAGCACCGCTGCTCCTAAGGTGTGTCTTCGTCTACACCTTATTTTCTGTCATCTGTTTTTATATTACTTCTGGGAATTCGATATATGGCTTGTGCTCCCTATTTACAAAAAGTCGGGGTTATTTATAAAATACATTTTTGGGCGTGCTTATTTTTAACGTTTGTGGAGGCTCAAGATCAATCTACCTTCAAGGGAGGCGTCCCTCGGCAGGCGTGAGTCTGCTCTCTTGGCGTTGCGGTTCCGTTTTTCTTCAATCTATTGAAAAAACGGGGAATTGAATCACTCTATGTTGCGCTCGGGTTTGTGTGGCGTATTTTTTCATTTCTGACCATGGCTCCTACCTTTAGTCAAAAAAACGAAGAGCTCGACGTTGAAGCATCTAACAGTCTTCAGCGCTCAATCGTTCTGCGCTTCCGCGTCCCAGCCGGCGTTCAGTGGCAACAGCCATCTTACTGACGGCGTCATAAGCAGCTTTCGGTGACACAGTCCAGGGATTGTGGGACGTGTAGTTCGAATTATTTGGGGTGCCGCCTAGCATGAAAAATGCTTGCCAAAGTGATTTAAGAATCTGGGCTCTTGTGCAGACAATCCATTATAAAGCTGACTCACACGAAGCACTATTCAAGTATTTAACCATTACGTTTTTGAAGGGAGTTAGAGCCTGGAGACTTCTGACAATGTGTTTAACCCACTTTGGGTGCTGTTAAATTTCAAAATTAAATATGCCTCTTTTGTTAGAAGCACATTGTCAGTGTCCGGAGGACATTTCATCTGATTAGTGCTGTATAATACTGTCCATTTGAATTCAGTTTCTCTATGGTTAGCCTCTGCAAAATGCTGCACCATAGGCGCATTTGCTACCTTATTCTTTATTCTAGATCTGTGCTGCGTGATGCGGGTATTAACTTGTTGGTTTGTTTTCCCAATATAAATTTTGTCACACGGACATACAATTGCATACACAACATTTCGTGTCCGACAGTTAGAAAATCCTACATTCTTCCATTTGATGTTTTTGTGGGTGAATTCAGTGCCTTCCATCGTGGTATCGCATGATACGCAATTCCCACATTTATGATGTCCCACTATGGGTTTGAGGCCCCACTGGGAGAGCAGGTCGCTTTTTGGTTTTTGGATTCGCACATCAGCACGTACCTGTTGCTGACCTATGCTTCGGTTCTTTTTATATGCAAATATATTTGCATATAAAAAGAACCTGCTCTCCCAATGGGGCCTCAAACCCATAGTGGGACATCATAAATGTGGGAATTGCGTATCATTCCCAGAGACAGTTACAGAGCTGGAAGGCTGTTGAACCTTTGGAATCCGGCTACACGCAAAGTTACAGGTACAAATTTGTTTAAAGGCAGAGGTTAAGTGAAGCGAAATGGGTTAGAACAACAGAACTAAGGTGTTGTTCTCTCTTTTCTCTTTTTGCACATAATATATAGATATAGAAGTGACAAGGCCATGATGAGACCCCGTTCATTCAATTAACGGGTTCGAAACGCGTCGGCATAAAGAAGGCTACAAAACAAACAGGTTTTACTGCGATTTGGACTCATTGATTTGTATCCATTTAGCCCTCTTTCAGACTCTTTGTCCTTCAATGATCTTATGAAAAGGAGTATTTTTGATACCGGCATTTCTGTTTCCAATTTGAGTATTTGAACAAATGCTGCAATACTAAAATAATGTGCAATGTGTTGTTTCATTTTTGTTGAATTTGATGTTTTTGAAATTATTGTGTTGTCATTCATGGTTTTCATATTTGTTATTAAGTGTTACATGTTTCGTGTGTTTCTCAAACATGCAATGAAAAAATCTTTTTGTATTTGAAATTGAAAAGTAAAGGGTGAAACTAAATAAACCTACATAATCAGAAGTAGTCCTGATTCATGTACTTGTATTATCAAGCAACAAAGAAGTGTGAGGGGAGCAAGTTGTATATTTATTATTTTTGTTACAGGGGCACTTCTATAGGCCCCGTGTAACAAAAGAACCTGTAGTGTTTTTCGCGCATACCCCTTCCTGGCCGGTCCGACTCATTTGCCAGAGCCGGTTAGCGTTCCTAGTCCGGCCCTGTCTCACACATCATTGTGCTTATGTTATTGGTACTCCCGACTGGAGGCTGCTACAGTGCTACACGCCCAGAGAAGTATTACTTTGCGCAAATGCATTCAGACAGAGCTGATCTCCTTCAACCCACACTGATCGTTAAAAAGAAAGGGAAGGTACATCTCCAGCACAAACATTTAAAATACAACATTCCTAATTCAGCATTTTCCTTTCATCAGATATTCTGGGAAAATTAAACCATATTTTTAAGTTGCAGGGCTCGACAAATCTAAAAAATGGTACTAGTCATGCAGGTCTAGTAACTTAGAAAAAATCGCCTCGACCTCACAGTAACCTACTTGACCTCCGTCTCTGAAAGTGGAGCAAATGTTACAAGATACCAAGATTTAAAGGCATCTTTATTGCTCCTTTGCTTTGTGAGCAATAAAAAGGCCTTTAAATCTTCTTATCTTGTCACATTTCCTCCGTTTACAAAGACGAACCCTATGGGTGATGGTGTGGTATATGTGTGCTGGGGTTCTCATGGTGTACAGTGGTTTTGAAACACATGCAAATTATGTTGTTTCCTTCAACAGGTTGCATGATATCTCAGAAAGCATCCATAATATACCTAAAATTCCAGCATAAAAACTGACCTTAACTTAAAACTTCCAATTGTCAACTCACCTTTTTCAAATAAATCTCTTTCCCTTCCATCCTCTGCATGCCTCCTCACTCTCAGCACTACTCAGTCACATGCATGTGTGCCTTAATCCCTATTATAGGATCTCTGAAAATTTACCGCACCTCATTTCATTCAAAGATCAAAACCTCTTTTTTAAATCATACTGCCGAAACCTAACAACACCTAATCTCTTCTAGCACAATTGTTTATACTGACAACCAATGCATATATTCACATAAACACCCCCCACTGAGAATTACACCTGACTCCTATTAATTTATTGCATCACGTAGACACTGGGTTAAATGCTTGGATCTGTTTCCTTTAGAGAGTAAGACTAATCCCAATAACCAACAATAACAAAACAAATGAATAACCCTGGGTTCTGGAGAAAACTTGCTGCCCGGCGTAAAGATCTACAGTGCCTCATATGGGGTAATAAGCGCTAGACCAATACATTTACAATGCAATACAATATATAACCCACTGTAGAACTAATATCATAACACTCAGCATTCAAATTATTGTAGTTCCAACAGGCTGCATGAGAATCCTCCTTTACTGTTGACCCTCTTACACTCACATACCACAGCAGTGATAAGAGTAATGTCCATCACCCAGTACTGTACCAGTCCACAGCAAGAAACCAACCATTACCATCTGATTAAAGCGATACCATAGGGGATGGTGGATGGAGCGTTTGAGCAAATCAAACACTCACTTGGTAGGGTATGCCCAGACGTGGGTCCCTTGCTCACTCTACCACTGAATTCAAGATATCTTGGCTGATGAGGATTATGAATATAAAACCGGTCCCAGGAGGCTTGTTTCCGGTCCAGTGAAGACATGGCTTGGCAGTTTGGGCGGGACTGTTTCAAAGAGGCACAGGGTCAGACTGATTTGCATATCGCCATGTCTGAACTGGGGTGGTGGAGTGAGCTAAATAATGGTGATGGATTAAACCCAGATCAGTTGACTGGGGGTGAGTGTTTGATTTGCTCAAACGCTCCATCCATCACCCCCTTTGGTATCGCTTTGTTCGCCCTAAGTTGGCAGGGTATGCCCAGACGTGGGTCCCTTGCTCACTCTACCACTGGATTCAAGATAGCCTTACTGATGAGGATTATGAATCCGAAACCGGTCTCAGGATGCTTATTTCTGGTCCAGGGAAGACATGGCTTGGCAGTTCGGGCTGGACTGTTCCCATGAGGCACAGGGTCAGACTGATTTGCATATGGCCACGTCTGAACTGGAGTGGTGGAGTGAGCTAAAGAATGGTGATGGATTAAACCCAGATCAGTTGACTGGGGGTGAGTGTTTGATTTGCTCAAATGCTCCGTCCAACATCCCCTTTGGTATCATCATATTGTAGCGTCAATATTCCATTGAATACAGTTCACCTTTTAAAGAAGTAATTATAAATACCAGGAATGCTAGACGTCTAAGTTCTCCCCCATCAGCATGAAAACTGAGAACAGACCTGTGGGATCTCGGACCTAGTGTTGTTTAGGTTTGCATTTATACATGTGTAGAAGTGAAACATTGCATGACGTGTTTTAAAGCTTCAAAGGGACTACTTATGCTTGTATAATCAGGTGATAGCATAACTATTGTCAGCATAACACTGCACCCTTCAACTAAACAACACTATATTCATATATTACAAAACACAACATGCAAATCCATAACACACCATAACACTCAACTCAAATCGATACCACTATCCTACCATAACACTTCACTCTTCTCAAATTTACAAAACTACACTCAATACCCCTTTGCAACAAATAGTTATGAGCATAAAACATAGCAGCCACACAAATGTACAACAAAACGAAAACATATAGGCAAAGCTATCCACACAATTCCATGCCACACAATTGAACTCCTCACATTTCAAATCCACACCCCATAATTCAACACAATCCACAAAATTCAACTCAATAAAACAATTACACAACACACCACATACATCCAATACACACCACAGATTTCCACAGCATTCCTCAAGATTCAACAGTACACCACATAATTAAATTCCACTACATACCACTCCACAACACAAATTACTGTTACATATAATTACACTCCATAACACACAATGGCACTCCACATAATTCTAGTACACTTAATACCACATAACTACTATCCACATAATTACACTGCACACCATGCCCCATGATTCCACTACACAATTCCACTACACACCACACAATTCCATGCCACACAATTCCACAACTAACAATTCCACACAACATACATTCACTCCAAAACACAAGGGTTAAAGACATTGCTATTTACAATGCAAATAACTCTAACTCAACCAAATGTGGGAACTATTGCATTTCCAATGCTTGTTTAATTTTTCGGGGAACTGCAGAAAGTGGAGCAGTCCCCCAGCAACATTGAAAAGAAACAGTAAGTCTCCTGGGCCCTTAAAACCAGGACCCCAGGAAAGCTTACAATATTTGTTTAATCATTCCTAGCTGGACTTCTGTGCTCTTCAGCTGGAGCGCAAGGCCCACTTGTTGTTTTTTATGATTGAATTTTATAAACTCAGACATGTTGCTTTTATTTAAATAAAAAAGTCTGAGTCTTTCTTTTTACATTTTTGAGCCCACAAAATACAAGAATAAAGGGTTTGTTAACAGAAAGACTCACAGACATGTTTTTATATAAGTTTATTAAACATTTGTATATTAATCACTATCATTAAACATTCCATTCTGTGAATGTCTGAAATGTACACTTGATTAAAAATATTGGTGATTCTTGATGAGAGAAGATATTAGGGTCACTTTTCATATTTTGGTGTTGGAATTCTTTGGTAAAGTCAGCAAGCCTACCAGTGTGCAGCAGGATTTACACAGGCCAGAAGGGTTAGTTGCTTGCAAGTGGTTGGATACAGGGCCTCCTTCATTGAAGGAGAATAACATGTAATTCCACAACATTTCCCTACTTTCTGAACAGTTAACAAACACAAAAACCTGCTTTGGAGCTACCTCTATTAGAATGAAACAATAGTCCCATAGAACTCATTTACAATTGCTGCATCTATGATTACCCTGGTCTTCGTGGGCAGATAGGTTGTCCTTGTATTGCTGACACAGTGTAGATCTGTCTCTGCTCAGGAACTGCCTTTATTAATAGGGCAGTGTGCACAGTGAGCATTAGAAACACCAGTAGAAGTTAAGTAAATACCAGTGGAGTGGAGATGGCTGCCTCTGACCGGTGGGAAATAGAATGACAGCTATTGACTACACTATCTTCTTCGTTACCATTGACCAGAATTGGGGACAGTTCTAAGGCCATAGCCAAGGTCTAAGTAGAAAAGAAAAGAGTTGCTGAAGGGCATTCAAACTTGCATCCTAAGAATACTGTGATGCTGGTGGACTTGGAGGATGCATGCAAGAAATGCATGCTGAAAATCCATTCCCTTACTTGTTTCTCCCAGTTTTTCTTTTGTTTTGGACCTCTGGACTTCTTACCTTTGCTGTGGACTGAGGCCTCCTGAAGAGGCATCAATCACGTGTTGTCAGACTTTTCCACCTACACTAACCCTCCAAGTAGATGTGGATGATTAGCCATGGCCTAGATCATGGGAAGTGGTGTAGCCAGTGCTTAATTTGAGCCAGTGGTTTCCGGTGCTCAGCACTAGCACTTAATCATCAACACCGTAGCTCTTCATGAGCACCAGTTAAAGACAGAATAATTTACGGGGACATTAAGTGATTTATCCAGAATCACATGATGTTAAGCAACACGGAGACTCGAACATGGTCCTCAGATCTGGCTATTAAGCAACATCCTCTCCACCACTTTCATAGTTAGCAGTTGGTTCTGTTTTAGGCAGCGCTAACAGGAGAAATGGGCTAGTGCAAGCTTCCTCCTGACGAGATCCCCAGCATTTATTTTTTTACAGATTAATCACTGTGTGTAGCTATAGAACAACACAGTTCTCACACCTGCTTCGAGTACACGATCATCGGGGGTAGAGCGGGCAGGCGAAAGCCAGTTGTGATTGACAGCGTTCAACTACTACTCACATTACATCTCACTTTGCTGTGAGCCACGAAGAGATTAAATCTGTGTTTCTTCCTTTTCTTCCTTTCTTTCCCCATCTGATGACTAAAGGCCATATTTAGAGTTTAACAAATGGACTACTCTGAAATGCTATAGGCTATAATGCACTTGTTAATTAAGCGTGGGCGGAAAATCCGTTCCGCTCGCGGATTTTGCGGATTTTCGGGAAATCCGCAATCCGCGAGATTTGCGGATTTCCCGCAAAATCCGCAAATTCGCACGCAGCGGATTTTTTGGGCGGCGCGCGGCGTTGGTGATACAATTTTTGCGGCGCGCGGCGTTTATCATCGTTTGCCGAGTTGTTTTTTTCGATAGTTTGCGAGTGCTGCGCCATTTTGGATCTTGCTGTGTGATCCCGCGGGAATTGGCGAGCGCGATTACGTCATCGCGGCTTGCCAGCGATAGTTTGTCAACGCGAGTACGACGAGATCACGTCTCGCGGTACTTCGCAATTGCGAGATTTGAGATGCGGCGCGCGAAAATATAAATTTGCAATTCTGCACAAGAAATCCACCAGCAAGCAGCATAAACCTTCTAGAAATGATGATTTTTATGTGAATAACTCCTTAGTTTGACATTTGCCTGCACTTTTTTAGCGAGGAGTCCATTTTGGGGAGGGGGGCAGGGGGGTGGGAGGAAGGAAGTGCCCCATAGTCTTCAACTTCCTGTTCCTGTTCAGCAGGCTCCTCCCAGTGCTTTGTCCATCTCCTGGTCACTTTTCATTCGGATGTGGACCTGGAAGGATTACCTTTTGTGGATGCTGCTGGATCTTTGGATTTGAGGCCTTTTTGACTTTCTTTGGATCACTGTTGGATTAGAAATTTTACAAGTAAGTTTGTTTGGGGCATTACAGTTGCTGCAACTAAAATTTTGGGATTTTCGATTTTTGGGCTGTTTTGGGGCCTTTTCCCAGGGGTACTCAGTGGTGGGTGGACTGATTCTTTCTGTGGGTTGTCTTGAATTTAAACATCATGGAGGCCATAGATGAATTGGGATTGTGCTGATTTTTCTGTGTTTTTCGATTTTTTTTTTTTGTAAAATTTTGTGTTTTTCGATTTTTGACCTGTTGTTGGGGCCTTGACCAGGGGTAGTGAGTGGTGCATGGGGCCTAGTCTTTCTGTGGGCTGTCTTGAATTTAAACATCATGGATGGAATGGGATTGTGCTGATTTTGCAGTGTTTTTCGATTTTTGGGGGTGTTCATGGGGAGGGACATGCCATGTGGCTGGTGGCCATTTTGAGTGCAGCTACAGGCACTGGCCATGTGCTGGCAGGCAAGTGGCCATTTTGAATGCAGGCTTTGTTGTTAGGCCTCCAACCATTTTGCCTACTTTTCAACCTTTATTTATGCCAGGGGTAGTGAGTCTTGCATGGGCCTAGTATTTCTGTGGGTTGTCTTGAATTTAAACATCATGGAGGCCATGGATGGAATGGGATTGTGCTGATTTTGCAGTGTTTTTCGATTTTTGGGGGTGTTCATGGGGAGGGACATGCCATGTGGCTGGTGGCCATTTTGAGTGCAGCTACAGGCACTTGCCATGTGCTGGCAGGCAAGTGGCCATTTTGAATGCAGGCTTTGTTGTTAGGCCTCCAACCATTTTGCCTACTTTTCAACCTTTATTTATGCCAGGGGTAGTGAGTCTTGCATGGGCCTAGTATTTCTGTGGGTTGTCTTGAATTTAAACATCATGGAGGCCATAGATGAATTGGGATTGTGCTGATTTTTCTGTGTTTTTCGATTTTTTTTTGTTGTAAAATTTTGTGTTTTTCGATTTTTGACCTGTTGTTGGGGCCTTGACCAGGGGTAGTGAGTGGTGCATGGGGCCTAGTCTTTCTGTGGGCTGTCTTGAATTTAAACATCATGGATGGAATGGGATTGTGCTGATTTTGCAGTGTTTTTCGATTTTTGGGGGTGTTCATGGGGAGGGACATGCCATGTGGCTGGTGGCCATTTTGAGTGCAGCTACAGGCACTGGCCATGTGCTGGCAGGCAAGTGGCCATTTTGAATGCAGGCTTTGTTGTTAGGCCTCCAACCATTTTGCCTACTTTTCAACCTTTATTTATGCCAGGGGTAGTGAGTCTTGCATGGGCCTAGTATTTCTGTGGGTTGTCTTGAATTTAAACATCATGGAGGCCATAGATGAATTGGGATTGTGCTGATTTTTCTGTGTTTTTCGATTTTTTTTTTTTGTAAAATTTTGTGTTTTTCGATTTTTGACCTGTTGTTGGGGCCTTGACCAGGGGTAGTGAGTGGTGCATGGGGCCTAGTCTTTCTGTGGGCTGTCTTGAATTTAAACATCATGGATGGAATGGGATTGTGCTGATTTTGCAGTGTTTTTCGATTTTTGGGGGTGTTCATGGGGAGGGACATGCCATGTGGCTGGTGGCCATTTTGAGTGCAGCTACAGGCACTGGCCATGTGCTGGCAGGCAAGTGGCCATTTTGAATGCAGGCTTTGTTGTTAGGCCTCCAACCATTTTGCCTACTTTTCAACCTTTATTTATGCCAGGGGTAGTGAGTCTTGCATGGGCCTAGTATTTCTGTGGGTTGTCTTGAATTTAAACATCATGGAGGCCATGGATGGAATGGGATTGTGCTGATTTTGCAGTGTTTTTCGATTTTTGGGGGTGTTCATGGGGAGGGACATGCCATGTGGCTGGTGGCCATTTTGAGTGCAGCTACAGGCACTTGCCATGTGCTGGCAGGCAAGTGGCCATTTTGAATGCAGGCTTTGTTGTTAGGCCTCCAACCATTTTGCCTACTTTTCAACCTTTATTTATGCCAGGGGTAGTGAGTCTTGCATGGGCCTAGTATTTCTGTGGGTTGTCTTGAATTTAAACATCATGGAGGCCATAGATGAATTGGGATTGTGCTGATTTTTCTGTGTTTTTCGATTTTTTTTTTTTGTAAAATTTTGTGTTTTTCGATTTTTGACCTGTTGTTGGGGCCTTTTCACCAGGGGTATTTGAGTCTAGCATGGGCCTAGTCTTTCTGTGGGCTGTCTTGAATTTAAACATCATGGAGGCCATGGATGGAATAGGATTGTGCTGATTTTGCAGTGTTTTTCGATTTTTGGGGGTGTTCATGGGGAGGGACATGCCATGTGGCTGGTGGCCATTTTGAGTGCAGCTACAGGCACTGGCCATGTGCTGGCAGGCAAGTGGCCATTTTGAATGCAGGCTTTGTTGTTAGGCCTCCAACCATTTTGCCTACTTTTCAACCTTTATTTATGCCAGGGGTAGTGAGTCTTGCATGGGCCTAGTATTTCTGTGGGTTGTCTTGAATTTAAACATCATGGAGGCCATAGATGAATTGGGATTGTGCTGATTTTTCTGTGTTTTTCGATTTTTTTTTTTTGTAAAATTTTGTGTTTTTCGATTTTTGACCTGTTGTTGGGGCCTTGACCAGGGGTAGTGAGTGGTGCATGGGGCCTAGTCTTTCTGTGGGCTGTCTTGAATTTAAACATCATGGATGGAATGGGATTGTGCTGATTTTGCAGTGTTTTTCGATTTTTGGGGGTGTTCATGGGGAGGGACATGCCATGTGGCTGGTGGCCATTTTGAGTGCAGCTACAGGCACTGGCCATGTGCTGGCAGGCAAGTGGCCATTTTGAATGCAGGCTTTGTTGTTAGGCCTCCAACCATTTTGCCTACTTTTCAACCTTTATTTATGCCAGGGGTAGTGAGTCTTGCATGGGCCTAGTATTTCTGTGGGTTGTCTTGAATTTAAACATCATGGAGGCCATAGATGAATTGGGATTGTGCTGATTTTTCTGTGTTTTTCGATTTTTTTTTTGTAAAATTTTGTGTTTTTCGATTTTTGACCTGTTGTTGGGGCCTTTTCACCAGGGGTATTTGAGTCTAGCATGGGCCTAGTCTTTCTGTGGGCTGTCTTGAATTTAAACATCATGGAGGCCATGGATGGAATAGGATTGTGCTGATTTTGCAGTGTTTTTCGATTTTTGGGGGTGTTCATGGGGAGGGACATGCCATGTGGCTGGTGGCCATTTTGAGTGCAGCTACAGGCACTGGCCATGTGCTTGGCAGGCAAGTGGCCATTTTGAATGCAGGCTTTGTTGTTAGGCCTCCAACCATTTTGCCTACTTTTCAACCTTTATTTATGCCCAGGGGTAGTGAGTCTTGCATGGGCCTAGTCTTTCTGTGGGTTGTCTTGAATTTAAACATTATGGAGGGCATGGATGGATTGGGATTGTGCTGATTTTGCAGTGTTTTTCGATTTTTTTGTGCTCTATAACTGAACTGATGTTCCTCTGTCTTCCATTTTTTTTAGGTGCACAAGACTCAAGAGAACCACCAGTGCCAGGAAGAAGTCCTGCAGCGGTGTTTGTGTGCAGCATAACGTCACGCGACGTCACGTCTGGCCTCAGACAACTCTACAATTCGTGCAACTGCGGCCTGCTGTCTGACCTGCTCTGAAGAAGATGGCCCCAAAGAAAGTTCTCCGTAGCTCCTCTAGCAAGAAAGTTGCTAGTAAGGAGCAGAAGAAGCAAGTTACCAAGGAGGCTGGTGTGCCACCCGCCACTTTTTTTGGGAGCAAAAAAAAAAGTACGCCTGCAGCAGCAGGATCTGCTGGGGACCAACCTGAGAGCAGCACCCCTGCTCCATTGGGTTCAGTGCCTCCACCACCACGCCAACTTAAGTCAAAGCCCTTGAGTGCTTCAGAGGCAGTCAGTGTACTTCTCCAATCACCATCGACCAGTGATGTTGGCTCATCGCAAGAAAGTAGCAGCAATGTCCCTGAATCAACACAGGTTGTTGTAACTCATCTGACAAGTGTTGAACAACCACAGCCGCAACAACAACACCATGTGCAAGTACACGCCCAAGTACATGTGGAAGGAGAGGCAGCAAAAGGAGATGCGCAAGCAAAGGTGCATGGACGTTCACAAGTGCCCACAATAGTTGTTCCTCCCGAAGTAGGGGCACATTTGGAAATCGACAATGAAGCTGAGGTATCATTGGAAGCCACTCCTCCTGATGATCATTCATTGTCTTCCACATCCCTAGCAAGGAAAAGATCAAGGGGGGTGTCTACATCTTCTTCAAGCCCACCTCGTTCTGGTGCAAGTGATCTGTCTTGGGAACCACGACAACTGCGGTCTGACAGTGAGGCAGAGGCACACCATGATCTGCCACCGGTACCTAAGCGTAAAAGGAAGGTCGTCCAAAAACTCAAACCTATGGAGTGTGATGAGGCTCAACAAGAAGTGACAGATACTGCTGGTGATGAAGCCTCTCACGATGACGACGAGCCAGTCATCACAAAGGTCACTGCAGCCCCACCGGGCATGCAGCAAAGAGACATTTTGACCCTATCCCGAGAAGCTGCTGAGCGTGATGATGATGTCGGCGAGGAGGCAATGGAAATGGAATCATTAGATTTGGAGTTAAGTAGTACACCAAAACCTACCGCTTCCATATTTCTTCCTCGCAAGAAGGTACCCACCTCGTCCTCGACCTCAATTCGTGGTGGTGAAAGTGCAAAACGTACTGAAGTTCGGCAATCCACATCCTCCACTTCATCTGTCATTAGCAGCAGGACCACCACCACCAGTATCGCCGCCTCCTCCGGCCCCCGAAGACATTTCAAGTCTCCAGTTTGGGACTTCTTTAGTGTTTGCCCAAAAAAGGAAAACGTAGCCATTTGTAGCCTTTGTAAGCTTCGATTTAGTCGTGGTAAGCTTGGTTCTAACTATGGTACCGGAGGCCAGAGAGGTCATCTTGAGAGAAGGCACCCTGTCGAATGGTTTCCGCACCTAGAGGCGGTCAAGAAAGCCGGAATTGCACGTAATGAAAACGTTGATTTGTCATCTGCTGATGACGAGGAGGTAGAAGACGATTCAAACACTTCACTTACACCCAGTTCCCATGTCAGCAGCACACCCCATGGGAGCCACACTAAGAGTGTGGGAGAGAGTGAGACATCAATGCGGAAAAGTTCATCAGCGAGCGTAACTGGGTCGAAGAGATCATCATCATCCCGTAAATCATTGGTCCAGGGCAACATTAAAAAGATGTTGTTTACAGAAGCGCAATATGAACGCAACCACCCAATGACCCGTCTGTATAACACTAAGCTGGCTAAAATGCTAGCTCTGGACCTTCTCCCTTTTTCTTTTGTAGAAGGGGTTGGTTTTCTAGAATTAGTGACAGCGCTCTGCCCTAAATGGAAGGTTCCTAGCCGGTTCTATTTTGCCCGAGTTGCGGTTCCAGCACTACATGAAGATGTTCTGAAGGTGATTGGGGCAGCTTTGCAGAAGAGTGCTGTTCACACTATACATCTGACAACAGACATGTGGACCAGTGGCGCAGGCGCTGATTACATGTGCATCACTGCACACTGGGTCTCTTTTTCAGGGGCTAAAGCAAAGCTAAACTCAGGTGTTGACACTAACATTGTTTTTAAAGGTGCTCGGAAACATGCAACACTAGCCATGTTTGGTTTGGAGAAACGTCACACAGCAGAAAACATTTTGGATGTCTTTAACACAAAGGTCCTTAACTGTCTGTCCCCACTAAAACGCAAGGTTGGTTATGTTTCCACAGACAATGGCTCCAATATAGTTAAGGCCATGAGGGACGGTTACTATTTCAGAGTGCCGTGTTTGGCGCACTGTATAAACCTGGTTGTCCAAAAATTCTTGGGTAATAAACGCAGTGCAGCGTACAGTGTATTGGAGAACTGCCGAAAAATTTGCAAGCATTTCAGGCATTCTTTTAAGGCCCGCAAGCAGCTGAGGAGCATGCTATATCAAAGTCAAATGCCAGTGAAAGCACTCATCCAGGAGGTGGTAACACGTTGGAACTCAACCTTCTACATGCTTGAGCGTCTGTATGAGCAGTATACGCAACTCGATCAATATTTCTTGAAAGAGGGTATAGAGGAGCTGAGGATGGGTGGGCCGCAATGGAACATAGTTGAAAGCCTAACACGCATGCTTCGTCCTTTTGAGGTCTTCACACGTGCAGTCAGCAAGGAGGACTCTAATTTGGGAAAAGCTATCCCATTGTTGTACATGCTGGAGGACCAACTGAAGGAGGTGTGTTCTGTGTTTCGAAAAGATGACAAAAAGAAAGACTCTTTGCTTCTGGCTGAGAAATTATTAGAGCTCCTACAAGGTGATGAACGTCTTCAAAAGATCCACTCAGAACAGCATTACATTTGTGCTACTATTCTGGATCCACGCTACAAAAAGGCGCTGGCAGGCAGAGCATTCTTTCCTTTTGCTGATGAAGATGTTACAAAGTACAAACGTTGGCTAGCCTTGTCAGCCAAGAAGTTTGAAACAGAACGGCTGGAAATTGAAGGAAATGGCAGTACATCAGCAGGCCATCCCCAGTCAAAACAATCCACTTCTGCACCTGTGGCTGTGGCACAAGTGACCTCTCAGCCGTTAAAGACACCGGCAACCGCATCATCTGCACGAAAGACAGCAGAAACATTGGAGGCTGAAGAGGATTGGCTAGCTCTGCGTGGGTTTGGTTCTCAAAAGGCCAGAGGCACAGCAAGAGCTACGCAAAGTGGAGGAACCTTGGAGGAGGACCTTGAGTCGATGGTGAAGGACTATCTGAATGACTCCACAGAGGTCTATGTTAATTCTGACCCATTGGCGTATTGGCATGGGAAAAAAGAATTGTGGCCACAGCTCACCAACCTGGCTTTAAACTACTTGTCTTGCCCACTCGCAAGTGTGTCTTCTGAACGGGTTTTCAGTGCGGCTGGTGGGATTGTAACTCCCAAACGGAGCCGCCTCTCGCCCAAAAATGTGGAGAGGTTAACAATGATCAAGATGAATCAGCACCTCATACCACCAGATATAAGAGTACGAGAGAGCGTGCCGGATGAAGAGGAGGTGGCCAGCACCATAGATGAGGGAATTTCTACTCTGTCAGGTGGCACTGACCTCACCCGGGCTGAATTCGCAGAGTATGATGACGAAGCCTTATTCTTATTCCTGGACCGTGATTCCGACTTCGAGCCCTGAAAATGAGACAACGAATCAATAACTTTCTTTTTCATCCTTATTCACTTTTATTCCTGTGTGTCTGTCTTTCTTTGTTGTGCACAGTTAATATAATTCAAACTTTAATCAGATAATCACAAAGACAAGCCCATCAGCAGAACTGTCTTCACTTGTTTGCTAATTTATTTGAAGGTGCCGCAGTCTGCATTCCTCAGGTTCACAAGTTCAGAAGAACATGCTCCTCTATCCTCCTCCTCCAGACTCCTATTTCCATCAAAGCAGAGGGCTGGTTTACGCCCAATGAAGAAAGACTCAGCACTTGTGGGGGTGTTGTTCTACCTCTTTGCAGGTGAGTTGACGGGTCTGGGGCCATTGCTGGGAAGCACTAAAAGTGGTTTGTGCCAAATCCGAGGCGGAAATTTTTTTGTGTTTTTGATGACTTGCTTGCCTTTGAGGTGCTCTTAGGGGGGGTTCCACTTCCGTCTGTTTGTGGGTGAGTTTCATGGTCTGAGAGCATTGCTGGGACACTCTAATCTTGATTGCATTTGCTTTTCAGGAAATCCGTCGTGCCAACCCCGACTTATGGCCCAGCTACGCAGCGCGTTTGGACCGAAGGCCCAGAAATATTGCAAGTATGAGAGTTTGCTTTTGGCCTGTTTGGGGGTGTTATACTTCTTGGCGGGTGGGTTGCCGGGTCTTGGGGCATTCCTGGGAAGGTCTAATACCGGGTAGAAGTGGTTGGGACTAAATCCAGGCCGATTTTTTTTTGGGCTATTTCTGACATTTTGCTCTATGTAGCGTTTTCGGGGGCCTGTTTGGGGGGCTTCCTGGTGTTTCTGGGTGAGTTTCGTGGTCTGGGAGCACTGCTGGGACACTCTAATCTTGATTGCATTTGCTTTTCAGGAAATCCGTCGTGCCAACCCCGACTTATGGCCCAGCTACGCAGCGCGTTTGGACCGAAGGCCCAGAAATATTGCAAGTATGAGAGTTTGCTTTTGGCCTGTTTGGGGGTGTTATACTTCTTGGCGGGTGGGTTGCCGGGTCTTGGGGCATTCCTGGGAAGGTCTAATACCGGGTAGAAGTGGTTGGGACTAAATCCAGGCCGATTTTTTTTTGGGCTATTTCTGACATTTTGCTCTATGTAGCGTTTTCGGGGGCCTGTTTGGGGGGCTTCCTGGTGTTTCTGGGTGAGTTTCGTGGTCTGGGAGCACTGCTGGGACACTCTAATCTTGATTGCATTTGCTTTTCAGGAAATCCGTCGTGCCAACCCCGACTTATGGCCTAGCTACGCAGCGCGTTTGGACCGAAGGACCAGAAATATTGCAAGTATGAGATTTTGCTTTTGGCCTGTTTGGGGGTGTTATGCTTCTTGGCGGGTGGGTTGCCGGGTCTTGGGGCATTCCTGGGAAGGTCTAATACCGGGTAGAAGTGGTTGGGACTAAATCCAGGCCGATTTTTTTTTGGGCTATTTCTGACATTTTGCTCTATGTAGCGTTTTCGGGGGCCTGTTTGGGGGGCTTCCTGGTGTTTCTGGGTGAGTTTCGTGGTCTGGGAGCACTGCTGGCTATATCTACTTTACTTTGCAAGAGGTTTGAAGCAAATCCATGGTGGCAGAGGGGACTTAGGGCCTAGCTGCAGAGAGCGCGCGGAGTGATTTGGGAAATTTGTGAAAAATTGACTAAGTCCCCATTTTTGTACTTTTGCTCTTTGGCTGTTTGGGGGTCTTCTACTCGTTTTCTCCTGGGTTGACGGCTCTGGGGCCATTGCTGGGAAGCTCTAATACCGGATAAAAGTGTTTTGGACCAAATCCCAGGCGGAAAATTTTTTGTGTTTTTGATGACTTGCTTGCCTTTGAGGTGCTCTTAGGGGGGGTTCCGTCTGTTTGTGGGTGAGTTTCGTGGTCTGGGAGCATTGCTGGGACACTCTAATCTTGATTGCATTTGCTTTTCAGGAAATCCGTCGTGCCAACCCCGACTTATGGCCCAGCTACGCAGCGCGTTTGGACCGAAGGCCCAGAAATATTGCAAGTATGAGAGTTTGCTTTTGGCCTGTTTGGGGGTGTTATACTTCTTGGCGGGTGGGTTGCCGGGTCTTGGGGCATTCCTGGGAAGGTCTAATACCGGGTAGAAGTGGTTGGGAGTAAATCCAGGCCGATTTTTTTTGGGGCTATTTCTGACATTTTGCTCTATGTAGCGTTTTCGGGGGCCTGTTTGGGGGGCTTCCTGGTGTTTCTGGGTGAGTTTCGTGGTCTGGGAGCACTGCTGGGACACTCTAATCTTGATTGCATTTGCTTTTCAGGAAATCCGTCGTGCCAACCCCGACTTATGGCCTAGCTACGCAGCGCGTTTGGACCGAAGGACCAGAAAAATTGCAAGTATGAGATTTTGCTTTTGGCCTGTTTGGGGGTGTTATGCTTCTTGGCGGGTGGGTTGCCGGGTCTTGGGGCATTCCTGGGAAGGTCTAATACCGGGTAGAAGTGGTTGGGACAAAATCCGCGCGGAAAAGCCTTTAGTTTTGGCACTTTTTGTAACTTAGGGTTCGTTAGGGTTAGCCCTAGCAGCAGGATTGCATGTGTATCGGGGTGTTCTAGATTTTTCAAACTGAGTTCTGGGGTCTTAGAGCACTCGTGAGAATGTGTAATTTTGGTTGCAAGTCATTTGAAGAAAATCCATGGTGGGAAAGTGGGGATTTGGCATAGTTAAAGAAAGCCTTTGCCACTATTCTTAACTTAGGGTTCGTTAGGGTTAGCAGTATTTCTATTGCATGTGTTTGAGTGGGGGGGATTTCGAGTCTTGGAGCGATGCTGGCTATGGCTACTTTTGCTTGGTTGCTTGCAAGTGGTTTGAATGCAATCCACGGGGGGTAATGGGTAATTAGGGTACTTCGGCCTACTTTTACTTTCAAAGTAAGTTTTGTCTCCAGTTTTCTGCTAGGCCTCGTTTTTTGGGTGGGAGCACTGCTAGGAAGATCTATTTTTGTTCTAAAACACAGTTTACAGTACACCTAGCTTGAGGGGCAAGATCCGCTACATTAATTTGCCCATACTTATTTATCCTTGAAAAGGTGACTCAGAGTACGCACTTTCAAAAACATTGTACTGTCTGTCTACTAGGAAAAACAAATTGTGACTTTTTGCACTCCACAGCCTACATACCTTATATTTATTTATCAGTGGTGTTGTAATATTATATCACTTCCTGTTTTTCGTTGAATAATTACAGGCCGGGTTTCAGTCTCTGCAATGGGGAAAAAAGGATGGAGTCAGGCTTCACAGTAGCGAGCCACAATTCAGCATCAGGCAGGCAGTGGACAGGGTGTCTTCTGGTGACCAACATCGGTGGACGAAGCGTCGGCTGCAATGGAGGAGTGCCGCTAATAGGAGGATTTTTTTTCTGCGGGCAACTTACTTACCACTTCCAACAGGACCACTACAACCACATAGATACAGTATCCCTTGCCTTTTTCTCTGACTGTGACTGCATTTCTTTGCTCTCTCTCGGCTTCTACATTGATCCCTTAACACATCACTTAGTCCACTCCACTATCTGCACCACACATAGTCATTTGTAAGTGCTCCTACGTAATTCGCAAGTCGCAGCACGCCCCAGGCCGTAGAGGACTGGGATGGCCCCAATGATGAAGCATGTCACCAAGGGGCAACCCTGGTGAGTGAGGGGACACCTAGAAAAAAAGCAATTTCTCCTTTTCTATCTACTATACCTTCTGTCAGGTTACGCAGCCCCTAAGCGCCTACCGTACTATGAAACTACATTTCCCATGAGTAGGCGGGAGACTTGCAGACTATTTAGTGAGACTATATGAGAGTACCCTTGTATGTTAGGACATCACTTCACTGATGCCTGTCTTGTCTTCTCTTACAGGTATCCTTTCCCTGCTGACCCTACCTTTACCCATCCCACATTTTTTATTTTAGTTTGTTATTTTTCTCCCTCGCCTAATGCCTCGAACACCCTGTGTTTACACTTCTGGGTGTTGGTGACATTTGGAGGTGGAACCATATTTGCATCGACTGGATCACGGGGAGTAAACGTGACACCTTCCAGACCAACCCCATTGAGTGTTGTTGTGAATGGATTTATAGTGACCAGCAAGGCTCTCGGGTATCTGGCTACAGAGACCTTATGTTGAATATAGTTATCAATAATTCCACACAGGCCCTGTACTGTCGCATTCTTTCTTTCCACAGTTGTCGATGATATATTCTTACTCTGCTTGACAAAGAACCATTGCTAATGTGAAAGAACTTCAACCGAATTAGTAGTTATACTTTACCATTTGTTAGGCTACAATGTGGCACTGCTCTACTGTACTTCTGTCACCTGCTATATTCTCAGTTGTACCGTTGAATTGCTCAGGAGGACAAACCAGATTTCATTTTCTTTTTTTTCATAGGCATGCAACTGCCACTGTGTCACACCACTAGTACCACCGCTATGAGGAAATTTTATCCGACCAAGATTGCCAACGTTATTCGGTGTTTCCCGTGGAGCCAGCCCTGGGCCTAGCCCTACTTTCAAACACAAATTACAGGTAAGATAAGCGTTTGGTGGTTTGGGGGTATAATGGAGTATTAGTACGAGAGACGAGAGACTGAAGGTAGTACTACTAAAGTCCTAGGACTCTTGGATTCACTTCACTTAGTCTGTGAGAGGCACTTAGTGTTGAAAACATTTGGGCATTTACACTTAAAGGAAGAAAATGGAACTAAACTTTCAGGAAAACAGTCAACGTTAAACCCCCACCCACCAGGCAAGCAGTAAAAAACAGGTATGCTCAGATAAAGTTTGAAAAAGTATATTTATATCCCTAACAAAATAATCTCCCGCAAGACCCTCCCTAACCCCAACGATTGTCCTTCAAAAGTCCCCAAAAACCCAACTCCCAATTCCCACCCCCCAAAAGTCTCTAAAAAAGGGGCAAGGGACACTATGGGTGGATGCTGTTAACTTTTTGGGCCAGGGCATCATGCTCCTCGCGGAGCAAGGCGAGCTCCTGCTGAAGGCGGGACACCATCAGGGTAGTGCGGCGCAGGCGTGCCTTCACTGCCTTGCAGGTGCAAGGCCTGTGAGAAGCAGCTGTTGGCCTTGCTGCTCGGCGGTGGCGTTTGCCTTTGGCAGCCCGGCTCAGTCTCGGTGGACCACTGTGCTGGGTGGCAGCCGGTGGGGCCACGGAGGCCGATGCAGACGACGTTGTCGTTGTTGTCGACCGCACACTTTCCTCGTCCTCCAGGGCCACCAGCCGCCGATATTCCGCAACAGTGGCCTCGATTCTCCGTTGCCGGGCCGCTCTAGCCAGCTCCTTCCTCCTTGTTCGTTTGGAAGGAGAACCTATATGAAGAAAGAAAGACATAGTCTGTAACCAATGCTCTTTAAGATTAACTCAATCATTCAGCAGAAATGTGTGCTGCAGTACAACTAGCAACTTGCAAGCGCATTACATAACTATTGAGGCCAGTATCTATCTAACCTCACACTTCTTCATCCTTGCTCTAACATTAGTGGGAGTTTAAGGAACAAATTCTATGAGCACTGTGGACTTCCATTGGAGTCGACTATGAAAGTACACCAGTCTTATTCTTCTTCTTGTCTCTTGTTTTGGAAAATTGGTACGTTATTTTCTGCAAGCCGGCATAATGCCAGCGCGGTAAACTTGCACCCGAGAAAAAGAGACGCACGCCATGAGGAGTGACCTAGACTTGCGTTGCCGTTGCGTTACTGTACCCGTCCAGTACATGCAGGTGGTGAATCTCTTACTTTTCTATTACGGGTGGCACTGAGAATACTCTGTTACAACTCAAGGGCTACTGCTTAATTAATTTAACTTTCACCCTACAGTGGAAATGAGTACTAGAAATGGAAAATTGAAGAAGATAAATAATCTGATTATCTATCACTTCACATGGGATGTTTTTGCTTATATATGGGATGACTTTAGGTGCTTTGCTTTTTATTGAGTGACAGGCAGTGATACATCCACACATGAATGACTGAGTACTACTAAACTTATTAAGAGAGGTAGGGAGTGGCCACCATAATAACCGGATCTATGCAGTGCTTGCAATACAAACTACTGCTACTATTTATGGTAGTATTTGGACAAAATTAAAAGTTCTTTTCCTTGCCTTTCCTACACTGGAACGGACGTGCGGGTGCAGTGTTACATGCTCTTCAAAGTTACACTTAGTTCATCCACTGACCATCTACTCTCTCTAGATCATGGGTACTCACAAACTTTCTCTCAGGGGCTACATTTACAGTGTAGTTTGGGGCCGAGGGCCGCACTGGTGGGGGCGGAGTCAGAGGGGGCGGGGCTAAAGCAAAACGATAACTTGTGGCCATGAGGTTGCACACAGGTCCCTGCAGCAGATGCCCTCATCCACTGAGCCACCAGACCCAGCATTTACATACATCTCTCTCCCTCCTGCTGTCCCTCCTGCCCTCCCTCCATCTCTCTCTCCCTCCTGCCCTCCCTCTCCCTCTGTCATCTCACTGTGTGTGTGTCTATCTGTGTCAGCCTTCAGCCCGGGTTGAGACCGCTTCCTCAACGCGCACACACAGACAACAACACCAAAGTACTTAACAGGTCTTTAAAAGACCATTAACATATTATTGAGGCTTTGTTTGTTTTAGCGCCCCTGCTTCTCCACCCTGACAATCACTGCTTGCCCGGCCCCACAGAGCAGAGGCTTTGTTCTATTTCACCTCTTTGTGGCCTTGCATCTCCACTCTGCTCTGTGGGGGCCGGGGGAGCAGTGATTGTCAGAGTGGAGATGCAGGGGCGCTAACAGGTGAAATACAAAAAAGCCTCTGCTCTGTGGGGGCCGGGGGAGCAGTGATTGTCTGCAAGGTCTGCGCACCGCCAAGGAAGGCTTGCCGGGCCACCACCGGCCCGCGGGCCGTACTATGAGTACCCCTGCTCTAGATACACATATGCTATCTAAGAGTCAGATAGTAGCATGATCCAGGTATATGGACACATACAGTTTCTGTGTCACCCACCCAGGCTGTTGTCCTTCCACCCATCATTGCTTCATCATTCACCCAGCCATGCATCTCATATTCTTGCCTTCCCAGCTAGTCTTCAATCTCAATAAGTAAGGAATATATAAGAGCTTACCTCTGGCCGCCACCACCGTCTCAACTCTCACAGCCGCCGCCGCCGCCTCCTCCCCTGATGAACTGCCCTCCGCCTCCGTGTCGAGCACCACCACCACACTGGCCCCGCCACCAGATGTTCCACCTACAAAGTACATTTAAGAATCTTAGAATAAAGCACTCACTAGTCACTAGTATTTGGTCTAGGAATGAAGACATGTGAAAACAATGTAATTTGTGACTGTCTACGTTAAAGTTAAAAAAAATGTCCCTTTTTCCAGGGAAGGTTGTCTTGCTGCACTTTTGGCACAACTGATGAAGGCTGATTTTTTAACACGCACCATTTTTCTCCACACAGACAGAAGATGGACTTCTAACAACAAGATCAAGTTGAAACCAGGTGAGAGCTCGGCTCGACCACAAGAAATGTCTTCAATTAATCGTCAGCACTAACCACTTTTCCATTATCAGTTAAACGTTTAGTTTTATTATGACTTCATTTTAATAAATGTGTTTACTTTTAATAAAGCTTTTAAATTTAAATACAATCTGTGTTTTTTGGTCCTCCAGACTAGAGTGACTGAGCGAAAGGTTTTGCAATTTTTGCAAGCATGAGTCCAGATAGAACACTTCAAAAGACATTATGGACAATCCCAGAGGACTGCACTAAGTTGATAGAGCTATTGCTGACTAGAATCATGGGAGTTTCGCCAACCGTGCAATCTTAGTTAGCTACACAGACAGACTAATAAGAATAATCTAGTAATACCACAGGGAGTCATAGTAGAGGCAGGATAAGAATTTAGATACAGTCTACAAGAAGAGCAAAGACAATTTTGAAAAAATTCAAATGAGGAACGCTAGGAAAAATAGGTACTAGTCTAAAATGAAAACTTACTGGGGCCAGCAGAGGAGCCCTCGCCTGCCCGATCCTGGCCCTGTTGAACAGCATCCGCCGCCTGCTGCTCCTGTGTCCTCCTCTCGCCCCTGGGGGGAGCTGACGTACAACATGAAAGAAAGAACAGAAAACATGGATGATTGTTGCTTGTCAATGTCAACCAAATCAAACATTTCAAAAGAACAATAACAAAATATTTCCGCGAAATTATATTGATTATGGTTACTTTTTATTTATTTGCGGACCTGTGACTTCGAAAGTCACGTAACTCACTAAACAAAGTACTGAAACGTTCACCTAGGACTGGCAGGCAGCAGTCCGCAGGCAAGACGCAAAGTGACAGACAAACTCCATTGTGATTTCAGTCAGATCAGTGACAACACTAACAGTTGCCTGCTACATTACCAGTCATTTAAATAGTCAAACTATCAATCCACCGCCACTATTTTTCTTATTGTCAGGGTTACAAAGGAAGGGGCAGATTTAAGCCCTTGCGGCTCTTTTGCGCCGTTCTTGCGTGACTTTTGTGACGCAGCAGCTAAACAAAAAAGGGCGCCATGGTGCGGCGTATAATATTATAACAACGTGACGCATTTGGGAGATGCATCCCGTTATAAAGCCCTGCGCCATCAGGGGGCGTTCCGGCGCAAGGGAGGGCATTCCTGCGCTGGAACACATCCTAATAGTGGCTGAGGGAAATCTACAAAATATCAATCAGTCACCTTTAGGACAATGATGCGTCACACAAACCCTGCACCTGCTTGAAGCAGACGTACGGCTTGACCCAGCATTGGGGAGATAGGGTACCCCAGAGCATTGATGGAGCTGCGCCATCGTTGCGACGCAACTCCAGCAGTAAAGCTTCGGTGACGTTTTGGGCCCATGGGGCGCCGCATTGCAAATACGGCGCACCATGTTTGGTGGTGGTAGCGGGCCGCACAATTAATGGCGCATCCCTGCTACTTTGCAGGGATGCGACGGTAATTGCAATTCTGCCCCTTAGGGGCATACTTACTTACGCGTTCTGGCGCATCTCCAGAGATGCGCCAGATCAAATGCGTCACGCAAAACTACCCTTGCGACACGGCAGATGTGCCTCATTTACAATGCGGCGCGCCCTGGCGCAAGGGTAGGCACTTGCGTGACGCATCTCGTCACGTAAGAGCGGCGCATCGCTGGAGTCACGTCGCCAACGCAATGCAACTCCAGTAATGCTCAGGGCCACCCAATACTTTACATGCTGTGTCAGTCCTTTCGCCTGCTTCGAGCAGACATAAGGAATTGAATTGACGTAGCAGCGTCGCAGAAGTGCCTGCGTTAAATCTTGTAGATTTCACGCAGGCAATTTTGCGAGGCGCACAGCCGCTGGACCGCCCACCCTGCGTACTAGGAACGCACCCATTGTGGTGCAGGCCCATGGCTTTATAACGTCACGCATCTCCCTAGATGCGTCATGCTGTAAATGACTTGCAGGGATGCGGCACGTTTACGCCGCTGTTGCGTCACGCAAGGCAACGTAAACGTGGCGCAAGGGGCTTGTAAATGTAATCTGCCCCCTAGTGTCTAGCATTACGCAGTTCTGTTAAGTACACTCATACATAATAGTTACTCAGGCCAATGAGACCACAAAATAGAAAACAAATAAGCATAGTAGCAACCCCACTGAGAAGGAGAGCAGTGCACCTGAAATGCACAGAAGATTTTGAAATATAATTTAACTACAATGTAATCGTCATCAGCGGCATTATTGGCTTGCTCCATGTAAAAAACAAATATTTGCAATACAACAACACAGAGCAGGAGAAAACATCATAGTAGTGAGTGATTAAATGCCAATGGCTACTACTACTCACCAAGCCCGGGGATCTCCAAGCCGAGCTGGTCCAGCAGGTCGCGCTCGCGGTCCAGGAGGTCCGTCCAGCGATGGGTGACCTGGCTGTAGGTGCGCTGGACCCCGTAGAGGTGGGATATGGCCCAGCACACCTTCTCCCACCGCTTCCGGCGCTCCCGCATGTTGTAGCCGCCGGCCGCGATCCTGCCGCCTCCCGCGATGGTCCTGGGCAGGCGGCGCTGGACGAAGTAGACCAGCGCGCCCACTTCCTCCGGGCTGAATATCTCCCGGCGCGTCACCTGCTCCCCCCTCGATCTCACGCCTGCTGTCCTGCCACTGGGTCCAGCACTACTCCCCGCCGCCGCTGCGGCCCTCAAGTGCCTGGGCAGCTTCAGGGCGCCTGGCTTGACCATGGTCTGGGCAGGTAAGGTAGGAAGAAGTAGAAAATTAAGAAAGAATAGGATAGGGAAGAAGAAAAGAAAAGAGTTTACAAAAGTAGTTTAAAAGTAAAGAAAAATAGCAGAAAAGACAAAAATATACAGCTAGGAAAAGAGAGGGATAGATAAGAAGCAAAATCGTAAAAAAAAAACTGAAAACAAGCAAAGGATGGGAAAGATATCAAGAGGATTAAACACCATGCCCAGACACAGAAAATGAATGAAAAACAAGATGGCCGGCGCCCGTTTCCGAGCGCGAAAGTCAGTTCGCGCGAGATTTTCCTCGCGATCTCGTGCGAACCTCTAGATTTCCCGCGCGATCTCGTGCGAACCTCTACTCGCAATGCGCTTACTGCGCGAGATTATACATAGCGGGCGGAAACGGAAATACGTCACGCAAACAAAATGGCCGCGCCCGTACTCGACCTTGGGGTAAATTCGCGTGTTGCGCTGCAAGCGGCTCGCGAATACTGCAAAAAAACTCGCGAAACAACAAGCCGCAAAAAAATAAAATGCTCATTCGCACGAATTGGCGGCTTCCGCGGTCGGTTTCGCACGACGCCGCGCCCCGCGAATAGCGCGAAAAAAACCGCAAAACGATTTCAGCAAAAGCAAAAGCAATGAGCAGGTGCAAAAGGTCAACCTCATGATTTGTAACGATTCTTTGTATTGCTTCCTGAGGGGGCCCTCCAGAATTCGGTTGCCTGCTTGCAACTATTGTGTGACCCTGCTCTGACCTTAACTGTATGCCACAAAGGTCCTGATTTACAGCTAAAGGAGCAGACAAGCAGGTGCCAGGCTGGAACTTTAAATTCTTTCAGTGACACATTAATTAGCCCCTAATTCATTATTGTCAGTTGGGGCAGGGCAGGTGTTGTAACTAATTTTGCAACAATGAAAGCACTTAGCAAGTGCAAAAGATCACTAATCAGCGCGCACTAAGGAAGCAGGTGCCAGCTAAAAAAATATTCTGTGACACATTAATCAGCCCCAAATTAATTCAGGTCACTTGAGGCAGGGAAGGTGTGCTTTGCTTTGCCGAAAATAATGTACACTGGACAACCAGAGGGTGTGGTGATGAAACAGAGGGTGGCATGGGTGGGCCAGAGGGTGGCATGAGTAGTCAGAGAGTGGCAGTGGTGACAGAGAGTGGCAGTGATGAAGAAGAGTGTCCCAAACAGGCTGGACATGTAGAAACAACAAGTTCGCAAAACTTGCGACCCGACAGGTAAGTTCGCAAATTGCGAAATTGTAAAAACCCTCGCGAACTGGCAGAAACACGGGCGAACACAAAAAAAAATAAAAATCCGCAAATTCGCGGGAATTCGCGGATTTTGCGGATTGCGAGTTTGCAAATCCGCAAATTCGCGGATTGCCAATCCG
The DNA here is from genome assembly GCF_964263255.1 of Lissotriton vulgaris. NCBI lineage: Eukaryota > Metazoa > Chordata > Amphibia > Caudata > Salamandridae > Lissotriton > Lissotriton vulgaris. The sequence goes on from NC_141694.1 coordinate 589,387,711, forward strand.
CAAAATCCGCTCATGCTTATTGTTAATATGGCGGAGGGGACCACGTTTGTGACGAGTATCCCATCTGCCAAAGTCTAAATCAGGCCTTATGTAATCGGAATGCTTTATTCATGCTTTTCTATTTTATTTATTTATTTATTTAATTTTATAAGGCGCACAGCTACCACTAATGGTTTCCCGGAGCCGCAATACAGGAAGAAGAAAATGACCCAGATTAGCTGAAGATTATTGGTTAAACAGCCAGGTTTTTAAATGTTTACGGAAACTGCTGAAAATCGTTTAATCACATAGAAATGGGGGGAGCGAGTTCCACAGATGAGGACCCAGGTAAGCAAAAGACCGACCTCCCATACTAGGCAGTCTAACCCTCGGGACTGCAAACTTGGCCTGGGTAGAGGAACAGAGTGAACGTGCAGATAGGGATGGACGATGGCCCTTAGATATTGAGGGGCATTGCCAGACTTCACTCTAAACATGGAGCTCAGGGTTTTGAACTTTACACGATTCTCAACCCTGAGCCAATGAAGTTCGCGAAGAGAGCTTGGGACAGAGGTCTTTCTTGGGATCTTACAGAGCATCCTGGTGCCGCATTCTGCACCACTTGCAGTCTGCGTATCACATCCTTATTGGCTCCTAGGTACAGGATGCTGCCATTGTCCATCCTAAATGTAATAAGAGCTTGGACTACTGTTCTGTGAGTAGAGCTAGACAACATCAAGAGGATCTTTCTAAGCCATTTCAGGACAGTGAAGCAGGTAGATACCACCTTTACTGCTTGCTCCTTCATTGACATTTGGTCATCAATGATAATCCCCAAATTGCGAACTTGAGCAGTAGGTTGGGGGCAAATTCCGATTTCAGTCAGCCAGTACTGGGGTCCCCAGAGGTCCTTGTTCTTTCCCAAGATTAGTACCTTAGTTTTGTCACCATTAAGTTTTAGTAAATTGGCTTCCATCTATCCAGCAATTTTCCTTAGACCTTTCTGAAAATCAGATGTCTTGGAAGTCCTATCCGCTGACAGTGAAAAAATTATTTGAGTGTCGTCGGCATAGGAAAAGATCAACAACCCTGCTTCTTCAGCTATAGTTGTCAGAGGCTTAACATAAATATTAAACAATAGAGGACTCAAAATGGAGCCATGAGGAACTCCATAGGGTGACAAAAGAGTTTTAGAAACTGCCTCAGAAGAGAAAACCTGGAATGTGTGGTTAGTCAAGAAGTCGGTGAGCCAATTAAGGGCTGGACCAACAAGACCCAATGAACGCAGGGCTTTCAGTAACACCAAATGAGACACTGTGTCAAAGGCGGTGCTTAAGTCTAGTAATATAAGCGCCGCTGTATCCCCAGCATTCAAAAGGCTACGTAGCTTCTCAGTGACCCCTAGGAGCACAGTTTCCGTCAAAAAACCTTCTCAGAAGCCTGATTGGGATGAATGCAGGAACTTTTGAGCGGCAACAAATTTGGTTAACTGAATGTTAATGTGTTTTCCATAATTTTTTAATATACTGAAAGCAAGGAAATTGGACGAAAGTTGGCCAATTGCGCCGGATCAGCATTTGCTTTTTTTAAAAGCGGGAGAACCATAGCATGCTTCCACTCCCCTGGAATAATGCTTAAAAGATAAAGGGCCCTATGTATCAAGCAAATTCGCATTCGCAAAGGCCGAAATTCGGCCTTTGCAAATGCGAATTTGCTAAATGGTATGTATAAAGCAAAATCTGGTGCAAAACAAGGAATCGCAAAATTTGTGATTCTTTAAATTGATTGTATGAAGCAAAAAAAAATTGTGAAATGTCCTCAAGGAATCGCAAATTACCATCAACTTCTAGTTGGTGGTAAGTTGTAAATTCCTTGAAAAATGCAAATGTGACGCATATACATGCCCTTATGTGCGCCACATGTGCACCCATGCATATTTCAGGGGTGCAACAGGGTGTCCTTTGGACACCCCTGCACCCTTGAAATTATTCTCAATTTGCGATTAGCAAATTGCGAATCGCAAATTGAGAATAACTTCCCATTCATTCCTATGGGCCTCCTGGCCCATAAAAATGAATGAGAAAGTATTCCTTAATTGCGATTCACAATTTGCGAATCGCAATTAAGGAATTTTAAGAAATCTAAAAAAAAAAATGCGATTTTGTACATACATACCTATTTGCGATTCTCAAATAGCAATTTCTTAAAAATCGCTATTTGAGAATCGCAAATCAGGTTGATGATACTTATGGCTCATAGCATCTAAAGGTGCCCAATTTTCAAGCGAGGAACCAGATTCCACAGACATATCCTTCAGCTGTTCAGCTGTATTAGATGTAGTGAAAATTTGGATAGCTGACAGTGGAGTATTGGCCTGTTTAACATTCAGAGCCATGTAGATTTTTTCAACTTTTTCGAGGAAAAATGCTTTAATACTGTATTTAAATAAATGTATATGTATTATACATAAACAGAGCATTGTAAGGCATGCAACGGGAGGGTGGGGTGCAATCACAGCACGCTACATGGTGTGCAGGTAATTCACTGGCAGGCACTCAGATCAGCTCGTCCTTGGACACCAAAAACTTACTGGTTGTCTGGGGCTAATTCGGAGCTGGGCCTGCAGGAACAAACAGCAGATGAGAGGCTGAGCTCATTGCTTCCAGGGCCATCACCTTAACGAGAAAGAAACATGTCATTTAATAGTCTCTTGTGGGCGGGGGAGGGGGAAGCGCAGAGAAACGAGCGGCTGCTGTGAGGTGATAAAATTTCTCCATACAAACACATGCATACAAATTATTGATTCATTGTCTGTAGTTGCACACCTGGTTACAGAATAAATGGCGCAGAGACGGTGGCGACGTAGGCATGTTATGTCAGTCAACGTCTAGAGAGTATATAGTGTAATTCTTTTTTTTATATATATATATATATATATATACATTTTAAATATAGATATAAATACACTTGGTCATTTTGTAATACAAACACCGTTCTTCCGTGTATCGTTTGTATAGAGCTGTTAAGAAACGCCTTGCCACAAGGTAGTCCTCCTTATGCCACTAGCTTTGTTATAAGTGTTTTTATCTAGAAAATAATTTAATAAAATATGTGGTTTAAAAAAAAAGGAAAATGCTTATTTTTTCCTTTAGGCACTTAGGGGCATATGTATCAACCACATTTTTAGTCGCAAACGCTGCGAATTGCAAAAACCAGCGTTTGCGATGAAAAATTCACTTTTTCAGATTATGAGGCACAATCGCATCGCAAAATTGAAATGGCAGAAATAGCGATTTCTTACGTTGAGATAACATGAAATCTGCGAATATCCTTGCAATTTCTTAGTTTGCAATATTTTCTGTTAGCGAAAGTCGCAAACAGGACTAAAAAATCACAATGAAATGTAACATAAAATCGCAAATTAAGAAATCACAATTACCACCAAGTGCAAGCAGGTGGTAACCAGGTGCAAGGCATTAAAAGCAGCCCACAATTCAACTGACACTTCCACAATAGCAGCACTATATGTGATAGCCAGGAGGCTGCATATCCGTGCCCTTGCACAGAGGAGACTGAGACAGGAAGGTATTTTCAGGCTGTGCATCACGCAGTTCCAGCAGACTGAGGAGGACATTCATGAGAAGTAAAGGCTGCACCCACAGACCATCTTGGACCTGATTGAGGAGCTGAACCCCTTTTTGGAATACCCAACAAGCAGGATACAAACAGTTCCCACCCATGTACAGGTCCTGTACTCACTGCACCTCCTGGCCTCAGGGAGTTTTCAAGGAGTCATAGCAGAGGTTGTCGGGGTGTCACAGAGTACACTATTTCGCTTTTTCCATGCCTTTCTGGATGCAATGCTGCAGAGGATAGCACATCATATGTACTTCCCTAGCACCCAACAGGCATTACAGCAAACCAAACTTGACTTTTACCAAATTGCACGTTTCCCCCATGTCATTGGCTGCATTGATGGGACCCATGTGGCCCTCACACCCCCAGCAGCAACAGAATATGTGTTCAGGAACTGCAAATGCTACCATTCCCTAAATGTACAGATTGTGTGCAATGCTAAGTACATTATCAATGACGTTGTATCAAAATACCCTGGCAGCACACACAATTCTTTCATCTTCAGACATAGTGGGATACACAGACGTCTGAGTGCTGGAGAGTTTGGAGAGGGATACCTGTTAGGTAAATCAATGGCACACATCCACCCATCCACTACATCTTTGGGGGGGGACTTTGACGTACCTATTATTTTTATCCCTGCAGGTGATAGTGCCTATGCAGTGCGAGACTTCATCCTATCCCTGTATCTGGCTCAAACAAATGCAAGGGAGAGGAGGTATAAAAGGGCGGGCACACAGATCAACACGCAGCATCATAGAACATACCTTCGGAATACTAAAGAGCCGGTTCAGATACCTACATAAAAGTGGAGGGGCACTGCAATACAGCCCTGAGACATGCTGTAATATCGTGACAAGCTGCGCAATGCTCCACAACATGGCTATGAGGAAAGGCACCACAATTAATGTGAGCGACACAGACACATCGGATGATGATTGCCCACCTCCCCCTGGCAGGGCAGCAGCAGGAGTCGGAGCAGCTGCTGGATGACACAGACGGACTGAGAACACACAGAACTACTTTTAGGTAAGAAATGAAGGTGATGAGCCAAAATGCTTTTTGTTAAATGTGATGTGTTTATTCACACTTCACAAACAATTTTTTTTGCAGTAACCAGCACATGTTTTTTACACAGTGAAGGTACTCATCAATAATGTGCAAAATCTGTTTTGGTGGGTTGCATCACCCCTTGCCACAAAAGTGTAAATGTTTGGTTCACTTCCTCCGGTGACGGATTGGTGCAGGTCGGTGTTCAGCCTGAGTGCCCTTCGTTGTCTGCCTAGGTGCTGCACCTTGTCTGCCACTGCATCGTCGTGCATCAGTCAGTGTAGGAGTGTTGCTACTTCTACTGGAGGTCTCTTCGCTCTCCCCAGAGACCATGAGTGTGCGGCCACCAGAGTTTGCATTTGTTCCACTGCGTTTGTGACCTGTTCCAGCCCTCTCGCAATGTCCTGACAGCAGTCTGTCATTTGCAGCAGCATTCTAATGCTGCGACGGGTGAAGTTGCTGGTGGTGTTGCAGAGGCGGTTCACCGCCTTTGTATAATTGTGCAGTCGTGCGTTAGCACGTTGGGCAGCCCTGTCCCTGGCAATTTCATTACGTTGTAGAGTGTCACATAGGTTTTGTATGGCACCTGCCCTGGCCATGATGCCCTCCCCCATGTACCCCTGATTTTTGTTGAGGGTGCTCAGCTGCCTGTTAATTGAACATAATGATTTTTGTTGCAGGCGCTGAACTTCAAGCTTGTTGTGCTCAAGTCCTGCAAAAACAGTCTGCTCCTCTTCGGTGCCAGTGCTGCTTCTGGGCCTTGACCTCCGTGCCTAATTGCTGTCACATTGTTTTGTGGTCTTTCATATCCATGAATGTCAGACACTCCCTGCCTTACCCCTCTCTATCCTCTCTTGCCTCCCCTGTGGCGTCTAAGTCATCCTCCAATGGAGCCAGTGGGGGCACATATGTGCGCTTCCTGCGCGTAATGGTTGTCTGATGTGAGTCATCACTTGAGTCCCCATCATCGGAGTACTCCAAATTTATTGGTATGTCTCTTCCCTATGCACTGTCCTCAAGTCCCCCGGATTGTGCTGTGGAGGTAAAGGGGGACACATGAGTTTGTGTTTTGTCTGCATTTTGGACTCAATAAAGTTGAAAACTTTTAAGTTGTCGGACTCTTGACACTGTCGTTTTGCCTTAAATGTAACCCACATTTTAAACATGATTTCCTATGTCTCATTGACACACTATCCTACATCCAACTACAACTCCCATGATGCATTGCTGTGTGTGTTGTAAGAAGTGGACCGGGGTGACAAGTGTTATGTTTATTTTACACATTCTAGACAGTGTGCATGCTATGGGGAGGTGTGCAAAAATAATTTGCCATGCATCTTACCTTGACTGCAGGATGCAGGGTCGGAGCTGTCAATGTCAGCCAACCCACTTACACTCTCAGGCAGGAGAGTGGACTCCACCAGCTTTTCATGGGGTGTTGGCTGTACTGCTGTGGATGTTCCTCCCCCAGTCTTCTGTGACTCCTTTAGTCTGGCTGCCAACCTCTCCTTGGAACTTTGGCATATCATACCAACTCTTGCCCAGTTCTTCGATGGTACGATGGATCACACCCACACCATTCACTTTCTCCTGTATTTGCAGCCATATCTTCCTTTTACTTGCTTCAGAAACTTTCAGGGCTTTCTTACCAAAAAGGAGCTCATGGCCGCAGACCATCTCCTCTATGAGGATCTCCTGCTCTTTCTCTGAGAATTGATGTTTCCTTTTCCTCTTCTCACCCTCCTTGCCCTCCTGTGGCCTCTGAGACTCCATTGGGGTTCTTGATGTGCTGTGCAGCCTCCAAACACACTCCAAACTGCCTCTAACTGTGGCTCAGGCAAACACGTGCAGCTAGTCACTCCCACTTCCTGGTTGTGATGTCATCAAGCTGCACCTGTATTGCAGATTCCCGATTTTGCAATTTCTTATTTTGGAAATTACGCAATTAAGGAATCGCAAAACAATATTCTGAGATTGTTTTGCGAAGTTTAAGAAATTGCAAAACTTTAGTGATTTTTGAAATACATTCTGTTTTGTGAATCTGGAACTGCGAATCGCAAATTCTCGCAATTTGAGATTCACAAAACGGGATATTGTCACATATGCCCCATAGGTATCTAAATTTGCGATTTTCTGACATATGCTCCAGGGAGTAGCTTTTTCAGTCAGAGCTCACCGCTAGTATTCATGGGGAGGGTGGTATGTAGTCTCCGGACAGCCCTTCCCCACATGTTCCATTACTGGACACCCTAAAAGACATCTCTGTCTTTGCTTATGTGGTTTGAGTCTCTATCCATTTATATGGCCATTCTTTCAAAGAGTTTGGCATCTTGTGTGTGTATCAAGCGCACAGCGCCCATTGGGCTTAAAGGGCTTCTGCCCCCCCTTCCCCCCCTCCATTGTCTGTCTTAGCTGGGTCTGAAGCAATGTTGGTGTCTGTCACAGGGAAAGCCAGGTCGATGTATGACCGGAGAAGAGAGCATCGGAATAAACATTTTCTTTTCTCTGACACTCCCACAGACACTTTCAGCTTATCTTGCTGCTGCCGTGCCCTAAAAATGGAGATGATGGGTCACAAGTGACTTACAACATCCAGGACAAAAACTCCACGTTGGGTGATCTAATTGTGCAAGGCAGTGTGCTATATTGATTATGATGACTGTTTTAAAGGGACAACTCTGGTATGTCAGACCACATCTGCATGCACTCCAAAGACAATCTCTAGCATCTTCCTATGCTTCCAAGCTAACAAGAGAAGAAATTGCAAATTGTCTTAACTTGCAATTGCAATTATATTGCGCCTTCTACTCCTGAGGGGTAATAAGCGCTAAATAAATGCTAAAAAGTGAAGAAAGAGGTTTTTAAAAAAAAATCCAGTGACAATTGGTCAGTTCAGACTTTTCTGTCAAAAGCATCTTTCATGGGAGGTTAGGGGGTTAGGGGGGGGGAAGGGGGGCTTGTGGTTCTAAAAATGGCAAGTGCTAATTAAAAACATCGGAATTTGAAAAATGATGTTGGCAAAATAGTGCTGGGTGAGTGGATAGCAAAGATGGTCATGTGTAGCAGTCCCAAACTTCTGGGTAAAATGATCCTGTCTGCCTGTTATTTTTTTATTGTGCAGTTGTATATAGAGCAAACGCGGCCTAATGGCATCAGGCTGCTTTACGTAAGCACTAGATTGCATTACAGAAAATTTGAATTTTTTTAGGCTCAAGGAAATTTAGGGTCAGATTATGAGTTTGGCAGACAGGGTACTCCATCACATGCGTAACAGATATCCTATCCGCCAAATTACAATTACATTATATCTTATTGAACTTGTAATACGTTGGATGGGATATCCGTCACAGAGTATCCCATCCGCCAAACTCATAATCAAACTCTAAGGACCTGATTAAAAGTTTGGCTGTGCAGCACCAGGTCCGCCCCAGCCACAGCACTGCCCCCTGATTATGAGTGTTTCTGGTCCTGGCAAACTTTTGTTTTGATGTTCCCACGGCAGTGCCCTGAAAATGGGCACAGCTATGAGAAAGCTAAAAACAATTCCTGCACAGCATCTATGGACTGAAAACTTCATGACATGCAAGAGTTGGGGTGCATGCACACCGGGGGCACATGTTGTGCTCCCGTGCCAGAACCCCATGGTGCAGAGGCTCTAGTGGGCCCTGTAGGGCCCTCTTCGTTTCCTCTCTGCCATGGTTTTCATGGAGGAGGAACAGCCATGAAAACTGTGGCAGAGAGGAAACTTGTAATATGCTTGGCTGGACCGGGGCAGTCCCACCTAGCACATTGCGGCCTCCTGACCGCTGCAACACCGGTTCCCTGGCAGCTGCGGCGGGGCAATGGCAGTCTGACTGCCCTAATCGGAATCGGGCAGTTAAGAGACTGACAACGCCGTCCCACCACGAATCTGTGGGTCCATGGTCTGCCAGACTCGTAATCAGGCCCTAAATGGTAACCCCAGGATCACAGGATGTTGGTTTGATGCTGGGATTCAAATATTATTCCCCAGATCCTAAGTTGGCAATTCCAGCCATTAGGCCACATCTCAACAGTTAACATTAATGTCAGTGGTGGCTGGTGATCTTTAAAAAGGGTGGGGTTTAATCCCACTCATAAATTCACCCCATTTCTTTCAAAAGTTGCCTCACTCATACTCACTCGCAAAATCTGTTTTCCAAGGGAATGTTGCCAGAAAGTTACACAAAGCGCTGCTTTGTGTTACTCTGCATCAAGGGAGCGTTCCATGGGTGGTACATTGGCATTCCCATGCAGCGACCCATGGTTTTTGACGCAAAACTTTATGTGCTAACAATAGTGTTTTGTGCCAAAAATTAAATAAAATAAATAAATGCCAGGTGAAAGCCGGTGTTAAAAAATAAGAATGCTTTTATTTTTCCAAACTTTTCCTATTTTGTATGTGTACTGAACTTTATGGCACACATAAACATAGGAATTTCAAAGCATAATATTTTGTACTGGAAGGGCACCCAGTAGAAAACCTATTCAAGACTCACAAAGACACTGTTGCACTATGGCAAAAAGATGTGTGCGTGGTGCTCAGCAGCCTAATTATGCACCAGCGCAAGTGAGCAGGGAAGGACTTGCCATACCAGGTATTGGGCATTTCCCCAGGAGACTGAAAGGCTGGTGAGGGGCATTTTGTTTCTGGGGGTGGGGGGCTTGTAGCAGTACAGCAGTTTTAAAAACACTGCAGAGTTTCTTGTTTATCCAGCAGTATTCAGCCAACAGTAAGAGTCCCAAGATAACTCTGGTGATGAAAGTACCTGTTGGAGAGAGATCAGAGTTTTGTCTAGAGGCAGTTTTGACTCATCTAAGGTAGTACATAGGGTTAATATGCCTGCTGCAAAGAACATGTATTATGCAGATCACAGAACAATATTTTATGTACAATGCTAAGTGGGATACTGCTTTTGTCACAGAGATCCTTTTTGTCACTGTGCATTTCATGAATTACAATCATAATCTAGTACAGTGAGCTATGAAATGCCATCAAAAAGCTTTGTGCAACCTGCATGGTACAGGTTAAAAATATATGTTTTTTTCCAAGTCTTTGATTATCCTAATTTTGCTTAGAAGGGTTTGTTTGGGTAGAAATACATGTATTAGTAAAGTCAATCCTAAGCACTGTGTTACGTTCTGAATCCTGAGTTTATGCTTCTCCAGACGAAGCACTCTTGAAAAATGCCTACCAGTATGGATGACACATGGATGCTTGTTTTCGGTTTAGGGAAGACCTGACTTGGACTGTTCCCATCAGGAACAGGGACAAGACTAATTTGCATATGACTGGGTCTAAACTAGGGATGGCGACGTGAACTAAAGAACAATGATGGATTCAATAAAGATCTAATAGTGACTGGGGGTGTGTCTGAAAAGTTTCAGCGCTCCGTCCATCATCTTATTCTGTTTGCTTTGACAAGTGAGTCCAACACCGTGTAGTCCCCTTTATCTTGTAACATTTTCTACACACTGATTTACACACCAATGATTAATTGTCTCTGTATGGGTATGATGCTAAGTGCTCAAACAACCTACACTGGTAAGAGAGCTGCTACAAAACCAATGAAATACATGTGAGAGAGGGGCTATGGAGAGATGAGAGGCACCTTAGAGGGTGATGGTGAGGGAATCATTGAAGAGCTCCAGTAAAGATTGCTGTGTCATGGTGCACTGTAAGGTCATCATTTACTACGCTTTAAAAAGTAACACATTTGAATATATAATGACAAAAGGGTTTGTGCCATTTGTTTCCATTTTTTCTTCGGGGGAGAACCCCCATTCCCCATTGAAGTGGTCAGGCTAGCTCGCTATGAACCCTTTGGGGGCTGGTCTTACAGAATGTGCCAGGGCTGCTTTGGGTTCCAAGTCCGTCCCTTCTAGAGAGAGAGCAGGCCAGAGCCATATCTTCATCGATGTGGTGCTATCCTGCTATCTCCCTCTCATGTGATGCAGTAACTGTGTGAAAGTTTTGATAATCTGGGCCTTAGTCTCTTTCCCCTCACTCACTCTAAATTACATTTTCTCACTTTCTCATTCCCACTCATACTGACTCCTACTCACTGACTCCTCCCACACACAAACCTACTCAGTCACTGATTTGCATGCTCACTTACTAACACAATAACACACACTTAGAAACTCTGGGCACTGGTACAACTGCACCTGCTGCACCATTGGTAACTAGAGCCACAACTCACTTCCACTCCCTTTCATAACCTCCAATCAATTAATTACTCAGTCTAACAAACTCATACTCCTTTACTCACTCACTCATACTCACTATCACCTATCCATACACTCTTTCCAAAGATTGTGGGTATGCTTTCATGACCTGCACATTTATTTACATCAATGTCCAATTTATCTTTACAGAGTCTCTGAAACCACAGTATGTTAGGGTGCTCTCGTGGTGTTGCAATACCCACCCACCAGGGTATAACTCGACTAGGACTGGAAACAGCCTAGAACAATGTCCAACCAAAAAACACCAAAATACACCAAATGATCGTAGCTATCATCCAATTTCCAATTATCTGTGGTTGAGCCAGTTAACATAAAAGTCCTTCAGAAAAAAACTCCACCAAAATTGTTGAATCAGGTCCCATTGCTTGTTTTATTCCATTCCATTAACATAGAAATCAACAGCAGCTGACGTACATTTCGCCCCCCAGGCCTTTCTCAAGGGTGCAAAAACATATATACACATTATTTATATGCTGCCTTATATTATACAATTTGTTAAGCATACAGCATTTCACACAGATTCCAAAATCTATCACCAACACTTTGGCAAAGAGCAGCTTCTGAAAGAGTAACTAATATTCTCTTCCTCTTGGTGCCTCTCACTTCTTAGGCCTTAGTCACATATTTGTAATAAATGGGTCGTTCGGTATCTGGAAGCCTGTGGCCTCCTTTGCATCTGCTAAGACCTCCTTCCAGTAAACATTCAGTTGAAGACAAATCCATCAAATGTGTTTAGGGTTTCCCAAATCCTTGCACCCTCTACAGCCACTGTCTGCACTCTCAAGGTACATTTCTGACACAATCAAAACAGACACTTCGGGACCTGTAAAGAACCTCTGTCAGACGTACTGCTGTGCTGCTACAAGGGCTACGACTTTGCTGGATTGCTACTCTGCAATAACTGCTTTTTTTATGTGCTGCCTTGCTGCCTGCGTCCTCTGACCCTGTCACCAGGCAGGTCGCTCCCCTCACCTCCACACAACCCAACCTGTGTGCCCTGAGCCCGCTGCTGCCTTTCACAAGCTGGGTCGTGCCCGCTCATTTTATTGCATTACTGCCTGTAATATTGCCTGTCTCACCGTTTCTTGACGATTTTCTCTCATTTATACTGTTTGTATTGCTGTCTTGCCCGTTTTTGTAATTCCATAGTTGCGTTGCTGTTTTTTGTCTTTATTGTCCCTTGTACCCCCTTTTTCTTTCTGTTAACCCCCGCCTCGCTTTTCCCGCCGCTGCGTCCCCTGCGGCCCCGCCCCACGGCAAATCCATTCGCCGCCCCGCTCCCGCCTCCCAGCTGCTTCTCCCTCCCACTCCCCCTCATAGGGAGGCTATGCAGCGGTTAAGAGAGCGACCTTTGACCCTGTCACCAGGCAGGTCGCTCCCCTCGCCGCCACACAGCCCCACCTGTGTGCCCTGAGCCCGCTGCTGCCTTCCACAAACTGTTTCGTGCCAGGCTCATTCTAGTGCATTACTGCCTGTAATATTGTCTGTCTCACCGTTTCTTGCCCATTTTTCTCTCATTTATACTGTTTTTATCGCTGTCTTGCCCGTTCTTTGTAATTCCATAGTTGCGTTTTTGTTTTTTGTCTTTATTGTCCCTTGTGCCCCCTTTTTCCTTCTGTTACCCCACCGCGATGTCCCCTGCGGCCCCACCCACCCGCAATCCCATTTGCCGCCCCCTCCCGCCTCCCAGCTGCTCCTTCCTCCCACATCCCCTCATATGGAGGACGCACAGCGGCCACGCCGTGCCTAAGGCAATTCAGTCTGCGCCGGTCTGCACCTGGACCACGCCCTGTGCCAGGACCCCTGCCCCCGCGAATGCCGCGACGCCTCCACGTACTCAACGCCAGACGGTCACGCACCTGTTGCCTAGCCTCCCCGAAGCGCACCCATGGACCCTTCTCCTGCCGGAACTGCAGCTTCACCAGCATCCAGTCCACCAAACCACTGACCAAAGATCCCAACCACCTCAGATGCATCCTCCTTAACACCCACTCTGCACGCCATAGAACTCTGGGCCCTACTGGACTCCAACACCGCAGACGTCGCCTTCCTGACAAAGACCTGGCTGACACCCTCCTCGGCACCTGACACCGCCAAAGCCATCCCAGAAGGCTACAAGATCACATGCAAGGACCGCACCAACGTAGTAGGAGGAGGAATCACCATCACCCACAGGAACACTCTCAAAGTCTCGACAAATACTGACGACACCCTCAGCACCGCCGAACACCTGCACTTCCAGATTCACACCGATTCCAACACCACCCTCAGAGGAACCCTCACCTACAGACCCCCCTGGACCCCGGCCACAATTCAGCGACTCCATTACCAACCTCATCAGCACACATGCCCCCGCCTCCACGGACTACATCCTCCTCAGGAACCTGAACTTCCTCCTTGAGAACAACAACGACACCAACTCCACCACCCTGATTGACAACCTAGCCAACCTCAGACTCAGACAACTCGTCACGACACCCACCCACTCTGCCGGCCACACGCTTGACCCCATCTTCTCCGCAAGCCCCCACATCTCTTTCACCCACACCACGAGCTCCACCGGACCGACCACCATTGCATCCACTTCTCCTTCCATAAACCCACCATGCACCACCGCACCCAACAGATGCCGTGCCACTGCTGGAGCAAAAGCACCGAAGCCCAGCTCTCCAGCTCCCTCACCCGGAGCCCACCCGCAGACCCGAACAACCCTGACGACGACGCCTGCAACCTCAGACAGTGGATCGACGACTGTGCCAACACCCTCACGCCACTCAAGAAACCCTCCAACAGCCACACCAGCAAGAAAGCCAGCTGATTCACTGAAGACCTCCAGGCCTCCGAGCAAACCAGCCGAAAGCTAGAGAAGAACTGGCTCTGGGAACGATCACCGGAAATCTAAGCAGCCCACAAGAACGCCACCCGCAGACACCACCACCTCATCAGTTCCGCCAAAAGGGCCTCCTTCAAAGACCGCCTAGACAACAATGCACACAACAGCAAAGAGCTCTTCAAAATCATGAAGGAACTCTCCAACCCCAGCTCCAACACCAACAACATCCCACCTTCGCAAGACCTGTGCGACTCGTTGGCCACCTTCTTCCACCGCTAGATCGCAGACATCCATAACAGCTTCAACACCACAACCGCCCTGGCAACCACTGAGACTTCCGTCCCCATGACCACCATCCGCACCAACCACCTGCTCTCCTGGACCAACATCAACGACGATGACACCATCAAGAACATGAACACCGTCCACTCCGGATCCCCGTCAGACCCATGCCCACACCACATCTTCAACAAAGCCAGCACCACCATTGCACACCATCTCCGGAAAGCCATCAACATCTCCTTCAAAACAGCAACCTTCCTGGAGAGCTGGTTGCACGCCGAGATCAACGCCTTACTCAAGAAACTCAAGGCAGACCCCAAGACCTCAAGAACTTCCGACCCATCTCCCTGATCCCGTTCCCAACTAAGGTCATCGAGAAGGCCGTCAACAAACAAATGACCAGCTACCTCGAGGAGAACAGCATCCTGGACCCGTCCCAGTCCGGGTTCCGCAGCAACCACAGCACCCGAACTGCACTCATCGCTGCCACCGATGATATAAGGGCCCTGCTAGACAACTGATAAACTGTGGCCCTCATCCTCCTGAACCTATCAGCCGCCTTCAACACGGTCTGCCACCGCACACTACGAGCACGCCTCCACGACACCAGGATTCAAGAGAAGGCCCTGGAATGGACCACCTCCTTCCTCTCCAGCAGAACACAGAGCATCCGCCTCCCCCCCTTCCGCTCCCAAGCCTCCAAGATCATCCCAGGCCCTCGTCAGCAGCAGACTGGACTACGGAAACGCCGTCTACGCGGGAGCCTCGGCCAAACTCCTGAAACAGCTCTAGCGCATCCAGAATGCCTCCGCACGCCTGATCCTCGACATCCCTCGCTGCAGCCACAACACACCCCTCCTGAGATACCTGCACTGGCTGCCCGTCAACAAGAGGATAACATTCAAGCTCCTCACCCACGCACACAAGGCACTCTACAACACCGGACCAGCGTACCGAAAACAGCAGACTCCGCTTCTACACCCCCACCAGCCAGCTCTGCTCTGCCGACCGCGCCTTCACCACCATCTCCGCATACGAGGAGTGACAGCCGGAGGCACATCCTTCTCCCACCTCGCCGCCAAGACATGGAACACCCTCCCCATCCACCTACGGCAGACCCAAGACCTACTGACCTTCAGAAAACTCCTCAAGACCTGGCTTTTCGAACAGTAGCAGCACCCCCCACTCCCTAGCGCTTTGAGACCCTCACAGGTGAATAGTGCATTTTACAAATGCCATGATTGATTGATTGATTGATGAGCAAGAGCTCGACTCTGCCTTGAACCCAGAGTGATCTCCAAGGGCTTGTTGGCTTGCCTCCTGTTGCCTGAGACTTGGAGATATAAAAGTCCCAGTACCTGCTCCTATTTCTGGTCCATTGGAAGTGGAGCCAGGTGCTTGCTCCAGTGTAGTCGATGTATCTCCAGTCTGCATGTAGCGGAAACAGCACATCCACCCTGTTGCAGGAGCAGAACCACTGCATCTCCGTCAGAATGAGTGAATCGCCCTAAAGAACCAATAGATTGAAACCAACGCATCACCGCCACTTGAGTGCTAGAAGAACGACACATCCCCTTGACAGCTTGGGGAAACCTTGCTCAATATCTATGGAATGAACGCCTCTCAGCTCAGTGCATCGTCTTCAGAACCGAAGCATCGCTGGCACTGTGTGAAGAAAATTGATGCATCAACTCGACTGCAGGATCGACACCGATGCATCGCTCAGCTGCACCCCATATTTACTGGAGCAACCAGAATCAAGGTACTGTGGTCAGTGGGCTTCCGTGGCTCCTGATCCAGCCCGTGCCCCATTGCAGTCAGCCTGAATTCTTGACTTTGCCTCGGTCCAGCATGACCAGATAATCTCCACAGGAGCTTATTGCTTCTAAGCAGTATTTTTATTGTTATTCTTCACAAATTCATATCTCCACTTCTACTCATTGACTTTTTGTCAATTTGTTATTGTTTTATTTATAAAATTCATATGTATTCTTCTGATAGTGTGTGTGATGTGATGCTGGTTGTGTGGATGTATGAAAGTGTGTGTCCACACCTTGCAAGCCTTCTGTGTGCTACCGTGCCCCACTTCTGCATCCCCTCTATGTATCCCCTACACTTCCTACTCCACTTATGGGCGTCTTCTGCCTCACATACAGCCTACACTTTTGCCCCTTACAACTATGCAGCCCTTTTATGTATCCCCAAACCAACTAAAGCTCTTGTATACTGCCCTGCCAGGGATCCCTGATGCCCCTCATTGTGTTCCACCCTCGCTCCCCTCTGTGTACCATCCTGACTCTCCCCCTGCAGCTCCTACGTGTGCCTTCCACCGCCCCTACATTCTCACTTTGTGCCTCCGTACCATTGCTAACCCTCTGTGTGCAACCATGAATGGTTTGTAGGCCCACAACTTACCAATCTGCCTCCCCTCTATGGGCTGAATAGTAAGTGGCGGTATTCTGTGTAGTTGTTTTCAGTTTCAACTAACAGGTCTGGAAATTGCATCCTTAGTAAAACAAGGTCTGGAAATGCTCGACCTGGGCTTAGAAACACCAGGTCTGCTTTCACTGCGTTCATATGTGCAACAGCTGAATCCACTGCAGTGAGCATATCAGGGGCTGCTCCCACCTCCTGCTATGCCATGGGGGGAACATCCTATTCTCCTCCTAAACAGAGCCCATTCTGCCCCTCGAGCAGCAAGGCTAGGTGCAAGGATATAGCTGGCTATTTGCCGAGCCTGGGCTACAGACTATGTCCTGGGGCAGACTGGGGGGGAAGGTTTTTTTTGGTCATTGCAGGCCGACCGCCGCCGGGAGAAGTCCAGGTGAGTGTTTTTTTCTTGTCTTGCCTTCTGCTTTGCCTTTCTTGCCGTTTGCCGTTCCCGCCCCCCCTCCCGCTGTCCGTGCCTTTCCCGCCCCCTCCCGCTGTCCGTGCCTTTCCCGCCCCCCCTCCCGCTGTCCGTGCCTTTCCTTGTTCTGTTTCCAACCCGATGATATTGCACTGGGTTTACCCATCTGTTTTGGGCTCAGTGAGTTGCCGGTCATAGGTTCCACATGCTGTATTATAGCTCAGCTGGTTCTAACTCCTGCTGCAGAGATTTGTGTATTTTATACTAGCCACATGTAATCCGTGTAAGACATCTCTGTGGGTTAATGAACCTGCGGAGGACATCTGTTTGCAACGTGTCGGTCACATTCCCAGAAAGATTGGTCAGTGGGTTAACACGTCAGCTTCACTCCGCTGTGTGTAACATGCAGAGTAACTTTCCATTATTATAGGACAATTGGTTAATGCACCTCTTTCAAAGATCAGTATTTAACCTTGAGGTTACACTGCATTCCAATCCCACTTAGATGTCTCAGTAGGTAAATGCGCCAGCTGCGTACATCTGCATGCATTTGCATTTTACACTACAAGCCAGATAGTACTGTGGGTTGATGAGCCTGAGGTCCACGTGCGTCCTCGTCCATAAGAAGCACCATCTCGCACTCGCCCTTCCCTTGCAGAGAAAAATAACAGTGATCCCGTTTAAATATATAATACAAGTACTGAACATGAAAGCGCCAAGATGCAAGTCAGAGGGTGATGTGCGACGTAAATATTACCGCGGCGCCTCCCTTCCCTTTGTGCAAGAGGTTAGACTGGGATAGCGGCGTGGGTGGGGGAGGGTGCTTCCTCTTGTTAGATATACCCCCCTAGAAGCCGACACATAGAAATTAGCGCGGGAGAACATCTGGCGTCAGAGTCTGCCTTCACATTGCCAGCTGTGCTGGCGTTTTTTTAAATTCAATGTATGTATTGTATATTTTACCTCATGGTTCGCAGAAGGCGGAGGTGTGGGGCATAGAGGGGGCGTGCGAGGCCCCGCCGCCAGTTCTCGTTAGGCTCTCACAGTCTTGGCTGTACACTGTAATCATTTTTTTGTTGCAGTTTTATATAGTGCGAACTCCACCCTAAAGTATCGGAGCGCTTTACATGAGCACCAGTTACATTACATAAGGACACGTTCCTTTTTAGTAGGGACGGGGAGATTAAGTGATTTGCCCAGCACACAGGATGTTGAGCGGACGCTGAGACTCGAGTCTGATGGTAGAGGTGTAGCGCAGCGGCCAGGGTGCCAGGGTGCCTGACTCCGGACCATGGGGTTCAGGGTCCGCTACCCACGACAGGTTAGCCCAGTGAGACTCTGGGCAATACCTCGCACAATCTTCCCATGGGCCCCCAGCGCCAGGGCACCTCTCCGAAGGTAGCTGTGCACTTTACAAATGCTGGTATTTCATTTCCCCAGTTCAAAAGGCCGCAGCTCTGGCCCTTACGCCACCTCAGTGCTACCAGGAGCAGCTCCTCTACTGTGGGGAAAGCCAGCGGGCTGTTATTAAGTCTGTTAGAAGCTCCGTCTGGGAGAGAGTTTGAGAGCCACGAAAGGAGGCTGGGGTGGATCCGTGATCCTATGAGAGAGAGCTACAAAAGTGGCTGAGGTGGATTTAAGTGGTGCCCGTGAATAGAGCTAGAGACCTCACAGCTAAAGTCCCGACGCGTTCACATAAAAGAAAACACCACTGTAAGAGGTGCCCTCAGCAGGGAAGCCTACCACTGAATGGGCATACCCTGTCCCTATACAAGCTGCAGGCACTGCGGGAAGGGCTTTAATTTCCGAAACACTCAGGTCAGCACATTCTTATGTGGCGCGAGTCTGGCTTCCAAAATTCCCTCCAGCGCCTAGAGGCGGCCCGGCTAACAACACTCGCTATATTCCTGCTATCACATATCTTTTATTATGGGTTCTATGCGAATGCCTGGAGATACCGTACCATTTACTTAAGCAGTGTGTCGCTTTCTGATGTTATGCTACTTGTAATACCATGAGTGGCCTCTTATAGCAACTTATTACAGCTGAACTCTGAGTCACAAATAAATGCCGGCCTCCGTAGCTCGCACAGGCTGCTAAAAGTGGACCCCTGGGAACAATAAGGCATGTAGATCACACATATAAAAGAAAGAGGAGAAGGAAACAGAAGGATAGTTACATGTCTAGTCATATAGGCATCAGGACATCAATTGAAGTCATATATATTAAATGTATTACCCAGTCAGTAACATGTTACTAACATAACAAAATAACAGATGGCTTATACCCTGCCAAACCAGGTTTGACCTATCTTGTCAGAAATTTGCGAAAGATTAAGCTATTGACATTGTAAATGACAATGCCATTTATTTATCTGTTTTCAAAACCAACACATAAATAAACAATTTGTCATTTACAATGCCAATAGCTCTAACTTTGTCAAAGGCGAAACCGTTGCATTGTAAATGATTGTTGAATATTGGGATCATTTAAAAAAAAGAAAAGGCTGCAGGGATTTACTATTAGCCTCTCTTTGAGTGGTTGAATTTGCAACCTCTGTCTATCCCACCTAGCTCAACGGTGGTATAGTTGGATTTTAATTACTGCCATGCCGGCTGCTCCTGCTCCCAGTTTCCCTTTTAAGGACAGAACACAGGAACAGGTGACAGATGATCCACAGCTTAATGGCCCATATAATGCTGTAGGATAGAGGGCGTGTGTTGGCTAGCACCCACCCCTCTACCCTGTCCGTGCCTGAATGGGAACAGTGTGCAGGTGCCAGCCGTCAAGCTTATCACTGGACTCCGGCATTGTATGAGCCAGCGAAGGGTAGGTCAGCTAACATCGGCTCCTGCACCCTGTTCCCAGTTTGGAACAGCAATTTGCCATGTTTGCAGTTTAAAAGAGGGCAAAAGAGCGGGTGTCAGCTACCCTCCTCCTGCAAGACCTAGAGAACTCTCCAAGTTTGGTGCTGGTTGACAAAAGAGATTAAGCATGCAACATTTGGGATAGATAGATAGATAGATAGATAGATAGATAGATAGATAGATAGATAGATAGATAGATAGATAGATAGATAGATAGATAGATAGATAGATAGATAGATAGATAGATAGATAGATAGATAGATAGATAGATAGATAGATAGATAGATAGATAGATAGATAGATAGATAGATAGATAGATAGATAGATAGATAGATAGATAGATAGTCTTTACAATATCCCTTTTAAGCAAATATA
The DNA here is from genome assembly GCF_964263255.1 of Lissotriton vulgaris. NCBI lineage: Eukaryota > Metazoa > Chordata > Amphibia > Caudata > Salamandridae > Lissotriton > Lissotriton vulgaris. The sequence continues at coordinate 589,407,848 of NC_141694.1, forward strand.
GTGATAGATTACCGAAGAGGAGGATGCCAAATTGATTTGTGGTGGTAAGGTATTTTTTTTTGTCTTCCATCAATGAAGGTTTATGCCAGCTTGGTTCATGAACACAGCTTGCTACTTTTTTCTAATCTCCTATTGTTGCTTTCAGTTTGTCTCCCAAATGTTGTTTTAGGTATATTGCAACAAACCCTCTTTTTCTATATATGCGCTGCTATTTTTAATAATCTTTTTATTGGATTTTTAGACTATTTGCATAGCTGTGAAGTAAACCTGGCAGCTCCAATTCACAAAGACATTTGTGCTCGTTAAATTGGATGCTGGTGCACAGATGGCTTGGTTTGTGAGTGTAAATTCAAGCTTTGATTCACAAAACATGAATTTACGGCCACAAAGTGATTTACATGCATGAATTATTACTAGAATATGGTGTTATTTTGCATATGAGCGAATCTGTTCACATGAATGTGGACTGGGTGTTCCAAGACAAGCCGGTCCAGAGAAGAAGCGGAATCCCACACATAAGCGTCTTTTTATGTATTCACAAGTCAAATTCCACGCTGGATATGATAATAGGTTTACTCCTGTCAGGGGCAGGAGTAAATTTGAATCCACCATGAAAAGAATTAGGGAGCACTCCCAATATTGACAGGGTAAAGGAAAAGGAGCTTCCCAGTGGCTAAAAATATATTCAAAATAACAGATTATATCTTCTTTATGATCAGGAGGCGTTTATAAAAGATAGGACTGTACCAACACCTAACCTTGCGATGGGGGCCGTCAAGGTGACGGTAATATATGATAACAACATGGACACTGTCAACAATCAACAGTGAGAAGGCATTACATAGGATCAGATTGGACTTGCTAAAGATTATTATGGAAATACTGGACTCGACCTTAAAGGTATATTATAGTTCGTAGTTGCTGCAAGTTTGTTAAATAACTCATCCAGTTCTTTCCCTAAACCTGCTGCTTGACTTTAAGAGGATGAAAATGCTTTGCTTTGGTCCTGAGCTAGGCCCTGGGTAGACACCAGTAATCAGTTGCTTAATCGGATGGGTTTCCATTCTCACTCAGTGGTTGTTTCCAAGGATAATTCACACTATCCTTGTCCTCTTTTTGAAGTCAAGCAGAACATAATTACTTTACACAGCGGGGGTCCCGAGGCACCCCAGCATCCAGGCCACACTAACACTTATTTATTAAAGAAGACGCACTTGATTACTCCTCTTTCAATATCCCTTCACACTGCCCTGGTTTGTACAGCATCAATGTTATGCCAGTATCATCACACAGATGTGAAGTGTACACTTGTCATGTCTTGAATTAAACTGCCCTATCAAATAAAGCCACAGTTCTCTGCAAGCGCCATTGACAAGGTTACCTCTCTTAACTCCCAACTCCTCTCATCTTCGTGTTCAAAGTAGCCTGAGTTCTAATATGTAGCAGGAGTTGCTTAGATAGAGATGCAAGCACTTTAAACTGCAGGTGACGTCTGTCCACGGCATGTCTGAATGCCAGCTTCTTAGTACACTGTATGCTACAGAGATAGAGTGGAGCCCTTGCTTCATTTTCTGGTCTGGCATTTGACAAGAACGTTTAATTCAAGTGAAATTATATGTAATGTATACTAACTTATAGGGGCTTTTAGCCAGTGTTTTTCATCCATTGTCTGTCATTCACATTTTCTTCCGCCCAATACAACATATAAAATGGAGGGAAGGGTCAGCCCACTTTAGCTATTGGCTAACTGCATTGAGAGTAACGTGTTTGTGGCCTACCACAAGATTTCGTGAGAAACATTTCCACTCACAAAGAAGCTTCCTCCACTGCCAGGAACTACTGTGGTATTATGTTCTTCTTGAGACCCAAACAAATGTTTTCCTTTTTCCATTTATTGTAATATTGACGAGGGCCTCGCACCTCCCACCACAATGTTTTAAAAAAAAAACAGAGCAAAAAAAAATTGAACAAAGAGAAAAGGCTGGCAGAGAACACCAGATAGATTGTCTTTGCCAATGCTTGTTTCTTTTAGATACTTGTATTTTTACGCCAATGGGAGATGAATAGTGTTACACGTTACAGTTTCCTTCTCCTACTATGCTCATCTGCAGATTAATGGCCTAATTACGATCTTGGGGGACAAGGTTACTCCTTCACAAACATGACGGATATCCCGTCTGCCAAATTACAATTTCATTATATCCAATGGAACTTGTAATACGGCAGATAGGATATCCATCATGTGTGGTATGGAGTATCCCATGATCCCAAGATCATAATCAGTCCCTAAATCTTTTATGCAGCAGGACCATTTTACAGGTGGCCTCTTTTTCCAGTTGAGATGAACAAGCTAACTTATAAAACAATATTTTTAAAATTTAGGGGAACAAAAAGCCACATCTGTGAAAATGTACCTTTTTAGGGGCACATCGGTGCAGGGTTCACCCTTCTATTTGTCCACGGGTCGTTAAACCGATAAAATAGAGATTGACACTGGAGCTGAAATTCAAAATAACAAGTTTATTCACTCATGAGTAAGACCACGTCCATACAATACCCTCAAGTGTTCCAGGAGGTAGTGACTTGACTGCACAGACCATGGACCTTTTATACTGAGTTGTTGCAGAGTGTGTATGTAGACTCAAATAGAAGGTACAAGCCTTCACAGGAATAGCTACGGACAAACATGGGCAGAAGGATATTACTTAGTCAGCAGAGTGGGAGGGTAAACAAAACTGTGTACATCAGTAGGAAATGGTAGACAGTTACATTCTCAAACAGGTGCCTTCTAGCAACTACAGATCTTTCTGAGCTCATACATTGCTCTGGCTCAGTACTGAAGGAGTTAACTAAAGCTGATGACACACGCAGATTTGAAAGGCAAGCTGCAGTGAAGACGGAAGAATTACATAGCTGACAAAAAATGAATGCCGCAAACAAGATGGCTTCAGCTCATGCTAACTCCAATTATTTTTTATTTCCACACATCAACTACACTTATGGTTCATGGCCCAAGTGCAATCAGATACAAGAGAGGGTCCCTGAATCATAACATGTAAGGAAAGGAAGGCAGGGTATAATTAAACAACAACAAAGAACCTCTCCTTAACATTCAATTAATATTCAGGTATTACCTCCATCATCAAAAAATACATTGTCCACTATTAAATTGATATTCATCTTTTTATTTATCAAAAATATATGTTTGTTATATTTTTTATGTATTCATTTGTTGTCAAGTTATATACATAGTCTCAACAAAGTTTGAGCCCAAAGAGCAAGTTAATTACGTCTTCAAAGATGCACTCAAACACGCCAAACACACAACTAATAATCATATGCAAGACAATCATACTCCAAGACATAGCTAAACATATCAATACATATCATAATTCATTTAATAGATACATAAAGTAAAAAAAGAGGAAGGAAAGCGACAACGCGTGTTTCGGAGTGGAGTCAAAAACCCACAATTCCTTTGTCGGGGAGCAGCAGATCTGATATTCATTAGGTGGTCAATTATCATCCAAAACATCCAGGTACTTATATGTGGTGCAACAAGGGCGCTATATATCAATGGTTTGGTACTTTAAAAACAAACTGTGGGAACAATTAAAACTCATATGAGCACATCTCTATATTTAATATATATATAGCAGTTAACATGAAGCTTTGGCAAAAGACCCAAGAAAATAGTGCTTTGAAACAGCAATATTTTTGTAAAAGGGGAAAAAATAAAAAAAATTGAATTTTAACCAAGCCAAATACCAACACCCGAGCATTTGTGCATTAGAAAAGTTAATTTCTAAATAAAATAATGACCTGCATTTCAGAACGTGATGAAGACTACGTCTCTTAAACGGTAGTAGATTTCAAGCCCAGGGACCTAGTTTATTTCCTCCTAGGGGAAGTGACCTGGTAAAGATAAGACAATGGAATAGAATATACACTTTAGGGGCAAAGTTGGTATGTAATAACGTCAAGCTAAGTGTATTAGTGAAACAAGTCTACATACCTTGTAACCATTGCGAATAAGGTTACCGGAAGCACAAGACATAGTTTTAGTATATGATTTAAGGATCCTATAAAACCAAGCAGATGAAAACCCTGGACCGTATCCTAGCATAAGAATACAAGTGCCGGTTATTCTTACCATGAGAAAAATATTTGAAATCTCCAAGGCAATCCTCAATAGCAACCAAGACCCATTACCGTCTGTACAGAAAAAGTGAAAAAAGGCCTACATAAGTCCTCAACAAGTATATAGGAGCTATAATGAAATCTGAAGAGACACTTTCCTCGATAATCAATCTGGTACCTACCAAACAAAGTATATAGCTGAAGCGTAAAGGCTCTCTGCTGATAATAAGGTAGATCTATAGGTAGAGGTTCTGAAGGAACAAGAGAGAATAAAGAATGTTATAGTGGACCACAACTAAGATTTTAGAAGTCTATGGGCTAGAAGGTGCAGTGTGTAACTTACATGGTATACCTTCTAAGATATCCAGACTTTTCAATCTATATTGGCTGTGGTCCCGCTCCACATAAATAAATAAATAAATAAATAACAGGGCCAAATGACAGAGCACTAAAAAAAGAGCTGGGTCATGGTGCGTTAGTTTCGTATATAACCAAGTATATTTACTAAGTCCAATGGCCATTAACACGGAACCCAACCCTTACGTACCTGATGGGTTCTTTCAATTCAGCGGATGGGATAACGCCGCCATATCTTCAAAGAACGGGCACACAAGCCCAGAAAGAAGGAGCTGGGGTATATATACACCTAAACCGCCCAGTGTAGCTATCGTACAGACTACGTGTTATGCGTCATAATGCGGCTTGCGTGGTTCTACGTGCTTACTTCCCTAGAGGGCGGCCACAATCAAAGTGGTGCAGAAACATTAAGTGCCATGTTGGAAGTAACATTAAGAGTAAAGGCAAACTGGGAAGAATGGGAGAGAATTGACAAGTCCAAGCACCTAAATAGTACTTCTTTTCAGTAATGGGAGTTTCAACTCCTAAATTACTTAAAGACATTAACATGTATTAGCCCAAGTGCACCAGAGCATTTTACATTAGCGTCCAGTGACATTATACTTTCTTTTATGCACAGTTACATTAACCGATTTGCCCAGTATCACAGAAATTTGGAACTCGAACCTGGTTCCCCAGTTCAAAAGTCAGCAGCTCTAGCTGGTAGGCAATATCTCCTGTCATGCTAACTTATGATAATGTAGTGGTCATCAGCAGAGAATGACCATGATGCAGGTGTCACGAGGACATAGGAGATTCTAAGGGGCATATATATACGGGCATTGCGCCACCAAAATGTCACTTTTTCCGGCATTCCAGTGCCACAATGCCCTGCTCCATATTTACAAAGCGGCGTTAAGCCACTTTGCGTGGTTTAGCACTGCTTTCTAAATATCGTCCCCTTTCATGCAGGTATGTGCATTAAAGGGGCGTACAATGGGTGTTGCTTCGGGTGTTCCACCGCAACACCCATTGCTGTTTGACACTGCCCCAAATTTACAAGGATCTATAAATCTGAGGCAACGTTAATGGATAGTAGGCATTAGATTGGTGCAACGAGGAAAAATACTTTTAATTCTCCTTGTTTTTGCTCTTTCTCTTTGTGCTGCTTTTTGCCACACATATAGAAAGAGAAAATTGCCTTTAAAGATTGTATCTGTGCAGGAATGTGTCCCTTCCTGCACATAAACAATCATTGCCTGCAACACAGACACCCTTGCACCATGGTGCAAGAGTGCCTGCGCTGTGTTTTTAGGTTGAGCATTCGAGACCTCTTGTATATACTTTAGTATATACTTATATGTGTATGTACTTTGTGGGTTCTGGAGATCAGCCCTAGGACTTGTCTCCTTCCAGTTAGGGACATTTCTTCTGTTTAACTGCCTCTATTTAACTGCCTTGATATAAAACAACCAGTAGAGGCCAGTAAAATACCAGAATTGCTTTCTGCTTGTTCAACTACCTCTATTTAATGTTCTTGTTAGAAAACGACCAGCAGAGGTTACCAAAATACCAGAATCACTTTAGCATTCTCTAGTTTTCAGTCAATAGAAATTGTCTTCCATAAGCACCTGTAGACAATAATATTTTTTTCAAATCTTGTATTTTTAGCGATATGACCACCAAAGGCCATGATTTTATATTAAAAACAGAGCTTTGGACTATACCATTTCCATCTGAAAGGCAATTTTTCCCTCCATATTAAAGAACAGCAGATGTTTTAGCACCCAGGCTCAAGTGCTGCATAGCTAAAAACATATCAGGTCCCAAAGGCGAGACCGATTGCATTGCATTTAAATTATGCAATTGCTAAATTGTGTGCAGTCTCATTATTTCCTTGTAAATATCCCCAAAAATTCCTGCTTTGTGGGGGGCAAGCTGAGCATGGGAATCTGAACTGGTTCTAAGATCCAGAGCACTAGCCAAGCCATGAAAAGATGTAAATCTGGAAATAAATGGCATGAAAAAATATGATTAAGACTTTAAAAAAAAAAAGATATATATATATATATATTTGACATAAACCTTCGCTGGATTAAACTCAACAACTTCCCAAAGTTTCATTGTGATCGAATGAATGGTGTAGTAATGCATAAAGGACAAACAGACATACTTTCGTTTTTATATATAGAGATAGATGTCTAATAGGAGGATTTTGAGATCATGATAAAATAGGTCAAGGCTTGTGGCTGTGCGAAGAGCTGGTGGGGGGAATACCAGATCCTTGTTGCGCTGCCAGAGAATGCTTGCTTCATAAACCAGTCATGCCTGAAGGTTGGAGGTTCCAGCAGGAGTGCTTGAGCACTTCTTGGTCCCCTTTGTGCACTAGAGTTTTTTAATTTCCCATCCAAGTAGGAGGGCGTGGCGTTGTGGGTGATGCATGCAACCTTAAATTGGACTCTTGCATCAATGGGAGCCATTGTGGAGAGAGAAGAATAGGAGAAATGTGAACACATATTTTGTGACCTGTCACAGAGCAGGCAGCTGCTTGAAGTACTGATCTCAGGGGTGACAGATGCAAAGAGCAAAGATGCAAAGAGCAGCGCCATGGCAGTGAGTAAACTGCTCTCACAAGCAGTGTCAATAAATGTTTGTTCAATGAATGTGCATTAACAGACCGCCCATTGATTGCTCCCATGTAAAGGGCATGAGCTCATATCCTTCTAGCAAATGAACACTGGGTAAACCAATGTCTGTGTACAATTTAGATAAATTATCTTTATCGCCTATCAAGCTCTTTTGTTCCTCTCTCTAATACAGGGATCAATTTTTTCTAGTTTCAGTTACAACCTGTGTTGCAAATGCATTTTCCATTTGCAATCAACTTCTTAGTGTTTACACAAAGACTGTAAATCACTTCATTTACGTCACCTTCTTATACAGTGCAAGTTTATGAAGGGTATTCCCTTCAGATACAGCTAGCCACTGTTACCTCGCTATTAGACCTGTGGTTGTTTGACACTAGCACCCAAATACAAAGTAGTGTTTGCTATTTTTTTATGTACTACTTTTGCTGTCTTTTATTAGACTTGATCTAAAGCCCTGTTTTGCTTATGCAAGCTTGGTGTGCAAAACTTGCCTTCTGCAGAAGTGAATGTATAAAATATTCTGAAATACGCCTACGTCTGTAACTAAAACAAAAAGATATGAGTGGAAGGCTCAAATTATTCTCTAACACTGGTAATTATTCAGTGCTGCAATCCAGCTCTTCATGGGGCATATTACCAACAACTAGCGATAATTATCGCTATGTTGGCTTAGCGGCAATATTTTTATCGCCGAGCTGCGGCGATTTTTATCGCTTAGGAGCCTTGCTATTATCAAGGTTTATCTGCTAAGCAATAAAAATCGGCCGAAATGCATAATATCGCTGAAAAGTCAGCGATATTCAGGCATTACCGAGCTAATGCTCTTAGCCATGTTATCCACCTCCCATTGGATAACATGGCTAAGAACTGCTCAGGGCAGGTGTTAGCTTTTGGAGATATTCGCGCTTAACGCAAATATCTCCAAAAGTTGGTAATAGGAGATAGCGATGTTAGAGACTGTTTCCCGTCGCTAACACTTGGCACGCCCACTTTGCATCTCATTAGTGATGAATTTCACTGACATGCAAAGCGGGGCCAAAGATGGTCGCTATCTCCTACTAGCTGTTGCTAACTGGTGTTAGCAACAGCTAGGTAATAGGGAGATCATTTTATCTCCGCTTTCTTGGCTTTTAAAGCCAAAAAAGCGGAGATAAACCCCCTTGATAATATGCCCCCATGTTTTTTTGCCCATTATTCTACTCTAGACAGAGGGCCTGATTTAGATCTTGGTGGACGTGTTACTCCCTCACAATAGTGACGAATAGCCCTCCTGCCAAAATATAAATGCCTTCCATAGGATATAATGGAATTTATAATTAGGTGGACAAGATATCTGTCACCTTTGTGACAGAGTAAACCATCTACCAAGATCTAAATCAGGTCCAGAGTTTACCCATATGCAAATTGGCCTTGGTCCCTCTCCAAAAGGAAAAGTACTGCCCAAACCACCAGACTGGATCCAATTTACATGGTAAGCAAGTAATCACAGACCTATGTAGGCCTCATTAGAGAGGTATAACTTGCTTCCTTTGGTACAGTGAACACTCGATCAACATCTGGGCATTTCCTTTGCACTTAGGGCATCTCACTGAGGAAAACAAAAAGGTGATCTTTGGAATGCATGAATTAATCCCAGCCCCTGGTAATAACTTGGGCTGCATTCCAGTCCATGTTTTTCATCCTTCTGCCATTCTATAAAGAGACCAGACACATGCAATTATATGCCTTGGTCTTGCTTGAATAGGAACAGGTCAACCCAGGAGCAAGAAAAGGAGGCTATACCATTGTGTTGGGTGTCTGTATCCAGAGAGTCAACAATCAAAAAATCAAAGGAGGGAGTGAAGAGGAAAAAGGTAGAATAGTCCTCCTCTTGATACTGTTATCCAACATAGGGATTCTACCATGTATTATGTGAATATATATGCAACCATGTGCGTGCTGCTATTTTTATTTTTATTTGAAGTGTTTAGTCATACGTGAAAAATGGTGCAAACGGATCAAAGCTCCTTCTCTCAATTTGTGGGAATGGCAATGTTTCAAAACATAGTAAAATACCCCTCACACACTGAAACCTGATTCAGTGTCATGCTTCATCATTAGGGTCTGCCCGCCCCTCTACGGGACTGGGCGTGCTAGGACTTACGTGGACGCAGGAGCACTTTAATTAAGTGACTAGCAGCCTGTCCCGACGTTGTCCGGGTACAAAAAAGAATGTCTTAAATGGTTAGAATAGGCAAGGCAAAGTTTTTTTAAAAGTTCATGGCATAGTTCATTTATTGTTTCATGTGACTTGCCTGTGCAGCTGCTCAGAACCCCTCTTTCTGTTGCGCGGAAGGTGAGCGTGTGCTCTGCGGTTTGTTGTCCTTTCTGCAGAATGCAAACTGATCAGACCTGGCATGCACCCTGAGAATGTGTGTGCCTTAGTAGGTTCATTCACTTCCCAAAGACTTGCTTGATGCGAACGTGTGTATCCGCTCCTGCCGACGCCCCTGATCAGACCTGGCATGCACACTGAGGGCGTGTGCCTTAGTAGGTTCCCGCACTCCCAAAAGACTTGCGGTGCACTTAGACGCCTCACATAGCGTCACTGCCAAACGCCACAACTCCAAGGATGCTATTCCCCCTCTCCGCAATGCTTCCGGCGTCTCTGAAGGCACACGCCCAAAACAATGTTAAACAACACGCCCACTTCAAGACGTGTCAGAACGCTATTCCCACACAGAACGCTTTTCGCAAGCATTGCTTTACAGCAGAACGCCCACGCCCACAACGGACTACTTTGTCCCAAAACGGTCTTTTTCACTTGTAATGTATATATTGGGCTGGTGTATAGCCTATGTCCATCTGCTTATACTCACCTTTCCAATGCTGTATTGGGTATTCTGATTAGCGCTGTAGTTCCGGAGGTTACCCGCCTCAAAGGTTTGGGCTCTCTCTTTATAACATTAGTATGGATTGGTGAGTATGTGTAGTGTGTGGGATCGTGAAAAGAAAATGTGAGATGGTTAAAACTTCTCTGGCTAGTGGAACTAAAATACTTTATTGTCTTCCCTGGCTGAGAATAGTAAAAGTGGGGAGGTGTAGGTGGTGTACTATAATGAGTCACCTCCTACAAGGTTGACATGTTTCAGAAGCCATCCCCTTGGTTTTCTTGCTCTAGACCAAAAAAATGATCCCTGTTACACCTCAATGGGTGATAGAATATGTTATGTTATGTTATGTTATGTTAGCTACATTTATTTTGCGCACAGCTGCTCCAGCGAAAGAGCGTCCTGGCGCATGGAAAAGGTGAACATAACACAACGCGAGGAAAAAAGTGAAAATCAACATAAAAAGTTTAAAACAGGTAGGTTTTCACGGCCCTGCGGAATGCTAGTAGATCCTCTAAAAGGCGGATTTCCAAAGGAAGAGAATTCCAGAGAGCCGCAGCTCTCACACGGAAGGAGCGCCCGCCCATCCGGCTAAGCCTGAAACGCGGGGTAACCGCAAGGGATTGCCCAAGAGATCTGAGGGAGCGAGTCGGGACATAAGGGGATAGAAGATTATTGAGGATCTCAGGCGCCGATCCTTTTAAAATTTTAAAAGCGAGGCTGAGTACCTTAAAATGGATTCGGCTTTTCACTGGTAACCAGTGTAGGGACCGCAGAGTGTTGGACGTGGGACAGGACCTCGGCAGGCCCACCACTGCTCTCGCAGCCGCGTTCTGAACGCGCTGCAGGCGGACGATCTCAGCTTGGTTAGCTCCCAGCAGGAGCGAACTGGCGTAGTCCAGCCGGGAGATGATCGTTGCTTGGATGACCAACTGTCTCGTCGGGGCATCGAAAAATTTAAGCACCGGCCTCAGTCCGCGCAGAACACCAAAGCAGCATGCTGCCACTCGCTTGGTGTGGGTGGTAAAGCATAAGGTGTGGTCGAGCCATACTCCCAGGTTTCTGAGCTCCATCACCGGTATGGGGGCAGGCCCGAGCTCCTGTGGCCACCAATTGTCCCCCCAGCAGTCCGTTCCTCTTCCCACGATCATCACCTCGGTTTTTTTTGCGTTCAGCTGGAGACAGTTGTTATTCATCCAGCTGGCCACCTCTCTCAGCCCGTCTCGGAACCTGGGGGCATCCAGTTCGGCATCCCCGCTGATCGTGACCGCTAGCTGTGTGTCGTCGGCATATGAGACCATAGTAAGGCCCCACTGCCTGGCGACATCAGCCAGCGGCCGCACGTAGAGATTGAAAAGCGTGGGACTCAGCGAGGAGCCCTGGAGAACCCCCAGGTCCAACTGATGGAATTTGGACTGAAAAGGAGGGGTGGCAACGCAGAAGGAGCGATCGCTGAGGAAGGAACGGAACCACTGCAGAGCGGGGCCACAAATGCCAACGTCCTCCAGGCGGTGTAGGAGGATGCGATGGGACACTGTGTCAAAGGCAGCGCTAAGATCTAATAAAATAAGCGCTGCCGTTTGACCTGCATCCAACACACTCCGCAGATGTTCTACCATTGCCAGAAGGGCGGTCCCCGTGCTGTGCCCAGCACGGAACCCATTCTGCGTAGGATCGAGGACATTGGCTAGGGCCAGGTGCTCAGATAAGGCTAGGTTAACATGGGCCTCCATGACTTTGGCCGGCCAGGGAAGCAAAGAGATCGGGCGATAGTTTTCCGGTTTTAGAGGATCCAATGATGGTTTTTTCAGGATCGGGGAAACCACCGCCTGCTTCCACTTGGCAGGAACAGTGCCTGAAGTCAGGGAAAGATTGATTAATGAGCACACTACCGTGCGCCCCTGAAAAGACGGATCTCTGAAGAGAGCAGGTCTGAGTGGGTCCGCCGGGGAGCCGGACTTGACACGTTGTGCCAGCTTGACAAACCCATCCCAAGAGAGAGTAGGGAGAGAATGTAATACCGGGCGGCTGCAGAGGTCGTTCCGAGGAGAAAGTGGTAATGTCGTGCTGGGAAATGACAGATAGATGTTCTTAACTTTCTCCAAAAAGAAAGCGGCCAAAATCTCACACTGTGAGGTGGAGCCATCCACAGGCGGAGCCGCTCTCTTAGCCATCAAATCTTTTAAAGCTTTAAAGATGGTCTTCGAAGGGTTATGGCTATTACGGAATTCCATTGCGTAGAACGCCACGCGGGCTCTACAAATAGCTCAATGGTAGAGCTTAACAGCGGCCAAGTACGCGGTTTTTTTAACGGCATCATACGCCTTCCTGCCCGCCTACACGAGCCCTTCAGAGCGCGGAGAGCACTGTCGTACCAAGGGCTCGACTGCCTGGAGCTGGATTTACTTGCGATAACAGGCACCAATCTGTCCAGCGCCTTAGAGATCCAGCTGCAAAATTGGTCGTAGCCCAGACTAGCGTCAGACAGAGGGCCAAGTGGCTCTTCAGCCATGATGCAATGAAGGTCCTCAAGCCTAAGCTTATTCCAATGCCGCCGCGGAACCCACTTTGGAGGTGGAATAGTGGGGGTTACGGGGAGAGGTAGCCACATGGACACCAGAAAGTGGTCAGTCCAGCACACTGGAGAAATAGCCGAAACTTGGACATCCGATAAGTTGGTAAAGAATGGGTCCAGGATGTGCCCTGCCACGTGCGTGGGTTGAGTGACAAGTTGGGTCAGCTGAAGGGCCTCCATATCCGCCAGGAAACCACTGATGGCCGCGGTCTGTTGGATGTCAAAATGGAGGTTGAGGTCACCTATGATGCAGAAATTAGCGCAATCACTAGCTAGCGTACTCACTGCCTCGGGGAAAGCTCCCCTGAACGCTACATCGCTGCCAGGAGGGCGATACACGACCATCCCAGACAGCGTGAACTGAGGACTGATGGTAATCTTAAACAGGGCGCTTTCGCAGCCTGCAATATGCAGACCCGTCCAGGAGCACGCAAAAGTAGATTTTAAAGCTAGGGCAATACCTCCACCTCTAGACAGCCGGTTCCATGTAAAAAGTGAATAACCTGGGGGGCAAGCCAGATTAATTATGGCTGTGTCTGTATCCTGGAGCCAGGTCTCGGTGATGATAAATAGATCCGGCTCCTCGTCAGTAATGAGGTCCATAATAGAAAGATGGTGTTTAACCAGGGATCTGGTATTGAGATTTAATATCCGCAGACCCTGAACTCGACCATCACTCAACCGAGGCACCCTTATGCCAGCCAGAGGGGCGACGGAATTATCATAGGCTCGAATACCCATGGACTGGTCAAGCGACCATCTCTTGCAGGCACATTGATAAGGGCCACACAAAGGGTGTTTGAGTGCGGCAGCACATCGAGGGAGGGAGTGGCCAATCGCTTGGAGCGTTGCACTGGTGTAAACAAGCATCCTGCCTTCCAAAGAATACTGGGCGGAAGTGGCCCGCTGCGACCCGCGCGTCCTTAGCGCGGACGGGCGCAGACGGGCAGGACTCTGGCAAGACTCCGGCAAGCGACGGCGTCCTGGCTGTGCCTGATAGTCACAAACACTGTCCTTTGTTGCCTGTTATAGGAGTAGAAAAATATACCACTTGTATATCTTAAGAACCTGAAAAGAAAAATATTTTGGATAAATCATGGCTTTCCTTATTTATCTTTATCTATTCACATCGCCGTCACGTGGAAAGCTTTAGGCTTTTTGTGATTTATTTCTCTTTGCAACCCTGTTGTAGGTAATGGTACCATTTGGTAAGTATCCTCTACTCATAAATCATCTGAAAGAACACTCCTTGTGATTTCTAGTGCCCAGTATCACATGTATTCAACATTCTTTCATACATATGTATCTCCTAGCAAGATGCATCTTATGTTACAATACATTCATACATAAAGGAAGTATTTGTACACTCCTATTGTGCCCCAAAAGGTTACAGATTGATGTACACAGCAACTGAGCACTCGCATTCAACTCCCATGACGTGCTTTGGAAAAAATGGAAGATGTTTGACAAAAGTCTGTGTACTCGTCCTTTTTAAACTGCGATCTCATGGTGTGTCTTTTTTATAAAAAATTGTATTCATGCTCTCAAAAGGGCGTGCCATAATAATACATACTTTAGAATTTAATCGTTATCGCTCCATGAGCTCACACGAGCGGTGTTAGGCGCCTTCAAATAGACACTGTGGGTATTATAAAATAACAGAAGGAAAAACAAGGTTTTAACACCAGGGTCGTTTTTAAACAAATAAGCGTGGTCTCTTTGGCCTTTCTAAGGACATGCCATTGTCCTACTTACATGCTGAAAATAGCCCAATCACCAAGGGTAGTACCGTCTCATGGCTCGTCGGAACCTAACTGAGGTTTGCTAGAGCCCGGTGTTTTAAAGTGCAAGGAGGCATGCTTTTTTCATGTATGACTAAACACTTCAAATAAAAATAAAAATAGCAGCACACACACATAATCCTGACAACCAACACCAGGATGCTTCTGCAGGACTGGAGGAGCACACATACTTTTAAATGTTACAGGACTTCTGGATTATGTCAGAGACGTATAAGTACTCAGCCCATCCGCCAGAAATGGATTTGGCATGAAGGAAGCCTACCCACCAATAAAGAGAATTAGACCACAGACCAGACATAGATTCTCAGGTAGGACTGATGTTCTCCATCTCGGGTGGGCCTAAGGCTGAGAAAGCTTGCAGAAACACCTCCACCTATGTACTGGGGTCAAAAAGGGGGAAAAGGGGGACTTATCTGTCTACTGAGCAACTCGAATGCACCTGCTCAGAAGAGGCCTACAAAAGACCTAGAAGAGTGAAGAACCTGCATAAGGAAAGCTTGACAGGTAGGTTGTACCTGGAAGCCACAATGGTGCCATATCACCGCTGTCCATGAGGATGTAAGTTTATAATCTGAGTTACTAGACATTTCCATTATCTGCACACCCCACGCATTTAGGGTGGGGTGTCTGTACTTCCCTTTCATAGGCCTAAGAGGGGTAAGAAAAAAAATCAAACATCAGACTCCTGTGTCTAGGTTGTGTTTCCACTAGCTACAGCAGGTTGCCTTGATCCTAAACAATGAAAAACATCTTCGTATCCCTGACATTTCTGGAGCTATTGCCACTTGAATTACCGGTCAAGCCTCATCTTAAATTGACCAGTTCTTTCTTCACAGTTGCCCCATGTCTCCTTGTTGCATCTTCCCTAGAAAATCTTGTCTTGTAGATTTTAAGACATTGGCCTGTAAGGGTAAAGACACATGTGAGACCTCTGTAGTGATTCTGCCCCAATATTTCAATCAGTCCTATTAAAAGATCTGACCGTCTCGGTCTTCAAATGGCCCACGGACTACAGCTTTTTGTTCCGAGGGCTCCTAGTTGTTTTATTGGTGAGTTTTGGACTCTACATTTTTGGGGCACCTTTTAGACTACCCTCCTGACATTAAACTGGTACTTATCATTTTCCAAAATGGCAATGGCAACAGAAATCAAATGTCTAGCCCTAAGGATCAAAGGAAAGAAATATATGGCTAGACAACTGTTTCTACACTGCCAATTCCATAGACATAACAGATTTCTATAGTCAGTTTGCATTTCAAATGGCTCTCTTATTCCTGATAATGTCATTCAGAGTCGCACTTAGATTTCTCCAGCCCGGTATATTGAGCAGCCGGGCTGGAGAAACTCATGCAGACTCCCTTGCCTGAGCGGAGCATCTTTTCAGCCGACTCAGGCCAATCCCCCTGCAGCTCTCATAGTATGAGAGCAGCAGGGGGATTGGATGGGAGTCTGTCCCCGTGGCTGCCGGGACCAGAAAACGTGCAGTAGGATCGATTTAGGAGGCTCCTGGTAAGTTATTATTTGTTAAATATATTATTACTACCTTTCTCCATGTGCTCCTCTTCCCCGTGCTCCCCTCCCGCGTTGACTCCATGCGCCATACCAGCCTTTGTTTGCAGCGGCCGCCACTGCCTGGGCTCTTGAAACCAGTTAAGGAATATATTGGATGAGGAAGAAGGTACCTATCCTTGATTGTGATTCAACTCAACCTTCTATAGGTAATATATGGTTTAAGATCTTGATCATTTTTTAAGAACAAACAGCAGAGGAGCTCCAGCTAGTTCTTATATGATACAAGTGAATGATGCAGATTTTCTTGCAAATAAGCCTTACAAGCTTATTCCTGTCTTTCTAATATAGAATAAATTCCTCTAAATGGTACAGGGTCATGGTTCAAGTAAAATAAAGCAAGCATGCTCCTGATGAGGAGGAAGAGAGTAAGCAGAGAGTTTTGTAAAGGTTGCACAAAAAATACAGGGTGATTAGTAACTTCCAGTTGCATAACACTGGTTATGACAAAATTACAAAGACAATGAAACAGTTATGTTGACCCAGTTTATAAATGCATTATGCCCTTCAACCAAGAAACCAAGAAAATTTGGAATGAAGACTGAATGATTCGAAGAGGCTATTAAATAAAAGGAAAGTAGGACAAACAACCCTCTTTACCTGACTCAGAGAGACCAAAGGAGTACCATCCACACTCTTTACTACTTCAGGAATTTCCTTGGCCATTTCAGGAATATTGTAGAGCTGAGGTGGAGGCGGAGGTTGCAGTTACCCGTAAAAAGAAAAACGAAATACAATTATGGCAATCACAGCAGGGCAAACCCAGCACCCAGAGTGTGTCAGTGTTTGTCCCACGTTGAAATGTGCCAAATCGAATATTCCACATCCACCACAATTCAATCGGGAGGTAGCATGGATGGTCAGTCCTTCCGTGGCCTTGAGAGAAATTTGTAGGGGAAATAGTTATTCATCTGAATTATCATTAGAGATACCTAAAGGATGGGTGCTGGCATTTACCAAGAGGGCGTACAGAGAAGGGTTCAACCACATGCCCAGAGTCACCCCAAAATAGACATGACCTAGCCTTTCCCCACCTCTCCTAATAGAATCATCTAGGGCTGGAACCTCAGCGGAGGTTTCTGCTTTTTATGAAGAGCAGGCTCCAAAGTTTCTAGAAGATGCAGCCTATGATTTCCTTCTTTCAAGTTACCTTTCTCTGAGCTTCTATTCAATAACCTTGACTGAATCATTGAGATCAGGAAAGCTAATAGGACATGCCTATTGTTGGCATTCATTTTTAACCCTTTGCTGCCAGGGCTCCACCCGTGCCACGCCTTTTTTGACTATTTGGGTAGGTTGCACTTAGGCCCCCCATAACTCTTTGTCTACACAAGGTATCCATGCCAAATTTGCGTCCTTTTCTTCCATCACCCTGAGGATTCTAAACGTCTCCAGGGTTTGTAGATTCTCCTTGAGGGGATCGACAAATTAAGCAAAATACAGCAACATTTTGTTTTTTGGGGAAGAAATCGGGAAAAAGTGCTGCAGAAGACAGTGTCTAGTTTTTTCACTGCATGTGGTATCGACAAAGGGTTTGTAGTGCTAAAGTTACCGTCTTCCCAGCTTTCAGGAACAGGTAGCCTTTTGTCAGAAAACCAACATTTTCTGCACAGTTTTGGCATTTTACTTAGACGTAGACTATTTTTCCTATTTTGTGTGCTTTCAACTGCCTTCCAGTTAGTGGTAGAAATAGCTGGGAAACCAATAATAGCACCTGAAGCGTTATACATTTTTAAAAAGATGACAACATTCTGAATTTAGCAATGGGCCTATTGTGAAGATAGTTCAAGACTCTCCTATAGAAACTGTTGAAATACAAGAATATTGAAATTGTGTTGAAAAAAACAGCCCTTTGTGCATACATTTTCACCTGTAACTTTTTCTAACTATGCTACATATTAGAAAGCAATATACCGCTACGTACACTGGACCTTTCTGGTTGCGGGTATAGATTGTGCTTGTAGGTTCATAAAGAACCCAAGGCACCCAGAGCCAATAACTGAGCCACATCTTGCAATGGTTTTTCATTGTGCACCGGGAATACAGCAATTCATTTGGTAAAATATAAAGAGTGAAAAATAGGTATCAAGGAAACCTATGTATTTCTGAAATTGGATTTAGAAGCAGTGGGTATATGCACATCTCTGAATATATGGGTTGCCATACTACTAGGTGAAGTGGGGGCCTTTTTCAAAAATGCCGTCTTTTTTACACACAGTCTCACAATTGGATGGCATAAATGCATAGAAAGACAACTGGTAATAACACAATTCCTACTATCCTCCCAATAAAAATGGTACCTCACTTGTGTGGGAAGACCTAGTACCCACAACAGGAAATTGGTCAAAAAAGCAAGATGGACAAATCACATTTTTCCACAGAAAACTGACCCATTTTTGCAATGTGCCTAGCTGTGGATTTTGGGCCCAAGCTCAGCCGGCACCTAGGGAAACTGAACAAACCTGTACATTTCTGAAAAGTAGATACTAAGCGGAATCCATGATGGGGTGACTTGTGTGGCTCTCAACAGGTTATATTACCCAGAGTCCCTTACAAACCTCACACTTTGTGAAAAATAAAAAACACATTTTCCTCACATTTCTGTGAAGGAAAGTGCTGTAATCTGCAGTGAGCCACAAACTTCCAACCACTCAGCATTCCCCCAAGCCTCGCAATAAATTGGTACCTCATTTGTGTGGCTAGGTCTAGTGTCTGCGACAGGAAACGGCTCAAAACGCAAAGTGGTTACATCAAATTTTTCCACAGAAAAAGGACCCTTTTTTTGCAATGTGCCTAGCTGTTGAATTTGGGCCCCAGCTCACCCGACTCTAGGGGAACCAAGCAAACCTGTATGATTTTGGAAACTAGACACTCAGGGAAATCCAAGATGCGGTGACTTGTGTGGCTCTCACCAGGTTCTGTTACCAAAAATCTCTTGCAAACCTCACACTTTGTTAAAAAAAAACTTTCCTCACATTCCTGTGATGGAAAGTGCTGGAATCTGCAGTGATCACAAACTTCACCCACCCAACATTCCTTCAAGTCTCTCAATAAAAATGGTACCTCACTTGTGTGGGTAGGCCTAGTGCCTGTAACAGGAAACGCCCCAAAACGCAACGTGGACACATCACATTTTTCCACAGACAACTGACCCTTTTTTTCAACGTGCCAAACTGTGGATTTTGGGCTCTAGCTCAGCTGGGACTTAGGGAAACCTAGCAAACTTGCACATTTTTGAAACCCAGATGCTCAGGGGATCCAGAATCGGGTGACTTGTGTGGCTCTCACCAGGGTCTGTTACCCAGAATCACTTGCAAATTTTAACATTTGTAAAAAACTAAAAACACATTTTCCTCCCTTTTCTGTGATGGAAAGTTCTGGAATCTGTGGGGAGCCACACACTTCCACTAACCCAGTATTCCCCCAAGTCTTCTGATAAAAATTGTACCTCTCATGTGTGGGTTGGCCCGAGGTCCTCAACAGGAAATGGCCCCAAACCTGGGTTTGGTAGGTTTCCCTGCATGGCTCAAGCTGAGGACCTAAAACGTAGGTGACTCCCTTGCAAGACCAGGGGCCTCATTTATGAGGCCCCTTGCGCCATCGGAACTTCACTTTTCATGAAGTTCCGTGGCGCAGAAGCCAGCGTGGTATTTATCAGGCAGCAGTACGCCAGTTTTTGTGGCGTACTGCTGCCTGATAAATATCAGTCCCTTTAGCGCAGTGTTCTGCGTTAAAGGGGCATGCAATGGGTGTTGCTGGGGGCGTTCCCAGCAACATCCATGGCCTTTTGACACTGCCCCAGATTTACGAGAAATCGTAACTCTGAAGCAGTGCCAAAAGCTTACGCCTCCCCTGGGGAGGCGTAAGGGAGGCGCAACAGGGAGAAATGTCTTTATTTCTCCTCGTATTTCCTTTTTCTATGTGTGCTGCATTCTGCAGCACACATAGAAAGAGGAAAAGCCTCTTGTGATTATTTTTGTACAGAAAGGTTTCCCTTCCTGTACAAAAATAATCTTCCCCGCAACGCAGGCACCCTTGCACCATTGTGCAAGGGTGCCTGTGCTGGCGCAGGCAGCCCATTATGCGCCGGCGCAGGGGAAAAGGACAGGAATGCGCCGTATCTTATAGATACGGCGCATTTCTGCCCTTTTCTTTTGCCGTAGGGAAGCGCAGCAGGAAGGCCTGCTGCGCTTCCCTACGGCAAAAAGTCATAAATGAGGCCCCAGGTCTTTTTGAGATCAATCATTTTCAAGTCTCCACAGTAGGTTTTGAGCCATTTCCTGGCGATGGTACTAAGCTTACCCACACCTCTGAGGTACCTTTTTTTATTGTAAGACTTGGGGAAATGCTGGGTGGGTGGAAGTTTGTGGCTCCCCACTTATTCCATAACTTTCCGACACGGAAATGAGAGGACAATTTGTTTTTTTTGGTACAAATTTTGAGTTTGCAAGGGATTCTAGGTTGGGGGAACCATGCAAGCCACACATCCTTGGACTCCCCCGGGTGTCTAGTTTTAAGAAATATCTCGGTTTGGTAGGTTTCCCTGCATAGCCGCCAAGCCCAGCACCAACAACGCAGGTGACTCCCTCACAAGTTTCAACCAAAAAATTTATTGCACCTAAGATTACAAAAGTGCTCTGTTAGAAATGTGATTTCTAGTTGGCTAGGGTAAGCACCAAAGCCAGGCAGAAACCACCACTCCAGTCAGGCCAAGGGAGTTACATGCTGAAGATAACCCCTGCTCATCCCCTTGGCAGCTTGGCACGAGCAGTCAGGCTTATCCCAGAGGCAATGTGTAAAGCATTTGCGCAGCACTCACACAGCAGCGACATACTAGGCACACCACAAAAGTAACTCCACACAAAGTTATATAAAAATAGCCTTTGTATTATTCATAAACGCATTAGATAATAATCATAAATACACATGGGCCACCTGGCACTAAGCAATACTTTACAGGGGATTATATACAGGACAGGGCCAAACGGGCCACTGTCAGAGCCATAAGAACAAGTACATAAAAAAGACAACCAGTAACTACTGGTATTAGCACTTAGCCATAAACACAGCATTCTCATGAGGCATTAACACCTTATGCATCCACATTAGGGTGTTGCGCCCTCCCAGCACATCAGGTGCCTCACAGGCCAATTGCATATCAAAAACAACAAGGGCGCCAGGGTGCACACATGAAGCCTCCATTGTCGACTCGTGGGATCGCGTCTCATTGTTGGCGCTCGATCTATTCCCCACTGCGGGCTCAAAAACGGATTACTACTGGTCCGTACGGGTAAGCTTCTGGCTGCCCCGAAGTGCTGATGCACCAGAATTAAAACCACCCCATTGCGGGCCGAGTTCTTATCTGCCACGTTTTAAACGGAGACGTCCTAATCCCTTGTGACTCGGCGACTTTCAGCCCCACCCTGGCACTGACAACACGGCGACCCACTGTGGTTGATGCCGTGAAACATTGCCCTCACCCTGCTCCACGTGACTGATCAATTCTCTTTATCAGGCTATTGTGTCCAATACTCTTTAGGCAAATTCTTGTCCTGATGATGATCCCATGAACTGTGTTAAAGGGATCGAAACGCCGTCGACTTGTTGAAACACCATATATTTAAATGTACACCAAATGTGATATGCGTATAATGGTGTAATTGAATTTCTGTCATTTTTCCAATTTCAGAAATCGTTCACTCTTTGCCTAAAAAACTCTTCTCTTTGTCTGTTTACTACCCTATCCCTTTGCCAATTTGTAAGCGTGAGGGCACAGGCTTGTGTCTCACTCTTTTGAATGTAAGGTATTATTTTGATTGCTTTATTATACAGTAAAGATTTGTGATCCTTGTCCGGCTGGACAAATCACCTTACTTAATATAGGTCCACTGTGTCTATATTCATTTTTCCGTGAACTCATTTGTGCATGGGACCACTGTTGTTTGTGAAATCACAGGCCAATTGGCCATTCCACAGGGGCACATCTGGGACTTCCCTGCAATGCCATATGTCTACAAAAGTCAGGGCGCTAACCTGCCACTGCAGCAGGGTGCAGGCCCAAAAAGCTGGCACCAGAAATGGGGGGGCAAGGGTGTACTCCATCCTTGTCTCTCTTGAGACAGTGAACAATGCCCCATCAATGTTGCAGCTGCCCGCGATCTGGCGGTGCAGCTGTCCTCCTCAAAATCAGCATCAACAGTGCCTCCTCAACCCCCTCACCTGGGCTTCTCTGGTGGGCCCAAAAAGGAATGCCCCCTCGTTGCTGCCTCCCACAACCGTGCGGTGCAGCTGAGTGAATCAACATCGGCCCCAACAGGGCTCCCCCCTCCAGCCCCACTCACCAGGGCTCCTCTTGGGCAGAATTCAGCCACAACAGTGTGCCTGAAAGGCCCCCGCTCACTGAGCCTCTTCTTACTTTGCCTGGTCCCCTCCGCTTGCACACACGAAGGCAGGATAGGCTCCCACCAGGATTCAGGCTCTTCGTTGACTCTTCCAGTCTCCTTGGGGCTACAAGCACCGGGGCCCTCTCCTCTCTTGCAGCTTCCTGGGTACAACCGATGCAAGCCCATGAGGCTCGGCTCCTTCACAGGGTCGGGTTGCCACCCCCAACCAGGCTTTCATGATGCCTGACTTCCTGTCGCCTCAGCCACGATTGGCTCCTGCCGCTGGTCCCACCTAGAATCAGGCAACGGGCGCCTTACTTCTGGGTTGCGCTGGCGGCTGTTTCTCTGAGGCACAGAAATGCGGGGTCAGCTCCTGCTTCACCTCCAGGCAGCACTGGGGAAACCCCACGCTGGGATTCCCTTGGGAAAAATTGCAGCCAGACCCCTGGGGCACTCCTCACGCCCCAGGACAGTGTGGGCCCCCAATCTGGGACTCTGCTCACTTCAGGGAGTTGAGAGTGGCCCAGACTGCAGGGTACAAGTACTCCTCCCATCTATGTAATAAAAATGTAATGCTAATGAGACTCTAAGTCCAAATACAGAGGGGCAAAGCTGGGCACAGGCAGACTAGCAAGTCGGGACCCCTAGGAAGCAACAGCTGGGTCCCACAGCAGATCCTCCTAGCTTCTAAAAGTGGCATTTCTAAAATAGTGATGATAAATCTGCACAGACCTTCACTCAGCATTTATTATTGCTATTCCAACCATACTAAACTTGACCTCGCTGCTCCTCTCATATCAGGAATTACCACTGACACACATATCAGGGAATCCACAATGCATTCCTATGAGAGGGCAGCCTCACAGCAATGAGAAACCTACCAGGACATGTCACACAATTAAGGTACATTGCCTACTTTTTACTTACAATGCACCCTGCCTATACGGCTAGCTGGGGCCTACCTTAGGGGTGACTGACATGCAGTAAAATATGGGGTCACAGACGTGGCACCCACTTTATGTGCCATGTCACAGCAGCAGTAAACTGCCCGCACAGGCCCTGCAATGGCAGAGGCCTGATACAGGTTTGAAAGGCTACTTTGGTGGGTAGCGCAATCAGCACTGCAAACCCACCGGTAGAATTTAATTTACTGGCCCTTTGTACCTGAGATACAACTTTACAAGAGAATGACAAGTACATTAAATATGACAAACAGGTGTAGACAAACCCTACCATGTTTACCACAGAGAGCACACACACTTTACACTGGACAGCAGTGCTAAAGTACCCAGAGTCCTAAAACCATCAACACCAGGTCAGAAGAAATACTAGGAGGAAGGCAAACAGTTCAGGTATGACTTTGCAAAAAGGGCCAAGTCCAACAAGCTCCTTATCAAACCAGAGGGACAGAGTATAGGGGGATAGAGAACCCAAAGTGAGTATAGTAGCTCCGCATGATTAGTGCGGCGAAGGAAAAGATTCCTTTTTTATACATAACCCTCACACACTCTAGAAGAGTCATGCTTCATCATTGGGTTCACCTTGACTCCTAAAGGTCAGGGTGGGCCCAGCCATATTCCAAGGATCACTCTTGAGAAGGGTGACCAGGGGGCTTAACTAGAGATTAAAAATCCCTCACCTTCTCCAAGTTATCCCTTTATTAACAGAGCAGGTGGGGAAGGTAAACACAATATATGGCGGGTAGTGTGGACTATCATGGTCTTTTGACTCTGTTTCAAACCAACATGTTTCAGCCCTACTCTAAGGCCCAAAAAGGTATAGGGCTTTCATCAGGGATGTGGAGTGGTACCTCCCTGAGTTTGTTGATGAAATCAATATTAGACCCATTTGTGCCAAGCAAGTGAAAGCGGGCAGTGACGCAGGTGACCCCCTTGCAAATCCAGGTTGTTTTGTGATTGATCATTTTGGATGCCTCCACAATAGGATTTGGGTCATTGTCAGTGGCGGACACTTGGTCCACCCACTTAAGTGAGGTACTATTTTTGTTGGGAGACCTGGGGTAATGCTGGGCAGTAGAGAATTTGTGACTTCTTTCTGATTCTGGAAGAATATGGCACAGTAATGCAAGAAAAATGTGTGACTGTAGACACATTTAAAAGTTTGCAGGGCATTTTGGGTAAGAAAAATTGTTGGGATTCACAAGAGGGACATCACCCTCTACTCCGCTGGGTTTCTGCTTTATAATCTTTTCCATCCATCAGACGGCCCCCGGCCATCCGACGTCAAGGTGGGCGTGTGTGGAGGACAGCCGGGGACTGTCCGATCTGCGGAAGCATCAGTGTCCACCGCGGCGAAGCGGTTATACATATCGAATTGGTAGATTTTCCCTAGAGACAATGTACACCTTGGCAGAGAAAGCTATAAAATGCAAATATTACTTCACAACAAACTATTCCTTAAATGTACATACATATTGGTTGGATTTGGCACGAGAGTGAGTGAAGGTTCAGAGCGTAAAACTTTATTAACAAGAGATTTCACAAAAAGAAAATGCACTGTTAAAAGTTAAAAGGTAAAAATCTGAAGCAATGACTCACAACTTATGAGCTGTAACATCCACGACAAGGCACCAACCTCTTTACAGACCATTCTCACACCTTTCATACGTTACGCATACAAGACCATTAACACTGCCAGCCAAGGGCCCAGCACATTACAACACTCACATCAACAGACATTGTAGAGACAATGTACACCCTGGCAGAGAAAGCCAGAAAATGCAAACATCACTTCACAACCAACTATTCCTCAAGTTCACACACATACTGGTTGGATTTGGCATGAGGGTGAATGAAGTTTCAGAGTGTAACATTTTATTAACAAGAGATTTCACAAAAAGGGAATGCACTGTTAAAAGTTAAAAGGTAAAAATCTAAACCAATGACTCACACCTTGTGAGCTGTTAAGCCACGACAAGGCACCAACCTCTTTACAGTCCATCTGCAGAGGAAGACAGAAAATGCTAATATTACTTCACAAACAACTATTCCTCAAGTACACACATGTACTGGTTGGATTTGGCACAAGGGTGAGTGCAGGTCATAAAAAGGAAATGCACTGTTAATCGTTAAAAGGTTACAAACTTCAACCAAAGACTCACAGCTCGTGAGATGTAAAGCCACAACAAGGCACCAACCTTTTTTCCATGCCATTCACTCACCTTTAATTCATGACACATACAAGGACATTCACACTGCCAGCTGCGGGCTCCACACATTACAACACTCACATCAACAGGCAATGCTATTCAAGGGCCCATCACTTTCATACACCCACTTGCCTGACAAAGCAACCACACCGGCTGATGGAGTGTATGACTGGCGTTTGGCTAGCAGTGTGTGTAGTGACCAGTAGCAAGTCATTACTCACATACCGCAAGCTAAGCACCAGTCCACACACAATGCCAGCCAATCACCAGTCCACGCACACCGCCAGACAAGCGCCAGTCCACACACACTGTCAGCCTAGCGCCAGTCCACACACACTGCCAGGCAAGCGCCAGTCCAGCACACCTCCAGCCTAGCGCCATTCCATGCACACCACCAACCAAGCGCCAGTCCATGCCCACCTCCAGCCAAGCGCCAGCCATGCACACCGCAAGCCAAGCGCCAGTCCACACACACCACCATCCAAGCACTATTCCACACAGACCAACAGCCAAGTGCTAGTCCACACACACCGTAACCAAAGAGGGGACAGTGGACTTTTGTACGGGTCCAGCATAATGGCCCAAGGACAATAGTTTCAACAAGAAGATTATGCTGTTCCTATGGTGTGAGAGACAAGAACACAGGGAATTATAAACCAACACGACCACTGAGGTTCAAAGTTCGGAATCCAATGTATTGGAATATAATGCCCTCACACACCCTGTTCGGTGTCATGCTTCATCATTGGGCTGCTCCTCGTCGGGTCGGCGGTGCAATACCCAATGGGCTCCCTATAGTAGAGGCACTTTAACAGAGATCTTTTTCCAACAGCCGTTTGGTGAAGTGCAGGTGGGGGCCTCGTGTCTGTAGATGTATGTAGATGGTGAAAGTGAATGTAAAATAGGGCTGGGAGTACCTACGAAAACAACTTTAATTAAGGGGTCTCCTACCCTAAGTAAAAACAAAACTATAAGGCGCAAGGCTGAGGTAATGTCTCAGGTTGTGGCGCTCTTATAAGTAATTGGTCAACATGTTTCTTGCCAAAAAATTAACAATCTTCAGGCGATTCGTCAGGACCTGGTAGAACTGGAACTACCCAGTGTAGTGTACTAACCAGTACCCGGTAGGTCTAAACACACAAGGGGTTCCTCATGTAATTTGTGCTGCTCGCATGACTCTGCCAACCTACCAACTACTACACCACCCGGATCCGGTAAGAGTGGGTAGGCGGCAGAGTCGTGCGAGCAGCACAAACTACATGAGGAACCCCTTGTGTGTTTAGACCTACCGGGTACTGTGACGCCTGGTTAGTACACTACACTGGGTAGTTCCAGTTCCACCAGGTGTTTGACTATTTGGTCTCATGGTTGATGTGAGTGTGCAGCCACAATACCAGTCCTTAAGTTTTACTTGTAGATAGTTCTAACCTGTAGTTGTAACCCTTTCCAACCGCCGCAGTTACAACTACAACCAGAACCAGTTTATGCCTTGGTGCAACGGAGCCCGTGGGCACACGGAGGCCCTAATTTCCCACAACAAATGGGTGCCTACGGCCCACAACAATTCCATCCTGACTTTAACACGCAGCCTTTTTTAGGGTTTGGCTGAGGGAGTCCGAGGGGCAGGAGACGGACACAACAAGGACAGGTACATTGGAACCCACTCCCACCCTCAATGGACTTGAGGAGCGGGAGGAAGATCCCACAGGATCAAGAATGATTGAGTGCCGGGACAGCCTCATGATCAACCTCAGTTCTAGGCACATAACCGAAGAAGAAGAAAAAGTGCTCAACAGGAGACTTGGATTTGTGGCAACCCAGACTGGCGATCCCTTTCTGACCCAAATAGAAATGGCTAAATTCTTCAGAAAAATAAGACTCCATTTTTTCTTTGCAAAGAATATGAAGGAAGCTGAAGGTGCTACAGATAACAACACAGGTCTAAAAAGACCATCCACTTTTAGTCCTCCAATAGTAGGCCTACCAGCTAAAGTTTTAACATTCGAACAAGCAGTTGAGAGTGATGTGAAGAGGCTCTATCAAAAAGAACACCGCCCATTCATTAACCTCCTTAAAAGAGAACAGGAGACACTCCGTAGTCTTATGGCAGATGATTTACTGACAAAGGAGGTGCCATTGTCTTACTTGATACTACCACGTACCGTACCGAATGCCTGAGACAATTGCAGGACACCAAATCATATCTTCCTCTCTTCCTCTAACAGAAGATCCCACAGAAAGACTTACTAACATCATTGGACACATAGTAGAAGGGGCATTTTCAGAAGGATGGATCACTTCACAGGAATCACAGTATTTACTTACTATATATCCCACGATGCCCTACTTCTATGTGCTTCCTAAAGTCCACAAAAAACAACAGCCTCTTCCTGGTCGTCCCATAATATCTGGGATTGGCTCTCTGTTAGAACCCTTATCTTCCTCTGTGGATTTTTTCCTACGGCCTATGGTAAAAGAGATGCCAACATTCCTCCAAGACACTAAGGACTTGCTCCGAATGCTACCAGATATAGAATTCAACATCATGACTGATTTACTGGTATCATTTGATGTTGAATCCCTGTATACTTCAATCCCCCAAGACGACACTCTGGAGGTCATAGAAAATCTGCTGATGGAGAGAGACCTTGAATCCATCACCAATCCAATCCGGTGCACCTGATAATGAACCTGGCAAGCTTGGCGATGAAAGAAAACTTTTTTCATTTAGAGGACACCATCATTTTACAAACATCAGGGACCAGCATGGGCAGTGTTTTTGCCCCAAGCTTAGCGAACCTTTATGTTCATAAATTTGAACAAGAACATGTTTTGACATCTGCCAATCGTATCTTGACTCCTTGCGTACATGGGAACGCTATATTGATGACATCTTTGTAGTATGGCGTGGAACAACTGAAGACTTACTACAATTTCATCATTGGCTAAACACAAGGAATAACTCCCTACGCTTTACGATAGAGCATGACAAACATCATTTGGCATTTTTTGATCTCCTAATAACAGCTACACCGACAGGGCTAAGATCAGAATTATACAAAAAACCGATGGCACGTAACTCTTTATTTTGCTACGACAGCTGCCATCCAAGGGCCCTGAAAAACAACTTGCCTTATGGGCAGTTTTTACATACCCAACGTAACTGCTCCACAAAGGAGACCTTTCATGAACATACATACGCATTGGAGAAACAGCTAAGAACAAGGAAATATCCCAAAAGACTTGTACATCAATCACTGAAGAGAGCTGCAAATAACGATCGTGAATCCCTTTTGGAACCGGCAACTCCCAAAGAAAAAAATCAAAGGATAATGTTTGTCAATACATTCAGCACTTTATCTAACAATGTGCAAAAAAAAATAAAGAAACACTGGACCATCCTTAACACTGGCTCTAACAACTTACCACCGCCACTTTTTGCCTTTAAACGAGGTCCCAATCTAAAAAACAAACTAGTGCACATGTGATCAAAGTGTAAGATTCCACGCACTGTAGGCACGCTTTGGGATCTGCCGGCAGTCGAAGGACATCATCCTTGTGGCACGTGTGCAGCCTGCCCACAGACCTCAAAATCAGTAAGCATAGATATTGGTAGCAACTGCCCCTGGCAACAGAGGAGATTCACCAACTGTAACAGTCAAAACCTGATATACCTCATAACGTGCCCATGCCACCTTAAATATGTTGTGCACAATAGAGGTGTGGGGTCCTACTACTAATCAGCCTGGACCTCAATAATCACAAAACAGAGCAAATTGGCTGATCAGGATTGTTAATAATAGGTTATGAAACAACACAGCCTAAGCGTACTGTGTAGCCAAAAAATTAAATATTTCCAAACATATTTATTGAATTTTAAGAATAAGTTTGTATTATTTCATCAAAACACATGACATCAAATAGACACTCCATCATAACAGTTAGTGCAAAAACATGGAAGAATATATACAATATATACAAAGATATGGCAATAAAGGAAACATACACTTAAGGAAAAAATATAATCAAAATCTTATAGTGACACCAACTATTGTACTGCACAACAAATTAAATAGCACAATAATTGCAATTTAAACACATTCTTGGCAATTTATGAAAAAAATGAACCAGTCCTTTGGTAACAAAACCTGTGAGCAAGGCGGATCTAAGATGGATTTGCCTGCCTGTCACACAACACCTGTGGGTAATGATTTATGAGAAATGGCAGATAGGGCCCACATCAGTGGTATGAGTTTGTCCCTAGCTGCACCCTTTGTTCTTGACACAGGCTGGGGGACAACGCGTTTTGAACCTTATTAAGTCTAGGTTCTCCTCAGGACGAGGACTGGGTAAAGGTGTACCTGAAAGGGAATTTGGGAAGGTGTCAGCAGCTGTATAGATAGTATATATTTAGCGAGATAGAACTCTGGCTGGCTACCCATAAGTAGATTAGTTTACCTTCTCAGCCAACACAATGGCTGCGTGGAGAGAAGTAGAAAGAACCACTGAATTGTTCTGCAAAAACAAGGGTGGAAGCTATCAGTATATGCGTGTACAGTTGTATAATGCGCAGGGACAGGATAAGTAAGGGTGAGCGCAGTACCTGAATGCAGTGTCAAAGATGCCAGGATCTGGGGCGCCCTGGGCAATCTGTGTTATTCGGTGGAGACTCACATTCTCTCTTTTATTGTGGAAGGCTGGGGGACAAGAACACAGAGTGGAAACATCAGGCTCTAGCGCGGTACTGGCCACGCGTCAGGTAATTTGGCAAATGCTTCGCAACGAGAGCGTTTCCTACCTGCACCTGAATGTGCTCGTTTGGAGGGAGACGGGCCGCGGGACGTTCCAAGCGGCGGGGCGGGAATCAATCAGCCGCTGCGAGCTGTGAACGAGCAAAGACCAGGGGATTAATTATTCGACACGTTAACTGTGCCGCGTCAAAAGATGGAGACAGCCCGGGGTCCACTTACTTTGAACCTTCAGAGGTCGGAGTCCGTGGTTGTTCGTGCCTGACAATCAGATCAGCGAGTGGGCGCCGCCCTCGTAAAGACAAGTTAAAGGCACAGGGGCGTTTTGGTTGAAAAAAGGGGGTGTGGACATATCGCCGAGGATCTTGGTAATTGTAGTCCACTGGATGTTAGGGGGTGCCGACTGCGGGAATAAAGGGAGCGTGACAGCATTCCCATACCGTAATGTCTCTCAGACCAAGGTGAATGTTAATCAGCCATGTGCACGCATACTAAGGGTGTATTAATAATACCGGGACTTTAAGGACATGCACGACAGCAGCATCGCCGAGCATATGTATTGGAAACACTTCTTTGGTCCAAAATAAATGCCTCAGTGGAGCACAGTATGACATTAGAAACGTTGTACATTTACAAACAGTCACAACAAAGACTACCAGGGCATAGATTTGTCATCACGTTACTTCTTAGTCACATAAGGTGCCGTCAATGAATGGCAGTATACCAGGACAACATATTCTGTGAAAAAATGTTTGCAACACTTTGCCCATTTCAAACACCAAGTACAGAGTCTTGACAAAACGTGAATGTATGTCGGAAAACATACACTCCGGGTACCCAGCGGCTCCCAGTGTAACATAGTATATACATCTATACAAATTTGGAGCATTACCAACATCAAAACCCCAATGCACTGTAATGGTTGTAATTTAAATGACACTTGTTAATACACCCGTCTTACACCATCATTGTTTGCGGAATTTGCAGTGGAAAAAGGGAAAAGTGAAACACAGAGTTAGCAGCAAAGGAGGGAGAACATAAGTTTAGTGAAGCACGAAGGCTACAGCAACAGCATCAAAGCTCAAACCAGATAACACCGGGGCAAAAAATGGTGCATGAGCTTGCAGGGAACAATTATGATCCCAAGTTGGAAAGTTCAGACATTTCATTTAATCCAGTGTTGGATGTGTCAAATTTTAGGATGAGATAAGCTTCCTTTTGGGACAGGCGTACGTCTGGGTCGCCACTGCCACCTCGGATCACAGCCAGCACAGTCCATCGCATGTCATTCACTGTATGTTTGTATTGTAGGAAGTGGGCCACCAAGGGTGCCGTAAGGTTCTTGTTGTTTATACGGGACCTGTGTTGTATGATTCTCTGACGCACCTCCTGCATGGTCTTGCCGATGTATAGCTTTTTGCAGGGGCACTGGATAGCATACACCGTATATTTGGTCTTGCAGTTGGTGTGTTTTTCGTGGCGCCAGAATTTGTTACCATCAGTGAAGAGCGAGCCTTCCATCGTGATGTGGCAAACAGTGCATGTACCGCATTTGCGATGTCCCTTGACTGGAGTCGACCCGAAGATGGTACTCTGGGTATCTTGTTTGGCAGGCGGCCTTGTGGAAGTGATCATCTGGCCTATACTCCGGTTCTTCTTTAGGGCAAACAAGGGTGTACCAGCCTCAGGTAAGATTTCTTCGACCAAATGCCAGCTCTTTCTGATTATCTTCTGCAGTTGGCTGGTATGGGGTCCAAAGGTAGACACACACACGATCCTTTGAGAGGCTGTTCTCGATCTTTTCTCCAGGAGATGTTCCCTGGGTGTCCATCTTGCTCTTTTCATAGAGTGTTTGAGCAGCTTCTGCGGGTATCCCCTTTCCTGTAATTTGGCCGTGAGTGCTTGTCCATCGAGCTCAAACTGTTGTACTGAAGAACAATTCCACCTGACCCGGAGGAATTGTCCGTATGGGAGGTTGTCCCGAAGGCTCCTCGGGTGGTAGCTCCTGTAGTGGAGCGCATTGTTCTTATCAGTTTTCTTTTGGTATAATGAGCATGAAAGTTCATTGTTTCTAACTGCAATCTCCACATCCAAGAAGGGCAGGGATTTCGTACCTTGGCTCAAACTGAATTTAATGTCCGGACTCCTGTTGTTCAGCCATGTATGGAACTCTTCGAGGAGGGCTGGAGAACCGTTCCAGATACACCAGACATCGTCTATATATCTGAGCCACTGCTCAATATGCTCTTTATAGGGATTGTTGTTGTAGACATATTTCTCCTCGTATAAAATATAAAATAGCCATTTTGGGTGCAAATGGACAGCCCATAGCTGAGCCTTTCACCTGTAGGAACATCTCGTCTTCAAATGTAAAAAAGTTCTTTTTGAGAGCCAATGTGGCAAAAGAAACAATCAAATCGGTAGGGACTCTGTGGGGACGAGGTCTGCTTTCCAGGTATATTTCAATTACGTCTAAACCGTCTTGTTGGGGTATCTGTGTATATAGAGAGCAGACATCCATAGTCACAAGCAATTGGGAAGATGGATCAAATTTGCGTCCCTCCACCTTGTTAATGAAGTCCATAGTGTCCCTGAGGTATGATGGAACTTGGACCACCAGGGGTTTCAAAAAAATGTCTACAAATTGTGAAATAGGCTCCAGCACAGAATCACACCCAGACACGATAGGGCGTCCTGGGGGTATTTTCGGGTCTTTATGTACTTTCGGCAGAAAGTACAGGTGAGGAGTCCGTGGGTGCTTCGAGATATTCCGATTCTCTGGGTCCCAGTATTTCTGACTCTCTGGCATTGTTGACAAGTTTCGTAACTTCATCCAGTATCTGTGCGGTGGTTTTCTTGTGTGATGCGGCGATACCACTCCTGATTATATACATAGTTTCTCCCTTCGGTTCTGTAAAGGTCCTTGGACCACAGAACCACTGCTCCTCCCTTGTCCGCCGGTCGTATGATCGCTTCCTGTTGGTCCTTTAGTTGATGTATGGCCTCTTTCTGTTTTCTCGTGATGTTAGCTGGTACGAATGGGCGTTTTTTCTCAAGATTGTTCAGAGATGACATTACCGAACGTTCAAAGGCGAGGATGTTCTTGGACATGTTGTAATTGGGGGGACAGAACGTGGATTTGTTCCTCAGACGAGATGCTTCGCAAGATACCTGGTCTGCCGAATCTCGAAAAAACCATCTGAGACAAATTTTTCTGAAAAATTCCATTACTTCCATTTTGATTCTTGTGAAGTCCATGGCAACTCCGGGAACGAAAGAGAGACCTAGTTCCAACACTTCCTTTTCGGCTGGTGATAAAACTTTGCCAGAGATGTTAATGATGGAGGAAGATTCTCTGACTTGTAGTGTTGTTTGCGGGTCGTCATCTCCCACTGGGGTTTGAATCTCGTTCGTTTCTGCTGTTGGCCCTGGCCTAAAAAAGGCCTCTTGGGGGTGTTTCTGTTATGTTGGTTCCTGTTGGATGGACCCTCGCCAGCATCGGAATCTTCCATTGACTCCGAAGAGGATGTCTCGGAGAAGGTGGTAAACCGTTTCTTTGATCTACCTTGGTTGGAATTAAGGTATCGCGTGGATTCAGATTTTGAGTAAAACTCATCCTTAAGATACGGATACACTGTCTCAATATTGAAGTTCTTTTGATCCTTCTCAAATTTGGAAGTTTTGAAATTGATGGTATTGTCTCTAAAGGTGACTAGCTCCTTATCGATCTTTTCTAGGAGAGCTTTTGCTTCACTCTCCGTATGGTTTTCTTTGATTGCTCGTAGTTGTTCCTCAATTTCCTCCTCCTCCTTTTTCAAAATCCTTTGGGCAGTTTCTACGGTATGCACCATCAGATCCCTGCTGCATTTGGTACTGATGAAGCTGAATCCTTTACGATAGACTGGATCATCCGTAAATATAACTGGTACATTCTTGATTTGGAGCCCCCACGGGATAGTCCCGGCTCGGAGGTTCGCAAGTAGAAAATGTAGCTCAGTTCTCACATGTTTTTTTCGAAGTCTGATAAGTTTGTCACTGAAATTGAGCTGTTTTGCTGTGCTGCTGAGTTTGACAGAAGAAAAGAGGGTAGAGTCAGAGAGGAGTTTTTGGATGTGATCCTCACTGAAAGATAGAGTGTCCTTTTCAGCCATATTGAATTTACAGAAAAACCTGAAGGCACTTAATGCATGTAATCGACCACACTTTATAGTCGAGAGAACAGAGACACCATGCGAGCGAAAGCCCGCTCAACCAAACTGTGCACAATAG
Organism: Lissotriton vulgaris; assembly: GCF_964263255.1. Lineage (NCBI taxonomy): Eukaryota > Metazoa > Chordata > Amphibia > Caudata > Salamandridae > Lissotriton > Lissotriton vulgaris. The sequence continues at coordinate 589,442,357 of NC_141694.1, forward strand.
AGGTGTGGGGTCCTACTACTAATCAGCCTGGACCTCAATAATCACAAAACAGAGCAAATTGGCTGATCAGGATTGTTAATAATAGGTTATGAAACAACACAGCCTAAGCGTACTGTGTAGCCAAAAGGTTAAATATTTCCAAACATATTTATTGAATTTTAAGAATAAGTTTGTATTATTTCATCAAAACACATGACATCAAATAGACACTCCATCATAACAGTGAGTGCAAAAACATGGAAGAATATATACAATATATACAAAGATATGGCAATATAGGAAACATACACTTAAGGAAAAAATATAATCAAAATCTTATAGTGACACCAACTATTGTACTGCACAACAAATTAAATAGCACAATAATTGCAATTTAAACACATTCTTGGCAATTTATGAAAAAAATGAACCAGTCCTTTGGTAACAAAACCTGTGAGCAAGGCGGATCTAAGATGGATTTGCCTGCCTGTCACACAACACCTGTGGGTAATGATTTATGAGAAATGGCAGATAGGGCCCACATCAGTGGTATGAGTTTGTCCCTAGCTGCACCCTTTGTTCTTGACACAGGCTGGGGGTCAATGCGTTTCGAACCCTATTATGTCTAGGTTCTCCTCAGGATGAGGACTGGGTAAAGGTGTACCTGAAAGGGAATTTGGGAAGGTGTCAGCAGCTGTATAGATAGTATATATTTAGCGAGATAGAACTCTGGCTGGCTACCCATAAGTAGATTAGTTTACCTTCTCAGCCAACACAGTGTCTATTTGATGTCATGTGTTTTGATGAAATAATACAAACTTATTCTTAAAATTCAATAAATATGTTTGGAAATATTTAACCTTTTGGCTACACAGTACGCTTAGGCTGTGTTGTTTCATAACCGATTATTAACAATCCTGATCAGCCAATTTGCTCTGTTTTGTGACCTTAAATATGTTGACATGACTACAAGGAAAATCAGAGTCCACATATCGGAGCATAAAAGTACAATTCGATGCAGAAAACAAGCTATTCGACTCACAAGTCATTTTCTGGAAGTAGGCCATGCACCAACAGATTTTACATGGACCTTCATTGAACAACCCCTGATCCCTGACCACGTAGCGGATATCAGTAAATACCTTTTCAAAAAGGAACAAAAGTGGGTACATAAATTATACACTGACATGGAAGGTCTGAATGAGGATATTCCGAGGATGTCTTTACAATAAGGAGATTGCTTGGGAGCTCCCTCTTTTTGAGGTTTTCTTTGAAGTTGCCATTCTGAAAATTAAGATACAGTTTATGTATGACAGGGCTCCTAATTCCAAACATGTTCAGCCTCGCAAACCACTGCAAACCATGCATCACAATAAGAAGCGGCTCTTGTAGGTCATTATGACAACATGGCAATTCCTTTGCTTCAATGAGACACCCACGAAATCGATCTAGCGACACATGGCCACAAGTTGGTGGGTTTTCCACTCACGCTTGGCCATATGCCACAGAAGTCCACACTTTTCAACGAGTATATCTGTAGAATAGACTAAGTGCCACAAGGTATCTTTATTATACATTTTATTTTGGCCTTGAGATCTGAAAAAATCGGTGGCCGTAATGCTATTAAAACCATCGGTTTTTATTTACATTTTTTCCCTTGTCTATCAAATACACAATTAAGTAACAACAATACCCATTAGAAAAGACTTTGTTTGCCACTATGATAAAAGGTACATGCTTTGAAGATCGCGAGTGCTCTAACTCTCTTACTCACGGTATGTAATCCTTAATATTGGTCCTTAGCATATAAAATAAGTGTGTTCACATCACAACTGATTGATAACTCACAGTGTAGGTAGATATCACAATAATCTTTCACAGCCCAATTGATTGTGATGACACACAATGCATGCTTACGAAATAATATCGAAAAGACAGGACTATAACTCCCATTATCCTCTGCCAGAACACTCACAATGCGTACATACGACATCACAATATGACGTTCTTCACTAAACATCAAATTGTGCATGCTCTCAAGTGAGCGAGGGTGTTGGCATTCTCACCTAGTACATGCAATCCCCGTTATTAGCTCTTAGTGAGAACGAAGGTAACCAAAAAGTTTGTGAAAACTCACTGTACAGACATTAACACAAACTGATTGTGACTATACACACTGCATTCGGTAATTAAAACTATATTAAAGGGTTGAGACTACTATTCCCATCATCCTTTGCAAGAACATGCACAATACGTGCGTACGGCATTACCAAGGTGACGCTACTGTACAGAATAAAAAATGGCGCCACGAACTGTACCGGTACCTCCCCGAGTAGGCTCAGAGGGACGCCCGGAGTACCGACGGTCAGGTGAGCAGCCGTGGGTCTCATTTCTGTGTCGACATTAAGCGTCTTTGACAGCATGCTTAGCCTCTGAACACACACACGCGACCGTCTCACTCGGTCTAGATGTGTGTTATCGGTTTCTGCTCTCTCGGTTTTTCCACATGGCAATTGAGTGAGCGCAAATAAGTACCCAGATACCATTTGCTGAATGGAGCCTTACTGTGCTCACCTTTAAAACCAGTTTTTGAGTACTTTGGGTAATACGATACCTTGCCAGTATTGTGAGAACTTAACTCTTTTCAAGGATAAGACCACACGGATTCTGTGGTCACGACACATATCAAGTCATAATGTGTCCCTAATATCAATATTTCTGTGTTTCATTCTGAAGCGTTCTTAACCGGCATAGCGCCTATAAAGTGGAATAAAATTCCTGTATGTATGTTATGTTATGTAATGTCTCTTTTATAGCGCACGGCTACCCGGAGGGGTGTCCCGGCGCTTTGGCAAAGAGAGCTGAGGAAGAAAACACAACACAGCTACTCACAGGGGCCACTAGAAATCATACGGAAAAAAACCAGGTCTTCAACTACTTTCTAAAAGAAAGGAGACTGTTGGCTTTCCTTAAGGAAACAGGAAGCTCATTCCAGCCACGTGAAGCCAAATATTGGAAGGAGCGACCTTCGATCCGGGCGAGTCTGATAGGAGGGACAACGGCTTTGGCCAACAAGGCCGACCGTAGGGTCCTCCTCGGTGCATGAAAGGCCATGCGCTTCCCGATATATTTAGGGCCAATTGAATGAAGGGCCTTAAAAGCAAGGGTCAAGATCTTGAAGGTAATTCTTTTAGAGATAGGCAACCAATGCAGTCTCTTGAGCAGTTCGGAGGCTTTTGCCCTACGCGGAAGACCAAAAATGGCTCTTGCCGCCGAATTCTGCACAATTTGCAGACGGGCCAGCAGATATTTAGGCAGCCCTAGATAAAGGGCATTCACGTAGTCCAATCGCGATCCTATTAGAGCCTGAACAATGATTTTTTTGTGTTGCAGAGACAGCAGCGGAAGAAACTTCCGAAGCATTTTCAAAATGCCAAAGCATTTCCCAGACAACACGATGATCTGGGGTCTGAAAGAAAGGCCGTCATCACACAACACACCAAGGTTTTTTGCTTTTGCAGAGGCCGCATCAGGAGGAAACATGTCCTGGGGCCACCATGTTTTCCAGCTGGGATCAGGCGGACAGCCGAAAAAAAGCAGCTCCGACTTATCGGAGTTGCATTTCAGACTGTGCCGCCGAAACCAGTCAAAAACCGCACCAAGGCAGTCTTTGATCCTACTACCATCAAAAGCCTCTCCCTTCTTACACGTAAAAAGGAGCTGGGTGTCATCAGCATAGGAAATGATCTGGGCACCGAAGGACTCTGCTATCACCGCCAGAGGGGCCATATAGATATTAAAAAGGGTGGGGCTCAGGATGGACCCCTGAGGAACCCCTACCTCTAGCGGCAGCATTTCAGCGGAGAACGGAGGTGCCCAGACCACTTGTCGGCGGCCGGTCAAGAAAGATTTAAACCAGTCCCACACCGTCCCATGAAGACCGATCTCCCAGAGTCTTAAAAGGAGACCGTCATGAGGGACGGTGTCGAAAGCCGCCGACAAGTCCAACATAACCAGAATAGCCTTCCCCCCGAGGTCAAGGGTCTCTCTGATGGCGTCGGTGATCTCAAGAAGGGCTGTCTCCGTGCTAAAATTAGCACGGAAGCCCGATTGAGAATCATGTAGGATGTTGTTGCTCTCAATAAAGTTGGAAATGGAGAGCTGCACATGTTTCTCAATCACCTTTGCCAGAGCAGGGAGAAGGGAGATCGGCCTATAGTTAGCGTGAACAAGGGGATCTAAAGTAGGCTTTTTGAGTAGCGGCAAGATCAAAGCATGTTTCCACGCCAGAGGTACCTCTCCCGTAGTCAGGGAGAGATTGAGCAGCGGATTAAGCAGGATGTTATCTGCAGGCGCTACTCTGCCCAGGCATTTCGCTGGACAAGGATCCAGAGGCGAACCAGATTGAAGCCGGGACAAAAGATCGAGAGAGGTAGCAGAGGACAGAGGCAGAAAAACCGAAAGAACGGGACCATTCTCTTCCAATGATAAGGGGAGGGAGGTCGGTTGACTAACCGTTGAGATAAGGCCCGTATCCGAGAAAGAGTCCTGAATAGACTTAATTTTATGTACAAAAAAATCCCAAAATTGGCTAATCCAGGCTTCGGAATGAGAATGAGAGGGCGCACTCAAGGAAGGGGAGGTAAACTCCTTTACTATCCTAAAGAGTTCTTTACTTATATATTCCGCCTCATCAATTCTGCGCTCCAAATATACTTTTTTTCCGTCAAAGATGTGCTTATGATAAAGCCTGATCGCATCCCGATATTTTAATTTATCGTCCGGATCATATTTGCGCCGCCACACTCTTTCGGCTTTTTTACAATCTTGACGCATTTTCCCTAAAAAGGGGGTAAATCAAGGAGCCGAGACATGTCTAGCCGCGGACTTAGCTGCCTTAACCGGGGCAAGCTCGTCGAATCTGGCTATCAGCCACTTTTGAACAGAGTCTAGATTTTCCTCCAGATCACCAGTAAGCCCACAGGGATAGCGGAGGAGCACATCGGACAACATTTCCGCCGTAACTTGATGAAATGGCATCATCGGCCGTTTCACTTCTTTCAGCACTCTATGGCCAGTCATAGCAGAGAAAGGAATAATAAAATTGATTAAAAAATGGTCAGACCATAAAACTGGGAGCGGCAAAGACACATCAATCAGCCTGGTTGAGAGAATCTGATCAATGGTGGGGCTGGTGATGTAAGAAACCAGCCCTAGTGGAGAAACAATATCCTGCAACTTAATCGTGTCAGGATCCGCTGCATTGTCCATGTGAAGATTCAGATCCCCCAACAAGATGCAATGCTCCGATCTCAAGCAGGGCACAGAAAGCGCCACCTGCAAATCGTCAAAGAAAGAGCCAAGGGCCCAGGAGCTCTATAGATAAGGAGCCCAGTGCACGTCTGACAAGGCGATAGGCCAAGGGTAAAACCTAAGGCTTCACAACCCGTGATTTTATCAACGGGAAAAGTGGTGCAAGGTAATCACTTATCCACAATCAATGCCACGCCCCCACCCCTGCCTCCCACTCTATCCCTCCCAAAGATGGTATAATTCGGGGGTATAGCAGTGTTCAGATCAGGGCCAGAGCACTCTCCGAGCCAAGTCTCCATTAGAAACAGGCAGGAAATTTTAGAGTCAGACAGCAAATTCCAGATATCAGTGGAATGTCTACAGAGGGATCTAGTGTTAAGAAGAGAACAATGACAGTGCATAAGAGGGATATCACACGCGGTTCCCTTCTGAACAGAAGGCCGCCAACCACATGTCGGACAGCCCTTCCTGAGAAAGCGACCTCCCGGGAAGACATGATGGCAGTTAGAGGACTGTATGCGCAGAGCAAGAAGCTCCGCAGAGGTGTAAGAAAGCATGCAAGCAGAACATACACTCTACCTCAAATAAACAAGAAATAGAAAACCAAAAAGGCCCACGGTCCTACCTCGTCCGCCTCCGAGACGCTGACGAGCGCAGACGGGCAGGACTCTGGCACGACTCAGGCGCAGAGAGGGCGCTCCCGCTGTGCATCACCGATACGCGCCACGAGGCGAGCTTTAAATAGCCTGCTCTCAGCGTCCACGAGCGCAGGGACGCTCCAAGATGGCGTTCGCTACTCCCTGCCCAATCCAAGGTGTCACTCCCCGCCCACAACCTCCCCGGACCCGCAAAGCTGCGGTGGGTTTTCCAGCAAAATTATGGTGCAGGTAAGGGGAAGGACAGGGTCAGTAAAATCAAGGGATAACTAAAATTTAATTAAAATAAAATGCAAAAATGGGCAGTTTAAAATTATGCAGAGCAGCGCTCTAGGCGCGCGCGACCAACAGCGAGGCGCCGAAGCAACTCTCGACCACAGGACACCTTTACCAGGCTGCCCCCTCACTGAGCTCACCCTAAATAGCCTGCTTTCAGCGTCCACAAGCGCAGGGACGCTCCAAGATGGCGTTCGCTACTCCCTGCCCAATCCAAGATGTCACTCCCCGCCCACAACCTCCCTGGAACCGAACCCGCAAAGCTGCGGTGGGTTTTCCAGCAAAATTATGGTGCAGGTAAGGGGCAGGACAGGGTCAGTAAAATCAAGGGATAACTAAAATTTAATTAAAATAAAATGCAAAAATGGGCAGTTTAAAATTATGCAGAGCAGCGCTCTAGGCGCGCGCGACCAACAGCGAGGCGCCGAAGCAACTCTCGACCACAGGACACCTTTATGTACATAGACTGAAAAGCGATACCAGATGCACTTGCTTTTTCATTCGATAAGTAGAGTCAAGGATACATGCTTCTTATCCCTGATTTTTCTTCTTTGCCTCTTGTTTTTATCAGAGCGGTGCTCTACTTACATGAGCCGCAGCCAGGTGAGGCGATGTACCATCCTCCTACCTAATAGGTACGCGGATTGAGGGCTCTTGTATGGGCTGCATATGTGCATTAATGACACATATGGTTCAAACTGAATTGTAACTGTAATTGGCTGTACCTAATAATTATTGATACCAATTTTTTGTTTTCTTTCCTTGCTGCCTTCAATGTCTGACTTAATTACTCTTAAACCCTGGACACCATCAAGTATCCCGGAGGATTTGTATGCAGCTAGGACGTCCAGGTGACATGATTGTAAAATCATTTTTTTTACTCATATTCATGCAGTAGCTATGTATTCGTCCTGATGAAAGCAGCGGATACTTTTGAGGTCCATACACTGCCAAAACATGTCGCCCTATGAAATCCATTTAGTAGCTATTTGCTAAACCTACTCTGTTCCCACACTGGTTTTAAGTTTAAGTCTGAGAGGCGTCTATTAATTTTTTTCTCCTCTCAACTCTCCAATTTTATACGTTCCACCACGCTCACACTTTCACTCTTCTTTACGCACTGCTATTCAGTTATCTGAACATTGTCACTCCACATACAACCTTAAAGACTGGTGCACCCAATTTAAAACATCAAGTGGCTGCAAGTATTTTCTCCTTGGTGTGAGGAGTCTCAGATGATGACAAGGGCGGTACCGGACAATAACTGATGGGTACTTTCATACCCTGGAAGTATCTTGTTGTGCTTGAGTCACATTTATGATTAGTTTTTCAGGGAGTTTTTATGCCAGTTATAGGAGGTCAAGTTAATTCTCAAGACCCACAGATATCTACTATTCTTTTGATTGACTGTTTCTGGGGGCTGTGTCTGTGTTTGGTCTTTAAATATACCCTAGGACCCTCTGTCAACCGTTTTTTTAAATATGAGCCCTTTGCCACAGATAGTGAAGCCTTTTGGAGTCCAGATTGTTACCTACACCGATGATACACAGCTTGTTGTTGCGCTCAACCACCTCAACAACGCGTTGTCTGGTTTAGGCCTGTGTTTGGAGAAGGTAGCAAAGTGGACGGAACGCTCATGTTTGAAATTGAATGGGGCCAATATGGAGCTGATGCTCCTAGGCAACTCTCCTACTATCAATTTGGGATCACTGAGGCCAGTCTGCCTTGGTCCTGCTCCCATTTCCAAGGACCAGATTAAGAGTCTGGGCATTTGGCTAGACCATAACTTGGACTTTAAGGAGCAGGCATGGAAGGTGGCAGCTAGTTGGTATGGAATCCTTAGTATGTTGCAAAATGTTCTCCCTCTTCTTCCATTCTCTGCCAGAAGACTTATGGTCCAGGCACTGATTCTCTCTTGCCTGGACTACGCAAATGCCCTCTACTTAGGAGCACCACGTGATACCATTACTAAACTACAGATTGCTCAAAACTGTGCAGCACATATGCTTCTGAGGATTCCCAACTTCCAATCGGCAAAGCCAGCTCCTGCTACTCTCCATTGGCTTCCCATACAGGGGAGAATCAAGTTTAAGGATCTTTGAATCGTACATAAGACATTAGCGGGGAAGGGACCGCCCATTATTACATCAATTATTTTGCCTTATTGTTCGAACAGGGGCCTGCGTTCGGACAATCATCATCTGGCTGCAGTTCCTAAAATAAGAAAGTCAAGAAGTGGAGGCCGTCTTTGTTCCTATAATGCCTCCAGGTTATAGAATTCTCTCCTCATCTATGTTCAACCTGAAGCTAACCACCTGACCATCCGGAAATTGCTTAAAACCTTACTCTTTCACTAATGCCGTTTGGAGTTCTTTGAGGGTACTGCTAACAGCGCTGGGATGCCTTCGGGTAGCCACATGCTTAAGAAATGCTATATTCATTCATCCATTCATTCATTTATGTGCTTATTGTAGTCTAAAATGCACATAGGTTTGCGCACTTCAGCAAAGTGACCCCAAACAGTCACAGGTGAAGTACTTTCATCAAGGTTGGTAGTCAGCATATAGACATCTCTCCTGTCAGAAAATGTCACAGCTAGAAGCTCCTAACTATGCGAGGCACTGCACTGTCCCTTCACACGTTTTTTTTACAAATCAGCTCTTTTGGGTAACCTTTATGGTTAGAGTGGATTGTGCCACAAGCAACAGTGTCCACTTTGAATATTTCCCTGAACAATGGCACACAGTGTAAAAGTTATCTACATATAAAAGGAGACTTTGGTTAAAAAGTCTTCTACCAAGTTCCCACACAATTTTCTCTGTAACTCCGAAAGTGGATGGACAAACAGGGGGAATAATACTGGAATCCCTACCATTGTAGACTCTGAAATTATAGACATATTCTGCACTACTCTCAGGCAGCATATACATCTTAATTCCATTATGTGCCCTCTTGCTAGGAATGTACTGCCTAAAAACCAATTGGCCCTTGAACAGGACCATAGACTCATCCCTTTCCTTTCCTTGGCACATAGATCTCTAAAAAACAATCTGCAAAGTGGTCAAGGACAGGTTGAACCTTAAAAAGACTGTCACAATCAGGGTGATCTCGTGGCAATGCTCAAGCATTATCAACAAAATGCAACATCTGCAGAAGAAGCAAGTACTGATTATGACTCATGGTTGCAGGAAATATAGCTGTTGCCATCAATGGATTGGTAAACTAATAGGAAGACAGCTTCCTTATCAGGACTGTTAGAAATGGGATTTCTGATTGGCTGAGGCTTGCGCCAAAGCCAGGCAGAAACCACCACTCTAGTTAGGGCAAGGAAGTTACACTTCAAAGATAACCCCTGCTCATCCCCTTGGCAACGTGACACGAGCAGTAAGGCTGATCCCCGGGGCAATGTAAGTTAAGTATTTGCACATGCACCCACCAGCAACAACATCCAAGGCCCCCACAAAAGGAACTCCACACAAGGTTATATAAAAATAGCCTTTGTATTATACCAAACACATTAGATAATGAACATAGGGCCCGATTCACAGAATGAACTTGAGACTCAATCCTAAACTTACTACTGTTGTGGTATTCACAGATTACACTTACTACTTTTGGTATCCACAGAATGAACTTACTATTTTTGGCATTCACAGAATGCACTTACTCATTTCGGTATTCACAGAAGTTAGGACTCCTAACTTTAGGACTCCTAAATGCCTTCTGTGAATACCGAAAGTCTTAAAATTACGATTTTTCTCAATTTAGTAGTAGTAAAGTTAGGTCTACTAACTTTAATACTTCTAAATGCCTTCTGTGAATACGGAAAGTCTTAAAATTACGATTTTTCTCAATTTAGTAGTAGTAAAGTTAGGACTACTATTTTTAGGACTTCTAAATGCCATCTGTGAATACCAAAAGTCTTAAAATTAGGATTTTTCTCAATTTAGTAGTAGTAAAGTTAGGAGTCCTAACTTTACTACTACTAAATTGAGAAAAATCCTAATTTTAAGACTTTCGGTATTCACAGAAGGCATTTAGGAGTCCTAAAGTTAGAAGTCCTAACTTTACTACTACGAAATTGAGAAAAATCCTGGGGCATATTATCAAGGGGGTTTATCTCCGCTTTTTTGGCTTTAAAAGCCAAGAAAGCGGAGATAAAATGATCTCCCTATTATCTAGCTGCCGCTAACACCAGTTAGCGACAGCTAGTAGGAGATAGCGACCATTTTGGGCCCCACTTTGCATGTCAGTGATATTTATCACTAATGAGATGCAAAGTGGGCGTGCCAAGATGCTAGAGACTGAAAACAGTCGCTAACATCGCTATCTCCTATTACCAACTTTTGGAGATATTCGCGCTAAGCGGGAATATCTCCAAAAGCTAACACCTGCCCTGAGCAGTTCTTAGCCATGTTATCCAATGGGAGGTGGATAACATGGCTAAGAGCATTAGCTCGCTAATGCATGAATATCGCTGACTTTTCAGCGATATTCATGCTTAGCGGCGATTTTTACCGCATTTGCGTTAAACCTTGGTAATACCAAGGTTTATTTGCGGTAAAAATCGCCGCAGCGCTGCGGTAAATTTTTGTCTCTAACCAAGCAATAGCGATAATTATCGCTATTGCTTGGTAATATGCCCCAATCCTATTTTTAAGACTTTCGGTATTCACAGATGGCATTTAGGAGTCCTAAAGTTAGGAGTCCTAACTTCTGTGAATACCGAAATGAGTAAGTTCATTCTGTGAATACCAAAAGTAGTAAGTGCATTCTGTGAATGCCAAAAGTAGTGAGTTCATTCTGTGAATACTAAAAGTTGTAAGTGCAATCTGTGAATACCAAAACAGTAGTAAATTTAGGATTGAGTCTTAAGTTTATTCTGTGAATCAGGCCCATACACTTTACAATGTGCCATCGGCACGGGCAGAATTTAAAGGGGATTATATACATGGGACAGAGCCACATGGACCCTGTCATACAATAGCCATTTTCCACCCTCCTTCTCAGTGTAGTTCCAAACTACCACTGATCCTTCAACCTAGGGTCCGCACCCGCAGGCTGACCAGAGGTCACCGGCAAGAATGCCCCACCATACCTCTACTTCTGGGGTTGCGCTCTCTCCCAGGAGAAGCACCCTCCAGAACACAACTCTCCCACCAGTTCGGGACGTTACTCCCATAGTAGCAGTGACGGCGGTCACACCATGCCATGGAGGTGTAGCGAGGCGTTGCACGTTGCGACACCTACAGGATACCAGGGTGGTCAATGACGGCGAGGTCACAGCTCCCTGAACCGGTCTACCATCGGGGATCCTAATTCACCGGATGCACAGGGGTCAGACTCCTTCTGACCCCCTCCAGAGTTCTGCACCCTCCCACTGTAGAACAGGGTCCCTCCACTTAAGGTAGACCCCACCAGCTCTCATGGTAGTACCACAACACTCAGCCAAGAACCCTAAAAATCCCTGCTAGGCCTGTACCACCCTTCTGGGAAAAACAGGGTCTCTTCACTTAAGATGAGCCCCACCTGTGTTCACAGGGGTACCCCTAGAAGGCAAACCGGCCAGGACACTGGCTACAGTCGCCCTGCCGTCCAGGACAGGCAAACACCTGAACCTGGCTCCCCAACCGAGGGACGTACCCTTTTGTCAGATACCTGGCGGACCAGGACTTCCTTGATGGTGACACAACTAATGTGTTGTGTACAAGTCTGCCTGTCACTCCCTGGCGACACAACCCTTCTGGCTGGCCCCTGACCCACTTCTCCCCCTCGCACTCCTCCATCTGGACTTCTGCAACCTCCCAACTGAAGTGGTACTGCCAGACAACAGAACTACTAGAGCCCTGCTTACAGGTGCTCCACGTTCTCTCCACCCTGGGAGAACCCCCTCATATGGCCTATTAGTACAACCTAGGCCCCCGACCTGATGTTCCCTTAAGAAACAATCCAGGCCCTGAGACTGGGTTTCGGGCACCTGGAAAGACTCAGTCCCACCCACTCCTTCTCCACAGAGACAGGACGTGGGGATCACTGAAAAAATATCGAGGGACAAAATATCGACTTGCAAAAATATCGTGGACAAAATATCGACAGACAAAATATCGAGTTTGTATCTACAAACAGGTAAGTACAAAAATATCGAATACAAAATATCGTTTACAATATTATAGTTTTAAAAAATATCGACTTTATTAAAAACAGTGTTAAATTAAATTAATATTAAAATTTAATTACTAAAATATACTTACAAATACTTAAATTAACTTATAATAATTAAATAATAAATGAAATTAATAAAAATACATTTTTACTATCATATTTGTTAAAACATATATATATAGTAACATACTATAATTAAATAAGATACTATTATATTACCGTACGATAGCAGAAGTGTAAAAAATACTATTCCCACTACAAAGAGTGCAAGCGTAGGGAAAGCATTGGATAGCGTAGGGGTTAAAATTACTATTCCCACTCCAGTGGGTGCAACAGTAGGGAAAGCGTTGGATAGCGTAAGGGTTAAAATTTCTATTCCCACTCCAGTGAGTGCAACAGTAGGGAAAGGGTTGGATAGCGTAGGGGTTTAAATTACTATTCCCACTCCAGTGGGTGCAACAGTAGGGAAAGCGTTGGATAGCGTAGGGGTTAAAATTACTATTCCCACTCCAAAGAGTGCAACAGTAGGGAAAGCGTTGGATAGCGTAGGGGTAAAAATTACTATTCCCACTCCAGTGGGCGCAACAGTAGGGAAAGCGTTGGATAGCGTAGGGGTTAAAATGACTATTCCCACTCCAAAGAGTGCAACAGTAGGGAAAGCGTTGGATAGCGTAGGGGTAACAATTACTATTCCCACTCCAGTGGGTGCAACAGTAGGGAAAGCGTTGGATAGCGTAGGGGTTAAAATTACTATTCCCACTCCAGTGGGTGCAACAGTAGGGAAAGTGTTGGATAGCGTAGGGGTTAAAATTACTATTCCCACTCCAGTGGGTGCAACAGTAGGGAAAGCGTTGGATAGCGTAGGGGTAAAAATTACTGTTCCCACTCCAGTGGGTGCAAAAGTAGAGAAAGCGTTGGATAGCGTAGGGGTTAAAAATTACTATTCCCACTCCAGTGGGTGCAACAGTAGGGAAAGTGTTGGATAGCGTAGGGGTTTAAATTACTATTCCCACTCCAGTGGGTGCAACAGTAGGGAAAAAGTTGGATAGCGTAGGGGTTAAAATTACTATTCCCACTCCAGAGAATACAACGTTAATACTTCATAAATAATTATAAAATGTATTATTGAATATCTATTAATAATTAATTAAAAATAATTATTATTTGTATACAATGTATTATTTAATATATTATATTTACTAATTAACAATAATTATTTCTATTGATCACCTATTAATACTAATTAATAAAATTATTTACTATTAATTATTTAATAATGAAAAAGTTTTTAACAAATATTTGAAATTAAATAAATATAAATAAATGTAATTAATTAATTATTTATAATTTAATCACTTCCCACCCAATTCCCCTATAAACTCACAACCCGCTACAAAAATAATTTAGTAAAATTTACATAATTATCAATTAATCAATTAATTAAAATTAATTACCAAATAAAATTTAATTAATTAGCTATTATAAATTAATTTATTATTAATTTAAATTTACTATCAATAAATATATTTACATATTTAATTAATTATAATTAAAATACTTCCCACCCTATTCCCCTATAAACCCACAACCCGCTACAGAATTAAATTACGCAATGAATATAAAAACTAAAATCATTAATAAAAATTAATTATAACATAAATACACACTTTTCACACATATTATACCATAAAAATACACTATAAAAAATTAGATATTATTAAAAATTCGATATTTTTTACTATCTATATTTTTAACAGTCGATATTATATCACTTACCTTAAAAACAATATTTTGGTCATCTATATTCTGTCCTGTCGATATTTTGTCCAGTCTATATTTAAAAGTCGATATTATGTCCAGTTGATATTTTGGAGTCGATATTATGTCTGTGCACCAGGACGTGGGCCCCTACACCGAGACCTAGCTGGGCTACACTGAACCTCTTCCTACCACGCTGAGCTGGAAGACACCTCAGCCACTCCTTTTGGAATCACTTCACCTCTATGTCTCCCTTTTCCCAGAACCTTACCAACTCTAACCTACTCTATCTTAACAGACCACAGAAATCAAAAGCAGGCTCCACTTCTGCAGACGTTCTCTGTAAAAGTTTAACACAAGGAACCTAGGTGTCTGAGCAAAAATAAGAGTACACAACAAGTATTCAGCAAGCTCCCCATCCCAGAGAACTCACACCAGTTATTCAGCAAGCTCCTTATTTCAGAGAACTCACACCTAGGTCCAGTGCAACACACCATTCATCCACACAACCCCCCCCCCCCCCCAGACTGGTAAGACAGTTTCTACCACCCCTGATTTCTCAACCTGACCACCACGTTACACAGGTTCCATTAATCCGGGAACGGGACGGGGAACACATACACTGGACACACTTATCGCTGCTACCACTGGATCCCACCCCTACTGGTGAATCCAGACACACACTTTTGTTGCTTCCACTGGATCTCACCCTACTGGTGAATCCAAAAACTCATACTGCACTTAGAGGATGATCTACCCTCCTGAGCTAGGGACACCTAACTCACAGTGCACAAGAAACACATTTCCAAAGAAATGACATTTAGAACAAACTTAGAAACAATAATCCCTTTCCATGTGACTATCTAAAATGCAGAGTTTTGTAGTGGAGCCAGTTGTCGCTGTGGTACTGCGCAAACCTTATCCTTCCGCTTGCTTCCAGTGTTAGAAATGGGATTTCTGGTTGGCTGAGGCTTGCGCCAAAGCCAGGCAGAAACCACCACTCTAGTTAGGGCAAGGAAGTTACACTCTAAAGATAACCCCTGCTCACCCCCTTGGCAACGTGACACGAGCAGTAAGGCTGATCCCCAGGGCAATGTAAGTTAAGTATTTGGGCATGTACCTACCAGCAACAACATCCAAGGCCCTCCACAAAAGGAAACACCACACAATGTTGTATAAAAATAGCCTTTGTATTATACCAAACACATTAGATAATAAACATACACTTTACAATGTGCCATCGGCACGGGCAGAATTTACAGGGGATTATATACATGGGACAGAGCCACATGGACCACTGTCAGGAATAAGCTCTTTAGAACTAGCACCTGTTAGAAATAGCTCTTTGTAGAAGTAACACTTTTAGAACAGAGAATATATAATAACTGGCGGCGGGTACGGACGTGCCTTCCGTTCTGGTGGCGTGGGACAATGTGGGTGACCTCCTCGGCAGACCGGAGCGGGCGGGAGGCGGCCGGGACGCTACAAGCGTGTGGGCGGTTCTCCCCACCCAAAGAGGGCTCCGGGCTTTTTCTGAGGCTGGGGCGACCAAAGTGTGCGACTTAGAGGAGGAGGGTGGCAGGGTGCGGCTGGCCCAGCGAAGCGGACGATGCTCAGAGGAGAGTGGCGCGCCTCGAGGCATTTAGGGCGGCCAGGCACAGGCTGCAAAAGTGGGGCGAGCGAGGCACACTTCAGGCAGGGCCCCAGCGGCACCGGGAGGTCAGACAAATCCCAGCCACTGCAGGTCTTGCAAAATACTGCAGCTCGCCTTATTCTCGACCTACCCCGAAGATTGCCCTCTATGCCTTGTTTAAAAACTTTACACTGGCTCCCTGTAAAAAAACGCATTATGTTTAAAACACTATGTATGGTTCATAAACAGATGTATGGAAGGGGTCCAAAATACTGGACCCAGAAACTCACATGGTACATGCCAGGGAGACAGCTGAGATCTAGTACTGAGGCACTGCTCACCCCAGTAAGAATTCAAACTACTGGGAATGGAGGTCGTGCTTTCTCTTTCCTGGCACCATCTTTCTAGAATAAAATGCCCCTTAGTCTGCGCACAACCTTTAAACACACTAGTTTCCGAAAGAAGCTTAAGACCTGGCTCTTTTGTTAACTCCAGCTATTTTCCTCCTTGTCAGAACTGTCTGCATGCGCGATGAGACTCTTTGGACGTGATTTGTGCGCAATACAAATATCCTGACTTGACTTGACTTGACCAGGGAAGGCACAATAGAGTCCACTGGTCCTGGGACTCTGGTCAGGGGGCAAGCTCAGTATCAAGCCCTTGGAGATAGTTGTAAGCACCAGATAGCCAATGTAGCACACAATCAGTAACCACTGGTTAAAGGTAAGTACCACCTACGCAACCCTAACCACCTTAGGAAAATATCACACAGGGAACCATGAACTCACTAGCATAACTATACTAGGAAAAACAACCACCTAAGCATAAAAATACATTTAGGGGTATAGGCCAGAAGCTTCACACATGATGCATAAAAACACATTCAGAGGGTGTCAGAACACAGGGTGCGCAAAACATAGTACACACAGAAGATTTCCTAACACCCAAAAGGCAATAGCACCTGAATCATAATAGCACATAACTCACATCAAAGTCCAGGTTGCGCCACTGCGCCAAAACCTAAACATAGCAGCTGCCCACTACTTGCTGGGCAGCTGAGGACAGGGACAGAACAGGGCCTAAACGCTGCAGCTGGCACTAAGTGCTGCGCAGCTGGCACTAAGTGCTGCGCAGCTGGGGAAGGCCAAGGTAGGGGCGAAGGAGTGTGCACCTCACTCCTGAGCCCAGAGACATAGTCCCTAGAAAGAAAGAACCTAAACGGTGCAGCTGCCCACTAATTGCTGGGCAGCTGGGAATCAAGAACTGCGACTGGGGCTCTCACTAGCCCTTTGAAACAAAACTGCTCCAACTGGGGAGGCCTCTAGGCTCTGGAACATGAATACCACGTTGGAGCAGCCCATTGCCATCTGGGGCCGCTCAGGACTAAACACGGTGCCCTCTCTGGCACCTCAAGGGGCTCTGTGAAATAAGGGTGGCCCCTGGGCCATGCGAGCCCCATTTAGAAATAAATTCCCCATGGAGCGCACTCGCGCTCAGAAAATTATCAGGCTCTCGAAAGGCTGGTGATTTAAAATCACTGTGCCCCCTGGGAGCCATGCATGGGCTCTAGGGGAACACGGGCCCTCGGGACCTCCTCGGGCCCTAGAAACAGAAGATGGCCCATCGTTGGAGCAACCCGCTACCAGACGGGCCTCTCATAACAACTCTCGGTCCCTGTGCCTTCAAGGCACAATGATGTACATCAGAGCTTTCCCCTCCATCCCTTTTAACACTCACCGGGCTGCTAGGGGGGGGCTCCTCTTCACTCGCGGCGGCATGCAGGCTATCCCATCTCACGGGAGCCCCGCTTCAACAGGTGCCCAGCTTCACCCGGCCCCCCATCTCGGGGCCGGGACTTTAGGAATGGAGCCGGCGAGGCTCCGGTGCAGTTTCTTCCTCCGGGGCATTTCTCTTGCTACTTCCGGTGGCGGTTGGCAGCATCCCTCGGTCTCCATCTCCAAACGGGAGACCGGGAAAACGCACACAAAGGCTTCCCCCAGGCAGGGGGAAGCGGAACCAAAGGTTGTCCGGCCCCGCCCACCTCCACTACTTCCGGGTCGCGGCAGTCAGCGGCCCAGCAACGTGTCTACAAGCAGTTCAGGGCTGTGGCGGTGATTTGGATATCGGCAAATGAGGGGTGGGCACCCTCGGTAAGCATATGATAAAAAGGAAGGCTTGGGTGGCACCTGCGCCTAAATAATTAAATAAACAGGGTGGCACCCGTGATGGTAACCACAAGGGCAAGAACGCTTCCCCCGTGGGAAAATGACAGTGCTCTGCCCACACACGGGAAATAAAGCACCCACGAGGCGCAGGGGGCACAGCTAAAACCACAGGCCCGAGAGAAGGAGATGACCCCTACAGCAGGAGGGATCCAAAGAAGCCCTGGAGCATCAAGATGGAGCACAGCAGCTCCTAGTAAAGGAAAGTCCACCAGGAATCCAGGGGCAGGGCAGGGCCCAGGGAGGCAAGCCTTCCCCTTGGCCCAAGCAGCAGCACGCCCCTGGTAGATTCAAGTTGGCAAACAAGAACATTGAGCATGAGGTCACAGCCTCATTTTATACAGAAAATCCCTTTGTCTCTAGGGTGTAGGGTGGGGGCAAAACTAGACCCAGCTGGTTTGGGGAGCGCTCTGATGGGCTCAGCCCCTCTCACTATTCACTGGCCAGGCTAGGGTCATTAGACGCCCCACAGGGGGCGGAACCAGCATTGTGTGGGGAAAGCCCAGCCCTAATCAGGTCCCAGGTGCACCCCCTCCCTGCCATCAACATGCAGATCTCCCCATTCACCACCGGGGCAGACCCATCCAGACTCCAGGAGCCTGGTACACCAGCCAGCTCCAGCCAATCACAAGCCAGCACATTCACTGCACAGACACACCAACTTCTAGAAGTGGCACTTCCATACTAGACACATGAACGCCGCACACATCATCGCTCAGCATTCAATTTCACGAGTTCCCACATACCAAACTCAACCTTGCACTCCCCACGCATCAGAAATTACTAGGGACACACACATTCCCTATGCATTCCTATGGGAGGGCAGGTCCATTTCACACACGAACGTGGAGAGCGCACGCACTTTACACTGCGCCACAGTGCTAAAGTGTGCAAAGACCAGACATCATTGTAATTATATAACACAAAAAGGCAAAAAGTTCAGGGGTGAACCTTCCAGAAGGGTCAAGTCCAACAAGGCCCATCAAAAAAGTTAAATCCAAGAATTTCTTCAGCTCAACCAGATTTGTGGAAATCCACCGGGCAGCTCTAGAGTGGGCCTTAAGTCTGGCACAGCTGTCCCTCAAATACTGTTCAGCATACAAATTAGTCTGCTTACCAATGTAAGCCAAAAGTATATCATCCATAAACAACTGAAAGAAATTTATAGGCAAAACATTTTCACAATTCACTCTACACCCTACAACACCACTAAAGACAGGCAACACCAGCTGCACCATGCATGGGTCAACCCAAAGTCCCGAACTTCCAATGGAGAGTCTTGCAGCCCGAGCTGTAATCCAGATGACTCTAGCTGCACTATCGGCACATCTGTGTCTTCCTCGAAAACCAAAACTTCAGCACTTCCAATGGAAAGCCTTGCAGCCCCAGGCTGCAATCCAGATGACTCTTGCTGCACTATCGGCATATCAGTGTCCTCTTCGAATACAGGCACTTCATCCAACTGAGAGTAGCTACATCTGCACTGAGAGGGGTTTCATCATCAGATGATTCCACACGGAGAGACAATACACTGCCAGAATCCTAGCCCTTCTCCTCTGCCTCAGATGCAGAGTCAGTCTCAAAATCATGGTCAATAGAAGATTTGAAAAGAATCCCAACAACCTGCTGAGTGGTCATCATGTTGTTAGCCTTAATCTTTAGTTATACAAGTACCTTGTCAAATAAGTCAATAGTACCCAACACTGTGTAAAAAAAGTATTAAACAAAAAGAAAAACTAAAGGCATATAGCAGTTGCAAGGTAAAATCAATCAATACAAAACACACAAAAACCTATATTCTATAAAAAACAATACCGCTCAAGAGACCGCTATACTCACCAACACCTACTATGCACAGACACAGCAAGCACCAATATCCCACAAAAAAAAAAAGAATATTACACACAAGGCAACACAGTACACATTGTGCACAAATGCAAGGAAAATGTCACACACATTCAAACATAAGCTAAATAGGCTGCTATTCTTGCACAATTTCCAAAAACACATTCATGCAGGTCATTGATACTCATTTGTAGTAAACAATATAACAAAAGTTTCCTTACCAAACACTCGCAACTACACAAACTGCAGCTCTACCAGTGCCAAAACCGCAAGCACTATTGACACCAAAGTAAAACAAAAGCTTTGAACTAAAATGAAAAGGAGAAAAAAAACATTAGGATTACAAATAATGGCAAAACACGAAGACCATCTGCCAAACTACATTTAACACACAAACTTTCCATAGTAATCAAGTGGCTCGTGCCCCCTGGGCACATGGGCTTAAAAATACAAGGCTTATCTGCCTACAATGAGGGCTGAAACAGCCAGAATAATCACGCCGACAAGGTCAGCAACTCCTGCCCAAGGGGCCACTCCCCTAACATTTTACCCCATAAACAATAAAATCCCTTGTGGTCTAGCAGATTCTGCACCCCTTGGGTCAGATATGCCTAAAGAAATATAAGGGTGATCTGTCCCCAAGGAGCCAGAAATAGCCAAAATATTCAGCCACAAAAGGGGAGTGATCCTAGCCCAAGTGTCCACTCCCCAAAACATTTCTAATTGAATGTATACAAAAATCTAAGCATGGGCGAATTTTGCGAATCTGGCGTTCGCAAATTTGCGTATTTGCGAATTCGCAATCCGCAAAATCCGCGAACTCTCGCGAATTTGCGGATTTTTTTTTGCCAAACTCCCGCTGGATCCCGCAGCAAGTTCCAAAATGGCGCAGCACTCACAAAATATTGAGAAAAACAACTCACCAAACGCTGAATGACGGTAAGTGAACGCCGCACGCCGCAATATTGTATCACCAAGCAAAAAAATACGCTGCGTGCGAATTTGCGGATTTTCGGTAAATTTGCGAGAGTTCGCGGATCGCGAATTTACAGAAAATCCGCAAAATCCGCGAGCGAAACGGATTTTCCGCCCATGCTTACAAAAATCCTTTGTGGTCTACTGTCTTCTGCCACCCCCCCTTTGGGGCAGATAACCTAAAAATATATGGCCGACCTGCCTCCCAGGGGAGGCAGTAATAGCCGAAACATTTATCCACACAAGGGGAGCGATCCTTGCCCAATGGATCACTCCCCATACTTATTAATAAATGAATCCCTGGCTTCTACTGGGTTTCGACCCCCCTGGGGCTAGATCGGCAAGGAAAATTGCTGATCTAGCCCCAGGGAGGTCCAAAACACAGAGAAAAGTAAATCAACCCTATGGCAACAACCCTTGCACAAGGGGATTGCCCCCAAAACGTGCCAAAATAAATCTCCTGGTGTCCAGTGGATTTCGGACCGGGGGGCCTGATCAGCCTAAAAAAGACAAAATCAGCCCCCGCAGGGGGGCGAAACATGAATGCAAATACCCCCAGGGGAACGACCCTTGCCTAAGGGGTCACTCCCCCAAATAAACAATAAAAATCCCTAGTGGTTCAGTGGATGGATTCCTGCTCCATGATCGCATGCCTCACCGGCAATCGTGGAGCAGGAATGCATTCAAAACAAGCACAGGGGGAAAGTGCGAACTCTTTCCTTTCCCCCTGTGTCTGTTTAACGCAACCCTCACCCCCGATAGAAGGACTTACCTGAAACATGTCCTCTCTCTGGCTGCGCTGGAAATAAATAACTTCCAGTGCGTCCCCGGCAGCCTATGATGATGTCAGCGCACCGTGAGTGCGCCAACATCATCAGATTGCAGAGGGAGACATTGGGATGGCAGCAGAAGAGTTTCCGCTGCCATCCCAGTGGGCACTTGTAGGGTGGCGGCCCACTGGGGGAGCGCATGCGCGTCCCTCATGGGCCAGGATGTAATGGTTACGTCCTTGGCACAACACCACAGCTGCCAAGTGTATAACCATTACGTCCTTGGCATAGAAGGGGTTAATAAATACTGTGCGCTGCTTTAACCCACACACCCAGTAAACCTACACTCAAATATAATGTAACTCTTTTGTGGGGAGGCAACTAATCATGACACTCAAAACATACTAGAACTCCTAATAACTTCGTCCACATTGATATATACGAATAATAATATGTCCTTTAATTATGTTACTAATTTTTCAAATTTCTTATTAAAAAAGAGAGGAGAACAAAATTCCCACTGCATTTATAACATTCTTCTAAGCCTTCAAGGTTCTCAATTATCATCATCCACATATTTATTTACACAGTTCTTGGACATTAGTCAAAAATCCTTTTAGCCTTAGGCCTTGATTGTAACAATTCAACCGTTTAATGTAGTCTATGTACTACAACCATTTGCCGTTGTTTGCTTAATGTTCGCATCATTCATTTTCATTTGCACAGAACAGTCCATGTAGCAGGCACCATTTGTTCTTGTTGTTCAACAGCCTTCAGTCAAAATATGTTTCGTTCAAGGACTATCAGCTAGATTCATCAAGCACAAGCGGTGCGAATCGCTGAATTCGGCCGTTTGCGCCCGCAAAAATGGCATTTGGAATTCATCAATGGGTCATGAACTCGCAATTTCAAAAATCGCAAAAAATTGCGATTTTTCAAATTGCGATCGCATTTAAGGAATCTCAATTTGAGATTCCTTAAATGCAATTCATGAACCATTAAAAAATTGCGATTTCGCTATTTTTTGCCGCTATTTACCGCGAAGTCTGACTTCGTGGTAAATAGCGAAAACGGAGAAAAATGCACTTTTGTGCATTTTTCTCAGTTGTATGTTACACACACACATGTGTTTGGACATGTGTGCGCGCAACATAAGTCTAAATTAACATTTCAGGGGTGCTACAGGGTGTCCTTTGGACACCCCTGGCACCCTTGAAATCGCATCCTTATTTGCGATTAGCAAATTGCTAATCGCAAATAAGGAATAACTCCCCATTCATTCCTATTAGCCTATGTGTAGGAATCGCAATTTATTTAGCGATTCCTACATGAATCCAGTTTTGCAAGTCCTTAATAGCGATTCCTTAATAATCGCTATTAAGGACTCGCAAAACGGGACAATGATGAATCTATGTATGACCTTATACTAATTCACAATTCTTTTTATGCACACTAAAAGATATCTAGGATTACTCTGCCCAAGTAGTTTCAATTTTCGAATTTTGGTGATGTTAGGCATTCAAGTTTCCTTGTTGGATATAACAAGGTGGTTTCTGAGGAGACTACACGGAGAGATTTATTGAACTTTGACTCAACGCAGCAAGCCACCTTGTTAAGCTGCGTGAAAGGGCAGAAATGCACCATATTTAATATAATACAATGTATTCCTGTCCTTGCCTTTTGCTAGGGTCCTTTTGGCTGCCTAGCGCCAATGCAGGCACTATAGTGCAAGGGTGCCTGCATTCCAGACAGGATTATTTTTCTGCAGGAAGGTGTCCCTTCCTGCACAAAAACAATCATCTGAGGCTTTTTCCTGTTTCTTTGTGTGCTGCAGGATACAGCACACACAGAAAGTGAAAAACACAAAGAGAAATAAAGATATTTTTACTTGTTACACCTTCCCTCGGGAGGCATAGCATTTTTATGCATTCCCAGGTTTACCTGTAATGGTAAATCTGGGACTGCACCGATATCAGGGATGGACACATGAGAACACGCACATTCCACACATGGAATCCCTCCCTAAGGAAGAGTAAGGCAATGCAGCAATTTGCCCTGCACTGCACTACTTTGAATGTATCAAACCATGCAGGGCTACGTAAGGTAGCCTTGCATGGCTTTATAAATCCAACGTAGGTATTGCGCAAACCCATCATAAATATGCCCCTCAATTTCCAGACATTAAAACATCTTTTTGAACTCTAGAAGGATCTGATGCTGTCATCAAAGGTGATCCAGAAAGTAAACCAATAAAGAAACCAATCTTAGCACAGGAATAGGAAATACTGTGTTGGAGAGTATAAAAATTCCTTAAGCTTCAATAGATCCCCTGAAAAATGAGGTGCTCAAGAAATAACTACTAGAGCATCAGTGGAGTTAGTGGGAAGAGTGTAAACCGGCATTCTCCTTACTAAATTCCTGCAACTGTTGTGTCTTTTGTTGCAACTCTTTGCCTGTTACTGCATGGTTTGCACCACATCCATGTTTGATATCCCGCCCATGGCACCCAGTGCTCCAAAGACCTACCTACTGGCAGCAGCACAGGAGCAGCACAGGTTTGCCACTGATGCATCCATTATGCAACAAAGGCAAGTCTGTAAGCACCCATCTGCACCTGGAATGCACAAAGCGCCAAGAACTCTTGTTCTCCCCCCTGCTCACCACACCATGCTTTGCTCCTCCATGCTCTCAACCCCGGCAGGCATTCACCGCACTGCTGTCATACCGCACCACACATGACAGGGGGAGCATTCACAAGCACCTCCTGCAAGTTCTCATGTGTCTCACACATCACACTAACAACATTGATATAGACAAATATGGGAGAGGTCATTTGTAAGTAATAAAACAAGTCAATTTGTCTGGAAGGGCATTAACATTTCATATGTAAATTCCGAAACGATTATACAATAACTCAGAAACAAGAATACTTCTTTGGGGGGAGGAGCTTAGCGCGCATCCAAGATGGTCGCGTGAGCTGTGAGCTCCCGAAACCCTCGCCGCCTCCACTGACTATCCTGGCTCAAATCCTGTTTCTGACGACGGGTTCATCTAGCTACGACTCTCCTGATCTGGAAGGCCTTTTTCAGATTTTGAATCGGGTGCCGGACGCTCGACTTACTCCTTCCTGGAGCCTAGAGGCCTACACCGTGGCTCATCCGGGACTTGGGCATCAGGAGCACCCCGAAAGTAGTTGAACAACAACGGCCTGTAGTAGGGGACAGCTACCCGGGGTCTACTTTCGGTTTCGTTTTCCCCGGCTGCGAAGATTGGAGGTGGCTGCCTAGTGCTCGAGCCGGCCTGTGACCGCAGTCACCTGATTGATCTTCACCAACGCCCTGCATTTCGACCTCTTGTGGTTTTTCCTTCGGGGGAGCCATTTACACCAGGTCCCAAAAGCCCCGGAGGGGCGCGCAACCCACCATGGCGGCCAAGTCTGAGAGTGACAAGCGGTCCCTCAAGAATGCAACTCGTGGTGGTGGAACTCAAACCACCATTATGGACAGATTTGCGCGCAATAAGGGCTCGCCCAGCGGGACTGGTAAAACCCCGGTGGACCATGGTGGTGGCACCCCGGTGTCAGACCTCGAACCCCCCCTTCCCCCTCGGTACACACTTCTGAGGTGTAGAACCGGGCAACCCATGAAGTCCCGAGGCAGCCGGCGGTAAAACTACAATTCCCGGCATGCCGTACTCAGCGGCGCACAGGAGACGCAGATCAGGTGCGCATCCGGAAACAAAACAAACGCGGAAAACAGCAGCGGCGCCGATTATTCCATGGAACACGGAGTTTTGGTGTGAGCGGTTACTGGTAGCGGTAAGCTGGGTTCTTGAACTTCTCTCCCCTTGTGGTTTCGGGGGAGAAGCCTGTTATGGTGTTGAACACGCAAGCTGCGTGTTGATAAGGATTCCCCAGAACGTTTGGTGATTTTGGTCTGGTGTTTAACACGCAGGCAGCGTGTGAGCAAAGGAACTTCTGGAGCTCTCTCTCTAAGTTTAGGGAGAAAGGGCTCACGGCTCGGGGGGAAAAACAGTACGTAGCTCACAGGAGATGCAAGGTTTTCTGATACTTCTTCATCAGGAACTGATAGCGAGTCCACCAGTAATTATAATCGCCCCAATAGAAACCGAAATTGGAATACTAACCAGCAACAACAGAATCAGTCGTCTAATTTTTTAGGGAGAGGTCAAACACTCCCCAGGGGTCGAGTGAGAAACAACATCCCGTGGGAGATGAAAACAAGACGACAGCATTACAAAAACTAGATGCGTCGCCAATTTTCAACCTTTCCAAAAAAGTTTTGACACCAGATGAGGAAAGTGTTCTGGCAAAAGGGTTGTCATTTGTACCCTCCAAAAGAACCGACTTTGTGAAAATGAAGTCTGAGTTCATTGAATTTTGTAGAAAATTACGTTTGACTTTGTTTTTTAGTGAGAATCCCATTACTCAGCCTGCTGAGGTCACAGGCCTCAGAAATAAGTCCACTTTTTGTCCGCCAGCAAATAAGGTTCCAAAAAATCTTTTGACATTTGAGAAAAGTGTATTGTCTGCAATATCAACTATGGAAAAAGAGAAGAAATACATCAGGTTTAATACCACTAAGAAAGAAATGACAGCTTTAAATAACCTAAAAAATGACAACACGGTTATAATTAAGCAGGCCGATAAAGGCGGAGCGATCGTGGTGTGGGATATTCATGACTACACACTGAAGTAATGAAACAGCTACAAGATACCACCTGCTACCGTAAGATAAACAAAGACCCCACCATGGACCTACAGAATGAACTCTTTGCAATTGTGCAAGAGGGTTTTGATCTAGGTTTCGTCGGTCCAAAAGAAGTTGAATATCTGAAGAACAAACATCCCAAAGTCCCTATGTTTTATGTATTGCCAAAAATACATAAAGATCCAAATCATCCACCGGGCAGACCCATCGTGGCAGGGTGTGGTTCTGTACTAGAGCCAGTAGCAAAATACGTTGATTGCTTTCTCAAAGATTTCATGATCGAAGTCAGATCCTACTTACAGGATACCACTGACTTCATTAAAAAACTAGTAAACATCGATTTCAGTGAAGGCAGGGACAGACTTGTCACGTTAGACGTTACTGCATTATATACACAGATCCCTCAAGATGAGGCTATAGCAGTACTTACGCACTTCCTTGACTCTAGGCCAAGACCTATGCGGGTGCCCACTAAATTCATAGTGGACTTGGCAACATTCGCCTTAAAAAGGAATTATTTCTGCTTCAATGGTGAATTTTACTACCAGGTCAAAGGGGTGGCCATGGGCTGCCCCTTTGCTCCAGAATTGGCAGTACTGTTTATGGCCATGTACGAGGACGCGTACATCTATAATAACAACCCTTTCTCTCAATACATCGGAACATGGTTCCGTTTTATTGATGATGTTTTTATGACATGGAAAGGTGATGGTGACACTCTCAACCACTTCTACCAATGGCTCAATGCCAGAACGGCTGACATAAAATTCAGCATTTCTGAATCGACCAGTAAGATTGCGTTCCTGGACGTGGAGGTCTTTCCATCCGAAGGCAAGTTAGCAACTACCCTATACACCAAACCTACGGATCGTAACAAGTCCCTTATGTTTAACAGCAACCACCCCAGAAATTTAAAAGAAAATCTCCCTTATGGGCAGTTTCTGCGAGTCCGCAGAAACTGCACTTTCAAAGAGGATTTCAAACAACACTCTGAAAACCTTACATCCAAGTTATGTGAGAGGGGTTATCCGAAGAAACTTGTAAAAACCTGTATGAAAAGAGCCCAATGGACCCCACGTGAGACACTACTGGAACGCAAATCCAAACATGCGTCAGAGAGGCAGGTATGTGTCACAACTTATTGCCCTAATGCCAACCAGCTTAAAAGGGTTATAAAACAAAACTGGCATTTGGTAAAGAACCTTGATGTAAGTCTCGGAAATGACCCCTTATTTGCTTTCAAAAAAGAAAACAATATTGCGAATCACATTGTTCGAGCAGCCATGCCCGCTTCCAAACCGCAAACTTTGCGCCAAATGATGGGGATGCCACCCATCCTTGGACACCACAAATGTGGAAACTGTTTATGCTGCGAATCAACGATGGAAGGTTCTCTGTTCCAGCATAATGGAGTGTCATGGAAGCATGACACCGTAAGTAACTGCAAGAGCAAGTACGTTGTATATGGCATTATATGCCCATGCCACTTGCTATATATAGGCAAAACCAATCAAGAAGTCCGCCAACGGATCTCGCAACATAAATCAAGGATCAAAAGGAATGTTGAAAATGCCCCTTTGGTGCAACATTGGACGCGATTGCAGCATACTGTGAGTGACCTAAAGTGGACAGTGATTTCTAAAATAGAAAGAAACCCCAGAGGAGGTGACTTGAACTTGACACTGTCAAAACGTGAGGCTTTCCTTATAGTTAAGTTTGATACAGCTGTATCTGGGCTTAGCGAATTAAGTGAAATTTTCAAATTGTAATTTCCTGTTGTGTGCCGATTATCATCTTTGTGATTGACCACTGTGTCATACTTGTTTCATCCCACCCGTGTTATTCTAACAGTTATGAGATATATCTCACTCCGGTCCGTAGTTTATGGTTATCTGTTCAAAATCCGGTCCGGATTTTCCATGCAACCTTGGTTCCTGAGAGGGCGGTACTGCTGCTCAGGAGTCAGGTATATAGGTAGATGAGTTGAGCCCAGGCCTGCTACTGCGCATGAACCAGTGTGTAGTGCTGTCCCAGACGCCGCCAAATTCAAGTTCCTACTTGGATATTCAGCTGTAAGTACTTTTCTCCGCAAAACTTGCCTAATAACGTCCTGTGATTCTTTTAAATGGTCTAACCTAGGCCTCCATCCCTCCTTTCTTTCAGTTTATTATAAATCATTGCTGGCTGCACGAAATGGATATAGTGGTAAGCTCCCACTCCCGTTTAACCTTTTTTGATCTTGTTGCAAGTACAAAACACTCACGCGTTTTCCCATTTCCTGTTTAAAGGCGCCCTGAAGCAAAAGGTTCCCGTAATCTGCCCTTCGCGGTCAAAACGTTTGTGATTTGCCAGCGCGGTAAGCTGCCGCTTTCTCTTTAACCTGTCTTTCGAACAAAATCGCTTGTTAGCCACTTATTTAGTGTACTTTCTCTCTAGACGAGTGCCGCTCCGAACGTCTTCCATCGAAAGGGCTCTCCTGAATAATGGCGAACAAATCCCACTTTTTAGAAAACTGATACATCCCCTTCTCTGGACGAATTTCGGTAAAGATTTACATTTATTCTGATTTTGGCCACTAGTGTCTCTTAGGGTCTGCTATATTCTAAAGTCTTTTTTCCGTTTTTCAAGACGTTTACAACAAGTGAATACGCCCGGTGACAGCGCGCACAGCTTCCTCTACCTGCGTTTAATTAGGTGAGATATTGTCGAATAGACCGGTAGTGCACCAACCTTTCCATGAAATTCCTCTCTAATATCTTCACCATTTACCTCTGTACAGGTTTACCTCCGTTAAAATTGTGTCATCTGATCCTTACACTGAGAATATACCATCCTAATAGAGGAGGTAAGTAAAATAATGCACCCTTTTTCTAATTAATCACGTGTCCACCACCCAACCTGCTGACTTCATTTTACCCACTTTTTCAGATTCTGGTACACCCCACTCTAGAAAGCTGAGGTCCACCTCTCGCAATTTTTTTGCTTGGTGGTAAGTCTGTGGAGATGACGGTGGTAACTGAGTGACGTGACTGATGTTGGTCCTGTGATTAAGCAAACTATGCCTGTCTGAGTCTTTCTAATTCTTGTCTCTCCCCCCTCCCTCTTTTTGTTTATTCATACAGAGATCACCAAAGGCCCTGAAGAGAATCCCAACAAGTTTATGGGATTCGAAACGCGTAGGCCCCAGCCATATTACTGTCTGCTATAGTGATAAGCGTTAATGTCATGATTATTGCTGCTTATCACTAACCTGTGTACATTACCTTTTCCTTAATGATTTTTTTAAATATTTTTGACACTTGAATATAGGAATGTACGTTATATCTGACTAAAAACCAAATGAAAATATTGTTTAAGTGTTATGCAGACGTTGGCTTCTCTCGTTTTGTGTTTGGTATCATATTGTAAATAACGCATTCTTTGGTAATTCGTGTAGCTCTCTTATCCAGTGTATCCCCTTCTCCCCATGAATGGTTGCTTGTCGTATGGTTGTGATATGTTTGATACAATGAATGATTCCCCTTTTTTACTTCTTGTCTAATATGCCTTATATGTTTGTTTTTTGAATATGAAAAAAAGCTCTCCTTGATGATAAAATCATAAATAAGAATAAAAGCTATTGACTAGCATCCAGTCTTGAATGTTTTCTCAAGTACTGTGTTTGAATTCATATTACTTGTGTGTTATCAGTACTGGCAACTCTCTTTTGTTATTTACTATGACGGCTCAGCCATACTGATTAGAGCCAACCCTTAGTTGCTTATTGGCTCAACCCCGGCAGGCATTCACCGCACTGCTGTCATACCGCACCACACATGACAGGGGGAGCATTCACAAGCACCTCCTGCAAGTTCTCATGTGTCTCACACATCACACTAACAACATTGATATAGACAAATATGGGAGAGGTCATTTGTAAGTAATAAAACAAGTCAATTTGTCTGGAAGGGCATTAACATTTCATATGTAAATTCCGAAACGATTATACAATAACTCAGAAACAAGAATACTTCTTTGGGGGGAGGAGCTTAGCGCGCATCCAAGATGGTCGCGTGAGCTGTGAGCTCCCGAAACCCTCGCCGCCTCCACTGACTATCCTGGCTCAAATCCTGTTTCTGACGACGGGTTCATCTAGCTACGACTCTCCTGATCTGGAAGGCCTTTTTCAGATTTTGAATCGGGTGCCGGACGCTCGACTTACTCCTTCCTGGAGCCTAGAGGCCTACACCGTGGCTCATCCCGGGACTTGGGCATCAGGAGCACCCCGAAAGTAGTTGAACAACAACGGCCTGTAGTAGGGGACAGCTACCCGGGGTCTACTTTCGGTTTCGTTTTCCCCGGCTGCGAAGATTGGAGGTGGCTGCCTAGTGCTCGAGCCGGCCTTTGACCGCAGTCACCTGATTGATCTTCACCAACGCCCTGCATTTCGACCTCTTGTGGTTTTTCCTTCGGGGGAGCCATTTACACCAGGTCCCAAAAGCCCCGGAGGGGCGCGCAACCCACCATGGCGGCCAAGTCTGAGAGTGACAAGCGGTCCCTCAAGAATGCAACTCGTGGTGGTGGAACTCAAACCACCATTATGGACAGATTTGCGCGCAATAAGGGCTCGCCCAGCGGGACTGGTAAAACCCCGGTGGACCTTGGTGGTGGCACCCCGGTGTCAGACCTCGAACCCCCCCTTCCCCCTCGGTACACACTTCTGAGGTGTAGAACCGGGCAACCCATGAAGTCCCGAGGCAGCCGGCGGTAAAACTACAATTCCCGGCATGCCGTACTCAGCGGCGCACAGGAGACGCAGATCAGGTGCGCATCCGGAAACAAAACAAACGCGGAAAACAGCAGCGGCGCCGATTATTCCATGGAACACGGAGTTTTGGTGTGAGCGGTTACTGGTAGCGGTAAGCTGGGTTCTTGAACTTCTCTCCCCTTGTGGTTTCGGGGGAGAAGCCTGTTATGGTGTTGAACACGCAAGCTGCGTGTTGATAAGGATTCCCCAGAACGTTTGGTGATTTTGGTCTGGTGTTTAACACGCAGGCAGCGTGTGAGCAAAGGAACTTCTGGAGCTCTCTCTCTAAGTTTAGGGAGAAAGGACTCACAGCTCGGGGGGAAAAACAGTACGTAGCTCACAGGAGATGCGAGGTTGCAAGACGGATTGCCACCTTGCTTTTGAGCAGAGTTGCACGCAGGATGCGTGTGTTTAAGGATCTTCACGAGCTTTCTTTCTCAGCTGTGTGAACACTAGGCTGGAGGGAAAAAACATTGCTTTGTAGAAGAGCGTGGTGAGGCTGCAAGAAGGATTGCCACCTTGCCCTTTATCCGAGTTGCAGGCAGTAGCAACAAGTACATAAGGGAAACGGTATCACGGTGACTATGTACACAGTAAACAGCGTTAAGGAGTATTAACACTGTTTGACATTATTTCTGTTTGTTTCTACAACCTTGTTTTGCTTTATCTTGACATGCAGGAGAACTGTGAGAGGGGTACCATAAGTAGGGATCCTGTGCTGTAAGGTGAGCAGTTCTGAGAAGGAATGCGTGAATGTGAATGAATGAGTTCGTAGTCTGTATTCACATTCAGGTTTCATACGGGTTCCCTTTGTCTTCTCTGCAGTGAAACAGAATCCCTGGTATTGCCTCAAGTCTCCTCTCCTCGCATTTAATCCCTAACACATTCCCCCCTTCAGGTAGGAAGAAAGGCTAAGTCATGGACTAAGTATTTGTAGAAGAAGGAAGTTAGAGTCAGCGGGCATGGGGGGAGCTTTCTTCTAATGTTTGTTCATTTGTCGTTTCAGATCTCCCTCCTCGCTGTTCCCTTCCTTTCCTTCCTTGGGGGAATTACCTTAATGGTCTGTGTATACTTCAGGCGTTGGGGTGGTTCTTCGAGGGAAGGTAGAGGTCTTGCAGCACAGCTCCGAAGAGATAGAGACGGAGCCTGACAGAATAATCGGCCCAAGCAGTATCTCTCTTCTCGGCTGTGTTGGAAGACGTCATGACAACTTTAGATGATGTTATGGCTGCACTGGCGCAGGTTCAGGCTGAACTTGCAGCCTCCAATAGAGAAGTGGCGGCTGCCCGAGCAGAAAACGCCCAATTAAAAGCCAGATTGGACAGAACTCCATCACCTCAGGCTGTGGGAGGGGGGAGTCAAGCTCCATCAACCACAGTCACAGTGAAAATGCCAGCTCAAATTCCCTTAGCCCCACCGGAACGCTTTTACGGGGACAACAGCAAAGTACAGGTATTCATTACACAAGTGATGTTACACTTTATGTGCAAACCAAAGATGTTTGCCACAAATCAGGCGAGAGTAGCATTTTTGATATCACATTTAGGGGGTGAGGCCGCCCAATGGGCAGTCCCTATTGTGCGAAGGGATGACCCGTTACTATATGCTTGGGATGACTTTCGTGCGGCTTTTGAGAAAACCTTTGACAGGAGGGCTGAGACTCTTTCAGCTGACAGGGACCTGCTTAAGTTAAAACAAGGAAGTTTGGATCTGGTGACATATCTGAACAACTTCCGCCGTTTGGTGGCCAAAACAGAGTGGCCTGAAAACAAACAATCCGCTCTTTTTTATCAAGGCCTGAATGACGACCTTAAGGATGTTTTGGCTCAAATCGACCCTCAGCCTCGTACCTGCACAGCGCTCATTGAACTTACGTTACGCTTGGATCACAGGCTGAAAGAGCGAAAGGGGGATCACAAGACTAAAGAAAAGACAGTGTTACCTTACGAACATTCGGGGCACGGAGATAAAACGGCCTCGACACCAGAAGCAATGGATATAGGAGCAGTTCGTGCTTCGTTAACACTTAGCGAGAAGAACTAACGTCGGAAACAGGGTCTTTGCCTATACTGTGGGAAGAAAGGACATTTTTTGAGAGAATGTCCGGTGAAACCCAAACCTGGTAGAGGCAGAGGCGGACCAGTATCAGCAGGAACTACTACCACGGAGCAGGAAAACTACAAAGCTCGAAGGTGAGCGGAGGGGAACCGTCAAGCAGAATAACCATCCCTTCTATCACCCAGGAAACAAACTCAGCACAAACACATCTGTTTCTGCACATGTCTATTGTGATAGCATCCAAGAAAAGAAACATCAGAGCCATGATCGACTCAGGTACTACTGGGTGTTTTATGGATTTTTCGGAAGCAGAGCGCCTCGGTGTGTTATTGATTACAAAAGAACATCCAGAAACGGTTTATGCCGTAGACGGCAAAGAGCTGAAAGCGGGACCTATACGGTATCACACTCCGAATTATGTTTTGTCCTATCAAGGAATGCATCATGAGGAAGTATCCTTTAATATCATAGAGGCGCCCCAATACGGCATCATCTTGGGTCTTCCGTGGTTGAAGAAGCATGAACCACATATCCAATGGAACTCCGGCGAGGTGTTCTTTCAATCAGCATTCTGTAAAGAACATTGTAGTCAAGAAAGGCTCAACCCCTCAGGGGCATTGGCTTTGGTGCTACATGTTGCTACTGCAGCAGAAAAAGAGGTATTGCTTCCTTCTTGTTATAAAGCATACGAAGAGGTGTTCAGCGATGTGAAGGCAGAAGAGCTCCCTCCCCATCGTTCATATGACTGCCGGATTGACCTTATTCCCGGTTCTGTGGTGCCCAATGGCAGGATATACGCCCTTACCCTACCAGAAAATGAGGTTCTACGGGCCTATTTGGATAAATATTTGGCCCTTGGATTCATCAGGCCTTCTAGGTCCCCAGCAGCTTCGCCATTGTTTTTTATTCCGAAAGCGAATGGCGAGAAAAGATGCTGTATCGACTACAGAGCATTGAATGCCATCACGGTCAGAAATCAATACCCGTTACCCTTGATACCGGTCCTGTTGGAGCAAGTACGATGAGCCACTGTATACACAAAGTTAGACTTGAGAGGGGCGTATCAACTCGTCCGAATTCGACATGGGGACGAGTGGAAGACAGCATTTAAAACGAGATACGGGCTCTATGAGTACCTCGTAATGCCCCTTGGATTATGCAATGCCCCGGCGGCATTTCAATTCTTCTTAAACGAAGTATTACGAGAATACTTGGACCGTCATGTTGTCGTATACATTGATGACATCCTGATCTATTCGAATTCCATGAAAGAACACGAAGAACATGTAAAGCAGGTATTGAGAGCCCTGCTATCTCACCATTTATACTGTAAAATCACGAAATGTGAGTTCCATGTGTCCACCGTGGAATTTTTAGGGGTGATGCTCACCCCCTCGGGACAAGTGATGGCAGAGAGAAAAGTCAAGGCTATCACGGACTGGCCACGGCCCAGGACCGTTAAGGATATTCAATGTCTGCTGGGGTTCGCGAATTTCTACAGGAGATTCATCCGCAACTTTTCTAACTTGGTGACCCCTTTGACCCGACTTACAAGGAAGGATGTTCCCTTTGTTTGGGACCGGGAGGCGCAGCAGTCATTCGAACAATTAAAAATCTCTTTCTCTTCTGCACCGATTCTGATTCATGCCAACCCTGATTTTCCATTCATTGTCGAGGCGGACGCTTCGGAGTACGCAAATGGCGCAGTTCTTTCCCAAAGGAAAGAAACTACTGGAGCATTACACCCTATTGCCTTTATGTCTCGGAAATTGAGTGGGGCTGAATGTAATTATACCATCGCCGAGAAGGAACTGTTGGCCATAAGGGATGCCTTCTTGGAGTGGAGACATTGGTTGCTGGGTGCAAAACAGATGGTTACAGTCTATACAGATCATCGGAATCTGCAGTTCATGCGGGATGCTAGACATCTTTCCCCGCGTCAATTGCGTTGGATGTTGTTTTTTGAAGAATACAAGTTTGTTGTTACTTTTCGGCCTGGTTCAAGCCACAAGAAAGCGGACGCATTAACACGCCAGGAACAACCCAATATGCATACCTTCACCCCTGATCGGGCAATCATCCCTCCTGCCCAAGTGGTTGGGGCGACTCAAACCCAGGCCTTTCTTTCAGGAGTGAGTAAAGGAGTACAGACGTGTGTATGGAGAACATGGATTCGCCATCACCCTGAATGGAGACTGAAACATGGAGTGCCCATGAGAGGAAATCAAGTCTTAGTTCCCACGAAACCTCTGAGAAAACTTGCATACTCATGGTGTCATGACACCCCTTGTGCGGGACACATGGGATACGTAAAAACTTTGGAGAAGGTATTAAGACAGTTTTGGTGGCCTTCAGTGCGTTTTGATGTTCAACAATGGGTGAGCGAGTGTACGAAGTGTGCACAAATGAAATCAGACAGACAACGGCCAAAGGGATTACTACAGCTGTTGCCTACACCAGAACAGCCTTGGGAGCGGTTTTCAGTGGACTTCATAGTTGGCCTCCCCAAGGATCAGGGCAACACAGCCATCATCGTTGTCGTGGATTACCTGACGAAGATGGGTCATTTCGTGGCATGTAAGCAGGTCCCTACAGCTGGTCAGTTGGCTCACCTTCTTTTGGTTCACATTGTAAGGCTACACGGTCTCCCTCGAGATATAGTGTCTGACAGAGGGACCCAGTTTACGGCCCTTTTCTGGAAGACCTGGTGTGCGGAACTGCAAATCGAGTCCTCTCTGTCCACCAGTTTCCATCCGCAAACTGATGGGCAGACAGAGAGGTTAAACCAAACACTCAAGCAGTATTTGCGTTGTTATGTACAGGCTAATACGGATGCTTGGGTGGATTGGTTGTGGGTCGCAGAGATCGCCTACAACAACACACTGCATTCATTCACGCAACATACACCCTTCTTTTGCACATATGGGCATCATCCCAGATTCAATCCCTTGCTGCTACCCAGTACGTGCAGTAAACTACCCGATGTGAAAGAAAGATTATTGCACATACGCAAGGTCCTGCTTGCGGCTCGCAAGAACCTGGTTCAGGCCAAGACTAGATACAAACAGCAAGCCGATAAGCACCGTAGGCCGAACCCTGTGTATAAATGTGGTGATTGGGTATGGTTGTCCACGAAACACATCCGATTCAGAAAACATAGCGTGTTCAATCCTAAATTCATAGGACCCTACAGGGTGGTGAAACACGTCAATCCCGTGGCGGTGCGATTGCGACTGCCAGTATTTCATGTCTCTCTGTTGAAGCCATCTCTATGCCCCCGTCGTCGGGTGCCCATGCCTATTTGGGTGCAGCATGATAGAGAGTATGAAGTACAGAGGGTTTTGGACTCCAGGAGGATGAGAGGGCGCTTGCAATACTTGTTATCATGGAAGGGGTACGGTCCGGAGGAGAACTCGTGGGAGCCTGCTGAGGCTGTTCATGCCCCACGGCTGGTGGCACGGTTCCATGAAACTTGCCCGGACAAGCCTGTGTAGGTTCGGGACATTTTTGGAAGGGGGATCTACTGTCAGACCTCTAACCCCCCCTTACCCCTCGGTACACACTTCTAAGGTGTAGAACCGGGGAACCCATGAAGTCCTGAGGCAGCCGGCAGTAAAACTGCAATTCCCGGCATGCCGTACTCAGCGGCGCACAGGAGACGCAGATCAGGTGCGCACCCGGAAACAAAACAAACGCGGAAACCAGCAGCGGTGCCGATTATTCCATGGAACACGGAGTTTTGGTGTGAGCAGTTACTGGTAGCGGTAAGCTGGGTTCTTGAACTTCTCTCCCCTCGTGGTTTCGGGGGAGAAGCCTGTTATGGTGTTGAACACGCAAGCTGCGTGTTGATAAGGATTCCCCAGAACGTTTGGTGATTTTGGTCTGGTGTTTAACACGCAGGCAGCGTGTGAGCAAAGGAACTTCTGGAGCTCTCTCTCTCAGTTTAGGGAGAAAGGACTCACGGCTCGGGGGGAAAAACAGTACCTAGCTCACAGGAGATGCGAGGTTGCAAGACGGATTGCCACCTTGCTTTTGAGCAGAGTTGCACGCAGGCTGCATGTGTTTAAGGATCTTCTTGAGCTTTCTTTCTCAGCTGTATGAACACTAGGCTGGAGGGAAAAAACATTGCTTTGTAGAAGAGCGTGGTGAGGCTGCAAGAAGGATTGCCACCTTGCCCTTTATCCGAGTTGCAGGCAGTAGCAACAAGTACATAAGGGAAACGGTATCACGGTGACTATGTACACAGTAAACAGCGTTAAGGAGTATTAACACTGTTTGACATTATTTCTGTTTGTTTCTACAACCTTGTTTTGCTTTATCTTGACATGCAGGAGAACTGAGAGAGGGGTACCATAAGTAGGGATCCTATGCTGTAAGGTGAGCAGTTCTGAGAAGGAATGCGTGAATGTGTATGAATGAGTTCGTAGTCTGTATTCACATTCAGGTTCCTCCTGGTTCCCTTTGTCTTCTCTGCAGTGAAACAGAATCCCTGGTATTGACTCAAGTCTCCTCTCCTCGCATTTAATCCCTAACATATTCCCCCCTTCAGGTAGGAAGAAAGGCTAAGTCATGGACTAAGTATTTGTAGAAGAAGGAAGTTAGAGTCAGCGGGCATGGGGGGAGCTTTCTTCTAATGTTTGTTCATTTGTCGTTTCAGATCTCCCTCCCCGCTGTTCCCTTCCTTTCCTTCCTTGGGGGAATTACCTTAATGGTCTGTGTATACTTCAGGCGTTGGGGTGGTTCTTCGAGGGAAGGTAGAGGTCTTGCAGCACAGCTCCGAAGAGATAGAGACGGAGCCTGACACCCGGAATCGGAGGAGCCAACACTTCGAGATGTAATGGGCGCCATCGCCAGCATACAATCGTCGATGGGCCAACAGTACGAAACATTGGCAGCCAAGATCGACACAGTGGCGGTGGATGTGGGCCTGATCAGGGCGGACTTGGCCAAAACCAACGAGAGAGTGAAGTCGTTGGATATCAAGACAGCCAGTCTCACCATGGATGTCTCCGTGCTCCAGACTGAGATTCGGACTCTTCGATCCTCTAGCGACCAGTTTGCCTGCCGGCTTGAGGATTTCGAAAGTCGCGCTAGGCACAATAATATACGCATAGTGGGAGTTCCGGAGTCATCAGCCGAGCAATCGACGGACCTGCCCGTTGAAGACCTGATCGTTAACCACCTTGCCCCAAAGGGCCTGAGTAATCTATTTGCGGTGGAGCGCGCCCACAGAATTCCGGGCGGCAGACGCAAGCAGGGGACGGCTCCGCGACCCATCATTGAGCGGATCTTTAACTACAGAGACAGGGACGCCATTTTGCAGGCTTCGAGGACCAGCGGTCCCACTAGGTTCGAGAATGCATCCATCAACTTTTACCCTGACCTTACCCCTTCGGTGCAGAAGCAGAGACTGGCATTTACTGGAGTGAAGCGGAGATTAAGAGATCTGGGCATGAAGTATGCTATGCTTTTCCCCGCCCGATTGCGCATCGAACATAATGAGCGGGTGCTCTTCTTTGACATGCCGGAGGTGGTCAGTGACTGGTTGGACACATTATCTATGCCACGGGACAATGCGGACCAATCTAGAGGTGCTGAAGGCGGCCAACGGGACCAGGAGGACTAGGGGCACCAGTGTGTGCTGCCTTCGTATTGTGCTACGGTGGATTGTTCTCCTTTTTTTTGGGTCGATGACTTTTTCTCTCCAGACAGGCCCTGGGGCGGTGGGGAGTTCGGGGACTTTTCCTCCTCCGGGGGTATTTTCCTTTTTTATTTGTAGTTTAGTTTCTGGGGTAGGGCGACAGGCACACTGCTGAATGGGGTGTTTTTTTGAGTTATTGCAGGGGTGCAGGGTGGGGGGTTGTTGTTTTGGTGTTCAGGGGGAGGGGAGATGGGTCTTCTTTTTTCTGTTTGCACTGCTCTTGAGGCTACATATTGTTGCTTATTTTGTGTTTCCTTTGTGGGGTTTGGGGGGCCCGACTACTTACTTTCGGGATGGGGGTAGGGGGTTGAGAGTTTTGAGTTGGAATGTCAACGGCTTGGGGGACAAAATAAAGTGGGGAATTGTACTCCAATATGTGAAGCGCCACTCTCCCGATATTGTGTTGCTGCAAGAAACGCACCTGGTGGGGAAACGCACCATGCAATGAATCGGAGGGGCTACAGGTTGGTGGCACACTCAGGGTTCACTTCGGGCTCCAGAGGGGCTGGTATTATGATCCGTAGTTCCCTTCCCTTGGAGATTGATGACACGATATTGGATGGCAGAGGTAGGTATGCAGCGATTGTTGGGAGGTGGGAGGGGAGAACGGTAGCCATCCTCTAGGTATATGTCCCCCCAGGTTTGCAGGCCACCACATTTGTCGACCTGGGGAAATTGGTACTGAGGCTTCCTGAGGGGCTTCTGGTGGTGGGTGGGGACTTCAACTCGGTGGTTGATGGCCTGGTAGATCGACATCCTCCCAGGGCTCTTACACTATTGCAGTCCTGCCTTAGTGGTTTCTTGGAAACGTTTGGTATGGTGGACTGTTGGTGGATGCTTCACCCAGGACAGGCCCAATATACTTTCCACTCCGGGGCCCATGGGAGCTTGGACAGACTTGATTATCTCCTTGTGCCCGCAGCCCAGGCCACGACGGTGCGAGAGGCCCGACATTTGCCCAGAGGCATTTCGGACTACTCCCCGCTATGGATCCATCTAGATCTCCATTTGGACGCGGGGGGCCGGGTCGCCCCAATTAATCCGTGGCATCTCCGTGTTCCAGAGACTAGGGCGGGGGTGATTAAAGCTATAGATCACTACTTTGCTGACAATGTGAGATCCGTGTCATCATCTGTGTCCCTTTGGGAAGCTTTTAAAACGGTGATACGGGGCCAGACGCTGTCGCTTATTGTTAGCTCTAAGAAGCGCCACAATGAGGAGGTCGAACAGTTGGAGTCCGATATAGTAGCTTTAGAGAGGGATCTTGAGAGTGGGGTCACGCGTGAAAAAGTGCATGTTTTGCAACTGAAGCAGTCTGATTATAAAGCCTTGGCTACGAATGCCACGAAAGCTATGAGTCGAGAACTACAGGGCCGTTTGTATGATGTGGGCGACAAGGCGGGGAAGTTGATAGCTTGGTTGGACAAAAGGGAGAGATTGAATCGTGTGGTGCCTGTGATCGAGCGAGTGGATGGTGTACGTGTGACGGACCCGCTGGAGATTGTGGAAGAGTTTGCTTGTCACTTTCAAACGGTGTACGCGCCGGTCTCGGACCGGCCAGAGGAAGACTCCCATCTTTTGCTTAGGGATATTGCTTTGCCTTGCCTGTCCGATTCTGATAGAGAGCTAATGGAGGCGGATTTTTCCACTGATGAAGTAGCGCTCGCTATTCGTTCCATTCGCTCTGGGAAAGCTACGGGCCCAAATGGTATACCCATCGAGCTGTACAAGTTGTGTCCGAACAAAATGGCGTTGTATCTTCGCTCGATGTTTCTGGAGTCCAGGGAGAGAGGCTTGCTTCCCCGTGATCAGCGCCTAGCGTCTATCGTGGTGATTCCTAAAGAAGGTAAACCCTGTGATTTCTGTACTTCATATAGACCTATTTCGCTTCTGAATGTGGAGCCTAAAGTCTTGGCGAAAATATTAGCCAACCGTCTGATTAAAGTGATAGGAGATTTGGTGCACCCGGACCAATCTGGCTTTATTCCAGACCGTAATACCGCGCTGAATTTACGTCGTCTTCATGGCGTGCTGGCGAGAGACGTTGCGTGAGCCGGCCATTTTGGTTTCGTTAGATGCCACCATGGCATTTGATACAGTGGAATGGCCATATCTATGGGCGGCTCTTGCGAAGTTTGACTTTGGACCGGTGTTCATCGGCTGGGTCCGACTATTGTATGAGGAGCCCCTTGCCCAGGTGGTCGTCAACGGTCGGGTGTCGGCTCCCTTTGTTCTGGGACGGGGTACGCGGCAGGGATGCCCTCTTTCTCCGCTGCTTTTTGCATTGGCTCTTGAGCCCTTGGC
Organism: Lissotriton vulgaris; assembly: GCF_964263255.1. Classification (NCBI taxonomy): domain Eukaryota; kingdom Metazoa; phylum Chordata; class Amphibia; order Caudata; family Salamandridae; genus Lissotriton; species Lissotriton vulgaris. The sequence goes on from NC_141694.1 coordinate 589,483,525, forward strand.
AGCTTGGTTGCGATGGGAGCCATCCCTCAAGGGTATTAGGTGGGTCCCCGGTTTTGAAGATCGCATTTTGCTCTATGTGGACGATCGATATTCTCCTTTACCTCACCTCCCCCCGGAAATCTTTGGGGGTACTGTTTGACGTCCTTAATTCCTTTGGAAAGAACTCGGGACTGGTCATCAATTGGGCCAAGTCTTGTGTGTATTCGCTCACAGACGAAACACCGCTCGTACCACGCAACTGTCCTATACAAATATCATCCACCGGGTTTAAATATTTAGGAATCCATATTTCGCGTGATTCGGCTGTCAGATATCGACTCAACTTACTCCCCCCGCTTACTCGCTTAAAAGCAGACTTGAAGGCCTGGAGCAGACTGCCTCTATCCCTGGTAGGTAGGGCAGCCTTATTCAAAATGATGTCTCATCCCAGATTTTTGTATGCCCTTCAGAACACTTTAGATCTAGTGCCTTCCAGCTATTTTCACGAGATAGAGTGCCTACAAAGGAAACTGGTGTGGGCCGGACGTCCCCGGATTGCCTTGGCCAAGCTTACGCTGCCTTGGTATGATGGCGGAATTGCGTTGCCGGATATACGACGATATTACTGAGCCTCTCAACTGAGCTCGGTTAACCATGCGATGTATGATCCGGCTTCTAACCCGACTTTTGCTATGGATAAATGGCTGCTTCCGGGCGGAGATTATAATAGGGCACTTTATTCAAAACGGTCCAATGTGTCATTGACCGGGCCTACCAGAGTTGCGGTTCGGGTCTGGTACAACGCTAATGCTGCTATGGCCTGGTCGGATACCCTTACTCGAGCGACTCCACTCTATGCTGCTGAGAGGTTGGGCAGTTTGTGGGCGACTAAGCGACTAAGGGGTTCGATAAATGGGACCTTATTGGGATTAGTACGGTGGGAGACCTTTTGCGGAAGGACAAGATAAAATCCTTCGAGAAGTTGCAGCTAGAATTTAAACTCGGTCCTCGAGAATACTTTCGGTACCTACAAGTTCGACACGCCCTTTCCTCTGCGTTACCGGCTGGCACGCCTGTTCCAGAGAATCCTCACCCCTGGAGGACAGAGTACTCGATGGGCACGTCCCGGACAGTACGATCTCTCTTATATACAAAAAGTTGATAAACGACCTAGCGGACCTTCTTCTACAGCTCCGCATGGCCTGGACCGGCGATGGACTGGAACTTGATGATGAAGACTGGCAGGCGGTGATATCCTCCCCGAAGGAGGTGGCAATCTCGGCCCATCTGAGATTGGTGCAGTTAAAAATCCTACACCGAGTGTACATGACGGGTCCTCGATTGTTGCGTATGGGGTATGTCTCGGATGATTTGTGTAAACGTGGCTGTGGTATGGTGGGTACGTTCCTTCATATTATGTCGGAATGTCCTGCGGTAGTGTCCTTTCGACTCGTGTGCATGGTGTTATGTCTGAGGTAACGGGTGTTTCTCTTTTGCCGGAGGCCCGAAGGTGTCTCTTAAATGTGTGGGAGCCCAATGATTATAATGAGGCCCAAACGCAGTGGGCCACTTTGGGTAACATGATTGCCAAGCGTGACATTGCGCATTTGTGGGGGTCGGCTAGGCCACCGAGTCTGTCGGCCTGGTCTAGGAACATGGACTGGTGCATGTTCCGTGAAAAAACGATGTACATTGCTCGGGGCAGGCCCAAGAAATGGGGGAGATATGGAGTCAGTGGAACCAATACTGTGGTGAAATTTGTACCCCTCCTTTTGAGCCTCCACCGGAAGTGTTGCAATCCCCTTAGCATGGCGTTCCTTCTAGTCTGGATTTTATTTGTGTGTTGCTGGCTACCTCTTGTTCCCTCTTTTTCCCCCTCCCGCATGCTCTTACTGTTGACTATGTACAGTTGTGGATGTGGTACCCCCTCCCCAGAAGGATTACTCATGTTTTTCTCTTTCGTTTAGCCTCTGCAGTTATTTTCTTTATATTTTTTGGTTGGTGGCGTTTTTCAAAATATAAAATCAAAACCTTATTCCTCCTGTACACTGAAGTATGACATAGCATGATTGGTTAATTGCCGCCAGGCCCTAGGGTTGTCGGCTGAAGGGCTGTGTATTCTTTCATCCTGATATGATATTGAAATCATTGCCAGCCGACCCGAAGTGGCTATATGACTGCTATTGTATTTTCATGTTTATCAATAAAGGTTTTAAAAAAAAAAGAATACTTCTTTGTATTCAAAGTGATATTCTTTCTTTATTTCTTGCAATGTGAATGATGAACACAGTCAAAACCTAAAAATAAAGTGCTGCGACTCACTCCAAAATCATTCATAGCTTGCTAGGGACCACCCACACAACAACACTCCACACTTGCATACTTGCTCCTCAACATCTGCTCGCTCATCAAACATGCCACGTAGATGTGGGACCTACTGGACAACAGCTCTCCAGACCTGCTATTCCATATTGAAATATGGCTAAACACAACCTCTGCACTGGACAGTGCTACAGCCATCTCAGCCAGATAAAAGATCACCAGGCAAGACCATTAGCACAGTCCCAAAGGTGGAGTCACCATCAGCTTCAAAGATGCCATCAGCTACACCAACTACACGAACACACCCACCAGCTACATGGAACAACTCACATTCAAGATATGCATCACAGCCAACATCTTCTTGAGCTGAACCATCACATAAAGACCGCCAGCAACGTGCCCCAATTTTGCCATCGATATTGTGGACTTCGTTGCACCTCTCATCATCAATGCCATCGCCTTCATTTTATTCTCAATTACTTATCGCCTTCATCCTCCACAGAGACCAAAACATTCCCCTAGAAAACTGTGCTGACTAGTACTCTATGGCTCCTCTAGAAAACCTAGGCCTCACCCACCACATTACCAAACCCACCTCCATCACTGGACACCTATTAGACTTGATTGTCTTCTCAAATAGCAACATCACATTGGACTGGCTAGAAACTATGACCTTGTTAGATTCAGCATACCCATCCCACACCCCCACAGACCTACCACCAAAGGAACTGGCGGCTGCAGCTGGAAAAGCAGAACTGAAGAGGAGTGGGCTTTCTCCCTCTCCACACACTGACCCAAGCACACTGGCAACTGCCAAAAGCCAACAAGACCCTCAACTGCCTGATCACCACATTCACCAACATCCTGGCTCCCATACAAATGCAACATATTGGCAAGAGCCAGACAGCAGGCCAGCTGGTAAACAGAGGAACTCAAGCTGACAAAACACACCTGAGAATCGTTCCCACTGGCAGATATGGAACAGCAAGTGCACAGCTCTTGCAGATTACATCGACAATGGCACTAACAGCAGGAAGAATATCTTCACCATCATCAAAAACTTCTCTGCTCTTACTGGCACTTCCAGCAACATCACCCTCTTATTGCAACAGCTCTTTGAATTCTTCTGTAATAAAATCACCGCCATGTACAGCAACTTCGACCCGCAATTAGACCCTATCACTGTTGCAACTCATTTTCCCACCACGGGCCAAAGAATGAACCCTGTTCTCGGGGCCCGCCATCACCACCAATGAAATCCCTGCCCTGCTAATATGAAGACCATCTACTCGAGGGCCCCATCTGAACTTTGCCCCACTATGCCTTCACTCCTACCAATCAGCAAAGCACTAACACCCATCCTCAACACCTCCATCGACTCAGCCACATTCCCTGGCACCTGGGAACATGTCACTAACATGTCCTTGCTCAAGAAAGTATTGTCTGACCAAACTACTTTTTCTAACTAAAGGCCGCTTTTTCTCCTACCATACCACGGAAAGGTCTTAGAGAAATTAATCCACCATTGCCTCATTAACCACCTCAGCAACCACTAGCTCCTCAATGCAATGCAGTCCAGATTCAGGTTCAACCACAGTACTGAAACAGCACTCTGCGCTGCCCCAGACAACACTTGCATTGTCCTTGAAAGTGGAGACACAGAAGCCCTCATTCTCCTGGACCTCTTAGCAGTCTCACACCCCATCTTTATCAGGTGCCTGTCCAAGGACACACTCTCAGTTGGATCAGCTCCCTCTTAATGGAGAGTACATACAGTGTCAGCTTGGCACTATACTCCTCAGAAAGTTGCAAACGTATCTGCTGAGTGCCTCAAGATTCATATCTCAACCACACCCAGTTCAACACTTACATTATCTCTCTGGTCAACGTCATCCATGCACACAACATCAACATCCTCTCCTACACAGATAATATGCAGCTCATGGTCTCCCTCTCGGACAAGCCCACCCACACAAGAAACAATTTTTAATTTTAATAGACCTATCACAAATTTCTTACTGGCTTTCTGATCTTTTTGGGAGATTATTTATCTCAATATTGTTTCATCTGATTCAATTCTGCAGTCTTCCTAACAGATCACTGATACAGCATCGACTGCGATAACATCAAACTACACAACAATATTGTAGACAAAAATATCGACACAATATACAAAACAGAAATGACACCAATATCGATAAAAAATCGCGCCTAAAAAAATCTCAATGACAATAATAGCGACAACAAAAATAAAGAACACAAAAATAAAATTAAACACATCAAAACTTCGATCTAAACAATTTTGACAACACAAACATCAATAAAATACATATAAACTATATTGAGAATAACATTTAAACATAAAAAATACTATTTGCAATATATAATAAAATATACCAATTATTTTAAACAAACAAAAAATAATTACAAAATAATAAAATTTATTAAAACAAATACATTTAAAGTCCTAAAACAAATAAATAAACAAACAATACAACATTAAAATGATATCACAACTACTGAAAATAAAACACAAATATATGTCATACAGACAAAATATATCACTTTTCTTTACATATAAATTTAAATAACAACAATAAACAAAATAAAAACAAACAATAAATAAACATAATAAATGTTAAACAAATTAAAGGGTAACAGCTAAAAAAATCAAAAAAGCTATCTCGATTAATACATTTAAACTAGACCAACACAAACCAATAGAAAAAACTAATTAAATAAACACTATAAAACCAATCAATTAATTAGCATGAAATTTTCCGTATAACGGCGACCACGGAGAAAGAGCGAACCTTTGCAAGAGAGAACAAAAAACAACTACACATACAACTATTCCGAAAATCCCTCAAAATAGGGGAGCACAAAACTTTATAACTAAATAAATAAAATTTATATTAAAAATTACTATAGCATGTTTTCCTTTACATATCACAGATTAAACTTCACAAAAATTCCACCTAGAAAATTCAACAGAAAGATTTACATACACAACAACAATAAAATCAACATTATAAAAAATATATCACAAATTAAGTATATGACTTTACCAACAATAAAAGTAAACTATGTAAAAGTAATAAATGCAATAAAAAACAAAGCATAGCTAACCGCAACATCAACAAAAGACACTTCATCAACTAAAAAGAGTTAGTATATGTGTTTATTTACAAATAAAAAAACAAATAATAATCCAATTAACCAAAACTATAATGTTTTCTTTTTTGTTTCATAGATTATACTGCACAATAACTCCACCAAAAAAACTTCTAACAATCATTACGTACAAAAACAAGTACAAAATCAACATTAAATAAAAATATAATACTTAGGGGGTCATTAGTATTAGTATGGCGGGCGGGCATACCCCCGGGAAACGGGACAGCCCGCAATGCTTGCGGCGGTCCCGCATCTACAATTAGGATGCGCCCGCCACACTGGTGGGCGCATCCCGCATTTGTAACATCGCGGCGGGCAATGCCACAAAAGCAAGTTGTGCCTTTCAATGCAAAATGTGACAGGCACCGTGCAGTGCCTGCCACGTTGTACATTGAAATGCAGGGGGGTACCATAGGTACCCTCATGTGCATCCCCCACCCCCCAGAATCCCTGGGGGCCCGCTATGGGCCCCCAATGTCGAAGACTGCATGCATACTAATATGGATGGCAGTGTCTATCAGACACCGCCACCACATTAACAGCTTTTCAGCCTGGTAGGCAATCGGGCAGATTGCCTACAGGTGGACGACTGGTGGTGGTCTGCCGGGGTCCCCCGCCATAGTAATATGGCCGGGGTCCCCCCGCCATAGTAATATGGCGGGGGGAATTGGCATGTGGGCGGGCACAAATGTCGGGCAGATCGATACCACCATGCGGGAGGTGAGGATCCACCCAACATGCTATTGGGCCCCTAAGTAAGTATATAAATTACCCAACAAATAGAGCTACCTATTAAAATACAATAAATTAAATAAAAAGCAAATTTTACAAACAAATACTTTTCTCTTCACAGCTTCTACAAACCTCAACATACAACAACATCAACGAAATAAACTTCAACTACAATTAGTACGTTTTTTTTCTTCAATTAAATGAATATAGAGACTAAAAAAGCAAAACAAACAAATATACTAAAACTATAACCTTTTATTTCACAGATTACACTTCACTAAAACGCCACCTAAAAAATTCAAAACAAGGATCAACTTTGAAAACAAGTACAAAAACAACATTAAAGAAAAATATAAAACAAAGTAAGTATATAAATTTACCAACAAATACAACAAACTAATAAAAAACAATGAGAAAATTAAAAACCAAATATAACTAACAAATATTTTTCTCTTCACAGCTTCTACAAACTTCAAAATACAACATCAATGAAAAAAACTTCATCAACTAAAAATAGTAAGTCGTTTTTTTCTCAACAAAAAACACATTGAAATTAAATAAACAAAAAAACATAATAAAATATAACACTTTAATCAAAATAACCTTTTGCTTTTCAACCAACAGAAAACAACTGTGAATAACCATCAATAAAATATATATCAAGAGAAATAAAGCAAGATAAATGTAAGCATACGTTCAAGTATAATAATTATACAAACATGTTTACTGTTCAAATCATATAATGAACAAAAATATATATGCATATATTCACAGAAAGACAAAGAAATGGCAGAAGGAGCAAAAGTCATAACTTCACAAAAGGGAAAACTACTTCTGTGCTACATGTCACAGGACAACTATCATCTATCCCAACCCTGAAAAGATTCATTGGCAGTACAAAGAGAGCTACAGCTCAAACACCCCTTACCCTCAAACTTTTGCAGAAATAGAAATGTTACTGGTATACACCATCACCCACAAAGATGAAAAATTCCTACTTCATGACAATAACAGTCATGAAAAATGAACTATCATCTTTGCCACCAACAAAAAACTTACAGAAACTTAAAAACTGTGAAACGTAGATGATGGATGGCACATTTTTATCAACTATATAGCATCCATGATGAATAAAAAGACAATAACATCCCCTTCATATAGGCACTACTCCCTAATAAACAAAACACCACCTACATCAAACTCCTAACAACAATAAAACAATACACGGACAACTACTTTCCACAAAAAATTATCATTGACTTTGAACAAGCAATGATTCAATCAATTTTAAAAATATACCCACACGCTGCAATACAAGGTCGCTATTACCACTTTAACCAAGACACTGGAGACACCTACAAAAATCTACTTTAAGTCTAGATTACGCCACCATTAGCATCTTTGTCTACCAAATTAAAAAAACAATAGCCCTCGCCTATGTACCAACAACTGAAGAAGCCAACCATTATATCATACTTCTTGAAAGCCCTTTCTATCAAGCAAACAAAACTAAACTAACTCCCTTCCTATACTACTTTGCAGACACTTGGGGTGTTAAAGATTGCAGGGATTTGTTCGCATGAGCTGAAAGCCATTTTGTATTTGGCAGCCATTTTAGGTAGCCATATGCTCGCCATGTGCTGTTTCCCTCTTCCGAGCCTTGCACAAGCTCAGAAGGGCCTAGCTAGTAGAGTGCACCTGCTTCTCTTTTACAACTGTCAGGCTATTTTTGCTGCTCTATGGAGAAGTAACTCTCCTCCCACTTTGTTGAGCAAGCAGATTTTGCATGCCCATATTAGGCATTTTGCATGCTTTCATGAGCCAGGACCTTTCCTTGGTCTTATGCTGACTATGTAACCCTAAGCATACATAAGGCCTCTGTTTTCTGTACTCCTCAGACTGCCTCATTCATTTGCTAAGGCTTCTGTGTCTCCCTCATTGGAGTTTATTAAAGATGTTACTTTAATATTACAGCTTCTGTGCCAATTTCTTCTTTGTTGGTTTAAAAGGACCAAGTATCAGTGAGACCCCTGAGAAGGTTTCTATTTTCTTCAAATAGCGCTCCAACGTGGACCTCATCAGAGAAGTGGCTATCCAAGGGCAAAACATTTCATGTTTCAAGTTAGGCTTCTGTGCTTAGGCTTATGAATGAATACGTTTAAATATGATAGGCAAAGGAATGCAGCTTGCTTTCCTATGTAGAATTATCAAAATGATTGGTTTTATTTTTTTTTTTTAAGTATTATTATAGAAAAAGAATTATTAAAAAATAAGTGCTTCTAAATTCGTTTTTTAATATTTATAAAGCTTAATACTCATACTGTGATCTCCTAGCATCAAAATAAAATTTAAGTTGTGTTGTACCTCATAATGAGGAAACTTGCGTGTGAAATTTCACTCTGCGCAGGCGTAAAAAAAATCATTTTTATAAGGGTAGACATGAGATATTTCTAATGTCCCATCTCTGAAATGTGTAGAGAACATTCTGACGATGACTATTATGCAAAACAAATATAGGATATTCATTTTAAGTGCCCCAAATATCAAAGTCGAAATTGGGTAAAATTCACTAATTTAAAAACAAATTCTGCCATTCAGAGCAGCTTTTAAACTGCCTTAGGCTTCAGTAAATGCATACATTTAGGTATAACACAAACAGCTGACTTCTATATTGCTATAAAAGTATACTGCACACTGCTTATAATTGAAAATATGTATAAAAAATCAGCAGAAGTTATTCTCTTAACTCTAAACTGACAAACAGGGGAATGGGGCTGCATTCCAGCTTTCTGTCTTCAGGGTGACTTTGAATTGGGAAAGCCGCATGGAACCCTTTGCATACAGAATAGGACAGCTGGGAAGAGTTGAAAGTCAGTTCTCTATTTAGAAGCCTGGCAGGGGTCCCAGAGTAAGGTCTGCTTTGACATTTTGACCTCTGAAACTTTTTGAAAGACGACAGGGGAGAGGAGAAGTTTTACTTTTGTTTGGCAAAGCAAGCACTTTATGTACTCATGTGATAGAAAACTATATAATAGTATATGTGAACTTTGATGAACAGATAGCTTTAATATTTATAAAGCATTAATGCTTTTAGTTTGGCGCTTACTAGGGCTGAGCCAATGGAATTTAGTTTGAATTCATTCGCCCTCATGTTTCACTTGTACATTTGCTAAAAGGATTGGGGTTTGGGTATTCATGTTTGTTTTAGCTCTCTCAAAAGTGCTATGTACCTCCTATAACTTTGTTTATGCCCAGTTGCTACAAATAGGGGTTGATAGTGTTGACAGAAGTGTCAAATTGGGGGAAGGAGGCTATCTCCTCTACAAATTAAGGCTAGGTAAAATGTATGTTGCTCTCTCTTTTTCTCATTTTTTTAGCCTGTCTAAGTTGTCTGTGAAATAGAAATGAGACATTTAATTGGCTATTCAGTAATACTGTTTTAAACATTGTTAGCATTAATACAATGAATAAATATTTATGTTATGTTACTGCCCATCCTGTTTGATGAAATTATGACAGGATCAGTAGTCTAGAATGCTATTCTCTTATTTGACCTTTAAGGGGAGATGTGGGTAGTTTTTGTTCTACAAGTCTTAGAGGATAACACCATTATTGTATGTTATTCTCATGCTACATAGTTTTGCAAGGGCATTGCTATTTTTTTATTAGATAGTCTGTGTAAATAAACTGACAATCCTTATTAGAGCTGATGCTGCATAGTTTGTATCATGAAAAGTAGAACGTAGGGAAGATGCCCATGTGATCCTTAGCAAAAAATGTTTTGAAGGAAATGTTGTTTTATGGATAAGAAACCCCGTTAAATTAGCAGTTTTAGATTTTCCTGTTGCTCCTATAACATGAGAGCATGGTCCTAAGCATACAATGTAGGTTCTTTTATTAAGAAGAATCATTTTAGAAGTGTCTGCAGTCCTGTACAAGTAGTTTAAAATCTATAAGCAAAAGTGTAGAACATTTCCTTTCTTTTTGAGAGTTTTCAGATTAGTACACAGGAATATACCAATGTAAGGATTTAGGGTATGTCTGTATTGTTTTTCTCTTTTTCTCTGAGTTTAGTAAATGAATATAGACTACGTTGGCTGCTTACGATTGGGTGATGTATTACTCTTGTCAGTTCACCAAAGAGTTCCTTTTATACTTGCCAATAGGTTCAGGTTGTTGTTTTTTGACTCTCACATAGATAGATGGAAGTGGTTCTTGGGTGCCTTGCAAAGATTGTGAAGGAGGTTTCCTCAAGTTTTAGTTTATTTGATTCAGTTCTCTTGCGAGAACAACACATTTTTAGCAATAAATTTACAATTTTGGTTTTAAAATTATCTATCTAATACAATTTTAAAAATGATTTAAAAAAGTTATACACTTTGATACACACAAATTCATTGGGTGGAGCATTGCAGAGGATAATCAAATTCTGAACAGAATTTTTATTACATTTGATTTTGATCGGTAATATGTATCTGTTCCTGGCAGCCACAATAATCTGATTTGGACAGGCAAAGAGAACATGTTCCAGATCTTGCACTCACCTTTGCATAAGTCACAGAGGTTAGACCCTCCTCCTTTTGGCAACCATTTGATTGTGTATGATTTCAGGGGTAGTATTCCAAATCGTAGTAGAATAATACTTTGCCGGACTCCATGATTTAGATTTAAAAAATATATTGTTGTGTTTTTTTGGAGACGATTGTATCCGCGTACTGTTTGTACATTGAGAGGGCAGAGCAATATTGCTTGTCGAGGGTCATGCTTAACCTGGGGGTAAGATGCTTCAGGAATAGTTTCAATTGGGCTGGTGACCAAGATTTTAGCATATCCAAAGTGACAGATGATAATTTGAAAGCTCTGCATAAGTTTTTAAAAAACACATGTTCATGTTCATGTTCATGTATTTGTTTTTGTATCGCGCATAGTTCACCCATTAGGTCTCGTAGCGCTGACAGATGGATAAAGACAGAACAGAACCAGTATGTATGGGAAGTGGATGACTAAGGTTTAAAGAGCAGAGTTTTTAGGTTCTTACGGAAAATAATCAGATTAGGTTCTGCTCTCAGATCTAAGGGAAGTGAGTTCCAGAAAGAGGGACCGATTTTTGAGAAGCATCTGTCACCGTTCCTCACTGTGCGGACGCTAGGCGTCTTTAGCAGTAGTTGGTTGGAGGAGCGAAGATTTCTCATTGGGCTGTATCGGTGCAGTTTGTCTCTGATATATGCTGGTCCATGTCCGTTTAAGGATTTGTGGACTAGGCAGCAGACCTTAAATTTTATGCGTCTGTTGACTGGTAGCCAGTGTAGTTGATTCAGACAGGGGGCAGACGGGGTTCTTGGTGGAAGGTCCAATGCTAGCCTAGCCGCACTGTTCTGGATGGTCTGTAATTTGGCTATGTTAGAAGCATTTATGTCTGCAAACAATGCATTGCCATAATCCAGCCGGCTGGTTATTAAGCTTTGGATTAGTGGTCTTCTGCTAGTTAAAGGAAGCCATTTGAATATTTTTCTAAGGCTTTTCATAAGGCCTATACAGGTATGTACCACTTTGTTAACGTGTGGTTGCATTGTGAGTTGGTCATCCATTAAAATTCCTAGGTTTCGGACTGTATTTTTGGGTGGGGGGCATTGACCAAGTTCGATGGGCCACCAGTCCTGTTCCCATATTTGATGTGCCTTTCCGAACAGCATTATTTCGGACTTTTCTGCATTAAGCATCAAAAAGTTCTCAGTCATCCATTTTTTAATGGCCACCATGCAGGACTGAAATCTAATTTTGGTGTCGCCTGGGTCGGGACCCATGGTGACCAGGATCTGTGTGTCGTCAGCATATGAGACTGTTTGAAAGCCATGATCCCTGATTATCTTGGCTAGGGGGGACATATAAACGTTGAATATCGTTGGGCTCAAAATTGAGCCCTGGGGGACGCCAATGTTGTTATCTGTAGTATCAGACAGGAAGGGACCGGTTTTGACTCTAGATTTCCTGTCTGTCAGGTAGCTTTGTAGCCAGCCCAGCGCCTTGCCCCCGACACCAACCCCCACCAGTCTCTCTATTAGTACTGTGTGGGAGATGGTGTCGAACGCTGCAGAGAGATCCAACAGAATCAGGATTGCTGATTTCTTTGAATCAATGGCAAGGCGGATATTATCCACTATTTCGAGTAGAGCCGTTTCCGTACTGTGGTGGGCTCTAAAGCCTGATTGGGTGGCGTCTAGTATCTTGTTATCTTCTAGATGTTTCATTAGTTGGGAGTTTATAGTTGCCTCCATCATTTTGCCAAACAGGGGGAGGAGGGCTATTGGGCGATAATTTGAAGGAGTTGTGTGGTCAGCATTGGTTTTTTTGATGATAGGCCTGATCGTTGCTTCCTTCCAGCTGCTTGGGAAAGTACTTTGTGCGAGAGACGTATTAAAAATATTGGTAAGTTCAGTTGCTATAGCTGGTCCTATTTTGGCTAGAATTTGTGATGATGCTGAGTCGTTTGGGGATCCTGATTTAATCTTCCCTAGATTCTTTATTACCATGTCTGTAGTAAAGGGGCTGAATTCTAATAGTTGCATGGTGTGTGTCGGATTCTCCATATATGAAGGGTGCAGGGAATGTGGAACATCAGTGTTGGGATTGGGATTAGGGAAGGTCATATATATATTATTTATTTTATCCTTAAAATATACGGATAGCTGGTTTGCCCATTCCTGGGATTCAAGTGCGTTTGCTTGTTTAAAAAACACATACTTCGGAGAGTCTGGGTCAAGTGTTTCAGTTTTTAACAGAGCTCGTAAAGTTCCTTGATCAGCATGGACCAGGTTATATGCCCATCTAATTATATTTGTGATCCCTCTGGAAAAAGAGCTAACTAATGATAGTTCGAGCCGGAGAGCTTGAACCGGCACAGCTTGCGGCATCCTGGTTGGTTTCCGCAGGAATTTCCCTTCTTTGATATCAATTTGTTTCCATTTGTTGATTGGAATATGTTCTATTGAATATGATAGAACGGCTGAAATTTTAGAGCTATAGACCTGTAGCAAAGAAGAGAAGTGTCTTTGGCCGGTAGAGGTATATAATCTTTGGAGGGCTCCTAGGTGGACATTTGCTTTTTGACCCATTTTTTGCAAGTGAGGCGGGTTGTGCAGCGACTGGGTAAAAATTCTCCCGAGATATATATATTCTTTTACAATTTCCAATGGTTTTCCCCCTAGTGTCCAGTTATATTTGACATGATTCTTCTTTCCTGTGAATGGTACTATTTTTGTTTTGGTGACATTTGGAATTAAATGATTTTCTCCAGTATAATTAGTGAGTGCCAACAGATTTCTTTGGAGCCCAAATGGAGTCGGGTCTAGAATCACTATGTCGTCTGCGTACATCAAACAGTGGATTTTAAAATTTGCAATCTTAGGTGGAAAATTGTTTACCTGATTAAGTTTTTCCGGTAGGTCGCTCAGATATAAGGAAAACAACAAGGGAGCTAATAGGCATCCTTGACGCAGACCATTTAAAGTTGGTATTGGACTTGTAAGGCCCTTCTCTCTCCCCATTTGGACTTGGCACCATGTCCCAGAGTGCAGTGAGATTATTAGGTGAAGAAGATTTTTAGGGATTCCCATTTGCTTCAGTTTTTTCCAAAGTTTGTCTCGGTCAACCCTATCAAATGCAGTCGTAAAATCTACGAAGGCTGCATACATTACCTGCGACTTTCTGATCACGTATTTTTCTAGTAGTGTTTGGAGTACTGCGATGTTATCTGTCACCGAATGTTTGGATCTAAACCCAGCTTGGTTAAGTGGAATGGAGCCGGTAGAGAAGGCCCACTCTTTTAGATGGTCTAAAACAGCAGCAGCAAAAATCTTCCCGGTTGCGTCCAGAAGAGCGATCTGGTAGTAATTGCTTGGGAGCAGCTATGAGCCTTTCTTGTGTATTGGAATAACAATGCTTCCATTCCAGGACTTTGGGGTTTTTCCTGTTCTATATATGTATTTAAAGAGGCGTGCTAAAAGCTGACTCCATTCCTTGCTAATATATGAGGCGTCCCAAAACTAGGAAGTATTCTATCCTCTCTGTGGATAGGCTGTTTCTGTGCCTTGTCTAAAGACCTTTTGTTCTGTCCACCAATAGATATTTGCTGCCTTACAACCATTGCCAGAGGGTCCCAGACATCAGATTCAGCTTGGGGAATCAGCACCAGTCCAGTTTGAAGCCAAGGTGAAGGTAACCAGCACAGGCATTGCTGGCAACTAGGACCTCAGTGAAGGCGGAAGCCCTGGGATGAAGTGTGTACCCCTGCCACTGTCTTGGGCGAAAGACGGGGTCACAAACCAGAAAGGAGAAATTGTGGATCAAGTTTTTGATGGCCAGCTGAGAGTTACAGACCGACCAGAATGGCGAGGAGGCTTTGCTTGAGGTGACACCTTTTTGAAACAAAGGTTGCTTCAGAGATCCTAGCATCAGGCCTCTGAATCCTGGTCCTAAAGTGGGTGCAAGTTTGCTCCTTTGTTTGTTGGTCAAGAGATACCTGAGCACACTGGATGCAATGTGTGGACCCAATGAATGAGCAGTGCGCCAGCAGAGCAATAGAGGAGTTAGGGAAGGACTTGAGTTTAAGGTACAGGTGCTGTGTCTCTGGTGCCTGTTAGATTGAAGTGAAGGAAACGGGTGCACTGCCTTAGACCCTGGACAGGATCGCTAAGAGCATTTGCCCTGGTGGGTGACTGCCCTATCCTGAAAGAAGAGACTTTTTCCTTGAAACTGGACTGTGATTCTTGAGTTGCGAATTGTGCAGCTCCACCATGGAAACAACAAGAGCCTGCCTGGGAGGCTCAAACGGACACAGGGAGAAGACTCCCCTCTGGCTTGGTTGTACAGCTGCTTCAATTTCCCAAAGGACTTCTTCTTTTTGTTAATAATGTACCCTTCTAGTCGTCCCGTTTTTAAGGAGGAGCAGTCCTTTGCAGCTCTTCGTCCAAATTCCTATGGCCCTATGTGGTCCTCCTGGTCCCACATATGATGAATGTTCTAGCCCTCATAAAAGGAAAATGGAGAAGTAGCCCTGAAAATGTTTTTACTAGATGTTTTTAGGATTTGCTTAGGATTGTGAAAAATTATAATTCTGTTTGTGATAATAGTTATTACTCTCTTCTGCTATCTGTATGTTAATTATGACCCAATGCTTTGGTCCCTTTGTATTCCTGCTTATACCTCATATGTACCCGCTTAATGAAATGTTTAGAATGGAAAATGCCCACCTAGTACTGAATTAGGATATTGATAAACTTATGAAAATTAATGTGCAAATATTTTCTATGTTCCTACTGGATCATAGGAATGTCTTTAGCTCATGCTAAAAGGACTATCTGTTAAAGATTGCAGGGATTTGTTAGCGTGAGCTGAAAGCCATTTTGTATTTGGAAGCCATTTTAGGTAGCCATGTGCTCCCCATGTGCTGTTTCCCTCTTCAGAGCCTTGCATATGCTCAGAAGGGCCTAGCTAGTAGAATGCACATGCTTCTCTTTTACAACTGTCAGGCTATTTTTGCTGCTGTATGGAAAAGTAACTCTCCTCCCACTTTGTTGAGCAAGCAGACCTTGCATGCCCACATTAGGCATTTTGCATGCTTATATGAGCCAGGACCTCCCCTTGGTCTTATGCTGACTTTGTAACCCTAAGCATATATAAGGCCTCTGTTTTCTGTACCCCTCAGACTGCCTCATTCATTTGCTATGGCTTCTGTGTGACGTAGTCTCCCTCATTTGAGGTTATTAAAGACGTTACTTTTATAGTTAAGCTTCTGTGCCTATTTCTTCTATGTTAGTTTAAAAGGACCAAGTATCAGTGAGACCCATGAGAAGGTTTCTATTTTCTTCAGGGGGTCTATTAGGATGGCGGGCGGGCTCTAGTCTGTCGAAACCCTAGCGGTTCTGGGACCGGTTACCAGTGGTGCGGTGGGGCCACACCGCCAATTAGTATGCCACCGCCACGGTGGCGGTGGCATCCCGTATATATTACATTGTGGTGGTCAGTGCTGTAAGCAGCACCCGCCACAATGCAATATATGCAGGTTGTGCATTGGCATGCACAACGTGACAGGCACCTTGTGGTGCCTGCCACCTTGTGCATGCCAATGTTGGGGGTAGCATGGGCACCCCCCAAGTGCTGCAACTCAGCCCCCGCCCCCTGGGGGCCCGCAATGGGTCCCAAAAGAAAGCTCTACATGCCTTTCCATGGCGGAGTCTCTGCCAAGGAATCATAATATGGATGGCGGTGTCTGTAAGGCACCGCCACCATGTTATGTACCTTTTCCGCCCGGTAGGCAATCGTGACGATTGCCTACCGGCGGAAAAGCAGTGGATTGTCTTTCCATCCTCCACGGTGTCCATGCTAATGTGGAGGGGTGAAAAGCCGTCCGGCGGGGTGATTTGGCTGGCAGATCGCCACCGCCGGTAGGGCAGTGGTGATCCGCCAGCCATCCTCATAGACCCCTTGGTTGGGAAGGCTACATAGGTCAGGGCACTATAGACAACCCAAGTTTCAAATCCCCTGGTGGAACGTCTACAATAGCGCTCTAGCTCAAAAAGCTAAAACCAACAACGCAGTGGATGGGTGGCATAATGCCTTCCAAGCCACAATAGAAAGAGAACAATCAACCGTACAAAAACTTATAGAAGCTATCAAAAAATCACAGAGGTATCAAGAGCTAAGGCTAGAGCAATCCCTAATTATAATCGGCCCTAAAATTCACTAAACAAACTAAAACAATTTTTTGAATACCTACAACACAAAACTTAGCTATTCTCAAACACCAAAGGGCTAGAATACATAGACATGATTGCTAAATTTATACTTTGAATGAAAAACAGTGCTAAACATCATAA
This sequence comes from Lissotriton vulgaris, assembly GCF_964263255.1. Taxonomy (NCBI): domain Eukaryota; kingdom Metazoa; phylum Chordata; class Amphibia; order Caudata; family Salamandridae; genus Lissotriton; species Lissotriton vulgaris. The sequence continues at coordinate 589,500,609 of NC_141694.1, forward strand.
ACATTTTAAAATTACAAAACATTTAAATAACTGTATTGCTTCTGTCCTTTAAATGTATTGCTTTGCCCACTTGCGTAATCTGAACTTACGCACACCACTTACTTACACAGAAACTCCAAATCTCCTCTGGAGGTAAAGTGAGCTTTATTAATATTGTAGACAAAGGGAATAAGTCACTGAAGCTAGTACATTCTTAGGCACCGAGTGAAAGGCAATAAACAATGAATACACCACACTATATATATATATAAATATGAAACTGTGAATACATGTATATAAAAAGTTAATGTACAAAGCACCTCACCAGATGCGTCTGCACTGGAGACTTCAACATCCCTGGCCAAGCACCGCAAACACCAAGTGAGGAACCCTGTAGAGACTGGGGCACAGGAAGTAATCACTCCGGGCACCAAAGTCGTCCCGCGAGTGCGTCCACTCCAAGACTGAGTTCCTGAGCTCCACCCCACAGACACCGCTTTTTATAGTTAAATCAACACGTTCGAGAAGCCTCTAGCAGGCGTTCTCGCCCATCTATCCATCATAGGCACTGGCCGCATCTCTGCGTCAGATCCACCCATACAGACCTGGCCAGATTCTGTTTGGGTGCGCCGAGGCAAAAGACAATCCTTTCTCTATCTCCGGCCTTGAAGAGCCTTGCACAGCGCATCCTCCCTCTGTCCTAGAGATAAGCATAGAATGCACAAAAATAAGCTGAAGGTACAACATAACCTCACGAGATATCTCGCACCAGCTTGTACTGGTTTACGTGAAAAACATGTTTATGTTACTGCTGAAGTGTGACTACAGGGCAAAGCTGCACAAAATGGAAGTGCGATGCAACAAAATGTAAGATCAGAGCATTGCATGGAATCGAGGTCAACATGTAATTTAGCACATGTAAAATGGCAAATGCAGTACAATAACATAGTTCTACTCTTTTTTAAATTAATGATTATGATTATGTCATTTAAAATTTAAAAACGAACACAAAAATATATAACGTAATATAATTCTTAAAATACAAAAGAAACAAACAAACCAATGTAACAAAAACATTCCCTATCCATAATTTAAAAAATAACTAATTATGTAGCAGAAGACAATCCTGGAAAACCAATGAATCCATGGTAGATAAATCAAAAGACGAATCCATTCGAAAATAAATCCCCACAAAAATGCAAAAATTCAACTATAGAAAAAAGGCTCCAGCAACATAATCCTTTCAAAAACAAAATCCTCAAAAACCTGAAAATTAGTTTTTAAAAAAAACAAAAATAGAACTGTTAAAAAAAAGGCTCCATCGATGCAATTCTCTCAATAATGAAACCCTCAAAAACCCAAAAAGTAGGTTTCAAAAAATAAATGCTCAAACAAACCTGTAAAATAAAAGCAAATGTCATGTAACTTGCTTTAAAACAACAAAATGCATTTTCCTTTTTTAAAAAAAAATAAACGCTTCATCACCACTATCTGTTCACAAAACAGAAAACCTGTAAAGAAAAAAAAATACACCCACCCATATTAACATATACAAAACTATAAACATTAAATAAAAGATAACATAATTAAACAACACATAAATAACACTTCATATCACTCTACTTCTATCCCAAAATACTTCAAACACATAAAACACTAAATTACCAAAACAACACCTAACTATACCAAACATGTACAAGAAACGTCCTAACATATCTAATTACACTATTATTACCTCTCCCCTACCCTAAAACTACCCTAAAATAAATTAAATCAAACTTATCTCTACCGACTGCAGAGCTCCTTAGATTTGTTTCCGGTTATTTGCAATGTGGTCTGTGTGAGCAGTTTCTTAATTTGCACTGTTATTATGATCGACTGTTTATTTGACACGGTGTGAATTATGTTTATTCGGGTATTTTGTTTATTTTCACTGGTTTTCAGTGTCACTTGTCATGTGCTAATCACCAGGAATAGTTATTAAATGTTTTGTTACACCTGTGTTTTATTTCATTTTAATATTTATTGACTGACGAAGCTAGAGTGTTTAGCAAATTTCATTGTTGAAGGTAAATTTGAATTTACAGTATCTGTCACATTAAGTTAGCAGTTTAAATGCTCGTTACATTCAGGTTTCAGTGGTGATAATAGTGTCTTCAAAGAGGTTTTCTGCACCATTGTGGGGAGGGCTTTTGTTACAGAGCATGTTCACGTCGCATAGCGGATAAATACGAGGCTGCATTAGTCACTAGATATATGTGTGATGGAATGTTTGCACATTTATGTAACACAAACTATCACGGTTTATTATATTTTGTTCTTTTGTATTCATGCATGTGTTTGATTGAACATCATTTTAAGTTTTTTGGGTGCATCCGGTAGAGATCAGTTAACATGACATAATTTAATAATAGTAGATTTGATCTTGCGCTGGTTATCGTTGGTTCTTATATGTTCTTTTATACCATAGAAGGCAGTTTGCCTGAAATGCATTGGGTCCACATCATGTACACTGAATTATAAGGAATGATGAAGTTCCATGTGTTCTGGAAGAAAAGCCTGGTTAGGCATCATGTTGAACTTTGTTGATGAAACATTGAATGATAAAAATGAATGGTTTAAAATGGATTATGAAAGGATTAGATTGAACCAAGAATGAAAGAAATTGGTTGACACTGTTTGATTGTTAATTCACATTTCACTGGCTGTGCATCTTGGACTCTGGGGACCTGATGAGGCTCCATTTCCTATACAAGTAGATAAATCTCTTGCCAGGCATAACCTTTCCCTTTTTATACATATAGGTCACCCCTAAGGTAGGATGTGTATGACCCACAGGGCAGGGAGCAATGCATTTAAAAGGCAGTAGATGTACTTTTACGTTTTAAATGTCTTGGTATTGAAAAATTCTGAATTTCGTTTTTCACTACTGCAAGGCCTATCTCTCCCATTGGATTCCTTTGGGGTTACCTTATGACATCTTTTAAGTGTAGAAGAAAATGGTAACGGCTTAAAGGAGCGCACAGCACAAATCAAGGTATATGTAATCAGAACAAAATGTCAAAAATGGTGCTCAGGAAGAGGTGGGGGACTGGTTACCACAGTCTCCAAGACAAACCAAGGTTCCAAACGATTACTGTAATCTTCCGAGCACTCAAAAATTATCAACAAAAGTCTTTATATAGTTTTCACTATTTCTTTTAATGTCCAATCTTCGTTCAAATCAAGTCCAATTTTCAACAAATAGTTGCTCGCAGCCAACACGCGTTTCGTCAAGTCCGTGTAGGACAAATTGACTTCTTCAGGGCTGCAACCCAAATATTTACAATCAGTCTTAATTTGCGCAACTCAAATACAAAGCACATACAATTCGTAGATTCTCAATATAGTACAGTAAGTCTGTCAAATTAATTTTCCAACTTTAACCAAGGTCTAGTGTATAATTACAGTATTGACACATTGATCTCTCAAAGAAGGAACATATTTGCCAAAAACATGATCTGAACGTTAATCAAGGAAAACCAATAAATTCCAAACATCACCAACTCTAAATACATACGAGTTATATATATAAAGTGATGGGTATAAGGTTGTGGTTCCCGATAACACCCATAGTTAACAGATCACTTGTAGGTAACTCACCTAGTTACTGGTAGTTGTCTACACTCAACTCATCCATACGTAGTAAATTATGATTTCGTCTCATTCAGTGCAATTTGTCTCGTATCGACACCTATAAATCAAGTTTATAGGTCAAGTATATAAAGAGTGTCATAAATGCTAAATACGCAAACAGGTTAAGTCTAACCAGTTAAGTTATAAAAGGACCAATGATTCCACTCACCAAATAGTAATTGGATTACAGTATTTATTTTCAAACGTATATAGATCTATCCAAAGTTATAACTTCCAATTCAATTCACTGCAGATCGTTCTCATCAATTCCTAAAGTAAATTAACAACCGTGTTAGTACTATTATTTAGGTATATGACGGTTTCAGCAAGTATCCAACCCAAATTATATGTCAACTATATATATCTCTCACCTTCACATTTCAGTATCAGCGCGTAGCATGTATTTTATGTATTTATCTTCTAATAACTTTCCGTTTTCGTAAATGTCAAACACGAGTCCGTGTCTAATAAAGGAAGAGTGGGTACAGTCATGAGTCTCGAATCTACCCTACTGTCTAAACTTAATGTTTAAAGAAAATTCTCCGTGCTCACCGTTAGTAAGTTCAGTGTATTCCGACTTTGGCGTTCAGCACGGGCGCCATCTTGTAGTGTCAATTTATAGTTGGTATATGCGGGCGCCATCTTGTAATGTCTTAATATTATTACAAACCGGCAAATCTTCTAAGAGAGTTACGCTCCCGCCATATTTGAATGGATACTAATGAAGGATTTAAATCATTCGATCAAGTAATAGTTTTGCGTTGATACTGTGTTGCCGTCAATCACAATGTCAGTATTATATACATAGTTACTGATCGATCATATTATTATATTATTTATTTTTCCTAAGACCCTCAACTAATTGGTAAGATGAAACATCTTCTCACTCTCTTGACCTGCGAACCACTGGGGTCTTCAGGTTAACCACAACCCTTTCCCTTTTTCGTCAACATTATCCTTGTCTATCTATTTAACGTGTTCGTAGCATAAAACAATACAGAGAGGTAGTGGGTCTGACAAATGTTATACAATCAAATTAATTTCCTAACATCAGTAAAACAATACATAAGTAAATAATCACTTGATACATCACTAACCTTTCCCGTACAATAGAGTATACAGTGTTGAGAGACATTAGTATAAACTAAAAATAGAACAAAACATCTGGCTTTGTATAGACAATGATCTAAAACCATACATTTATGACAGACCTAGTGTGACATTTAGAAGAGGTACAACTCTGAAGAACATGTTGAGTCCTAGCTACCCGCATAAACAGAATAAAACAGATTGGTTGAACAGTTTTAAAGGCTTCTATAAATGTGAGAGATGTATTTCATGTAGATGGGCAATGAAGAAGGTTCTGTGTTTTGAATACAACAATTCTGGCAAATACACTATTGGCATGTTCATAAATTGTGACACAACATATGTGATTTATGTGATCTCATGTACATGTGGCAAAATCTATGTAGGGAGTACTAAGAGAAGACTCAGAGATAGAATTGCTGAACACTATAGGGCACTAAAAAATGGAGACACACGATACCCAATTGCGTCAAATTTAATACAGAACTTTGAAAACAAGGATCAACATGTTTTTTCCTACCATGGGATTGACCACATTAAACCAGACCCACGAGGGGGTAATAGAGTGCTAACATTGAGAAAGCGGGAAGTACTTTGGCTGATTAGACTGAAAGCGGTTGAATGTGGTCTTAATGTAGACCATGAGTATGAATTCTATCCTGGGAACTGAGAAACAACTATTGACAGTAGAGTGAAACTTAAAGAAGATATTGCTGGTGCCAGATGTTTTGTTCTATTTTTAGTTTATACTAATGTCTCTCAACACTGTATACTCTATTGTACGGGAAAGGTTAGTGATGTATCAAGTGATTATTTACTTATGTATTGTTTTACTGATGTTAGGAAATTAATTTGATTGTATAACATTTGTCAGACCCACTACCTCTCTGTATTGTTTTATGCTACGAACACGTTAAATAGATAGACAAGGATAATGTTGACGAAAAAGGGAAAGGGTTGTGGTTAACCTGAAGACCCCAGTGGTTCGCAGGTCAAGAGAGTGAGAAGATGTTTCATCTTACCAATTAGTTGAGGGTCTTAGGAAAAATAAATAATATAATAATATGATCGATCAGTAACTATGTATATAATACTGACATCGTGATTGACGGCAACACAGTATCAACGCAAAACTATTACTTGATCGAATGATTTAAATCCTTCATTAGTATCCATTCAAATATGGCGGGAGCGTAACTCTCTTAGAAGATTTGCCGGTTTGTAATAATATTAAGACATTACAAGATGGCACCCGCATATACCAACTATAAATTGACACTACAAGATGGCGCCCGTGCTGAACGCCAAAGTCGGAATACATTGGACTTACTAACGGTGAGCACGGAGAATTTTCTTTAAACATTAAGTTTAGACAGTAGGGTAGATTCGAGACTCATGACTGTACCCACTCTTCCTTTATTAGACACGGACTCGTGTTTGACATTTACGAAAACGGAAAGTTATTAGAAGATAAATACATAAAATACATGCTACGCGCTGATACTGAAATGTGAAGGTGAGAGATATATATAGTTGACATATAATTTGGGTTGGATTCTTGCTGAAACCGTCATATACCTAAATAATAGTACTAACACGGTTGTTAATTTACTTTAGGAATTGATGAGAACGATCTGCAGTGAATTGAATTGGAAGTTATAACTTTGGATAGATCTATATACGTTTGAAAATAAATACTGTAATCCAATTACTATTTGGTGAGTGGAATCATCGGTCCTTTTATAACTTAACTGGTTAGACTTAACCTGTTTGCGTATTTAGCATTTATGACACTCTTTATATACTTGACCTATAAACTTGATTTATAGGTGTCGATACGAGACAAATTGCACTGAATGAGACGAAATCATAATTTACTACGTATGGATGAGTTGAGTGTAGACAACTACCAGTAACTAGGTGAGTTACCTACAAGTGATCTGTTAACTATGGGTGTTATCGGGAACCACAACCTTATACCCATCACTTTATATATATAACTCGTATGTAATTAGAGTTGGTGATGTTTGGAATTTATTGGTTTTCCTTGATTAACGTTGAGATCATGTTTTTGGCAAATATGTTCCTTCTTTGAGAGATCAATGTGTCAATACTGTAATTATACACTAGACCTTGGTTAAAGTTGGAAAATTAATTTGACAGACTTACTGTACTATATTGAGAATCTACGAATTGTATGTGCTTTGTATTTGAGTTGCGCAAATTAAGACTGATTGTAAATATTTGGGTTGCAGCCCTGAAGAAGTCAATTTGTCCTACACGGACTTGACGAAACGCGTGTTGGCTGCGAGCAACTATTTGTTGAAAATTGGACTTGATTTGAACGAAGATTGGACATTAAAAGAAATAGTGAAAACTATATAAAGACTTTTGTTGATAATATTTGAGTACTCGGAAGATTACAGTAATCTTTTAAGTGTAATTCCCAATTGTGAAGAGATAAACCTTTCACATTTGGTGTCACTGGACACACAATTTAAAATCACAACCTATGGTGCAGTCAGATTTTAATTTTCAGTTTAGCAAATGCCACTTTTAGACTGAGACACTAACTTCATGTTTGAGTACAAAAACATGCACAAAGTAATCTAGAGACCAGCCAAGAAGTCAAGAAACTCTGGTATGACCATAAGGCCACACGTGTGGTGTTTCAGCCTGGCCAGAAAGTGTGGGTAATAGAACAAGTAGAGCCCAGGGCTCCTCAGGACTGATGTACTGGCTCATGCAAGATCAAGGAGCGGAATGGTGAGGCCACCTACCTGATGGACTTCCAGACCCCTAGGAACCACCTATGGATGATCCATTTAAACTGACTCCAGCCTCACTTGGAGAGGTCCAAAGTCAACATGTTCATTGTGACAGATGAGGGAGTGGAAGAGGATAGTGAACCTCTCCATGGCCTCCTCTCTGCACAGGAACACAATGGGTCTGTGGAGGGTATCAACCTCTGTACATCACTGAGCCGAGAACAGCAAGGTAACTGTTGCCAATAGCTGGGACAGTTCACCTCACTGTTTTCACTCACCCCTGAACTCACATATCTGTGCGTCCATGATGTTGATACAGGAGACAGAGTCCCCCTGAAAGAACAAAACATCAGGCTGTCAGACAGGGCAAGAGCCAACATCAAGGAGGAAGTCTCCAAGATGTTAGACTTAGGGATGATTAAGCTCTCTAAAAAAGTCTGTGATCCAGCCCCATGGTGTTGGTACCAAAGGCAGCCCCACCGGGCACCACAGCAGAACTCCGATTCTGCGTGGAATATCAAGGAATGAATTTCGTCACCAGGACTGTTGCCCACTCCATCCCCAGAGCTGATGAACTATTTGACAGGCTAGGTGCTGCAAAATTCCCCAGTACCTTTCATTTGATATCAAGGTTCTGGTAGATCTCTCAGGTTGATTAGGCCAAAAAGAGATCAGCATTTACAATCCTTGAGCGTCACTACCAATTTTGGATGATGCCCTTTGGCTTGCTAAATGCCCTGATACCTTCCAGTGGTTAGTTAACAGGGTCCTGGCTGGCAAGGAGGCTTTCCATGCTGCTTACTTAGACAACATTGCGGGCTACAGTTCAAGATAGCAAGTCCAGATGGGATACTTTAGTCCCTGCAACAAGCAAGCCTGACCATCAAGGCCAGTAAGTGCCAGATTGGGCAGGGTTCTGCAGTGTATTTGGGACACCTGGTAGGTGGAGGGAAGTTACAGCCTCTCCAGGCCAAGATTGAGCCATCATGGTCTGGCGAACCACCTAAAACCCAAACAGAAGGTAGAGCCTTCCTAGACTTCACAGGCTATTACAGAATATGTGTTAAGGGTTATGGCATGATTGTTGCCCCCTTAACAGGGCTCATGTCTAAGAAGCAGCCCAGTTTTATGATCTGGACATGGGCTTGTCAGAAATACTTTTGATGCTCTCAAGGAAGTCATGTGGCCAGCACTGGTGCTAAGGGCTCCTGATTTCTCCAAGGAATTAATCGTGCAAACAGACGCTTCAGAGTATAGCATAGGATCAGTCTTAGACAGCTGAATGAGGAAGGCCTAGACTAACCGGCAGCCTTCATTAGAAGGAGATCCATTCCATTGGAACAGAGGCTTGCTAAAATGGAGGTCCTTCAGGTTAGCTTGCGGGTAACACAAGTTAAACACCGGTCCACCCCTATGGCGGCATCAAACAGAATTTACCGTCCACGTTTTCATCTGAACTATCTGACAAATAGTGAGCTATTATCGATTCTGCCGTCATATGAACCTACTCCTACTTCTCATAATAAGACAGGAGAAAACCACACCCAAACAATCATAATGAATGTGGACAGAACTTCTCAGTCCAGAGATAGAGGGCCTAATGCCTAGAACCTAATGAATGTGCCATTAATGCCTGAAGAGTCTGTCTCGCCTAGGATCAATGATCAGGAACACATGCAGTGTATACTATTTAACTGTCGTTCAGCAAATAAACACACGGCTAACATAGCTGACATCATACTAAGCCAGGATATTGATGTTACCATTTGAACTGAAACATGGCTATCAGACTCGTCTTCGCCATGCTTAGACCTGTTAGTCCCACCGAACTACCAGAATAGGAGACAGGACAGAAATGACAGAAGGTGTGGAGGCATCGCTTGTATTCACAGATCAGACATGTCCATCACAAAAATACATGCTGACCCGTTAGAGTCTTGTGAGTATATGGGCATGTCCGTAAGATCAGCAGATAACCAAAATTGTAAACTCCATGCACTCTACCTCCCCCCCCCCCCCCCGGTACAAAGACCAAATTCATGAACCAGTTAATAGAAATCATTACCACCAACTCTAACCTGCAGTCTAACAATATCTTCTTAGGAGATTCAAGTCAATTCAAGTCAGAAATTTATATAGCGCGCTACATACCCAGAGGGTCTCAAGGCGCTTGAGGAGGGGAGGGGAGTTACTTGTCGAATGTCCAGGTTTTAAGTTGCTTTCTGAACGCTAGGTGGTTCTGTGTGAGACGTAGGTGAGTGGGGAGTGAGTTCCAGGTTTTAGCTGCGAGGTAGGAGAAGGATCTACCTCCCATGGTGGTTTTATTGATGCGAGGAATGGTAGCAAGGGCTTGGTTGGAAGATCGTAGCTGGCAAGGGGGGGTGTAGAAGGAAAGTCGTGTGTTGAGGCATTCGGGTCCAAGTCCGTAGAGTGCTTTGTGAGCGTGGGTTAGGAGGCGGAAAGTAATCCTCTTATTGACGGGGAGCCAGTGGAGGTTTTTCAGGTGGCTAGAGATATGGTCTTTGCGTGGGATGTCTAGTATGAGTCTGGCTGATGCGTTCTGGATGCGTTGGAGTTTTTTCTGGAGTTTTGCGGTGATACCGGCGTATAGGGTGTTTCCGTAGTCCAGGCGACTTGTAACCAGTGCATGGGTGACTGTCTTTCTGGTTTCGGTGGGGATCCAGCGAAATGTTTTTTTGAGCATGCGGAGGATGTTGAAGCATGAAGATGAGACTGCGTTGACTTGTCTGTTCATCGAGAGAGAGGAGTCCAGGATGACGCCCAGGTTTCGTGCGTGGTCCGTCGGGATGGGTGCTTTTCCAAGGGCCTCTGGCCACCAAGAGTCGTCCCAAGCGGAGGGGGAGGTGCCTAAGATAAGGACTTCTGTTTTGTCTGAGTTCAGTTTCAGACGGCTGTGCTTCATCCACTCTGCTACTTCTTTCATACCTTCATGTAGGTTGGTTTTGGCGGTGTTGGGGTCTTTGGTGAGTGATAGGATCAGTTGGGTGTCATCTGCGTAGGAGATGATGTTGAGGTTGTGTTGGCGAGCGATGGTCGCGAGGGGGCTCATGTATACGTTGAAGAGGGTGGGGCTGAGTGAGGAGCCTTGGGGTACGCCACAGATGACTTCAGTGGCCTCGGACTTGAATGGTGGGAGGCGGACTCTCTGGGTTCTTCCGGTGAGGAATGAGGTGATCCATTCCAGTGCTTTTCCTTGGATCCCGATGTTTTTGAGGCGCTGTAGAAGAGTGCTATGGCAGACTGTGTCGAAGGCTGCGGAGAGGTCGAGGAGGATGAGGGCGACTGTGTCTCCGTTGTCTAGTAGAGTTCGAATGTCGTCTGTTGCTGCAATGAGAGCGGTCTCCGTGCTGTGTTTGGCTCGGAAGCCGGACTGTGAGGAGTCGAGGGATTTGTTGCTTTCGAGGAAGGCGGCGAGCTGGTTATTGACGGCTTTCTCGATGACTTTGGCTGGGAATGGAAGGAGCGAGATGGGGCGGTAGTTTTTGAGTTCGGTGGGGTCCGCTGTGGGTTTTTTCAGAAGGGCGCTGAGTTCGGCGTGTTTCCAGCTTTCCGGGAAGGTGGCGGAGTTGAGGGAGCAGTTGATGACGTCTCGGAGGTGTGGTGCTATGATGGAGTCTGCTTTGTTGAAAATGTGGTGAGGACATGGGTCTGTGGGGGATCCTGAGTGGATGGAGTTCATCAGGCGGATGGTGTCCTCGGTGGAGATTGGGTTCCAGTCGTTAAGGATGTTCGAGGGGGGGGCAGAAGATTGGGTGGGATGGTCTCCGGGTTGGATGTCGAAGCTGTTGTGGATGTCTGCAATTTTGTTGTGGAAGAACGAGGCTAGGGAGTCGCAGAGGGCTTGAGAGGGGGTGATGTCGTTGGAGTTGGCTGAGGGGTTGGTGAATTCTTTGACGATGTTGAATAGTTCCTTGCTGTTGTGGGCGTTGTTGTCTAGTCGGTCTTTGAATGCGGCTTTCTTGGCAGTCCGGATCAGTTGGTGGTGTATGCGGGTGGCGTTTTTGAAGGCGTCCCTGGTGCTGGTGTTTGGGTCTTTTTTCCAGGCCTTCTCGAGGGAGCGGCAGAGTTTCTTTGATTTCTTAAGATCATCATTGAACCAGGAGGCGTTTTTGCTGCCAAGTTTGATTTGACGTTTTTTTCGGCGGTGCTAGGATGTCGGCGCTGTTGGATAGCCATTGGGTGAGGTTAAACGCTGCTTGGTCGGGGTTTGAGGAGTGGGCAGGTGGGTTTTGAAGAAGCGATGAGGAGATCTGGTCGATGGTGATTTTGTTCCAGTTTCTTCGTAGAGTAGGTTGAGGTCGGTTGTGAGTGGTGGTTTTATTGTAGAAAAAGTGTACGCAGCTGTGGTCCGTCCACTGGAGGGTAGTGGTGTGACTGAAGGAGACATGTTTGCTGGAGGTGAAGATGGGGTCGAGTGTGTGACCTGCGATGTGGGTGGGCGTAGAGACAAGTTGTTTGAGTCCGAGGTTGGCAAGATTGTCCCGAAGGGAGGTGGTGTTGCTGTCGTTGCTCTTTTCCAGGTGAAAGTTGAGGTCTCCCAGTAAGATGTATTCCTCGGAGGGGAGGGCGTGTGGGGTGATGAAGTCAGTGATAACGTCGCTGAATTTTGCACGGGGTCCTGGAGGCCTGTAGAGGAGAGTGCCTCTGAGTGTGGTCTTGGGGTCGGTGTGGATCTGGAAGTGAAGGTGTTCGGCGCTAGCGAGGTTGACGTCTGAGCTGGTTGAGATGCGGATGGAGTTCTTATGGACGATAGCGATGCCTCCTCCTGTTTGGTCGGTGCAATCCTTACGGATGATCTTGTATCCTTCCGGGATGGCAATGGTGATGTCAGGGGCTGATGAGGCATTCATCCATGTTTCTGTCAGGAAGGCGACGTCGGGAGAGATGGTGTCTAGTAGATTCCAAAGTTCGATGGCGTGTCTGTGGACTGAGCGGGTGTTGAGCAGGATGCATTTGGATGCATTGGGAGGATCAGGTTGATAGTCAAATCAACATCCTTAAAACCTTCCTGGTAGAGCAACTGTTAGTCCAAGGATGTAATCTCCCCACCCACCGCAAAGGATCCACCTTAGATTGGATCATAGCTAAAGAGAAAGCAATAGAGAATATTGTAATCACACCCTGTGATTGGTCCGATCACCATATAATCACATTCAAAATTCCCTTCAAAAAAACCAAATCGTCTTCACAAGCTATTAAACCCAAAAAATGGACCAGGGACACTTGAGGAATATATGCTGTGAATTACATTTGCAACCACCCAAGAGCATGGTGCACGCTGCACTATAACAAGACGATGTCTAGCATTATCGAGGACATAGCCCCTTTAAAACTAAAAAAGGTTCTCTGACAAAGTCAAAACCCCGTGGTTTTGAAAGTGGCTCTGATACGCCACCAACATTCACAATCACTTCTGCCAAGTGTAATAAGCCTGGCAGCGTAACCTCCGTACCCGTAGTAAGGAAATAGCCTATTTCCTTACTAGGAGCCACTTTCATTATCTTGTTTGCTACAGTTGGGAATTGGGTTGTCTATACGAATGATCATTGTGTCTAACAGGATTGCAGAACCAATTTCGCTTTGAACTGAAACGGACAGCTAGAAACACATTGTATTTCCTGATTATTCTGTACTCTTGTACTGACTTGGATTTGAGTAAACCGGAAACTTCCATCTACAGGCTGTATAATACATGGACAGCAACTGTGCTTTAATACCGTTCTGAATTGGACTTGATTAAGCGCCATCTGATCCAATTGCCTATCGCTTGGAATCCTATGTTGTCCACTCATTATACTATCCGCCCCGACGAAGTTCCTATAACAGGAACGAATCGCGTTGGCTGTTGTCCTATCTTTAAAATAAGAAGAAGAATAAAAGAATATTGACAAAGTTTACATTTGGATCTTCTGTGACTGCATCCCTGGTACTGCCTCCACGCTTCTTGAAGAACCTCTGGTATGCTTAAATACCTTAAAAAAGAAACGGTCATTAGGTGAAATACAATGGATTACCTGACCTAGTGTTTATGATTTACCCACATGTTTCGACCGCTGTATGAGCCAAGAAGGTCTAGGGTCTTCTTTAAGGTATAAGAACTATAAGGCAATTGCGTACATTTAAACCATTCAAAAAGGTGAAGGAATTGCCCCCTACCAGTCCCTCTAATGGTTCATTGAAGACCTCAGTCATATTTATCTGTGGGCTTCATAGCTAAGTGTGGGGGGGCCTTCTCCATAGTCACACATTCGTCGGGAGAACAGAGCTGTGTCACCTATCCTTATCCCTGGTCCACTGCTGTAATATTTAATTTAAGTTACTTGCAAGTCCCTAGTAAAGTATACCACATGTGCCCAGGGCTTGTAAATTAAATGCTACTAATTGCCTGCAGCACTCTTTGTACTGCCCACGTTAGTAGCCCTCTAACCATGGCACAGGCCTGCCATTTCAGAGCCTGTATGTGCAGTTTACACTTCCACTTCGGCCAGGCAAGATAAACTTCTTGCAGGCCTATACCTACCCTTTATACACATATGTCCAACCCCTAATGTAGGACCTGTAGGACCCACAGGGCAGGGTGCAATGAATTCAAAAGGCAGTACATATGCTTTTAAGTTTTATATTTCTTGGTAGTAAAAAACTCCCACATTTCATATTTCACTTCTGCATGGCCTATCTCTCACTTAGGATAACATTAGGATTACCTCATTACATCTTTTAAGTGTAATTCCCACTTATGAAGAGATTGATTTGTCAGGTTTGGTGTCACTGGACTCATCATTTAAATCACAACTTATGTGAAGTCAGATTTTAAATTGCTGTTTAGTAAATGCCACTTTTAGAAAGTTGTGCAAAAGGGGGTGCCACTGGATTTGTTATCCTCCAAGCCCTCGGAATCAGCGGGATGATGAAATAAAGGCCACCTCCTGATCTAACCGAACCCAGAAAGCTGTAACAGCCTGGGTCGAGGAAGGATCAAGTGAGGGCAGAAGGAAAGGAAGAAGGAGGGGAAGGAAGGGGACAGCAGGGAGGGAGATCTGAAACGACAAAAGAACAATAATGATCGTACCTCTCTTTAAAGTAAATGATGGACACAAGCAAATACTCGAAACAACTATACCCTATACCTTTAACGTAAATAAGAGTAGGCCCTGAAGATACTTCTCTTTCACTATTATCTGGTCCTGGATATTTGTATGAAGCGTGTATGATCTCCACCTGAAATACACAATCAGCCGTGACCTTAGCGAGGATAGACCACTTTCCTGTCACTAATGTAATACTATTCAATAGTACATACCATGAGTAATCTGATGGATAGCTGAGAACACGTTTCACCATACCATATCAAGGACCAAGTTATAATTAAGTGAACCAAACGATAAAGTAAAGATTTGGGTTACGTCACCCCTCATAAATGTAAGTACAGTACCTGGTCGAAGAATCAACAGGTCTGGAAAAGGCAGGAAGGTCTGCCCACAAGGTGTAGGAATAAACAACAGAGCTCCTCCGCACGAGCCGGAGAAAGAAGGCTCAGCCAACGGAGAGCCCCGGGAACTGACTAACAAGCAACGCTTGTTACTGGTAAGGAATTCTTAGCGTCCACCGCACGAGCCGGTGAAAGAAGACTCAGCCAACGGGGACGCTATATAACGACACAAAAAAATAACTCAGGGCGTTCTCCGCACGAGCCAGGGAAAGAAGGCTCAGCCAACGGAAAACACCTTTAACGAGAAACACGCCGTACCTTGGCGTGAAGCAAAACGGAAAGCTTGGAACAAGGAAAACAAATGCTTACCCCGCACGAGCCGATGCAAAAAGGCTCAGCCAACGGGGAAACAATCGAAAACTAAGGAAGGAAAGCAATGAGAGGCTCAAGGCAATGAGACGATCAGGAACTCCGATGACGAACCAACACTCCAACACCGGGTCAGGTACCAGAATATCCGACGCTTTGCATCAGCAGATTCCACCTTTTATACTCCTCCCATAACGCCAAGGATTCTGGGACATGTAGTCTTGATAGCATGAAATGTAAATGTAGGCGCTTTCCGACTCCTGACAGTACATCCCCCCTCACCGAGAGCGCCTCCATGGGCCAGGACGCAAAGGGAACCTCCTATGATAGGCTGCCACCAGGCACGGAGCATGAACTCCAGACGCTGGTTCCCAAGAGTTCTCCTCCGGTCCATACCCCTTCCAAGAAACCAAATAGCGCAGGCCTCTACCTCTCCACCTAGAATCAAGAATGCCATCCACCTCGTATTCCGGACCATCCTGGACAACAAGAGGTGGGGGTAGCTTGCGCACAGGTGACAAGGAGGGTTTCAAGAGCGACACATGAAACACCGGATGTAATCTCAAATGGTGAGGCAACTTAAGTTTCATGGCCACAGAGTTGACACGCCGTAGAATGGGAAATGGGCCAATGTATTTCGGATTGAACACACTGTACTTCCGGAACCTGATATTCCGTGTAGACAACCACACCAGATCCCCCACCTGATACAGCGGACCCGATCTTCTGCGTTTATCCGCCGTTCCCTTGTAAGCCACCTTGGAAGCCTTTAGATGTGCTTGGGCTTTCACCAGCGTGTCCTTGGTGTGAGAAACCCTTTTGGCGGCCTCAGGCACTGAATTCTCCCCAAGAGGATGGAGAAAAGGAATGAAGCGTGGATGGCGCCCATATGTACAATAAAAGGGGGAGACACGAGTGGCACTATGAGTGGCATTGTTATAAGCCACCTCCGCAAGCCACAAATAACTCACCCAGTTGTCCTTTCCCTGATCTACATAGCATCTCAAAAACTGTTTCAATGTTTGATTGAGACGCTCCATCTGCCCATCTGTTTGGGGATGAAAGCTGGTCGATAAAGCTGTCTCAATATGCAACAATGAACACCAAGATTTCCAAAAACGTGCTGTAAATTGGGAATCCCTATCAGAGACAATAACAGCAGGTAGACCATGCAGTCGTACTACGTGTTCCATTAACAATCCCGCTAGATGACCGGCTGAAGGTACTTGCGGGCAAGCAATGAAATGGCCCATCTTGGTCAGATAGTCAATAACCACCAACACTGCCGTGCATCCCTGATCCTTAGGCAGACCAACCACAAAATCTAAAGAAATGCGTTCCCAGGGAACAGATGGAGTGGGAAGCGGTTGTAGAAGCCCAGCCGGGCGTATATGATCTGCCTTTACTGTTGCACACACCTCACACTGGGAAATCCATCCCTTGACATCCGTTCTAAAGGAAGGCCACCAACATCTCCGAAGGATCTGATCGATTGTCTTGTCAACCCCCATGTGACCCGCACTAGGAGACTCGTGGCACCATTTGTAAACCTGTTTACGGAGAAGCAACGTGGGAATCAGCAACCGCCCATTGTTCACTGGATAACCATCCTTGATTTGCCATTCTGGATGCATACGTATCCAATCCCTCCAGTAGAAGGTTCTGATTCCCTTGCGGATTCCCTGCAGGAATGCATCTGGCTGGATGACACATATCATATTCGCCGGATCAATGATGGCCGTTTCCACCACCTTCTCCGGAGCCTTAAGAGATGACTGGCGGGTCAAGGCATCAGCCTTCCTATTCTCCACCCCAGGGCGGAAGATGATGGTGAAATGGAACCCCGAAAAGAACAACATCCACCTGAGCTGCCTAGGCGTGAGATGTCTAGCCGCCGTCATATACTGAAGATTCCTGTGGTCAGTATACACAGTAACCATATGTCTGGATCCCATCAAAAAATGCCTCCATTCAGTAAATGCCACCTTTATCGCTAAAAGTTCTTTTTCTGCGATACAATAATTAGATTCAGCCCCATTCAGCTTTCTAGACATGTAAGCGACAGGATGCATCTGCCCTGTTGACTCATGTCTTTGTGAAAGAATGGCCCCAACAGCAACATCTGAGGCATCCGCCTCTACAATGAAGGGTTTCTCAGGATCCGGATGTGCCAGCACCGAGCCGACACAAATGCAGCTTTCAATGTCTTAAAGGCCTCATCTGCATCCTGAGTCCATAGAAAAGGCTGTGTCTTCCTCAGTAAATGTGTAATGGGAGCCGCCACCTGGGAGAACTGCTTGATAAAACGCCTGTAAAAATTGGCGAAGCCTATGAAGCACTGAATGTCCCTGATGTTTTGAGGAACAGGCCACTCCTTGACTGCTCTGATCTTTCGCTCTGCCATCTCTTGCCCCTGTGGACTGAGAATTACACCTAAAAACTCAACTGTAGTTACATGGAAATCGCATTTGCTCAATTTGCAAAAGAGACTATGCCTTTGTAATATTTGCAATACCTCCTTGACATGCTGAACATGTGAATCCACAGAATCTGAGTATATCAGAATGTCATCTATGTAGACGACGACGTATCTGTCCAATATCTGTCGCAGCACATCGTTCAAGAAGTATTGGAACGCCGCCGGGGCGTTGCAGAGCCCAAATGGCATAACCAAATATTCGTAAAGGCCATATCTGGTTTTAAAGGCTGTTTTCCACTCATCCCCCTTCCTCATTCTTACAAGATATTAGGCACCCTTGAAGTCAAGCTTGGTATAGATGGTGGCCTTCTTCACCTGTTCCAATAGCACATGGATGAGACGAAGGGGGTAGCGGTTCTTTATGGTGACTGCATTCAGGGCCCGAAAGTCTACACAAGCCCTCAGTTCTCCATTAGCCTTCGGTATAAAGAAAAGAGGGGACGCAGCAGGAGACTTAGAAGGCCTTATGAACCCTAACTTAACCAATTTGTCCAGATAAGACCTCAAATGTGTGTTTTCAGGTTCGGTCAAAGCATACAAGCGACCACTAGGTACGACTGATCCAGGGACTAGATCAATTTGACAGTCGTACTGCCGATGGGGAGGGAGTACCTCGGCTTGAACCTCATCGAAAACACTTGAAAATTCTTTATATGCTTCTGGCAACAACACTTCCTTTTCTGCTGCTGTGGCCACATGTACGCTGCTGGCTAAAGAGAATGAGGGACTCGCAACATCTTCATAACAATGGCCTTTACAAAATGAGGAGTTCATGGTAATGATGCCTGTTTCCCAATCAATGTCAGGGTTATGTAGTTTTAACCAAGGGATCCCTAAGATTATGCCATAATGAGGTGCCTTGATAATACTAAACGTGACCCTTTCTTTATGACATCCAAATGCCATTTCTGTCTCTCCAGTCTGATAACCAATGGGGCCGATGTCTAACTTCCTCCCATCAACTGCATACACCTCTTCATGAATGGCCCTGGTTAGGAGCGGAATACCAATTCTTCTAGCCTCAGTCAAATCCATAAACATCCCTGTGGCCCCCGAGTCCACCATGGCATGTACTGTAATCCATTTGGTTTGTATGAATAACAGGATCTTAATAAACAAATGTTGCGCTCCAACAAATTCTTTCAGTAGTGAAGGGATGACTGACTGACTCCAAGGAACCCCTTCGTTCACCTCAGAGCCCTCTAGTTTTCCGTCGACTTTTCCACCACAGCAGATGCCCCTTTATTAAAGCGGAATCTGGACACCTTGGGTTTAACAGGGCATTCTCTGACGAAATGCCCTTTTTTGCCACAGTACAGACAGAGCCCGTTCTTTCTTCTCTGCTCTTTCTCAGACACAGTTAACGCTGCTCTCACCGCCCCTATATCCATAGGTTCGACCCCTGAAGTAGTAGTATTATCAGCGGGCTTGGATGGAACAAAAGAAGGTACCGTTCTGCCCTTGTCTTTATGGTCTCCCTTGCGTGCCCTTAACCTGTGATCCAAAAGCATGACTAAATTAATTAAATCCTCACAAGTCGCAGGTTGTGGATCTATTTGGGCAATGACATCTTTCATGTCTTCATTCAATCCTTGATGAAACAAGGAAGCCTGTTTGGCTTCCGGCCACTTGGTTTCTGTGACCAGCCTCCTAAATGAGTTCAGATAGGTTAACAGGTCTTGATTACCCTGTCTAAGTCTCAACAACTCCCTATCAGCTGTATAAGAGTCTGCCCGTCTGTCAAAAACTTTTATGAATTCATCCCTGAACGCCTCCCAATCGTGAATGATGGGGTCATCTCTTTGAATCAAGGAAACTGCCCACTGTGCAGCATCACCTGCCAAATAAGATACAAGAAAGGCCACCTTGGCCTGGTTAGTGGGGAAGGATCTTGGCTTACATGAAAAGTGTAAGGTAACTTGGGCAAGGAATACCTGAATGGAGCCAGCATCCCCCTTAAAACGCTCCGGGTTAGCCAATGGTATAGTGGTCGGCATTTCTACCACCACTGAACTTGGAGGAGTTACCCCTGGTGGCCCTGCACTGAAAGGATTTCTTTGAATATTATCCAACCTTGTGCGTAAATCTGCTGTCTCCTGTTTAGAGGAGTGTAATTCAGTTTGCACTAACACCAAGGCTGCTAAAACATCATCCAGAGTGGCCATTTCCAAAACCCACTGATCAGGAGGACGTATAATCTTGGGTCGGATATTCTGTTATCCTCCAAGTCCTCGGAATCAGCGGGATGATGAAATAAAGGCCACCTCCTGATCTAACCGAACCCAGAAAGCTGTAACAGCCTGGGTCGAGGAAGGATCAAGTGAGGGCAGAAGGGAAGGAAGAAGGAGGGGAAGGAAGGGGACAGCAGGGAGGGAGATCTGAAACGACAAAAGAACAATAATGATTGTACCTCTCTTTAAAGTAAATGATGGACACAAGCAAATACTCGAAACAACTATACCCTATACCTTTAATGTAAATAAGAGTAGGCCCTGAAGATACTTCTCTTTCACTACTATCTGGTCCTGGATATTTGTATGAAGCGTGTATGATCTCCACCTGAAATACACAATCAGCCGTGACCTTAGCGAGGATAGACCACTTTTCTGTCACTAATGTAATACTATTCAATAGTACATACCATGAGTAATCTGATGGATAGCTGAGAACACGTTTCACCATACCATATCAAGGACCAAGTTATAATTAAGTGAACCAAACGATAAAGTAAAGATTTGGGTTACGTCACCCCTTATAAATGTAAGTACAGTACCTGGTCGAAGAACCAACAGGTCTGGAAAAGGCAGGAAGGTCTGCCCACAAGGTGCAGGAATAAACAACAGAGCTCCTCCGCACGAGCCGGAGAAAGAAGGCTCAGCCAACGGAGAGCACTGGGAACTGACGAACAAGCAACGCTTGTTACTGGTAAGGAATTCTTAGCGTCCACCGCACGAGCCGGTGAAAGAAGGCTCAGCCAACGGGGACGCTATATAACGACATAAAAAAATTAATTCAGGGCGTTCTCCGCACGAGCCAGGGAAAGAAGGCTCAGCCAACGGAAAACACCTTTAACGAGAAACACGCCGTACCTTGGCGTGAAGCAAAACGGAAAGCTTGGAACAAGGAAAACAAATGCTTTCCCCGCACGAGCCGATGCAAAAAGGCTCAGCCAACGGGGAAACAATCGAAAACGAAGGAAGGATAGCAAGGAGAGGCTCAAGGCAACGAGACGATCAGGAACTCCGATGACGAACCAACACTCCAACACCGGGTGAGGTACCAGAATATCCGACGCTTTGCATCAGCAGATTCCGCCTTTTATACTCCTCCCATAACACCAAGGATTCTGGGACAAGTAGTCTTGATAGCATGAAATGTGAATGGAGGCGCTTTCCGACTCCTGACAGGATTCAAGCAAGCCGGGCTGAAGACGGCTGGAATGCCAGAAACTGGTCCTCGGAAGCTTGTTTCCGGTCCAGGGAAGACATGGCTTGGCAGTTCGGGCTGGACTGTTCCGATGAGGCACAGGGTCAGACTGATTTGCATATAGCCATGTCTGAACTGGGGTGGCAGAGTGGGCTAAAGAACGGCGATGGACTAAACCCGGGTCTTTTGACTGGGTGTGAGTGTTTGATTGATTCAGATGCTCCGTCCATCACCACCCCCCACCACCCCCTTTTGTACCACTCTTAGAAAGTTGGCATTTACCTACTTTAGCCATTTGGTGCCTGCTGCCTTTCTCTGTTCAGTCTGGGTTGGGTGACAGGTGGGCTTTGTGTATTACCTCTAGACAGCCACACACAAAGAGAGATTAGGTTTGTCTTGAAGGACCATCCTGTGAGATGGGAGGGAGCAACTGGGCACAGCCCCATACTTACACCCGAATAAGCATTATCCTGTCCACAAGCATAGGGCTGCATACCCCCTGTAGTAAGTCTGGAGCTAGGGCAGTAAGGGAAGACCTCTATGCACTTCAAAGCTTTCTTTGAAGCCTCCCCCACTTCAAAGGGACAGCTGCATGTAAGTACTGGACCTCTGACAGGATGATTTTAGTATACTTCTGGACCTGTGACCCCTCTGCCAGGACGAAGAACTATTGTGCTGCTGGAAGGACTGCCACTCTGCTAGACTGCTTCTTTGGTGGATTCTTGCCTTTCTGTGCTTTTATCTTGCTGAGATGCCCTGCTGCCTGCTGTTCTACTGCCAGGCCGAGAAGGACTTGACCTGCATCACTTGAATGAAGACTGACTCCAGTCACTTGGTGGCTTGCCTGCTGATTGAAGACACAGGGATACAAACGACTCACCTACTTGCAACTGCATCTGGACCCTGCAATCTGTTTGTTAATCTTCCCTGCCAAATGGTTTCACACCAGTGCTGGACTCTTGGAAGTGAGGCATAGGGTGCTTTCTCAATGCAACCCACACATCCTCATCGGAACTGGTGCATCTTTGCCTTTGCGTGAGTCAGAAACGGCGCATACTCGTTGAAACATGGAGAGGAGCCGACACATCAAACTCAAAACTAGTGCAGCGTCTTCAGAATCAGTGCATCTGCTGATGCAGAGGCCATGCATTGCATTCACCAGTGCATCACACTCGGAGCTGACACATCACCACCATTGTGAGGAGAATCTCGATGCATTTTGCCCACTAAGTGGTTTAACACTACCACATCACTTTGCCTGCACCTCGCATCTTCTTCAACATCAACTCAAACTTGAACCGAAGTACTATTGTTAAGCAAGCCTAACTGGGTCCCTGTGCCTGGTCCACAATCCATTGCAGTCAGGCTGAACTATTGACTTTGCCTCGGTACGGCACCACCAGATATCTCATTTAAGAACTTTTTGCTTCTAAGTCCTATTTTATAGTTTATTCTTTCAGAATTCATATCTCGACTTCTATTTGCTGGATTTTGTCATTTTGGTCTTGTTTTATTCATAAAAAGATTCTCTATTTTTCTAATCTTTTTGTGGTGTTTTCACTTTGTACTGTTTGAAGTGTTGCACAAATACTTTACACATTGGCTCTGAAGTTAAGCTTGGCTGTTCCGTACCAAGCTACCAGAGCGGGAGCACAGGATAATCTGAATGATAACCACAAATAGTGGGGATTGGAGAAAGCTCAATAGAGTACTTTATAAACATTGGAACAGCCCTGTTTCAGGAGAATACTAGAAGACAATTCTAGCATCACCTATAGTAGCGGTCACTCCCTCAGTGACAGGTTGGTACACAGTGACATTGCTGATAGAAAGAAAACCGGGCTGGGTAATCTGAACACTTCTTCTCATATGAAATATGCAAAGCAGGTAATATAGCACTAAGGGGAATGATTATCCAGTACAATTTGGCAAGGGCACCAAAACTAATAACCCGTTTCTAACATGTAGCACGGTCTATGTAATTTGTATTTGTATTTGTAATTGTTATTTATAGAGCGCATTATCACCTGCAGGTCTCTAAGCGCTGTAAGAGAGAGCACCTAACCATGATAGTGAGAGAATTCAGCTGTTAGTTAACGCCCCAGGCTTCTGAGAAAAGGACTGTCTTCAACTTCTTCCTAAAAGGGAGGAGGGCCTGATCCTTGCGTACATTCTCCGGCAGGTTATTCCAGATTTGGGGAATAGATGTTGAGAATGCTCTCCCTCCCATGGATGACAGGCTGAAGTGGGGGCAGACCAAGTGGCTGGGCTCCACAGACCGGAGCACCCTACTAGGGGTGTAGTTGGTTAAGCAGTCCTTGATATATCTCGAGGCTTGGCCATAAATGGTTTTGTGTGCAATGCAGAGGCCTTTAAACATAGTTCTCTGCCTGACTGGAAGCCAGTGCAGCTGACGTAGCAACGGGGTGGGATGTGCTCGTCTTGGCACTCTGAAGATTAGTCTGGCGGCATCATTCATGACAACCTGTAGTCTGGCCAACAGTTGTCGAGGGAGGCCGATATATAGGGCATTGACATAATCCAGACGTGATAGTATCATTGCTGATACAGCCAGTCTGAGGGTGTCGAAGGTGAAAAGAAGGGCCAGTTTCCGCAACTGTCTCAGCGGACCAACACATATGCCCACTACTGCTGACACCTGTTGTATCATGGAGAGCTTGGCATCAATTTTGATACCTAAACTTTTCACGGCAGAGGCAGGCTCCGGATAAGTGCCTAGCTCTTGTGGCCAAAAGAGCTTACTCCATGGGTTACAGTCTGTAGTGACGGCCAGTACCTCAGTTTTGTCTGGATTAATTTTGATTGAGTTGGCCGTCATACAGTTGATAGTAAATTTTGGACTGTTATGAATCCTTAGGTGGGCAGTCAGGTAGTTGTCTATCTGGATGATAATCTGAGTGTCATCAGCATAGCTATAGATCTGGCACTCCATATGGTTTAGTGCAGCTATCAGGGGCTGAAGGTAGGCGTTAAAAAGGAGGGGTGACAAAGCCAAACCCTGTGGCACCTCACACAAGAGTGTCCCTGGGTCAGACACATAGTCAGAAAGCTGAACTCTCTGGGAGCGGCCTTTAAGAAAGGATGTGAGCCACGACAGGGCTGTGCCCTGGATTCCCTTCTCTGAGATCCGCGATAATAATAGGTCATGATTGACCTATCAAATGCCGTGGATAGGTCCAGCAAGACAAGGGCACAAGGCTTTTTCTTGTCAGCCCTCAGTCTTAGTTTGTCCAGTACTGACAGCATGACCAGTTCCGTGCTATGGTGAGCTCTGAACCCTGCCTGATTGAATTGTAGGGGGTGGTTATCCTCTAGATGGTGTGACAGAGAGCATAGGATGTGCTGTCCTAATACTTTAGCGCGGAAAGGCAGCTGGGAGATGGGCCTGAAGTTTTTTTAAATTCTTCGTGTCTGCCCCAGATTTTTTTAGGAGCGGAATGACACGGGCCTCCTTAAAGTTAGCAGGGATATGCCCTGCTCCCAGGGACAGATTAAGAAGCAAGAGAACCTCACTATCAATCCCGGGGAGAGCCACCTTAAAGATCCTTGGTGGACAGGGGTCTGCCGGAGATCCGGATTTCACCCGTCCTATTAGGAGCGATAGAGAATCCTTGGTGAGCAGAGGGAAGGTGATCAGTGGATTATCGAATGTTGAGGGCGGGACTGTTAGCGCTGCAGAGCAGGGGACTGTGGGGGGTGCTGAATTTCCATCAGGAGATAGAATTTGTTGCAGTCTTCCTGAGGAAAGGAGGGCTTCTGCTCCTTATCCTGTCTTAGCTCTTTCAGGTTCCGGAAGGTCTCCTTTTGTGGGTTATCAGCTGCAGCAATCTTCGCTTCGTAGAATTCTGCTTTTCTTGTCAGAATTGCCTTTTTATATGCAGCAAACATCACCAAATAATCTGCCTGGGCCCCTGGTTCAAGGGCTTTCCGCCAAGCTCTCTCGTACTGTTGAAGTGATCGTTTCATATTTCTTAGAGCCTCGTTGAACCAGGGGGTGCCTTTACCTTTGTCCCTTATTCTTGCCCTGCAAGCTGGGGCTACCGTGTCAATAGCATTAATGAGCCTTGTCGATAGGGCAGAGATTTACTCATCAAGGTCTCCCAGTAATGCTGTTGAAGAGGCTGATTTATGTAGAGTGGCGACCAAGTCGTCAGCACTGATCTTATTCCAGCTCTGCAGCATTTTCCACTCTGGCGGTGAACTTGCTGGTGGATTAGCAAGGGGGAGCCAGCCATAAATTACATAATGGTCAGACCAGGAGCAGGGACTAATAACTATGGGGCTGGTGAGCGGGAGGGATGACCATACCAGATCGAGTGTATGACCCTTCTCATGAGTAGGCCCGACCCCTAATTGGTGGAGTTCTAAAGATGTCATTGCCTCTTCTAACTGTTTGGCCTGGCTGTCTTTGGGTGTTTGCTCTCAGTGGAAGTTGAAGTCCCCCATCACCACCATACCTTGATACCGTGAGCGAAAGTTGTGGACTAATTTCTAAAAGAGTTCCACGAACCTGGGTAATGTTCCCGGGGGCGATACACTATCAGGACTACCAGACAATCTGCTGAGGAGCTGAACTTAGCCCCCAGTACATCAGTATCCATGAAGCTTTCTGTACAGAGAGTCTCTGCCTTTAAGTGGTGGTTATAAAGGAAAGCAACCCCCCCCTCCTCTTGATGTGCCGGGTCCGTTGTGATGGTGAGCCACATAGTTTGGTGGCAAAGCAGCTACCAGGTCGGGGGTTGAGGACTCTTCAATTCATGTTTCTGTGATGCCTAGAATATCCTGTGGGTCATCTTGAAGGAGCGAGAAGACCTTAGGCTATGTTTCTGCAATGAATGGGTGTTGAGAGTGGCAAAGCAAAGTCCTTGAGAGCTAAGGGGCCGAGACGGCCTAGGGTGGGATGTTGTATGATTTAGACTCCCCGCTCCCTTCTGTGGACTCAGCCGCCCTTCCATCCTAAGTGTAGCTGTTAGTTTATTATTAAGTGGCAACGTGCCTTGACTTACGAACAGGAGTTCCTCCATGAAGTACAGGAGGCGGGGCCAGGGGTCCTGGCCCCGGTTGGGCGCAGGGGTGCCGACGGGATTGCCTTAGGCGCGCCCACTACGCGCCTGCTCCAGCTTAGTATTTGAAGCCAGGGACTCTCCCACCCACTACTCAGTCCTGCGGTGCAGCGGCTGCCTATTCCTGAGCACTAGGCCGCAGTTATACTGAAAGTGCTTAATGCAGAAGTGAGGGGGCGCTTGGAGCGAGAGGAAACAATCACGAGCGCAAGATAAAATCACAATTACACATGTATGTTTTAAAAGTCAAAAATGGCAACAGTTAATAATTAGCAGCGTTTTTTTAGCAGCAGTTATCAGCGAGCGCTGTGGCGTTCAGAGCTGTCCACCTCACGTAATGTCACAGCTCTCTATTCCCGCCCGCTTGCTCCAGCTTGGTATTTGAAGCCAGGGACTCCTCCTACCCACCACTTAGCCCTGCTGTGCAGCGGCTGCCTATTCCTGAGCACTAGACCGCGGTTATACCGAAGTGCTTAATGCGGAAGTGAGGGGGCTATGTTCTCGAGTGTACGTGCAACAAGAGATACGTTGGCAGTATTATCCATCTGGCCAAGAGGAGGATTCTTGAGTACATGAAAGCTATAGACAACAATGATGCACATTACCCCTTGTCCAAACACTTCTAGAAGATGTATTTCACCTATAGGAATTATGCTGTCCTATTAGCTGGCGGAACAAGTACTGAGAAAATTAGAGTGGGCAATAGAACTCTAACCCATAGAAATAGAGAATCTAGATATATTATTGACCTTGAAACTTATAGACCATCAGGGTTGAATACAGAAGAGAAACTCTGGGTGTACCTTGAGAAGGAGTGAATGTTGAGTATAAGGGTTTGTCTTTAGGTCCAAACCTTCCTCAAGTGTCTCATATTTACTACATAATTATAGACTTTTTACATTTGCCACTTCATTTGCAAAACTTGCAGATTCCACACAAAGTGTCGTTTCTGGCTCAAATTAATGATAAGAAAACAACCAGAGAATGTGCCATATGAGTTTTATTTGTTGCCACATCACGATCAAAACTGTGCCAAACAATTTGTTCCTCCGTGCTGCATAATCTTAGTAGCCCAAACAATGCTAGAGCTCTGCAGATTTGCTTGCGGCTGGCCATTCTGCGGATGAAATCTGTATTTCGCAGAGAACTGTGAAATATCTCACATATTTATTTCATGGGTCAATGTGAAATACGGTTTTTTAGGTAAACTTGGAAAGACAGCTAAACAAAGTCTGACCACTAGATGACGCCAGATGCTGAAGACGCCCTATTTGCGTTTTCCCTAGATTGCACTTTTTATTTTAACACTTGCTCCAGGCACCTGGGTTATCGGAAGAAGCGCAAAGAGGTACTTGCATTATGTTTTTGTCCAAAGTCCTAAAACAGTAGACTAGTTCTGCTAGTGAGCTGTCCGTCTCCAGGCTGTCTCGCATAGTATTCCCTCAGAGCGGTCGTCCGTTCCTTCTCCATGCTCTCATGACTCTTTGTTGTTCTTTAATCTTTATTGTATTCGAGTATAGCTAGCTATAACCAAACAAAAAACGTCGACTCTAAATCATCGCCTTAAATTGTTGTGATCCCGCCCAGCTTCTGCTGAAATGATGTATAACCTTGTGTCGAAAGCGCGAGGACGCTGCATTCATTCGTAAGCTCTTTGGTCACAACTTTGATTCAAGTCAAGCTAAAGGATTTGATATTCTATTTCCCGAACAAAAGTTTTCACAAAGGCTAAATCGTCTTCTACTGTTCAAAGACAGTAACGCGACAAAGGATTAGAATCGCCGTATGTTATCACTTAACCCTGCTGTGGCCAAACGTCATTATTGTTTGAGTTGAGCAGCTTGACAAAGTTCCGAAAAGGTCCAATGAAACGCTCTAGTGCCCCCTTGTGTTAGAAAAGGGTACATACCCAACAATTAAAGGTACGCAGAGATATTCCACAGCCTTTTTCCAAACCATATCAATTGTCAAACAGAGCAAGGAAAAACACTGAAGTACGATTCATGGCGGTTAATGATGCCTGAAGGCTCGGGTTTTCAATGTTCCCTTAATAGATTTTGTATGATGTGACTAAAGATCACATTCTATAGGTAAGAAAGAGCAGGGGGCCACAGGAAGAACTGTATAGCTGCCAAGGTTTCAGATTGCTAATGTTGGACATTTTCATAATTTCGCACTAATTATGAGTGACATTCAACGACTATGAGTGACACTTTTTCGCAGTCAAAATCAAGCAATGAAGTTGGTGGAGATATATTTATATATATACGCACAAGTCACTATTCCCCTAAAGCCAACCAGGCTTCTCTTTCTTTTCTCGCTGGTTACAGTGACAGACATGGGCCAGATTTACAACAAAGTAACGCAGCACGGTGCAGCAAGTCATTTTGCTGTGCCGTGCTGCGTTAGTTTGGAAAGCACAGAGATGCGACACATTACCAAGAATATGTTGCATTTCTGTACTTCCCCCTGCGCTGGCGCACAAACTGCAGCCATGCGCTGGCGCAGGCACCCATGCTCCATGGGGAGATTGTTTATGTGCAGGAAGGGACACCTTCCTGCACAAAAACTATCACAAGAGGCTTTTACCTTTTTCAATGCGTTCTGTAGAATGCAGCACGCATTGAAAGAGGAAAAAAGGAGGAGAAATGAAAAAAATTCTCCTCCTTGTGCCTCGCTTCGCCACCTCTAGGGTGGCGTAGCATTCAGACGCATCTCCAGACAATTTCTCGTAAATCTGGACCATGGGTGTTGCGTGGGAACACCCACAGCAAAACCCAAGGAATGCCCCTTCCACGCACAGTGCTGCATGTGAAGGGGCCATATTTATGAGGAGAGGAAAAGTCACACAGGGTTGCTTTTCCTCTTCATGTAAATATGGAGGAGCCCCCTGCACCACCAGTACGTCTCGAAAAGTGATGTAGTGGTGGCTCAGGGGGCTTGCAAATCTGCCCCACAGAGTTTATGATAGCGATCAGAAGTTAGGGGGTAATGGGCCCAGGTCCTATGCAATCCTCGGATAATAGAGGCAGATAGTTGTGATTCTCTTGTCCTTGACAATGGGAGATCCCTTCCCCATTATTGAAACTGTGCTTGAAGATGTGTCAGAACAAGTTCAGATCATCACTCTTTTTTAAGAAAAAAATCCAATTTATTGCTTTTTCAAGAAAGTCTTTATGATGCTTGACCCTTTTACAGAATTCAGAGTCATGAACAACAACAACGGATCAAAGATCCATCAATCCAAAAGGTAAAGTAACAGCCAAGACGTGTTTCGCCCCCTTACCGTGGCCGTCTGGCCTCGGGCTTCCACAGGGCGTGATTTAGAGTTAATGGCGGAGTGTGGTCCTGTGGTTGGTGCTGCAGAAATAGAATCTTTCAAATGAAGAATGTCTGGTCACTGACGTGTTGTATCTATCGGTCGGTTGTTCATGACTCTGAATACTGTAAAAGAGTCGAGCATCATAAAGACTTTCTTTAAAAAAGCAATACATTGGAATTTTTTCCTATAAAAGAGTGATGATCTGAACTTGTTCTGACACATCTTCAAGCACAGTGTTTGTGATACACTCTGAAACCTCACTGAGCCAACACCAGTGCACCGCTCTTCTTTAGCTTTCTGCCATGGACATATTCCTCTAACACCATTTTCTAAAAATGAAAACGCCAGAGGTGGCTGATAGATTCTAAAGATGATGGGGTGGACAGTAACAATCCAAGTACCACATGTGAATGAGCACAGTGAGTGAGACCGAATTGAACAAGGAGTGAGCAGTGGGTTGAGCACTCTGGGGCCCCTTAAAATCGATACCCCACCCTTACTGCGCACCAATCACATCAGCTAAGATTGATCTTGGTCTCTCCGTCATTTCTAAATATGAACAGTGAACAATAATTTTGGGTTTCCTGTCAACCCTCATTACACTTGAAACATGTGCACAGGATTTTGAACATACAAGGTAAAAGAAGCAACACAGCAGGAATGGAAAGACAGCAAACTAGGAACTGGAACCAAGGAAATGGGAAGAAAAGCAGGGACTGGAAAAGGATATACAGAAGGGGAGGCTACAAGGGTATACTAGAATAGTGTTGGATCAGGAGACAAGAAAACAAAGTAGTATTGAAGGCTGTGCTGGAGTAGAAACAATAATTGAACAAAAGCTCAAGAGCCAAGGTAGCACGGCAGGTAGTGCTAGTTCAGCAACAGGAAATTACTATATCTCAGGAGTCAAGGTAGCACTGCAGGCAGTGCTAGTTCAAGGAAACAGGAAATAGCTAAAGTTCAGGAAACTAGGAGTCAAGAGAGCACTGCAAGCAGTGCAAATTAGGAACAAGAAATAGCTGAAGCCCAGGAACAGGAACAAAGCATAACTATAGCGCAGGAACTCAGGAAACAAGGTAGCACTGCAGGCAGTGCTAATTCAGGCAGAAAGAATAGCAAAACTCAGCAATCGAGGAACTAGGATTAACTAGAGCTCAGGAATAAAGGAAATTCAAAATCTTAGGAAACAGGATTGGTTTCACCGGAACCCAGCTACACTGACCAACCTTGGCCTGAAGGAAGCTGGGACTTAAAAGATATCACAGTAATCACATGCATCAGGTGTGAGCAAGCTAGCAGCAGCCAGCCACCGGTGAGCTGAATTCCTCCACCCATCCTTGGCCTGCAGGGGTGGAGACAAACCAGTGAGCAGGGGATTATTGGTATGGAGTTTCCTGTATGAGCAGGCTGGCTTCCACAAAACATGGCATGGATTGGGAATGGATGGCCATTTCCAAGTAGAGTCCAAATGCCTAGAAGTCAGTATGTGCATGAAGGGTAGTGTCTGGAAGCCTATTAGAACACTGGAGAGTCTCACAGTTCAGCCCCCTGGTGGTGGACACGAGAACGCAGGGAGTAAGTTGTGACAGTGTCATCTAATTTGTCATCTCATTTTCATGTCCCCTTGAAGGATGTATTTGAGGGCATGCTGTCAACATTTGTTAACAATAATTTGCAATGCAATAGGTCTCGAATTACTGAAAGGTTGAGCTAATGGTGTTACAAATAATAATGCAATGCCATACCTATAGCTCAAACTTTCAGTAATGCAAAACTTATTACATTACACATGCTTGTTTGCTAGTTCTGATCTGGCTGTAAGTATGGCTTGACAACCTAGCCAACCTCGGACTCAAGCAACTGGTGAACACCCCCACCCACTACGCCGGCCACACGCTTGACCCCGTCTTCTCCTCCAGCAAGCACATCTCCTTCAGCCACTCCACCGGACTACACTGGACAGACCACAGCTGCGTCCACTTCAACTTCAAGAGATCCACGACCCACCACCACCCGCAACAGGTTCCCCACAGAAGCTGGAGCAAGATCACCGCCGACCAGCTCGCCATCACCCTCAGCCAGAAACCGCCCACCAACATGACGGACCCCGACGAAGCAGCCCGCAACCTCACACAGTGGCTCAACGACTGCGCCAACGAACTCGCACCACTGATGAAGCCTCCCAGCAGACCCGGCAACAGGAAAGCCTTGTGGTTTACCAATGACCTCAAAAACTCCAAGAAAACCTGCTGCACCCTTGAGAAAGCCTGGCGCCACGACCAAACAGCAAAACACATGACAGCCCTCAAGAACGCCAGCCGCAAACACCACCAGCTGATCCGCACCACCAAGAAGACAGCATTCAAAGAACGACTGGACAACAACACCCACAACAGCAAGGAACTCTTTAGCATTGTTAAAGAGCTCTCCAACCCCAGCGCCTGCAACAACAACATTACACCCTCTCAAGACCTCTGAGACTCTCTCGCCTCGTTCTTCCACCGCAAGATCGCCGACAAACACAACAGCTTCGGCGCACTGACCACGCACCCAACCACGAGCCAGCACCCCCTACCACCACCCTCTGCACCTGGACCCCCGTCAGCACCAAAGACACCACCCGCCTGATGAACACCATCCACTCCGGCTCCCCTACCGACCCATGCCCACACCACATCTTCAACAAAGCCGACTCCATCATCGCACCCCATCTCCGAACCATCATCAACAGCTCCTTCGCCTCCGCCACCTTCCCGGAGAGCTGGAAACACGCCGAACTGAGCGCCCTCCTGAAGAAACCCACCGCGGACCCCACGGACCTCAAGAACTGTCACCCAATCTCGCTCCTCCCCTTTCCAGCCAAAGTCATCGAGAAGACCGTCAACAGACAACTCTCCGCCTTCCTCGAGACCAACGGATCCCTCGACCCCTCGCAGTCCGGATTCTGAGCAAACCACAGCACAGAGACCACCCTCATCACAGCCACTGACGACATCAGGTCCCTGCTCGACAACGGGGAAACTGCAGCCCTCATCCTCCTGGACCTCTCAGCAGCCTTCGACACCGTATGTCACCGCACCCTGATACAGCGCCTCAGCAACACCGGAATTCAAGGAGCGGCACTGGATTGGATCATCTCGTTCCTCGCCAGAAGAACCCAGAGAGTTCGCCTCCACCCGTACCGTTCCGTGGCCACCGAAGTCATCTGCGGCGTTCCGCAAGGATCCTCGCTCAGCCCCACCCTCTTCAACGTCTACATGAGCCCTCTCACAGCCATCGCTCACCAACACAACCTCAACATCATCTCTTACGCCGACGACACCCAGCTGATCCTCTCCCTCACCAACGACCCCATCACCGCCAAAGCCAACCTCCAGGACGGAATGAAAGACGTCGCAGAATGGATGAAGATCAGCCGCCTGAAACTGAACTCAGACAAGACGGAAGTCCTCATCCTAGGACCATCTCCCTCTGCCTGGGACAACTCCTGGTGGCCCCCTGCCCTGGGCATCGCACCCAAACCAACGGACCGCGCACGTAACCTGGGCTTCATCCTGGACTCCTCCCTCACGATGACCAAGCAAGTGAATGCCGTCTCGTCATCCTGCTTCAAAACCCTGCGCATGCTCCAAAAGATCTTCCGGTGGATCCCCACCGAAACCAGGAAGATTGTAACCCAGGCCCTTGTCACCAGCCGTCTGGACTACGGGAACACCCTCTACGCTGGAAACACAGCCAAACTCCAGAAAAGACTCCAGCGCATTCAGAACGCCTCAGCAAGTCTCATCCTGGACATCCCTCACCGCATTTCAAAGAAAAGGAGGACCCCACACAGACTTGTAACGAACTGGGGGGAAGAATGTTTAAAAGAAAGAAGTCCAAATTGAATGGACAGTAAAGGATATGTCCGATTTCAGTATTTACTAATAGGGGTATATTGTTTAAAACAGCATGCCATCAAGTGGGCGGGAAAGGCAAAGGTACAATATGGTGTGTTCAAGTTATAACAGTATCACAATAGGGACAATTGTAGATTTTCATAAATTACCGACAATATTACTGACTATAATGATAATCATCACAATACATGTTTGGTAAAACTCTGTTAAGATTTATTCATACAGTAAATTTATAATTCATTATTCAAATCACAACATTAAAAACATATCATATTATACATTTTAATAAAAATTACAGAATAAAAGACAAAAAGAATCAAAAAAAGTCGACGCGGCGTTTCGGTTTTCTGTTAGTACACCTTCCTCAGGACTGATTCTTGTTCCAGATGGAGGTCATATCTCTACTGGAAAGTGCTGATTAAAAAGAGTTTCTATAGGCTTTTAGATGATTGACCCATCACAGGATGCTGTACTCAATTAGCAAAGTGTGTTGTCTCTAAATAAAAAAACAATTTCTCACGGATGAGGAGTTATGTCAACGGTCCTTTCTGTTGTCATCTACATCTATTGATCACCATCAGTAAATGTCTGTGACTAAGATGTATTCTTGCTGGATTTGTCTGCCAGGAGGAGCCACCGTTTTTATAATCGCTGCTGTCGGTAATTTTCCATATGAGCTAGGTGAAAAATTACTGCAGTCTCCATCCGCTTTCAATTCGGTTCGTTATTGGTGGAAAACCATTTGACAAACTAGGGCTGGCCTCATCGGTTTGTCGTTAACCTCTTTCTTCAAGTCGGCCTCCCTGCTCCTATATCCTGGCAGTCCGTCCTCTTGTCCTTCAAATGATGTATGTCGAAAAGAAAGGAACTGCCAACTCCTCATCCGTGAGAAATTGTTTTTTTATTTAGAGACAACACACTTTGCTAATTGAGTACAGCATCCTGTGATGGGTCAATCATCTAAAAACCTATAGAAACTCTTTTTAATCAGCACTCTCCAGTAGAGATATGACCTCCATCTGGAACAAGAATCAGTCCTGAGGAAGGTGTACTAACAAAAAACCGAAACGCTGCGTCGACTTTTTTTGATTCTTTTTGTCTTTTATTCTGTAATTTTTATTAAAATGTATAATATGATATGTTTTTAATGTTGTGATTTGAATAATGAATTATAAATTTACTGTATGAAGAAATCTTAACAGAGTTTTCGAAACATGTATTGTGATGATTATCATTATAGTCAGTAATATTGTCGGTAATTTATGAAAATCTACAATTGTCCCTATTGTGATACTGTTATAACTTGAACACACCATATTGTGCCTTTGCCTTTCCCGCCCACTTGATGGCATGCTGTTTTAAACAATATACCCCTATTAGTAAATACTGAAATCGGACATATCCTTTACTGTCCATTCAATTGGGACTTCTTTCTTTTAAACATCCCTCACCGCAGCCACATCTCTGCCCACCTGAGGAACCTGCACTGGCTCCCCGTCAACAAGAGGATCACATTCAGACTCCTCACCCACGCACACAAGGCTCTCCATGGCACGGGCCCGAAGTACCTCAACAGCCGCCTCACTTTCAACACACCCACCTGCCAGCTCCGATCCGCCTGCCTCGCCCTCGCCTCCGTCCCACGCTTTCGGAAATCCACCGTCAGAGGTAGATCCTTCTCCTACCTGGCAGCCAAGACATGGAACTCCCTCCCCACTCACCTACGGCTGACCCTGGACCATCCCTCCTTCAGGAAACAACTCAAGACCTGGCTGTTCGAGCAGTAGCGACCCCCCACCCTCAGCACCTTGAGACCCTACGGGGGAGTAGCGCGCTATACAAATGTTATGATTGATTGATTGATCAGCAATAAAAGGAAACCCAGCTGTATACAGACCCATCTCTTTACAGACTCAGCAAACCATTGGGGTAAACAACCATACAACTTGGAATGTCACTTCACAAGTTAACCAAGATGTTAAGTGTTTCACTTTCTTAAGATGCACAGAGCTGTCTCTGGTGCGAGGAGCATCATGTGCTGTGAATGCAGCATGCAGCTGGTAATTAACCTCTTGTCAACAGACCCTTTTCCTAAAAAAAGCAAACGTACCTCAGAGGATGTTATTAAGGGTCTTTTGCTCTGTGTGTGCACTGCTCATGCAAGGGGAGCTGGTGCAGACAGCTGGGAGGGGCAGGAATGTCAGGAATTCACAGGCGGCCGATAACCCCACTTTTTGCTCATGTCAAACAAGGGAGCTGAGGCAAGAGGGGTCCTGGGGGTGGAGAGAAGGGGTGGGAAAAACTGAATGACGGTCTTTGGCTGACACCCTTTTGCACAAAAAAGCAAGACAATCATCTTCTCGGTTAAATAACTTTTGGATGCCTCCAAGAATCACCCAAACACATTTTAAAGTGATGAAAGCCCAAACAACTCTACTTCCAGGGAAAATTGCATATG